>NC_141876.1:327869469-329119469 GCF_056163025.1 Triticum urartu
AGAAGTCCCTCATTGATTCGGTTTTCCTACCGGAGATGACCCCTAAAAATGTATGAAGACATTGAAGTCAAAGGTGGTATGTGAAGACATTCACATTGGAGACTATGACAAGAGAAGACATCGCGTGAAGACTATGGAGCGCGAAGACTTAGTTGTTTCATCATTCTTTTTCTTCTTTGTTGATTCATAGGACCACCGTACTGTTAAGTGGGGTCCAAGTGAACCAGTTAGAATGACTGAAGTGATGCTTAACCAAAATCCTATGTCTTCGAGTGAAGACAATGAGAGCAATTCTTATCCAGAGCTGGATAAGTCAGCTTTGCTTGTAGCTCAAGTAAAGTTGCCGTGTGTGTTTGAAATCTGACCGTTGGAACACGTGTCAGTTCCTTAGTGACCCAGGGTCATTTCAGACAAATCAGGTCGGGTTGCCTAGTGGCTATAAATAGCCCACCCCCTACACCATAAATTGGTTGGCTGCTCAGAGTTAGTGCACGGCTTTTGTCGTTTTAGAGCAACCCACCTTGAAGCCTTTGAGAGAGAAATCCTTGCGAGGACAAAGCCCTAAACACCCAGAGCCAAAGAGTGTTAGGCATCACTTGAGTCTTCTTGTCTGTGTGATTTGAAGACTTATTACACTTGAGGACTGTGAATCCTCCAGCCGGTTAGGCGTCGCGTTTTGAGCATCCAAGAGTCATTATGGATCACCGGTGAACGAAGTCTATGAAGGTTTGGAAGTCTACCTTGAAGACTTACCAGATTAATTGGGCGAGGACTGGGTGTCCTTAGCTCAAGGGGAATAAGGTGAAGACGCGGTCTTCTGAGTTGAATCTCAGCCTCCCTAACCAGACGTACGGTTGTCACAGCAACTGGAACTGGTCCAACAAATCATTGTCTTCAACGAGCCACTGGTTCTATCCTTTCCATCTCTTTATTTACTGTTAGTCCTTGTGAAGTCATTGCCTGTTTGCATTATCTTTTGTCTTCACTGAGTGACCGCTTGTTCTGATTGGCTTCATACTATCTTCCATCCTGATCTATACTGCCTAGCTGCTATTAGTCTTTGTGCCTTCATTTCATTGAATACTTGACTATGGCTTGCTTAGTGTAGTCTACCTTCCGCTGCATGGTAATAGGTTTATTTCTATCATTTGTCTTCGAAACTTCCATGTTTTGAAGACTTCCATAAAACTCACCTATTCACCCCCCTCTAGTTGATCACTAGCACTTTCAGGTTTGACATCCCAGACCTCAGTTTTGATGATCTTCAGCTCCCAATTGGCCTCAACGTCTCTTTCCATGGAGCCATTGCTCCTGAGCTGGCTCTTGCACAGAAGATTGTTGAGCTGAAGCACAAGATTGATTATGAAAAGGCTTAGTTCAAGAAGCACATGGCCAAGCTCAATGTTGAAGACATTCAAAACTTCAAGGTCATGCTGCATGAGCTCAAGGAGGCATTTCACAAGAAACGTGAAGAAGCAAGAGGTTCTCGTGAGCGCATGAAGAATCTCGCTGCCAAATGTGTTCAAGGCTACAATGAAGCTGAAAAGTGCAAGGCTTTGGGGCGACCAGGCATCGACCCCAGAATGGCTGCCAAGAAGAAGAAGAAGCCTGCTGTGACCCAACCAGAAGCATCAAGGCAGGAAGCACCTCACATTGTCTTCCCGGCCAGTATGACAGGCTCGAAGCCTAAGGTCCCCACAGTGGCTTCGGAACTCAAGAAAACAAGGGCAGCTGAAGCCGAAGCCCGCAAGCGCAAGACCAAGCACACCACTAACGACGCTCCGCCAACCAAGAAGAGAAAGACAAAGAAGAGAGACCGGGCTGCTCCCACAGAGCCCCTTGTTGTTGAGCCAATCTCACTGGCTCGTCCTGCGTCTAAACATCGTGAGCGCCAATTGATAGTTCATGAGCCTGCTTCCACAGAGGCTCCTGAAGCTGAAGACATTCCAGCTGTTGACCCCACCGTAGCTGAAGACATTGGTCATCAAGACAATGTTGAAGATGATGAAGTCCTTCCTCAGATCGAGCACAATTTGGTATCATCGCCTGTTCTCACGAACATGGAACTCATCAGCATTGGTCGTCCATTGACGCCAATTGCTCAGGATGACTCATGGGCTGATCACCCTCAAGAATCCCCTCATGATGAAGAAACACCAGTTACTCCCCCAACACAGGTCACCACTCCGGTAATTGACAATGAAGACTTTGAGGCCCGACCAACTCCATCTCCACAGGCGTCGCCAGCATTTCGCAGGCTTTGCAAAGGACCAAGGCCATAGGTCAATTTGTCAAGTGTTCCAGAAGGAGGAAAGCGCCAATCTGTTTCACGTGAAGTCTTTCCTGAAGCCTCTCCCACTGCGAACATCCCTGAATCTGAAGCCAAAGCGGCTGAAGATATTCCGGCTGCATCAGCCGATGACCAAGAAGAAGAACCAAGAGAAGAAGAACGTGTTGCTACACCCTCGTCCAACCCTGAAGTTGTTCTCGGGGAGAACGTGTCCGACCCTCCAGCTCCTGAAGTGGAGGTTACCAATACTGAGGCGGCCACCAACCTCAACACTAAAGCCAATGACGTTGTCATGGCTGAAGCTAATGTGGCGCCTGAAGCTAATGTGGTGCCAGAAGTGATTGCACCCGAAGACAATCTGCAGTCTGAAGCCAATGCCTCTGCTCCTGTACCACCTCCAAGGCCACATACCATCGAGCAAGCATATGATCGTGGTCAACTTGTTACCGTCCGCTGGCCAATTCTGGTTCCTCTGCCTGCTCCCGTACCTCAATTTGACTATCATGTGGAGCACATGCCTCAGGTCCAGAAGCCAAAGCCAAGGCTGCCAAGGTTTCTAGGTACTGCAACTTCACCAGGATCTTTCAATGCCAATGGCTTCATAGCACACAACACATTCTTTGATAGTGACAAGAACCCCTACACAAGGCCAAGAATCTCCTCAGATCGATTCTGGAGTTATCAGCAGCGCAACTACTATTCTTGCATCTTATACAATCAGGGGCACATTTTCCCTCATATGCGTCTAGACTGCGAAGCAATTGCTGGATTGCCTTGCCTTGAAGAAGCTCTTGATTGCTTCCGTGATGCAGGTCTGCTCAACTTTGTGACTGATAAGGAACATTGGAATGAAGAACTTCTGCTTCAATTCTATGCTACCCTCCACATTCGTGGATACAATAGGGATCCGAAGACTTGGATCCTTGAGTGGATGACAGGCGATGTACATCATGAAGCTAAAGCCCAAGACATCATTGAGCTCACAGCCCTGCCCACTCCTGGCGAATATTATGAACCAGGTTGTTAGCAACACCAGAATGCTTTGGAGAGCATTTTTCAGAAGCCAGAGCCTAACATGAGCCAAATGCTGAGCATGATGAAGCCTCTACCACACGACGCTGAATACCCAACGTAATTCTTTGTTGAAGACCTAGAGTATCTGCCCCGGACCATCTATCATATCATCAGGCGAACTCTATGGCCTGTCAAAGGACATTCATCTATAGCGAAGCTTGAAGGAGCAATGAAGACTTTGGTTTTCTATATCTTCAATGGCATCAGCTTCAATGCTCAAGACTTTTTCATCAGGCAGTTGGCTGCATCTGGCTCCGACATCTTTGGTCTGAAGTTCTATGCTCCATGGGTAATGCGCCTCATCAAGATTCACTCTGCTATCAACTATCAGCCGTCTGCGTGCAATCACCTTATATTCTTGCCAGAGGTTGATCTATCTGTCGAAGCCATTTACCCAGAGCCTGCAAAGGAGCCAATTTATCTTCACAATGTCGATCATCAAAGCTTCACCCAACCCATTGAAGGAGTTCAGGCCGTGTCTCGTGTTTATCCCTTGGCTGGCAATACACCCCTCGCACCCAAACTGAAGCCACTGCAAGTACCATTGCCCAAAGGCCTCGGAAGCGATCTCGTGTTCTCAATGACCGAGAGCTTCTCATCGCTCTACATCAGAAACAGGATAAACATCATGACTGGCTTAAGCGTCAGATGCAAAGCCTCTTGGTGGACGTCAATCGCATTCGAAATCTTGCCACCAAGAATGCCTTTGTTACTCATGAAACCTGTCGGAGGTCTTGGAAGAGTTTAACATTGCTCAGTGCTGAAGCTGATCTTCAAGATGATGGCTTCACAGAGAGATTCAAGTTTGACTCAACTCCTCCAAGGAATGCTCACTTGCGTCGGACTCCCTCACTTGAAGACTCTGACTATTCTTCCTCAGCTACAACAGTTAATGCCAAAGTCATAGATGATCAAGATGATGCTACCTCTCCACCTCCAACTTCAGCGCGTGTCGACACTGCACCAAGTTCTTCTGCACCACCGAACCTCAACGACGACCCTGCTACTTCGCCTACTCCTCATGGGAACGAGTAGACGCTCTATGTCTTCAAACCTTTTTGGTCATTACTGACAAAAGGGGGAGAAGCATATGAGTTGATAGTCTTCAAGCGGGTCCATATGGGTGGTTGCTTTACTTCTGCTACATTTACCAAGTGCTTACAACTCTCGCTTTTGATCCATTTGGTTCGTTTTGAGTTGTAACACTTAAACTTGATGGTCGTCTGCTACCTTTTCGACACTATGTGATGCGATGATAAATTCCGCATGTGCGATGATAAATTCCGCACGAAGTCATTTTACAAACGCCCATTTTTCATTATGCATGTCATTATCTTCGTTATATCCTTTCATGCATGATGAATTGTGTTCATAAGTAGAAGAGGAGCTCCGCAAGTACAACCTGCCATGTGCATTTGCATTAAAAAGCAAAATACTTATATGCACATCTTCAGGGGGAGCCTTTCTACTACTTACGAAGACAATACCTAAATCCTTTACAATTTCACATACTTTTATCACCGTTGAAAACTTCAACCAGTTTGTCATCAATCACCAAAAAGGGGGAGATTGTAAGTGCATCTAGTGCCACCCCTAGTTGGTTTTGGAGTATTGACGACAAACCTGGTTGAGGGACTAATGTGTTTGTGAGAATTGTAGGATAACACATGTAGTAGTCCCTCATTGATTCGGTTTTCCTACCGGAGATGACCCCTAAAAATGTATTAAGACATTGAAGACAAAGGTGGTATGTGAAGATATTCACATTGAAGACTATGACAAGAGAAGACATCGTGTGAAGACTATGGAGCGCGAAGACTTAGCTGTTTCGTTGTTTCCTTTTCTTCTTTGTTGAGTCATAGGAACCACCGTACTGTTAAGTGGGCTCCCAGTGAACAAAGTCAGAGTGACTGAAGTGATGCTTAACCAAAATCCTATGTCTTCGAGCGAAGACTATGACAGCAAATCTTATCTAGAGCTGGATGAGTCAGCTTTACTTGTAGCCCAAGTAAGGTTGCCGCGTGTGTTTGAAATCTGACCGTTAGAACACGTGTCAGTTCCTTAGTGACCCAGGGTCATTTCGGACAAATCAGGTCGGGTTGCCTAGTGGCTATAAATAGCCCACCCCCTACACCATAAATTGGTTGGCTGCTCAGAGTTAGTGCACGGCTTTTGTCGTTTGAGAGCAACCCACCTCGAAGCCTTTGAGAGAGAAATCCTTGCGAGGACAAAGTCCTAAACACCCAGAGCCAAAGAATGTTAGGCATAACTGAAGTCTTCCTGTCTGTGTGATCTGAAGACTTGTTACACTTGAGGGCCGTGAATCCTCCAGCCAGTTAGGCGTCGCGTTCTGAGCATCCAAGAGTCATTGTGGATCGCCGGTGAACGAAGTCCGTGAAGGTTTGGAAGTCTCCCTTGAAGACTTACCAGAGTGATTGGGCGAGGACTGGGTGTCCTTAGCTCAAGGGGAATAAGGTGAAGACACGGTCTTCTGAGTTAAATCTCAGCCTCCCTAACCAGACATACAGTTGTCACAACAACTGGAACTGGTCCAACAAATTATTGTCTTCTACGAGCAACTGGTTCTATCCTTCCCATCTCTTTATTTACAGTTGGTCCTTGTGAAGTCATCGCCTGTTTGCATTATCTATTTGTCTTCACTGTGTGACTGCTTGTTCTGATTGGCTTCATATTGTCTTCCATCCTGATCCATACTGCCTAGCTACTATTAGTCTTTGTGCTTTCACTTCATTGAATACTTGACTATGGCTTGCCTAGTGTAGTGTACCTTCCACTGCATGTTAATAGGTTCATTTCTATCGATTGTCTTCAAAACTTCCATGTTTTGAGGACTTTCATAAAAATCGCCTATTCACCCCCCTCTAGTCGATAACTAGCACTTTCAGTAATGATCAAGAAGTGATCCTGAACTACTTACATTCAAACATAACCCAAACCGTGTTCTCTTCCCGAACCTCATCGAAAAGAGACAGTCACGGCTACACACGTGGTTGGTGTATTTTAATGGAGTTTACTTCAAGTTCACTACAACCGGATATTAACAAATTCCCATCTGCTACATAACCGTGGGCATGGCTCTCGAAAGTTTAAACCCTGCAGGGGTGTCTCAACTTAGCCCATGACAAGCTCACGATCCACAGAGACAATCCTCCATCTCGGGACCCTCTGATCAGACTCAAAATCCCGGTGCACAAGACATTTTGACAATGGTAAAACAAAACCAGCAAGACCACCCGGTGCATCGATACCCCGATAGGAGCCGCGCGTATCTCGTTCTCAGGACAACACTGTCTATGCTAAGTGGACGATAGCCAAATACCTCGAGTTGCCCTGAGGTGGCACCGCCGACTGCTAGGTAGGTGTACCAACACTCATGCAGTGCACCGGCCGGGGGGGGGTGATTAAGAGACCTCGGGGGCCGACATGTCCCTATGCAAGTTTTAGTTGTTATTAGGCAAATGGTAAAACCAATGTTGGGCCTTGCTGGAAGAGTTTTATTCAAAGCGAACTGTCAAGAGGAGCCCATAAACCCTCACCGTGTTAGGGACGCAAAATCAAGGAACATAACACCAGTATGACGGAAACTAAGGCGTCAAGAGTGGAACAAAACACCAGGCAAAAGCACTACTGCAGGATGCTGCTAACGCGACACTTCGACCAAAGACCCTTCGAGAAACTATGTGCGATGCCATAATCGCAAACGGTGTTGTATGAAAACCGTCAGAAATGTATAAAACGTTTGCGATGACGGATGCATCAAACACGGTTCAGGTTTTAGTTGTGTGTGCAATGAAGGGCATACGGTTCATTTCAATTAACTGTTTGCGATGAGGAGGAACAAAAGAAACGGGCAGCCAGATGAAGGCGTGTGCGATACACAGCATACGGTTCACTCAGATGAACTGTTTGTGATTAGGTAACACAAAAGAAACGGACAGCCAGATGAAGGTGTGTGTGATATACAACATACGGTTCACTCAGATGAACTGTTTGTGATTAGGAAACACAAAAGAAACGGTCAGCCAGATCGAGGTGTGTGGGATAGACGGCATGCGGTTCACTCGGATGAACTGTTTGCGTTGACACAAGAGTACAGAAATGGTTCAACTTAACAAGATGTGTGTGTTGTGCGATGGGATTGCATGCGGTTCGCTCGGCCCTTGTCGTCAGTGTGTGACCTCTGTGGCAACCGTTCGCTCCCTAGGCGCCTCTTCATGTACCGTGGCAACCGTCCACCGACTCTTCGCCTTTCCCTCCCGATTTGGAACTGCTGCCGCACGCTAGCTCTTCCTCCCTCCTCCATTTGCCTTCACCCTTCCTTCTACCATTGTTTGATCGTCTTCTCCATGGAGGGAACAAGTCGGAAACGACCTCGTTATTATTGCCTTGATCTGAATGATGACGCGGTGAAGGAACTCATTGATCAGTGCGACGTCATCACCTCGGCTAGCATGGCATGTTCGTTCAAGACCATTATCTTCTCAACTAATAACACCATTACAAGGAACCCAAGGGTCCAGGAGCAGTTTGATCTCCCCTATCTTCTTCGCCGTGACCCTGCTGACTGGCGCGGGGTCGAGGGAAGCCTCGTCTTGTGTAAGTTGATGCCGCTTGATAATGATACGTATGATGTTAAGATGCCATCGCTTGAGGGCAAGGCTTGGGCAGGCGCAAATGGAGATTGGGTACAACTGCGAGTGAGAACTTGTGAATGTGTACACTCATCGCCGGGTTCCACTTCCAAAAATCTCAGACTACCCAGAGGTTGAGCACACAGATGGTGTACGTGAGTTCAAATACAATCATGGTAACTATCGTCTACGAAAGATAGCAACTTGTCAAGTTCCCAACCGCTCTTGGGATTACACGAACTATGAAGTTGTTGCTATCTTCGACAAGCTTGTTACCTTACTTACTTCCATGCCTCGATGGATATTGCTCAAAAACCAGTTTCTATACACGGATGAGTACTGTGATGCAATTCAATACGAGGATCTTGTGTTTGCTGCCACCACTCGTGGCACTGTTTTTACATGGAATCCTCATGATTTCGGTACGTTTGTCTTCCACCGCAATTATAATTGTTTCATCCACATGCATGCGGGTTAGCTAGTTTCCCTTTACTAATTAACCTTCTCGTGTTTCCAAGGTCCTGTGGACATTCCACCACCTATGAAAATTTTATTCACGAGCATGAGGACGAGCAGGACCCATATACTCAGTGGCGCCTGGCAACTTATTCCGATGGATCACCTCTTCTTGTCTGTATACGGGGCACTGCTGATGTTATTAAGGAAGCATGTGTTGTCTCGTATGGTCGCACTCTCCGGACCTATTCCAACATCCGTTGCAGGGTATTCGAGATGGATACTGGTGTACTAGCGCCAACACCTACTCCCTGGTTCAGTATTGAAAGTCTCGGAGGAAACTCGCTCTTCCTTGGACAAAACTATCCAATGATGGTGGAAGGCGATCTAGCTGCTATTGACACAACGTTACTACCATTTATGAGAAGCAATTGTATCTATACCTCGGACACTGCGGTGGTTCCCTACCCTGGTCGTGATATAGTAGGCCGCCTCAGCCTGGATGATCAGTCCCGCGTTGGTCTCGAGATTGACAGTAGCTGGCCCTTCCCAGAGAATCACTTCTGGTTAAAAGCAAGCATTTCCAACGCCGACGAGTGGTTGAGCTGAAGTTCATTTCATCGCTTTGTTATTTGTTGTGTGAGAAAAACTTTACTAGAATGTTTTGTTGGAAATGATCTATAATCCAACGTGTATCCTCGTTGTCGTTGTGGGTTGATGACTTGTTGTATGTAATCAATGGTACATTTGCATATGCGTCCATGAACTCACGCCTGCTAGTGGTGTCCATATGAACAGTGCTAGTGATTTTAGTTGCTTAGATAGTGCTAGTGATTTGTAGCTGCATATTTTGACAAATCGCAGTGTTACAAGGTTGACAAATGGCAATGTTACTAGATAAACAAATGTCAATCTTTCCAGTTTGAGAAATGGCAACATACCCAAAATGACAGATATGCAAATCTTACCCAATTGTTTGTACGTGGTTGCACCCGGGTCATGCAAAACAACCATTTGCGTTGAAGGGATGCAGAAATCCTGCTCGACAGATTTTCCCTTGGCTTCCTGGAGATGCTGTCAGTTTGCATACGGGTGTTCTAACTAAAACGTTCGCGATGAGTGTTTATATTTAAAAACCGTTGATGTTTTTTTCAAAAGAAAATCGTTTGATAAGTCTATACATTAAGAGAGAAAAACGCAAGTTCGTTCAAACCATATCTTTCATTCAGTCACACTGTGAATTTATATTCATATGATCGAGAATTCAAGATACAGTATTAAACCCCCAAAAAACTATTTCCGGCGGCGGCGGAGCCGCGTACCGCGCCATCGTCCTCCGGGACGCCGTTGTTGAAGTCTTCAAGGCAGCACAAAATGTTCTTCACTTGTAAATCAAACATCATGTCGTCACGCGATCGACGGACGGGGTGCGGGAGGATGGAAACTGGCGCCGCTGAGAGGTAGCGGTCGACGGCAGCATCCCATGCCGCTGATGGGGGGGGGGCGCACGAGCACGGGCTCGGGCGCGGCGGGTGCAGCCAAACGCACGGGGACCGGCACCGTGGTGGGTGGAGGGGCGCGTACGGGCGCGGTGGATGCAGCCAAACGCACGGGGGCCGGCGACATGGTGGGTGGAGGGACGCGCACGGGCACGGGCGCTAGCGCTGGCATGTACACGAGCTCGCGCGGGTCCGCGAAGACCCCGCTGACGCTCGCGGCTTCCAGCTCAGTGATAGTGCTCAGCGACCAGTCCATCAATGCTGCGGGGATGGTCGCTAGCGCAGGCGCGTGGATGGGAGCTGGGACGGGAACGGGGGCAGCAACCGCCGCGCCACCTCATTCTGGGCCATGTCCATGAGGACCCATTCCTCCTTATTTTCTATCTCCTCTGGCTCGGAGTCGACTTCACCAAACTTGAAGACTAGTGGCAGATGATCATTCTGCGCCATGGCGGTGGAGGTCTGGGGGGGGGGAGGGGAATGGGAGGCAAACAGTAAGGCCACCCGTATTAAACAGCGGCTCGGGCGCCATTAATGGAGAGGAAGGCGGGCGGCCATGGAAGTCAAAGGGCTCGCTTCCCAGTGAGCCCGTGCAGCGTAAAGCTCACACGCTTCCCGATGAGCCTATGCATTGGAGGACAGCTTGCATGCCTCTCGGTCAGCCTGCGCACTGGACTGCGCTCGCACGCCTCCCGTTCAGTCAAGGTCAAGCAGTTGTCTGCATGACACCTCCTACAGCCATTAAAACAAAGACACGTGACGTCATGTGAATGGTTAATAGAACACACACGTTTTGAATTATATAAACGTTCGAGATATTAAGTGACAGCTATTTTTTCAAAATGCCTTTGCTGGCTGTCATTATTCGAGTGCACCTTCTCTCAAAATGGACATGAAAAATACCGAATCATGTCGGGCGCCATTCCATGATAGCATGCCAAGTTTCATGAATTTCAGATGAGTTTTGGATTTGCTAGAATTTAAAAACTAGGCATCTCAATGTTTTGTCGGCAATCAACGGTGCCCTAGTGTTTGAAATTCATTCGCATTTATTGCATGGGACCTAAGCATGCACCCAAGGACACAGATTTGATTTTTCAACCAATTTATATGCACTCGAGCATGTGCATGTAGTTCAAATTGGAATTATGCACATAAATGCATTGAAAACTCAGTTAATGCATAAAAATGTCCAAAAGAACCCCGAAAAATCACAAAAATTGACACAACACTCCTGTTGTTCTATGTTGACACGAGAAATTTTTTGGAAGCAATAAGAGGCAGTGGATATCATTTCGTCCCCAAAGGTGGGACGTTCCCTACCAAAACCATGATGCTTGTTGTGAGAAGCTTTGGTTTGTGAGAAGCATATACCCAAACCTGCCCCAAATGGGACAAAATTTTTACCACGACATGTTGATGCCGCTCCATGAAAGCATGCCAAGTTTCATGAATTTCAGACGAGTTTTGATTTACTAGAATTTAAAAATGAGGCATCTCAATGTTTTGCCGGCAATCAACGGTGCCCTAGTGTTTGAAATTCATTCTCATTTCTTGCATGGGAACTAAGCATGCACCCAAGGACACATATTTGATTTTTCAACCAATTTAGATGCAGTGGAGCATGTGCATGTAGTTCAAATTTGAATAATGCACATAAATGCATTGAAAATTGAGTTAATGCATAAAAATGTCCAAACGAACCCTGAAAAATCCCAAAAATTGACACAACACTCCTGTTGTTCTATGTTGACATGAGAAATTTTTAGAAAGCAATAAGAGGCAACGGATATCGTTTCATCCCCAAAGGTGGGGCGTTCCCTACCAAAACCATCATGCTTGTTGTGAGAAGCTCTGGTTTGTGAGAAGCATATAGCCGAACCTGCCCCAAATGGGACAAATTTTTTAACACGGCATGTTGATGCCGCACCATGATAGCATGCCAAGTTTCATGAATTTCAGACAAGTTTTGGATTTACTAGAATTTAAAAACGAGGCATGTCAATGTTTTACCGGCAATCAACGGTGCCCTGGTGTTTGAAATTCATTCCCATTTCTTGCATGGGACCTAAGCATGCACCCAAGGACACTGATTAGATTTTTCAACCAATTTATATGCACGGGAGCAAGTGCATGTAGTTAAAATTTGAATTATGCACATAAATGCATTGAAAACTTAGTTAATGCATAAAAAATGTCCAAAGGAACCCCGAAAAATCCCAAAAATTGACACAACACTCCTGTTGTTCTATGTTGACACGAGAATTTTTTTGAAAGCAATAAGAGGCAACGGATATCGTCCCGTCACCAAAGGTGGTACGTTCCCTATCAAAACCATCATGCTTGTTGTGAGAAGCTTACACCCGAACCTGCCCCAAATGGGACAAAATTTTCACCACGACATGTTCATGCCGCTCCATGATAGCATGCCAAGTTTCATGAATTTCAGACGAGTTTTGGATTTACTAGAATTTGAAAACCAGGCATCTCAACGTTTTGCCGGCAATCAATAGTGCCATGGTGTTTGAATTTCATTCCCATCTCTTGCATGTGACTTTTCAACCAACTTTGGTGCATTGGAGCATGTTCTTGTAGTTCAAATTTGAATTATGCACATAAAATGCCGAGAAAACCCAGTTAATGCCTAAAAATGTCCAAATGAACCCCAAAAAAATCCCAAAAATTGACACAACACTCCTGTTGTTCTATGTTGACATGAGAAAATTTTAGAAATCAATAAGAGGCAACGAATATCGTTTCATCCCCAAAGGTGGGACGTTCCCTACCGAAACCATCATGCTTGTTGTGAGAAGCTCTGGTTTGTGAGAAGCATATACCTGAACCTGTCCCAAATGGGACAAATTTTTTTAACGCAACATGTTGATGCCGCCTCATGATAGCATGCCAAGTTTCATGAATTTCAGACGAGTTTTGGATTTACTAGAATTTAAAAACCAGGCATCTCAACGTATTGCCGGCAATCAATAGTGCCATGGTGTTTGAAATTCATTCCCATCTCTTGCATGGGACCTAGAAATTCACCCAAGGACACACATGTGATTTTTCAACCAACTTTGGTGCATTGGAGCATGTGCTTGTAGTTCAAATTTGAATTGTGCACATTAAATGCCTAGAAAACCCAGTTAATGTATAAAAAAGGCCAAACGAACCCCGAAAAATTCCAAGATTGAACACAACACTCCTGTTGTTCTATGTTGACACTACAAATTTTTTGAAAGCAATAAGAGGCAACGGATATCGTCTCGTCCCCAAAGGTGGTATGTTCCCTATCGAAACCATCATGCTTGTTGTGAGAAGCTCTGATTTGTGAGAAGCTTATACCCAAACCTGCCCCAAATGGGGCAAAATTTTCACCACGACATGTTGATGCCGCTCCATGATATCATGCTAAGTTTCATGAATTTCAGACGAGTTTTGGATTTACTAGAATTTAAAAACTAGGCATCTCAATGTTTTGCCGGCAATTAACAATGCCCTGGTGTTTGAAATTCATTCCCATCTCTTGCATGGGACCTAGAAATTCACCCAAGGACACACATATGATTTTCAACCAAATTTGGTCCATTGGAGCATGTGCTTGTAGTTCAAATTTGAATTATGCACATAAATTGCCTAGAAAACCCAGTTAATGTATAAAAAAGGCCAAACGAACCCCGAAGAATTCATTCCCATTTCTTCCATGGGACCTAAGCATGTACTAAAGGACACATATTTGATTTTTCAACCAATTTGTATGCACGGGAGCATGTGCATGTAGTTTAATTTTGAATTGTGCACCTGAAATGGCTAGAAAACCAGTTTAATGTATGAAATGTCCAAACGAACCCTGAATAATTCCATTTCTTTTACGACACACATACAGTTGCATGTTCACTGTAGATAAAAGGTCTAGCAATTAAAACACCGTCCATTGCCACTGTGACCCCATTATGTAATTCAAATCAAGATGAAAAATCAAGTAGATCGCACACAGTTTATTATCAGCAACCATGTGAGATGTAGTACAAAATATCTTGGAGCACCGTCGGTGTATAGTACGCCTATGGCTTACGCGATAAGGTGCGTCGGCTACAATCCACAACCGGCGTGTCAAGCACACTAGCACGCTGCCCCAAAACTCCCGCCTGTGCATCCCTCTCTGCTTCAGTCCCTTGATTCAAATTTTCAGTAGCCCTGACATTTTACTCCCGCCTCTGCATCCCTCGCAATCTCAAAAATATCCGCTCGCCCTTGATCCAAATTTTCACTAGCCCCACCTTGTTACTCCCGCCTAGTAAAATTTTTAGTTGCCGCAGTATTTCCTCAAACACAACCTCCGCTCACACAGACACACACAACCCTCGAAACCATTGGTAGGTCGCCGCCATCGCCGGCGCCTCCATCCTAAACCTCTGCCTATGTGTCGGGGAGCTCGAGTAGCCAATGGTCAAAAAGAGGTTTATCGCGGCCTTTTCGCCCGACGCTAGCGAGGTGGCCGCTGAGGTGTCCCCGTCGTCCTCCGCGGGCCTGATCCGCCCGCCATCGCACCCCTACGCCGGTTCCCCGTCCTCCCCCGGACCCGGCAGCCGACAAAGTCCTACCTCGGGGTCCGACAGCGGCGGTGGGGGACATGGGTCATCGAGATTACAAATCGAGAGACCCACACCCACCGGTGGCTCGGTAGCTTCCACACGGCTGAGCTCGCGGCCATGGAGTATGACCGCTGGCAGGTCCGCTACCACGACGCGGCGGCTAGGCTCAATTTCCCCTTCGGCACACGTCTGGTCCACCTCGTTCCGCCGGAGCCAGGGTGGTGAGCTCGGCTATGCCGCGGGAGGACCGCGAGGCGTGGGAGCGTCTCGAGGCCGAGGCCGCCGACGAGGCCTACATGCAAGAGCTCCGCCGGCAGCACCCAGAGCTCATGGAGGTGGAGCGGGCGATCTTTGCCGGCGCGGAGGGCGGTGAGGTTATCGCGCTCTCCTCCGATGATGAGGTCGAAGGTGGCAAGGACGGCGGCGCAGAGGCGGCGAGGTTATCACGCTCTCCTCTGATAGCGAGGTCGAAGGCGGCAGCGACGGCGGCGCGGAGGGCATCGAGGTGGGCCCCCAGGATGAGGAGATCGACGTCGATGAGTGGAGGAGTGCCTTCCCCAACGACCCCGACGACGGTACTGGCCCGGACCCGGTTCGCGGCACACCGTACATGACGAGGAAGGATTGGCTCGACCTCTACTTCGACCGAAAGTAGTTTAGCTTAGTTTAAATTTATGTTCGGTTATGCAAAACTATCTATGTTTTACGTTTGAATGCATGCTACTTTCGGTTGAACCTGCTTTGAACTTGATCAAATTGAAGTTTACAACCTTAAGTTTAGGGGATCGACTAGAAAAGGCCAAAAATTGCTGGAGTATATATATATATATATATCCACTAAGGGTTTTAGTCCTTTAACTTTTTAAGGATCGCCTAGAGATGTCCTTATGACTTGTTTATTTCAGTTCTTCACAATGTGATGCTCTATATGTGCAACTATTTGTTGTGCAGTTCAATTTCATCAATAACAGTTTCAACAATACCACTATGAATTATGATATCTGGTTGCTGTAAGGATATTGCAGTTAACATGCCTTTTCGTTTTTCAATTGTTGTTTAGAAAAATGCATTGTACTGAATGTCTAAATATGCAAGCCCAGGCTACATAACAACAAGGAAGAGTGTTACCTTAATGTTCTGATGATGTCTAGACATACATGTAATAAAATCTTATATAATGGGATGGATGGAATGTTGTACTACATCATTTTTCAATTGTTGTTTAGCTTCTAATATTAACTTGGTGCTTTTAGGTACATATATCATTGCCAAAGATCCACACTTCGACCCTTTCTACGCATGGGGCAATGAGATATTCATGAACCCGCATCAAGTGAGGAAACTGATAAAGATTGTTACTAAAATGGGTCAAAAGATGTCAATCAAACCATTTGTTTACACTTTATGCAAGACAACAGTGAACTGCAGGATGGTAAGTAAGAACCTTGTAGCCTTCTTTTTACTGCCCGTAATGAGTTGTGTTAGATGACAATATCTGAATCTTTTTTATTTTGCAGTGCATCCCGAAGCAGTTTACTCAAGATTACCTCTCAAACTACATGATTGGCGGCCGACCATCACAAGGGGTTGGACTAGAGTCCTGCATGCCTTCTACATCCAGGAGACACAATAGGGCCATTCCGCTTCGCCTTGTTCAGCAACTGGAATGTCTGTCGCCTCTTTCTTTACCATATGTAATAGTACAAGTATAGAACCCTGGTACATCCTTCTTTATTTGGTACTTCTGTAATTCTTAAACATATGTACCTGTGAATCGAATAATGCATTGGTTGTTTGGACCTGATGGATATGAATAAAGCTATAGCCTACTTTCAAGTTTAAATTAGGTACAATTTTAAATAGTAGCAATTAAATTAGGGCGAAATTACATTGTGCAGGTCATTACGGCATACACGGTTGGTAAAACACAAACGTCTGCAATATACACCATAATCCGAGACGGTTCACAGAGAGGAAACGTGTGCAAGCATGCACACAGTTGCCGTTCGCAAAGCGTGTGTGATGTCAGACACTATCACATACGGTGCCGGAAAACTAAATGTGCGTGATTGTCTACCTATCGTACATGGTTTATAATCATGAACTGTTTGTGATGTGCCAGGCATCGTAAATCTCCCGTGCCTGGGATCTTCCTAGAATCTGCCTGGAAAGCTCTCGTGCCTAGAATCTGCCTGGTTTTAGGCAGAACCACAAAATTCCGACTGCGATGGCAATGCGAGCACAAACGAGTAGCAAGGATGAAGCGTTTGGGATATTCGAGATATCAAAAATGGTTATACAGGGACAACTGTATGCATCAAGGCTCGCTATCCCCGACGGTTTATGGGTTGTGTGGAAAGGAACCCCCTATCGCTCGCACTCACTTGGAGACGGTTCCATATGCCGTCGTAGAAAGGGCTTAAAAACCGTTTGTTTAGGACCGACGCGCACCAGTGAAGACCGGGCCTTCCACCCTTTACCAAGTATATAGATGCATTAATTAAATAAGAGATATTATGATATCCCATGATACCCATTTGCCAACATGGAACAACATGCAACTGCACCTGCAACTAGCAACGATATAAGAGGGGTTGAGCAAAGCGGTAACATAGCCAAACAACGATTTTCTAGGATGGTGGAAAAGGTTAGAGGCTATCATGGCAATTTGGAAGGCTTGATAAACAAGTGGTAGATAGCGCGACATAGCGATAACATCGAGACGACTAGCATAGCAAAGATAGTAGTGAGATCCAAGGTGACAGTCATCTTGCGTGAAATCCCGCTAGGAAGAAGACTGAATCCATGAAGAAGATGAACCAACGTAGTCGAATGAATCCTCACAATCGCAACGTAACCGGAACTATCAAAGAGAAGTGCAGCCCGAAAGAAGCAAACGAGATAGTAAAGAACCATCACATAAACATGGCATGATGCACAATCAAGTATGATGCATGTCCATTTAATGAGGCATGGCATGGCAAAGTGCACAAACAATACTACTAGTTAAGTGGAGCTCAATATGCAACGAGTTACATATTGACGAAACACCACATTCGAATTATTTAGTTCGCTCTCTTTTATGTACCCAACAATATTAAATGTTATTAAACATGGCAAGGGGTGAAGCATAATAAAACTACCTATCTAGGCAAGTTTAAGTCAGGCCGAAACGACAAGCAACAATTCCGGAAAATCCTCATGTCCATAATTTGAATTTGGTATCCCTAAACCATATTTTATTCTTGTTAACATGCAAAGTAAGTGGACCATGTTAATCTATGCATTTTTCTACCCCATTTACATATAAAGTTTATTTTATTTGGAGCTACGGTTATTAAGTTATGAAATAAATCATTTTAGCATGTCATTTATACAAATTAATGCAAACATCAAGTTAAACCTTTTTAACATGGATGAAAGCAGCACATGGTGAAACTGGATGAAATTCTAAGCATTTTACATATATAAAACATTTTAATCTGATGCACGGTTTGTGAGATATTAAATGCATGATCTAGAAGGACTTCTCTGTAAAACTGGCAATTCCAGGAGTAATAGACAAATTTGTCCAGAGCAGGAAAAAAACACATCGGGCCGAAACTAGCTGGCCAAATTGTGCACAAAGTGGGCGCTGGATCTGGTGCTCACCATGGGCCCAGGCCCAGGTCGGTGGAGATGGGAGCTGGGCCGCGGTCAACGGGCGAAGGGGAGATGGCCCAGGCGCATGGAGGTGGTCGCGGTCAGCCTCTCGCTCCAGAAGACATGGCGAGGCGATGGATGCAGCGCCCTTGAGGTGGACTGCGGGTGACAGCAACGCACGAAGCGAGACGACAAAGGCGCAACAACGACGTAACTTGGGGGAGGCGGCGGAGACGAGCGGATCCGTTCGCGTGACGGCGTTCTCCGGCGAGGTGGTATGCGGGCGGAGCTGAAGGAGGCATCACAGGTTCTCTGTTCAACCGACAGTGAAGGTTTCAGAGAGGGAAAGAAATCAGGGAGGAAATAGAGAGGCCGCGAGGGGGGCTTGCTGACCGACGGCAACGCAGTGGCAGGGTCAGCAGCGCGGGGACTTGGAGCTCAGGGAGGAAACATGGTGGCTCGGGCATCCATGGTTGGCTGCTGCGGTACACCACCCGGAGAAGACGAGGCCGGGCACAGCGGTGCACGATGCAGGGAGGAAGGCAGCAGGGGAATGGTGGCGTCTTGGCCCGTAACTTGCCGGATCCGAGCAGGAAGGAGGCGCAGGCATCGGGGATGGATGGATCCAGCGCCACGCGAGGGCTAGGCGAGGTCCAACGGCACGGGACGGTGGTCATGGTGTGGTACTCCTGCAAGGTAACACGGGGAAGAGAGAGAGAGAGAGAGAGGTTAGAGCGGAGAGAGAAGAAGAACGGGAGGAAGGATGGCGCGAGGAGGCCAAGCCTGCTGGAGGTCATTGCCGGCGGCGACGACGCGAGGGGACGAGGCCGAGTGCTCCTGCTCGGGGCCTCGGGCAGCTTCACGATCCAAGGGGGTCGAGGGGAGGAGAGGTAGGCTTCGGGCGCCTGGGAAAGAAGCAGCGGAGGAGCTCGAGTGGTGGCTGCTGCACGTAGGAGCGACGGCGGAAATCAAGGGAGATGGTCGGAGCGAGGTGGATCAAAGGGGGTGCTGGTTGGCCCGGTGCTGAAAATGAGGGAGGGAGAGAGTGGATGCGGGTTGGATACCGGGGAAGAGGAGTGGCAGCGGCGAGGAGGGTGGTGGATTGGACATGATAGGCTAGGGTTTGACTGTTTAAATAGGTAGGATGGTTAGACTAGGGGCTAAAAGGAACCTCCGATTTAGATCGGACGGTCGAGATAATTAGGTTGGGGAGTCCAATGAAGAAAATGGAGATATTTTTTGGGGATGTTTGGGGATGATCCGGACCCATCGGTCACGACCGTGCAGTTCGGGTACGGAGAGGTTTCGGACACTCACGCGAGGGGGGGGGTGGGGGGGGGGGCTGAGAGAGGTCGACAAAGACAAGCGGGCCTGACAAAGGGTCAACGGAGACGAAGCGAGAAGTGGAAACTACGAGAAGATGCAAGTTTTGAAAACAATTTCGGCAACAGAGTGCCAATGCAATGTAGATGATGCGATGATGAATGCAACAAACAAATAATTAACACAGCTGACGCGCAAAACCTGGAAGGTATCTGGAGCGTCGGTCTCGGGTCGTCACAACAAGTGACCAACCCAGATGCCATTCTTTGTGAAGGGCATATGGTAGGGAATAAGTACCTTTCTTGTCAATGTAGTGGTCATGGGCGCGATAGCAGGCGTCGAGGTCGTCGCTGGGCTCCTCCCCTTGCAACCACTCCAACCACACCGAAGAACATGCCATACCTCGCTGGTCACCGCCAGGTCCACATCTAACACCTACCGGCAGCTCACCAGGAGGTTGTCGGAGATGCTGTTGCAAGTTTCTATTTAGACGTATAGGGGAAGACAACAAAAGGTAACGACTCGCTTACATTACTCTGTCCCCAAATATTAGAATGCTTCACATGTAATTGAATTTCATTGGACATGATGGACTACCTATCTACAGAATGTTCCGCTCCAGGACTAGGTAAAGGAACTCCTGCATCCAAAGACGAAAGAATCTCTCACATTGACAATGGAGACTCATGACTGGAAACCAGATTTGTTGGATCATTTCCATTCGACAATCTCTGGACATTTATCATCCCATTTTTATTTAAATGGTTGTGTGGAGCATCCTTTAAATTCGACTTTACTTCCAAAGCCTTATCTATCGGCATCTGAATCACCAGGGTCTATGATGCAGAGCATCCTACCGACATCACCATATCAAGAGTTCGTTCGACAACTGACACGTGCGACATCTACTTCACATACATAAAGGTGAATCATCTCCTTTACACGTGCTCACTTGACCCCTTCGAGGATTGTATACTACTTGACACTTCTCCCATGTGCATGCATAGGTATTATTGGAGCACCACAGACGATGAGGAGGAGTACAAGCACAAGAGTACAACTACACCATCCGCAAGGGAAGCTTGGAACAGAAGGAAGAATAAGCATGGACAAGCTTTTGGAAAGCCCGAAACTTCCAATGCCCAGAACTTCCAGCCATCCCGGAATTTCTGACCCCGCTGCACCGAAGCCGTCCAATAGCGTGCCGACTCTCTAGATAGCCCGGACCCTGCACGAACCTTCACCCGGAACCTCAGGCACCCGGTACTTCCAGCCTTGCCTACGCGCAGACACTCAGGCCGAAGCCCATGTACCCTTTCGCCCTCACTTACCCCTTTGTGGCTACCACTATATATACGCACGCCTCTCCTCCATTCTAGGGTTAGAAAATATGATAGCTCATTTTAGTTGAGCTTTGCTCCTACCACTCCTCTTGAGAGAGAGAGAGAGAGATACTGCTCCATTGGATTTCAAGACCTCCTTTGGAGAAGATCCCGAGGGATATCAAAACCCCCCATCGGGGAAGGATATATCTAAATCATCAAGCCCCCATCTCCTTTGGATCAGGGATGAGCTTTACCATGTATCTATCCCTTTGTTGTTCATGTACCTTGTGGATCTTGCGTGTTTGATTGTCTAGTGGATATGTGAATGGATTTGTTCTTGAGTGCTCCTCTTGTGATTTCTCCTTGTTCTCCCCCTTCGTGTTCTTGAGGAATCCCCCTCCAATTCGTGAAAGACCGGTACCATAGGATTCCACCCTACATCATATTGGTATCATGAGCCATGTTGATCATGAAATTGGAGTCCTCCCCTTCGTCTTCGAGCCTAATTTTGTTTGATTTCGTCCTAATTTTGAAAATCCCCACCAAAAATTGTTGGGAAACGTTGCATGGAAAAACAAAAAAATTCTACGCACACGCAATAATCTATCCATGGAGATGCATAGCAACAAGGGGGAGATGTGTCTACGTACCCTCGTAGACCGAAAGTGGAAGCGTTTGACAATGCAGTTGATGTAGTTGAACTTCTTCTAGCTCCGACCGATCAAGCACCGAACGTACAACACCTCCGAGTTCTGCACATGTTCAGCTTGGTGACGTCCCTCGTCTTCTTGATCCCGCAAGACGTCGATGAAGTAGATTACTTCCATCAGCACGACGGTGTGGTGACGGTGATGGTGAAGTGATCCGCGCAGGGCTTCGCCTAAGCACCGCGAGATTATGACCGGGGGTGTAAACTGTGGAGGGGGGCGCCGCACACGGCTAACAATGGATGTTGTGTGTTCTAGGCACCCCCTCCCCACATATATATAGGTGGGAGGGGAGGAGAGGCAGCCAGGGGGCGCCCCAAGTAGGATCCGAATCCTACTTGGGGTTTCCCCAAGTGGCACCCCCTTTCCTTTTTTCACCGGAGAAGAAAGGGAAGGGGGGCCAAACCCCCTTTTTCCTTCTCCAATTCGGCCACATGCCATAGGGGGGGGGGGCGCCACCCCTTGTCAGATGGTGTGCTCCCCTCTCATGGCCCATATGGCCCATATATTCCCCCCGAGGGTTCCGGTAACCCCTCCGGTACTCCGACAAATACCCGATACACTCCGGAACACTTCCGGTGTCCGAATACTATCATCCTATATATCAATCTTTACCTCTCGACCATTTCAAGACTTCTCGTCATGTCTGTGATCTCATCCGGGACTCCGAACAACATTCGGTCGCCAAATTACATAACTCATATAATACAATATCGTCATCGAACGTTAAGCGTGCGGACCCTACGGGTTCGAGAACTATGTAGACATGACCGAGACTCCTTTTAGGTCAATAACCAATAGTGGAACCTGGATGCTCATATTGGCTCCTACATATTCTATGAAGATCTTTATTGGTCGAACCGTTATGATAACATACGTAAGTCCCTTTGTCTACCGATATGTTACTTGCCCGAGATTCGATCGTTGGTATCTTCATACCTAGTTCAATCTCGTTGTCGGCAAGTCTCTTTGCTCGTTCCATAATACATCAGCTCGTGACTAACTCCTTAGTCATTTGCTTGCAAGCTTATGATGTGTATTACGGAGAGGGCCCAAAGATACCTCTCTGATATTCGGAGTGACAAATACTAATCTCGATCTATGCCAACTCAACAAACACCTTCAGAGATACCTGTAGAGCATCTTTATGATCACCTAGTAATGCTGTGACGTTTGATAGCACAAAAGGCATTCCTCCGGTATTCGGGAGTTGCATAATATCATAGTCGAAGGAATATTTATTTGACACGAAGAAAGCAATAGCAATAAAGATGAACGATCATTATGCTAAGCTAACGGATGGGTCTTATCCATCACATCATTATCCTAGTGATGTGATCCCATTATCAAATGACAACTCATGTCCATGGTTAGGAAACCTTAACCATATTTGATCAACGAGCTAGTCAAGTAGAGGCTCACTAGGGACATAGTGTTTGTCTATGTATTCACACATGTATTAAGGTTTCCGATCAATACAATTTAGCATGAATAATAAACATTTATCATGAATAAGGAAATATAAAATAACAACTTTATTATTGCCTCTAGGTCATATTTCCTTCAGTCTCCCACTTGCACTAGAGTCAATAATCTAGATTACATTGTAATGATTCTAACACCCATGGAGTCTTGGTGCTGATCATGTTTTGCTCGTGGAAGAGGCTTAGTCAACGGGACTGCTACATTCAGATCCGTATGTATTTTGCAAATCTCTATGTCTCCCTCCTTGACTTGATGACAGATGGAGTTGAAGAATCTCTTGATGTGTTTGGTTCTTTTGTGAAATCTGGATTCCTTCCCTAAGGCAATTGCTCTAGTATTGTCACGAAAGATTTTCATTGGACCCGATGCACTAGGTATTACACCTAGATCGGATATGAACTCCTTCATCCAGACTCCTTCATTTGCTGCTTCCGAAGCAGCTATGTACTCCGCTTCACACGTAGATCCCGCCATGACACTCTACTTGGAACTGCACCTACTAACAGCTTCACCATTCAAAATAATTATGTATCCGATTTGTGACTTCGAGTCATCCAGATCAGTGTCAAAGCTAGCATCGATGTAACCATTTACGACGAGCTCTTTGTCACCTCCATAAACGAGAAGCATATCATCGGTCCTTTTCAGGCACTTCAGGATGTTCTTGACCACTGTCTAGTGATCCACTCCTGGATTACTTTGGTACCTCCATGCCAGACTTATGGCAAGGCACACATCAGGTCTGGTACACAACATAGCATACATGATAGAACCTATGGCTGAGGCATAGGGAATTACTTTCATTTTCTCTCTATTTTCTGCAGTTGTCGGGTATTGAGTCTGACTCAATTTCACACCTTGCAACACAGGCAAGAACCCTTTCTTTGACTGATCCATTTTGAACTTCTTCAAAACTTTGTCAAGGTGTGTGCTTTGTGAAAGTCCTATTAAGCGTCTTGATCTATCTCTATAGATCTTGATGCCTAATATATAAGCAGCTTCACCCAGGTCTTTCATTGAAAAACTCTTATTCAAGTATCCTTTTATGCTATCCAGAAATTCTACATCATTTCCAATCAACAATATGTCATCCGCATATAATATTAGAAATGCTACAGAGCTCCCACTCACTTTCTTGTAAATACAGGCTTCTCTGAAAGTCTGTATAAAACCATATGCTTTGATCACCTCATCAAAGCGTATATTCCAACTCCGAGATGCTTGCACCAGTCCATAGATGGATCGCTGGAGCTTGCACACTTTTTTAGCACCTTTAGGATCGACAAAACCTTCTGGTTGCATCATATACAACTCTTCTTTAAGAAATCCATTAAGGAATGCAGTTTTTACGTCCATTTGCCAGATTTCATAATCATAAAATGCGGCAATTGCTAACATGATTCTGACAGACTTAAGCATCACCACGGGTGAGAAAGTCTCATCGTAGTCAACTCCTTGAACTTGTCGAAAACCTTTCACGACATGTCGAGTTTTGTAGACGGTAACATTACCATCAGCGTCAGTCTTTTCTTGAAGATCCATTTATTTTCTATGGCTTGCCAACCATTAGGCAAGTCCACCAATGTCCATACTTTGTTCTCATACATGGATCCTATCTTAGATTTCATGGCTTCAAGACATTTATCAAAATCCAGGCTCATCATAGCTTCTTCATAGTTTGTAGGTTCGCCATGGTCTAGTAACATGACTTCCAGAACAGGATTACCGTACCACTCTGGTGCAGATCGTGCTATGGTTGACCTACGAGGTTCAGTAGTAACTTGATCTAAAGTTTCATGATCATCATCATTAGCTTCCTCTCTAGTTGGTGTAGGCATCACGGGAACAGATTTCTCTGATGAGCTACTTTCCAAATTGAGAGAAGGTACAACTACCTCATCAAGTTCTACTTTCCTCCCTGTCGGTGTCAAAACCGGCGGATCTTGGGTAGGGGGTCTCGAACTGTGCGTCTAAGGCGTATGGTAACTGGAGGCAGGGGACACGATGTTTACCCAGGTTCGGGCCCTCTTGATGGAGGTAATACCCTACGTCCTACTTGATTGTTCTTGATGATATGAGTATTACAAGAGTTGATCTACCACGAGATCGAAGAGGCTAAACCCTAGAAGCTAGCCTATGGTATGATTGTATGTTGTCCTACGGACTAAAACCCTCCGATTTATATAGACACCGGAGGGGGCTAGGGTTACACAAGGTCGGTCACAAAGGAGGAGATATACATATCTGTATTGCCTAGCTTGCCTTCCACGCCAAGTAAAGTCCCATCCGGACACGGGACGAAGTCTTCAAACTTGTATCTTCATAGTTCAACAGTCCGGCCGAAGGATATAGTCTGGCTGTCCGGAGACCCCCTATTCCAGGACTCCCTCAGTAGCCCCTGAACCAGACTTCAATGACGATGAGTCAGGCGCGCAGTGTTGTCTTCGGCATTGCAAGGCGGGTTCCTCCTCCGAACACACCACAGAAGAGTTTGAATACAAGGACAGTGTCCGACCCTGCCAAATAAGTTCCACATACCACTGTAGAGAGAATAATATTTCCACAAATCTAATCTACTGACACGTTTTGACAGCATGACATCACGCCATGACCCGGTCATTATTCGAACCGTTTCCCTCAACCAACTCTGCACATAACGCGAGGCGGTTTTCTTGACACGTCTTGTCAAAGCAGAGATTGTGTCCCCCTTATCACAGGATTCTCATCAATACAAACGTGGGTAAGCCAACCATGCCTGTTGGTATGACTCCTAGATCTTAGGTAAGTCCCAAACGGCCACGAGGAGGATGCCTGATATTCACCCTCTTTATAAAGGGGACGAGGCTTTTTTTTCCCTCCCATGCTCAAGCGAATCCTTCCCCCGCCTCGATTTCTAACACCCAAAGCTCAGGTCAGGTGCTCCAGACCTTCAACTATGTCCGGATCCAACCTTCAAGGTCGGTGGATGCCTTCCTCCATCACAGAGGAGGACATCAAGAAGTCGAGGGAGGCCAGATATCTGATCGCCGAAATTCCGCATAGGCTGCCCACCCGAGGGTAGGTCGTCCCTACTCCCGAAATCAATGAGAGCATTGTGTTCGTCTCCCACTTCCTCCGAGGGCTAGGCCTCGCTCTGGATCCCTTTGTTAGGGGTCTTATGTGCTATTACGGGTTGGATTTTCATGATCTGGCCGCGGATTCCCTTCTTCACATCTCGTCATTTATTGTCATATGTGAGGCCTTCCTCCGCATTACCCCTCACTTCGGCCTGTGGCTCAAGACCTTCAATGTGAAGCCGAAGATGATCGAGGGGCAACACACAACGTGCGGAGGTGCTTTAATAAGAAAGATCGCTGACGCTCCATGGCCAGAGGGTTCCTTCCCAGAGGTGTCCGGATTGTGGCAGCGGGAGTGGTTTTACATCACAGCTCCCCGAAGTGCCAAGTGGGTAGCTGCCCCCGCCTTCCGCTCGGGCCCCCAACACAACTGATGTCATGGATCAGCAGGGGGCTGAGCTGGGGTCCAGCCAAGGACGTGCCAATACTACAGAGCCGTATCCGAGATCTCTTCAAGGGAGACTTCAGTCTGGTTATGGCAATGCAAGTTATGCTGGTTCGTCGAGTCCAACCTTGCAAACGCCGACCCCTCTGCATGTGGGAATTCAACCCGGAAGGACCGCGAGTTATTCAGCATTTCCTCGGCATGACGCACGAAGAGATGTACAAATCGTTCTTCGGACCCCAAATAGAGTGTCTGGACACCACCGAGGACGTGGGCCTGAGCTGCAACCGCCCTGCTGCCCAAGTAAGTAATCCCATGCCGAACCTGCTATCCTTTCATTTATCATGGCATCATTCTAAAGAGCCGCTCTTTGACCAAGACTGGATAACAAAGGCGATAATGATCAGGTGTTCGGCCCCCCTTCCCGAGGGCTTGGACAATCCGGTACTGGACAAGATGCTCAAGCCAGCGCCTTATCCAGTGTCCTCAAAGGAAGATGATGGGGGGAATAAAGAGGGCGAAAGCGGGCCTCACTCACTACTTATTCCAGCCAGGGGAATGAGCACCTCTGCAAGGGAGGACAATCAAAGGGAAGAACCTGACATTCTCCCTCCCCAGGGAAGGAAGAGGACTACCTCTGAAGATCCGGAAACTAAGGTTTCAAAACGGGAGAAGAAATCTTCATCAGAGGGTCCTGCCTCGGAGGGTATTCTTGCCGCACAATATCCGCGCGGGGATTAGCCCTCTACCGAGCTGCAAGTAATCGAAAAGTACTTAATAGTGAAAACATCCTACCTTACTTCCGAAGACAATAACCTATGCTTATAAATTGTAGTCCGGATCGTAGCCCTTCTCGATAGAGTTCATCTTCGGGGGATCTTCTTCTGGAGATGATGGAGAGCAAAACGCCTCCCCCGGACACCCCGTCTCAAGAAGCGAGCGACCTTGAAGTGTCGTCGCAAAGGGTATCTCCGGATCCACTAGGGCCATAGGATAACCCTTTGGCTGCCCGGAATCCCCAGTATCCGGCTCCTAAGGAGAGCGACAGCAAGGGTCCGTACAGTGTGCGGTCGAACGCGCTGAAGGATCTTTTGGGGCAAGCGGCCGTCTTGGAAGCACATCGTACGCTAATGGGTACAGTAATTGAAAGGATTTCATCCGCTGAAAGCGGTTTGCATGAAGCCTTCATGAGTCTGCTGAAAGGCTTCGAGGTACGTGAAATAATGTATGTTTTTAACAGTACCGCATACGTTAGATATGCCCTATGCAGATAGTAGCCCCTGAGACTCTGGTTGTCGTCGAAAACGGCGGCAAACAGAGGATCATAGTCCCAGGTAATAACCAAACCACCTTTACGTGCAGGTGGCTGAAGCTTCGGTGGCTAGCCGGACTAATGGTTTTGCCGAGCTAAAGCGGCAACTTGATGCGGCAGATGCCGACATCGTGCTTGTCAACAAGCGGCTTGACGAGGCACAGGGTGAGTGATTTTTCTGGTGATCGTCACATAATAAGAGTAGCATGATGCCAGTATCTTTAATGTGTTGTGACTGCAGATGGAGCTTCCACCGTGGAGACCCTTCGGGCGGAGCTTGCCCGAGCCAAGGAGCAAGCAAGGAGTAGCAATGTAGCCGCTTTAAAGGCGGCCGAAGAATTAAGGGCCGAACAGGCCGCACATTGCGAGAGCAAGGAAAAAATAGCCAAGATGGCTGTAGAGTTAAAAGATGCCGTTGACCGTTACTAGCTTCTTGAAGAAGAGGACCGGGCGAAGGCGACGGACCTGGAGAAGGCCCGGGTGGCTGCCAAGGAAGCCCGCTCCAAAATTAGAGCGACGAGGAGGAGCTGAATCAAGCTGCAGATATCGTGTCTGGGAAGCCCTTCTTGTTGCGGACTAAGTTCGGAGATCCGAAGTATTCTCCTCTGGACCGGCTATGGAGTTCTGCGGACGCGTACATGGATTTGGCTGCAAGTGCTGCTGATGCGGCCGAGTACTTCAAGGATCAAAAAGGTCCCGAAGTGGAAAAGCTGTTCTGGTCACAGTTCCACGCTCCAGTCCGCCCGCTGCTGTTGAATGAGCGATTGGCCGAGTGGGCCGATCTCCATAGGTTGTCCGGACTTGCCATGATGTCCGTTGTGGATCACCTGTGGCCGGGAGGGCCAAGGCCGAATAGCTACTTTAGCTTAGTGCAACAATTCCTTGGTGCTGTGCCACACATCGATGCTGTAAAGAGATCAGCGTGCATAGAGGGTGCGCGGAAGGCCTTTGCCCGTGTCAAGACATACTAGGCGGAGATGGAGGCCACCACTATTGCGACACAGGGTTCGGCCGTAGGCCGAGTGGCTGCCGGGCACTACTTTGAAGAAGTTCTTGAAGGTGCTCGTTCGATAGAGGCTCAGTGCTCGAAGAATGTTATGTTCAAGTGACATGTATTCCCATTGTAAAAACAATGTTTTATTGAATTATCAAGGCTATATTTATACTTTTTCCCGAAAGTACTATGGTGCCTCCTGTGCGACCGTTTATGTATATATGTGTATATGTAGGATCTAGAAGTAGATGTGTCTAAAGGGGGGGGGTGATTAGACACTTAGTGCTAAAGTTGCAATTTTTAATCTTTTTCGGTTTAAGTGGAGTTTAGGCACAATTTCAACACACACAATACATATCAAGCAAGCATGCAAAGAGTATATGAGCAGCGGAATGTAAAGCATGCAACTTGCAAGAATGTAAAGGGAAGGGTTTGGAGAATTCAAACGCTATTGGAGACACGGATGTTTTTCCCATGGTTCGGATAGGTGGTGCTATCCTACATCCACGTTGATGGAGACTTCAACCCACGAAGGGTAACGGTTGCGCGAGTCCACACAGGGTTCCACCCAAGGGCAACGGTTGCGTGAGTCCACGAAGGGCTCCACCCACGAAGGGTCCACGAAGAAGCAACCACCCACAAAGGGTCCACGAAGAAGCAACCTTGTCTATCCCACCATGGCCATCGCCCACGAAGGACTTGCCTCACTAGCGGTAGATCTTCACGAAGTAGGCGATCTCCTTGCCCTTACAAACTCCTTGGTTCAACTCCACAATCTTGTCGGAGGCTCCCAAGTGACACCTAGCCAATCTAGGAGACACCACTCTCCAAGAAGTAACAAATGGTGTGTAGGTAATGAACTCCTTGCTCTTGTGCTTCAAATGATAGTCTCCCCAACACTCAACTCTCTCTCATAGGATTTGGATTTGGTGGAAAGAAGATTTGAGTGGAAAGCAACTTGGGAAGGCTAGAGATCAAGATTCATATGGTAGGAATGGAATGTCTTGATCTCAACACATGAGTAGGTGGTTCTCTCTCAGAACATATGAGTTGGAATGATGTGTGTGTTCTGATGGCTCTCTCTCTGAATGAGAAAGAGGTGGAGGGGTATAAATAGCCTCCACACAAAATCCAACCGTTACACAGTTTTCCAATCTCGGTGGGACCGAATCAATAAACTCGGTCGGACCGAAACTGTAAACCTAGTTACCGTTAGTGATTTCGGTGGGACCGACTGGATCAACTCGGTGGGACCGATGTGCTAGGGTTAGGGTAAATCCAAAACTCGGTTTGACCGATTACTCAAACTCGGTGGGACCGATTTGGGTAATAAGTGAAACTGAGATTTGGTCAAGCAAACTCGGTGGGATCGATTGCATATCTCGGTGGGACCGAGAATATTGCAATGGGTAACAGAGAGTTTGCAAGCCCATCTCGGTGAGACCGAGATCCCATCAGTGAGACCAAACTGATTAGGGTTTTGGCAGTGGCTTATGACAAGTGAAACTCGGTGGCGCCGGATAGGAAGAATCGGTAGGACCGAGTTTGGCTTAGGGTTTAGGTCATATGTGGAAGTGGGAAAGTAGCTGAGGATTTTGGAGCATATCATTAAGCACATGAAGCAAGAGGCTCATTAAGAAACACCTCATCCCTCCTTGATAGTATTGGCTTTTCCTATGGACTCAATGTGATCTTGGATCACTAAAATGTAAAAGTGAAGAGTCTTGAGCTTGAAGCTTTAGCCAATCCCTTGTCCTTAGCATCTTGAAGGAGTTCCCACAACCTTTAGTCCATGCCACTCCATTGTTGAACTTATCTGAAACATGCTAGATAGAAGTGTTAGTCCAACAAGAGATATGTTGTCATCAATTATCAAAACCACCTAGGGAGCACTTGTGCTTTCAATCTCCCCATTTTTGGTAATTGATGGCAACATACATCAAAGCTTTAGATAAAGATATGAAGAACAACAAGTAAAGCTTTGGAAGAACATGTAGCAAGCATAGGCTCCCCCTACATGTATGCACTCATGTAAGTATGAAATATAGAGGCATGTGAGAGCATAATCATGACAGAGTAGGCAATGTTTTACATGTATCTTGGCCATATGCATCAGAGCAAAAGATTATTAAGGAAAATACCTTCATGCTCATGAGTCCTTCTTGCAAACAGTATGTACATAAGCAAGAACTCCTCATACTCATGATTTTGATGCATATACTTACCTTGTGGTCTCAAGTTGGCTTAGGATGGAATGAACCTGCACAAACAATGTTAGATAACACAGGTACGTCCACTAGCCAGAGCAAACAAAAGAAACCACAAGAATGCCAAGACTGGGATGACATGTAGAGAGTGAGTACAAGGTACCACATTGGATTCAACATGTCCCCAAGAATAAAGATATGCAATGAATTTGGCTGATTTCTTTTCCCTTAGGTGTCTTGCTCCCCCTGAATCTTACATGGGATATTGGGAGAAGATAGGAAACAGAAAATCAGAGCAGAAGGATATGAATAGAACTTAATTCAAATGAGTTTATATGAACATGTCTTTCCCCCAAAAAGACATGTGGCATCTCTCCTCTTGAACATCAAGCATCTGGGATCCTTGAGTATTTTCTCTCCCTGGAAATCTCTCTCTCCCCCTTAACAACATCTGGGATCCTTGAGACTTTCTCTCCCCCTTAATACTTTCTCTCTTGTAGGTTTGGTCCTTGAGACTGTTTCTCCCCCTTGATGTGATCTCTCTCTCCTACAAGCTTTGATGTGATCTCTCTCTCTCCCCCTTTGACATCAATTTCCATGAAGGGTTTTTCTGGAATCCGTCGAATAGGTTTGGTCCTTGAGATTCAGCACAAGGCAGAGGATAAAATTGTGATGCTTGTGGAGGACAAGATTCATTGAGTGGAGCTGGATCAGAAGAAATGTAGAACAAGTGGCAAATTGGTTTTCTGATTGCAAAGTCGGTGGCACCGAGTGGCATATTTCGGTGGTACCGAAAAGATTCGGTTGGACCGAAATTTGCAAGTCGGTGAAACTGAGTTTACACAGAGAAAGACACTTGTCACCTCAGCTCACTGGACAAGTAAGATCTCACATAGATTTGCAATGAATTAGCTGAAGGATTTGCAAGGAATTTGATGCAGAAATATGCAGAAAAAGAACGAAAAGGAAAAGAGTGAAAGTTTCTAGATGAAGTTTTTTTTGTTGTTTGAGAGAGAAGGAAACAAATATGCAAGGAACAAATGCAATAACTCAGAAAAGGACACAAGAGAACTTCATCTAGAGTTGGGCAGTGACATAGTCACCTATGTTAGAGTATATTGACTTAGGAGTCAAGTGAGGACACTTGATCATAGGTCATACTCATCGTTTAAGCTCAAAATGGGGTTACCATTTTTCGTTTAAGCATCTTGATGTATTCACATCTTGTTGAGTTGCTTTGACTCATGTCTTGGAGTAAAGCTTCTCTAAGATGGAATAACATACCTTGGATAGTGATGTAGTTCTTGCTCATGTAGTTGAACTTGTGTGGGTGCTCAAGGTTTATGTAGTTCATCAAGAGTTGGGAGCACCACTTGGAGTTTGAGTTCATCTATCTACATGGGTTAGTTCTTGCAAGGAAGAGCACTTGTGTATCCAAAAATGACAATCATGAAGCTTAACATAGAATTTGTCAAAGGATATGTTTGAATGGTTTTGTGCTTCCTTGTCTTCAACCACTATTATGTAGAGTCTTGGTCTTGTAGAGATTGCTCAAGATGTGAGTGAGTCGCAATCTCATGGAATTAGAATCAACCAAGCACCTACATGGGTTAGACAACATGCAAGGTGCAAATATCTCCAAGACATAAGATAGTTATCATAAGAGATACATCATGGATTAGTCATTAGCTCATGTCTTGCATGTATCCAATGGAGTTTCTACTCCAAGTTCGAAGCATCAATGATGTTCAATTCTCCTCTCAACCTACAAAACACTTTCTCATCAAGCGGTTTAGTGAATATATCCGCTAATTGCTTATCGGTGCGAACATGCTTAAGATTGATGTCACCCTTAGCAACATGATCTCGAATGAAATGATGACGAACTTCAGTATGCTTAGTTCGAGAATGTTGTACAGGATTATGACCAATTTTGATAGCACTTTCATTGTCACAAAGCAGTGGAACATGTTTCACATAAATCCCATAATCTTTAAGAGTTTGGGTCATCCAAAGTAATTGAGCGCAACATGAACCAGCGGCAATGTATTCCGCTTCGGCGGTGGATAAGGATACCGAGTTTTGTTTCTTGGAAGACCAAGACACAAGATATCTACCAAGAAATTGACAAGTACCCAAAGTGGACTTTCTATCAACCTTGTCTCCGGCATAATCTGAGTCGGAATAGCCAACAAGATCAAAAGAAGACCTCTTAGGATACCAAATGCCAAAATTTGGTGTATGGATTAAATATCTCACTATCCTTTTCACAGCCTTAAGATGACAATCTTTAGGAGCAGCTTGATATCGAGCACACATGCACACACTTAGCATAATATTGGGACGTGAAGCACATAGGTATAACAATGAACCAATCATAGAGCGATAAACCTTTTGATCAACAGGTTCACCATCTTTGGTCAAATCATTATGTCCACTAGTAGGCATGGGTGTAGACATACCTTTGCATTCTTGCATATTGAACTTTTTGAATAAGTCCTTGGTGTACTTTGTTTGAGAGACAAATGTACCTTCCTTAGTTTGCTTGATTTGCAACCCGAGAAAGAATTTGAGTTCACTCATCATAGACATCTCAAACTTCTCTGACATTAGCTTTCCAAACTTTTCACTAAAGAGAGGGTTAGTTGAACCAAATATGATGTCATCAACATAAATTTGGCATACAAATAGTTCTCCATTAACCCTTTTAGTAAAAAGAGTAGAATCAATTTTACCAATTTCAAAACCACTTGTAGTAAGGAACTTGGTCAAGCATTTATACCATGCTCTAGGAGCTTGTTTAAGACCATAAAGAGCTTTGTGAAGTTTGTAAACATGATTTGGTTTCTTAGGATTGACAAAGCCGGGAGGTTGTTTGACATAAACTTCCTCCTCTATTTCTCCATTTAGAAAAGCACTTTTAATGTCCATTTGGTACAAGGTGATATTATGGTGATTAGCATAGGCAAGTAAGATGCGAATGGACTCAAGTCTAGCAACGGGAGCATACGTCTCACCATAGTCCATACCTTCGACTTGTGTGTATCCTTGGGCGACGAGACGTGCTTTGTTGCGGACCACTTGTCCATCTTCATCTTGCTTGTTGCGAAACACCCATTTGGTACCAATGATGTTGTGGTTGTTGTCAGGCTTCTCAACCAATGTCCAAACTTGGTTTCTCTCGAAATTATGTAGCTCTTCATGCATAGCGTTTATCCAATCTGGATCTTCCAATGCTTCTTCAACCTTCATTGGTTCAATGCTAGAGATGAATGAATAGTTTTCACAAAAGTTAGCTAAACGAGTTTTTGAGCGAGTGATTCTCCCGGTTTGTATATCATTGAGGATTTGCTCGACGGGATGATCTTTGGCAATTCTTGCTCGAACTCGTGAGAGCTTTTGCTTGGGTCTTTGTTGAACATCTTCTTCATCTTGTTCTTCTTCTTGGCCTTCTTCATTGTTGGCGTCGTCGTTCTCTTGTCGTGGTGGAGAAGGAGGTTGTTGATGTTCATCTTGACGTACTTCCTCGTTTTCTTCATCTTGGTGTGTCCCACTTGTGGATGCTTCCGTGTCGATTCTTGGTTCACCTTGTTGTGAAGTAGAAGCTTCCACTTGGACGGATGAAGTACTCTCCTTCACCTCCATTGGACGAATTTTGCCAATGGACAAATCTTGAATTGCTTCTGAAGGGTCTTTGTCTCCTACATCAATTGGCAATTGCTCTACTTGCGAGCCATTAGATTCATCAAACTTCACATCTACCGTCTCTTCAACCTTTCGGGTGAAATTGTTGTAGACACGGTAAGTGTGAGAATTTGAGCCATAACCAAGTAGAAAACCTTCATGAGATTTAGGAGCAAACTTTGAACGACGATGCTTATCAAGAATGTAGCACTTTGAGCCAAATACTCGAAAGTATCCAACTTGAGGCTTGTTACCGGTGAGGAGCTCGTATGCCGTCTTGCCGAGTAGCTTGTGAAGATATAAGCGATTTGTTGCGTGACAAGCTGTCTCAACCGCTTCTGCCCAAAAGTGCTTTGCCGTCTTGTATTCATCAAGCATTGTTCTTGCCATTTCGATGAGCGTCCGGTTCTTCCTCTCAACAACTCCATTTTGTTGAGGTGTGTATGTAGCCGAGAACTCGTGTGAAATCCCTTCTTCGTCAACAAAGGTGTCCACATTTGTGTTCTTGAACTCCGTTCCGTTGTCACTCTGAACCTTCTTGATCTTCACATCAAACTGATTTTGGGCTTTCCTAGCGAAGTTTCTGAAGATCTTCTGGACCTGCGATTTGTCATTAAGAAAGAACACCCACGTAAATCTTGAAAAATCATCAACTATAACTAGACCAAAAGAATTTCCACCGAGACTCTTGTAGGCATTGGGACCAAAAAGATCCATGTGAAGCAGCTCGAGTGGCCTCCTTGTGGTCATGATGTTCTTCACGGGATGTCTTCCTCCGACCTGTTTACCTGCTTGACAAGCACTGCAAAGTCTATCCTTATCAAATATGACATCGTTAACTCCAAGGATATGATTTCCTTTAATAAGCTTGTCAAGGTTTCTCATGCCAACGTGACCTAGTCGTCTATGCCACAACCAACCTTTTGAGGATTTAGCAACAAAGCAAGTTTTAGGTTGTGCCTTTTTAGAGAAATCGACAATGTAAAGATCACCTCTACGCATACCCGTAAAGACCATTTTATGATTGTCTCGACGAAATACTTGGCAATCTACCTCAGTAAATAGGACATTCAAACCGAAATCAGCAAGTCTAGATACTGAAAGTAAGTTGTAGCCAAGAGATTCAACGAGCATGACATTTTGAATGGAACTATCATGTGAGATGGCCACCTTACCAAGGCCAACCACTTTACCCTTTGAATTATCACCGAAGGTGACATATTTTCGAGGGCCGTTGTTTTCAGCAAGCTCACGAAACATCTCTTCATCTCCGGTCATATGATCAGTGCATCCACTATCAAGAACCTATTCCTTTCCTCCTGATTCATATCCCCGAAGATTTGCCATAAGACCAAAATGTCTCATTGCATTATCAAGATCGGAGTCACTGTCATCATCATCATCATCATAATATTCATGTTCATCATGATCTTGTGACTCATCATTTCCTAGAGAGGGTAATTCATTAGATAAATGATCAAAGTGGTTACTTTTATGAATTCTTATAGCTTTGAGTATGATATCATTAATGATTCCAACATCTCCTTTAGCATGCTTAAGATTGGCAAGTTCAAGAAGACATTTACCAAAACTAGGATCACTAGAGTTCATCTTACTCAAGGCAATAGTTTTATGGAGAATTTCATCCAAAGTTTTTAAGGAATGATTGGGAAACCGTTCCTCAAGAAATTTCCATATAGTATAGGCGCAATTTTGAGTAGGAAAACTATCAATCAAATCCTTGGGCAATCCTCTAATGGTGAGCTCAATAGTTCTAAGATTGCGAATCATGTCAATATCTTCATCTAGGGTAGGATGCAAGGGATCAATATGGGGTGCACAAGGGCTAGCAATATACTTGTTCAAATGATATTGATTGAAGATTACAAGCATCTCATTTTTCCACTCATGAAAATACTTTCCATCAAGAATAGGCACTCTATGTCTAAGACTCCCTAGAGTAGACACATCCATCTTCCTCCAATGGTGATTAAGCCAAGGCAATGGAGACCAAAGCTCTAATACCACTTGTAGGATCTAGAAGTAGATATGTCTAAAGGGGGGGTGATTAGACACTTAGTGCTAAAGTTGCAATTTTTAATCTTTTTCGGTTTAAGTGGAGTTTAGGCACAATTTCAACACACACAATACATATCAAGCAAGCATGCAAAGAGTATATGAGCAGCGGAATGTAAAGCATGCAACTTGCAAGAATGTAAAGGGAAGGGTTTGGAGAATTCAAACGCTATTGGAGACACAGATGTTTTTCCCGTGGTTCGGATAGGTGGTGCTATCCTACATCCACGTTGATGGAGACTTCAACCCACGAAGGGTAACGGTTGCGCGAGTCCACACAGGGCTCCACCCAAGGGCAACGGTTACGCGAGTCCACGAAGGGCTCCACCCACGAAGGGTCCACGAAGAAGCAACCACCCACAAAGGGTCCACGAAGAAGCAACCTTGTCTATCCCACCATGGCCATCGCCCACGAAGGACTTGCCTCACTAGCGGTAGATCTTCACGAAGTAGGCGATCTCCTTGCCCTTACAAACTCCTTGGTTCAACTCCACAATCTTGTCGGAGGCTCCCAAGTGACACCTAGCCAATCTAGGAGACACCACTCTCCAAGAAGTAACAAATGGTGTGTAGGTAATGAACTCCTTGCTCTTGTGCTTCAAATGATAGTCTCCCCAACACTCAACTCTCTCTCATAGGATTTGGATTTGGTGGAAAGAAGATTTGAGTGGAAAGCAACTTGGGAAGGCTAGAGATCAAGATTCATATGGTAGGAATGGAATGTCTTGATCTCAACACATGAGTAGGTGGTTCTCTCTCAGAACATATGAGTTGGAATGATGTGTGTGTTCTGATGGCTCTCTCACTGAATGAGAAAGAGGTGGAGGGGTATAAATAGCCTCCACACAAAATCCAACCATTACACAGTTTTCCAATCTCGGTGGGACCGAATCAATAAACTCGGTCAGACCGAAACTGTAAACCTAGTGACCGTTAGTGATTTCGGTGGGACCGACTGGATCAACTCGGTGGGACCGATGTGCTAGGGTTAGGGTAAATCCAAAACTCGGTTTGACCGATTACTCAAACTCGGTGGGACCAATTTGGGTAATAAGTGAAACTGAGATTTGGTCAAGCAAACTCGGTGGGACCGATTGCATATCTCGGTGGGACCGAGAATATTGTAATGGGTAACAGAGAGTTTGCAAGCCCATCTCGGTGAGACCGAGATCCCATCGGTGAGACCGAACTGATTAGGGTTTTGGCAGTGGCTTATGACAAGTGAAACTCGGTGGTGCCGGATAGGAAGAATCGGTAGGACCGAGTTTGGCTTAGGGTTTAGGTCATATGTGGAAGTGGGAAAGTAGCTGAGGATTTTGGAGCATATCATTAAGCACATGAAGCAAGAGGCTCATTAAGCAACACCTCATCCCTCCTTGATAGTATTGGCTTTTCCTATGGACTCAATGTGATCTTGGATCACTAAAATGTAAAAGTGAAGAGTCTTGAGCTTGAAGCTTTAGCCAATCCCTTGTCCTTAGCATCTTGAAGGAGTTCCCACAACCTTTAGTCCATGCCACTCCATTGTTGAACTTATCTGAAACATGCTAGATAGAAGTGTTAGTCCAACAAGAGATATGTTGTCATCAATTATCAAAACCACCTAGGGAGCACTTGTGCTTTCAGTATAACCTGAAAGTTTGCAGTCGTCGGCTTCCGCCCCCACGCATATAATGCGGGGGTGTTCGCAAAAGATGCATATCCACACTTGATCCAACGTCTTGGTCCGTTAAGGAGGTGATAGCGTAGCGAACGAGGCAATTAGACTATATTGCTTTAACACTTTCACTTAGCCATAGGAGTTTGACAGTGGGGCTACTATATAGCCCCTGGTGCTTCTGCGCTCGTTCGAATACGGGGCGCGTACGTACATGACCGGGAAATGGTCCTTCATTAATGCAGAGGAATCACAAAGATTCTGATGAGTCATCGAGTGGTTGACCAGTCTCTCGCTATATCATGACAGTCAGTTTTCGGCTTTCTCTACTGAGGTGCTCATCCGGATGAACCAGGGCACAATCGCAGTAGTTCTCCCAGTGCTACCTTAGCCGATATAACGGAACGTAAGGTACCAAAATGTGGGAGCCAGGCAAACCCAACATTTGACCAAAGAAATGATTCGGAACTGATGCATATAGGGCCAAACTCGCGACACCGAACACTCCCTAAGGTGTTCGGTCTTTATAACATATACCGGGCTAAACAATGCCCTTAATAAGAAACCCCATGTGTCCAGGTATGTGCAAAATCCTGGCGTGGCCACATGCCAATAACACCAACATCCTTCTCAGTTGTGTGAAGTATCCGGAGGATGTGAGCAACAAGAGACAGTAAAAAAGGTTTACGCAGGGTCTTGATCTAAAGAGAAACCTTTGGGCGGGTCCCTGCTACACGTCTGCACCTGTGTCTCCATTGTGCCGTGTCCTAGACGGGTGTAGCACGATTGTCATCTGCAAAAGGAAAGATCTTAGGTGAAAGTTGCCGTGCCAAAAAAAAGAATGGTTATTATCAATGATCTATCAAAATTCAAGAGAAACCAAGTTGAGCCGGGCTGGCCCTGATTGCACGCGGGAAGCCCCTGGTATCGTTTTATGAGGGTTCGAAAACCAATCTCATGTAAATATGATGGAATGCCGGATTCGGCTAACTGTGTTTGTGGTCTTGACGACCTTCCATTTTTCCTGGTTGGTGAGGCCGTCTAGTTTGCGGCTGTTAGAGCCGCCGCGTCCTCATCCGTACGTAAAAAACGTTCGATATTTCCGCTAACTGTGATGATGCCACGTGGACCGGGCATCTTGAGCTTGAGAAAAGCATAATGCGGTATTGCGTTAAAACGAGCGAAAGCCGGCCTTCCGAGTAGTGCTTGATAATCACTTCGGATGTGAGCGATGTGAAAAGTTAACATTTCGCTTCGGAAGATATCGGGAGAACCGAATACCACCTCTAGTAGTAGAGAGCCCGTACAGCGGGCCTCTTGGCCTGGTATTACTCCCTGGAAGGTAGTATTACTGTGGCTTATTTGTGTTGGGTCTATCCCCATTTTGCGGACTGTGTCCTGATATATCAGATTTAGATCACTGCTGCCATCCATGAGGATTGTGAAATGGTACCCATTTATTATTGGGTCTAACACCAAGGCCGTCAGTCCTTCGCGCCGGATATTTGTATTGTGATCCCTGCGATCAAAAGTGATTGGGCGGGCCAACCAGGGGTTGAACCTAGGAGTGACGGGCTCTATGGCGCGTGTGCATCGGAATGCGTGATTACTTCTCCTCTTTGTCACATGGATCATGTTTACTATTTTAACCTATGGTGGGAACTTTTTCTGTCCTCCGGCGTTTTGGTGGCGAGGTTCATCTTCGTCTTTGCTTGGTGTCTCTTCCCCTTTGTGTTCGGCATTTAGCTTACCGGCCTGCTTGAAGACCCAACATTCTCTGTGGGTATGATTTGCAGGTTTGTCTGGGGTGCCGTGAATCTGACAGAGTTTGTCAAGAATTTTGTTTAGGCCAGATTGTCCTTCTCTGCTGCCTTTGAAAGGCTTTTTCTGCTGACCTGGTCGGGAGCCCCTGAATCCGGCATTTATTGCCATGTTATCTGGGCTACCTTCTTTATTTTGACGCTTGATTTTGTTGCGTCGGGGTTTACCATTGCCATCCCTGACTTCGGATGTGCTTGCGTCGTTGGTGCTGCTACGGGCCAACCAGCTGTCCTCGCTCGCACAAAAGCGGGTCATGAGGCTTGTTAGGGCTGCCATTGTTCTCGATTTTTCTTGATCGAGGTGTCTGGAGAGCCATTCGTCTCGGACGCGGTGTTTAAAAGATGCTAAAGCTTCCGCGTCCGGACAGTCGACAATTTGGTTCTTCTTGGTGAGGAACCTGTTCCAAAGTTTTCGGGCGGACTCTCCGGACTGTTGGATTATATGACTTAAATCGTCTGCATCCGGAGGTCGGATATAAGTCCCTTGAAAATTGGCCCGAAAAGCGTCCTCGAGCTCCTCCCAACTTCCAATCGAGTTTTCGGGGAGGCTTTTCAGCCAGTGCCGAGCTGGCCGTTTAAGCTTGAGGGGCAAGTATTTAATGCCATGGAGATCGTCTCCACGAGCCATATGAATATGGAGGATGAAGTCCTCTATCCAGACTGCAGGGTCTGTGGTTCCGTCATACGCCTCTATGTTCACCGGTTTGAATCCCTCTGGGAATTCGTGATCCAACACCTCATCAGTGAAACATAAGGAGTGTGCGGCGCCCATGTATTGGGATGCGCCATGGTGTTCGGACAGTTGTAGTATTCGGTGTTGGTTGTGTACCGTAGCGCGCTTCCTAGATCCATATAGATAGATCTGGTCGTGCCGGATTTTTGACGCAAGTTCTCACGTAGATCGTGTGTTGACTTATGCGTGACTTTGTTAGTGGCTCTATCGCGTTCGCAGGGTGGTGGATCCGACCGGTTGGCCGTATCACTTTTCGGCTGTATGGGCTCTAAGGCCTCGTCGTCGAATTCCGGTAATAGCTTGCGCTTTGGATAGCTATTTTTATGGTAACTTCCACCATACTTTGTTACTTTGTTCCACTTGTTGTTGAGCGTATCTTGTGCAACCTTGAGCCTTTGCTTCTGTTTCTTCAGGCTCCTCGCTGTGGCAATAAGCCTTCTGCGGAGGTTCTCTTGCTCCAAGTGTGTTTCTGGGATGATGCGTGCATCTTCGTCCGGACTGCTTTCTTCCCCAGACGGGGTTTGATGAGGCTTATCCTTGGTGTCATCGTGTTCGGATGTCGGATCCGTACTATGTTTGCAGTTTGCATCTTAATCATTTTTTGCCACCGGGGTGGTGCAGTTGTCGTTTCTTCCAGAGTCGAGTGGACTATTATTCCCTCTTGCGCTGTTATCGCTATTTTTGCTATGGCGGGACTTAGGGCGGCGCCGCTAACGTCGGCGCTTGGGTTGCTTGGAGGGTGCATCCCCCGCTGTCTCTTCGCCATTGCCCTCTCTGGGTGTATCCACCATGTATACGTCATGTGATGAAGTGGTGGTCCGGCGCCTTGTGGGCGGTGGTTCCTGTTTGTCTCCGGCCTCGTCGTCCATACCGTCGATGTCTTCGGAGTCGAAGTCAAGCATGTCTGTTAAGTCGTCGACAGTGACTACTAAGTGGGTGGTGGGTGGGCAATGAATTTCTTTGTCGTCCGCATCCCATTCTAGCCGGACATAGTTCGGCCGAGGTTCTCTTGACAGGGAGAGGGACCTTAATGAATTTAGCACATCTCCGAAAGGTGAGTGCTGAAAGATATCCGCGGAGGTGAACTCCATGATCGCCCCCCAGTCGGACTCGACAGGCACGGATGTGAGCGGCTCAGAGTCCATGGCCGGAGATGAATCCAGTGTTTCGGCGACACGGCTCTCGTAAGGGGTGAAGTCAGTATCCGGCTCTATCGCCACTGAGAGTGCGGCCTCCATGGTGGGGTCCATCCCTCCACTCTCGGATGGCGCGACTTGTGTCCGGATTGAAGGCCGGAGTGGTTGCGGATGCGATCTCCCGGACATCGTCCGATGGCAGAGTTACGTCATGCTCGTCGCGACTGTGCGGCATGTCCGACATGGGCTCGAATCCGTCGAAGATCAAGTCTCCGCAGATGTCGGCCGTGTAGTTCAAGTTTCCAAATCTGACCTGATGGCCAGGGGCGTAGCTTTCAATCTGCTCCAGATGGCCAAGCGAATTGGCCCGCAGAGTGAAGCCGCTGAATACGAAGATCTGTCCGGGGAGGAAAGACTCACCCTGGATCGCATCGCTAGCGATGATCAAAGGAGCCATCAAGCCTTGCGGTGACGACACAGTGGAACTCTCAATGAAAGCACCAATGTCGGTGTCAAAACTGGCGGATTCGGGTAGGGGGTCCTGAACTGTGCGTCTAAGGCGGATGGTAACAGGAGGCAGGGGACACGATGTTTACCTAGGTTCGGGCCCTCTTGATGGAGGTAATACCCTACGTCCTGCTTGATTGTTCTTGATGATATGAGTATTACAAGAGTTGATCTACCACGAGATCAAAGAGGCTAAACCCTAGAAGCTAGCCTATGGTATGATTGTATGTTGTCCTACGGACTAAAACCCTTCGGTTTAGATAGACACCGGAGGGGGCTAGGGTTACACAAGGTGGGTTACAAAGGAGGAGATATACATATCCGTATTGCCTAGCTTGCCTTCCACGCCAAGTAAAGCCCCATCCGGACACGGGACGAAGTCTTCAAACTTGTATCTTCATAGTTCAACAATCCGGCTAAAGGATATAGTCCGGCTGTCCGGAGACCCCCTAATCCAGGACTCCCTCACTCCCACTCACTTCTTTCGAGAGAAACTACTTCTGTAGAAAGGTTCCATTCTTGGCAACAAATATTGCCTTCGGATCTGTGGTATAAGGTGTACCCAATTGTTTCCTTAGGGTATCCTATGAAGACGCACTTCTCCGATTTGGGTTCGAGCTTATCAGGCTGAAGCCTTTTGACATAAGTGTCGCAACCCCAAACTTTAAGAAACGACAGCTTAGGTTTCTTGCCAAACCATAGTTCATACGGTGTCGTCTCAATGGATTTAGAGGGTGCCATATTTAACATGAATGCAGCTGTCTCTAATGCATAACCCCAAAATGATAGTGGTAAATCAGTGAGAGACATCATAGATCGCACCATATCTAATAAAGTACGGTTATGACGTTCGGACACACCATTTCACTGTGGTGTTCCAGGTGGCGTGAGTTGTGAAACTATTCCACATTGTTTTTGTCGGATGTGGGGTTCCGGCAAACCCTTAAGGTTCGAACACTGGGGTGCGCGTGAAGTCTTTCCTTCCCGCTGATCTACGCCCTAGCTCGCTAAGATCTCACGGACGAACTCGACGAACTCGCAGCATAGAAAGACACGAGGTTTATACTGGTTCGGGTCACCATTGTGGTGTAATACCCTACTCCAGTGTGGTGGTGGTGGATTGCCTCTAGGGCAGACGATGAACAATACAAGGGAAGAACAACCTCCTAAGGTTGAGGTGTTCTTGTGAGTAGGCTCTCGATCGGGTTGGATCAAGCTAAGGTGAGATGAGATGAGATGTGATCAGATGCCCCTACTATGGTGGCTAGCTCTACTTATATAGGCCCTGGTCCTCTTCCCAAATATCGAGCGGGAAGGGAGCCAACAACGGTGGGCCAATTTGAAGGGGGACAGCTAGTACAAGCTATCCTGACAAAAGTGGTATTCGCGGAGCAAAAAACCACCATACGCAAAGGCTCCCTCTCCTAGGCTCCCCCTAGGTGACCACCGCCGGTGGCCGCTCCGGCCCTGGCGGCCACCCTCCTTACCGCCGGTTGCCACTCCGGCGCCGGTGGCCACTGCCCTCCTGCCACTTGTCACCCCGAGGGTGGCAGCCACCAACCAAACTCTGGTTTCCTTGTGGGAAGAGTTGCTGCTACGATGGCCATGGACCCCCCTTCACTCAACTTTTCTCGAGGTAAATATTTTCAACTCTCAATGAGGCAAAAGTTTGGTCATCCAGTGGTGTTTTCGCCTGGTTTTCGTCAACGTGGTTCACTTTGGTGGTTTCCTTCTGCCGTGCTCGCTTTTGGTTGGATTGTCACACGGTTAGTATCACGTTGCAAGCATGTTTTTGGCGGATATCCTCAAGGTTTCCGTGTGCTTCACCTCAAGGACAGAACGTTCAAGTTCTCTATTGCCTCAAAAGCAGTGGGATTTGAGATCTATAATCATGGCCGGGTAGTTGAAAAGGACTTTGAGTTAGTTTTCAATCTTTGGGGTTTTGGAGGACCTAATTGGCTACGTGAAGAACAACTTTTCTATCATGAGGAAGAAGCTTCTTGGACTAGAGTCGCTAGGGGATCGCGTCCGCGATCAGTCACCGGCAGAGTCTCCGGCGATCAACTCCGGCAGTCAGTTTTTGCTCGTCTGGCGAATTTTCCGACCACCAGCAATAATGTGGCCACAAACTTTAATGTGCCCTTAATGCCCAATATTACCCCCTCAGGAGAGGATCACGCAGTGACTGCAGCGGGCGGGAATCTGGGTCGTTCAAATAACTCGTTTCAATGCTATGCGTGTGGCGAGATGGGCCACTTTGCTTGAGAGTGTCACAACATTCGCCTTCCTGGGCTCTTCCCTTCTCTGAGGTTTGCTACTTTCCCCAGCCCACCAAATGAGGCCTGGGACTTGGATGCGGTCCAGGACTGGTTTAAGTCCATTGGCCCGACCCGCGACCCTTCGCTAGTTTCCTCTTTTCGCGAGCTCTGTATGGGATCTTTTCCTAATTTTTAGCCTCGTCTTGCACTTGCCTCCTCAACTTCTCCGCACTGCTCCTATGTTTCACCACATTGCTCAAACTCTGCTCCAGTCACCTTGAGCTTGACTCCGCCGGCGAGTGCTCGTTCTGCGGTTCCGATGGCCAACATTCCAATCGACCCGCGTCCTTTCGTGCCACATGGCTTCAACATTCAGCAGGTCCCTGGCCGCAATGGGGTGGCTAGGGTGGTGTTGCCGCAGCGTCCTCGTCGCCATGAAGATTGGGCGATTGCGACCATCCATCCTCTCCCCGCCGATGCTCCATTCCCCAATGTAAGATATGTTCTTGAGGAGTTTATTGTTGAACATAGGCAGTTGGGGTTGAGAGACATTCAGCGCTACCAGTTCGGAGAAGCCTATGTTCGGCTCACGAGGGTTAGGGGCAGGGATAAGTTGGTGCTAGATAGTCCTCATGAATTTGGTGATGTGTTTATTACTTTTGTGAAGCATGATGAGGGCAGAAACCACAGGAGGGTTCACTTCAATAGAACTATTTGGTTGCTTATGACGGGAGTTCCGTTTGATTTCCGTAACACCGAAGATTTGGCCTGTGCTGTTAGTAAGTTTGGCCGCATGATTTCCTGGGACAAGGAGGATGATCACATGGGGCATATTGTAGTCAAGGAAAGAGTTATGAACTTAGATATCATCGCAAAAAGTATGCGTTGGTCTGAAGGGGATGAATTTGAGGAAGATGGCTGGTCTTCCTCCATTGAAGTGCTGGCAAGTGAGCTCCTAGGTGGAGGCCCTGCAGATGAGGATCCTATTCCTCCTGCCAATGTGGACCCACATCCTTTAGCTAAAGATGCTGAGCCTGCTCATGGTTTTCATGATGATGCTGTCAACAACAATGATATGGATGTTCAGATTGCAGAGAATTGGGATAACTGGGAAGAGAATCAGCAGAATCACCAGAATGCTGATCTTGAGGATCTATTGGATGCTGTGCAGCAATAAGAAATGGCCTGGGCAGATGAGGAAGAACTGCTTCCTGCACCTAGCAATAATAGTTTATCTTCGAACATTTCTTTCTCCGAAGGAGACAACACAAATATGCTTTTGCCCTCTGTTGCAGTGGAGATTATTCCTCCTAGTGATGCAATGCCTACTATTCTTCATCCCCCTGCCATGGTGCTTGCTAATGGGCTGCAGAACATAATTCAAGCCTATCAGTCAGATGATGAGGAACCTCCTTTATTGCAAGAGAACATCCAGGATGATGCTTTGGTTGGTGCTGTTATGCATGATCAAGTTCATGCAAAGGTTGTTGCAGACCAACTGCAACATGCTGCTTCCACTTCTCATGAAAAAAATGCTCTTGCTGATGTCTCTGCATCTATTGATGTGGATCCTGCCCCACATGTACTGCTGGAAGTTACATTGGAGCCTGCTTTGGTTTCTGTTCCATCTTTGGATGCTGTGTTAATTGTTGAACAAACTAAACCTTCACTTGCTAGTGGATCTTCAAATGAAGTTCTGGCCTGTAGTCCTGAACATGTTAACACTGCTAGAGGAAGCTTGCAGCCAGTGGAGAACCTTGAGGATCTTCAGTCAGGGATCCAAGGTAATTGGGTTAATCAAATAAATGAACACTTTAGCATGGCACCTTCTCTTCTTGGTTTGAAAAGTATTCAGATGGCTGCTGCTAACAATGATCATTCTATTTCTGAAGAAGGCATGCTACTGTGGAAACATCACTTTAAAGAGCAATCTTTGGAAAGCAGGAGCTCTTTCTCTACGAACATTCCTGTAAGTTGGTTTAACTTTATTGTTCACCTGCTTCTGTCCCCTGATAAGTTTGCCTGGACTGTCAATATGTTAAAATCTGGAATGTGGGAGCTGTTCACTGCTGTAGAGAATATGGATCAAGCCATTATGTTTCACATACCTGACAAGTGTCCTACCTCTCATGCACCTATTTGTCAGGCCATGGAGGAAGAGACCTAGGTCAAGGGCAAAGAAAATATTGGAGTGGCTGCCAATATGTAGGATGTGGAGTCCTAGGCACTGCTGCAGCCTTTTGGACAAGATAACTTGAGGAAGAGAAGAAATGGAAAGACTCCACTAGTGGAAACAGAGGTAAGGAGAAGTGATAGAATTAAGAAAGACAATGCTAGTTACAAGAGAAACTCCTGCTCTAATAATAATTGTCTACCTTGCAATGCTGTCCCTCCCATCATACAAAAATCAGTTGTTAAAAACCTCACTGCCTCTTTCTGTAAGGTTGCTGAGGGGGAGCTGGAGGACAAGCTGGCCAAGAAGCCCAAGAGAAGGCAAGAGGAAATTTTGGACAAGGTGCCCTTGGCCAAAGGAGAAGGACATACCTCCAACTCTGCATAATGTTTATGCCCCTTAATTGGAGTACTGTGTGGAGGGTGTGTGTATGTGGTTTCACTCCTAGTTTGGAACTGCTTTTGAATGATGTAAGACTTGGATATTGGCACTTTATGAACCGTGTATGTCTGGTGATGTACTTATTAGTACCTCTATGCTTTATGATTGGCTGCTTTGCTGGATATGTGCTGAGCTATGGATCAGGGCATTGTGCAAGTTTCTTTTATGTTTGGATGATCAAGTGCTGGTGCTTGATCTCTGGTACAAAATAATTATGTGTTTCCATGAATAACACAAACAGAAGCTGGAATATTCTCAATTGGAACATTAGAGGAATAAATTCTGAGGACGAATGGTTGGCCTTAAGGCAGAAAATTGATGAGAGTGACTGCAATATTTTGTGTCTTCGAGAAACCAAGAGAGAGACTTTTGACACAACTTACATAAAAAATTTCTGCCCTTCCAGACTTAATAAATTTGCTTTCCTGCCCTCTGTTGGAGCTTCTGGGGGTCTCCTTGTGGCTTGGAATGGCTCTCAGTTCTCTAGAGAAGTCATTGAACAAAATAGGTTTTCACTTTCAATACAATTTACCAGTCTGCTCTCTAATCAGTCTTGGATTCTTTCTAATATTTATGGGCCATGTGATCCACAAGACAAAATTGAGTTTATTAACTGGTTCCTGAATATTCACATGCCAGATGATGTTGACTGTTTTCTAATGGGAGACTTTAACCTTATGAGAGCACCATCAGATAGGAACAGACCAGGTGGAGATGTTAATGATATGCTTATGTTTAATGAGGCAATCGGTAATCAAGGTTTAGTTGAATTACCTTTGCATGGCAGAAAGTTCAGCTGGAGTAACATGCAGCATGATCCTCTGTTGGTAAAACTTGATTGGTTTTTCACTTCTGCTTCTTGGATGACTAATTTTCCAAACACAATTGTGCTACCTCTTGCAAAGCCTATTTCAGATCATCTGCGCTGTGTAATAAAAGTTGGTACTTCTATCCCAAAGGCAAGAGTGTTCAGGTTTGAAAACTATTGGCTTCAACATTCTGACTTTAAGCAGGTAGTTGCCAATGCTTGGAATATTCCAGTTGGAAATCTTGATGCTGTCAAAACTTTGAATGCCAAGTTTAAAAACTTAAGAAGAGCTTTGAAACTGTGGGCTAAATCCTTGTCATGTCTGAAAACTCAAATTGCAAAGCTAAATGAGCTCATCTTCCTGTGGGATCTCTTTGAAGAATTTAGATAGTTGGACATTCAGGAATGGAATTGCAGGGCTATTCTTAAAGAACATCTGCTTATTTTGTTGAGGAATCAAAAGATTTATTGGAAGCAAAGAGGGAAAATCAAGGGGGTGAAGTTTGGAGATGAGAACACAAATTTTTTTTCACACTAAAGCCTCAATTAACTACAGGCATAATCATATTGCTGTACTCCAAAATGATGACCAAGTTGAGGTATCTGATCATGCTGGGAAAGCTGCAATACTATTGGAAACTTACAAAAAAAGATTGGGCACATCTCAAAAAACCTCAATTCATTTTGATCTAGTTTCCTTGTTTGGGCAGAGACAAAATTCAGATATTTTTGATAAACTTGAATTACCTTTTACTGAAGAGGAAATTGATGCTGTGGTCAAAGATCTTCCAACAGACAAATCACCAGGCCCTGATGATTTTAACAATGAATTTCTCAAGTCTTGCTGGGACATTATTAAGGGAGATATGCTCAAATTCATATATGATTTCCATGCAGGGCAAATTTCTCTTGAGAGCTTAAATACTTCATACATTACCCTCATTCAAAAGGGGAGTACTCCCTTGACAGCAAATGATTTTGGGCCAATCTCTTTACTAAATTGCTGTCTGAAGCTTGTCACTAAGCTGCTGGCAAACAGGTTGCATAAGGTGATTCTCAAGTTGGTTCACATCAACCAATATGGTTTTCCTAAAGAAAGATCTATACATGATTGTTTGGGTTGGGCATATGAATATCTACACCAATGTCATAAGTCTAAAGATGAAATTATTGTACTCAAACTGGACTTTGAAAAGGCTTTTGACACAATTGAGCACCAGGCAATGCTGGATATTTTAAAGGCCAAAGGTTTTGGGGACAGATGGATTTCATGGATCAAAATGCTCTTCACTTCTGCTACATCTACTATCTTGCTAAATGGTGTCCCTGGAAAAAAGTTTTATTGTCTTAGAGGTGTCAGGCAGGGGGACCCTCTATCCCCTCTCCTGTTTGTGCTTGCTGCAGACCTTCTTCAGTCAGTTCTCAACAAGGCAATGCAACTGGGATTGTTATCTGCTCCCTTGCAAGTGGAGTCATGCCATGACTTTCCAATTGTCCAGTATGCTGATGACACCCTAGTTATTCTACAAGCCATGCCAAGCAACTACATTGCCTCAAAGCCCTCCTCAATACTTTTGCAGATGCCACTGGCCTTAAAGTAAACTACAATAAATCCAGTATGATTCCAATAAATGTGTCAGAAGAGAAGATGGAGATTTTGATAAATACTTTTCATTGCAAGATGGAATCTTTTCCAATCCAATATTTGGGAGCACCCTTAGGCCTTCATAAGCCTACTTTTGAGAAATGTTTCCCTCTTGTCACAAGACTGCAAAGGAAACTTGTGGGTTTGTCCTCCTTTCTGACAATGGCTGGAAGATTGCTGTTGGTAAAATCTGTCCTAAATTCATTGTTGATCTATCTCATGGGATGCCTTGATGTGCCTGTCACCATCAAAACCCAAGCCATAAAGTATTTGAGACATTGCCTGTGGAGAGACCCTGATCTGGAGGACCACAGACCTGCCATGGTGGCATGGAGCACTGTGTAGATCTAAAAATCAGGGAGGTTTGGGAGTCATGGATATCTTTGTTCAGAATAAGGCCCTGCTACTTAAGAATCTGCACAAGTTCTATAACAGACACAATATTCCCTGGGTCAACTTGATCTGGGAATCATATTACAATAATGATTCACTGCCTGGTAATAGCTGGATTAGATCATTTTGGTGGAAGGCAAACCTTAAGCTTATTGATAATTATAAGTCTTTGGCCAGATGCGACATAGGTGATGGCAAGAGTGATTTATTTTGGACTGATCTTTGGCACCCAGCTTGTTTGCAAGACATGTTCCCTCATTTATTCTCTTTTGTGAAGAACAAGGATGCTAATGTCCACACCTTTCTCCAAGCAGAATACTTAGAGGATCTATTCCATCTACCCCTGACTATGCAAGCTTTCCAGGAATTTGAGGCTATGGAGGACATTTGCATTGCTTTAAGGGCTTCTAATGCACTAGATTGCACTGGCACTTGGAGCTACATTTGGGGGAATGAACAATTCTCAATTGCTAAGGCATATAAAGTTATGATGGGAGTTAAAATTGTGCCACAACAGTTCAACTGGATCTGGAACAGCTCCTGTCAGCCAAAACACAAGGTGTTTTTTTGGAGACTACCTCTTGACAGGCTCAATACTAGAAATCTTCTGAGAAGGAAAACTTTTCATTTGGCAAACTACAACCGCGCTGTCAACAATTGTCCACAGGAAGAAACTCTTCAGCACCTTTTCTGGACCTGTCCTTTTGCAGCTCAATGTTGGGACTTGATTTGCCCTTCAAGACAGGCAAATGTCTCAATTCTGGAAGCTTTTCCTGATCTCAAACAGAAGCTTCAGGTGCCTTTCTTCATGGAAATAATCATCCTTTCTTCTTGGGCTATCTGGATCTCAAGGAACAATTTGATCTTCCAAGCAATTCAAGCTAGCATTCAGAGGTGGAAAGCTATCTTCCTAGAGGAGCTCAACCTTCTAAGATTTAGAATTAAGAAGAGTTATGCTAGAGCCTACTGTTCTTGGCTTGACTTTCTTGTGTTGTAATCCTAGTTCCTAGTTTTATCTCTAGTTTTTCCTTTTTTGCTTTCCTGGCTTATCTCAAGCCTTATGTATAGTTGAACCTCTTTGTCTTTTTACCCAATAATAATAAAAATTGCAGTGGGGTTTTGCCCTACTGTGTACAGTCAAAAAAGTGGTCTTCACCTGCGAAAAGCTCTGGCGGTGACACCATCTTGGGCTCCATGATGATCTTCGTCTTGCCGTCCTCCTGGTCTTGGTCTCGTTGCACCAATATAGCAACCTTTGCCTGATGCCTCGGTACTCTTCGCATGCGCTGGCCTCCTTAGCACCAAAGAGGAAACAAGGATGCTGCGCGCGCTGGCGCCCGCCTAATGTCATGCGTCATGGCTCACGTCACGAGGGCCTCGTGAGGTTTGCCCCGCCTTGATATCTCTGCTCCTTGAGCGCCTGCCTGGCTAGGCTACTCCAGAGGAGGTCTTGCGCCGTCTACCTCGCGAGGCTTGGACCCTTGCGAGGGTCTTGGATGCCTTGTTGATGAAGATGGGCCGTACGGCCTGCGGGCTTAGCCACGCCGTGGGCCACAGGCAGGCAAGTCTAGGGACCCCCGTTCCCAGAACGTCGATAGTAGCCCCCAGGCCCAAGGTGCGCTCGGGCTTGGCTTTGCGGCAAAGCCAAGGGCCAAGTACGGAGTGCCGCGGGCCCCAAAAGCCTGCGGCCTCGATTGACACGTGGTGGTTGATTGGATGTGGGCGTCTCCGCTTCCCCACGCTGCCCTTGAATCCGCCTGGCTATGCGGCCCCACCTCTTACACAGTTATTCTTCCTTCGCCATGCCCGACTCTTCCAATCTCCCTGCTGCCTCGACGCCCTGCTCCGCCTTCTCAATCCGACCCGTGCTCCGCCCGCTTCACTGCCATGGCGCCGAAACAAGCCGAAAAGGGGAAGAAACCTCTGTCCTCGCCAACTGCGCCTCAATCCTTCGAGCCGGCGCTCGGCCGGCCTCGGGTGCTCAACGACGAGGCCATGGACAAGGTGCGCCCCATGCTTGCCTCCAGTTTCAACAAGTGGGGAGAGACGCCGGCTTGGCACTCATCTCGCACCAGCATGGCTCGGGCAGTTACCGAGGTTCCGATCTTCATTGATGCCCTCTGGGCTGGCCTAATTCCTCCCTTCTCCGCCTTCTTCAACATGGTGCTCGAGCACTATCAGATCCACATGCTCCATCTCGATCCTCAGGCTGTGACCCTTCTCGCCGTCTTCGCCTTCGTGTGCGAGGTTATGGTGGGCATCGCCCCCTCCGTGGCACTCCTCTGCCACTTCTTCTCATTGCATCTCACTGGTCCCCGGCAGAGCTCATGGTGGTGAGGGAGTTCGTCAGGCGTTGAGTTGCTCCACTCCAGCGCCATTCTCGCCCGATGTGGGACTTGCTCAGCAGACAGGACAACATGAGGTTTCAGGAGGAGGGGCTTCCTCTCGCTGCGCGGCAGACAGTGCTCACGGTCCTATCAGGTGTCCCTCTGCCAGACGAGATGCCCAGGAACATCTGCATGTTGTACCGCTGCGAGAACAAAGTCACATTTGCTGCGAACATGGCTTCCTTTGATGAGTGGGGGCTGTGCCCAGTCGGCTTGGTGGGGCCCTGCGAGAACCCTGTCATCGTGGTCCCCTTCTTCACCTCCGGTGCCGGGCTCGCCCCAGGTGACGGTGCGGGGGAGCGAGCTGCGACGGAGGCCGGCGGCTCAGGTGCTGAGGAGCACATGTCGGGTGGTGATCCGGGGGCTCGTCCTCGGGGGCCTGCGACCCCCCTCATGAGGCATCGGTTGCCGAGGAGATGCGGCATGCGGCTCCCAAGGCTGAGGCTCCAGGAGCCTCGGGAGGTCGCAGTGGGAAGGAGCTGGGCTGTTCGCCTCAGCCGGGCTCCCCTGAGGCCATCCCTCTTGGGTCTTCTTCGGCTCCGCCGCGCACCGGCCGTCACGTCCAGCGCTTCGGTCGCCTTTGTGTGGAATTCGAGGAGCTCCGGAAGAGGAAGGGATCCCCCAGCGGCAGCAACATCTTCGGGCCGTTGAAGCGATGGAAGTACATCGCTATTGACGCGTAAGTACCTTGTCGCCGTGGCTTTTGCTTGTGGTCCTCTTATCCCGACGCCTGTTCTCCAGGGCTCCTTCTGCTGAAGCTGTTGCGTCTCCCAAGAGGCGGCCTCCTCCTTCATCAACTCCCCCATCGGCATTGAGCGTTCCTGGCCTGCTTGCCGCCCCTGTGGCAGGGTCGGTCGGAGGAGCGTCCTCGCCTTCGGGACGTGCTGAGTCCGTGGTTTGGCCGCCCCTCGCCCACGGTCTAGCGTGGAGCTTGGCGTGCGTGCCCAAGACTCCTCCTCTGCTGATGAGCAGTCATTGGCTGACCTCGGGCTTCGGTTCCTCTTTAAGCAGCGAGCCTCGATCAGCTTGGGCTCCTCGCGAGGATGGGTTGACGTCAGGCACGGCGCCAGCCCCCAGCCCCAACCGGGAGGTGGCGCTCCACTTGATGCTCCACCCGCCGCCCCTGAGGTGGAGGATGAGGCGGGTCGAGCATTCGAGCTTGAGCCCGGGCACATCGTAGTCCGCCACGAGCTCTTCCAGGAGGCGATGGGCGCGATGAGCCGCCTTGGTGAAGAGCTTGCTGGTGTCGACTCACGTCTTGAGGCTGAAGGTCTTCAGTTGGTGGAGGAGTGGCGCAAGTTGCGAGTGGCCATCAACCTTGGTCGCTATCAGCGCGACCCCGAGAACGTGAAGGCCGGGGCGTCCCTCAAGATTGCCAATGAGGCCCGCTCGCGAGCTTTGGAAGAAGCTCGCGAGGCCGATCGCCGCCGCGAGGCTGCGGAGGAGTGCGTGTGGGGGCTTCAGGCCTGGAGCGCGTCCCTTGAGCAGTAGGTGGAGGCGCGCGGGGCCGCTCTTGCATCGCTGAGGGGGACGCCTGTGGAGGAAGAGGAGGTCCGGCAGCGCGAGGAGACGCTGGCCCTGGAAGCCGTGGAGCGCAGCCTCGAGCTCGAGCGACTGGAGACAAGGGAGCGTCAAGTCGCTCAAGCAGAAGATGCCGTCGGGGCCCGCGAGGCCGGAGTCGAGGAGGAGATCAATCGCCGGGTGGCCGAGGTTCGCGCAGATCTGGAGGGCAGGTACAACTTGAAGCTAAAGCTCGCCGGTCTGGAGGGTGCGGGCAGGGCCGCCGCCCTCAGGCCCAGGTTGGACGAGGCCGAGAGGCGTGCGGAGGCCACAGCCGCTGCCCTGGTTACGGTGCAGGCGGACTTGGCCTCCGCCCGCGCCAAGCTGCTTTCCCTCCGAAGACGAGTTGACGACGCCGAGGCCATCACACGGCAAAACAGGGAGGAAGCGCTCCAACGCCGAACGCTGGAGCGCGAGTATGCTCCTATGCTTCAAGACCTTCGGAACAAGGCCAAAACCACCCTGGGTTACATCTGCGACGAAAACGCCCTGCCCCCTCACTCGAATGACTACGCCAGCCACCTGACCTTCTTCACCGAGGTGGTGACGCGCCTGGAGGCTCAATCTACCAGAGCTCGACAGCTTGTGGAGGAGAGGGGTTGGGGCCTGCTTTAGCGCGCCTTCTCCCGTGTCTTCAGCCACCTTCTGAATGCAGACCCCAACTTCGACTTCGACGCCGCCATTGCCCCCGTACCCACGGCCGTCCGGGGCGACCTGGCACGTTGGGTAGAGGACCATGTCGATGCGTTGGTCAGGGCCTTCACCTTGGAGGATGACGCGGTAGTGGTCGTCGCAGATGAAGGTGACGTGGTCAATGACAGTGACGGGGGCGTCACCGACGGCGGCGGCGATACTGAAGAAGATGACGACGATGCGAGTGACGCGTCTGCGGGTGATGTAGCAAGTGATATCTCTGTCTGATCCAATGTTCACATATTGTTTCATCCTGCACGCAAAACTCGGGCGTGGCCCTTGGAAGATTGTAAGAGCATTTTGAGAGGGGGAGCCCCTCATGTAAGCGAATTGCAGTTTTTACTTTCCTATGCGATGTGGGTATGTGTCCTCGTGAGCTCATGAAGCTGGGGGTGAGCTCCCCGACGTGGTTTACCTTAGCCAGCGCCAACTTAGGGATGGGTCGTGAGGCGACGAGTTCCTGAGAATCCTGCGGAGCTTATCGCCCCGTTTGAGGGGGCCCCGTAAGAGGTGAGCACCAGACGCAGTGCTAGTGCGTGCTTGACGAGCGCGCACTTTGCGCGGTCCGGCTCGCGAAGAGCTTTGCAAGGGAAAGGTGATGACATGAGTCCCAAACCAAATGAGATCCGGAAGGCGAGAAACGGCTTGAATGAGAAAAGGCACCCCCACGTGCATCGATAAAAATTCAGCTTCAACTTAAGTCCAGATCCAGAAAGCAAAGCCACAGAAAGAGAGATCCAAAGCAAAAGGCCGCGTCCAACACCTAGTCTAGTCTTCGGGTCTTCAAGTCTTCTCACCAGCGCGAAGCTAAGTGCTGCCACTAGGCGTGGGAGGGAGCCCCAGGGCCTGAGGCCGGCGCTCCTGAGACTTCGTGGCGTGTACAACCCCAACTCATTATTACGTGAGAGTGTCACGGGCGGCGAGCTTCACAGGCACTGGGCCTTCTTCACAGGTACCAGCCTTGGTTCATATCGCCAGACGAGGGCCCTGCCTTACGCCACCATCGACCTCCTTTGAGCCGACTAGTCACCAGGACGACACAAAAGAGGGAAATGGGATGCCAGCGGTTCCCTCGGCGACCATGGGTCCTCTGCCGAGGGAAGGGTTGTCGAAGCCACCCCAGCAGAGGGCCTACCTCCGGGTGTCCCCTGGTTTCGCGTGCCTTGGGGAGAGGCCTTGCTCCTGGCTCTCTCCCGGCGGCCCCCAGCGTGTCTCTCTTGTTGGAACGGGTGCCGCCGTGTCAGGGTCATCGATCGACGCTGCAACCTGATTCATCTGCAGCCCATGGTTAGCATAAGCCTGTTCTTGAGAGATTAGCAGTACCCTATAGTTGCTGTTGTCGGCGCGATCGTTGTGGTTCTCCGTTGGTTATTGGAAGGCTTCGAATCCTAGCGCCCCCTCTCCCCAATCTTGTCCAATGAACGAGCCAGGGTCGTCCTCTGGTGCGTACCCTTGGTCCATCGTGCGAGGCATGTAAGCTTCCGGGGCTGTCACCCCGAACACCTCGCCGTGGTGCCCCACGCTCCATGTTGCTCGGCCCATGGTGGCGCCCTGGGGATGACATCATGGCATCCGGCTGGGACCGTGGGGGGCGACGCTTGCGCCAGCGCCCGCCGCAGGCGGCATGGGGAAGTCAGAGCCCCCTATGCCGCTGGCCGTGCTGATGTTGATGAAGCCTCCGGGCGTAGTTGATGGCGCGCGGATGTGGCGAGGTTCGCCGCGCGGCCCTGCGGTGGCCTGGGGAGGAAGTCGATAACAGAAGGGTGGTGCTCCCGATGCCGCTGCATCCAGCAGCTCGGCAACACGCTCCAGCAGTGTGTCCTGACCGCTTTCCATCAGCCTGCACCACAGCAGCTCCCTTGCCACGGTGAGCGCTGCCCGCATGTTTGCTTGCTCCCGCCTGAGTGCGGCGCCGTTGCTGCGGCATGGCTCGCCGCTCTTGCGGCGGCCCGTACCTGCCATGGGGTGAGGGTGAATGATGCCTGGCCGTGCTGCCTGCGCCCGGCGGAGTTTGGCGCCGCCCGTGCCGCCTGGAGTGCGGGGTTGAGACATTCATGGGCAGGCGGCGCTGCCCGGGCTGGCCGGGCTGCCCAGCGGTCGGAGCCGGCCCTTGAGTCGCCGAACATCGTGGCCGAGGAGCGTCGACGAGCTGGCTGGTGGAGGAGGAGCTCCGGCGCACCCCTACCTGGCGCGTCAAATGTCGGATATGGGGTTCCGGCAAACCCTTAAGATTCAAACACTGGGGTGCACGTGAAGTCTTTCCTTCTCGCCGATGTACGCCCTAGCTCGCTAAGATCTCGCGTACGAACTCGACGAACTCGCAACACAGAAAGACACGAGGTTTATACTGGTTCAGGCCACCGTTGTGGTGTAATACCCTACTCCAGTGTGGTGGTGGTGGATTGCCTCTAGGGCAGACGATGAATAGTACAAGGGAAGAACAACCTCCTGAGGTTGAGGTGTTCTTGTGAGTAGGCTCTCGATTGGGTTGGATCAAGCTAAGGTGAGATGAGATGAGATGCGATCAGATGCCCCTACTATGGTGGCTAGCTCTACTTATATAGGCCCTGGCCCTCTTCCCAAATATCGAGCAGGAAGGGAGCCAACAACGGCGGGCCAATTTGAAGGGGACAACTAGTACAAGCTATCCTGATAAAAGTGGTCTTCACCTGCGAAAAGCTCTGGCGGTGACGCCGTCTTGGGCTCCACGATGACCTTCGTCTTGCCGTCCTCCTGGTCTTGGTCTCGTTGCACCAATATAGCAACCTTTGCCTGATGCCTCGGTACTCTTCGCATGCGCTGGCCTCCTTAGCACCAAAGAGGAAACAAGGACGCTGCGCGCGCTGGCGCCCGCCTGGTGTCGTGCGTCATGGCTCACGTCATGAGGGCCTCGTGAGGTTTGCCCTGCCTTGATATCTCCGCTCCTCGAGAGCCTGCCTGGCTAGGCTACTCCAGAGGAGGTCTTGCGCCGTCTGCCTCGCGAGGCTTGGACCCTCGCAAGGGTCTTGGACGCCTTGTTGATGAAGATGGGCCGTACGGCCTACTGGCTTAGCCACGCCATGGGACGCAGGCAGGCAAGTCTGGGCACCCCCGTTCCCAGAACACCGACAATTTTAAATGAAGGCCAAACTCATAACTCAAATATTCACCTCCACGATCCAATCGTAGAAACTTTATTTTCTTTTTACGATAATTCTCCACTTCACACTAAAATTCTTTGAACTTTTCAAATGTTTCAGACTTGTGTGTCATTAAGTAGATATACCCATATCTGCTCAAATCATTTGTGAAGGTCAGAAAATAACGATACCTGCCATGTGCCTCAACACTCATCGGACCGCATACATCGGTATGTATTATTTCCAATAAGTCATTGGCTCGCTCCATTGTTCCAGAGAATGGAGTTTTAGTCATCTTGCCCATGAGACATGGTTCACAAGTATCAAATGATTCATCATCAAGTGATTCCAAAAGCCCATCTGCATGGAGTTTCTTCATGCACTTTACACCAACATGACCTAAACGACAGTGCCACAAACATCTTGCACTATCATTATCAACTTTGCATCTTTTGGTAGCAACATTATTAATATGTGTATCACCACAATTGAGATTCAAAAAAATAGACCACTCTTCACGGGTGCATGACCATAAAATATATTACTCATATAAATAGAACAACCATTATTCTCTGATTTAAATGAATAACCGTCTCACACTAAAAAAGATCCAGATATAATGTTCATGCTCAACATTGGCACCAAATAACAATTATTTAGGTCTAAAACTAATCCCGAAGGTAGATGTAGAGGTAGCGTGCCAACATCGATCACATCGACCTTGGAAGCATTCTCGATGCGCATCGTCACCTCGTCCTTAGCCAATCTTCGTTTAATCCGTAGCTCCTATTTCGAGTTACAAATATGAGCAAGCGAACTAATATCAAATACCTAGGCGCTACTATGAGCATTAGTAAGGTACACATCAATAACATGTATATCAAATATACCTTTATTCACTTTGCCATCTTTCTTATCCGCCAAATACTTGGGGCAGTTCCACTTCCAGTGTCCAGTCCCTTTGTAGTAGAAGCACTCAGTTTCAGGCTTAGGTCCAGCTTTGGGCTTCTTCTCGGGAGTGGCAACTTGCTTGCCATTCTTCTTGAAGTTCGCCTTCTTTCCCTTGGCCGTTTTGTTGAAACTAGTGGTCTTGCTAACCATCAACACTTGATGCTCCTTCTTTATTTCTACCTCCGTAGCTTTGAGCATTGCGAAGAGCTCGGGAATTGTCTTCTCCATCCCTTACGTATTATAGTTCATCAGGAATCCTTTGTTGCTTGGTGGCAGTGATTGGAGAACTCTGTTAATAACACTATCATCTCGAAGATTAACTCCCAACAGAGTCAAGTGATTATGATATCCAGACATTCTGAGTATGTGTTCACTGATGGAACTGTTCTCCTCCAACTTGCAGCTATAGTACTTATTGGACACTTCATATCTCCCAACTTAGGCATTTGCTTGAAATATTATCTTCAATTCCTGGAACATCTCATATGCTCCATGACGTTCAAAACATCTTTGAAGTCCCGATTCTAAGCCATAAAGCATGGCACACTGAACTATCGAGTATTCATTAGATCGAGCTTGCCAGACGTTCAAAACATCAGCATTGTTCCTGCAGCAGCCCTTTCACCTAGAGGTGCATCAAGGACATAATTTTTCTGTGCAGCAATGAGGATAATCCTCAAGTTACAGACCCAGTCCGTGTAGTTGCTACCATCATCTTTCAACTTAGCTTTCTCTAGGAACACATTAGAATTCAGGGGAATGGTAGCACGGGCCATTGATCTACAACATAGATATGAAAATACTATCAGGACTAAGTTCATGATAAATTAAGTTCATTTAATCAAATTACTTAACAACTCCCACTTAGATAGACATCCCTCAAGTCATCTAAATGATACGTGATCCAAATCAACTAAACCATGTCCGATCATCACGTGAGATGGAGTAGTCATAAATGGTGAACATCTCTATGTTGATCATATCTACTATATGATTCACGCTCGACCTTTCGGTCTCTAGTGTTCCGAGGCCATGTCTGTACATGCTAGGCTCATCAAGTGTAACCTGAGTATTCCGCATGTGCAAAGCTGTCTTGCACCCGTTGTATGTGAACATAGAGTCTATCACACCCGATCATCACGTGGTGTCTCAACACGACGAACTGTCACAACGGTGCATACTCAGGGAGAACACTTATACCTTGAAATTTAGTTAAGGGATCGTCTTATAATGCTACCGCTGTACTAAGCAAAATAAGATGCATAAAAGATAAACATCACATGCAATCAAAATATGTGACATGATATGGCCATCATCATCTTGTGCTTTTGATCTCCATCTCCAAAGCATCTTCATGATCTCCATCATAACTGGCTCAACACCTTGATCTCCATCGTAGAGTCATGGTCGTCTCGCCAACTATTTCTTCTACAACTATCGCTAACGCATAGTAATAATGTAAAGCAATTACATGGCATTTGCATTTCATACAATAAAGAGACAACCATAAGGCTCCTGCCGGTTGTCAGATATCTTACAAAACATGATCATCTCATACAGTAACATTTATCACATCATGTCTTGACCATATCACATCACAACATGCCCTGCAAAAACAAGTTAGACGTCCTCTACTTTGTTGTTGCAAGTTTTACGTGGCTGCTACGGGCTTCTAGCAAGAACCATTCTTACCTACGCATTAAAAGCACAACAGTGTTTCATCAAGTTTGCTGTTTTATCCTTCTTCAAGGACCGGCCACAGTCAAATTCGATTCAACTAAAGTAGGAGAAACAGACAGCTGCCAGCCACCTTTATGCAAAACTAGTCGCATGTCTGTCGGTGCAACCGGTCTCATGTGCGTGGACATGTAAGGTTTGTCCAGGCCGCTTCATCCCGCAATACCGCCGAATCAAAATAAGACGTTGGTGGTAAGCAGTATGACTATCACTGCCCACAACTCTTTGTGTTCTACTCGTGCATATCATCTACGCATAGACCTGGCTCGGATGCCACTGTTGGGAAATGTTGCATGGAAAAACAAAAAAAATTCTACGCACACGCAATGATGTATCCACGGAGATGCATAACAATGAGGGGGAGAGTGTGTCTACGTACCCTCTGATACGTCTCCAATGTATCTATAATTTATGAAGTATTCATGCTGTTATTTTTATCATTCTTGGGTGTTTTACAATCATTTTATAGCAACTTTATATCATTTTTTGGGGACTAACCTATTGACCTAGTGCCTAGTGCCAGTTGTTGTTTTTTGCTTGTTTTTTACATCGCAGAAAATCAATATCAATCGGAGTCCAAACACCACGAAACTTTACGGAGATTTTTTTGGACCAGAAGGAACCCATTGGGCCAAAGCTGCACTTGGGGGTGCCCCAATGGGGGCACAACCCACCTGAGCGTGCCAGGCCCAGGTGGGTTGTGCCCACCTCGGTGGCCTCCCGCACCCCCTCTTTGAACTATAAATTCCCAAATATTCCGAAACCCTTCGGGGTTAACCTAGATCAGAAGTTCCGCCGCTGCAGGGCTCCGTAGCCACCGAAAACCAATCTAGACCTGTTCCGGCACCCTGCCGGAGGGGGGAATCATCTTCGGTGGCCATCTTCATCATCCCGGCGGCCACCACGATGAGGAGGGACTAGTCCGCCCTCGGGGCTGAGGGTTTGTACCAGTAGCTATGTGTTTAATCTGTCTCTCTCGTGATCTATATCATGGGCTTTGTTAATATAGTCGGATCATATCATGTTTCTCCCCTCTATACTCTTGTTGTGATGAATTGAATCTTTACCCTTTGAAGTTTTGTCTTGTCGGATTGAATATTTAGAGATGAGAACACATGATATATGTCTTGCAGTATGAATACTTGAGGTGACAATTGGGGTATCTTATTGATTCACTTGATATATGTTATGGCATTCAACTCGCGGATTCCCGCGGTGATATTGGGGTAATCTATGCATAGGGGTTGATGCGCGTTTTTATTATCTTTTCTTCGACGAAAACTTTGGGGCCTCCTTGTAGTTCTTTGTGTGGATTGAGTATTATGAATATGAATTTGCTTTGGTGCTATTCTAGTATGAACTCTAGGATAGATCGAACGAAAACAATAGCTTTGTGTTATTTTAGTATGGACTCTTCAATAGATCGAACGGAAAGAATAACTTTGAGGAAGTTTCGTACCCTACAAACAATTTCTATCTTTTGTTCTCCGCTAATAGGAACTCGGGAGTGATTCTTCGTTACACTTTGAGGGATAATCATATGATCCAACTATGTTAGCATTGTTGAGAGATTGCACTAGTGAAAGTACGGACCCTAGGCCTTGTTTTTAAGCATTGCAATACTGTTTTTGTGCCCGTTTACTATTCGCTACCTTGCTGTTTTTATTTATTTAGATTATCAAAATATATTTCTACCATCCGTATTACACTTTTATCACCATCTCTTCACCGAACTAGTGCACCTATACAATTTGCCATTGTATTGGGTGTGTTGGGGACACAAGAAATTTCTTGTATTTGGTTGCAGGGTTGTTTGAGAGAGACCATCTTCATCCTACACCTCTCACGGATTGATAAACCTTAGGTCATCCACCTGAGGGAAAATTGCTACTGTCCTACAAAACTCTGCACATGGAGGCCCAACACGTGTCTACAAGAATAAAGTTGCATAGTAGACATCACCCTCGTAGACCGAAAGTGGAAGCGTTTGACAATGTGGTTGATGTAGTCAAACTTCTTCCAGCTTCGACCGATCAAGCACCGAACGTACGGCACCTACGAGTTCTGCACACGTTCAACTCGGTGATGTCCCTCATCTTCTTGATCCAGCAAGATGTCAAGGAAGTAGATGAGTTCCGTCAGCATGATGGCATGGTGACGGTGATGGTGAAGTGATTCACGCAGGGCTTCGTGTAAGCACCGTGAGAATATGACCGGGGGTGTAAACTATGGAGGGGGGTGCCGCACACGGCTAACAATTGATGTTGTGTGTTCTCGGCACCCCCTCCCCACATATATATATATAGGTGGGAGGGGAGGAGAGACAGTCAGGGGGTGCCCCAAGTAGGATCCAAATCCTACTTGGGGTTTCCCCAAGTGGCACCCCTTTCCTTTTTTCACCGGAGAAGAAAGGGAAGGGGGAGAGAGAAAGGAAGGGGGGCTGAACCCCCCTTTTCCTTCTCTAATTCGGCCACATGCCATAGGGGGGTGCGCCACCACTTGTGGGCTGGTGTGATCCCCTCTCATGGCCCATATGGCCCATATATTCCCCCCGAGGGTTTCGGTAACCCCTCCGGTACTCCAATAAATATTCGATGCACTCCGGGACACTTCCGGTGTCCGAATACTATCATCCTATATATCGATCTTTACCTCTTGACCATTTCGAGACTTCTCGTCATGTCCGTGATCTTATCCGAGACTCTGAACAACATCAGTCACCAAATCACATAACTCATATAATACAATATTGTCATCGAACGTTAAGTGTGCGGACCCTACGGGTTCGAGAACTATGTAGACATGACCGAGACACCTTTTCAGTCAATAACCAATAGCAAAACTTGGACGCACATATTGGCTCCTACATATTCTATGAAGATTTTTATCAGTCAAACCGTTATGAGAACATACGTAATTCCCTTTGTCTATCAATATGTTACTTGCCCGAGATTCGATCGTCGGTATCTTCATACCTAGTTCAATCTTGTTGCCGACAAGTCTCTTTACTCGTTCCGTAATACATCACCTCATGACTAACTCCTTAGTCGTTTGTTTGCAAGCTTATGATGTGTATTACCGAGAGGGCCCAGAGATACCTCTCCAATATTCGGAGTGACAAATCCTAATCTTGATCTATGCAAACTCAACAAACACCTTTGGAGATAACTGTACAACATCTTTATGATCACCTAGTAACATTGTGATGTTTGATAGAACTAAAGGCATTCCTCCGGTATCCGGGAGTTGCATAATCTCATAGTTGAAGGAATATGTATTTAACATGAAGAAAGCAATAGCAATAAAGCTGAATGACCATTATGCTCAGCTAACGGATGGGTCTTGTCCATCACATCATTCTCCTAATGATGTGATCCTGTTATCAAATGACAACTCATGTCCATGGTTAGCAAACCTTAACCATCTTTGATCAACGAGCTAGTCAAGTAGAGGCTCACTAGGGACATAGTGTTTGTCTATGTATTCACACATGTATTAAGGTTTCTGATCAATACAATTCTAGCATGAATAATAAACATTTATCTATCCAGGAACGCAGTATTTCAAAAAATTTCCTATGATCACACAAGATCTATCTAGGATATGCATAGCAACGAGAGGGGAGAGTGTGTCCACGTACCCTCGTAGACCGAAAGCGGAAGCGTTTCGTGACACGGTTGGTGTAGTCGAACATCTTCGCGATCCAACCGATCCAAGCACCGAACATATGAGACCTCTGTGTTCAGCACACGTTCAACATGATGACATCCCTCGAGCTCTTGATCCAGTTGAGGACGAGGGAGAGTTCCGTCAGCACGACGGCGTGGCGATGGTGATGATGAAGTTACCGGTGCAGGGCTTTGCCTAAGCACTATGAAGATATGAACAATGTGTGTAACTGTGGAGGGGGCACCGCACACGCCTAAGAGAAGACTTGGTGTGCCTTTGGGGTGCCCCCTCCCACGTATATAAAGGGGGGAGGCGGTGACCAGGGAGGATGAAGGAAATATGCCCTGGAGGCAATAATAAAGTTGTTATTTATATTTCCTTATATCATTCTAAATGTTTATTATTCATGCTAGAATTGTATTAACCGGAAACTTAGTACATGTGTGAATACATAGACAAACAGAGTGTCACTAGTATGCCTCTACTTGACTAGCTCATTGAATCAATGATGGTTATGTTTCCTGACCATAGACATGAGTTGTCATTTGATTAACGGGATCACATCATTCGAGAATGATGTGATTGACTTGACCCATCCGTTAGCTTAGCACGATGATTGTTTAGTTTGTTGCTATTGCTTTCTCCATAACTTATACATGTTCCTATGACTATGAGATCATGCAACTCCCGAATACCGGAGGAACACTTAGTGTTTTCTCAAACGCCACAACGTAACTGGGTGACTATAAAGATGCTCTATAGGTGTCTCCGATGGTGCTTGTTGAGTTGGCATAGATCGAGATTAGGATTCGTCACTCCGGGTATCGGAGAGGTATCTCTGGGCCCTCTCGGTAATGCACACCACTATGAGCCTTGCAAGAAATGTGGCTAATGAGTTATTTGCGGGATGATGCATTACGGAACGAGTAAAGAGACTTGCCGGTAACGAGATTAAACTAGGTATGGTGATACCGACGATCGAATCTCGGGCAAGTAACATACCGATGACACAGGGAACAACATATGTTGTTATGTGGTTTGACCGATAAAGATCTTCATAGAATATGTAGGAGCCAATATGAGCATCTAGGTTCCGCTATTGGTTATTGACCGGAGATGTTTCTCGGTCATGTCGACATAGTTCTCAAACCCGTAGGGTCCGCACGCTTAACGTTCGGTGACGATCGGTATTATGAGTTTATGTGTTTTGATGAACCGAAGGTTGTTCGGAGTTCCGGATGTGATCACGGGCATGACGAGGAGTCTCGAAATGGTCGAGACATAAAGATCGATATATTGGAAGCCTATGTTTGGACATTAGAATGGTTCCGAGTGAATTTGGGCATATACCGGAGTACCGGGGGGTTACCGGAACCCCCCCGGGGAGTATATGGGCCCTAATGGGCTTTAGTGGAGAGAGAGAGAGGCAGCCAGGGCATGCCGCGCGCCCCTTCCTCCTCTGGTGAATTGGACTAGGAAGGAGGGGGGCGCCCCCTTTCCTTCCTCCCCCTCTCCTCCTTCCTTCTCTCCTAGTCCAACTAGGGAAGAGGGGGGATCCTACTCCCGGTGGGAGTAGGACTCCTCCAGGGCACGTCATAGAGGGCCAGCCCTCCCCCTCCTCCACTCCTTTATATACGGGGGAGGGGGCACCCCATAGACACACAAGTTGATTGTTTCCAGCCGTGTGCGGTGCCCCCCTCCACCATAATCCACCTCGGTCATATCGTCGTAGTGCTTTGGCGAAGCCCTGCGCCGGTAGCTTCATCATCACCGTCATCACGCCATCATGCTGACGAAGCTCTCCCTCGACACTGAGCTTTATCGAGAGTACATGGGACATCACCGAGCCGAACGTGTGCAGATCACGGAGGTGCCGTACTTTCGGTACTAGGATCGGTTGGATCGTGAAGACGTACGACTACATCAACCGCGTTGTCATAACACTTCCGCTTACGGTCTACGAGGGTACATGGACAACACTCTTCCCCTCTCGTTGCTATGCATCACCATGATAGATCTTGTGTGTGCGTAGGCTTTTTTTTGAAATTACTGCGTTCCCCAACAGTGGCATCCGAGCCAGGTCTATGCGTAGATGTTATATGCACGAGTAGAACACAAATGAGTTGTGGGCGTGGGTATATACATATTGCTTGCCGTCACTAGTTGATTCTAGATTCAGCGGTATTGTTGGATGAAGCGGCCCAGACCGACATTATGCGTACGCTGAGACGAGACTGGTTCTACCGACGTGCTTCGCACACAGGTGGCTGGTGGGTGTCAGTTTCTCCAACTTTAGTTGAACCAGGTTCAATGAACAGGGTTCTTTCTAAAGATCAAAAAGCAATCACTATACCGCATTGTGGTTTTTGATGCGTAGGTAAGAACGGTTCTTGCTCAGCCCGTAGCAGCCATGTAAAATTTGCAACAACAAAGTAGAGGACGTCTAACTTGTTTTTGCAGGGCATGTTGTGATGTGATATGGTCAAGACATGATGCTAAATTTTATTGTATGAGATGATCATGTTTTGTAACAGAGTTATCGGCAATTGGCAGGAGCCATATGGTTGTCTCCTTATTGTATGAAATGCAATCACCATGTAATTGCTTTACTTTATCACTAAGTGGTAGCGATAGTTGTAGAAGCAATAGTTGGCGAGATGACAACGATGCTTCAGTGGAGATCAAGGTGTCAAGCCAGTGACGATGGTGATCATGACGGTGCTTTGGAGATGGAGATCAAAGGCACAAGATGATTATGGCCATATCATATCACTTATATTGACTGCATGTGATGTTTATCCTTTATGCATTTTATTTTGCTTAGTTCGGCGATAGCATTATAAGATGATCTCTCACTAAATTTCAAGGTACAAGTATTCTCCCTGAGTATGCACCGTTGCTACATTTTGTCGTGCCGAGACACCACATGATGATCGGGTGTGATAAGCTCTACGTTCACATACAAGGGTACAAGCCAGTTTTGCACATGCAGAATACTCGGGTTAAACTTGACGAGCCTAGCATATGCAGATATGGCCTCGGAACACTGAGACCGAAAGGTCGAGCATGAATCATATAGTAGATATGATCAACATAGTGATGTTCACCATTGAAAACTACTTCATCTCACGTGATGATCAGACATGGTTTAGTTGATATGGATCACGTGATCACTTAGATGATTAGAGAGATATCTATCTAAGTGGGAGTTCTTAAGTAATTTGATTAATTGAACTTTAATTTATCATGAACTTAGTACCTGATAGTATTTTGCATGTCTATGTTATTGTACATAGATGGCCCGTGCTTTTGTTCTGTTGAATTTTAATGCGTTCCTAGAGAAAGCTAAGTTGAAAGATGTTGGTAGCAACTACACAGACTGGGTCCGTGATACGTCTCCAATGTATCTATAATTTTTGATTGTTCCATGCTATTATATATTCTATTTTAGATGTTTAATGGGCTTATTTATACACTTTTATATTATTTTTGGGACTAACCTATTAACCAGTGGCCCAACCCAAATTGCTGTTTTTTTTGCCTATTTCAGTGTTTTGCAGAAAAAGAATATCAAATGGAGTCCAAACGGAATGAAACCTTCAGGAGCGTGATATTTGGAACAAACGTGATCCAAAGGACTTGGAGTGGACGTCAAGCAATCAACGAGGAGGCCACGAGGCACGGGGCGTGCCTACCCCCTGGGCGCGCCCTGCACCCTTGTGGGCCCCTCATGGCTCCACCGACCTACTTCTTCCCCCTATATATACCTATGTACCCTGAAAACATCAGAGGGCACCACGAAAACCTAATTCCACCACCGCAACCTTCTGTACCCGCGAGATCCCATCTTGGGGCCTTTTCCGGCGCTCCGCCGAAGGGGGCATTGATCACGGAGGGCTTCTACATCAACACCATAGCCCCTCCAATGATGTGTGAGTAGTTTACCTCAGACCTTCGGGTCCATAATTATTAGCTAGATGGCTTCTTCTCTCTCTTTGGATCTTAGTACAAAGTACTCCTCGATTCTCTTGGAGATCTATTCGATGTAATCTTCTTTTGCGGTGTGTTTGTCGAGATCCGATGAATTGTGGGTTTATGATCAAGATTATCTATGAACAATATTTGAATCTTCTCTGAATTCTTTTATGTATGATTGGTTATCTTTGCAAGTCTTTTCGAATTATCAGTTTGGTTTGGCCTACTAGATTGATCTTTCTTGCAATGGGAGAAGTGCTTAGCTTTGGGTTCAATCTTGCAGTGCTCGATCCCAGTGATAGTAGGGGAAACGACACGTATTGTATTGTTGCCATCGAGGATAAAAATATGGGGTTTATATCATATTGCATGAGTTTATCCCTCTACATCATGTCATCTTGCTTAAAGCATTACTCCATTCTTATGAACTTAATACTCTAGATGCATGCTGGATAGCGGTCGATGTGTGGAGTAATAGTAGTAGATGCAAGCAGGAGTCGGTCTACTTGTCATGGACATGATGCCTATATACATGATCATACCTAGATATTCTCATAATTATTCGCTTTTATATCAATTGCTCGACAGTAATTTGTTCACCCACCGTAATACTTATGCTATCTTGAGAGAAGCCACTAGTGAAACCTATGGCCCCCGGGTCTATTCTCCATCATACAAGTTTCCAATCTATTTTATTTTGCAATCTCTACTTTCAATCTATATCATAAAAATACCAAAAATATTTATCTTATTATTATTATCTCTATCAGATCTCACTCTTGCTAGTGGCCGTGAAGGGATTGATAGCCCCTTTATCGCGTTGGTTGCGAGGTTCTTATTTGTTTGTGTAGGTACGAGGTGACTCGCGTGTGGTCTCCTACTGGATTGATACCTTGGTTCTCAAAACCTGAGGGAGATACTTACGTTGCTTTGCTGCATCACCCTTTCCTCTTCAAGGGAAAACCAACGTATGCTCAAGAGGTAGCAAGAAGGATTTCTGGCGCCATTGCCGGGGAGTGTACGCACAAGTCAAAATATACCAAGTACCCATCACAAACTCTTATCCCTCGCATTACATTATTTGCCATTTGCCTCTTGTTTTCCTCTCCCCCACTTCACCCTTGCCGTTTTATTCGCCCTTCTTCTGTTCGTCTTTCCATTTGCTTTGATGTCTTACTTGGCTCGTTTGCTCGTTTGGTTGGAATAGTTGTTTATTTATTGCTACACAGAGAACCTAAGATCTATGGATCCTCATCGGCTTGCTAATCTTTTTAAGAGATCCAATTATGGTGAACCAATTGCTAGTGAGTTTTGTTCACTAGATTATCTTTATGAACTTTTGCTTGAAATTCGTGAATCTGAAAATTGTGATGAAGTACTTTATGGAGTGATTCACGATGGATCTTTGAATATAAAGCATGATTGCAATGATGATAGTATAAATTCTATTAATGTCAATTGTGCTTATAATATGCAAAACCCTAAGCTTGGGGATGCTAGTTTTGCTATGTCTACTACTTGTTGCAATGATCATGATTGGGGTGATTCTTCTTATGATCTTGAAAATTTATTTAAGCCCCATAATGAATATGAGATTGATAATAGTGTTTGCAATATTATTGAAATTGTATTTGGAAGAGTGTCAACTTTAGATCCCACATATTTGGAGAATGTTCAATCTTATGAATTTTTTGATAAAAGTGGGTTTGGAGAGGTCATGACTTTAGTTAATGTCAATCCCACTGTTTTGGAAGAGTGTCAACTTTGCATACATGTGGATCATGTTAAGAATATGTTTTGTGATAGCTATATTGTTGAATTTGCTTATGATCCTACATGTAATTATTATGAGAGAGGAAATATATATGGTTGTAGAAATTTTCATGTTACTAAATTACCTCTCGTTATGTTGAGATTGCTATTGTTTCTTTCCGCTTCCTTGCATATGCTAGTTTTTGCTTGCCTTGATAATTTGTTTGCCTATAAGATGCCTATGCATAGGAAGTATGTTAGACTTAGATGTGTTTGTCACGTGTTTTATGATGCTCTCTTTGTGCTTCAATTCTTTTCTTTCATGTGAGCATCATTGAAATCTTTTGCCAAGCTAAAAGGCTTTAAAGAAAAGCGCTTGTTGGGAGACAAACCAATATTTTTCCTTGCTGTTATTCATTAAATACTTTATATATCCTCTGTTTTGGTTGTTTTTTTGTGTTTAATTAGTGTTTGTGCCAAGTAGAACCGTTGGGAAGACTTGGGGAAAGTCTTTTTGATCTTGCTGTAAAAAAAGAGAAACTTTAGCGCTCGCGAGAATTGCTGCCATTTTTTATTGGAGAGTTCTATTTAGTTAATTCTTTTTGAAGATGATTAATATATAAATTCCTCACCTCCATCAATTTATTTTAGAATTTTTGGGGTTCCATAAGTTTGCGTTAGTTACATATTACTACAGACTGTTCTGTTTTTGACAGATTCTGTTTTTCGTGTGTTGTTTGCTTATTTTGATGAATCTATGGCTAGTAATGGAGTTTATAAACCATAGAGAAGTTGGAATACAGTAGGTTTAACACCAATATAAATAAATAATGAGTTCATTACAGTACCTTTAAGTGGTGTTTTGTTTTCTTTCGCTAACGGAGCTCATGAGATTTTCTGTTAAGTTTTGTGTTGTGAAGTTTTCAAGTTTTGGGTAAAGATTTGATGGATTATGGAACAAGGAGTGGCAAGAGCCTAAGCTTGGGGATTACCAAGGCACAACAATGTAAAATCCAAGGACACCAAAAATCCTAAGCTTGGCATCCCCTCTTTTGTCTTCGTTCATCGGTAACTTTACTTGGAGCTATATTTATATTCACCACATGATATGTGTTTTGCTTGGAGTGTCTTGTATGATTTGAGTCTTTGCTTTTTAATTTAACACAATCATCCTTGCTGTACACACCTTTTGAGAGAGACACACATGAATCAGAATTTATTAGAATACTCTATGTGCTTCACTTATATCTTTTGAGCTATATAGTTTTTGCTCTAGTGCTTCACTTATATCTTTTAGAGCACGGTGGTGGTTTTATTTTATAGAAATAATTGATCTCTCATGCTTCACTTATATTATTTTGAGAGTCCTTTAGAACAGCATGGTAATTGGCTTTTAGGAATAATAAAAACTTTTATATAAGTGCATTGAATACCATGAGAAGTTTGATACTTGATAATTGTTTTGAGATATGGAGATGGTGATATTAGAGTCATGCTAGTTGAGTAGTTGTGCATTTGAGTAATACTTGTGTTGAAGATTGTGATTCCCGTAGCATGCACGTATGGTGAACCGTTATGTGATGAAGTCGGAGCATGATTTATTTATTGATTGTCTTCCTTATGAGTGGCAATCGGGGACGAGCGATGGTCTTTTCCTATCAATCTATCCACCTAGGAGCATGCACGTAGTACTTTTTTCGGTAACTAACAGATTTTTGCAATAAGTATGTGAGTTCTTTATGACTAATGTTGAGTCCATGGATTATACGCACCCTCACCCTTCCACATTTGCTAGCCTCTCTATTACCGCGCACTTTTCGCCGGTATCATACACCCACCATATACCTTCCTCAAAACGGCCACCATACCTACCTATTATGGCATTCCCATAGCCATTCAGAGATATATTGCCATGCAACTTTTCACCATTCCGTTTGTTATGACACGCTTCATCATTGTCATATTGCCATGCATGATCATGTAGTTGACATCGTATTTGTGGCAAAGCCACCTTTCATAATTTTTCATACATGTCACTCTTGATTCATTGCATATCCCAGTACACCGCCGGAGGCATTCACATAGAGTCATATTTTGTTCTAAGTATTGAGTTGTAATTCTTGAGTTGTAGGTAAAAAGAAGTGTGATGATCATCATTATTAGAGCATTGTCCCAGTGAGGAAAGGATGATGGAGACTATGATTCCCCCATAAGTTGGGATGAGACTCCGGACGAAAAAAGAGGCCAAAAAAAGAAAGAAGGCCCAAATAAAAAATGAGAGAAAAAGAGAGAAGGGACAATGTTACTATCCTTTTTCCACACTTGTGCTTCAAAGTAGCACCATGATCTTGATGATAGAGAGTCTCCTATGTTGTCACTTTCATAAACTAGTGGGAATTTTACATTATAGAACTTGTCTTGTATATTCCAATGATGGGTTTCCTCAAATTGCTCTAGGTCTTCGTGAGCAAGCAAGTTGGATGCACACCCACTTAGTTTATTTTGTTGAGCTTCCATACACTTATAGCTCTAGTGCATCCGTTGCATGGCAATCCCTACTCACTCACATTGTTATCTATTGATGGGCATCTCCATAGCCCGTTGATACGCCTAGTGATGTGAGACTATCTTCTCCTTTTTGTCTTCTCCACAACCACCATTCTATTCCACCTATAGTGCTATGTCCATGGCTCACACTCATGTATTGCGTGAAAGTTGAAAAAGTTTGAGAACATCAAAAGTATGAAACAATTGCTTGGCTTGCCATTGGGTTTAGCATGATTTAATATTTTGTGTGATGAAGATAGAGCATAGCCAGACTTTATGGTTTTGTAGGGATAACTTTCTTTGGCCATGTTATTTTGAGAAGACATGATTGCTTAGTTAGTATGCTTGAAGTATTATTATTTTTATGTTAATATTAAACTTTTATCTTGAATCTTTCGGATCTGAACAGTCATGCCACAATAAAGAAAAATTACATTGAAAAATATGTTAGGAAGCATTCCACATCAAAAATTCTGTTTTATCATTTACCTACTCGAGGACGAGCAGGAATTAAGCTTGGGGATGCTTGATACGTCTCCAACGTACCTATAATTTTTGATTGTTCCATGCTATTATATATTCTGTTTTGGATGTTTAATGGGCTTATTTATACACTTTTATATTATTTTTGGGACTAACCTATTAACCGAAGGCCCAGCCCAAATTGCTGTTTTTTTTGCCTATTTCAGTGTTTTGCAGAAAAAGAATATCAAACAGAGTCCAAACGGAATGAAACCTTCGGGAGCGTGATTTTTGGAACAAACGTGATCCAGAGGACTTGGAGTGGACATCAAGCAATCAACGAGGAGGCCACGAGGCAGGGGGCACGCCTACCCCCCTGGGCGCGCCCTCCACCCTCGTGGCTCAACCGACCTACTTCTTCCTCCTATATATACCCACGTACCCTGAAAACATCAGAGGACACCACGAAAACCTAATTCCACCGCTACAACCTTCTGTACCCATGAGATCCCATCTTGGGGCCTTTTCCGGCGCTCCACCGGAGGGGGCATTGATCACGGAGGGCTTCTACATCAACACCATAGCCCCTCCGATGATGTGTGAGTAGTTTACCTCAGACCTTCGGGTCCATGGTTATTAGCTAGATAGCTTCTTCTCTCTCTTTGGATCTCAATACGAAGTTTTTCTCGATTCTCTTGGATATCTAATCTTCTTTTGCGGTGTGTTTGTCGAGATCCGATGAATTGTGGGTTTATGATCAAGATTATCTATGAACAATATTTGAATCTTCTCTGAATTCTTTTATGTATGATTGGTTATATTTGCAAGTCTCTTCGAATTATCAGTTTGGTTTGGCCTACTAGATTGATCTTTCTTGCAATGGGAGAAGTGCTTAGCTTTGGGTTCAATCTTGCGGTGCTCGATCCAAGTGACAGTAGGGGAAAGGACACGTATTGTATTGTTGCCATCGAGGATAAAAAGATGGGGTTTATATCATATTGCATGAGTTTATCCCTCTACATCATGTCATCTTTCTTAAAGGATTACTCCATTCTTATGAACTTAATACTCTAGATGCATGCTGGATAGCGGTCGATGTGTGGAGTAATAGTAGTAGATGCAGGCAGGAGTCGGTCTACTTGTCACGAACGTGATGCCTATATACATGATCATACCTAGATATTCTCATAATTATTCGCTTTTCTATCAATTGTTCGATAGTAATTTGTTCTCCCACTGTAATACTTATGCTATCTTGAGAGAAGCCAGTAGTGAAACCTATGGCCCCCGGGTCTATTCTCCATCATACAAGTTTCCAATCTATTTTATTTTGCAATCTCTACTTTCAATCTATATCATAAAAATACCAAAAATATTTATCTTATTGTTATTATCTCTATCAGATCTCAGTCTTGCAAGTGGCGGTGAAGGGATTGACAACCCCTTCATCGCATTGGTTGCGAGGTTCTCATTTGTTTGTGTAGGTACGAGGTGATTCACGCGTGGTCTCCTACTGGATTGATACCTTGGTTCTCAAAAACTAAGGGAAATATTTACGCCGCTTTGCTACATCACCCTTTCCTATTCAAGGGAACCAACACATAATCAAGAGGTAGCAGTCCGTAACTTGAGGATTATCCTCATTGCTGCATAGAAGAATTACGTCCTGGAAGCACCACCATGTGACAAACCTGCTGCAGGAGCAACGCCAGATGTTGTGAATACCTGGCAGAGCAAAGCTGATGACTACTCGATAGTTCATTGTGCCATGATTTACGGCTTCGAACCGGGACTTCAACGATGTTTTGAACGTCATGGAGCATATGAGATGTTCGAGGAGTTGAAGTTGATATTTCAAGAAAATGCCCAGATTGAGAGATATGAAGTCTCCAATAAGTTCTAGAGCTGGAAAATGGAGGAGAATAGTTCTGTCAGTGAACATATACTCAGAATGTCTGGGTACCACAACCACTTGACTCAGCTGGGAGTTAATCTTCCTGATGATAGTGTCATTGACAGAGTTCTTCAATCACTGCCACCAAGCTACAAGAGCTTCATGATGAACTATAATATGCAAGGGATGGATAAGACTATTCCCGAGCTCTTCGCAATGCTAAAGGCTATGGAGGTAGAAATCAAGAAGGAGCATCAAGTGTTGATGGTCAACAACAACACTAGTTTCAAGAAAAAGGGTAAAGGGAAGAAGGGGAACTTCAAGAAGAACAGCAAGCGAGTTGCTGCTCAAGTGAAGAAACCCAAGTCTGGACCTAAGCCTGAAAATGAGTGCTTCTACTGCAAAGGGACTGGTCATTGGAAGCGGAACTGCCCCAAGTATTTTGCGGAAAAGAAGGATGGCAAAGTGAAAGTTATATTTGATATACATGTTATTGATGTGCACCTTACTATTGCTCGCAGTAGCGCCTGGGTATTTGATACTGGTTCTGTTGCTAATATTTCCAACTCGAAACAGGGGCTATGGATTAAGCGAAGATTGGCTAAGGACGAGGTGACGATGCGCGTGGGAAATGGTTCCAAAGTTGATGTGATCGCCGTTGGCACGCTACCTCTACATCTACCTTCGGGATTAGTTTTAGACCTAAATAATTGTTATTTGGTGCCAGCGTTGAGCATGAACGTTATATCTGGATCTTGTTTGATGCGATACGGTTATTCATTTAAATCAGAGAATAATGGTTCTTCTATTTATATGAGTAATATCTTTTATGGTCATGCACCCTTGATGAGTGGTCTATTTTTACTAAATCTTGATAGTAGTGATACACATGTTCATAGTATTGAAGCCAAAAGATGCAGAGTTGATAATGATAGTGTACCTTATTTGTGGCACTGCCGTTTGGGTCATATTCGTGTAAAGCACATGAAGAAACTCCATTCTGATGGACTTCTGGAATCACTTGATTATGAATCACTTGGTACTTGCGAACCATGCCTCATGGGCAAGATGACTAAAACTCCATTCTCCAGAACAATGGAGCGAGCAACAGAGTTATTGGAAATCATACATACTGATGTATGTGGTCCAATGAACATTGAGGCTCGCGGCGGATATCGTTATTTTCTCACCTTCACCGATGATTTGAGCAGATATGGGTATATCTACTTGATGAAACATAAGTCTGAAACATTTGAAAAGTTCAAAGAATTTCAGAGTGAAGTGGAAAATCATCACGACAAGAAAATAAATTTTCTACAATCTGATCATGGAGGAGAATATTTGAGTTACGAGTTTGGTCTTCATTTGAAACAATGCGGAATAGTTTCGCAACTCATGCCACCCAGAACACCACAGCGTAATGGTGTGTCCGAACGTCGTAATTGTAATTTACTAGATATGGTACGATCTGTGATGTCTATTACCGATTTACCGCTATCATTTTGGGGTTATGCTTTAGAGACAACTGCATTCACGTTAAATAGGGCACCATCTAAATCCGTTGAGATGACACCTTATGAACTGTGGTTTGGCAAGAAACCTAAGTTGTCATTTCTTAAAGTTTGGGGCTGCGATGCTTATGTGAAAAAGCTTAAACTTGATAAGCATGAACCCAAATCAGAGAAATGTGTCTTCATAGGATACCCAAAGGAGACCGTTGGGTACACCTTCTATCACAGATCCGAAGGAAAGATATTCGTTGCTAAGAATGGATCCTTTCTAGAAAAGGTGTTTCTCTTGAAAGAAGTGAGTGGGAGGAAAGTAGAACTTGATGAGGTAATTGTACCTGCTCCCTTATTGGAAAGTAGTTCATCATTGAAATCAGTTCCACTGATTCCTACACCAGTAAGTGAGGTAGCTAATGATGATGATCATGAAACTTCAGATCAAGTTACTACCGAACCTCGTAGGTCAACCAGAGTAAGATCCGCACCAGAGTGGTACGATAATCCTGTTCTGGAGGTCATGTTACTTGACCATGACGAGCCTATGAACTATGAGGAAGCAATGATGAGCCCAGATTCTACAAAATGTCTTGAGGCCATGAAACCTGAGATGGGATCCATGTAAGAGAACAAAGTGTGGACTTCGGTTGACTTGCCCGTTGATCGGCAGGCCATATAGAATAAATGGATCTTTAAGAAGAAGACTGACACTAACGGTAATATTACTGTCTACAAAGCTCGACTTGTTGCAAAAGGTTTTCGACAAGTTCAAGGAGTTGACTACGATGAGACTTTCTCACCCGTAGCGATGCTTAAGTCCGTCCGAATCATGTTAGCAATTGCCACATTTTATGATTATGAAATTTGGCAAATGGATGTCAAAACTGCATTCCTTAATGGATATCTTAAAGAAGAGTTGTATATGATGCAACCAGAAGGTTTAGTCGATCCAAAAGTTGCTAACAAAGTGTGCAAGCTCCTGTGATCCATTTATGGTTTGGTGCAAGCCTCTCGGAGTTGGAATATATGCTTTGATAGTGTGATCAAAGCATATGGTTTTATACAGACTTTTGGAGAAGCCTGTATTTACAAGAAAGTGAGTGGGAGATCTGTAGCATTTCTAATATTATATGTAGATGACATATTGTTGATCAGAAATGATACTGAATTTCTGAATAGCATACAAAGATACTTGAATAAGAATTTTTCAATAAAACACCTCGGTGAAGCTGCTTATATATTGGGCATCAAGATCTATAGAGATAGATCAAGACGCTTAATTGGACTTTCACAAAGCACATACCTTGTGCTACGTCTTGAGCTTGCGTTGGTTTTCCCCGAAGAGGAAGGGATGATGCAGTAGAGTAGCGTAAGTATTTCCCTCAGGTTTTGAGAACCAAGGTATCAATCCAGTAGGAGCCCACGCTCAAGTCCCTCGTACCTGCACAAAGCGATAGCTACTCGCAACCAACGCGATTAAGGGTTGTCAAGCCCTTCACGGTCACTTACGAGAGTCAGATCTGATAGATAGAATATTTTTGGTATTTTTGATATAAAGATGCAAAGTAAAAAGTAAAGGCAAAGTAAATAGTAAAACAATGTAAAAGTGACGGAGATTGATATGATGAGAATAGACCCGGGGCCATAGGTTTCACTAGTGGCTTCTCTCAAGAGCATAAGTATTCTACGGTGGGTGAAAAAATTACTGTTGAGGAATTAATAGAATTGTGCATAATTATGAGAATATCTAGGCATGATCATGTATATAGGCATCACGTCCGTGACAAGTAGACCGAAACGATTCTGCATCTACTACTATTACTCCACTCATCGACCGCTATCTAGCATGCAGCTAGAGTATTAAGTTAAAAACAAAGTAACGCCTTAAGCAAGATGACATGATGTAGAGAGATAAATTCAATTCATGCAATATGAAATAAACCCCATCTTGTTATCCTCGATGGCAACAATACAATACGTGCCTTGCTGCCCCTTCTGCCACTGGGTAAGGACACCGCAAGATTGAACCCAAAGCTAAGCACTTCTCCCATGGCAAGAACTACCAATTTAGTTGGCCAAACCAAACGGATAATTCGAAGAGACTTGCAAAGATAACCAATCATGCATAAAAGAATTCAGAGAAGATTCAAATATTATTCATAGATAGACTTGATCATAAACCCACAATTCATCGGTCTCAACAAACACACCACAAAAAGAAGATTACATCGAATAGATCTCCACAAGAGAGGGGGAGAACTTTGTATTGAGATTCAAAGAGAGAGAAGAAGCCATCTAGCTACTAACTATGGACCCGAAGGTCTGAGGTAAACTACTCACACTTCATCGGAGAGGCTATGATGATGTAGAAGCGCTCCGTGATGACGGCCCTCTTCCGACGGAGCTCCAGAACAGGCCCCAAGATGGGATCTCGTGGATATAGAAAGTTGCGGCGGTGGCATTAGGTTTTTGGCTCCTGTTCTGATCGTTTGGGGTACGTGTGTATATATAGGAGGAAGGAGTACGTCGGTGGAGCACCGAGGGGCCCACGAGGCAGGGGGCGCGCCCTAGGGGGGCGCCCCCACCCTCGTGACCGCCTCTTTGATCCCTTCTAGTAGGGTCCAAGTCTCCTGGATCACGTTCGGTGAGAAAATCACGTTTCCGAAGATTTTATTCTGTTTGGACTCCGTTTGATATTCTGTTTATCCGAAACACTGAAATAGGCAAAAAAACAGCAATTCAGGGTCGGGCCTCCGGTTAATAGGTTAGTCCCAAAAATAATATAAAAGTGGAAAATAAAGCCCAACATAGTCCAAAACAGTAGATAATATAGCATGGAGCAATGATAAAGTATAGATATGTTGGAGACGTATCAGGCATCCCCAAGCTTAATTCCTGCTCGTCCTCGAGTAGGTAAATGATTAAAAGAGAATTTTTGATGCGGAGTGCTACTTGGCATAATTTCAATGCAAATATTCTTAATTGTGCTATGAATATTCATATTAGAAAGATTCAAGACAAAAGTTTATATTGACATAGAAAATAATAATACTTCAAGCATACTAACAAAGCAATTATGTCTTCTCAAAATAACATGGCTAAAGAGAGTTATCCCTACAAAATCATATAGTCTGGCTATGCTCCATCTTCCCCACACAAACTATTTAAATCATGCACAACCCCGATGACAAGCCAAGCAATTGTTTCATACTCTAACTTTTTCAAAACTTTTTCAATCTTCACGCAATACATGAGCGTGAGCCATGGATATAGCACTATAGGTGGAATAGAATGGTGGTTATGGAGAAGACAAAAAGGGAGAAGATAGTCTCACATCAACTAGGTGTATCAACAGGCTATGGAGATGCCCATCAATAGATATCAATGTGAGTGAGTAGGGATTGCCATGGAACGGATGCACTAGAGCTATAAATGTATGAAAGCTCAACAAAAGAAACTAGTGGGTGTGCATCCAACTTGCTTGCTCACGAAGACCTAGGGCAATTTGAGGAAGCCCATCATTGGAATATACAAGCCAAGTTCTATAACGTAAAATTCCCACTAGAATATGGAAGTGACAACATATGAGACTCTCTATATGAAGAACATGGTGCTACTTTGAAGCACAATATATGAGACTCGCTATATCATGGTGCTACTTTGAAGCACAAGTGTGGAAAAAGGATAGTAGCATTGCCCCTTTTTTTTGGGCCTTCTTTTTTTTCTTTGTCCTTTCTCTTTTTTTATTGGGACAAAGCTCTATTAAATGATGATCATCACACTTCTATTTATTTACAACTCAATGATTATAACTCGATACTAAAACAAAGTATGACTCTATATGAATGCCTCCGGCGGTGTACCGGGATATGCAATGAATCAAGAGTGACAAGTATGAAAGAATTATGAACGGTGGCTTTCCCACAAATACTATGTCAACTACATGATCATGCTAAGCAATATGACAATGATGGATGTGTCATGATGAACTAGATGGTGGAAAGTTGCATGGCAATATATCTCGGAATGGCTATGGAAATGCCATAATAGGTAGGTATGGTGGCTGTTTTGAGGAAGGTATATGGTAGGTGTATGATACCGGCGAAAGGTGCACGGTATTAGAGAGGCTAGCAAAGGTGGAAGGGTGAGAGTGCGTATAATCCATGGACTCAACATTAGTCATAAAGAACTCATATACTTATTGCAAAAAACTAGAAGTTATCAAAGCAAAGTACTATGCGCATGCTCCTAGGGGGATAGATTGGTAGGAAAAGACCATCGCTCGTCCCCGACCGCCACTCATAAGGAAGACAGTCAATAAATAAATCATGCTCCGACTTCATCACATAACGGTTCACCATACGTGCATGCTACGGGAATCACAAACTTCAACACAAGTATTCTTTAAATTCACAACTACTCAACTAGCATGACTTTAATATTATCACCTCCATATCTCAAAACAATTATCATGCTTCAATCTTTTCTTAGTATTCAGCACACTCAAAAGAAAGTTTCACAAATCTTGAATACCAAGCATATTATTATTAGGCAAATTACCATGCTATTAAGAGACTCTCAAATTAATTTATGTGAAGCATGAGAGATCAATAGTTTCTTTAAAATGAATCCACCACCGTGCTCTAAAAGATCTAAGTGAAGCACATAGAGCAAAATTATCTAGCTCAAAAGATATAAGTGAAGCACATAGAGAAAAATTATCTAGCTCAAAAGATATAAGTGAAGCACATAGAGCAAAATTATCTAGCTCAAAAGATATAAGTGAAGCACATAGAGCAAAATTATCTAGTTCAAAAGATATAAGTGAAGCACATAGAGTATTCTATCAAATTTTAATTCATGTATGGCTCTCTCAAAAGGTGTGTACAGCAAGGATGATTGTGGTATACTAGCAAACAAAGACACAAATAATACAAGACGCTCCAAGCAAAACACATCATGTTGGTGAATAAAAATATAGCTCCAAGTAAATTACCGATGGAAGTGGACGAAAAGAGGGGATGCCTTCCGGGGCATCCCCAAGCTTTAACTTTTTGGTGTTCTTGGATTATCTTGGGGGTGCCATGGGCATCCCCAAGCTTAGGCTCTTGCCACTCCTTTTTCCATGATCCATCAAAAGAATTCACCCAAAACTTGAAAACTTCACAACACAAAACTCAAGATAGAAAACGCGTGAGCTCCGTTAGCGAAAGAAAACAAAAGACCACTTCAAGGTACTGTAATGAACTCATTATTTATTTATATTGGTGTTAAACCTACTGTATTCCAACTTCTCTATGGACTATAAACTATTTTACTAGCCATAGATTCATCAAAATAAGCAAACAACACACGAAAAGTAGAATCTGTCAAAAACAGAACAGTCTGTAGTAATCTGTAGCTAGCGCAAGATCTGGAACCCCAAAAATTCTAAAATAAATTGCTGGACGTGAGGAATTTATCTATTAATCATCCGCAAAAATAATTAACTAAATAGCACTCTTCAAATAAAAATGACAGCAGTTCTCTTGAGCGCTAAAGTTTCTGTTTTTTTACAGCAAGTTCAACAAGACTTTCCCCAAGTCTTCCCAACGGTTCTACTTGGCACAAACACTAATTAAACACAAAAAACACAACCTAAAAAGAGGCTAAATAATTTATTTATTACTAAACAGGAGCAAATAGCAATGAATAAAAATAAAATTGGGCTGCCTCCCAACAAGCGCTATCGTTTAACGCCCCTAGCTAGGCATAACGTGCAAGAATAGATAGGTATTGCCATCTTTGGTAGGCAATTCTTCAATTAGGCATCTACCATCTTTAGGAATTTCTTTATTTTTATTAATTATCAAACTTTTAGGCACAAGATTGAAAAATTCATTTGCAATAAATGGTTCCTTAATGATAGCAAAAAGATTGGGATGAATACTTATAGATTTAAGATCCGCAGTTTCCTTACTAGATGATTCACCCTTATTTTTAGGGACATACATAAGCTTGGCAATTTTAGTAGGAGGACTAGGAGTTTTATTTATGGAAGAAAAAGCGGTTCCCAAATTTGTAATGATACCCTCAAGTTTATCAATTCTAGTAGAATCTAAGTTCATCTTCTCATTAACTATGAGTTCCTTTTCCTTAATATTTTTCAAAGTCATTCCTACCTTAGATCCGTATTGAGTAATTTGATTGTGGATCTTTTTATCTAGATTTTCAATTGATTCAATAGTGGCAACTTTATTTTCAATAATTTCAAGTATTTGCATAACATGCTCCAAAGTTAACATGGTTCCATTAACCAAAAGAGGTGGTGAGCCAAATAAATCTAACATAGCATTATAAGAATCAAAAGTATGGCTACCCAAGAAGTTCCCTCCGGAAATGGTATCTAGGATATATCTATTCCAAGGATTAATACCTACATAAAAATTGCGGAGAAGAACTAAGGTAGATTGCTTCCTGGTAGATCTATTTTGAGCATTGCAAATCCTATACCAAGCATCTTTTAGATTTTCTCCCTCCCTTTGTTTAAAATTTAGAACTTCACTCTCGGGAGACAATGGAGAAGATATGAGACTAGCCATGACGACAAGCAAACAAACTAGCACACGAGCAAACAAAAAAGCAAACAGAGAGGGATGATAGAGAGAGAGGGCAAATAAAACGGCAAGGGTGAATTGGGGGGAGAGGAAAACGAGAGGCAAATGGCAAATAATGTAATGCGAGATATAGGGATTGTGATGGGTACTTGGTATGTTGACTTTTTGCGTAGACTCCCCGGCAACGGCGCCAGAAATCCTTCTTGCTACGTCTTGAGCTTGCGTTGGTTTTCCCCGAAGAGGAAGGGATGATGCAGCAGAGTAGCGTAAGTATTTCCCTCAGATTTTGAGAACCAAGGTATCAATCCAGTAGGAGCCCACGCTCAAGTCCCTCGTACCTGCACAAAGTGATAGCTACTCGCAACCAAAGCGATTAGGGGTTGTCAAGCCCTTCACGGTCACTTACGAGAGTGAGATCTGATAGATATAATATTTTTGGTATTTTTGATATAAAGATGCAAAGTAAAAGTAAAGGCAAAGTAAATAGTAAAACAATGTAAAAGTGATGGAGATTGATATGATGAGAATAGACCCCGGGGCCATAGGTTTCACTAGTGGCATCTCTCAAGAGCATAAGTATTCTACGGTGGGTGAACAAATTACTGTTGAGCAATTGATAGAATTGTGCATAATTATGAGAATATCTAGGCATGATCATGTATATAGGCATCACGTCCGTGACAAGTAGACCGAAACGATTCTGCATCTACTACTATTACTCCACTCATCGACCGCTATCCGGCATGCATCTAGAGTATTAAGTTAAAAACAGAGTAACGGCTTAAGTAAGATGACATGATGTAGAGAGATAAATTCATGCAATATGAAATAAACCACATCTTGTTATCCTCGATGGCAACAATACAATACGTGCCTTGCTGCCCCTTCTGTCACTGGGTAAGGACACCACAAGATTGAACCCAAAGCTAAGCACTTCTCCCATGGCAAGAACTACCAATCTAGTTGGCCAAACCAAACGGATAATTCCAAGAGACTTGCAAAGATAACCAATCATGCATAAAAGAATTCAGAGAAGATTCAAATATTATTCATAGATAGACTTGATCATAAACCCACAATTCATCAGTCTCAACAAACACACCGCAAAAAGAAGATTACATCGAATAGATCTCCACGAGAGAGGGGGAGAACTTTGTATTGAGATTCAAAGAGAGAGAAGAAGCCATCTAGCTACTAACTATGGACCCAAAGGTCTGAGGTAAACTACTCACACTTCATCGGAGAGGCTATGATGATGTAGAAGCCCTCCGTGATGACGACCCTCTTCCGACGGAGCTCCGGAACAGGCCCCAAGATGGGATCTCGTGGATATAGAAAGTTGCGGCGGTGGCATTAGGTTTTTGGCTCCTGTTCTGATCGTTTGGGGGTATGTGTGTATATATAGGAGGAAGGAGTACGTCGGTGGAGCACCGAGGGGCCCACGAGGCAGGGGGCGCGCCCTAGGGGGGGCGCCCCCACCCTCGTGACCGCCTCTTTGATCCCTTGCAGTAGGGTCCAAGTCTCCTGGATCAGTTCGGTGAGAAAATCACGTTTCCGAAGATTTTATTCCGTTTGGACTCCGTTTGATATTCTGTTTATCCGAAACACTAAAATAGGCAAAAAAACAACAATTCTGGGTTGGGCCTCCGGTTAGTAGGTTAGTCCCAAAAATAATATAAAAGTGGAAAATAAAGCCCAATATAGTCCAAAACAATAGATAATATAGCATGGAGCAATCAAAAATTATAGATACGTTGGAGACGTATCACCTTGATAAAGTTTTGAAGAAGTTCAAAGTGGATCAGGCAAAGAAAGGGTTCTTGCCTGTGTTACAAGGTGTGAAGTTGAGTCAGACTCAATGCTCGACCACTATAGAAGATAGAGAGAAAATGAAAGTCATTCCCTATGCTTCAGTCATAGGTTCTATCATGTATGCAATGCTGTGTACCAGACCTGATGTGTGCCTTGCTATTAGTTTAGCAGGGAGGTACCAAAGTAATCTAGGAGTGGATCACTGGACAGCGGTCAAGAACATCCTGAAATACCTGAAAAGAACAAAGGATAAATTTCTCGTATATGGAGGTGACAAAGAGCTCGTCGTAAACGGTTACGTCGATGCAAGATTTGACACTGATTCGGATGACTCTAATTCACAAACCGGATACGTGTTTTTATTAAATGGTGGAGGTGTCAGTTGGTGCAGTTCCAAGCAAAGCGATGTGGCGGGATCTACGTGTGAAGCGGAGTACATAGCTGCTTCGGAAGCAGCAAATGAAGGAGTCTAGATGAAGGAGTTCATATCCGATCTAGGTGTCATACCTAGTGCATCAGGTCCAATGAAAAGCTTTTGTGACAACACTGGTGCCATTGCCTTGGCAAAGGAATCCTGATTTCACAAAAGAACCAAGCACATCAAGAGACGCTTCAATTCCATCAGCGATCAAGTCAAGGAGGGAGACATAGAGATTTGCAAGATACATACGGATCTGAATGTTGCAGACCCATTGACTAGGCCTCTCTCAGAAGCAAAAAATTATCAGCACCAAGACTCCATGGGTGTTAGAATCATTACAATGTAATCTAGATTATTGACTCTAGTGCAAGTGGGAGACAGAAGGAAATATGCCCTAGAGGCAATAATAAAGTTGTTATGTATATTTCCTAATATCATGATAAATGTTTATTATTCATGATAGAATTGTATTAACCAGAAACATAGTACATGTGTGAATACATAGACAAACAGTGTCACTAGTATGCCTCTACTTGACTAGCTCGTTGAATCAACGATGGTTATGTTTCCTGACCATAGACATGAGTTGTCATTTGATTAACGTGATCACATCATTAGAGAATGATGTGATTGACTTGACCCATCCGTTAGCTTAGCACGATGATCGTTTAGTTTGTTGCTATTGCTTTCTCCATAACTTATACATGTTCCTATGACTATGAGATCATGCAACTCCCGAATACCGGAGGAACACTTAGTGTGCTATCAAATGTCACAACGTAACTGGGTGACTATAAATATGCTCTATAGGTCTCTCTGATGGTGTTTGTTGAGTTGGCATAGATCAAGATTAGGATTTGTCGCTCCGAGTATTAGAGAGGTATCTCTGGGCCCTCTCGGTAATGCACATCACTATGAGCCTTGCAAGCAATGTGGCTAATGAGTTAGTTGTAGGATGATACATTATGGAACGAGTAAAGAGAATTGCCGGTAACGAGAGTGAACTAGGTATGGTGATACCGACAATCGAATCTCACGCAAGTAACATACCGATGACAAATGGAACAACGTATATTGTTATGCGGTTTGGCCGATAAAGATCTTCGTAGAATATGTAGGAGCCAATATGAGCATCCATGTTCCGCTATTGGTTATTGACCGGAGATGTGTCTCGGTCATGTCTACATAGTTCTCGAACCCGTAGGGTCCGCATGCTTAACGTTCGGTGACGATCGGTATTATGAGTTTATGTGTTTTGATGAACCGAAGGTTGTTCGGAGTCCCGGATGTGATCACGGGCATGACGAGGAGTCTCGAAATGGACGAGACATAAAGATCAATATATTGGAAGCCTATGTTTGGACATCGGAATGGTTCCAAGTGAATTTGGGCATATACCGGAGTACCGGGGGGTTGCAGAAACCCCCCGGGGAGTATATGGGCCCTAATGGGCTTTAGTGGAGAGAGAGAGAGGCAGCCAGGGCAGGCCGCGCGCCCCCTCCCCCTCTCCCTCTGGTCCGAATTGGACTAGGAGGGGGGGCCCTTTCCTTCCTCCCTCTCTCCGCCTTCATTCTCTCCTAGTCCAACTAGGGAAAGGGGGGCAATCCTACTCCCGGTGGGAGTAGGACTCCTCCAGGGCGCGCCATAGAGGGCCGACCCTCCCCCTCCTCCACTCCTTTATATACGGGGGAGGGGGCACCCCATAGACACACAAGTTGATTGTTTCCAGCCGTGTGCGGTGCCCCCTCCACCCTAATCCACCGCGGTCATATCGTCGTACTGCTTAGACGAAGCCCTGCGTTGGTAGCTTCATCATCACCGTCATCACGCCATCGTGCTGACGAAGCTCTCCCTCGATACTCAGCTGGATCGAGAGTTCGTGGGATGTCACCGATCTGAACGTGTGCAGATCGCGGAGGTGCTGAGGGAGTCCTGGACTAAGCGGTCCTCAGGCGTCCGGCCTATTAGACATGGGCCGGATTGATGGGCTGTGAAGATACAAAGACCGAAGACTCTACCCGTGTCCGGATGGGACTCTCCTTGGCGTGGAAGGCAAGCTTGGCGACCAAATATGAAGATTCATTTCTCTGTAACCGACCTTATGTAACCCTAGATCCCTCCGGTGTCTATATAAACCGGAGGGCTAGGTCTGTAGACATATCTCCTCATAATCATAGTCAGACAGGCTAGACTTTTAGGGTTTAGCCATTACGATCTCGTGGTAGATCAACTCTTGTATACTCATATTCATCAAGATCAATCAAGCAGGAAGTAGGGTTTTACCTCCATAGAGAGGGCCCGAACCTGGGTAAACATTGTGTCCCCTGTCTCCTGTTACCGTCGACCTTAGACGCACAGTTCGGGACCCCCTACCCGAGATCCGCCGGTTTTGACACCGACCTTGGTGCTTTCATTGAGAGTTCCGTTGTGACGTCGAAAGGTAGGTTCGATGGCTCGCCTTGTTCTCAAGGACAACGTCACCTCCGGAGGAGCACTGGCCCCAGGCCAAACCCTCCGGCTGGGCGGCTTCATCATGACCGCCCGTTCGGCCGTTAAACCGACGATGACTTCTCGGGTCATCGAAAATCCCCTCCATGTTGACTCCAAATACTCCAAGCAGATGGATCCGATGGAGCTGTCTTCTTTAAACGAGCTCCTAGATCGCATCGCTGCCCTGGGGGTCGCCACAGACTATGATTGGATTGGGCTTAAACCCGACCAGAGAGAAATTAAAACTCCATAGATCACCCATCAAATAGTGGTAGTAGAGGAGCAAGACGACAACTCCTCCTCTATATTGAGGACGAACTACGTTTGGATCTCCGAGCTTGAAGAGGGGGCACCTACCTGCAGAAAGAAATGCCTTGTCCTCCGAACATAGAATCAGATGACAAGCCCAAAAAATCAGTTGACATCCCGGAGCCCGAACTACTAAGTTCGTAAGTTCTTCAAACTCCGGATCCTAAATTGGTCCAGGGTTCGGATTTCAAACCACCCACCCAGATATAACCATTCTAATGGGCATACGATAGTAGTCTCAGGAAATGGTCCACCAATTCTGGGCCAGATTCCTCCTTGTCAAAGATAAGATTGAAGATCGCCACGACGAAGACGCGATCTCAGCGTTCCGCAATAATTGCACGGATGAAGGAATCCTCAACGCCATCAACCGTCGTCACATATCACGCTTCGCAGACTTGGCAATCATAGTATACAAGTACCGCGCAATGGAAAGCGCCTGGAAAACTCAGGCAGCTCGCTGGGAACCATCGGTTTCCACCCAACCCCTCATTCACATGAAAAGGACACACCCTCGTGGCACACCCGACCCAATGGTAAAGAAATATAAGCCCGTTACGGGACATGGAACCATTCTGGAGGGATGGCTTGACGGACCATGCAAACATACACGTAACACCAGATACTATATCAACCCACAACCTTAGAGCATGTTGGATACTCCGACAGGTGGCCAAGAGCGGAGAGGATATCCTCACCAAAAACAACCCAGAGCAATATCCCCCAAAAGACAATGACCTCAGAGTATTGACGGTCTTCGAGACTTTCGCTTCAAACAGTAAACGCAAAAGGGCACTCCGCGACCTCGCCGAAGTCTGCCAAATCGCAGCAACAAAACCTTGGAACGACACGGCCATAACTTTCAATGCCGATGACAAACCAAAATTCAGGACAGTCCGGGCACCAGCCGCCTTGGTCCTCAGTCCGATCATGGACGGCTTTCGGCTCACCAAGGTTCTCATGGACGACGGCAGTGGACTAAACCTCATTTACGTGGATACACTCAGTAAATGGAAATAGATAGGAGTCGCATCTAGCAAAGTAGCATGACCTTCTGAGGAATTATTCCCAGTCGGGAGGCGCGATGCGCAGGAAAAATCACGCTCGACGTGGTATTTGGCACACCGGAGAACTATCGGACCAAAGAATTAACCTTCCAAGTGGCCCCTTTCAATAGTGGATATCACGCCCTATTGGGGCGAGATGCATTTACACGCTTTGAAGCTATACCTCAATACGGGTATATGAAGCTCAAGATGCCCGGGCCCAACGGCATAATCACTCTCACCAGTGATCCGGACATAGCACTCTGCGCCGAAAATAAAACCGCACCCCTGGCCCTTGAGGCATTATCTGAAGCCCTAGCGGCCGAAGAATTAATCGGATTACGTTCCATGGTTGATAGGGACGATGTAATCCTGGACAAACGACCCAAATCCACCTCCTTCAAACCAGCAAAAGAAATAGTCAAATTCCAAGTCCATCCAATGGACCCCAAGAAGACAGCATCTATCGGGGCACAACTAGACCCAATGGTCGACACCGCGCTACGAGAGTTTCTGCGCGAGAACTGGGATATATTCGCCTGGCACCCCTCGGATATGCCAGGAATCCCACGCAGATTGGCCGAACACAGCCTCAATATATTGAAGGGATATAAACCGGTCAAGCAACACTACGGCGCTTTTTCAAACCCGAACGTCAAGCTATGGGGGAGGAGCTAGCCAATATAATCGAGGCCGGATTCATTAGAGAAATAAAACACCCGGACCGGCTAGCAAACCTGGTGATGGTGCCAAAGAAGGATAAATCCTGGGGCCTGTGTGTCGATTCCAAAGACCTCAATAAGGCCTGCCCTAAGGATCCCTTCCCCCACCCCCGCATCGACCAGATCATTGATGCCACCGCAGGACACGACTCACTATGCTTCCTCGACGCATATTCCGGACACCATCAAATCAAAATGAAGGAGTCCGATCAAGCCGCAACGGCATTCATTACCCCATATGTGCCATTCTGCTTCAACACCATGCCCTTCGGGCTCAAAAACGCTGGTGCCACCTACCAACGCATGATTCAAACATGCCTGGAGAAACAGATCGGCAAGACAGTTGAAGCATACATGGACGATGTCGTCATTAAAACTAGGCACGTCAATTCACTAATAGACGATTTATGTCTCACATTTGACAACCTCCATGCATATGACATCAAGCTCAATCCGGAAAAGTGTGTTTTCGACGTCCCTGCTGGAAAGTTGCTGGGCTTCATCGTTTCGAATAGAGGAATTGAAGCAAATCCAGCCAAAATCCGAGCTTTGTCACAATTGGCTACGCCAGCGGACCTTAAATAAGTCCAAAAACTCGCAGGATGCGTGGCAGCTCTAAGCCGCTTTATCTCCAGATTGGGAGAAAAGGCATTGCCACTCTATCGCCTCCTCCGGCGCACCGATCACTTTGAGTGGACGGATGCGGCAACAGCCGGACTGGAAGAAATAAAAACCCTTCTTGCGAGCAACCAAATCCTGGCCGCGTCGAACGTTGGAGAACCCATGTTATTATACATATCGGCAACACACCAGGTGGTGAGCGCCGTGCTCGTCGTTGAGCGAGAGCAGGACAGACACAAATTCCCGCTTCAGAAGCCGATATACTATGTATCCACTGTCCTCACACCATGCAAATCCTGGTACCCTCATTATCAAAAGATAGCATACGCGGTCTTCATGGCATCCCGGAAGCTACAACACTACTTCCAAGAATGTTCTATCACGGTGGCTTCGAAAGTACCACTCAATGACATAATAAACAACCGCGATACTATGGGCCGGATAGCCAAATGGGCCATTGAGCTCCTTCCATTCGACATAACATACAAACCACGTCGAGCCATCAAATCCCAAGTACTGGCGGACTTCGTCGCCGAATGGATAGAGATCGAACTCCCTAAAGAGTATGGCACATATTCCAACTGGGTTATGTATTTCGATGGTTCCAAAATGCTGGCAGGATTAGGAGCGGGTGTCATTTTAACGCCCCCACTAGAGACGTAGTCCAGTACGTGCTCCAAATATTATACACAGACTCCAATAACGCAGCCGAATACGAGGCCTTATTGCATGGTCTCCGGATGGCTGTCTCCATGGGCATACAACGCCTAGAAGTGCGCGGGGACTCAAACCTCGCCATATCTCAAATAAATGGAGATTTTGATGCCAAAGATCTGAAGATGGCGGCTTATCGCAACGCTGTCCTAAAAACGTCGGCTCGGTTTGAGGGGCTCGAGTTTCATCACGTGGCTCGAGAAAGTAATCAAGCGTCGGACGTCCTTGCACGCATCGGCGCTAAGCACGACCCGTCCCACCTAACATCTTTCTAGAAAGGCTTTTTAAGCCGTCCGTGGTGTGGCAAGGGGAGAGCGGCAACATGATACGTCTCCGTCGTATCTACTTTTCCAAACACTTTTGCCCTTGTTTTGGACTCTAACTTGCATGATTTGAATGGAACTAACCCGGACTGACGTTGTTTTCAGCAGAATTGCCATGGTGTTATTTATGTGTAGAAACAAAAGTTCTCGGAATGACCTGAAACTTCACCGAGATTATTTTTGGAAATAATAAAAAATACTGGCAAAAGATGAATACCAGGGGCCCCACACCCTAGCCACGAGGGTGGGGGGCGCGCCCCCTACCTCATGGGCCCCCTGGAGCTCCTCCAACCTCAACTCCAACTCTATATATTCGTGTTCGGAGAGAAAAAATCAGGGAGAAAGATTCATCGCGTTTTACGATACGCAGCCACCGTCAAGCCCTAAACTCTCTCGGGAGGGCTGATCTGGAGTCCGTTCGGGGCTCTGGAGAGGGGAATCCATCGCCATCGTCATCATCAACCATCCTCCATCACCAATTTTATGATGCTCACCGCCGTGCGTGAGTAATTCCATCGTTGGCTTGCTGGACGGTGATGGGTTGGATGAGATTTATCATGTAATTGAGTTAGTTTTGTTAGGGTTTGATCCCTAGTATCCACAATGTTCTGAGATTGATGTTGCTATGACTTTGCTATGCTTAATGCTTGTCACTAGGGCCCGAGTGCCATGATTTCAGATCTGAACCTATTATGTTTTCATCAATATATGAGAGTTCTTGATCTGTTAACCCCGAAGTGATCCGTTAACCCCGAAGTGACAATAATCGGGATACTTTCCGGTGATGACCGTAGTTTGAGGAGTTCATGTATTCACTATGTGTTAATGCTTTGGTCCGGTACTCTATTAAAAGGAGGCCTTAATATCCCTTAGTTTCCGCTAGGACCCCGCTGCCACGGGAGGGTAGGACCGAAGATGTCATGCAAGTTCTTTTCCATAAGCACATATGACTATATTCGGAATACATGCCTACATTACATTGATGAATTGGAGCTAGTTCTGTGTCACACTAGGTTATGACTGTTACATGATGAACTGCATCTGGCATAATTCTCTATCACTGATCCATTGCCTACGAGCTTTTAATATATTGTTCTTCGCTTATTTACTTTTCCGTTGCTATTGTTACAATCACTACAAAATACCAAAAATATTACTTTTTCTACTGTTACTTTTGCTACCGTTACCACTACTATCATATTACTTTGCTACTAAATACCTTGCTGCAGATATTAAGTTTCCAGGTGTGGTTGAATTGACAACTCAGCTGCTAATACTTGAGAATATTCTTTGGTTCTCCTTGTGTCGAATCAATAAATTTGGGTTAAATTTGGGTTATGACTGTTACATGATGAACCGTATCCGGCATAATTCTCTATCACCGATCCATTGCCTACGAGCTTTCCATATATTGTTCTTCGCTTATTTACTTTTCCGTTACTATTGCTTTCATCACTACAAAATACCAAAAGACTACTTTTTCCATCATTACCTTTTGCTATCGTTACCACTACTATCATATTACTTTGCTACTAAATACCTTGCTGCAGATATTAATTTTCCAGGTGTGTTTGAATTGACAACTCAACTGCTAATACTCGAGAATATTCTTTGGTTCCCCTTGTGTCGAATCAATAAATTTGGGTTGAATACTCTACCCTCAAAAACGATCCCGTATACTTGTGGGTTATCAAGACTATTTTCTGGCGCCGTTGCCGGGGAGCATAGATCTTTTCTTTGAGTCACTTGGGATTTATATCTGCTTATCATTATGAAGAACTTGAGAGATCCAAAAACCAAGATTTATCCCTCAAGTACGAGGGGAGGTAAGGAACTGCCATCTAGCTCTGCACTTGATTCACCTTCTGTTTTGAGTAAGCTTGCGACACCTAAACCTGCTTCTGCTATTCGTTCTGATATGTCGCATGTTATTGATGATGCCACTTCTGCTATGCATGATACTTATGATGAAACTACTTCTATGCTTGATACTACTGTGCCACTTGGTGAATTTCTTGATGAACAACTTGCTAGGGTTAGAGAGAATGAAAATATTGAATCTGATAATATTGATGAAAGTGATGATGAAGACTCTCCCTCTAATGAATATGAATCACCTGTTATTCCTGAGGGTTATGTTTTTGAAAAAGAAGCTGCTCTAGCTATTTTCGCTTGCAAAGATAGATACGAGCTCAAGAGGTTATTAGCTAAATGGAAGCAGCAATCTCTTAATGCTAGAATGAAACCTGACCCTGCTTTCGCTACTTCACCTATCTGTGTTACTGATAAGGATTATGAATTCTCTGTTGATCCTGATATAATTACTTTGGTTGAATATGATCCTTTTCATGGCTATGAATCTGAAACTGTTGTGGCACATCTTACAAAATTAAATGATATAGCCACCCTGTTCACTAATGATGAGAGAACTCGCTACTTTTACATCCTTAAAATATTTCCGTTCTCATTAAAGGGTGATGCTAAGATATGGTTTAATTCTCTTGATCCTGGTTGTGTGCGTAGTCCCCAGGATATGATTTATTACTTCTCTGCTAAATATTTCCCTGCTCATAAGAAACAAGCTGCTTTGAGGGATATATATAATTTTGTGCAAATTGAAGAAGAGAGTCTCCCACAAGCTTGGGGGAGGCTTCGCAAGTTACTTAATGCTTTGACTGATCATCCTCTTAAGAAAAATGAAATACTTGATATCTTTTATAATGGACTAACCGATGCTTCTAGAGATTACCTGGATAGTTGTGATGGTTCTGTTTTCAGGGAAAGAACATCGGATGAAGCTGAAATTCTATTGAATAATATGTTGACAAATGAAAATAATTGGACACTTCCTGAGCCAGCTCCCGGGCCTACTCCTAAACTAACTCCGAAGAAGAGGGGTATTCTATTTCTCAGTCCTGAAGATATGCAAGCGGCAAAGAAATCTATAAAAGAAAAGGGTATTAAAGCCTATTGAAGAAATACACGGTCTTGATTTACCGCCTGTTGAAAATAATAGGAAGAATAATAGGAAGAATTTACCTCCTATTGAAGAAATACACGGTCTTGATTTACCGCCTGTTGAAGAAACATATGATCTTAGTCCCTTACCTATTGAAGAAATACATTGTTTTGATAACCCGACACAGGTAGTAAAGGTAAATTCTCTCCATAGATATGATAGAGCTGAAATCCCATTTACTAAGTTTGCTAGCCCATGCTTAGATGAGTTTGATAATTTTGTGGTGAAGCAAGAAGATTTTAATGCTTATTTTGGTAGACAATTGAAACATAATTCAAATACACTTGGGTGATTATATGGCTAATGTCAAAGGGTAACTTAAACTTATTAGTAAACATGATTCTATGGTTACCAGTCAAGTAGAACAAGTACTTAAGGCTCAAAATGATTTGCTCAATGAATTGAATAGTAAGAATAATGATAATGCTGTCAGAGTTATGACTAGAGGTGGTAAAATGACTCAGGAACCTTTGTATCCTGAAGGCCATCCTAAGAGAATTGAGCAAGATTCTCAGAGAAATAATATAGATGCACCTAGTGCTTCTAAAAGGAAGAAAAAAAATGATAGGACTTTGCATGCTTCTAGTGAACCTATTCCTGAAACACCCGAGAATCCAAATGATATTTCTATTTCTGATGCTAAAACACAATCTGGTAATGAACTTGAAACTAGTGATAATGTTAATGATAATGTTCATGTTGATGCTCAACCTAGCAATGATAATGATATAGAAATTGAACCTGCTGTTGATCTTGATAACCCACAATCAAAGAATCAACGTTATGATAAGAGAGACTTTGTTGCTAGGAAACACAGAAAGGAAAGAGAGCCTTGGGTTCAGAAACCCATGCGTTTTCCTCCCGAACCATCCAAGAAAAAGGATGATGAGGATTTTGAGCGCCTTGCTAAAATGATTAGACCTATCTTTTTGCGTATGCGATTAACTGATATGCTCAAAATGAATCCTTATGCTAAGTATATGAAAGATATTGTTACAAATAAAAGAAAGATACCAGAAGATGAAATTTCCACCATGCTTGCTAATTATACTTTTAAGGGTGGAATACCAAAGAAACTTGGAGATCCAGGAGTACCCACTATACCATGCTCCATTCAAAGAAACTATGTTAAAACTGCTTTATGTGATCTTGGAGCCGGTGTTAGTGTTATGCCTCTCTCTTTATATCGTAGAATTGATTTGAATAAGTTGACACCTACTAAAATTTCTTTGCAAATGACTGATGAATCAACTGCTATACCTGTTGGTATTTGTGAGGATGTGCCTGTTGTAGTTGCAAACGTTACTATTTTAACGGACTTTGTTATTCTTGATATTCGCAAGGATGATAGTGTGTCTATTATTCTAGGAAGACCCTTTTTGAATACTGCAGGGGCTGTTATTGACTGCACTAAAGGCAATGTCACTTTTCATGTTAATGGTAATGAGCATACGGTACACTTTCCAAGGAAACAACCTCAAGTTCTTAGTATCAATTCTATTGGAAAAATTCCATCGATTATTTTTGGAGGTTCTAAATTTCCTCTTCCTATTGTCAAGAAGAAATATGATATTCTTATTGTTGGGGATGTGCATATCCCCGTTGAGGTAACATAGTGTTATTCGAAATTTCTCCGATTTCATGTTATTCGGAATGAGTTCGTTAACAAGACTTGATCAACCTTGTTAGTGGATTCCTTTTGATGAGCATGAGATGGGTGAAACTAGAAGGCACAACCTTCTGTACCCTCCTTTTACTTTCTATTATTTATATAAAATAAAATAAAAATAAGAATTTTTTGTTTGTTATCTGAATTATCAGTACAATATAAAAATACCTCGAAAATAAAAGTTCTCCAAATGCCCTAAAATTTAAATATGTTTTTTTCTGAAATATTTGAGAATATTTGGCATTGAGAACACAACAGGGGGGGCATCCACCTGTCCACAAGGGTGGAGGGCGCGCCCCCTGCCTCGTGGGCCCACGGTGGCCCTCTTCCACTTATTCCTGCACCCACACACTTCTTCTTCCTCCCACAAACACGAATATCCATCTCAAGCATGAGTTCTAGCTCATTTTGCTGCGATTTTTGATCTCCTTGCTCAAAGCACCTCTCACGAAACTGCTTGGGGAGATTGTTCCTTGGTATGTGACTCCTCCATTGGTCCAATTAGTTTTTGTTCTAGTGCTTTATTCATTGCATATTTTTGCTGCTTAGGTGACCCTGTTCTTGAGCTTGCATGTCAAATTTATATGGTCAAAAGTAGTTATGATGCATGATATAGGCTCTAGGCACTTGTAGGAGTAGTTGCTATCAATTTTATTGAGTTTGGTTCACTTTTATTTTGAAGTTACTAAAATTTCAGAATTTTTCAGAAAATAATGAAGAGATTTTTGAGGGGCTCATCGAGCCGAAGCTCGAAGGAAAAGCAAAATGAAGAAGCAAAGAAGCCCAAATATAAGCTGCCTCGCACCGCGGAGGTTCGTCCGTGTGAATAGCCTTTCGATGATTTCTTGAGAGCAGCCGGGTTTTATGATGATTTTTATGAATTGGCTGAGAATGCAGGCCTCACCGCCTTCCTCCATGACCAACGCGAACAATATCTCTTACTCACAAATATCTTTGTACAAAACTTTCATTTCCATGCTAGGAGCTCACCACCTACGGCGGAGTTTTATTTATATGATGAGCATAAGGAGATGTCACTTTATGATTTTTGTCGGGTTTGTTTGATCCCTTTCGAGGGCACGATAGAGGAACCACATCGCGGTGATGTGGATGGGTTTATTGATACCATCATTGTGGGGGAAACGAGGAAGGTTTCCGATGCATGAATCACTAGCATACATTTTCCTATTTTACGCTACTTTGCAATATTTGCTAGTCGGTGCTTAATTGGTCGTGGAAACTGTGGAAATCTAAGTGTTCCTGATATTATTATTCTGTTCCATGGTTTATTCTCTGATAACTCTGTTAGTATGGGCGTTATTATTGCTAAACGGTTAAGTCTGAACTGTACAAAGGGCCCCATCTTTGGAGGCATCTATGCTTCACGCCTAGCTGCACATTTTAACATACCTATTAGGCATTATGAGAAGGAAGAAAAATTTCTGCCCTGTGTTTATTTAGATTATAAGAGTATGGTGGCACACGATTTTATTGTTAAGAATAGGGAAGGGGAGCTTAAATACAAATTGTTCTTTCATAAACATCATCCTGAGACTATTACCCTGCCTGCTCCTTCCTTGTTTGATTTATCTGCAGGCAAGTACCTTGTTCCGTTAGAGGCTATTAACGCCTACCAGAACCCTACATCAGCCACAAAGCCAGAGTCGGAACCACAAGTTGATCCTCCACGACAGTCTAATTACCATTGGGATCCGGAGATGATTGCCAACCAGTGGCAATCAGAGTCTTCTTCTTCGTAGTATGACCCCAACTATTACTATGGATATCCGCCAGGCCAACCGTGGCCATAGACCAACTTAGGCCAAAAGCCTAATCTTAGGGGAGTACGTATTTCCCACCGACATTACATTCATGTTCACACACTCATTGCTAGATGTCGGTGCTCATACTTTTTCATTGTATCATCCATGCTAGTTTATTTCCCTTTTTATGCTTTCTTCTTGTGTGCTTAATAAAACCTTAAGAAAAACCAAAAAATTAGCTGTAGTTTTTAATTAGTTTACTTTCCATGCTTGTAGTAGTAATTAAAATGGAAAACCCCAAAAGATTTCCTGTTCTTATTTTACTTGTTGGGAGCTTTCTCGTGTAAATAGTTTTATTTCTTTTCTTTTCTTTGGGGGTCGATAGGAGAAGACCATGATTAAATTGTTGAAGTGGCTCTTATATGCATTATTGTTGATCTGACAAAAGAGCCCATATCGCCTTGTCTTCTCTCTTGAATTGAATGCTTGCAGAATCCAGCTTAGTCCAATGCATGTGCACTATTATTATTATCCACATCATTCGGACGTGCAAGTGAAAGGAAATTATGACGATATATGATGGACTGATTGAGATGAGAAAAGCTGGTATGAACTCGACCTCTCTTGTTTTTGTAAATATGATTAGTTCATCATTCCTGATTCAGCTTATTATGAATAAACATGTTTGCAATGACAACTAGAGATCATAGTTTCTTGTGCCATGCTTGATTAGCTAGGAGCTTATAATGGTTTACCTTGCGTGCCAACATTCTATTAAAATGGTTGTGATGTGGTATGATAGGGTGCTATCCTCCTCTGAATGATTTAAGTGACTTGACTTGGCACATGTTCATGCATGTAGTTGAAACAAAATCAACATAGCCTTCACGATATTTATGTTCATGGTGGATTATATCCTACTCATGCTTGCATACGGTGTTGATTAATTTTAATGCATGTTCATGACTGTTATCCCTCTCTAGCTGGTCGCTTCCCAGTCTTTTGCTAGCCTTCACCTGTGCTAAGCGGGAATACTGCTTGTGCATCCAACTCCATAAACCCCAAAGTTATTCCATATGAGTCCACCATACCTACCTATATACGGTATCTACCTGCAGTTCCAAGTAAATTTGTATGTGCCAAACTCTAAACCTTCAAATAATCATCCTGTTCTGTATGCTCGAATAGCTCATGTATCAACTAGGGCTGTCCGTATCTTCCATGTTAGGCGGGTTATTCTCAAGAGGAGTGGACTCCGCTCCTCACTCACGAGAAAGTGGCTAGTCATCGGGATGCCCAGTCCCATGCTTTATGCAAACTAAATCAAAATAATTGCAAAAAAACTCCCCCAGGGACTCTTGTTAGTTGGAGGCACTCGTTGTTTCGAGCAAGCCATGGATTGATGCTTGTTGGTGGAGGGGGAGTATAAACTTTACCATTCTGTTTGGGAATCGCCTATAATGTGTGTAGCATGGAAGATATCGCCATCTCTTGGTTGTTATATTGACAATGAAAGTATACCGCTCAAAATATTATTCACCTCTATTTCAAAACCGAGCTCTGGCACCTCTACAAATCCCTGCGTCCCTCTGCGAAGGGCATGTCTATTTACTTTCATGTTGAGTCATCATCCTCTTATTAAAAAGCACCAGTTGGAGAGCACCGCTGTCATTTGCAGTCATTACTGTTAGTTTACATTGAGTATGACTTGACTGGATCTCTTCTACCATGAATTACAATGTCTAGTCAGTCCTTGATCTTTAAAGGTGCTCTGCATTTCTGTTTTGCGGTCTCAGAAAGGGCTAGCGAGATACCATCTTGTTATATCATATTACGATTGTTTTGAGAAAGTGTTGTCATCTGAGATTTATTATTATTGCTCGCTAGTTGATTATGCCATTGATATGAGTAAACATGAGACCTATGTGTTATTGTGAATATGGTTAGTTCATAACCTTTGCTGAAAACTTGAATGCTGCCTTTACATATTTACAACAACAAGAGCAAACAAAGTTTGTAAAAGTTTTTCTTTATCATTTTCAGTTTATCAACTGAATTGCTTGAGGACAAGCAAAGGTTTAAGCTTGGGGGAGTTGATACGTCTCCATCGTATCTACTTTTCCAAACACTTTTGCCCTTGTTTTGGACTCTAACTTGCATGATTTGAATAGAACTAACCCGAACTGACGCTGTTTTTAGCAGAATTGCCATGGTGTTATTTATGTGCAGAAACAAAAGTTCTCAGAATGACCTAAAACTTCACAGAACGTCTATTTGGAAATAATAAAAAATCCTTGAAAAAGATGAAGACCAGGGGGCCCACACCCTAGCCACGAGGGTGGGGGGCATGCCCCCCTACCTCGTGGGCCCCTGGAGCTCCTCCGACCTCAACTCCAACTCTATATATTTGCTTTCGGGGAGAAAAAAAATCAGAGAGAAGGATTCATTGCGTTTTACGAGACGGAGCCGCCGCCAAGCCCTAAAACCTCTCGGGAGGGCTGATCTGGAGTCCGTTCGGGGCTCCGGAGAGGGGAATCCATCGCCATCGTCATGATCAACCATCCTCCATCACCAATTTCATGATGCTCACAGCCATGCGTGAGTAATTCCATCGTAGGCTTGCTGGACGGTGATGGGTTGGATGAGATTTATCATGTAATCGAGTTAGTTTTGTTAGGGTTTGATCCCTATTATCCACTATGTTCTGAGATTGATGTTGCTATGACTTTGCTATGCTTAATGCTTGTCACTAGGGCCCGAGTGCCATGATTTCAGATCTGAACCTATTATGTTTTCATCAATATATGAGAGTTCTTGATCCTATCTTGCAAGTCTATAGTCACCTATTATGTGTTATGATCCGTTAACCCCAAAGTGACAATAATCGGGATACTTACCGATGATGACCGTAGTTTGAGGAGTTCATGTATTCACTATGTGTTAATGCTTTGGTCCGGTACTCTATTAAAAGGAGGCCTTAATATCCCTTAGTTTCCGCTAGGACCCCGCTGCCACGGGAGGGTAGGACAAAAGATGTCATGCAAGTTCTTTTCCATAAGCACGTATGACTATATTCGGAATACATGCCTACATTACATTGATGAATTGGAGCTAGTTCTGTGTCACCCTAGGTTATGACTGTTACATGATGAACCGTATCCGGCATAATTCTCTATCACCGATCCATTGCCTACGAGCTTTCCATATATTGTTCTTCGCTTATTTACTTTTCCGTTGCTATTGCTTTCATCACTACAAAATACCAAAAGACTACTTTTTCCATCATTAGCTTTTGCTATCGTTACCACTACTATCATATTACTTTGCTACTAAATACTTTGCTGCAGATATTAAGTTTCTAGGTGTGGTTGAATTGACAACTCAGCTGCTAATACTTGACAATATTCTTTGGCTCCCCTTGAGTCGAATCAATAAATTTGGGTTGAATACTCTACCCTCAAAAACTGTTGCGATCCCCTATACTTATGGGTTATCATGTCACCCTAGGTTATGACTGTTACATGATGAACTGCATCTGGCATAATTCTCTATCACCGATCCATTGCCTACGAGCTTTTCATATATTGTTCTTCGCTTATTTACTTTTCCTTTGCTATTGTTACAATCACTACAGAATACCAAAAATATTACTTTTGCTAACGTTACTTTTACTACCGTTACCACTACTATCATATTACTTTGCTACTAGATACCTTGCTGCAGATATTAAGTTTCCAGGTGTGTTTGAATTGACAACTCAGCTGCTAATACTCGAGAATATTCTTTGGTTCCCCTTGTGTCGAATCAATAAATTTTGGTTGAATACTCTACCCTCAAAAACTGTTGCGATCCCCTAAACTTGTGGGTTATCAAGACTATTTTCTGGCGCCGTTGTCGAGGAGCATAGCTCTATTCTTTGAGTCACTTGGGATTTATATCTGCTTATCATTATGAAGAACTTGAGAGATCCAAAAACCAAGATTTATCCCTCAACTACGAGGGGAGGTAAGGAACTGCCATCTAGCTCTGCACTTGATTCACCTTCTGTTTTGAGTAAGCTTGCGACACCTAAACTTGCTTCTGCTATTGATTCTGATATGTCGCATATTATTGATGATGCCACTTATACTATGTATGATACTTATGATGAAACTACTTCTATGCTTGATACAACTGTGCCACTTGGTGAATTTCTTGATGAACAACTCGCTAGGGCTAGAGAGAATGAAATTATTGAAACTGATAATACCGATGAAAGTGATTATGAAGGCTCTCCTAATAACTATGAATTACCTGTTATGCCTGAGGGCTATGTTATGGATGAAGAAACTAAAAGAGACTTTCTTGCTTGCAATGATAGAAGTGATCTTAAGAAATTATTAGCTAAGCTTAAACAAAAAACTCTGAATGCTAGAGTGAAATATGATCCTGCTTATGCTACTTCACCAACCTTTGTTACTGATAAGGATTATGAATTCTCTATTGATCCTGATATAATTATTTTGGTTGAATCTGATCCTTTTTATGGCTATGAATCTGAAACTGTTGTGGCACATCTTACTAAATTAAATGATATAGCTACCCTGTTCACTAATGATGAGAGAACTCGCTACTTTTATATCCTTAAAATATTCCCGTTCTCATTAAAGGGTGATGCTAAGATATGGTTTAATTCTCTTGATCCTGGTTGTGTGCGTAGTCCCCAGGATATGATTTATTACTTCTCTGCTAAATATTTCCCTGCTCATAAGAAACAAGTTGCCTTAAGGGATATATATATAATTTTGTGCAAATTGAAGAAGAGAGTCTCCCGCAAACTTGGGGGAGGCTTCTCCAATTACTTAATGCTTTGCCAGATCACCCTCTTAAGAAAAATGAAATACTTGATATCTTTTATAATGGACAAACCGATGCTTCCAGAGATTACCTGGATAGTTGTGCTGGTTCTTTTTTCAGGGAAAGAACACCGAATGAAGCTGAAATTTTATTGAATAATATGTTGACAAATGAAAATAATTGGACACTTCCTGAGCCAACTCCTGAGCCTATTTCTAAACCAACTCCAAAGAAAAGAGGTGTTCTATTTCTCAGTCGTGAAGATGTGCAAGAGGCAAAGAAATCCATGAAAGAAAAGGGTATTAAAGCTGAAGATGTTAAGAATTTACCTCCTATTGAAGAAATATATAGTCTTAATTTACCGCCTGTTGAAGAAATATATGGTTTTAATCCATCACCTATTGAAGAAACACATGGTCTTGATAACCCGGCACATGTAGTAAAGGTAAATTCTCTCAATAGATATGATAAAGCTGAAATCCCATTTACTAAGTTTGCTAGCCCATGCTTAGATGAGTTTGATAAATTTATGGTTAAGCAAGAAGACTTCAATGCTTATTTTGGTAGATAATTAAAACACAGTGCTGATATGCTTGAACACTTGGGTGATTATACGGCCAATGTCAAAGGTGAACTTGAACTTATTAGTAAACATGCTTCTATGGTTACCACTCAAGTAGAACAAGTGCTTAAAGCTCAAAATGATTTGCTCAATGAATTGAATAGTAAGAATAAGGACTATGCTGTTAGAGTGGCTACTAGAACTGGTAAAATGACTCAGGAACCTTTGTATCCCGAAGGACACCCTAAGAGAATTGAGCAAGATTCTCAGAGAAATAATACAGATGCACCTAGTCCTTCTAAAAGGAATAAAAAGAAAAATGATAGGACTTTGCATGCTTCTAGTGAACCTATTGCTGAAACACCTGAGAATCCAAATAACATTTCTATTTCTAATGCTGAAACACAATCTGGCAATGAACATGAAACTAGTGATAATGTAAATGATAATGTTCATGTTGATGCTCAACCTAGTAATGATAATGATATAGAAATTGAACCTGCTGTTGATCTTGATAACCCACAATCAAAGAATCAACTTTATGATAAGGAAGACTTTGTTGCTAGGAAACACGGTAAGGAAAGAGAGCCTTGGGTTCAAAAACCCATGCCTTTTCCTCCCAAACCATCCAATAAAAAGGATGATGATGATTTTGAGCGCTTTGCTGAAATGATTAGACCTATCTTTTTGCGTATGCGATTAACTGATATGCTCAAAATGAATCCTTATTCTAAGTACATGAAAGATATTGTTACTAATAAAAGAAAGATACCGAAAGCTGAAATTTCCACCATGTTTGCTAATTATACTTTTAAGGGTGGAATACCAAAGAAACTTGGAGATCTAGGAGTACCCACTATACCATGCTCCATTAAAAGAAACTATGTTAAAACTACTTTATGTGATCTTGGAGCCGGTGTTAGTGTTATGCCTCTCTATTTATATCGTAGACTTGATTTGAATAAGTTGATGCCTACTGAAATATCTTTGCAAATGGCTGTTAAATCAACTGCTATACTTGTCGGTATTTGTGAGGATGTGCCTGTTGTGGTTGCTTACATTACTATTTTAACGGACTTTGTTATTCTTGATATTCTCGAGGACGATAGTATGCCTATTATTCTTGGAATACCCTTTTTGAATACTGTAGGGGCTGTTATTGATTGCACCAAAGGCAATGTCACTTTTCATGTTAATGGTAATGAGCATACGGTACACTTTCCGAGGAAACAACCTCAAGTTCATAGTATTAATTCTATTGGAAAAGTTCCATCGATTATTTTTGGAGGTTTTGAATTTCCTCTTCCTACTGTCAAGAAGAAATTTGATATTCTTATTGTTGGGGATGTGCATATCCCCGTGAGGTAACCTAGTGTTATTCGAAAATTCTCCGGTTCCATGTTATTCGGAATGAGTTTGTTAACAAGACCTCATCAACCTTGTTAGTGGATTCCTTTTGATGATCATGAGATGGATGAATTTAGAAAACACAACTCTCTGTACCCACTTTCTACTTTCTGTTATTTGTATTAAATAAAGCAAAAATACTAATTTCTGTCTGTTTTCTGATTATCCATGCAATATAAAAATACCCCGAAAATAAAAGTTCTCCAAATGCCCTAAAATTTAAATATGTTTTTTTCTGAAATATTTGAGAATATTTGGCATTGAGAACACAATAGGGGGGGCATCCACCTGGCCACGAGGGTGGAGGGCGCACCCTACCCCCTGGGCACGCCCCCTGCCTCGTGGGCCCACGGTGGCCCTCCTCCACTTATTCCTGCACCCACACACTCCTTCTTCCTCCCACAAACACCATTATCCAGCTCAAGCACGAGTTCTAGCTCATTTTGCTGCGATTTTCGATCTCCTTGCTCAAAGCACCTCTCACAAAACTGCTTTGGGGGATTGTCCCTTGGTATGTGACTCCTCCAATGGTCCAATTAGTTTTTGTTCTAGTGCTTTATTCATTGCATATTTTTTCTGCTTAGGTGACCCTGTTCTTGAGCTTGCATGTCAAATTTATGTGGTTCCAAGTAGTTTTGATGCATGATATAGGCTCTAGGCACTTGTAGGAGTAGTTGCTATCAATTTTGTTGAGTTTGGTTCACTTCTATTTGAAGTTACTAAAAATTTCAGAAATTTTTAGAAAACAATGAAGAGAATTTTTAGGGGCTCATCGAGCCGAAGCTTGAAGGAAAAGCAAAATGAAAAAGCAAAGAGGCCCAAATATAATCTGCCTCGCATCACGGAGGTTCGGTCGTGTGAACGGCCTTGTGATGATTTCTTGAGAGCAGCCAGGATTTATGATGATTTCTATGAATTGGCTGAGAACGCAGGCCTCACCGCCTTCCTCCACGACCAGCGCGAACAGTATCTCTTACTCACCAATATCTTTGTGCAAAACTTTCATTTCCATGCTAGGAGCTCACCACCTACGTTGGAGTTTTATTTATATGATGAGCATAAGGAGATGTCACTTCACGATTTTTGTCGGGTTTGTTTGATCGCTTTCGAGGGCATCATAGAGGAACCACATCGTGGCGATGTGGATGGGTTTATAAATACCATCACTGTAGGGGAAACGAGGAAGGTTTCCGATGCACGAACTACTAGCATACACTTTCCTGTTCTACGTTACTTTGCTATATTTGCTAGTAGATGCTTCATTGGGTGCGGAAAATGTGGAAACCTGAGTGCCCCTGATATTATTATTTTGTGCCACGCCATATTTCGTGATGATACATTCAGCATGGGTGCTATTATTGCAAAGCGGTTAAATCTTAACCGTACTAAGGCCCCGTCTTTGGAGGCATCTTCGCCTCGCGCCTAGCTGCACATTTTAACATACCTATTAGGCATTATGAGAAGGAAGAAAAATTGCTGCCTCCTGTTTATTTAGATTATAAGAGTATGGAAGCACACGATTTTATTGTTAAGAGTAGGGAAAATGAGCTCAAATAAAAATTGTTCTCTGATAAACATCATCCTGAGACTATTACCCTGCCTGCTCCTTCCTTGTTTGATTTATCTGCAGGCAAGTACCTTGTTCCGTTGGAGGCTATTCACGCCTACCGGAACCCTACATCAGCCACAGAGCTAGAGTCGGAACCACAAGTTGATCCTCCTCGACAGTCTAATTACCAGTGGGATCCGGAGATGATTGCCAACCAGTGGCAATCAGAGTCTTCTTCTTCGCAGTATGACCCCAACTATTACTATGGATATCCGCCAGGCCAACCGTGGCCATAGACCAACTTAGGCCAAAAGCCTATGCTTGGGGAATACGTATTTCTCACCGACATTACATTCATGATCACACACTCATTGCTAGATGTCGGTGCTCATACTTTTTCACTGTATTACCCATGCTAGTTTATTTCCTTTTTATTGCTTTCTTCTTGTGTGTTTAATAAACCTTAAGAAAAACAAAACAAAAAAAAATTAGTTGTATCTTTTAATTAGCTCACTTTCCATGCTTGTAGTAGTAATTAAAAAGAAAACCCAAAAAGATTTCCTGTTCTTCTTTTGCTTGTTGGGAGCTTTCCCGTGTAAATAGTTTTATTTATTTTCTTTTCTTTGGGGGTCGATAGGAGAAGACCATGATTAAATTGTTAAAGTGGCTCTTATATGCATTATTGTTGATCTGACAAAAGAGCCCATATTGCCTTGTCTTCTCCTGTTTATTGAATGCTTGCAGATTCCAGCTTGGTCCAATGCACGCGCACTATTATTATTATTCACATCATTCGGTTGTGCAAGAGAAAGGAAATTATGACGATATATGATGAACTGATTGAGATGGGAGAAGCTGGTATGAACTTGACCTCTCTTGTTTTTGTAAGTATGATTAGTTCATCGTTCCTGATTTAGCCTATTATGAATAAACATGTTTGCAATGACAATTAGAGATCATAGTTTCTTATGCCATGCTTAATTAGCTAGGAGCTTATAATGGTTTACCTTGCGTTGCAACATGCTATTAAAATGGTTGTGATGTGGTATGATAGGGTGGTATCCTCTTTTGAACGATTCGAGTGGCTTGACTTGGCACATGTTCACGCATGTAGTTGAAACAAAATCAACATAACCTCTACGATATTTATGTTCATGGTGCATTATATCCTACTCATGCTTGCATTCGGTGTCGATTAATTTTAATGCATGTTCATGACTGTTGTCGCTCTCTAGCTGGTCGCTTCCCAGTCTTTTTCTAGCCTTCACCTATACTAAGCAGGAATACTGCTTGTGCATCCAATCCTATAAACCCCAAAGTTATTCCATATGAGTCCACCATACCTACCTATATACGGTATCTACCTGCCGTTCCAAGTAAATTTGTATGTGCCAAACTCTAAACCTTCAAATAAATATCCTGTTTTGTATGCTCAAATAGCTCATGTATCAACTAGGGCTGTCTGTATCTTCCATGTTAGGCGGGTTATTCTCAAGACGAGTGGACTCCGCTCCTCACTCACGAAAAAATGGCTGGTCACCGGGATGCCCAGTCCCATGCTTTGTATGCTCAAATAGCTCATGTTGAGTCATCATCCTCTTATTAAAAAGCACCAGTTGGAGAACACCACTATCATTTGCATTCATTACTGTTAGTTTACATTGAGTATGACTTGACTGGATCTCTTTTACCATGAATTACAATGTCTAGTCAGTCCTTGATCTTTAAAGGTGCTCTGCATTTATGTTTTGCGGTCTCAGAAAGGGCTACCGAGATACCATCTTGTTACATCATATTATGATTGTTTTGAGAAAGTGTTGTCATCCGAGATTTATTATTATTGCTCGCTAGTTGATTATGCCATTGATATGAGTAAACATGAGACCTAAGCGTTATTGTGAATATGGTTAGTTTATAATCTTTGCTGAAAACTTGAATGCTGGCTTTACATATTTGCAACAACAAGAGCAAATAGAGTTTGTAAAAGTTTTTCTTTATCACTTTCAGTTTATCAATTGAATTGCTAGAGGACAAGCAAAGGTTTAAGCTTGGGGGAGTTGATACGTCTCCGTCGTATCTACTTTTCCAAACACTTTTGCCCTTGTTTTGGACTCTAACTTGCATGATTTGAATGGAAATAACCCGGACTGACGCTGTTTTCAGCAGAATTTCCATGGTGTTATTTATGTGCAGATACAAAAGTTCTCGGAATGACCTGAAACTTCACGGAGATTATTTTTGGAAATAATAAAAACTACTAGCAAAAGATCAAGACCAGGGGGCCCACACCCTAGCCACGAGGGTGGGGGGCGTGCCCCCCTACCTCGTGGGCCCCCTGGAGCTCCTCCAACCTCAACTCCAACTCTATATATTCGTGTGCGGAGAGAGAAAAATCAGGGAGAAAGATTCATCGCGTTTTACGATACGGAGCCGCCACCAAGCCCTAAACTCTCTCGGGAGGGCTGATCTGGAGTCCGTTCAGGGCTCCGGAGAGGGGAATCCATCGCCATCGTCATCATCAACCATCCTCCATCACCAATTTCATGATGCTCACCGCCGTGCGTGAGTAATTCCATCGTAGGCTTACTGGACAGTGATTGGTTGGATGAGATTTATCATGTAATCGAGTAAGTTTTGTTAGTGTTTGATCCCTAGTATCCACTATGTTCTGAGATTGATGTTGCTATGACTTTGCTATGCATAATGCTTGTCACTAGGGCCCGAGTGCCATGATTTCAGATCTGAACCTATTATGTTTTCGTGAATATATGAGAGTTCTTGATCCTATCTTGCAAGTCTATAGTCACCTACTATGTGTTATGATCCGGCAACCCCGAAGTGACAATAATCGGGGCCACTTCCGGTGATGACCGTAGTTTGAGGAGTTCATGTATTCACTATGTGTTAATGCTTTGGTCCGGTACTCTACTAAAAGGAGGCCTTAATATCTCTTAGTTTCCGCTAGGACCCCGCTGTCACGGGAGGGTAGGACAAAAGATGTCTTGCAAGTTCTTTTCCATAAGCACGTATGACTATATTCGGAATACATGCCTACATTACATTGATGAATTGGAGCTAGTTCTGTGTCACACTAGGTTATGACTGTTACATGATGAACTGCATCTGGCATAATTCTCTATCACCGATCCATTGCCTACGAGCTTTTCATATATTGTTCTTCGCTTATTTACTTTTCCGTTGCTATTGTTACAATCACTACAAAATACCAAAAATATTACTTTTTCTACTGTTGCTTTTGCTACCGTTACCACTACTATCATATTACTTTGCTACTAAATACCTTGCTGCAGATATTAAGTTTCCAGGTGTGGTTGAATTGACAATTCAGCTGCTAATACTTGAGAATATTCTTTGGTTCTCCTTGTGTCGAATCAATAAATTTGGGTTGAATACTCTACCCTTGAAAACTGTTGCGATCCCCTGAACTTGTGGGTTATCACAACACCAGTCGGGATCCAAACACAACCCCAGATTCCGAACACAACGATATCATCAGGGGCTTAGCCACCGAAATGACACCGTCAGCCCATCTCATCATGGCAGTCATTGCCCCATGGACCGAACCCTTCTTGGCCTACCTTAATAGGAGAGAACTCCCGGAGGATCAAAATGAGGCTCGCCGCATTGTCTGGCGTTCGGAGGCCTACAAGGTTCAGGACGAAGAGCTCTACAAGAAAAGTGCTACCGGAGTCCTTCAAAGATGTATCTTCGAGGAAGAGGGGCAGCAACTCTTGGCTAGAATAGCCAGGCCATGGGTTAAGTCGGGCTAGACACGCACGTAAGCAACACAGAATGGAGCTCTCCCCTCCCACCACCATCTCCACCACCCAACCATGGAGATCTCTGCCCTAGATGATCATGGAAGGCCTTCTACACTGGGATTTTTCGCTCGGCCTAGCGGTTGCAGCTCAGGTGCGTCGTCGTTTTGGCTCTTCTGTTCATTTCTCTCCATCCGGATCGACCAAGGTATTCTTCTTGGTTGTTTATTTCTCGTCGGCTTCATTCTCTCTTTCGGAAGAGTCGGTAGCCATTGCACTTCAATGTTCCATTGGTGGTCTCCCGTCTGGTTTGAACGTGCACCATCTTCAAGGAAGATCCCACCGGCTTTCTGTTGCTTCTAATCGTGTGGGACTTTTTATTTACGGGCTCAAAGATCAAATTTGGCCACATTTCATATGTCATTTTCAACTCTTTCATCCGGAGGTTATACGATCAAATCATTTAGACAATTTCTGGCATTCTGATATTCATAGTCCCGAGGTGGCCTCCCGATCACCGGTGGCTTTCAGGTCCAAACTTTCATTCTTACAAGGTGGTCTACATGCCTCTAAGGCAGAACTGCAAAATTTTGGTTTTCCTCCACCGTCAGCAATGGCTGCCCGGCCAGAATCCTCATCTCCAAACTTTTCTCTAGCCAGGGACCATTCTACAATTTTGGCAAACCAAAATTCAAGCACTATTGGCAAGGAGCCATCTTCGGAGCTGATTGCATCATCATTAATGGCAAATATTACTTTTGGGAGCCTCCCATCAACTCATAATGACAGAGTAATGACCAATAATGCAAGATTTGAAGGATGTCGGTTTAGGGAGGAATCTTGGCAATCTATCCCGGATTTTATTCTTCGTCATATCATTGATTATCGGCGTGTGGGCCACTCTGAGCAACATATTGCCACCAGTTGGAAGCTTTCCAGTGTGCCAAATATGGAGTATATTTATGGGCGCCTGAATCTCTGCGCTTCATGCAATGACATGGGACACCTTGCTGCCTCCTGCCCTGGTATGTATTGCTCCACTTGTTGGGATAGACCATGTTCATGTGAATAGGTGGATATTCTAGAATCTTTAAACAATAATTCAAATGGCGGGAACCAGACATTGGACCCAGTTTGTTATATTTGTGGCTCTTCGGCCCATTTCTCATTTTGCTGTCCAGGGGCCTTTCACTGCAAACAGTGCATCTTCTTGGGTCATACTTCCAAACAATGTCATAGTCTCCAGGTGGATCGTTATTGTTGGAGGCCCAAACAGAATAATGGGTATATGCATGCCTCACATTCAAGGCCGAATTCTATTTTGAGAAACAGTTCTATTTTTCCGCCGTGTCAGTTGGACAATGATTGATCTAATTTTAATAAGGAGTATTCCATATCTTCGTGAACAAATGATTCACTCCCACCCTGCAAACGATCTGAACCCAATTTGTCTGATACATTGCCACAAGAGAAGGACTTATCTTTTGGGAAGAATAAATCGCATGCCATTTCAACAGTGCAGCGGAATCATGACTATGATTTGACCGCGCCATTTATTGATCCTACCAACCTTGACAATGCAAAGCAACAGAAGACTACAACCGTTCGATGTAATATCTGTGGCACCGCGGGGCACGTGGCATCATCCTGCGCTACTAGGTGGTGGAGCAAAAGGTGGCGTTGGGTCCCCAAGTTGCCCCCAAGAGCCGCCGCTCTGCATTCTGCCTCGACCTCTGAGTCATCCACTGCGCCTCTGCTGCAAGCTCCTACCATGGCCAACTTTCCTGTCAATGTCATCCCCTACCTCCCACCGGGGATGACCGTGGAGCTTGGTCCGCCGGATCGCCGGGTGCGGGATGATATGGTGATTGGCCCCGTCCCTCCCCTGTGTCACGATTTCCTCACAATCACTGAAGCTAACAGAGTCATCCCCTTCCATCGCAAGGTAGCTCTCCGTCACATCATCGAAGGTTTGCTCCATGAATCTGAGTTCTTTCCTACTGAAGCTGGTGATCATCCTCTGGGAGTTAGCATTTTTGGTTTTTCGCACATGATTGTGAGAGATCCTGTAGTTGGAACCACGTTTGAGATTGATGAGGATGAGTTTGACGAACATGTAGTGATCTCATTTGTTCCCCATGATGCTGCTCTTACTATGCGTATTACTTCATTTGGGCCGGAGATTTGGTTGCTTTATATTGGATTCCCATATGATTATCAGACGCAGCACTACATGCATAAATCAGTGGATAAGTTCGGTCAACTGGTGGAATGGCACAATCCCCATGGTGACCGTTGTTTTGTTCTGCTGAAAGTTCAAGTTATCCACCTCAAGTTTGTCCCTAAGAGTTTAGTTATGCGTCAGCCTGGAGGTGCGCGGCAAAGTCGGACTATTGCCATCACAATGCTTCGCAGCAGTGACTGGAATGCACATATTCCAGATGTCCCGCCAGCTACTGAGGATCCACCCCCTGAAGATGGTCTTCCACATCCTCTCTATGGAGATAATCTCACTGCTGAGTAAATTTATCAGATGCAACTCTATAACTGGATCGCTCAAAATGCTGCTGCTAATGTCAATGAGGATGCTGCCAATGATATTGATGCACAGGAGGATGCTGGAAATATTCAGTTTCAACCGCAGTGGGGTGTTTGGCCTCCTTCTCCCCCGCACACACCTCCGGCAGTTTTCAACTTTCAGGCTTGGCTGGCAGGTGAGGGCCTGCAGGTTTACCATGGTGTTCACCCAACTAACAATTTGCAAGATAGCCTAGTAGCGGCTTGGAATGATTCCATTTCAATCTTCAGTAGCTCAGACTCTAGTGCAACTCTGTCTAATGGTTATGCTTTGGTGCCACTGAACATCTTCAATCAGCTCATTTCTGGCAATGGTTCCTCTTTGGATGTTTCGGCACCAGGTACCTCTAGCTCCAGCGCCCTTGCTCACTGCAATCCTGCAAGCACACTGACAGTAACACCCACAGAGCTATCAATGTCCATTTCTAACGCTGGATTACATCTTGCTATGTTGTCACCTGAAAACACATATGCTTCTCTTCTGCTCAACGATTGTGTTCCAATGCTGAGGCTGAACACCTACCTCACAGCGGCTATTAAGCTGATTATTGCAGCTTATGGACCCTGGAGCTTGGGTTTTGGATTCCGTGACAATACAGTGCAGCTGAATGTCAGTATTATTGAGCAAGAGGGCCACTTCTCAGTTGTATCTACTACACGAACTATCCAACACTCTGCAGATTCAGTTCAGGTCACCGAGTTGATCCCTGGTAGTAGCAATTGGGCTCTGTCCTATGATGAAGGTTTTAGCAAACTAACAGATGATCGAGTCGTTCCTCCAAACCCCCCTAAATCACAGGTGGTCATCACAGAAATCCTAGATGAAAATGAGACATCTGCTCAGGATGCAGCATCACTTACTGAGAACACTATGAACACCTCCTCTGATTCTGTGGCAAGTGGCTCCACTGTCTCTTCTGGACATGCTGTGAGCTCTGGGACAGCAACAAGCAAGCGAGGTAAAGTTAGAGCCCCGGAGTCTGTGATTGAGGTACGTCGTAGCAACCGATCCAAAAAGTATGACGGCTTCAAAACACATTCAGTTTCTGACAGCAAGGCTAGAACTTCTCGAGTCAAACCCAGAATCATCCCTACTGCTGTTGCCCCAACAAGCCATGATGAGCCTGATGCCCCCAAGAATGACATGATCCCTCCGCCAACTCCAATTCCTGTGCTGCAGCATATCGGGATCACCAAGTGTGCCATCCCACCAGAAGAAATAACAGATGAAGCTCTGCCGGCTGCGTCTGAGGATGGCTCCTCTGACGCCTAAACTATTTGCCTGCTTTATTTCAGTTGCTGCTTTTACTTTCCTTTTAATTATCATGGCACTTTTAGCAAATTGGAATATTTTGTGCTGGAATGTAAGAGGATTAAACTCTGAACCTAAGCTTTTGGCCTTAACGAATGCGATATCCTCCAGTGGTTGCGCAGTAGTTTGCCTGCAAGAAACAAAAAAAGCTCACATTGATAACTTGTTCCTCAAGTCTTGCTGCCCCCAATGATTTGATAAATTTGCGTACATACCTTCCCAGGGTGCCTCTGGTGGCATTGCCACCATTTGGAATAGTGCTATTTTCACAGGAACTGTGCTCATTCAGGAAGAATTTACCCTTGTAATTAAATTTTGCTCCACGCAGTCTACTCAAGAGTGGACCCTGGTAAATGTTTATGGTCCATGCCAGGGTGACCAACGTGTGGTCTATACTGATTGGCTTCACAATTTGCACATCCCCTCCAGTGAAGATTGGCTACTACTAGGAGATTTCAACTATATTCGCAGCCCTGATAACAGAAATAAACCTGGAGGTAATCCTAATGATATGATCACTTTTAATGACTTCATCCGCTCTCAGCAATTAATTGAACTGCCAATCAAGGGTCGTGCTTACACCTGGAGCAATATGCAAACCGAGCCCCTCTTGGAACAGTTAGACTGGTTCCTCACATCTATCAACTGGACTTCATCTTATCCTAATACACTTGTCATGCCGCTAGGAAAGCCAGTCTCTGATCATATCCCATGTGTTGTCAAAATTGAAACTTCTATCCCTCACAGCAAAATATTCAGATTTGAGTCTTATTGGGTGGAGCACCCAGGGTTTATGGAGTTGGTTCAGGCTGTATGGACAAGACCTTTAAAAATTGCCACTACAAATGCGGCTACTATCCTGTGCAGAAAGTTCAAAGCCCTCAGATATGAGTTAAAAAAGTGGAGTAAGCGAATCTCTAAGCTCAAGGTAGCAATTGATAACTCTAATCTTGCTCTAGCCAACATTGATGCCCTAGAAAATCTCCGAAGGTTATCTACACCAGAACATAATTTCAGGAAAATTGTGAAGAAACACATTTTACGTCTATTGAACTACCAAAGACAATATTGGCAGAAACGATGCACCATTCGTTGGGTAAAATTGGGTGATGAAGACCATAAGTTCTTAAAGGAGATGGCCTCAGAAAGATTTCGATGCAATACGATCCCAACTCTAAAATTGGCTGATGGTACACTGGCTGACGACCATGCCAGCAAAGAAGCGATCATATACCAAGCGTTCAAGGAGAGACTTGGAAAATCCGGTGAGTTCCAAATGAAGTTCAACTTGCAAAACATCATCAAGAAGGTGGAGGGTCTGGATCAGTTGACAATCCCTTTCACCAAGGCTGAAATAGATGCTGTCATTAAGGAAATGCCGGCTGATCGAGCACCTGGCCCAGATGGCTTCACAGGCTTATTTCTGAAAAGATGTTGTCACATAATTAAAGAGGTCTTTTATGAACTATGCAATCAATTCTACAAGGGTGGTCTAAACCTTGAAAGCATTAATGATGGCTTCATTACATTCATACCCACAGTTCGAGCACCTGAGTCAGTTTCTGATTTTCGACCAATCACTTTACTAAACTGCTGCCTCAAGGTCATTACGAAACTCCTCACAAACCGGCTCCAAAAACTCATTCTTAAAATTGTTCATCGCAATCAGTACGGATTTATCAAAGGTAGATCCATTCAAGATTTCTTGGCCTAGGCGTTCGAGTACATACATCAATGTCAAGCCTCAAAACAGAAGATTGTCTTGCTCAAACTAGATTTTGCCAAAGCATTTGACACGATCGAACATTATGCCATGATTAAAATTATGGAGCACATGGGGTTTGACACCAAATGGCTGGATTGGATCAAATGCATCTTCTCCTCCGGAAAATCTTCAGTCCTTCTTAATAGGGTTCCTGGACGACAATTCCTCTGCAAATGTGGTGTACGTCAAGGTGACCCTCTATCGCCACTCATCTTCGTTCTTGCAGCTAACCTTCTTCAGGCTGCTATTAATGACGCATTCCGACAAGGCCAAATCCAGCTTCCCTTCCGGAGACCGAACCAAAATGATTATCCTGTGATCCAATATGCCGACGACACGATTATCCTACTCCCAGCTTCCGCTGTACAAGCTAGGACAATCAAGGGCATTATTTCAGACTATGCTGCTTCCATTGGTTTAAAGATCAATTTCCACAAGTCCACTTTAATACCGATCAACTGTGAGCCTGATTGCTACAATGACATCGCCTCTATTTTCGGCTGTAAGGTAGGCTCTATGCCCTTCACTTAATTGGGATTGCCTCTCGGAATAACCAAGCCTACGGTCCAAGATATTATGCCTTTAGTCTGCTCGATGGAAAGAAGAATGACCAGCACTCTAGCATTGATGTCTTATGGTGCAAAGTTGCCGCTCCTCAACACGATGATCACGTCTCTCACCATATTCGCTCTCTTCACCCTCAAATTCCCACCAAAGATTCTAGAACTGCTTGATAAACTCAGAAGAAAGTGTCTTTGGACAAAAAAATGGAGCAAGGAGATAAATGTAACTCACTTGCAGCTTGGGACATGGTTTGTCGACCAAAACAAAGTGGGGGTCTTGGTATCATCAATCTCCGCATCCAAAGCGAGGCCCTCCTCCTCAAATATCTGCACAAATTTTACAACCACCATGACCTGCCTTGGGTAGAGTTGATATGGACAACATACTACACACATAAGATCCCACACGCGTCCGATCCATGTGGGTCGTTCTGGTGGAGAGACGTACTGAGGCTCACACCAATATATGGAGGAATATCCAAGGCAATTGTACATGTTGGAGACACGGTTCTTATGTGGAAAGATCTATGGTTAGAATCTGTGCTGGGAGAATCACACCCGTGGGCCTTCTCCTTTGCATTAAATGAGGACATCTCAGTCAAGGATTTCTTGGGATCCACCTCCCTCCATGAAACGTTTCATCTTCCCCTTTTGGTGCAAGCACATGGCAAACTTCGTGACCTGCAACAAAAAGTGCTACACGTTGGTAATCATGAAGATTCATACACACACGCTACATGGGAATATTGTTGGGGCTCGAAAGACTTCAAAGCCAATAGATACAACAAATTCTACTTTCGGACTATGAAGGCTCACCAATCTTATCACTGGCTTTGGAAGTCCAAAGTCACGCTAAAAATCAAGATGTTTGGATGGTTGCTACTCTCTGATCGACTAAATACTCGCAATATGCTCAAGCGAAGGCACTACCATATCGGAGTTGACCTCAGTTGCCTCTTATGTAATCAACAAGTTGAAGAGGATGTGGAACACATGATCTTCCAATGCCCTTTCAGCAAAAACTGTTGGTCCAAAATAGGAATCACGTGGGAAGACTCTGGATCCAGACTGCACTAGATAAGAAAAGCCTATAATGATTGGAATAGACCCATGTTCACGGAAATCTTCTTACAAGCAGCTTGGAGCATATGGAAAGAAAGGAATAACAAACACTTTAGAGGCATCCCTCCAACCTACCGTGGATGGCTTGATAGGTTCAAACAAGATTTCACCCTCCTCTGATATAGAACCAAAGCAGACTTGAGAGACTTTATTCTCTCTTTTGTAAACAACCTTTCACCCCACTAGTTAGTCCAGGACTTGGTTAGATCACACTCTCCCCCAAAGTGGAGGATGAGATGCTTGTAAATATGAGTTGTACAGTGTATCCTACTTTTTGAGTAATACAAACACAGTGGGAGCCTCTCCCACTGTACAATTTCTCAAAAAAAAAACTCTTGGCTAAAATTCATGCCGGTCTCAGCGGTCACCACGCCACAGCTCGGGCCCTTGTTAGCAAGGCTTTCCGTACAAGTTTTTTCTGGCCGACAACCCGAGAAGATGCACAGGACCTTGTCCAACATTGCGTCGGATGCCAGCTCTTTGCCAACCAAAGCCATATTCCCCCCACCGCTCCACAAACAATCCCCATCACTTGGCCTTTCACGGGATATGGTCGGACCCCTTAAAGGAGGAAGCCATAAGAGAAAGTATCTGTTGGTCATGGTGGATAAATTCACTAAGTGGATAGAGGCCAAACCAGCTAAAACGGCCGAGGCGGGGCGAGTGATAGAATTCATATCCGGCATGGTGCACTGTTATGGTGTTCCACACAACATCATCACCGATAATGGCTCCAATTTCACAGCCGATGAGGTGAAAACTTGGTGTGCTAATCTAGGCATTAAGCTCGATTACGCCTCTGTCTATCGCCCGCAAAAAAATGGTCAAGTCGAACGGGCCAATGGTCTTATTATGAGCGGTATCAAACCCAGACTGGTGCGGTCTTTGAGAGAATCGGACAAGCACTGGGTCGAGGAGCTTGAGTCCGGACTCTGGGGGCTGCGGACCATGCCCAACCGCACTACTGGATATACACCTTTCTTCATGGTGTACGGCGCGGAGGCTGTGTTGCCCTACAATATTATTCATGACTCACCTCGAGTGCGCATGTACGAAGAGAGAGAGAGAGACCGAGCTTGATTGGCAGGACAGCCTAGATGCCCTGGAGGAAGAGCGCGATGTTGCAAAAGCCCGTTCCGCATTTTATCAACAATAGCCCTGCAGATATGAAAGCAGAGAAGTACGGGCCAAGACTTATAATGTTGGCGAACTCGTTCTACGCTTGCCGGAGAAGAAAAAGGACAAACTCAAGCCCAAGTGGATGGTCCCTACATCATTGATGAAGTTCTCACTGGAGGAGCGTACCGCCTGCGTGCTGCATCAGACAATCGCCTAGAGCCGAACCCCTGGAACGCGGCCAGACTCCAAAGATTCTATGCCTAGCGCCGAACTATTTGTTTGTCTCCTTCTCCCTGTTGTTTCCTTTATTTTTTCCTCTCTTTTCGTTCTTCCTTTTTTTTCTAAGCCTTAAAGCTTTCGCACGGCTAAACCTTGCACCTGTGATGTACACATCCTCGAACATGTACGTCCATTATACCTGGGGGCTTCCCGGACAGAAGCTTATTCTTATTTTCCGAGCATCAAGCTCATCACATATGCGTTTTTCCCATATGTACCTTTTCTTCGCCATTATATGCATCGATATGACTTATGTTTTGGCCAAGCTGGGTTGCCTGGATCCTATGCTTATGCCCTACGTTCCCATTAGTTCGGCTAGGGCATAAAGGGAGCACCTCTGCGATTGTTACTGCCGGGCCATCCGGATGTGTACCTCAGACTGGGTGAAGCCGAAAGCTAGTGTTCTTAAGGGAATATTCGGTCGGTGGATTAAAGATGTTTTTGCATTCACCCCATGGTGAACCCCCAGATGTTACGTATACTACAATTTTTTCCAATCACAGTTCGAACATGCATTTTAACGCATGCACACCCAGGGAAAGGAACCCTTAACGGAACTATTCTCTCTGGAAGATGTTTCTTACAATCATAATGTAATATAACATAACTAGCCGGATACAACTTGTCTGTTCAAGCAACTATGACCCCTACGCCTGGTTTCCACGCATACCCCAGTCTGTTTTACCGCTCAGGTATTCAGAAACACTCCGCACCTTCGGGTCTAGAGGTCGAAGCGAAAAGGTCTGCCATGACAATCGTTTTACAATTCAGCTAGAGTTACATATGTCAAGGAAAGTACATAGTCACTTGGACTCAAAAATTTCCTCCTCTATACCGTCCAGCAGGCTGTCTAACTTACAATCCTGCTGGGAATACTTGGCGGCTACTTCTACTTGGTCATATACCGAATTAACAGGAACTTCCTTTCCATCTGACCCTAGAGGTCCGACCCGAGCCATATGATTCGGATCAAGCTTGGTGTACCGTGTTTTCACCATGGCCCAGGCCTCTCGTGCACCTTCCCGGCAGGCTAATATCTTCCACAATCTAAAGTGCTGCCGCGCTCCCTTGAATAGCTGTATAAGCTCCTCCATCTTTCCCGGAGGGGAGGCGGGTGGCCATAAGGACTTGGCAACACTTCGCATCGCCTGCCGAGCCTACTCGTGCACTTGGGACAGCTCTTGTAGCAGATCGCTCAAGAATCTGGGCATCTCCTCTTCGTGACGACCAGTCAGTATACCTGCAGACATAACTCTGTCAGTCCCCTCTATCTCTAAATTATTCGAAGGTAAGTCCAACCACATACTGAATATGCCGGCTCGTAGCTTTTTATTCTCCTTTACGGAGTCAGCCAGCTGGGCCCATACATCTTTCAGTTCCTTGTCTAGTTGGGTATTGGAATCCTGGAGCTTGTTTTTCTCCATCACGACTTTTGTTAGCACACGCTCGCCCGCGGCTAGTAGTTTTTTGTCTTCTTGTTCTCCGCCTTGAGCGGCTTTCAGTTGCTCTTGCAGTTGATCTAATGATCCTATTAAGAGGTGAGCAACCGTGTTAGCATTATTAGTATACCATTATGTTTTCCCAATGGAGGGTAACATTACCAGGAGATGCCTTCTTGGATTTGTCCAGTTCGACATTGGCAGCAGTTAGCTGGGTCCGATACTTTTCTAGTTCCTGAGATAACAGGCTGTTCTTCTCTGTAAGCACCTAGTTATACAATGATCCTTAAATCAGTTGTATCAACTACTTTAAGTCTCGGGGACTACTGGTGTATGATTATTAAATCTACGCTTACCCGCATATCTTTGAGATGCTGGTCCGTGGCTCTGGCAAGCCCATCCCGAGCAGCTCGGATGTATGCATCGGCCGAGCTGAAGGCATCAAATGCCTCCTTTGAAAAGCCGGGGTCACGAAGAGCGGCCCTCCGACAATGATGATTCATGGCGTTCTCCACTTCAGAGTTCCTGACGGACATATCGCCCAAATCCTCTGTGGAAGGACAGTTCGGTGCCACTCCCATGTCAGCCCCCGTCCTTAAGGCAGGGTCCGGAACCTGACTAGTGGAGGCACGTCCGGCGGATCGCTGGACACAGTCCGGTGGATACTTTTTCTGATAGAATGCGGTGAATGGCATCACGATTTGATGTGGCAATCAGAAGATGTACTCTTGGAAAAACCTTACCTCTTTGACGAGGGTTTTGCCATGTTATCATTTGCCTTCCCCTTCAAAGATATGCTTGGCGCGGGTGCCGTTCTCCTCGGAGACGCTTCTGGCGCACGTTGTTGCATCGAGCGCCTCCCCTTTGGAACACGAAATAGTGTGGTGGGTGAGGCATAGTGAGTAAACTCTTTCGAAGAAGGTGTCTTTTAAATTACTTACATGCGAAGCAGGGAGGAGGCCGGGGTAATCGGCGATGATGGGTACTTCCATACCATCGTAACTCATCTGATAGAATACTCCATCCTCGAGCTCCACAAATATGTCCATATCTTCTTTGAATCCGGGGTCAAGGTCCCGGTTGTGACCCTCTGGCTGGGGAGCGGGGCTATGGATCCCCTCGATAGCCTTCCGCCATTCCTGTTGTGAGTGGATATGTTACTATCCATCGAAAGTGATTCAGGGAAAGAGGTAAAATGGTGGGATTGGAGCTTACCCAGCTAGGAGGATTATACATGGAAAACCCATCTCGACATTGGAGATGAGTGAACTCCTCCTTCTCCCCTTTGTACAGTTCGGCCAATATTTTGACCAAAGCAGCGGGGGTTTTCGGACCCTTCCGACCGTAGCGTGAGGCGTCATCTTCCCCGTTATAGTGCCACATGGGAAGCCCTCTGTATTGGAGTGGCTGGACCCCCCACACTATGGAGATCGCCATTACCTCGATTATTGACAATCCGGACTAGGCGAGCATCTTAATCTTGCCCATCAACAGGCTGACTTCTGCGCTATCCTCCTCCTCGAGGCTCCGAGGACGCCAGCTATGGCATTTCCTCAATGGAGCGCTTGAAAATTTAGGGAGGCCCATCCGGACTGGGTCAGGAAGAGCGACATCGTCAATATAGAACCATTCGGAAGGCCACTCTTCGGAAGCCTTCTTCGGCGTGCCGGACAGGTATCCGGTCCCGGTGATACGCCACACTTCGGCTCCTCCCACTTCGAATACTGACCCTCTTTGATTACAAGGGATGAGGCAGAACATTTTTATCCATAAATCAAAATGGGCCTCGCTGCCTAGGAATAGCTCGCAAAGAGAAACATAACCCGCAATGTGCAGGATGGAGGCGGGAGTGAAATTGTGCAGTTGAAGGTCGTAATACTCCAGAAGTCCTTGGAGAAAGGGCTGGATTGGAAATCCGATGCCTCTTAGCAAGAAGGAAACGAAGCATACTCGTTCCCCCTGGACGGATTGGGGAAGTTCTCCGCCTGAACCCCGCCATTGAAGGACGTCAGCCCTGCTCGTACGGGGACTAGATCCGCGGGAGGAAGAAAGCCCTATTTTTGCAGCTTCGACAGCTGACTGTGAGATACAGAGCATCTCTCCCAATCACCCTTTTTGGAGCAATGGGGACGAGAGGAAGAGCTGGGGGCATTAGCCATGTTGGGGTGGTTCTCCTTAGCAAGATCTGAGGATTTTTTCCATGGGGTGTGGAATGGATTTGAGATCTATTCTCTTTAAATAGGCACCTCTCTTGTATGGTCAGGGTGGTATGTGCAAAAATACCCGACCTCTTGTATTCACTTGACACGTGAAAGCTGAAGTCAAGAAGGTGCGGAAGCCGAGGGGTACGACATTAAATGGAAAGCCGAATACATCGCTTTGAAGTCATCGGAGGAGGAACCCTCCTTGCAATGTCGAAGACTATCTGCGCGTCAGACACCTCGTCATTGAAGTCTGGTTCAGGGGCTACTGGGGGAGCCTTGGACTAAGGGGTCCTCGGGCGTTCGGCCTATTAGACATGGGCTAGACTGATGGGCTGTGAAGATACAAAGACCAAATACTCTACCCGTGTCCGGATGGGACTCTCCTTGGCGTGGAAGGCAAGCTTGGCAACCAAATATGAAGATTCCTTTCTCTGTAACCGACCTTATGTAACCCTAAATCCCTCCGGTGTCTATATAAACCGGAGGGCTAGGTACGTAGACATATCTCCTCATAATCATAGTCAGACAGGCTATACTTTTAGGGTTTAGCCATTATGATCTCGTGGTAGATCAACTCTTGTAATACTCATATTCATCAAGATCAATCAAGCAGGAAGTAGGGTTTTACCTCCATAGAGAGGCCCCGAACCTGGGTAAACAATGTGCCCCCTGTCTCCTGTTACCATTGACCTTAGACGCACAGTTCGGGACCCCCTACCCGAGATCCGCCGGTTTTGACACCGACAGGTGTCGTACTTTCGGTACTAGGATCGTTCGGATCGTGAAGACGTACGACTACATCAATCGCGTTGTCATAACGCTTCCTCTTATGGTCTACGAGGGTACGTGGACAACACTCTTCCCCTCTCGTTGCTATGCATCACCATGATAGATCTTGAGTGTGCGTAGGATTTTTTTTTGAAATTACTACATTCCCCAACAGAGGAGGCGTGCTAGGTGTGGGGAGTCCTACTAGGACTCCCTAGTCCTAGTAGGATTCCCTCTCCTTTTTTCCTTTTTCGGAGTAGCTAAAGGGGGAAAGAGAGGAGTACGAGAGGGAAGGGGGGCGCCGCCCCCATCCCTTGTCCAATTCGGATTGACAAGGGAGGGGGGGCGCCACCTCCTGACCGGCCCTCTCTCTTCTCCACTAAGGCCCATGTTGGCCCATTAACTTCCGGGGGGTCCGATAACCCCCGGTACTCCGAAACTTATACGAAACTTACAGAAACCATTCCAGTGTATGAATGCAACCTTCCAATATATGAATCTTTACCTCTCGACCATTTCATGACTCCTCGTCATGTCCGTGATCTCATCCGGGTCTCCGAACAATCTTCGGTCATCAAATCACATAACTCATAACACAAATCGTCATCGAACGTTAAGCGTGCGGACCCTACGGGTTTGAGAACTATGTATACATGACCGAGACACATCTCCGACCAATAACCAATAGCGGAACTTGTATGCTCATATTGGATCCTACATATTCTATGAAGATCTTTATTGGTCAAACCGTATAACAACATACGTTGTTCCCTTTGTCATCAATATGTTACTTGCCTGAGATTCGATTGTCGGTATCATCATACCTAGTTCAATCTCATTACCAGCAAGTCTCTTTACTCGTTCCGTAATGCATCATCCCGAAATTAACTCATTAGTCACATTTCTTGCAAGGCTTATAGTGATGAGCATTACCGAGAGGGCCCAGAGATACGTCTCCAATACACAGAGTGACAAATCCTAATCTCGATCTATGCCAAATCAACAAACACCATTGGAGACACCTATAGAGCATCTTTATAATCACGCAGTTACGTTGTGACGTTTGATAGCACACAAGGTGTTCCTTTGGTATTCGGGAGTTGCATAATCTCATAGTCAGAGGAACATGTATAAGTCATGAACAAAGCAATGGCAATAAAACTAAACGATCATAATGCTAAGCTAATGGATGGGTCTTGTCCATCACATCATTCTCTAATGATGTGATCCCGTTCATCAAATGACAACACATGTCTATGGTGAGGAAACATAACCATCTTTGATTAACGAGCTAGTCTAGTAGAGGCATACTAGGGACACTCTGTTTGTCTATGTATGCACACATGTACTAAGTTTCCGGTTAATACAATTCTAGCATGAATAATAAACATTTATCATGATATGAGGAAATATAAATAACAACTTTATTATTGCCTCTAGGGCATATTTCCTTCAGTCTCCCACTTGCACTAGAGTCAATAATCTAGATTACATAGTAATGATTCTAACACCCATGCAGTCTTGGTGTTGATCATGTTTTGCTCATGAGAGAGGCTTAGTCAACGGGTCTGCAATATTCAGATCCGTATGTGTCTTGAAAATCTCTATGTCTCCCTCCTTGACTTGATCGCGGAAGGAATTGAAGCGTCTCTTGATGTGTTTGGTTCTCTTGTGAAATCTGGATTCCTTTGCAAAGGCAATTGCTCTAGTATTGTCACAAAAGATTTTCATTGGATCCGATGCACTAGGTATTAAACCTAGATCCGATATGAACTCCTTCATCCAGACTCCTTCATTTGTCGCTTCTGAAGCAACTATGTACTCCGCTTCACACGTAGATCCCGCCACGACGCTCTGCTTGGAACTGCACTAACTGACAGCTCCACCATTCAATATAAATACGTTTTCGGTTTGTGACTTAGAGTCATCCCGATCAGTGTCAAAGCTTACATCAACGTAACCGTTTACGACAAGCTCTTTGTCACCTCCATAAACGAGAAACATATCCTTAGTCCTTTTCAGGTATTTCAGGATGTTCTTGACCGCTGTCCAGTGATCCACTCCTGGATTACTTTGGTACCTCCCTGCTAAAATTATAGCAAGGCACACATCAGGTCTGGTACACAGCATTGCATACATGATAGAACCTATGGCTGAGGCATAGGGAATGACTTTCATTTTCTCTCTATATTCTGTAGTGGTCATGCATTGAGTCTGACTCAATTTCACACCTTGTAACACAGGCAAGAACCCTTTCTTTGACTGATCCATTTTGAACTTCCTCAAAACTTTATCAAGGTATGTGCTTTGTGAAAGTCCAATTAAGCGTCTTGATCTATCTCTATAGATTTTGATGCCAATATATAAGCAGCTTCACCGAGGTCTTTCATTGAAAAATTCTTATTCAAGTATCCTTTTATGCTATCTAGAAATTCTATATTATTTCCAATCAACAATATGTCATCCACATATAATAAATGCTAGAGAGATCCCACTCACTTTCTTGTAAATACAGGCTTCTCCAAAAGTCTGTATATAACCATATGCTTTGATAACACTATCAAAGCCTATATTCCAACTCCGAGAGGGTTGCACCAGTCCATAAATGGATCACTAGAGCTTGCACACTTTAGCATCTTTAGGATCAACAAAACCTTCTAGTTTCATCATATACAACTCTTCTTTAAGATATCCATTAAGGAATGCAGTTTTTACATCCATTTGCCAAATTTCATAATCATAAAATGCGGCAATTGCTAACATGATTTGGACAGACTTAAGCATCGCTACAGGTGAGAAGGTCTCATCATAGTCAACTCCTTGAACTTGTCAAAAACCTTTCGCAACAAGTCAAGATTTCTAGACAGTAACATTACAGTCAGTGTCGGTGTCAAAACTGGCGGATCTCGGGTAGGGGGTCCCAAACTGTGCGTCTAAGGCGGATGGTAACAGGAGGCGGGGGACACGATGTTTACCCAGGTTCGGGCCCTCTTGATGGAGGTAATACCCTACGTCCTGCTTGATTGATCTTGATGATATGAGTATTGCAAGAGTTGATCTACCACGAGATCGTAGAGGCTAAACCCTAGAAGCTAGCCTATGGCATGATTGTATGTTGTCCTACAAACTAAACCCTCCGATTTATATAGACACCAGAGGGGGCTAGGGTTACACAGAGTCGGTTGCAAGGGAGGAGATCTACATATCCGTATTGCCAGGCTTGCCTTCCACGCCAAGTAAAGTCCCATTCGGACACAGGACGAAGTCTTCAATCTTGTATCTTCATAGTCCAACAGTCCGGCCAAAGGATCTAGTCCGGCTGTCCGGAGACCCCCTAATGCGGGACTCCCTCAGTAGCCCCTGAACCAGACTTCAATGACGATGAGTCCGGCGCGCAGATTTTTCTTCGGCATTGCAAGGCGGGTTCTTCCTCCGAATACACCATAGAAGATCTTAAACACGAGGATAGTGTCTGGCTCTGCAAAATAAGTTCCACATACCACCGTAGAGAGAAAAATATTTCCAGATATCTAATCTGCCGACACGTCTAGCAACATGACATCATGTCATGGCCCGGTCATTATTCGAACCGTTTTTCTCAACCAACACTACACATATTGTGAGGCGGTTTTCTTGACACGTCTTGTCCAAGCAGAGATCGTGTCCCCCTTATTACGGGATTCTCATCAATACGGACATGGGTAACCCAATCGTGCCCGTTGGTATGACTCCTTGATTTTAGGCAAGTCCCAAACGGCCACGAGGAGGACGCTTGATATTCACGCTCTTTATAAAGAGGCCAAGGCCTGTCCTTTTTTCCCTCTCGTACTCAATCGAATCCTTACCCCGCCTCGAGTTCCAACACCCAAGGCTCAGGTCAGGCGCTTCGGACATTCAACCATGTCCGGATCCAACCTTCAATGTCGGTGGATGCCTTCCTCTGTCACAGAGGAAGACATCAAGAAGCTAAGAGAGGCCAGGTATTTGACCCTCGAAATCTTACACAGGCTGCCTGCTCGAGGGCAGGTCATTCCCACTCCCAAACCCGGTGAGAGCATTGTATTCATCTCTCACTTCCTCCGAGGGCTAGGCCTCGCTCTGGATCCCTTTGTTAGGGGGCTCATGTTCTATTATGGGCTGGATTTCCATGACCTGGCCCCGGATTCCCTCCTTCACATGTCGTCGTTCATCGTCGTGTGTGAGGCCTTCCTCCGCATTACCCCACACTTCGGCCTGTGGCTCAAGACTTTCAATGTGAAGCCGAAGATGATCGAGGGGCGACACGCAGAGTGCGGAGGTGCCGTAATAAGCAAAAGTGCTGATGTTACGTGGCCAGAGGGTTCCTTCCCAGAGGTGTCCGCTTTATGGCAACGGGAGTGGTTTTATATCACAGCTCGCCGAAGTACCAAGTGGGTAGCCGCCCCTACCTTTCGCTCGGGCCCCCCACCACAACTGACGTCATGGATCAACAAGGGGCTGAACTGGGGACCAGTAAATGACGTGCCGATATTGCAGAGTCCCATCCGGGATCTCCTTGAGAGAGATGTCAGCCTGGTCACGGTAATGCAAGTCATGCTAGTTCGTCGAGTCCCGCCTTGCAAACGTCGACCCCTCTGTATGTGGGAATTCAACCTGGAAGGACTGTGAACTATTCAGCACTTCCTCGGCATGACGCTCGAAGAGATGTACAAATTGTTCTTCAGACCACAAATAAAGTGTTCGGACACCACCGAGGATGCGGGTCTGAGCTGTAATCGCCCAGATACCCAAGTAAGCAATCCTGTGGACGAACACGCTGTATTTTTATTTATCATAACATCATTCTGAAAAGTCGCTCCTTGGCCAGGACTGGGTAACAAAGGCGAAGATGATCAGGTGTTCGGCCCCCCTTCCTGAAGGCTCAACAAATCCAGTACTAGCCAGAATGCTCGAGCTGGCGCCTTATCAGGCGCCCTCAGGGGAAGATAAAGGGGGGAATAAAGAGGCTGAAAGCAGGCCTCACTCATTATTCATCCAAACCGGGGGAATTAGCGCTTCCGCGAAGGAGGATAACCAGGGAGAAGAATCTGAAATTCCCTCTCCCCAAGGAAGGAAGAGGACCACCTCTGAAGACCCGGAAACAAAGGTTTCCAAACGGGGGAAGAAATCTTCGCCAGAGGGTCCTGCCACGGAGGGTACTTTTGCCGCACAGTGCCTGCAAGGGGATCAGCCCTCTACCGAGCTGTAAGTAACCAAAAAGTCCTTAATAGTAAAAATATCCTACATTACTTTCGAAGACAATAACCGAATCATATATCTTTGTAGTTCGGATCGTAGCCCTTCTCGACAGAGTTCATCTTTGGGGGATCTTCTTCCGGAGATGATGGATAGTGAAACACCTCCCCATGCCACCCCGCCTCATGAGGCGGGCGACCCTGAAGTGTCGTCGCCGAGGGTTTCTCCTGATCCGCCAAGGCCAGAGGGTAATCCTTCAGCCACCCGAAGTCCTCAGTATTCGGCTCCTAAAGAGAGCAACAGAAAGAGTCTGGAACCGTCCGGTGTGCAATCAGACGCACTGAAGGATCTTCTGGAGCAAGCGGCCATCTCAGAAGCGCATCGTACGCTAATGGGTACGGTGATTGAGAGGATTTCATCCGCCGAAAGCGGGTTGCACGAAGCTTTTATGAGTCTGCTGAAAGGCTTTGAGGTACGTGAAATAGTGTATGTTTTTGACAGTACCGCACACGTTAGGTGTGCCCTATGCAGATAGTAGCCCCTGAGACTCTATTTGCCGTCGCGAACGGCGGCAAACAGAGGATCATAGTCCCAGGTAATAATCAGGCCGCCGTCATGTGCAGGTGGCTGAAGGTCCGGTGGCTAGCCGGACTGATGAGTTTGCCAAGCTGAATCGGCAATTTGATGCGGCAGATGCCGACATCGTGCTTGTCAACAAGCGGCTTGATGTGGCACAGGGTATGTGATTTCTCCGGTGATCAACACATAGTAAGAGGAGCATGATGCCAGTATCTTTAATATGTTGTGACTGCAGATGGAGCTGCCGCCGTGGAGACCCTTCGGGTGGAACTTGCCCGAGCCAAGGAATAAGCCAGGAATAGTGATGGGGCCGCTCTAAAGGCGGTCGAAGAGCTGAGGGCCGAACAGGCTGCGCATTGCCAAAGCAAGGAAAAAATAGCCAAAATGGCCATTGAGTTGAAATATGCCGCCGACCATTACCAGCTTCTTGAAAAAGAAAGCCGAGCGAAGGCGACGGACTTGGAGAAGGACATGGTAGCAGCCAAGGAAGCCCGCTCCAAAATCAGAGCGGCGAAGGAGGAGATGCGTCAAGCTGGAGATATCGCGGCTGGGAAGCCCTTTTTGTTGTGGACGAACTTCGGAGATCCGAAGTATGCCCCTCTTGATCAACTATGTAGTTCTGCAGACGCATACGTGGATTTGGCGGCAAGTGTTGCTAATGCGGTCGAGTACTTCAAGGATCAAAAAGATCGTGAAGTGGAAAAGCCGTTCTGGTCACAGTTCAATGTTCCAGTGCGTCCGCTACTGTTGAATGAGCGAATGGCCGAGTGGGCCGAGCTCCATAGGTTGTCCAGACTTGCCATGAGGTCTGTTGTGGATCATCTGTGGCCGGAAGGGCCAAGGCCGAATAGTTATTTTAGTTTAGTGCAACAATTCCTTGGTGTTGTGCCGCACATCGATGCTATGAAGAGGTCAGCGTGCATAGAGGGTGCGCAGATGGCACTTGCCCGTGTCAAGACATACTGGGCAGAGATGGAGGCCACCACTATTGCAACCCAGAGTTCGGCCGTGGGCCGAGTATCGGCCGAGCACTACTTTGAAGAAGTCCTTGAAGGCGCTCATTCAATAGAGGCTTAGTGCTCGAAGAATATTATGTTCTAGTGACATGTATTCCCATTGTAAAAAACAATGCTTTATTGAATTGTAAAGGCTGTGTTTATACCTTTGCCTGAAAGTATTATGATGCCTCCTGTGTGGCCGTTTATGTATATATGTATATAACCTGAAAGTTTGCAGCCGTCGGCTTCAGCCCCCACGCATATAATGCGGGGGTGTTCGCAAAAAAATGCGTATTCACACTTGATCCAACGTCTTGGTCCATTAAGGAGGTGGTAGCGCAGCGAACGAGGCAATCGGACAATATTGCTTTAACACTTTCACTTAGCCATAGGAGTTTGACGGTGGGACTACTATATAGCCCCTAGTACTTCTGCGCTTGTCCGAATACGATGCACGTACGTACATGATCGGGAAACGGCCCTTCGTTAATGAAGAGGAATCCCGAAGATTCCGCTAAGTCATCGAGTGGTTGACCAGTCTCGCGCTTTATCATGGCAGTCAGTTTTTGGCTTTCTCTACTGAGGTGCTCATCTGGATGAACCAGGGCACAATCGCAGTAGTTCTCCCGGTGCCGCCTTAGCCGATAGAGCGGAACATAAGGTAGCAAAACACGGGAGCCGGGAAAACCCAACATTTGACCAAAGAAATGATTCGGAGCTGATGCATATAAGGCCAAACTCGCGACGTCGAACACTCGCTTAGGTATTCGGTCTTTATAATATATGCTGGGCTGAACAATGCCCTTAATAATAAACCCCGAGTGTCCAAGTACGTGCAATATTCTGACGTGGCAAAATGCCAATAACGTCACCATCCTTCTCGGTTGTATTGAGTATCCGGAGGATGTGAACAACAAGAGACAGTAAAAAAGGTTTACGCAGGGTCTTAATCTGAAAAGAAACCTTTGAGCGGGTCCCTACTGCACGGCTGCGCCTGTGTCTCCGTTGTGCCGTGTCCTCGATGGGTGCAGCACGATTGTCATCTGTAAAAGAGAAGAACTTAGGTGAAAGTTGTCGTGCCAAAAAATTGGTTATTCTCGATAAACCATTAAAATTAAAGATAAGTCAAGTTGAGCCGAACTAGCCCTGATTACACGCGGGAAGCCCCTGGTACCGTCTATGAGGGTTTAACCATCAAACCAATCTCAGGTATATCTAGTGATGCGCCGGACTCATCTAACCGTGTCCGCAGTCTTGACGACCTGTCATTTATTCTGGTTGGTGAGGCCGTCTAGTGCTCGGCTGTTAATGCCGCCGCACGTTCCTCCGCGCGTAGAGAACGCTCAATATTTCCACCAACTGTGATGGTGCCACGTGGACCAGGCATCTTAAGCTTAAGAGAAGCGTAATGTGGTACCGCATTAAAATGAGCAAAAGCTGTTCTTCCGAGTAGTGCTTGATAGCCGTGATAACCCACAAGTATAGGGGATCACAACAGTTTTCGAGGGTAGAGTATTCAACCCAAATTTATTGATTCGACACAAGGGGAGCCAAAGAATATTCTCAAGTATTAGCAGCTGAGTTGTCAATTCAACCACACCTGGAAACTTAATATCTGCAGCAAAGTGTTCAGTAGCAAAGTAATATGATAGTGGTGATAACGGTAACAAAAGGTAACAGTAGTAAAAGCAATGTTTTTGATATTTTGTAATGATGATAGAAATAGCAACGAAAAAGTAAATAAGCGAAGAACAATATATGGAAAGCTCGTAGGCAATGGATCGGTGATGGAGAATTATGCCGGATGCGGTTCATCATGAAACAGTCATAACCTAGGTGACACAGAACTAGCTCCAGTTCATTGATATAATGTATGCATGTATTCCGAATATAGTCATACGTGCTTATGGAAAAGAACTTGCATGGCATCTTTTGTCCTACCCTCCCATGGCAGCGGGGTCCTTACGGAAACTAAGGGATATTAAGGCCTCCTTTTAATAGAGAACCGGAACAAAGCATTAACACATAGTGAATACATGAACACCTCAAACTACGGTCATCACCGGTAAGTATCCAGATTATTGTCACTTTGGGGTTAACGGATCATAACACATAGTAGGTGACTATAGACTTGCAAGATAGGATCAAGAACACTCATATATTGATGAAAACATAATAGGTTCAGATCTAAAATCTTGGCACTCGGGCCCTAGTGACAAGCATTAAGCATAGCAAAGTCATAGCAACATCAATCTCAGAACATAGTGGACACTAGGGATCAAACCCTAAGAAAACTAACTCGATTACATGATAGATCTCATCCAACCCATCACCGTCTAGCAAGCCTACGATGGAATTACTCACGCATGGCGGTGAGCATCATGAAATTGGTGATGGAGGATGGTTGATGATGACAATGGCGACGGATTCCCCTCTCCGGGGCCCCGAACGGACTCCAGATCAGCCCTCCCGAGAGGTTTTAGGGCTTGGTGGCGGCTCCGTATCGTAAAACGCGATGATTTCTTCTCTTTGATTTTTTTCTCCCCGAAACTCAATATATGGAGGTGGAGTTGGAGTCGGAGAGGCAACAGGGGGCCCACGAGGTAGGGGGGCGCGCCCCCACCCTCGTGGCAAGGTGGTGGGCCCCCTGGTCTTCATCTTTGGCAGGTATTTTTCTTATTTTCTGAAAAGTGTCTCAGTGAAGTTTCAGGTCATTCCGAGAACGTTTGCTCCTACACATAAATAACACCATGGTAGTACTGCTGAAAACAACGTCAGTCTGGGTTAGTTCCATTCAAATCATGCAAGTTAGAGTCCAAAACAAGGGCAAAAGTGTTTGGAAAAGTAGATACGTTTGAGATGTATCAACTCCCCCAAGCTTAAACCTTTGTTGTCCTCAAGCAATTCAGTTGACAAACTGAAAGTGATAAAGAAAAACTTTTACAAACTCTGTTTGCTCTTGTTGTTGTAAATATGTAAAGCCAACATTCAAGTTTTCAGCAAAGATTATAACTAACCACATTCGCAATAACGCATAGGTCTCAAGTTACTCATATCAATAGCATAATAAACTAGCGAGCCATAATAATAAAACTCGGATGACAACACTTTCTCAAAACAATCATAATATGATATAACAGGATGGTATCTCGCTAGCCCTTTCTAAGACCACAAAACATAAATGCAGAGCACCTTTAAAGACTAAGGACTAACTAGACATTGTAATTCATGGTAAAGGAGATCTAGTCAAGTCATACTCAATGTAAACTAACAATAATGAATGCAAATGACAGCGGTGCTCTCCAACTGGTGCCTTTTAATAAGAGGACAATGACTCAGCATAAAGGTAAATAGATAGGCCCTTCGCAGAGGGAAGCAGGGATTTGTAGAGGTACCAGAGCTCGGTTTTGAAACAGAGGTGAATAATATTTTGAGCGGTATACTTTCATTGTCAACATAACAACCAAGAGATGGCGATATCTTCCATGCTACACACATTATAGGCGGTTCCCAAACAGAATGGTAAAGTTTATACCCCCCCTTCCACCACAAGCATCAATCCATGGCTTGCTCGAAACAACGAGTGCCCCCAACTAACAAGAGTCCCAGGGGGAGTTTTGTTTGCAATTATTTTGATTTAGTTTGCATAAAGCATGGGACTGGGCATCCCGGTGACCAGCCATTTATCTCGTGAGTGAGGAGCGGAGTCCACTCCTATTGAGAATAACCCGCCTAACATGGAAGATACAGACAGCCCTAGTTGATACATGAGCTATTCGAGCATACAAAATAGGATATTTATTTGAAGGTTTAGAGTTTGGCACATACGAATTTACTTGGAATGGCAGGTATATACTGTATATAGGTAGGCATACTGGACTCATGTGGAATAACTTTGGGGTTTAAGGAGTTTGGATGCACAAGCAGTATTCCCGCTTAGTACAGGTGAAGGCTAGCAAAAGACTGGGAAGCGACCAACTAGAGAGTGACAACAGTCATGAACATGCATTAAAATTAATCCACATCGAATGCAAGCATGAGTAGGATATAATCCACCATGAACATAAATATCGTGAAGGCTATGTTGATTTTGTTTCAACTACATGCATGAACATGTGCCAAGTCAAGTCACTTAAATCATTCAGAGGAGGATACCACCCTATCATACCACATCATAACCATTTTAATAGCATGTTGGCACGCAAGGTAAACCATTATAACTCATAGCTAATCAAGCATGGCACAAGAAACTATGATCTCTAGTTGTCATTGCAAACATGTTTATTCATAATAGGCTGAATCAAGAATGATGAACTAATCATATTTACAAAAACAAAAGAGGTCGAGTTTATACCAGCTTTTCTCATCTCAGCCAGTCCATCATATATCATCATAATTGCCCTTCACTTGCACGACCGAACGATGTGAATAATAATAATAGTGCACGTGCATTGGACTAAGTTGGAATCTGCAGGCATTCAATAAACAGGAGAAGACAAGGCAATATGGGCTCTTTTGTCAGATCAACAATAATGCATACAAGAGCCATTTCAACAATTTAATTATGGTCTTCTCCTATCGACCCCCAAAGAAAAGAAAAGAAATAAAACTATTTACACGGGAAAGCTCCCAACAAGCAAAAGAAGAACATGAAATATTTTTGGGTTTTCTTTTTAATTACTACTACAAGCATGGAAATTAAACCGATTAAAAGCTACGACTAATTTTTTTTGGTTTTTCTTAAGGTTTATTAAACACACAAGAAGAAAGCATAAAAAGGAAAATAAACTAGCATGGATGATACAGTGAAAAAGTATGAGCACCGACATTTAGCAATGAGTGTGTGAACATGAATATAATGTCGGTGGGAAATACATACTCCCCCAAGCTTAGTCTTTTGGCCTAAGTTGGTCTATGGCCACGGCTGGCCTGGCGGATATCCATAATAATAGTTTTTGGGGTCGTACTGTGATGAGGAAGAAGAAGGCTCAGATTACCACTAGCTGACAATCATCTCCAGATTCCACTGGTAATTAGACTGTCGTGAAGGATCAAATTGTGGTTCCGACTCTGGCTCCTCGGCTGGTGCAGGGTTCCGGTAGGCGTGGATAGCCGTCAACGGAACAAGGTACGTGCCTGCAGTCAAATCAAACAAAGAAAGAGCAGGCAAGGTAATAGTCTTAGGATGATGTTTATTAAAGAACAATTGATATTTAAGCTCTCCTTCCCTATTCTTAACAATAAAATCATGTGCCACCATACTTTTATAATCTAGATAAACACGGGCAGCACTTTTTCTTCCTTCTCAGCATGCCTAATAGGTATGTTAAAATGTGCAGCTAGGCGTGTAGCATAGATGCCTCCAAAGATGGGGCCCTCGGTACGGTTCAGACTTAACCGTTTGGCAATAATGCTGCCCATACTAAAAGAGTTATCACCATATAAACCATGGTGCAAAATAATGATATCAGGTATACTCAGGTTTCCACAGTTTCCGCGACCAATTAAGCAACGACTAGCAAATAATGCAAAGTAGCGTAAAACATGAAAATGTACGCTAGTGATTCGTGCATCGGAAACCTTCCTTGTTTCCCCTACAGTGATAGTGTCAATAAATCCCTCCACATCATCATGATGTGGTTCTTCTGTCTTGCCCCCAAAAGGGACTAAACAGATCCGACAAAAATCATAAAGTGACATCTCCTTATGCTCATCATATAAATGAAATTCCAACGTAGGTGGTGAGTTCCTAGAATGAAAATGAAAGTTTTGCACAAAGGTATTTGTGAGCAAGAGATATTGATCACATTGGTCGTGGAGGAAAGCGGTAAGGCCTGCAGTCTGAGCCAACTCATGAAAATCTTCATAAATCCTGGCTGCTCTTAAGAAATCCTCAGAAGGCCATTCACACGCCCGAACCTCCGTGGTGCGAGGCAGATTTTCTTAGGCTTTGGTGCCTTCTCCTTCGAGCATTGGCTCGATGAGCCCCTCAAAAGTCTCCTTGTCATTTTTTGAAAAATTCTGAAATTTTTAGTAACTTCAAAATAAAGGTAAACCAAACTCAATAATATTGATAGCAACTACTCCTACAAGTGCCTAGGGCCTATATAATGCATCAAAACTACTTTTGACCATATACATTTGACATGCAAGCTCAAGAACAGGGTCACCTAAGCAGCAAAAATTTGCAATGAATAAAGAACTAGACCAAAAACTAATTGGACCAATGGAGGAGTCACATACCAAGGAACAATCTCCCCAAGCAGTTTTGTGAGAGGTGCTTTGAGCAAGGAGATCGAAAATGGCAGAAAAACGAGCTAGGACTCGGGTTTGAGCTGGTTTTTCGTGTTTGGGGGAGGAAGAAGGAGTGTATGGGTGAAAGGATAAGTGGAGGAGGGCCACCGTGGGACCACGAGGCAGGGGGCGCGCCCTCCACCCTCGTGGGCAGGTGGTTGACCCCCGTGGTGTGTTCTTAGTTCCATAAATCCTCAAATATTCTAGAAAAAATCATATTTAATTTTCAGGGCATTTGGAGAACTTTTATTTTCGAGGTATTTTTATATTGCACGGATAATCAGATAACAGACAGAAAAATATTTATTTTTGTTTCATCTAATATAAATAGCAGAAAGTAAAATTGGGGTACAGAAGGTTATGCCTTCTAGTTTCATCCATCTCATGATCATCAAAAGGATCCACTAACAAGGTTGATCAAGTCTTGTTAACGAACTCATTCCGAATAACATGGAACCGGAGAAATTTCAAATAACACTATGTTACCTCAACGGGGATATGCACATCCCCAATAATAAGAATATCATATTTCTTCTTGACAGTAGGAAGAGGAAATTCAAAACCTCCAAATATAATCGATGGAATTTTTCCAATAGAGTTGATACTATGAACTTGAGGTTGTTTCTTCGGAAAGTGTACCGTATGCTCATTACCATTAACATGAAAAGTGACATTGCCTTTAGTACAATCAATAACAGCCCCTGCAGTATTCAAAAAGGGTCTTCCAAGAATAATAGGCATACTATCGTCCTCGGTAATATCAAGAATAACAAAGTCCGTTAAAATAGTAACATTTGCAACTACAACAGGTACATCCTCACAAATACCGACAGGTATAGAAGTTGATTTATCAGCCATTTGCAAAGATATTTCAGTAGGTGTCAACATATTCAAATCAAGTCTACGATATAAAGAGAGAGGCATAACACTAACACTAGCTCCAAGATCACATAAAGCAGTTTTAACATAGTTTCTTTTAATGGAGCATGGTATAGTGGGTACTCCTAGATCTCCAAGTTTCTTTGGTATTCCACCCTTAAAAGTATAATTAGCAAGCATGGTGGAAATTTTAGCTTCCGGTATCTTTCTCTTATTTGTAATAATATCTTTCTTATACTTAGCATAAGGATTGGTTTTGAGCATATCAGTTAATCGCATGCGTAAAAAGATAGGTCTAATCATTTCAGTAAAGCACCCAAAATCCTCATCATCCTTTTTCTTGGATGGTTTAGGAGGAAAGGGCATGGGTTTCTGAACCCATGGCTCTCTTTCCTTACCGTGTTTCCTAGCAACAAAATCTTTCTTATCATAACGTTGATTCTTTGATTGTGGGTTATCAAGATCAACAGCAGGTTCAATTTCTATATCATTATCATTACTAGGTTGAGCATCATCATGAACATTATCATTAACATTATCACTAGTTTCTGGTTCATTACCAGATTGAGTTTCAGCATCAGAAGTAGGAATATCATTTGGATTCTCAGGTGTTTCAACAATAGGATCACTAGAAGCATGCAAAGTCCTATCATTATTCCTCTGAGAATCTTGCTCAATTCTCTTAGGATGGCCTTCAGGATACAAAGGTTCCTGAGTCATTCTACCACCTCTAGTCATAGCTCTAACAACATTATCATTATTCTTACTATTCAATTCATTGAGCAAATCATTTTGAGCTTTAAGTACTTGTTCTACTTGAGTGGTAACCATAGAAGCATGTTTACTAATAAGTTTAAGTTCACCTTTAACATTAGCCATATAATCACCCAAGTGTCCAAGCATATTTGAAGTGTATTTCAATTGTCTACCAAAATAAGCATTAAAATCTTCTTGCTTAGCCATAAATTTATCAAACTCATCTAAGCATGGGCTAGCAATTTTAGTAAATGGGATTACAGCTTTATCATAACTATAGAGAGAATTTACATTTACTACCTGTGTCGGGTTATCAAGACCATGAGTTTCTTCAATAGGTAATGGATTAAGATTATACGTTTCTTCAACAGGCGGTAAATTAAGACCATGTATTTCTTCAATAGGAGGTAAATTCTTAACATCTTCAGCTTTAATACCCTTTTCTTTCATATATTTCTTTGCCTCTTGCATATCTTCAGGACTGAGAAATAGAATACCCCTCTTCTTCGGAGTTGGTTTAGGAATAGGCTCCGGAGGTGTCCAATTATTTTGATTTGTCAACATATTATTCAATAGAATTTCAGCTTCATCCAGTGTTCTTTCCCTGAAAATAGAACCAGCACAACTATCCAGGTAACATCTGGAGGCATCGGTTAGTCCATTATAAAAGATATCAAGTATTTCATTTTTCTTAAGAGGATGATCAGGCAAAGCATTAAGTAATTGGAGAAGCCTCCCCCAAGCTTGTGGGAGACTCTCTTCTTCAATTTGCACAAAATTATATATATCCCTTAAAGCAGCTTGTTTCTTATGAGTAGGGAAATATTTAGCAGAGAAGTAATACATCATATCCTGGGGATTACACACACAACCAGAATCAACAGAATTAAACCATATCTTAGCATCACCCTTTAATGAGAATGGAAATATTTGAAGGATGTAAAAGTAGCGAGTTTTCTCATCTTTAGTGAACAGGGTAGCTATATCATTCAGTTTAGTAAGATGTGCCACAACAGTTTCAGATTCATAACCATGAAAAGGATCAGATTCAACCAAAGTAATTATATCAGGATCAACAGAGAATTCATAATCCTTATCAGTAAAAAAGATAGGTGAAGTAGCAAAAGCAGGGTCGGGTTTCGTTCTAGCATTTAGAGATTGCTTACTCCATTTAGCTAATAATCTTTTAAGTTCAGTTCTATTTCTGCAAGCTAAAATGGCTAAAGAAGCATCTTGATCAAATACGTAACCCTTAGGAATAGCTAGTGGTTCTTCATCATCACTTTCATCAGTATCATCAGATTCAATATTTTCAATTTCCCTAGCCCTAGCAAGTTGTTCATCAAGAAAATCACTAAGTGGCATAGTAGTATCAGGCATAGAGGTAGTTTCATCATAAGTATCATGCATAGCAGAAGTGGCATCATCAATAACATGCGACATATCAGAACGAATAACAGAAGCATGTGTAGGTGTCGCAAGCTTACTCAAAATAGAAGGTGAATCAAGTGCAGAGCTAGATGGCAGTTCCTTACCTCCCCTCGTAGTTGAGGGATAGATCTTGGTTTTTGGATCTCTCAAGTTCTTCATAATGATAAGCAGATATATATCCCAAGTGACTCAAAGAATAGAGCTATGCTCCCCGGCAACGGCGCCAGAAAATGGTCTTGATAACCCACAAGTATAGGGGATCGCAACAGTTTTTGAGGGTAGAGTATTCAACCCAAATTTATTGATTCGACACAAGGGGAGCCAAAGAATATTCTCAAGTATTAGCAGCTGAGTTGTCAATTCAACACACCAGGAAACTTAATATCTGCAGCAAAGTGTTCAGTAGCAAAGTAATATGATAGTGGTGATAACGGTAACAAAAGGTAACAGTAGTAAAAGCAATCTTTTTGGTATTTTGTAATGATGATAGCAATAGCAACGGAAAAGTAAATAAGCGAAGAACAATATATGGAAAGCTCGTAGGCAATGGATCGGTGATGGAGAATTATGCCAGATGCGGTTCATCATGTAACAGTCATAACCTAGGGTGACACAGAACTAGCTCCAGTTCATTGATATAATGTAGGCATGTATGCCGAATATAGTCATACGTGCTTATGGAAAAGAACTTGCTTGACATCTTTTGTCCTACCCTCCCGTGGCAGCGGGGTCCTTACGGAAACTAAGGGATATTAAGGCATCCTTTCAATAGAGAACAGGAACAAAGCATTAACACATAGTAAATAAATGAACTCCTCAAACTACGGTCATCACCGGTAAGTATCCTGATTATTGTCACTTCGGGGTTAACGGATCATAACACATAATAGGTGACTATAGACTTGCAAGATAGGATCAAGAACACTCATATATTGATGAAAACATAATAGGTTCAGATCTGAAATCATGGCACTCGGGCCCTAGTGACAAGCATTCAGCATAGCAAAGTCATAGCAACATCAATCTCAGAACATAGTGGACACTAGGGATCAAACCCTAACAAACCTAACTCGATTACATGATAGATCTCATCCAACCCATCACCGTTCAACAAGCCTATGGTGGAATTACTCACGCACGGCGGTGAGCATCATGAAATTGGTGATGGAGGATGGTTGATGATGACGATGGCGACGGATTCCCCTCTCCGGGGCCCCAAACGGACTCCAGATCAGCCCTCCCGAGAGGTTTTAGGGCTTGGCGGTGGCTCCGTATCGTAAAACGCGATGATTTCTTCTCTCTGATTTTTTCTCCCCGAAACTCAATATATGGAGGTGGAGTTGGAGTCGGAGAGGCAACAGGGGGCCCACGAGGTAGGGGGGCGCGCCCCCCACCCTCGTGGCAAGGTGGTGGGTCCCCTGGTCTTCATCTTTGGCAGGTATTTTTCTTATTTTCTGAAAAGTGTCTCCGTGAAGTTTCAGGTCATTCCGAGAACGTTTGCTCCTGCACATAAATAACACCATGGTAGTTCTGCTGAAAACAACGTCAGTCCGGGTTAGTTCCATTCAAATCATGCAAGTTAGAGTCCAAAACAAGGGCAAAAGTGTTTCAAAAAGTAGATACATTGGAGACGTATCAAGCCACTTCGGAATGGAGCAATGTCGAAGTCTAACTTCTCACTTCGGTAGTTGTCGGGTGAACCGAATACGACCTCTAGTATTAGAGAGCCCGTGGAGTGGGCCTCTGGGCCTGGTATTACTCCCTTGAAGGTAGTATTACTGTGGCTGATTTTTGTCGGCTCTATCCCCATTTTACGGACTGTGTCCTGATATATCAGATTTAGACCACTGCCGCCGTCCATTAGGACTCGTGTGAGATGGTATCCGTTTATTATTGGGTCTAACACCAAGGCAGCTAATCCTTCATGCCGGATGCTTGTCGGTTTATCCCTGCGATCAAAAGTGATCGGGCAGGCCAACCAGGGGTTGAACTTAGGGCTGACGGGCTCTACGTCGCGTATGTCTCGGAGTGCGTGTTTGCTTCTCCTCTTCCTCATGTGGATCATGTTTACTGTTTTAACCTCTGGTGGGAATTTTTTTTGTCCTCTAGTGCTTTGTTGGTGAGGTTCGTCCTCGTCTTCGCTTGGTGTCTCCCTCCCCTTGTGTTCAGCGTTTAGCTTACTGGCCTGCTTGAAGACCCAGCATTCTCTGTGGGTGTGATTTGCAGGTTTATCGGGGGTGCCATGAATCTGACATAGTTTGTCTAGAATCTTGTTTAGGCTAGACGGTCCATCTCTGCTGCCTTTGAAAGGCTTTTTCCGCTGACCTGGTCGAGAGCCCCTGAATCCGGCATTTACCACCGTATTATCTGGGTTGTCTTGTTTATTTCGATGCTTACTTTTACTGTGTCGTGGTTTTCCTTTGCCATCCCTGACTTCGGATGTGCTTGGGTCGCTGGTGCTACTACGGGCTAACCAGCTATCTTCGCCCGCGCAAAAGTGGGTCATGAGGCTCGTCAGGGCTGCCATTGTTCTTGGTTTTTCTTGGCCGAGGTGTCTGGCGAGCCATTCGTCTCGGACGCTGTGCTTGAAAGCTGCTAAGGCTTCAGCGTCCGTGCACGACGATTTGGTTCTTCTTAGTGAGAAACCTGTTCCAAAGCTTTTGGGCCGACTCTCCGGGTTGTTGAATTATATGACTTAAATCGTCTGCATCCGGAGGTCGGACATAGGTCCCTTGAAAATTAGCCCGAAAAGCATCCTCGAGCTCCTCCCAACTTCCAATTGAGTTTTCGGGGAGGCTTTTCAGCCAGTGCCGAGCTGGTCCCTTAAGCTTGAGGGGCAAGTACTTGATGGCGTGGGTATCGTCTCCGCGAGCCATATGGATATGGAGGATAAAGTCCTCAATCGAGACCCCAGGGTCTGTGGTCCCGTCGTACGCCTCTATGTTCACTGGTTTGAATCCTTCTGGAAATTCGTGGTCCAGCACCTCATCGGTGAAACATAGGGGGTGTGCGGCACCCCTGTATTTGGATGTATCATGGAGTTCGGATGGTTGCAGTATTCGGTTTTGGTTTTGTGCCGGAGCGCGCTTCCGAGATCCATAGATGGATCTGGTCTTACTGGATTTTTGGCGCAAGTCCTCACGTAGATCGTGTGTTGACTTATGTGCGGCCTTGTTAGCCGCTCTATCGCGGTCACAGGTGGTTGATCCGGCCGGTTGACCGTTTTATTTTTCGGCTGTGTGGGCTCTAAGGCCTCATCGTCGAATTCAGGTAATAGCTTGCGCTTTGGATAGCTCTTTGTATGGTAACTTTCACCATACTTTTCTTCATTGTCGAGCAATTTGTTCCACCTGCTGTTGAGCGTATTTTGTGCGGCCTTAAGCCTTTGCTTCTGCTTCTTCAGACTCCTCCCTGTGGCAATAAGCCTTCTGCGGAGGTTCTCTTACTCCAAGTGCGTTTCCGGGATGATGTGTGGACCTTCATTCGGACTGTTTTCCTCCCCAGAGGGGGATTGATGAGGTTCCTCCCCACGGACTCCGAGTTGACTGGAGTGTTATTTTCTCTTGCGCTGTTATCGTTGTTTTTGCCGAGGCGGGATTTTGAGCGGCGCCTATGCCGACGCTTTGATTGCTTCTCGAGGGAGCTATTCTTCGCCGCATCCTGCTGCTCTTCGTCATTGTTTTCTTTGGGTGTATCCACCATGTATATGTCATGTGGTGAAGTGGTTGTCCAGCACCCTGTGGGCACTGGCTCCTATTCCTCTCCTGCATCGTCGTCCATGCCATCGATGTCTTCGGAGTCAAAATTGAGCATGTCGGTTAAATCGTCGACAGAGGCTACCAAGTGGGTGGTGGGTGGGCAGCGAATTTCTTCGTCGTCTGCTTCCCATTCTAGCCGGACATTGTTCGTCCAAGGATCTCCTGACAAGGAGCGAGACCTTAATGAATTTAGCACGTCGCCGAAAGGTGAGTGCTGAAAGATATCCGCGGAGGTGAACTCCATGATCGGCTGTCAGGACCCCGATTCCAAGTCACATAGATCTAGCCGGTAACACCTCATATCACTTTGCGGCCTCACGCACGGTATTCCCTCGGGTGTCGCCTTACCATGGCCCGGGACCGCTTGCGCCTTTTGGCTCACGGATATGATAGTGTCGCTAGCATCCATATGACAGAGAACCCAGGCCGACATGGCTAGTCGTGAACCCAAAGCGGCACAAACCTATGGGGACAGGCATACATGAATCACATCGAGCATGTTGGTCAGCAGCGTGTGAATTCGGGCTGTAGCACTTGGCTAACAGGACTCCGGGAACCCGGGCTGTAGCAGGCTAGGCAGGACTCCGGATGTCACCGCGTGACATTTCCCCGAAGGGACAGACACAGGAACGAAGTGAAACACATGCCGACCAGTCAATGTCCTGAACAGTAGTGCTGGGCTAGCAGGACTCCGGTGAACCGGGCTATAGCGGACTACTATGGCTAATGGAAGCACTAGACTACATTTCCCCATAGGAGAGGTTGCCAAGGATAAACAACTAAATTGTCGGATCCCACACATACCAAGCATTTCAATCATACACACAATATGCTCGATATGTGTAAATACAACATGGCATCACAACAAAACTCTACAACTCAAAGTACTTTATTTAAAGGCTCCGGAGAGCCATACATAACATGTTCATACAGGTAGGGGTCACATGACCCGACACTCAAGTCATACAAGCATACAAGCACATGCGGAAGCAAACTAGTCTGAGTACAGACACTAGAAAAGAAGAAGGCTTGACGAAGCCTTTCTATCTACATAGGCCCCTCCATGGCCAGGACCACCACCTGGGTCGCAAGTCACTCATCGACGTCGAGGTCTACGTAAAACCCGTCGGAGGGGGCAGTGTTGTCGTCTGAAAATAGTAATTAAAGAAACATGAGTACAAAGGTACTCAGCAAGTCTTACAACAGATCCTACTATACATGCTCATTCTCAAGAAGGTGGTGGAGTTATTGCAGCAAGCCAGCTTTGACTCTTGGCTAAGCTATCCTACGAGACACCACTTGTAAAATAGTTTTCGCGCACGAGTCCACTAATCACCAACACAATACTCCACCGTGGATCCTCCCTCGTCATCCTACGAGAGGGCCATCCGCGGTACTCACACTTATCTTGAGTCTTTTAGTAGTAACCATTAACTTGACTATGAACTGTATTGGCAACCAAGTAGTCCTTTACCGTGTATGCGGCTATTCGAATAGATGATGTTAACCCTACAGGGGCGTACTTCTTCATACACGCTCTCACCACTTACCGCCGTTTACACGACATGTACTTGGCAACCTTCAAGCGGAAGCCCAATGCGGGTGTCGGCCACGGCCTACCTAAACACTCAAGTCTCTAGTCCAGGTTTATCGCCTATCCAGGTTCCATCCACGGGGAGTCCAGCCGAGGTTTCCACATACGGCTCCGAACGATGTGTACAGGGTTCCCGAGACACCAAACGGGTGACTCGGTACACCGTGCCACGGTGTATCTACCGCATCATAGCCCACCCCTAGGGTCAGCGCTACGCACGGCCGCCAACACATAACCTATAAACACCAGAAACTAGTTGCAACTCCTGGACAGAGAACTAGGGTGGTTAAGAAGCCAAGAGGGTCCATTGGTTTCAGGCCCAATGTATGGTAGTAATTGATTCTTGAATCACACATACAGATCTCAGTTCTTAAGGACGACCTCAATGAAACAACCCACCATGTGCTCCTACATGGCCTCTCATCGATACCTTTACCAAATCATGTTCAACACATCCCTCACATTACCGACGTATTCATTTCACTCTAGCCCATCACCCAGATGAACCAGACCTGACACAAATCTAAGCATAGCAGGCATAGCAAGGTAGGAAACACATACATGGCTCAAACAACTCCTACACATGCTAGTGGGTTTCATCTAGTTACTGTGGCAATGACAGGTCATGCAGAGGATAAGGGTTCAACTACCGCAACACACAGCAGTTTGAAACGTTGTTGTCTTAATGCAGTAATTGAGAGCAGGAGCGAGAACATGGGATTGTATCGATATGATCAATGGGGCTGCTTGCCTGATGGAGTAGTAGTAGTAGGGTACTGCCCTTCAATTGGATACTCGAGAATATCCTCAGAGGCAGAACCTACCACGAAAGACATCACAGAACACAATCATCACATGGCAATATGCAACAATATGATGCATGCTATGACATGGCAATATGAGGTGTCCTGGCTAATGCATTGTGAAACAAGTTGGTTTGAGTCCATTTGAATCAAAGGTTCAAATGAAAGCTTATGTTATTAAGACTTATAAGTGCATTAGCTTGTTTCACCTAAATAGCAGGGTTAAAGTGTTCTGTCATGCATGAAACCATTACAGATGGAAAGATTGGATTTTTCTGATCAAATTTCATATATAAATATTTGCATTTGGAGCTACAGATTAAAAGTTATGAAATTTTTGAAGTTTGTAGTATTTTCTGGAATTTCTTGTATAAGAATAATTCCAGTAATTGAATTTCCAGTAATTGAATTAATGCGTCAGCATTGCGTCAGGGTGACGTCAGAGGTCAACGGAGCCGATCCAGGTCAAACCTGACCAGTGGGACCCGCGTGTCAGTAGTTAATTAACTAACTAAATTTAGTTAGTGCTAAACTAAGTTAATTAGCAGAGCGGTCCCACTTGCCATAGACTCAGGAGGAGTCAACCTGGGCCCACACGGGGTTAACCAGGGTCAAACTCGTCGGCATTTAGCTGTTGGCGAGGCCAGACGCGGCGGGGCAGTGCGGGTTTCGTGCTCCGGCGACCAAATGGACGGCGGAGAGCATCTACGCATAGCTGGGAGCAAGCCGCGTCGTTGGGTGGCAGTGGTGAAGCTCGGGGTGGCCGGAAACATCGCCAGCGACGAGCTGTGCGGCTGCCGGAGCTCGGGTGAGGTCGAACCCGAGGCTACGGGGCACGGCGAGGCACGTGGAGTGGTGCTACGGGTTCCTGCGAGTGCGGTGAGTGTGTTAGATGCGGTGGTGTGGTCGGTGGATGGACGGAGTCACGTCGGCGACGAGCTCAACGGCGGCGGGTGCGGGTGAGCGTGGTGCGGTGCATATGGTGCATGAGAGAGGTAACGGAGAGGGGGAGGACGAAGTAGGGCTCACGGCGATTGCAGCAGGCGTCGAAGCGGGCTCGGGAAAGGCCGGAGCTGAGCCGGGCGACGATGGCGATCTCGGCGGCCGGAGTTGCGGAAGACAGGGTCAGGGGCGACTCCAAAGCGGGCGAGCGCTCGAGGCTCAGCCTGCTTGATGTAGTCGATGTCTGCGAAGCGAACGGGCACGGCAGCGCGGCACGGGGACGACGGCGGACGCGGGTTTCACGGTGGCGCAGGCGCGGCAGCGTCGGCCATGGTGCGGGAGAGCGAGGGAGAGGAGCTGGGGAGGAAGGGATGTGTCTGTGAGCTCGGGGGAGGAGTGGGTGACCGACCCAGGGCAGCAGAACGGCGAGGGGAGGAAGCAGGGCGGCGGGCAGCTGCGTGGCGCGCGCTGGTGCCAGCGTCGACCACCTACCTGCCTGCCTGGCCGAGTCAAGCAGCTCGCTGGAGTGGTTACTGGGCTGGGCCGGCTAGGTGGGCCTGCCAGGTGAGCGCCAGGTAAGTCCTCTGCCCTCTGCTTTTTCTTTTTCTTTTTTTATTTGTTCCCGTTCTGTGTTTTGAAATAGTAAAAATACTATTCCATTTAGGAAAAACGTGAAATTATTCAGAGGCACATTTGAAAATATTCTCAACAGCCTAAAAATACCTTCAGGATTATTTGGGCATTTTAAAATATTTATAGGATTTAAATTGCCCAAATGCAAATACTAATGGCTTGGTGCAAAAATCCAGAATGGCCTCCAAAAATATGAAACCATTTTTGGCAGAGGGTTTAGCCAGGACCAAAGATGGTGAACATTTATGAAGGGCATTTTGGGTTCATTGAAAATAATTTTATAAACCCTAGTTGTTTCCAGGGGTGTGCTGGGGGTTCTGCCTTCCCCATTTCAGTTTTCTGGAAAAGTAAATATGATGCAACACTCTAGTGCATGAACTAGCTAGGGCGTAGCTCTCGATCTGCTCCAGATGGCCAAGCGAGTTGGCCCGCAGTGCGAATCCGCCGAATACGAAGATCTGTCCGGGGAGGAAAACCTCACCCTGGACCGCATCATTACCGATGATCGAAGGAGCCATCAAGCCTTATGGTGATGGCACAGTGGAACTCTCAATGAAACCACCAATGTCGGTGTCAAAACCGGCGGATCTCGGGTAGGGGGCCCCGAACTGTGCGTCTAAGGCGGATGGTAACAGGAGGCGGGGGACATGATGTTTACCCAGGTTCGGGCCCTCTTGATGGAGGTAATACCCTACGTCCTGCTTGATTGATCTTGATGATATGAGTATTACAAGAGTTGATCTACCACGAGATCGTAGAGGCTAAACCCTAGAAGCTAGCCTATGGTATGATTGTATGTTGTCCTACGGACTAAACCCTCCGGTTTATATAGACACCGGAGGGGGCTAGGGTTACACAGAGTCGGTTACAAGGGAGGAGATCTACATATCCGTATTGCCAAGCTCGCCTTCCATGCTAAGGAAAGTCCCATCCGGACACGGGACGAAGTCTTCAATCTTGTATCTGCATAGTCCAACAGTCCGTCCAAAGGATATAGTCCGGCTATCCGGAGACCCCCTAATCCAGGACTCCCTCAGTCAGCGTCAGTCTTCTTCTTGAAGATCCATTTATTCTCTATTTCTTGCCAATCATCGGGCAAGTCAACCAAAGTCCATACTTTGTTCTTATACATGGATCCCATCTCAGATTTCATGGCCTCAAGCCATTTAACGGAATCTGGGCTCATCATAGCTTCCTCATAGTTCGTAGGTTCGTCATGGTCAAGTAACATGACCTCCAGAATAGGATTACTGTACCACTCTGGTGCAGATTGTACTCTGGTTGACCTACGAGGTTCGGTAGTAGCTTGATCTGAAGTTTCATGATCATCATCATTAGCTTCCTCACTAATTGGTGTAGGAATCACTGGAACTGATTTATGTGATGAACTACTTTCCAATAAGGGAGCAGGTACAATTACCTCACCAAGTTCTACTTTCCTCCCACTTTTCAAGAGAAACTCCTTCTCTAGAAAGGATCCATTCTTAGCAATGAATATATTACCTTCGGATTTGTGATAGAAGGTGTACCCAACAATCTCATTTGGGTATCCTATGAAGACACATTTCTCCGATTTGAGTTCGAGCTTATCAGGTTGAAGCCTTTTCACATAAGCATCGTAGCCCCAAACTTTAAGAAATGACAGCTTAGGTTTCTTGCCAAACCACAGTTCATATGGTGTCGTCTCAACAGATTTAGATGGTGCCCTATTTAACATGAATGCAGCCATCTCCAAAGCATAACCCCAAAACGATAGCGGTAAATCAGTAAGAGACATCATAGATCGCACCATGTCTAATAAAGTACGATTACGACGTTCGGAGACACCATTACGCTATGGTGTTCCATGTGGCGTGAGTTGCGAAACTATTCCACACTGTTTCAAATGAAGACCAAACTCATAACTCAAATATTCACCTCCATGATCAGATCATAGAAACTTTATTTTCTTGTTACGATGATTTTCTACTTCACTCTGAAATTCTTTAAAGTTTTCAAATGTTTCAGACCTATGTTTCATCAAGTACATATACCCATATTTTCTCAAATCATCTGTGAAGGTCAGAAAATAATGATACCCGCCGCGAGCCTCAACACTCCTCGGGTCGCATACATCAGTATGTATTATTTCCAATAAATCAGTTGCTCGCTCCATTGTTCCGGAGAACGGAATCTTAGTCATCTTACCCATGAGGCATGGTTCGCAAGCATCAAGTGACTCCAAAAGTCCATCAACATGGAGTTTCTTCATGTGCTTTACACCAATATGACCTAAACGACGGTGCCACAAATAAGTTGCACTATCATTATTAACCTTGCATCTATTGGCTTCAATATTATGAATATGTGTATCACTACAATCGAGATTCAACAAAAATAGACCACTCCAAGGGTGCATGACCATAAAAGATATTACTCATATAAATAGAACAACCATTATTCTACGATTTAAATGAATAACTGTCTCGCATCAAACAAGATCTAGATATAATGTTCATGCTCAATGCTGGCACCAAGAAACAATTATTTAGGTCCATAACTAATCCCAGTGGTAGATGTAGAGGTAGCATGCCGATGGCGATCACATCGACTTTGGAACCATTTCCCACGCGCATCGTCACCTCGTCATTAGCCAATCTTCGCTTAATCCATAGCCCCTGTTTCGAGTTGCAAAAATGAGCTACAGAACCATTATCAAATACCCATGCGCTACTACGAGCATTAGTAAGGTACACATCAATAACATGTATATCAAATATACCTTTCACTTTGCCATCCTTCTTATCCGCCAAATACTTGGGGCAGTTCCGCTTCCAGTGACCAGTCCCTTTGTAGTAGAAGCACTCAGTCTCAGGCTTAGGTCCAAACTTGGGTTTCTTCACTTGAGCAGCAACTTGCTTGCTGTTCTTCTTGAAGTTCCCCTTCTTCCCTTTGCCCTTTTTCTTGAAACTAGTAGTCCTGTTAACCATCAACACTTGATGCTACTTCTTGATTTCTACCTCCGCAGCCTTTAGCATCATGAAGAGCTCGGGAATTGTCTTATCCATCCCTTGCATATTATAGTTCCTCATGAATCTTTTGTAGCTTGGTGGCAGTGATTGAAGAACTCTGTCAATGACACTATCATCAGGAAGATTAACTCCGAGTTGAGTCAAGTGGTTGTGGTACCCAGACATTCTGAGTATATGTTCACTGAATGAACTATTCTCCTCCATTTTGCAGCTATAGAACTTATTGGAGACTTCATATCTCTTAATTTGGGCATTTGCTTGAAATATTAACTTCAACTCCTGGAACATCTCATATGCTCCATGACGTTCAAAACGTCTTTGAAGTCCTAATTCTAAGCCGTAAAGCATGGCGCACTGAACTATCGAATAGTCATCAACTTTGCTTTGCCAGACGTTCACAACGTCGGGAGTTGCTCCCGCAGCGGGTCTTGCACCTAGCGGTGCTTCCAGGACGTAATTCTTCTGTGCAGCAATGAGGATAATCCTCAAGTTACGGACCCAGTCCGTGTAATTGCTACCATCATCTTTCCACTTAGCTTTCTCTAGGAACGCATTAAAATTTAAGGGAACGGTTGCACAGGCCATTGATCTACAACAACATAGACATGCAAATACTATCAAATACTAAGTTCATGATAAATTAAAGTTCAATTAATTATATTACTTAAGAACTCCCACTTAGATAGACATCTCTCTAGTCATCTAAATGATCACGTGATCCATATCAACTAAACCATGTCCGATCATCATGTGAGATGGAGTAGTTTTCAATGGTGAACATCACTATGTTGATCATATCTACTATATGATTCACATTTGACCTTTTGGTCTCAATGTTCCGAGGCCATATCTGCATATGCTAGGCCCGTCAAGTTTAACCCGAGTATTCTGCACATGCAAAACTGGCTTGCACCCATTATATGTGAACGTAGAGCTTATCACACCCGATCATCACGTGGTGTCTCGGCACGACGAACTATAGCAACGGTGCATACTCAGGGAGAACACTTGTACCTTGAAATTTAGTGATGGATCATCTTATAATGCCACCGCCGTACTAAGAAAAACAAGATGCATAAGGGATAAACATCACATGCAATTAAAATATGTGACATGATATGGCCATCATCATCTTGTGCCTTTGATCTCCATCTCCAAAGCACCGTCATAATCTCCATCGTCACCGGCTCGACACCTTGATCTCCATCATAGCATTTTTGTCGTCTCACCAACTTTTGCTTCTACGACTGTCGCTACCGCTTAGTGATAATGTAAAGCAATTACATGGCGATTGCATTTCATACAATAAAGCGACAACCATAAGGCTCCTGCCAGTTGCCGATAACTTTTACAAAACATGATCATCTCATACAACAATTTATATCTCATCACGTCTTCACCATATCACATCACAACATGCCCTGCAAAAACAAGTTAGACGTCCTCTACTTTGTTGTTTCAAGTTTTACGTGGCTGCTACGGGCTTCTAGCAAGAACCGTTCTTACCTACGCATCAAAACCAGAACGATTTTTCATCAAGTGTGCTATTTAAACCTTCAACAAGGACCAGGCGTAGTCAAACTCCATTCAAATAAAGTTGGAGAAACAGACACCCGCCAGCCACCTGTGTGCAAAGCACGTCGGTAGAACCAGTCTCATGAACGCGGTCACGTATTATCGGTCCGGGCCGCTTCATCCAACAATACCGCCGAATCAAAGTAAGACGTTGTTGGTAGGCAGTATGACTATTATTGCCCACAACTCTTTTAGTTCTACTCGTGCATATAACATCTACGCATAGACCTCGCTCGGATGCCACTGTTAGGGAATGTAGTATTTCAAAACAATTCCTACGACCACACAAGATCTATCTAGGAGATGCATAGCAACGAGAGGGGAGAGTGTGTCCACGTACCCTCATAGACAGAAAGTGGAAGCATTTAGTAACGCGGTTGATGTAGTCAAACGTCTTCGCGATCCAACCTATCCAAGCACCGAACGTATGGCACCTCCGTGTTCAGCACACGTTCAGCACGATGACGTCCCTCGAGCTCTTGATCCAGTTGAGGACGAGGGAGAGTTCCATCAGCACGACAGCGTGGCGACGCTGATGATGAAGTTACCAACGCAGGGCTTCGCCTAAGCACTACGGCGATATGACTCCGGTGTGTAACTGTGGAGGGGGGCACCGCACATGGCTAAGAGAATACTTGGTGTGTCTTTGGGGTGCCCCCTCCCACGTATATAAAGGAGGGGGGAGGCCGGCGGCCAGGGAGGAGGCACACCAGGTGTGGGGAGTCCTACTAGGACTCCCTAGTCCTAGTAGGATTCCCTCTCTTTTTTTCCTTTTTCGGAGTAGCTAAAGGGGGAAAGAGAGAAGGAGTAGGAGAGGAAAGGGGGGGCACCGCCCCCACACCTTGTCCAATTCAGATTGGCAGGGGGGCGCCACCTCCTGGCCGGCCCTCTCTCTTCTCCACTACGGCCCATGTTGGCCCATTAACTTCCTGGGGGGTCCGATAACCCCCGGTACTCCGAAACTTCCCGAAACCATTCCGGTGTCTGAATGTAACCTTCCAATATATGATTCTTGACCTCTCAACCATTTCGAGACTCCTCGTCATGTCCCTGATCTCATCCGGGACTTCGAACAATCTTCGGTCATCAAATCACATAACTCATAATAAACTCGTCATCGAACGTTAAGCGTGCGGACCCCAACGGGTTCGAGAACTATGTAGACATGACCGAGACACATCTTTGGTCAATAACCAATAGGGGGACCTATATGATCATATTGGCTCCTACATATTCTACAAAGATCTTTATCGGTCAAACCGCATAACAACATACGTTGTTCCCTTTGTCATCGGTATGTTACTTGCCCGAGATTCGATCGTCGGTATCATCATACCTAGTTCAATCTTGTTACCGGCAAGGCTCTTTACTCATTCCGTAATGCATCATCCCGAAACTAACTCATTAGTCACATTTCTTGCAAAGCTTATAGTGATGAACATTACCATGAGGTCCCAGAGATACCTCTCCGATACATGGAGTGACAAATCCTAATCTCGATCTATGCCAACTCAATAAACACCATCGGAGACACCTGAAGAGTATCATTATAATCACCCAGTTACGTTGTGATGTTTGATAGCACACAACACTACAAAAAAAGACACTTCCGTGATGATACGTGTTTGTCACAGTAGGTCACGTTTTCTGTCATCCATGTACGTCCATGACAATTTTATGACAATATCAAGATAGTCCTACTTGTGCTGTCGTAGAAGTGTTCCATGACATTACCAAAATTATCATCACGGAAGTGTTCACTTCCATGACGGTAAATGCCGCGTCATGGAAGTGCTTTCGTCAAGGGTGACCGACACGTGACATCCACCGTAACGGGTCGTCATTAAGCTATCAGGTCCGGTTTTGGATCTGATAACCTGCTAACAGCCATGACCAATGACGATTTTCCACGTGTAAAATTCTCATTGGCCGAAGGAACCACGTGTCAGCTCCGTGTCGGCACAGGTGTCACTCATCCAATGGGCAAGATGCACCTATGATATGTTGACACGTGGACCGGCCCAAAAGTGGCCCATAAAGATTAAATGGGCCGGCACAATTAAAGGCCCATGAGATTTCGCCGACCATAATGGGCCGACCCAGCTAAAGGCCCACGAGATTTCACCGACCATAATGGGCCAGCCCAGCTAAAGGCCCACAAGATTTTGAGGACACTAATGGGCCGGCAAGTTAATAGGCTGCCATGTTTTGGGCCAAATGCTGGCCCATATATGATCCGGTCCATTAACAGCCTGCCATGTTCCGGGCCCAATAAAGGCCCATATGAGATCCGGCCCGTTAAAAGCCTGCCACGTTCTGGGCCAAATTATGGCCCAGATCAGATCCAACCCTTTAAGAGGCTTTGGGCTAAATTATGGCCCATATCAGATTCGGCCCGTCAACTAGACGCTATGCTTTTCGGCCCACTTTCTAAAGGCCCATTTAGTAATTCGGCCTGATATTAGTTTCGGCCTGTTAAAGGTCAGTTTAACATTTCGTCCCTATATTTATTTCGGCATGTTAAAAGCCCGTCATATAGTTGGGCCTAACTACGGCCCAGTTTGCATCCAGCCTGCTCACAGTCGATAATCTAATTGGGCCAAACAAGGACCGAGAAAATTTTGGCATCTTAATGGCCTGTGTTGTGATTGGCACAATCATGGGCCGGGGTCTATTTCGGCCTGCTGCCGGCCCGTGAGCTGTTCAGCACGTTTCATGCCCAACCTACTTTTCAGCCTCCTAAAAGCCCATTGAGTTTTCTTGCGAAAATAGGGCCGGCGGTTTACTCGGCCTATTAGAGGCCCAAATCTACTAGTGTGCCAGTTTACATTTAGGCCTGTTAACGGACCGATTATGTAGTGATTTGCATGAAAGCCCAATTATGTACCATAATTTTATGGTTTGGCCGGTTTACTGCGAAGACAGTATATATATACAGTAAAATAACTACAACATCGTGAATAAGAAAAAACCTAGACTATACAATAAAGAAATTACGGCATATTACATCCACTAGGCATCAAAGTTCACCACTATGATAATAAAGCACAAGCAGACAACAAATTACATACACTGGGCATCAAAGATCGCCACCAGTGCAAATAAACACGCCGACAAAATAATATACAAAACCGACAACACTTCAATAGAGTTCAAGAAAGGTTAGCCCTGCTCGGGAGTTGCAGCGCAAGCAGCTGAGCAAGCTGATGAGACTGCGCTTGTTTGACACTTATATCCTCCTCACTCTGAAAGATAAACAAGCAGACAGATGACAAGTTTTGCACATATAAGTATCAGTGCTGATAATTCATCACATTTCTTACTAACAAATAAAGTGACACAGTTTAAAATAGCATTAACACAATATGGTATTGTTCAGGTTAAGACATGGCAGGAAATGACATTGTGAAGCAGTTGGCAGCTTCATGACACAACTGAATCACAAATCAAGAACTCATAAGTATCAATGGTTAGTGTACTATCAATTTATCCCATTTCAGATTGGCAAATAAAGAGACGGTTTAAATAATAGTAGAATGATATGACATTGTTCATAGTTAAGACATTGCAGAATATGACATTGTGCTGTAGTGGGTAGGTTCACCACACCACTGGATTACGGATCAAGAACAGAAGCATACATGAAGTGAAAAAGAAGATCACTTGCTCTGTATAGTTTAATTTACATGGTATGAAGAAGAAACTTGGCTATACATCTGAAAACTTAAATTGAGAAGGACAAACTTTTGTTTATGAACTACATAATAAACTTTAAACATGCAATTTGATGCAAACACCAAAAATAAACAGCTGTTGTAGTCATGCCTAACCAAATATACACAACAAAGTTTGAAGGCTTGAGAAGGACAAACTTACATTATTGGTGAAGACAGGCTCTATAAAGCCCTTGTCCATGCTGATGGGGGGGGGGGGAATTCAAGAAGTTTACCACATAATCTTCTTCATAAGCATTGCCTTTATTCTAAATTTTGTCAAGAGTAAACATAGATGTGATAATATAATAAAAAAATGGAGAATATTTAAGATAAGATGAAGAGTGATGCTACATAACCAAGTAGCTATAAATGTAAGTACAACGATACAGGCAAAAGGTACAGCCAAGAGCAATGCATAGCTAAACTTCTTCAGGACCATCGGTATTATCCAACCTTATGGTAAGAGTAAATATAGATCTGATGCGTAGAAAATGGAGGGCAAAGGAAAATAAGCTGCATAGTGATGGTATATGAACAACTACCTATCAATATAAGTACACTGATAAAGGACAGCAGGTACTTATAAGAACAATGCAGAGCTAAAAAATTCCATTGGCATTAGATATATTCTACACTAATGTAACCATTCATACAGATCAGATAATTTGGAGCGAACAATTGATAAGCAAGCTATCATGCATAATGCTGTCACATAATGAACCAAGTATGAATGCAAGTACAGTGATACAAGACAACATGAACTAACAAGAGCAAAGCAGCGGGAAGCATATTTGTGATATCCTGTCGTTCTTTTCAAACTGGAATTCTTCTTCGAGCTGATTTCCTGTAAAAAAGATCCGTAAGGCACATGCGAAAAAGTAGAAGTTCAAATTGTCATGTGATATCATAGACAGTACGTCATCCTGGGAATGAGACCAGTTGAGGGAGTCCTGGATTAAGGGGTCCTCGAGCGTCCGGCCTGTTAGCCATGGGCCGGACTGTTGGGTTGTGAAGATACAAAGACTGATGATTGTACATGTGTCTGGATAGGTGCTTTCCTTGGCATGGAAGGCAAGCTTGGTGCAAAAATATGAAGATTTCCTTTATCTGTAACCGACCTTATGTAACCCTAGATCCCTCCTGTGTCCATATAAACCGGAAGGCTAGGTCCGTAGACACATCCTCATAATCATAGTCAGACAGGCTAGACTTTTAGGGTTTAGCCATCACGATCTCGTGGTAGATCAACTCTTGTAAAACTCATATTCATCAAGATCAGTCAAGCAGGAGGTAGGGTATTACCTCCGTATAGAGGGCCCGAACCTGGGTAAACATTGTGTCCCCTGTGTCCTGTTACCATCGACCTTAGACGCACAGTTCGGGACCCCCTACCTGAGATCCGCCGGTTTTGACACCGACATTGGTGCTTTCATTGAGAGTTCCATTGTGCCGTCGTCAAAAGGATTGATGGCTCGACTTGTCGTCAAGGAAAATATCACCTCCGAAGGAGCCCTGGCCTCAGGTCAAACCCTTCGGCTGGGCGGCTTCATCATGATCGCCTGTTCGGCCCTTGAGCTGACAAAGACCTCTCGAGTCATCAAAAATCGTCCCTACGTTGATTCTGAATACGCCAAATGGATGGATCCAACGGATTTATCATCTTTAAATGATCTCCTAGATGGCATTGCCACCTTGGGGGTCGCTACAGACTACGATCGGATTGGGCTTAAACCCGACAAGAGAGAAAGTAAAACTCCGCCGATCACCCACCAGATAGTGGTAGTCGAGGAGCAAGATAAATCTTCCTCTATATTGAGGATGAACTATGTTCGGATCTCCGATCTCGAAGATCCGGACACCTACCGGCAGAAAGACATGCCTCGTCCACCGAACATAGAATTGGACGATAAGCTCAGAAAATCAGTTGATATCCCGAAGCGCGAACTACTAAGTCCGGAAGATCTTCAGACTCCGGATACAAAATTGGGTCAGGGTCCGGATTTAAATCCACGCACCCACCCAGACATAAGCGCTCTCTTGAGCATACAACAGCAGTCTCAGGAAACACTTCTGGGCCAGATTCCTCCTTGTCAAAAAAAAGATCAAAGATTGTCGCGACGAAGACGCGATCTTAGCATTTCACAACAATTGCATGGATAATGGAATCCTCAACGCCATCAACCGCCGTCACATATTACATATCGCTGACTTGGCAACTATCGTACAGAAGTACAGCGCAATGGAAACTGCTTGGAAAACTCCGGCAGCCCGTTGGGAACCATCGGTCCCCACTCAACCCCACGTTCAGGTGAAAAGGGCACACACTCTTGGCACGCCTGGACCAATAGTAAAGAAATATAAGCCCGTTACGGGGCGTGGAACCGTTCTGGAAAGATGGCTCGATGGGCCATGCAAAATACAACACCGGATAATATACCAACCCACAGCCCTAGAGCATGTTGGATACTCCGGCAAGTGGCCAAGAGCGGTGAGGATATCCTCACTAGTAATACCCCAGAACAACACCCCCCAGAAGACGACGACCTCAAAGTATTGATGGTCTTCGAGACATTCGCTTCAAACAACAGGCGCAAAAGAGCACTCCGCAAACTCGCTGAAGTCTGCCAAATCGCAGCAATAAACCCCTGGAATGACACGGCTATAACTTTTAATGCCGACGAAGACCCAAGATACAGGACAGTCCGAGCACTAGCTACCTTGGTCCTTAGCCCAATCGTGGACAGCTTTCGGCTCACCAAGGTTCTCATGGACGGCGGCAGTGGACTAAACCTCATCTATGAGGATACATTTCACTAAATGGAAATAGATAAGAGCCGCATCGAGCAAAGTAACACGACCTTCCGAGGAATTATTCCCAGTCGGGAGGCATGGTGTGCGGGAAAATCACACTTGATGTGGTATTCGGCATGCGGAGAATTACCGGTCCAAAGAGATAACCTTCCAAGTGGTCCCTTTGAACAGCGGATATCACGACCTCATTACGGATACATGAAGCTTAAGATGCCTGGGACCAATGGCATAATCACTCTCGCCAGTGATCCGGACATAGCACTCCGCGTCGAAAATAAAACTGCATCTCTGGCCCTCGAGGCATTATCTGAAGCCCTCGCGACTGAAGAATTAACAGCACTGCGCTCCACGGTGGACAGGGACGATGTGATCCTAGACAAGCGACCCAAATCCACCTCCTTCAAACCGGCAGAAGAAATAGTCAAATTCCAAGTCCATCCAACGGACCCCAAGAAGACAGCATCTATTGGAGCACAATTAGACCTAATGGTCGACCCCGCGCTACGAGAGTCCTATGCGAGAATTGGGATATATTCGCCTGGCACCCTTCTGATATGCCAGGAATCCCATGCAAGTTGGATGAACACATCCTCAATATATTAAAGGGATATAAACCGGTCAAGAAAACACTGCGGCGCTTTTCCGAACCCAAACGTCAAGCTATGGGGAAGGAGCTAGCAAAACTAATCGAGGTCGGATTCATTAGAGAAATAAAACACCCGGGATGACTAGCAAACCTGGTGATGGTGCCAAAGAAAGACAAATACTGGCCCCTATGCATCGATTTCAAAGTCCTCAATAAGGCTTGCCCCAAGAATCCCTTCCCCCTGCACCGCATCAACCAGATCATTGATGCTACCGCAGGACACGACTCATTGTGCTTCCTCGACGCATATTCCGGATACCATCAAATTAAAATGAAGGAGTCCGATCAAGCCGCAACAAAATTCATTACCCCATATGGGCCATTCTGCTTCAACACCATGCCCTTCGGGCTCAAAAATGCCGGCGCCACCTACCAACGCATGATTCAGACATGCCTGGAGAAACAGATCGGCAAGACAATTGAAGCATATGTGGATGACGTCATCATCAAAACTAGGCACGTTGAAACACTCATAGCCGATTTACGTCTCACATTCGACAATCTCTGTGCATATGACATCAAGCTCAATCCGAAAAAGTGCGTTTTCGGCGTCCCCGCGGGAAAACTACTGGGCTTCATCGTTTCCAATAGAGGAATTGAAGCAAATCTAGCCAAAATCTGAGCTTTGTCACAATTGGCTACGCCAATGGACCTTAAACAAGTCCAAAAACTCGCCGGTTGCGTGGCGGCTTTAAGCCGCTTTATCTCCAGATTGGGAGAAAGGGCATTGCCACTCTATCGCCTTCTGCGGCGCACAGATCACTTCGAGTGGACAGATGCGGCAACGGCCGGACTGGAAGAAATAAAAACCCTTCTAGCAAGCAACCCAATCCTGGCCGCGCCTAACGTCGGCGAACCTATGTTATTATACATATCGGCAACACACCAGGTGGTGAGCGCCGTGCTCGTCGTTGAGCGAGAGCAGGACGGACACAAATTTCCGCTTCAGAAGCCGGTATACTACATATCCACTATCCTCACACCATGCAAATCCCGGTACCCTCATTATCAAAAGATAGCATACGTGGTCTTCATGGCATCCCGAAAGCTATGACACTACTTCCATGAGTGTTCGATCATGGTGGCCTCTGAAGTACGACTCAATGACATAATAAACAATCGCGATTCCACGGGCCGGATTGCCAAATGGGCCATTGAGCTCCTTCCATTTTACATAACATACAAACCGCGTCGAGCGATTAAATCCCAAGTGTTGGCTTATTTTGTCGCCGAATGGACATAGGATGAACTCCCTAAAGAGTACGACACATATTTCAACTGAGTTATGTATTTTGATGGTTCCAAAATGATGGCAGGGCTAGGAGCGGGTGCCGTTTTAACGTCCCCCACTAGAGACATCGTGCAATACGTACTCCAAATATTATACACAGACTCCAACAACGCAGCCAAATATGAGGCCTTATTGCATGGCCTTTGGATGGCTGTCTCCATGGAAATACAACGCCTGGAAGTGCGCGGGAACTCAAACCTCGCAATATCAGAAATAAATGGAGACTTCGATGCCAAAGATCTGAAGATGGCAGCATATCATAATGTCGTCCTAAAAATGCCGGCCCGGTTCAAGGGGCTCGACTTTCATCACGTGGCCCGAGAAAGCAATCAAGTGGCGGACGTCCTCGCTTGCATCGGCACCAAGCGCGACCCCATCCCACCTAACATATTTCTGGAAAAGCTTTTTAAGCCATCCGTGGTGTGGCAAGGGGAGAGCGGCAACACCAGTCTGGATCCGCACACAACCCCAGATTCCGAACACACCGATATCATCAGGGGCTCGGCCACCGAAATAACACCGTTGGCCCATCTCATTATGGTAGTCATTGCCCCATGGACCGAACCCTTCTTGGCCTACCTAAATAGGAAGGAACTCCCTGAGGATCAGAACACGGCCCGCCGCATTGTCCGGCATTCGAAGGCCTACAAGGTCCACGATGGAGAGCTCTACAAGAAAAGTGCTACCGGAGTCTTTCAAAGATGTATCTCCGAGGAAGAGGGTGGCAGCTCCTGGCTGAAATTCACGCCGGTCTCGGCGTGCACCACGTCGCAGCTCGGGCCCTTGTTAGCAAGGCCTTCCGTACAGGTTTTTATTGGCCGACGGCCTGAGCATATGCACAGGACCTTGTTCAACGTTGCGTCAGATGCCAACTCTTTGCCAACCAAAGCCATATGCCTCCCACCGCCTTACAAACAATCCCAATCACTTGGCCTTTCACGGTCTGGGGGCTCGATATGGTCGGACCCCTTAAAGGAGGAAGACATAAGAAAAAGTATCTTCTGGTCATGGTGGATAAATTCACCAAGTGGATAGAGGACAAACCAGTTAAAACGGCCGAGTCCGGGCCGGTGATAGAATTTATATCCGGTGTTGTACACCGTTATGGTGTTCCACACAACATCATCACCGATAACGGATCCAATTTCACAACTGATGAGGTGAAAACTTGGTGCACTAATCTGGGCATCAAACTCGATTACGCCTCTGTCTATCATCCACAAACAAACGGTCAAGTCGAACGAGCCAATGGTCTTATTATGAGCGGCATCAAGCCTAGACTAGTGCGGTATTTGAAAGAATCAGACAAGCACTGGGTTGAGGAGCTTGACTCCGTATTCTAGGGGCTGCGGACCATGCCCAATCGTACTACTAGATATACACCTTTCTTCGTGGTGTACGGCGCAGAGGCAGTGTTACCCTGCGACATTATTCATGACTCACCTCGAGTGCGCATGTACGAAGAGAGGGAGGCCGAGCTTGATCGGCAGGACAGCTTACATGCCCTGGAGGAGGGGCGCGACGTCGCAAAAGCCCGTTCTGCATTTTATCAACGGCAGGCTCGCAGGTATCAAAGCAGAGAAGTGCGGGCTAAGACTTATAATTTGTCGAACTCGTTCTACGCTTGCCGGAGAAGAAAAAGGACAAACTCAAGCCCAAGTGGGAGGGTCCCTTCATCATTGACGAAAGTTCCCACCGGAGGAGCATACCACATGTGTGATGCGTCAGACAATCGCTTAGAGCCGAACCCCTGGAACGCAGCCAGACTCCGATGATTTTATGCCTAGCGCCGAACACTATGTTCGTCTCCTTCCTCCTATTGTTTCCATTATTTTTTCTCACTTTTCGTTTTTTCTCTTTAGCTTTACAACTTCCGTGCGGCTACACCGTGCACCCCTGACGCATACATCTTCAAATATGTACGTCCATTCTACCTGGGGGCTTCTTGGACAGAAGCTTGCTATTATTATTTTTCGAGCATTAAGCTCATCACATATGCGTCTTTTCCCATATGTAACTTTTCTTCGCCATTATATGCATCGACGTGACTTAAGTTTTGGCCAAGGTAGGTTTCCTGGATCCTGTGCTTATGACCTACGTTCCCGTTAATTTGGCTATGGCATAAAGGGAGCACCTACGCGATTGTTACTGTCGGGTCATCTGGATGTGTACCTCAAACTGGATGAAGCCGAAAGCTAGCGTTCTTAAGAGAATATTCGGTCGGTGAATTAAAGATTTTTCTGCATTCACTCCATCGTGAACCCCCAGAAGTTATAGATACTGTGATTTTTTCAATCACAGTTCGGACATGCACATTAAGCGCATGCACACCCAGGGAAAGGAACCCTTAACGGAACTATTCTCTCTGGAAGATGTTTCGTACATGATGTAATATAACATAACTAGCTGGATACAACTTGTCTATTCAAGCAACTATGACCCCTACGCCTGGTTTCCATGCATACCCCTGTCTATTTTACCGCTGAGGTATTCGGAAACACTCCACACCTTCGGGTCCAGAGGTCGAAGCGAAAAGGTCTGCCATGACAACCGTTTTACAATTCAGCTAGAGTTACATACGTCAAGAAAGGTGCATAGTCATTTGGACTCAAAAATTTCCTCCTCTATACCGTCCAGCAGGCTGTCCAGCTTACAATCCTGCTGGGAATACTTGGCGGCTATTTCTACTAGGTCATATAGCAAATTAATTGGAACTTCTTTTCCATCTGACCCTAGAGGTCCGACCCGAGCCATATGATTTGGATTAAGCTTGGTATACCGTGTTTTCACCATGGCCCAGGCTTCTCGTGCACCTTCCCGGCAAGCCGATATCTTCCACAATCGAAAGCGCCGCCGCGCTCCCTCGAACAGCTGTATAAGCTCCACCATCTTTCCTGGAGGGGAGGCAGATGGCCATAAGGCCTTGGCAACACTTCACATCGCCTGCCGAGCCTAGCGACACCTCTTGTAGCAGATCGCTCGAAAATCCGGACATCTCCTCTTCGAGAAGACCGGTCAGCATACCTGCAGACATAACTCTGTCAGTCACCTCCACCTCCGAGTTATTCGCAGGTAAGGTCAACCACATACTGAATATACCGCTTCGTAGCCTTTTATTCTCCTTTACGGAGTCAGCCAGCATGGCCCGTACATCTTTCAAATCTTCGCCCAATCGGGTATTCAAATCCTGGAGCTTGTTTTTCTCCATCACGACTTTTGTCAGCACATGCTCACCCGCGGCTAGCAGTTTCCTGGCTTCTCGTTCTCCACCTTGAGTAGCTTTCAGTTGTTCTTGCATTTGATCTAGTAATCCTAATAAGAGCGAGCAACCGTGTTAGTATTCTTGGTAATACCATTATGTTTTCTCGATGGAGGGGAACATTACCAGGAGACGCCTTCTTGGATTTCTCCAGTTCGGCACTGGCAGCAGTTAGCTGCGTCTGGCACCTTTCTAGCTCTTTGGCTAGCAGGTCGTTCTTCTCCGTAAGAACCTGGTTATACAACGATACTCAAATCATTTGTACCAGCTGCTTCAAGTCTCGGGGGCTACTGGCACGTGGTTATCGTATTCAGATAAAATAAACTTACCCACACATCTTTTAAATGCTGCTTTGTGGCTCTGTTAAGCCCATCTCGAGCAGCTCAGATGTATGCATCAGCCGAGCTGAAGGCGTTAAAAGCCTCTTCTGAAAAGTCGGCGTCTTGTAAAATGGCCCTTCGGCGCCGATGATTCATGGCGCTCTCCACTTCCGAGTTAGTGAAAGATACATCATCTGAATCCTCGGCTGGAGGACAGTCCGGCGTTACCCCCGTATCAGCCCCCCGTCTTTATGGCAGGATCTGGATCTTGGCTATGGGAAGTATGACCGGCCGGACCCCCGGATACAGTCCGGCACATTTTTTTTCCTGATACAGGATAAACAGAAAGGTCACAGTTGGATGTGACTGCCAAGGTGCATATTTGCAAATCCATACCTCTTTATTAAAGGCTCGGCCGTATCTTCGTTTGCCTTCCTCTTTGAAGGCTTGCCCGGCGTGGGGACAGCTCTCTTCGGAGATACCCCTGGGGCAGCATGGCGCGCCGAACGCCTCCCCTTTTGAGCACAAGACAGTGCGGTGGGTGAGGCAGAATGAGAGAACTCTTTCAGATAAGATGTCTCCTAGTAAAACACCCTGTCCTCGAGCACCACGAATATATCCGGATCCTCCTCGAATCCGGGATCAAGGTCCCGATTGTGGCCCTCGGGATGTGGGTCGGGGCTGTGAAGCCCTTCTGAAATCTTTCGCCAGTGCTGTTATAAATGGATGGGTTAATACTCATTGAAAGTAGCTTGGGGAGCAAGGTGAATAGAGCAGAGGAGTTGGGACTTACCCATCTAGGTGGACTGTACATGGAAAATCCATCTTTGTGATTGATACGTAGAAATTCCTCTTCCTCCCATTTGAACAGTTCGGCCAATATTTTGGCCAGTGCGGCGGGGGTATACGGACCCTTCCGGACACAGCGGGAGGCGTCATCTTCTCCGTTGTAGTGCCACATGGGGAGACCTCTGTACTGGAGCGGCTAAACCCCCCGTACTATTGAAGTCACCATTACTTCGACTATCGATAACCCGGACTGAGCGAGTGTCCTTTTCTTGCTCATGAGTTGACGAACTTCCGCACTATCTTCCTCCTCGAGGCTCCGAGGGCGCCAGCTGTGGCGTTTCTTCAAAGGAGCGCTTGGGAATTCGGGAAGCCCCCTCCGAACTGGGTCTGGAAGTGCGACATCCTCAATGTAGAACCATTCAGAGGTCCACTCTTCAGATGCCTTCTTTGGTGTGCCGGACAGGTATCCGGTCTCGGCAATGCGCCATATTTTGGCTTCGCCCACTTCAAATATTAACCCCTCGTGGTTGCGCGGGACAAGATAGAATAGTTTTCCCCACAATTCAAAATGGGCCTCACAACCCATGAATAACTCACAAAGAGCGACGTAACCCGCGCTATGCATGAGGGAGGCAGGAGTAAAGTTGTGCAGTTGGAGGCCATAATACTCCAGAAGCCGTCAGAGGAATGGATGAATTGGAAATCCGACGCCTCTTAGCAGATAAGGGACGAAGCATACTCGTTCCCCTTGGATGGATTGGGGAAATTTTCAGCCTGAGCCCCACCATTGAAGGAGGTCAATTCTGCTCGTACAGGGGCTAGATCTGCGGGGGGAAGGAATCCCTGTGTTTGCAGCTTCACCAGCTGACTGTGGGATGCAGAACACCTCTTCCATTCGCCTTTTTCGGGGACGCAGGGGCGGGATGAAGAGCCTGGAGCGTCAACCATGCTGGAATGGACTTTCCTGGCACGCTCAGAGGATTTTTCTGTATGGTAATGAATGGATCTGAGATCCAATCTCTTTAAATAGACACTTCTCCTTACATAGACGGGGTGTTATGCGTAAAAACACCCTGACCTCTCGCCTTCACTCGACACGTGGGAACTGAAGTTGTTGATGCACAGAAGCCGATGGGTGCGACATTAAATGGGAGGCCGAACACATCACTCTGAAGTCATCGGAGGAGGAACCCGCCTTGCAATGCCGAAGATAATCTGTGCGCCAGACACCTCGTCATTGAAGTCTGGTTTGGGGGCTACTGAGGGAGTCCTGGACTAAGGGGTCCTCGGGCGTCTGGCCTATTAGCAATGGGCTGGACTGTTGGGCTGTGAAGATACAAAGACCGAAGATTCTACCCGTGTCCAGATAGGGGCTTTCCTTGGCATGGAAGTCAAGCTTGGCCACCAAATATGAAGATTTCCTTTATCTGTAACCGACCTTATGTAACCCTAGATCCCTCCTGTGTCTATATAAACCGGAGGGCTAGGTCCGTACACACATCCGCATAATCATAGTCAGACAGGCTAGACTTTTAGGGTTTAGCCATCACAATCTCGTGGTAGATCAACTCTTGTAACACTCAAATTCATCAAGATCACTCAAGCAGGAAGTAGGGTATTACCTCTGTAGAGAGGGCCCGAACCTGGGTAAACATTGTGTCCCCTATCTCCTGTTACCATCGACCTTAGACGCATAGTTTGGGACCCCCTACCCGAGATCCGCCGGTTTTGACACCGACGCCAGTGCATAGCAAGGTTTTTCCATTCAATGTCTTCTAAATTTAGCATAGGAGATTTCACCGGAAATTCGTTTATAGATTTTCCATCAAAGTTTGATTTCCTCAGGTAACACCGATACTGCTGCAATGCTTCCTTGAAAAGCGCAAGCAAGCTTTGCTTGTCATGACTATCCATATTGACCCTCGCCTACTTACAACAATGTAATGTAAATCATTGATGTGATCAATTAGCAGAAAACAGGAAAATAATCACCATGAATAATAGCACTTACACGTAAGTGGGACAGGAAGATGTGAAAATGGTGTTTGTCTTCACTATAATCTTCCCATGATGGGAATATATGCATGTAGTCCCTAACAGCATTGAAATCATTGTCTTTAAAACTAGGAATAACTGGAATGGGGTTCCAATCTGCAGGAATTGGCCGTCTCTGCTGTTGGGATAGGTCTTCGGCCGGTGGACTTGCTGTACTTTTTGCCGGAGTGGGATTTTTCTGTGGTACGGCTGGTGCTATGGCAACTGAAATCGGCATACCTTTTGATGGAGGGCAGGTCCTGTGTGGTGGGGCTAGTGGTGTGGCCAGTGAAGTATGGGTACAGTCTGCTGGAGTCGGTCCTACATTTTGTGTAACTGGTTGTACAACCAATATAACTGGGGTGCTGTCTGATTTCTCTGGAACCACCATGTTTTTCAAGGACTTTGCTGGTGCTCCTTCATGTTCGGCAATCACCCCCTTCCTTTTTGATGTCTGATGCACAAGAACAACATTTCAGTGAAAAAACATGGTATGATGACAGATGGAATATGTATTGATAATGGATGGGCATGGCATCTTTACATATATGATGAGTAAACTAAGCAGATGGCGGTGCAACAAAGTAGAAGAAATGCAAGACAATATATGCAAGATACGTGCAATCAATAAAACCTTGCCAAATTAGAACAGGCACCTTGACGGGTGAACAGGACAGGCCATCTGCCTTTGATTCCTCGAGGTTAGAATATTCATTAGGATCATATTCTGAACAAGAATCTATAGGTGGGGAGCGTACGAGTCTCATTGCATCCAGAATGACACTCAATGCCTTGGTGCCAATTTTGTAAGTCGTTGCAGTGTTCCACAATATTCTTCTGATGCGCGGATTCTGATATTCACTGTAATTACGTATACTATTTGAGAACCATGAAAACATAAAATAGTAGTGAGATTATCTTTGTAATGCAGAGGATATTCTAATATAGGGGTGCCCCTGTAAACCCTTGTGTGCTATCACTGGATTCTGATGAGAGAGCTCATGTGTGCTGTAATATGGTGTGTGCATTAATATAATCTGGCACAAGTACACAAAAAATAGGTTCCAGAAGTAAGGATAGGTGGCAGATGATAGGTTCATAGTATACTATGTAGAGAGTTTATTGTCAAACCATGATAACAAGAGCGCACAGCAACTAGGCAGATCGTAGTGTACATAAAAGGGGTACACCATGATCATGATATATAAATCGGGAAAGTGGAACTGGCTGGAAAATACGGTATTGTATTGCTGCTACTGATTGAAAGCCTACTGATCACCTTCTGGCCAGCTCTATCAGCTGTTGACTGCAGATGTCCCTGCGCCCCTTCCGGACAAGGAACATACTGTACGTACTAAATACAAAATAACAAAAGAGGAACATGTTAAAGAACAGAAGAGGAAGCATATTCTTGAGGTTCCGCTTCATTGCATACAATGTTGGTTGCCCACTCATGATGAATCACAGCGCCCAAAGAAATGCAATTCCATGCTGTCTCTCTATATGTGGCCACATGCATTTGGAAAATCAAGTGGGAGCATTACCTTACCAATTAAATGTGTGTCTGTTAACTAATATTAGTATCATATCACAATTCGTATTTGAAGAAGTAAGCTTTGGACTTATGATAGGTGTGTTGTTTAGCTTCAAGAGTGGACTGCTGCTAGTGCTGACACATAGCAGCTACACAGATCATAGTGTAGATATAACGGGAAAACCGTCAGCATCAGGAGTAAAATCAGCAAAGTGGAACTTGCTGGAATATATGTGCTAGTATTGCCGGTACGGCTAGAAAGGCTTCGGATACCAGCTCTCTTCAACTGAAGGTGCGGTACTGTTAATATCAGTGTAACTCTCAAAGGCGACATAGCTCCCCGCATTTCCTTGCTAATCTTATAGGATTCAAGTGGGCAGTCCACTACAAATCCTATTCCTATGTTTACAAAATCCTACGAATCAAAGAGGCCCATAGAGTTCAAAGTGTCCATCACAACCGACCGTATAGACCTCTACACTGCAAATATCCCTGCTCATCTTCACTACAAGGAACATACTGTACTACTATCATACTCCCTCCATTCCAAAATATAGGTCTTTGTAGAGATTTCCACTATGGATCACATACAGATGTATACATATACATTTTAGAGTGTAGATTCACTCATTTTGCTCCATATGTAGTCCATGGTGGAATCTATACAAAGACTTGTATTTAGAAACGGAGAGAGTACTTATTAAAGAAGAATGGAAGAGGAACATGCTAAAGAAGAGCAAGCAGATTTTGGATAATAAAATGTTCGTTGCGCAATGCCCACACATGATGAACCAGAGCGCATTAAGAATGTAACTCCCTGCTATCTCTCTATATGTGGTGCACGTGCTTTTCGAAAGTAAAGTAGGAACATTAGCTGACCAATTAAGCGTTATCTGTTTTAGTAATATCAGCATCATATCAGATTCGTATTTGAGCAACAAGTTTGGAATTATGAGTGGCACGTTGTTTAGCTTGGTGGATTCAGGAGCAGTGCTAAGCAGGTACGATGATGGCACTGAATATAAAGGCATGTCTACATGCAAGTTGCGTGGCTTTTTCATTTAGGTCAGTCGACCATTTCAGGCGGTTGGATGAAGATCCTATGTCTCCTAACCCTTCTCCTTCCTCGTATCTGATTCTTCCCATACAGAACACCGCACGGGCCACCGGCCGAACCACCGGCCCCCACGGCCTGTGTTCCTCCGCCACCCCCACCCCACCCCCGCCTCCACCCGCATCGAGTTTTCTTTGTTCGACGAGGCCCCAACACCGCTCCCCACAACCACCATCCCCACCCAAGCCCCTTCCTTCACACCAGCGAGCTCCGAAAAATCGACTGACCCAATTTTGAAATTTAGTCTACTGTCATTTAACTAGTGTGGAATATAAAGGGAAAACCATAAGCATTGCGAGTATAATGTTCAGCGTGCCATGGTGGATCTGAAGGTGCAAACCAGAAAAAGGCAACTTCGCAACCAATGTTTGCTTTCAACTAGCAAGTAAGTGATGGACAAGAAATCATAGTAAAGAAGTGGCGATCTATTTTCTTGCCGCAATAAATAAGTTGAGCAGATATGAAAGAGTACCGCCTCTGGTGCGGCGCCGTGTATGCATCTACTGAGAATTTGACAGTGCTGCAGTAGCGATGGTTGTCGGTGGCGTGGAAGTAGATCTAGGAGGGTAGACGGTGGCGGCGGGGCGCGGTGGACGAGACGGTCGTAGGAGCGGCGCCGGGAAGGTGGACGATGGCGGGGGTGAAGCGGGAGGACGGGATGCAACGATCTTAGTCCGAAGCCATGGATGAGAGAGGTCGATCTCTTGTAATGGACGACGACGTCGGGTATCAGCTCCGGCATGGTGGAGGAGGACGACGGTGGATGGGGTGGCGGATGGAGGAGGCTGGGGTGGAGAGGGTGTTTTGGTGCACACAGAGTACGAATGGGGAAATGGAGGGAGAGAGGAAGGGGGAACCATGTCTTCAGGGCACGCTTGTCTCAAATTCCAGGAAATTTACAAACTTAGCCCCCGTTTAAAATTTCCTACATCACAGCAATATTAGTCAGTTGGGGATAGGGCGCTAATCTTGCATACACTAAATATTTGCGGACGAGAGTTTGTTTTTGGCGCCCAGCATGTATTAATCGAGGAGGGAGTCGATTTCGGCCGAGGAGACACTGTGTTTTGGCGCCCACCGTGTATGAATCCGGGTGAGAGGCGGTTATGTAACGTTTGAGTGAAATTACAAACCTACCCCTATCTAAACCTATAGAAATCGAGCCGATAGGCTTGCATGCCAGGGATAGGCAGTAATTTCCATCTCGCAGATTTTGGTTTCGGGCGGTTCAGCGACTTTCCCTTCTTCGTTCAAATTTTTGCAGAGCAAGAGTGCAAGTTTACCGTGCCAACTCAATTTGAATCCAGTTTGTATTCTATTTGTATTCGGGCAGGATCCATTTGCGATTGGAATAAAATTCTATATACATCATTTTTTATATATACTTTCAAAAGCACAACAAAGAATTCTGCTCCTTTATATGTATATAATATGATTTACAAATACAATGATCTCAAAATCATAAGGTTGAATTCAAAAAAATTTAAACCAAATTATGTTCTACTAAAATGTATGGATTAGTAATATCTACATATTAAATAACATAGATGCGCGTGAATTCATATGAGTATGCATGTTTGATAGATCAATTTTGGTTCGAGTATGAATTACATGTATCATCATGTTGAATTCAAATATTTGAATCCCTTTTATGTTGACTCCTTTCACGCCCATCTCTCTCGCATGCTCCTTCATATAGCTATCATTCTCTTTTCTCCAGCTCACCCGCACGCTCACTTCATGTTTCTCCTATCTTCGCAAAGATGGTCTCTCGACGTCTCCCTTAAGAAGTGTCACACTCTCCCTATCGATATACATTACACGGTTTTCATTATCTCTCATGTCTCTACCGTTCTCTGGTATCACTAGGTACCTAAGCTGTCTTTTTCACCACTACACATAGTCTCACTCGTCTTTCACTTTGTCTTTCTCTCTATGGGGTTCTCTCACACACCCTATATGTCTCTAGATATGACTCATACCACTAAAATTACTCTCTCCTGCAGACACAACATTTGTTGCGGTCTCCTTTCCGTCTACAACCCAGTTATAAAACTGACATTATTCATTTGTTTACCGATCAGACAAACTCCCCCCCCCCCGCTCTCTCTCTCTCTCTCTCTCTCACACACACACAGCTCCTGCTTCCACTCCCCTTCCCGACTATCCTCTCTCTCACACCCACAAAACTCTCGCTTTCGCACCCCGACTCATATTTCTCTCACATCATTGATCGACTAGCCTCCGGATAGGTTTATACACCCGCACACTCGTGCTTCCACTATCGTGTACATGTCTCTCTCGCGCTCCTTGTATCTATGTAGATTTTTCGTCCCTTCTTGAGACACGCCCTCTCGATCATGCACACACACACACACTATCACCTCATTTTAAGCTGATACCTCTCGCACACACACTCTCTGTGTCTTTGTCACACATGCTCTCCATCCTCGTCCTCTCTCCCTCTCTCTCACACACACAACACACACACACACATGGCCTTTTTGCAACAACTAGCAAGATGCCCATGCGTTGCATGGAACATCAAGATGCATTTGTATGAGTAGTTTATCTTGTGGGAGAAAAGGATGAACGAGGGAAGGCCTTATTTGCAAATATGGAGAGGGCTGTGGGTATCTTTTTGCAAAATTGCTATAGTTTCCTTCCTATCCATCAGATATAAATCGGTCGGCCTATATTGCAGGATGGCAGGCACACCATCATCACCAACTCTGTTTTCTTATCTCTACTCTTATAAAAAGCATAGTCGGTGATGATGGTGTGCCTACCATCCTGCAATATAGGCCGTCCGATCTATATCTAACGGATAGGAAGGAAACTATGGCAATTTACCTACACACGTCTACACATTTGCAGATAAGGCCTTCCCTCGTTCATCCTTTTCTCCCACAAGATCTTGATGTTGCATGCAATGCATGGGCATCTTGCTAGTAAGAATAGAAATTAGAGATATACCACTTCTCGAATCTTGAAACCAACAACATTCCTTCCTTATCTCATCAAAACCGCCAAAGGAATATATTTTGAGTGAAACACAAGATATTTTTAGTGATACACGTATTTCAAAACTAGACTCTTTTTTCTATCAAATCGGTGAATATGTATTAATCTACTTTGATCGTGTGGCAACGCATTGGCACATTCCTAGTAGTTATTACTACTGTATAATTTTTTGGACACCAGACAAATGGTGGAGTACATATACGAAGAGAAGAGGCGCACCCACGCAGTCGGTCTCTCGATGTCTTGCCCACATGAGAGTTACGTAAAGGCACCGTTAACAAATAAACCCTAAAACCCTATGTGCAGATTGTTGCATGCGTGGGTACCGGGTATGTGGTGGAGCGCACCTTTGTAGGAATAGTCAGCTCGCGTGATAATTTGATCCGTAGGAGTTGATGGTCAGGACCACAGGTGAACGACTAGGAGGCGGTGGCTCGCCAGTTGCCACAGATCGAGTAGCCACGTTTAAAATATCATTTTTTTAGCAGGGTAAGAGTTCCAATTTTCAAGGGCGCGTTATAAGTACTTAAGTAGTTTTTAGAACGATTGGTCTGGAGCGAAAATGAAATTCATAACTACTACCTCCTTGGTGTATGGTTGTATGGGTTTATATTGCGAGATGTTGAACCTGGTAGTTCTAGGGAAAATACTATGGTTTAGATGTTGGTTTTCAGTAATGAAAATCGGAAGGGGGAAACCCTTCTTTGATAAAAAAGAACTACTACCTCCGTCCTGGTTTACTAGTCCCCATCGTATTTTGGGTCAAAGTTTGTCCATGAATTTTACTTGTAAAATGTGAATGGAAAACGAGATTTTGGTATACCAAAACAAAAAAGGACTGGAGGGGGTGATTGCTCTGACACGGACACGACCTCTCATAGCGCAGGCATTGAACTGGCGCGCCGGCCAAGAGGGCCCCACTCGCTGCAGGCTCGGCTGAACACGCCTCCTCGCCGCATGCAACCGGCTTCAGACTACCCCGCCTGCCTCCGTTGAATCCACGCGTGTGCCGGCAACACATCCTTTCGCGAGCCGGCCAGCATTTTAGAACACAAAAAATGATCAAAATATAATTAATTACACATGGTCTTGACTTGTTGTGCTCACACTGGTAGCAGGAACTAGAGGTTTTTCTTTATTTATAACTCTCCTCACATTTTTTGGCTTTGAAGTGGATCATGGTTGTGGACATTATCTATGAATGTGCAGATATCTGTGAACATGAGTTTGATGTGGAAGTTGAACTTGGAATGTTAGGCTTGCGGGTGAACTAAACCATGTCCAATGCTTCGTCTGTTATTGTTTGGAAAGTAATTGCTGTTATTACATGACCCTAAAAAATTATTTTGTGCCACATCAGTAGATGCATGACATCACAACAGACATGCTGACTGGATAAACATTTGAACCTAGCTATTATGAAGGAAAATTTGTATTGACAACAGTTTTAGATAGCAGGAGACGCCTAGCCTGCTCTGCCTCTTCTAGCTTCTTTCTAGCTTCTTCCATCTCTTATTTGGCTTGGGTGAAGAGAGCATCTGATTGCTCTTTTCACTTCTTCAGGAACTCAGCTACATTCTTAAGGGTTGCTGCATGCTTTCTTTCAGCCTTTACTAGAGCCATGAGGACACGAATAGTTGATGACTCCACCTGGCTTGTGTGTAATCCAACATCATCTGGGAATTTGCACCTTGTGACTAATCCATCATCATTAGGGAATTGGCACCTTGTGTGTAATACAACCTCATTTTGGAAACATGATCTCGAGGTTGGCCATACTCCCCTCATCGCAGGAATTGCATCCTAACATGAAGTTACTTGTTTTTTAGATCAATACTCAGAGCAAGCCAGATCCATTTAGTAGAAGCCAGATAAACAGGACTCGGACAAGTGAATTCAAAAGGAAAATATAAAAACAGACTACAAGGTGAGAACACCCACTTCCTACATCAAGCTAAAAGCGAAAGCACTAGGACGATTAAGACTCTTCTTATTACACATGAAGAACACGAGGCTAAGAGAAACAGAAACTACAACATATACACATTGAAGAACACGAGGCTAAATGAAAGTAATTGAAAGGGTGTTACTTACCAAAGCTCGCTTTACAGGTTCGGTGCAGCTCCTCTTTAACTTGCCACGCTCCTTGAAGATGTCCCCAATATCTCGTGTTTGGTCTTCATTGCTCCTCTGCATGTTCGCACTCGTGGTTTTAAAATCTCAACATGGCAAGAAAAATATACTAGTAATACTTACGCATCTTGTGGGAAACATTAAAGCACTCGTCTGCCATGTTAGAGCATCTCCAACAGAAGCGCAACGCGCTCGCTTTAAAAAGTGTTTATAGTGCTGAGATCGAGAAGTAGAGATAGAGAGTAGAGACATAGATAGTTCTCAGCATAGATATAGCATATATAGATAAAAAAATAGATAGTTCAACTACTCCTCATCGTCTGACTCCTCCTCGGTGATGTCCTCCCCGACGTCTCAATGTAGGCGTGAAGATACCGATCATTGTTGGATTCCCAGGGCGACGCTGCTCATAGCCTCATGTTGAATTGAGCATCCGCTTTTCGTGTACGCTTGTCCTTGTGATAGGCGGCTCGCTCTGCGCTCCTCTTCTCCCTCTCCACCCTCCTTTGCGCATAGAACCCTCGCTCGTTGATGATGTCCTACAGGAAGTGTTGGTGCCACAACACCATGGCTTCCTCGTCCATCTCGGCGATGCCGAGACGGAGCTCCCGCCTCTGGTTGTCGCGACGATCCTTGTCGGTGATAAGCTGTGGCAGAGGTGCGAGCTCCTGCGCCCGCTCTCACATCGGCATGTTGGGGAAGTTCAATGTTCTATGAGTCCACCGGAGGCGCCACGCCGCCGCGTCGTACGCGCGGGTGGATTCATTGGTGGTGTCGAAATTGCCGAGGCCGAGGCACATCCCACGGAACCGGATCTTGGCGGAGAAGCCGCTAGAGGGGCGCACGCGGACGCCGCAGTATCCCCAAGTTTCCCGGCGACATGGTGGCGCGACGGCGGCGAGGCAAGAAAGAGCGGGGAGAGAGCGGTGGCGAGGCGCAGAGCGGGGAGAGAGCGGTGGCGTGGCACATAGCGGGGAGAGAGCGGTGGCAAGGCACAGAGCGGTGGGAGGGCGTTGGATTTTATAAAGCGCGCCGGACGCCGCGCGCCAAAACTAGCGCGCGCCCGGCCGCTTTTTCCCGTGCGCGTGCGATCCTTTCCCGACGTCCCTGCTATCTCTACTCTCTTCTCTACTGTTATATTTATTTTATATTTTATATTTATCTCTACTCTCTTCTCTCCTGTTATATTTATTTTATATTTATCTCTACTTCTCTACTCTCTAGTCTTTTTTTCTACATTCTTTTTTCTTTTAAAAAACAGAGTTGGTGATGATGGTGTGCCTGCCATCCTGCAATATAGGCCGTCCGATTTATATCCGACAGATAGGAAGGAAACTATGGCAATTTTGCAGAAAGATACCTACACCCCTCTCCAGATTTACAAATAAGGCCTTCCCTCGTTCATCCTTTTCTCCTACAAGATATAAACTACTCATACAAATTCCTCTTGATGTTCCGTGCAATGCATGGGTATCTTGCTAGTTCTAAAAAACTTTCCATCATTTGCCACACTACTGGTTGCAGATGAAGAACTTACCCAAGCACAACGCGATACAGGAGCGACGCACAATTACAAGCTGATATTCTGTTGGACAATGGAGGCTATAACCAATTACTTTTACGGGAACAATAGAAACCAGGAAATTTGAAGGGTGGGTATGAACAAAATTGGAACTGCACATGTACTGCTAAGTGATTCAATACACACATTACCAATCGAGGAGGAGAACGATGGTCATGGCGGCCTCTGTGCATCATGGTTGGCAACGTGAGTCAGTTCATTGTCCATGACGGTGGTGCTTCTACGCTTGGCATTAGCTTTCGGGAAGCAGATTTGAGACCGTGGAAGACGGTGCCGGGGAAGAGGCTCTGTGTACAATGACGACGGTGGACCAGCTCCAGTGCGGCGTACGAGGTCATCGATGAGGCAAATGCGCTGTGGTGGACGAGTGCGCCGATGGAGAAGGGGAGGAGCACGAAGGCTGCAATGCCGTGGAGAAGTCTATTTTGGTGTGGGGATAGAAAATGGGGAGTATTTAGGTGTACTACTCTGGGTGCCGGGGTGGGGTTGGTTGGGTAGGGTGAACCTGAAGTTACGAAAACAGGCCCCTACCAAGCGTAATCCATAGATCTGTTCCAAAGGTTATGATTGTAACTTCGCACTGCTCGAATTAGGGTCGCGGGAGATTTTCCCGCCGACCTCAAAATTTTGTGACACTTAACTCCCCGTGTGGCGTGTTGGGTTATTGGGCTAAGCAACTAGCGAGTAGTACTAGTAACTACTAGTACTCCCTCCGATTTTATTAACTCTGCATATTAGGTTTGACCGAAATCAAACTTCCTAAAGTTTGACCAAGTTTATAGAAAAATATAAACATTTACCGTAAAAATATGTATGATGTGAAAGTACATTCAATAATGAATCTAATGGTATTTATTTGTTACTGTATATGTTAATATTTTTTGTTATAAACTTTCTGAGAGTTTACAAAACTTGACTTTGACCAATGCTAATACGCGGATTTAAATAAAAACAGAGGGATTACACATTTATTTTCTTAGTTTGTAGTGGATTGATCATTTGTTGTAATTGTGAAATAAATATATTAGGCTACTGACTTCGAATGTAATGGTTTATACAATTCAATAGTTACAATCATTGTTGAATTCTAAGATGTATACGAGGTCTATAGTACTTCACAATATGCTGAAACTCACATAATCCCAATCAAATGAGAATCTAAATGCATTTCATAGTTATTAGTTTGTAGGATGCAACAAAACCAACCATAACTCTACATCATCCATTATAAAAGCAACATTTTGAACACATCCCAATGTGTGAATGAAATGTGTAGAGAGAGCTTGCGAAGATGGAGGAGATAGGGCGGGAAAGATTGTGTGTATGTGGACAAGAGAGTAGGAGACAAACCTAACGAGAGAGAGAGAGAGAGGAAGTAGTTAGGTCTGGGAGATAGATGGAGACATGTAATATACGTGAGATGTGTGTGCATCTGGATTCTGTAGACGTGGGAGGAGAAGAGACAATAGGTTTGATGAGAGAACTGGAAAAACATGGACGAGAGGGGAAGGATCTCGTGGGTTGAGTGATTGATAATTTTGTGCGGGAGAGAGAGGGATTGGTAATTTTGTGCGGGCGAGAGAGGGGGGGAGGAGTCAGTCAGCCATCATCACATCATCCTGCTTCCAAATGGCCCTGCATTCTCTAGTGCAGTGTGGTCGTCGTCTCCGATCTCCTCAATGCCCTCTTTGAAGGTTGAGGTGTTGTGCATGCTGGGGTGTAGAGAAGCACAAGCGAGAGTGGTCGCCATATAGCCTTGGATGGGGATGAATTGTGTGCTCGGGGGAGGGGGAGTGTGTGTGTGTGCGTGTGTGTGCGTGTGTGTGTCGGGTATTGAGAGAAATTAAACCTATTGAGAGAAATGTGTGTGTATGTGACGGAAAGCTACATGCTAAATAGGGTTTTCACGAAGAGATTGTGCGTGTGAGATAGAGAGCGATGTGCGGGGATTGAGGTGGGCAGGGGCCGGGTGAGGGTGTCAAAATGAGTGTGTTGATGCATGTGTTACATGCGATCGTGCGAGAGACAGATGAATCGAGAGAGATGGTTGTTGTGTTACGGATGCTCCTCTCTCTCTCTCACACACACACACAAGTACAAATAGAAGACCGTTCTCTCATGTATACACAACGTATCGGCATCTGTCTATGTCTCACTCATGCATGATCATTTGCACATTCACACCTCTCTATGTCTCTATCACACGCACACCGTCTCCACATTGCCCTTCCGCCACAACACACATATGGACACATACACACATTCTCTCTCAGTCACACGCACAAAATCAGTATTAAAAAAGTTGGAGCTAAATTCAAATAAACACAAATTGGAGCTAAATTCAAATATATGGAAATATTGTAGCGTCAAGAACTTTTCCAGGAAAATAAAGTTGAGTAATATTCGGGGATTGTTTTCACACTGTAACACCCCGAGACCGTTGCGCCAGGTGTCTTCTACTTATTCGCGATCGTTGCCATGTCATTCGCTTGCGTGTTGCATTTGATCATGTCATCATGTGCATTGCATCATCATGTTTTCAAAACTTGCATCTGTCCGGGTTCCCCAGTTCCGTCCGTTGTTTGTTCTGAGCCCGACCACACTTGCACGCGCCCGGGGCATGTCCGAAATATTATTTTATAAGTGGCCAGAAAATGTTCTCGGAATGGGTTGAAAGTTGGCGTGTGGTCTTATTATAGTGTAGATAGACCGCCTGTCAAGTTTCATCGCATTTGGAGTCTGTTTGATGCCCCAACGTATAACTATAGCGGCACCACTATCGGTCTAACGTCGGACGTTTTCGGTCTCTGAAAACTTATGCCGGGCCCCCCCTCTCTCTCTTCTCTCCTCTCAGCCTCGCCACAGCCCACCTAGCCTTCCACCTACCCCTCTTCGCGTCCGGAGCCGTCCGATGCGCTCGCACGGTCCGAAAACCCCTCTTTTGCACAGTGCACCGACCCCTCACGTGCGTGTCCGAAACTTCCCCGGATCCGGACCCGGACAGTTGTCACCGTTGGGTCCGGATCATCCCCAAATGTCTACAAAACATCTCCGTTTTGTTAATTGGGCTCCCTACCTATTTTCTCGGACCGCCTGATTTCAATCGGAGGGACTAAATCACCCCTACCCAATTCTACTAGCTATATATAATGGGGCAACCCTAGATTTTAGGCAGGCTGTCCCATCCACCCCAAGCCGCTGCCAATCCTCCTGTCTCTTCCTCCTCGGGTTCATCCCCGATCCAAAATCCCCTTCTTGCTTTCACCACCACACCAACCCGAACCAGTCACCCATCGCGCTCCACTGCTCCTCCTCGATCCAAGCCCCAACCCCCCGACCAGCCGAGCTGGAGCTCCCGCGCTCGCTGCCCTCGGCGAACCTCGTCGCCAGCGACCACTCACTGCCAGGTCGCGGGACCACCGCCTCTGATGCACCCCTGCTCCCTACTCTGTCCATCTCTCTTTTCTTCTTCTCCCTGTGTTCTAAGATATCTATCTCTCTCTGTAACACGCAGCAACAGGAGACCGCCATGGCGCCCGGAGCTCGACTTCGTCCGCCCCCCGTCCAGAACCATCTCCGGGGACCGGATTCGCACCCGTCATCCATCCCAGCCGTCCATGCGTCGTCGGAGGTCACCCCAAGCGCCAAGTTCGCTGCCGCCGCTCCCCTGCATCCCGCCTCCGACTCCCCTGTTCCTACGAGAACTCGAAGACGAGGACGAGCCCCTTGCCTCGTCTCGATCCCGTGGATCCGAACGCCCAACGCTGCTCGTCGTCCTCCACCAAGATTCTGCGCCATGCCAAGTCTGCCACCATTCCCGAGTCCCCTGCAGGAACCATGGAGCCAAAAGCCATGGCCGCGCCTCCCGTTGACCTCAACCGCCATGGCCACCGCCCGTTCGTCACCCCTGCTGCTGGATCTGGCCAGTTCCAGCATGCCCCCGCCGGATCCGCGTCGTCTGCCTCCCTCCATCTCGCCTGCATCCCTGCAGCACCGGCACCGCGACCTTGTTCTTCCTGGATACGCACACAGCGCCAAGCCGCCCGCTCACTCGCTCTCATGGTCGTGTTGCCCGTGGGTCAGTGCGTGGACCAACCTCACCCCATCGGAAGCCCAGCCTCCCATCTAGCAATGCGCGTATGCCCAGCGCCTCTCCCAGGCCTCTCCAGCCAGGTCCCAAAGCCCAGCACCGCGGCCTGCCAGCTGCAGCCCATAGAGCCGGCCTAGTTGATGTTGGCCTTGGTGAGCCACCGCAGACCCAGCGCCCAGTGCACTGTTCAGATTCGGCCCATTTGTTTTTTTTCAGATCTGTGATTTTAGCATTTTCCTGAGAACTACCAGTTTTGCAAAAACACCCTTGCACTTCATGCATATCCTAACTAATTAACTGTGCATCGGATTAAAACAAACTTAATATGAAACATGACTCGAATTTCGTCTAGTTTCATAATTTGCAACTTTCATCTATGTTTAAAATGTTTAAACAGCTGTTTGCATTATTTTGCTCCTATGCCATGCTAAAATGCTTTATTTCATAACTAAATAACCGTAGCTCCAAACTTAACCAACTTTATATGTAAATGGGGTAGAAAATTGCCTAGTTTAACATCGTGGCTTCACCTTGCATGTTTAACAACTCTAAATTAGTGTTTAGGGCAGAACAGTACCAAACATTAAAATATGCACATGAGGAGTTTCCGGACTTGTTGTTTGTTGTTCCGGCCTCATTTAAACTTGTCTAGATAGTTAGTTTACTTATGCCTCACCTCTTGCCATGTTAATCAACATTTAATATTGTTGAGTACATAAACAGGAGCGAACTAAATAAGCCATGTGCTGTTCCCTCAATATGCAACTCGTTGCATATTGAGCTCCACTTAATTTGTAGAATTGCTTGTGCACTTTGCCATGCCATGCTTCATTAAAACGGACATGCATCATACTTGGTTGTGCATATGCCATGTTGATGTGATGGTTGTTTACTATGTTGTTTGCTTCTTTCCGGTGTTGCCTCTTCGGGTTAGTTCCGATAACGTCGTGTTTGTGAGGATCCGTTCGACTTCGTCCACTCGTCTTCTTCATGGACTCGTTATTCTTCCTTGCGGGATCTCAGGCAAGATGACCATACCATCGAAATCACTTCTATCTTTGCTTGCTAGTTGCTCGCTCTATTGCTATGCCTATGCCGCGATACCTACCACATGCTTTATCATGCCTCCCATATTGCCTTGTCAAACCTCTAACCCACCTTGTCTTAGCAAACCGTTGTTTGGCTATGTTACCGCTTTGCTCAGCCCCTCTTATAGCGTTGATAGTTGCAGGTAAAGATGAAGTTTGTTCCATGTTGGAACATGGATTATTGTTGGGATACCACCATATATATTGTTTACTTTAATGCACCTATATACTTGGTAAAGGGTGGAAGGCTCGGCCTTATGCCTGGCGTTTTGTTCCGCTCTTGCCGCCCTAGTTTCCGTCATACCGGTGTTATGTTCCTTGATTTTATGTTCCTTACGTGGTTCGGTTATAAAGGGAACCCCTTGACAGTTCGCCTTGAATAAAACTCCTCCAGCAAGGACCAACCTTGGTTTTACCATTTTCCACCTAAGCCTTTTTCCCTTGGGTTCTGCAGACTCAAGGGTCATCTTTATTTTAACCCCCCCGGGCCAGTGCTCCTCTGAGTGTTGGTCCGAAACGAGTAGACTGCGGGGCCACCTCGGGGCAACTTGAGGTTTGGTTTTACTCATAGGATGTCTCATCCGGTGTGCCCTAAGAACGAGATACATGCGACTCCTATCGGGATTTCTCGGCACATCGGGCAACTTTGCTGGTCTTGTTTTACCATTGTCGAAATGTCTTGTAACCGGGATTCCGAGTCTGATCTGGTCTTCCTGGGAGAAGGAATATCCTTCGTTGACCGTGAGAGCTTGTGATGGGCTAAGTTGGGACACCCCTGCAGGGTTATGAACTTTCGAAAGCCGTGCCCGCGGTTATGGGCAGATGGGAATTTGTTAATGTCCGGTTGTAGAAAACTTGACACTTAACTTAATTAAAATGCATCAACCGCGTGTGTAGCCGTGATGGTCTCTTCTCGGCGGGGTCCGGGAAGTGAACACGGTGTTGGAGTTATGCTTGAACATAAGTAGTTTCAGGATCACTTCTTGATCACTTCTAGTTCACGACCGTGCTTTGCCTTCTCTTCTTGCTCTCTTTTGTGTAAGTTAGCCACCATATATGATAGTGCTTGCCGCAGTTCCACCTCATTACCCCTTTCCTACCCATAATCTTAAATAGTCTTGATCGCAAGGGTGTGAGATTGCTGAGTCCCCGTGACTCACAGTTAACTTCCAAAACCAGTTGCAGGTGCCGATGATACCGTGCAGGTGACGCAGCCGAGCTCAAGGAGGAGATCAATGAAGATCTTGTTCATTGTGTTGTTTCGTTTCAGTTGATCAGTAGTGGAGCCTAGTCGGGGCGATCGGGGATCTGTAGCATTAGGGGTGGTCTTCTTCTATTTTGGTTCCGTAGTCGGACCTTGTTTGTACCTGGATGATGTAATGCTATATTTATGTATTGTGTGAAGTGGCGATTGTAAGCCAACTCTATACCTCTTTCTTGTTTCAGTACATGGGATGTGTAAAGATTACCCCTCTTGCGACATTGCCTACAATGAGGTTATGCCTCTAAGTCGTGCTCCGACACGTGGGAGATATAGCCACATTGTGGGTGTTAAAAGTTGGTAATCAGAGCCTTCCCCAACTTAGGAGCCCCCTGCTTGATCGAATCATTGGCGTTGTTGAGTCTAGAAAAATGTTTTGAGTCTTATAGGATTATATATATCGGAGAGTAGGATTCTTTTTACTCCTCGGTCCTTTCGTCGCTCTGGTGAGGCTTCCTGATGTAGAGTTTTGACTCTTCTCTTCTTAAATTTCACAAAAAAAAATTAGGATCACGCGGGTATCTTGGAATCGTTCCGATGGTTTTGTGACGAGAACATTGTTCTTGGTGCCTCCTGACATTTAGGGGTTGTGGCAGTGTCCCGGGGAGTTGAGCTCCGAGGTGTTGTCGTCACAATTTTATCGTTGCAGTTTTGGAATACCTGAGTTTCGCCGACATCCAAAATCTCTTTTATGCAGTTGTTGGTGATATAACCTCGATGCCACCTAGTACTCAGGCGGGAGTTCGGGAGTATTGCCATAACTCGTATAACGGATGCTTTTCGATGCTTGAGGTAAATGATTTCCGAAGGTTTCTTGGTTATGTGTTGAAGGATGGATACAGTTGGATGTAGGATTTGCTAGTTTTGGGTGAGATATTATGCTTCCCCTATATCCCCAACACCTTATTGCATAACCGGAAAGTTTCGGGAGTTTATAAGTGGGAATTCAAGTAGCTCCTAGGATATCTTTCCGACATAGGTATGATATGAAATTGGGTTTCGACATCTAGTGGTCCGCCTATCCACGGTTGATTTTACAGTGGTCTCGTTGTGTCTTAATGAGTCCTTGGCTATGCTAACTCGAGGACACTTCGTATGTCATGTGCATTGCCTTGTACATGATGGTGCTGTACGATCGAGCCCGTGTGGGCCCCACCACGAAAACTTTGGATGAAATCTCTATCATATGTTTGTTCCGGCTTATTCTGCAAGCCAATCCTTTGTTTTGTTTTCAGTTGTGGTATTCGAGTTGCTTCAAAGTCAAATGTTGATTCCATACCTTTCCTAAGCGGTGTTCTCATATTTCTATGTGAATACTAATCCTTCATGATAATCGAGATTGTCATGTCAATCCTTTTCAACCGGCGTGTCTCTCTTCAAGTGGATCCGTTCATTTTCAACATCAGCAAGATCCAATCCCAGTTTTCTCAACGGTGTTTGTTTCATCCATCCCAAGTTGTCTTTTTTGTCTCTCCCTCCCACCCTTGTTTCTTCAAGGACTCGGATTTCTTAATCAAGTATCCATTTTATCGATGGAAGTCTCTCCATTCTTTTCCTTCATGTTCTTATCTAGTGATTCTCATGAAGATGATAAAGGAAGCTTCAAGTTTATCATTCTTTGTTTCTCTTATCTTTCCCGGTGTTTTCAATGCAATTTTTTAGTGTTGATCATATCTTTTCCTCGTTTCAAATGCTTTTCCCATGACCGGTGCACCTCATAATCATTCCATGCTCGTTATTCTATTGTTCCAGAGTGTTCAAGATATCTCGAAGATTCGGTTTTCCACTCTGCTTTCGTTCATGCTCTTTCGAGATTGGTTTCTCATTCAAGCCATTTAATTCAACCGGTGCAATCTCTCTTTTCAAGCAATATCTTCAACGGTGTATCTTTTGAGTGGGACCTAACCCAGAGGTCTTTTCCCAGGATCTTACCTGACTCTTCTAATTTTCCCGGAGCTTTTCAAATTCATTTCAAAGTTTGACGTAATAATGATTTGTCATCAGGCATATGTATTTCTCCATGATCTTTCAAATTCTTTTCATCGTTGGCTCAACCTTTCCAATTTTCATTCCGGAGTGCCTAAAAAAATTCTCAGTGGTGGTTCTCATCATCATTCTCAACATTTGAAGACCGAAGAAGAGTTTCTCTTTAATCTTGCTCCATTCTCTTCAAGATTCATGGTGCTAGCCTTATGCCATCCTCTCATAATTGTTTTCGATCATGAGAATTCTTTTCACCCATCTAGAGCATTTCATGAGTTGTTTCCATTTTTTTCTTCCGAAGGCCATCTTTTCAAATATTATTCATTCCAGCTTTCAGCTATTGTTCTCCAAATCTTACCGGTGCTTCATTCAAGTATTATCTAATCAGCTCGTGATCTCTTCATTCTCTTGTATCTAAATTCCCTCAAGTATCATCTTTCGTTTTCCAAATTCTTCCCGGTGTATTGTGCTTTTGCTATTTTCATGTTTAATTCTTACGGTGGTTCATTCAAGTTTGCTCTTTCTTCGTTATCATATCAATTTATTCGTTGGTTAAATCCTACCGGTGGTCCATTAAGTTCACGCGATATGTCTCTCCAATCTTTTCAAGAAGAATAAGTAGTATGCCAAATCCATTGTTTGTCATCAATCTAAATTGGTGAAGGATAAGCATAATGTAATTCTTATCCTTGCTTCATCCAAATGATGGATTCTTTCTTCTGGAGTTTGTTCATGATGAGTGAATTCTTGGTTTCAAGTGCTCATCTTTCTTTTCCGGAGTTCCAAGTTTTTATCATTTATATCACCACGAAGATTCATCTAAATCATTGCAAGGCTTCACCTTGTGTTTTCAACTTCTCTTTCTTTTCGATCATTCTTTTATTATCGGAGTTCTTCATGGAGGCTCCATGGTGGTTTGTCAAGAATTCTTTTCATTCTTCAATTGTCCTCAAGATTTCTCATGAAGTTATGATCCGCCAAGCTTTACTCTAAAATGAACGTGGTGCTCAACACATGTTTGTTTTGAGGAGTTTCAAGTATTCTTCATCTTGCATTCCGAAGTGCAATTCTTTCTTCCTTATCTTTTGAGATGGTGTTATGTCATTCTTGATAATTTCCCTTCCTGGTTCATGATTCACAAGTTATCAAGAATGAGATATTTTAAATCCATCAATCTCGTCATTGGAGTTATATTGGGTTATATTTCACCTAAAGCCTTCCCTAAGGATTGTTGCTATCTATGGTGATTATAAATGACCCAAGTTCTTTAGTTATCCTCCCGGTGAAATAAGTTTCTCGTCTCCTTGTTCTTATCAATCCAATCTTGTTTTCGTTAGTGGCAGAATTTCACCTTAAGTTTTGAGATGTTTTCATAAGCCCACAAGCAGCCTTTCAACAACCCCGTACAATACTTCTTTCTAAGGATGCTTCTCAAATGCTATTGTGTTAGAAGATGGCTTTTTCTTCTCAACTCTTTCCTTTCCAACGATCCAACTTCTATTCTTTTGTTCCGGAGGCTTTGTGATGTTTCTCTCTTCTCTCATCATCTCATCTTGTCAAGATCTTGGTCTTTCCTTTGCTTATCCATTCAACCGGAGTGTCGTGTTTTCATTCGAGTTCTCTCATATTATCAAGTTTTGCCTCCCTTCTCATCCGGAGTGCTGTCTGGAATCTTTCTTACCCCTTGTGCCATTCTTTCAATAGTTCCGGAGGCAATGTGTTGTTCATCTCGTCAAGTATCCTCTCATATTTTCAAGTTCATGTTCAATTCATTCCATTTATAGTTGAAGTGCTGCCCGAATTATATCATTCTTAATCCTTTTTTATCTTGTTTTAACCGGAGTGGTTTCAATATTTATCTTGCCCTTCAACCTCAAGGTTTTTCGCAATGTTCTTTGTTCCTCTTTTCTAAAGGAGTGTTTTTCGACCTTGTTCACCTTCGTTGTATTCTTTCTTGAATTTGTTCAACCTCGCAAGGTTCTTTGGTTTCACTCATTAGTCAAAGAAGCAACTTAGTTTTACCTGTTTTCTTCCTCTTCCGTTTTTCCCTCTGGTGCCATCCTAGATCTCGGGACGAGATCCTCTCGTAGTGGTGGAGTGTTGTAACGCCCCGAGACCGTTGCGCCAGGTGTCTTCCACTTATTCGCCGTCGTTCCCATGTCATTCGCTTGCGTGTTGCATTTGATCATGTCATCATGTGCATTGCATCATCATGTTTTCAAAACTTGCATCTGTCCGGGTTCCCCAATTCCGTCCGTTGTCCGTTCTGAGCCCAACCACACTTGCACGCGCCCGCGGCATGTCCGAAATATTATTTTATAAGTGTCCGGAAAATGTTCTCAGAATGGGTTGAAAGTTGGCGTGCGGTCTTATTATAGTGTAGATAGACCGCCTGTCAAGTTTCATCGCATTTCGAGTCTGTTTGATGCCAAAACGTATAACTATAGCGGCACCGCTGCCGGTCTAACGTCGGACATTTTCGGTCTCCGGAAACTGCTGCCGGGCCCTCTCTCTCTCTCTCTCTCTCTCTCTCTCTCTCTTCTCTCCTCTCAGCCTCGCCACAGCCCACCTAGCCTTCCACCTACCCCTCTTCGCGTCCGGAGCCGTCCGATGCGATCACACGGTCCGAAAACCCCTCTTTGCACAGTGCACCGACCCCTCACGTGCGTGTCCGAAACTTCCCCGGATCCGGACCCGGACAGTTGTCATCGTTGGGTCCGTATCATCCCCAAACGTCTACAAAACATCTCCGTTTTGTTAATTGGGCTCCCTACCTATTTTCTCGGACCGTCTGATTTCAATTGGAGGGACTAGATCACCCCTACCCAATTCTAGGTGTATATAATGGGGCAACCCTAGATTTTAGGCAGGCTGTCCCATCCACCCCAAGCCGCCGCCACTCCTCCTGTCTCTTCCTCCTCGGTCCAAAATCCCCTCCTCGCTTTCAGCACCACACTAACCAGAACCAGCCACCCATCGCTCTCCACTGCTCCTCCTCGATCCAAGCCCCAGCCCCCCAACCAGCCGAGCTGGAGCTCCCGCGCTCGCTGCCCTCGGCGAACCTCGTCGCCAGCGACCACTCACTGCCAGGTCGCCGGACCACCGCCTCTGCTGTGCCCCTGCTCCCTACTCTGTCCATCTCTCTTTTCTTCTTCTCCTTGTCTTCTAAGATATCTATCTCTCTCTATAACACGCAGCAACAGGAGACCGCCATGGCGCCCGGAGTTCGAGTTCGTCCGCCCCCCGTCCAGAACCATCTCCGGGGACCGGATTCGCGCCCCGTCATCCATCCCAGCCGTCCACGCATAGTCGGAGTTCACCCAGAGCGCCAAGTTCGCTGCCACCGCTCCCCTGCATCCCGCCTCCGCCTCCCCTGTTCCTGCGAGAAATCAAGGACGAGGACGAGCCCCTTGCCTCGTCTCGATCCCGTGGATCCGAACGCCCAACGCCGCTCGTCATCCTCCACCAAGATTCTGCGCCGCGCCAAGTCTGCCATCGTTCCCGAGTCCCCTGCACGAACCATGGAGCCTGAAGCCATGGCCGCGCCTCCCGTTGACCTCAACCGTCATGGCCACCGCCCGTTCGTCACCCCTGCTGCTGGATCCGGCCAGTTCCAGCATGTCCCCGCCCGATCCGCGTCATCTGCCTCCCTCCATCTCGCCTGCATCCCTGCATCACCGGTGCCGCGACCCTGTTCTTCCTGGAGACGCACACAACGCCAAGCCTCCCGCTGGCTCGCTCTCGTGGTCGTGTTGACCGTGGGGTAGCGCGTGGACCAACCTCACCCCGTCGGATGCCCAGCCTCCGATCCAGCACCGCGCGTAGGCCCAGCGCCTCTCCCAGGCCTCTCCAGCCAGATCCTGAAGCCCAGCTCTGCGGCCTGCCAGTTGCGGCCCACAGAGCCGGCCCAGCTGATGTTGGCCTTGGTGAGCCACCGCAGACCCAGCGCCCAGTGCACTGTTCAGATTCGTCCCATTTTTTTTCATATCTGTGATTTTAGCATTTTTGTGAGAACTGCCAGTTTTGCAAAAACACCCTTGCACTTCATGCATATCCTAACTAATTAACCGTGCATCGGATTAAAATAAACTTAATAGGAAACATGACCAGAATTTCGTCTATTTTCATAATTTACAACTTTCATCTATGTTTAAAAGGTTTAAACTGCTGTTTGCATTATTTTGCTCCTATGCCATGCTAAAATGCTTTATTTCATAACTAAATAACCGTAGCTCCAAACTTAACCAACTTTATATGTAAATGGGGTAGAAGATTGCCTAGTTTAACATCGTGGCTTCACCTTGCATGTTTAAAAACTCTAAATTAGTGTTTAGGGCAGAACACTACCAAACCTTAAAATATGCACATGAGGAGTTTCCAGACTTGTTGTTTGTTGTTCCGGCCTCATTTAAACGTGTCTAGATAGTTAGTTTACTTATGCCTCACCTCTTTCCATGTTAATCAACATTTAATATTGTTGAGTACATAAACGGGAGAGAACCAAATAAGCCATGTGGTGTTCCGTCAATATGCAACTCGTTGCATATTGAGCTCCACTTAATTTGTAGAATTGCTTATGCACTTTGCCATGCCATGCTTCATTAAACCGGACATGCATCATACTTGGTTGTGCATCATGCCATGTTGATGTGATGGTTGTTTACTATGTTGTTTGCTTCTTTCTGGTGTTGCCTCGTCGGGTTAGTTCCGATAACGTCGTGTTTGTGAGGACCCGTTCGACTTCGTCCGCTTGTCTTGTTCATGGACTCGTTCTTCTTCCTTGCGGCATCTCAGGCAAGATGACCATACCCTCGAAATCACTTCTATCTTTACTTGCTAGTTGCTTGCTCTATTGCTATGCCTATGCCGCGATACCTACCACATGCTTTATCATGCCTCCCATATTTCCATGTCAAACCTCTAACCCACCTTGTCCTAGCAAACCGTTGTTTGGCTATGTTACCGCTTTGCTCAGCCCCTCTTATAGCGTTGATAGTTGCAGGTAAAGATGAAGATTGTTCCATGCTGGAACATGGATTATTGTTGGGATAGCACTATATATATTGTTTACTTTAATGCACCTATATACTTGGTAAAGGGTGGAAGGCTCGGCCTTATGCCTGGCGTTTTTGTTCCACTCTTGCCACCCTAGTTTCCGTCATACCGGTGTTATGTTCCTTGATTTTGCATTCCTTACGCGGTTGGGTTATAATGGGAACCCCTTGACAGTTCGCCTTGAATAAAACTCCTCCAGCAAGGCCCAACCTTGGTTTTACCATTTGCCACCTAAGTCTTTTTCCCTTGGGTTCTGCAGACTCAAGGGTCATCTTTATTTTAACCCCCCGGGCCAGTGCTCCTCTGAGTGTTGGTCCGAAACGAGTAGACTGCGGGGCCACCTCGGGGCAACTTGAGGTTTGGTTTTACTCGTAGGATGTCTCATCCGGTGTGCCCTGAGAACGAGATACGTGCGACTCCTATCGGGATTTCTCGGCACATCGGGCGGCTTTGCTGGTCTTGTTTTACCATTGTCGAAATGTCTTGTAACCGGGATTCCGAGTCTGATCGGGTCTTCCTGGGAGAAGGAATATCCTTCGTTGACCGTGTGAGCTTGTGATGGGCTAAGTTGGGACACCCCTACAGGGTTATGAACTTTCGAAAGCCGTGCCCGCGGTTATGGGAAGATGGGAGTTTGTTAATGTCCGGTTGTAGAAAACTTGACACTTAACTTAATTAAAATGCATCAACCGCGTGTGTAGCCGTGATGGTCTCTTCTCGGCGGGGTCCGGGAAGTGAACACGGTTTTGGAGTTATGCTTGAACGTAAGTAGTTTCAGGATCACTTCTTGATCACTTCTAGTTCACGACCGTGCTTTGCCTTCCCTTCTCGCTCTCTTTTGCGTAAGTTAGCCACCATATATGCTAGTGCTTGCTGCAGTTCCACCTCATTACCCCTTTCCTACCCATAAGCTTAAATAGTCTTGATCGCGAGGGTGCGAGATTGCTGAGTCCCCGTGACTCACAGTTAACTTCCAAAACCAGTTGCAGGTGCCGATGATACCATGCAGGTGAAGCAGCCGAGCTCAAGGGGACTCGATGAAGATCTTGTTCATTGTGTTGTTTCATTTCAGTTGATCAGTAGTGGAGCCCAGTCGGGGCGATCGGGGATCTATAGCATTGAGGGTGGTCTTCTTCTATTTTGGTTCCGTAGTCGGACCTTGTTTGTACCTGGATGATGTAATGCTATATTTATGTATTGTGTGAAGTGGCGATTGTAAGCCAACTCTGTACCTCTTTCTTGTTTCAGTACATGGGATGTGTAAAGATTACCCCTCTTGCGACATTGCCTACAATGCGGTCATGCCTCTAAGTCGTGCTCCGACACGTTGGAGATATAGCCGCATCGTGGGTGCTATTTTCCGACCACTTATAAAATAATATTTTAGACATGCCGCGGGCGCGTGCAAGTGTGGTTGGGCTCAGAATGGACAACGGACGGAACTGGGGAACCCAGACAGATGCAAGTTTTGAAAACATGATGATACAATGCACATGATGACATGATCAAATGCAACACGCAAGCGAATGACATGGCAATGACGGCGAATAAGTGGAAGACACCTGGCGCAACGGTCTCAGGGCGTTACACACACACACACACAAAAAAAAGAGGTTCGGTGGCTGTCCTTCGAGCACGACACGGTGAAGCACCGTTCGATCGACCGCGCGACCGCGGTTCACGCGCTTACACAGGATTCCGTATCGTGGCTGTGGTAACTAATATAAGAGCTGCCTCAGTATAATGTTTATGTGTACTTGTATGGTTTTCTTTTAAGTTTGACCAACCCTATATAAAACTAAACTAAGATCCCATACACGCACTCATCAATATGTTGCCGCCGCCGTTGCGCATGTCGGCGCCCGCCTGCTCCGGCCAACCATTTCTTGCCCATCACCGCCGTGTCTCTACCATCCCTGTACCATGAAGTCGATTGCTCGCCTGCTCACGTCGTCTGCAGTCCCTCCTCGCAATGCCGCCACACTGCCAAGCATGCGAGCAGCTGGTGGAGCTTCGTCTGTGCACGCAGCGTACGGAGTGGAGGACGAGCGCATGCTCCAGCACGCCGGCGAGGAGGAACTAGCATGTCATTGTCGTCTCCGCCCGCGTGGAGAGGCGCGCATGGTGGCTGTCGCGGCGGAAGTCGGTCATTGATACATCCATTTTGCATCATGCTTTTATATCGACATTTATTGCATTATGGGCTGTTATTACACATTATGTCACAATATTTATGCCTATTCTCTCTTATTTTACAAGGTTTACAGGAAGAGGGGGAATGCCGGCAGCTGGAATTCTGGGATGGAAAAGGAGAAAATATTAGAGACCTATTCTGCACAACTCCAAAAGTCCTGAAACTTCACGGGAGCATGTTTCAGAATATATAAAAATATTGGGCGAAAGAAGTACCAGAGGGGAGCCACCCACCGTCCACGAGGGTAGGGGGCGCGCCCCCTGCATTGTGGGCCCCCTGGAAGCCCCCTGATGTCCATCTTTGGCTATATGGAGTCTTTCATGGAGAAAAAAAATCATAAGCAAGCTTACAGGACGAAAATCCGCCGCCACTTGGCGGAACCAATCTAGGGCTCCGGCGGAGCTGTTCTGCCAAGGAAACTTCCCTCCGGGAGGGGGAAATCATCACCATCTTCATCACCAACGATCCTCTCATCGGGAGGGGGTCAATCTCCATCAACAACTTCACTAGCACCATCTCATCTCAAACCCTAGTTCATCTCTTGTATCCAATCTTTGTCTCAAAACCTCAGATTGGTACCCGTGGGTTGCTAGTAGTGTTGATTACTCCTTGTAGTTGATGCTAGTTGGTTTACTTGGTGGAAGATCATATGTTCAGATCCATTATGCATATTAATACCCCTCTGATTATGAACATGAATATGCTTTGTGAGTAGTTACATTCGTTCCTGAGGACATGGGAGAAGTCTTGCTATAAGTAGTCATGTGAATTTGGTATTCGTTCGATATTTTGATGAGATGTATGTTGTCTTTCCTCTAGTGGTGTCATGTGAACGTCGACTAAATGACACTTCACCATTGTTTGGGCCTAGAGGAGGGCATTGGGAAGTAATAAGTAGATGATGGGTTGCTAGAGTGACAGAAGCTTAAACCCTAGTTTATGCGTTGCTTCGTAAGGGGCTAATTTGGATCCATGTGTTTCATGCTATGTGTCGTGGAATTGTCACGGCAGATGTCCTAGCAAAAGGACTTAGTCTTAGGGCCATCGCAACTAGGAAGCTTAAAGGGGTTAATCGGGACAAAGGACGTTACGTTCTGGCCTTATTATTATTTCGAACTGTTTTTAGCCTCCTGCTTCGCGTTTTGAGGCACGGTCTTCATTGAAACGTCTTGTCAAAGCAGAGATCGTGTCCCCTTATTGTGGGATTCTCATCAGTACGGGTTTGGGTAATCCAGCCGTGCCGTTTGCACGAGCCCTTGGGAATAGGCGAGTTTTAAGGCTCATGAGGGGGCGCTTGATATCACTGTCTTTATAAGAGGAGGTTTATACTAGTTCGGCCCCTTACGATGAAGGTAAAAGCCTACGTCTAATTGTGTTGGAATTGCTGGGATTTCGATGACCAGGGAGCAAATCTGCTTTGCCTGGCTTCGAGTTGTTGTTTCTTGTCCTAAGCCGCCATCGGGTCGTCCCCTTATATACATGGGTTGACGCCGGGCGGCCTACAGAGTCCCGGCCGGCTCATAAAACGTGTCCGGCTCGGTGACTCCTTTATTTGCCTTTCTTTACAAGTCTTTCTTTACATACGACGGTTTACAATATTGGGCCTCAAGCCGCCTCTGGGCTTTAGGCCTTCTTCAAGCCTTAATAAACTATCACCTTGAATATTACTGGGCTTCTTTTGTAACCCGCCATTGGGGTTGACCCGGCCCCTCCTGGGCGGGTCATTCCTGGTAGCTATATTCCCAACATTAGGCCCCAAGTTGACTTTAACTTTGTTCTTTGTCAATCATAAATACTTAGACGAAATCCATCTTCCTCTCTTTGTAAAAAATTTGTAACCCACCATGACGTCATCTTTTGAATACACAAAAAACTATTATGACGTCATCCTCAACGGATCTTTATCTTTTAATGTCTTCCGAGAATCGAGGCGTCTGTTTAGTTGGATAATCATTATTTGGGTCTTCCTCGATTTTCACGCCTACCTATATGCTTATCCTCTTATAAATAGGCACGACCTGGTCTTTCTCATTCTTCCCTCTCTTCGTCTTCTTCTTCTCGCAACCCTACCGCTGCTCGAGCTCTGCTGCCGTCGCAGAGCACCTTGTCTTCGTCAACCTTGGCCGCTGCATCAACCGGAATCGGTCCAGGGAACGGCGGCGACTCTCCGCGGAAGATTCGTAGTTGTCAGTGTTTGCCCTCCTGTTCCTCAGATCCACATTAGGGTTTCTAGGTTTTCTGCATGTTCTTCATAGTTCATCTCAGTTTCTTTGTAGTTCTTCCACTACAGCTTCTTCTTGATCCAAAAAAGAACATACACTCGTGCGGTAGTTGTTTTGTGCCCATCCTTGATACCAGTAGATTCCTTTTTATGGTACAAAGGCCTCATTAGAACTCACGAACTCATCTGTGCCAGATTTTTAGGTCTAGAATATTTTCCATTTTGAATGGCCATTTGATCCAGAATAATATCAAAAAAGTAGGGAACTTGTTTGTCTCCACACTTAGCCAATTTCGTTTCTGGTTTCCTTCAAATGTCTTTCGTCATGGCGGCTTATGGCGCCGGCTCACTTTTCCCTTATATGACATTAGCCCTTACTTAAGTCGCCATTACCTATTTGCACCATCATCATTTAACTTTTTAATTTCACCATTGAATTGAACCGGCACGTTACTATCCTTTCAGTTTGTCCTCTAATCATCATGCCGTCAAAAGCACCGACTGTCTGCAACTGGGTCCCTTCCACGGTCACCGAAGATAACTTGAAGGAATTCTTCACCATAGGATTTTTTTTGACCATGAAGACTGCAGGGCTTACACCCCACAGCATTTTATTAAATAAAATAAAAAAACAAACACATACAGGGTTTCCTCAAGGTGAGGAAAGAAAAACTATACAGGGTAAAGGAGCGCTAAACCTATGAATTACAAAGATACAGGAACTCTTCTCAAGGAGGAAGAAAATCAATCCACTTAAGAAGGGCGTCTCTAAATTTCCGCTTTATTCGGTGGGAGAGCAGAGTGATATCATGAATGAAGCTATTCCTCCACGCCCTGAAAGAGGGCTAAATGTTCCTGAAAGTTCTATCATTCCTGATCTTCCAAATATTCCACCAGGCCACGAAAACCACCTCCGCAAAAAAAGGTTTGTTGAAATCCTTCCTTGCATGATGAGCAATTTCCACCATATCGTCACTATTTTTCCATTCAATTTGCAGGTAATTCCAGACTCGAGCACTGAAATTGCACTGGAAGAACAGGTGATTTCTGTCCTCCAGAGCTCCAGTCAGACAAAGAACACATTCAGGCCCTTCATTGATTCTCCAATGTCTCCTCTGAATCATGTCCTTGGTGTTAATCCTGTCCATGATGACAAGCCAGGCAAACATCTTGATCGACATAGTGCAGCAACTTTTCCATATCCATCCCAGGATGGGGTTTGAGACCATTGGTTGATAGACAAAATCATAAAACTTTTTTGCTGTATACTCTGATTTGTTGCCATGCCTCCATCCCCAGTGGTCATTAGATTGAATATCCAAATGGAAAGACCCCATTAATGAGGAGAGCTGTTGCATTTCTTGGAAGGCTTGTTCAGTCATAGGTAGGTAGAAAAGTTCCTGAAAAGAACTAGCCTGAAAAACTTCCTTGACTGAGAGGTTTTTGTGGAGACAAAAGGAAAACAACCTAGGAAATCGCTGTTGCAGAGGAACCGAGCTGTTCCCAATTTGCCAGTAGTCTGACCAGAACTGCACTGTATCTCCACTATGAACATCAACCGACGTAACGGCTCTGAAATTATCCATCAATTTGCATACATCTTTCCACCAAAAGGAGCCACAGAGAATAGTATCATGTGGAATCCTTTCAAAGTAGTAAGAGTCCCAAACTAATTGCACCCAGGGCACATCCATCTTGTTATAAAATTTGTTGAGGTGCTTCAATAAGAGAGCATCATTCTGCAGTCCAAGGTTTAAAATCCCAAGCCCCCCTTTGGACTTAGGCCTGCAAACAAGTTGCCAAGCCGCAAGTGAGTGACCCTTTTCCTGACCATATTTCCTCCATAAACACTGCCTTTGGATTCTTTCCAATTGTTTTAAAATACCCTGAGGAATGGACAAGCTACAGAGGAAAAAAATAGGCAAGGAAGAGATCACAGAGTTGACTAATTGCAGTCTGCTCCCTTGTGGCAAGAACCATGAACTTGCTGTTAATCTTCTCTCCATACAATCCACAAGAGGAAGGAGGTCAACTATTTTAGGCCTGGTGGTCCCCACTGGCAGCCCTAAATATGTGAAAGGCATAGTGCCTAATTTGCAATCAAAAAAGGCAGCCAGGTCAGAAGCATCCTGCTCAACTACATTGATAGGATACATGGAGGATTTATGGAAATTGATCTGCAGTCCAGTTGCCTGTGAGAAGGAATGTAAAACTGATTTCAGAGCCCTCAATTGACTTAGATCAGCATTTAGGAACAACAGTGTGTCATCTGCATATTGCACCACTGGGTAATCTAGATCATGGGTAAGCAGGGGCCTGCTTATTAAACCTTGTTGGAGAAGATTGTTCACTAAAGTCTGTAAAAGACCAGCCGCAATAACAAATAATAAGGGAGAAATTGGGTCCCCTTGTTTGACTCCACATTTGCATTTGAAATGAGTACCAGGGACTCCATTCAATAGTACAGAAGAAGTGCCAGAAGACAGCAACTGCTTAATCCAAACAATCCACCTTTCGTCAAAACCTTTTGCAATTACGATCTTTGTGATTGCCTCATGCTGGATAGAGTCAAAAGCCTTTTCAAAGTCCAACTTAAGCAAAAGGATGGGCCTTTTAGACTGATTGCACTGATGGATATACTCAAATGTCCAAGCAAGACAATCCTGGATTGTTCTTGATTTGATGAAACCATATTGGTTTTATGCACACATTTGGTAATCTCCAGTTAAAATCTGTTAGCAGCAAGCTTTGTGAGAAACTTTAGGCCAACAGAGGTTAGAGAGATTGGTCGAAAATCTCCCACACCCTTAGGTGTCTGCTTCTTTGGGACCAGGGTAATGAATGCATCATTCAGATTTTCTAGTTGCACTGTTCCAGCATGAAACTCCTTAACCAGCTGTATAAAATCAACAGAAATTATATACCAACACTTTTTTAAAAATAGCCCGTTGAAGCCATCAGGTCCAGGGGCCTTATCAATAGGCAAGTCCTTGATAACCTGCTCAATTTCTTTTAATTCAAAAGGTTTTGTGAGCACCTCCAAACCCTGGACCCTGGGTATTAAGGACAAAATGGTTGCATCCAAAGAAATTGACTTAACTGTCCCCATTCTGCTTTTGAAGGTTGTCAGGAATTCTCTGGCCATTTCCTCATGGTTAGATGTTACTGTTCCATCTGACAGCAACAAGCTTGCCACATAGTTTTTTCTAAATCTTTCAGTGGCCATGGCCTGAAAGAATTTGGAGTTTTCCTCTCCCACTTTGATATACCTAATTGTACATCTTTTCCTCCAGTACAAGTATTGCATGTGAAGCAGGTGTTCATGGTGCAATTTAATTATTTTCCTGAAATTAAACTCAGGCCTGGATAAAGATCTCCTATCTTCAAGATTGTCCAACCAAAGAATTACCCAGTTACACTTCTCAATCAACCTTTTGATGTGTGATAAACCTTTCTGCCGTTTCTTGAGAGAAAACCTCAAAGCTTTCAGTTTGTCCACAATTATTGCCAAAATATGAGTCTTACGACTGGGGCGAGCCCACACCTCCTGCACACATTCCATAAAGCCTGCTTGATAAATCCAAAAGTTTTCAAACCTGAAGATATGTGCTTTGGGAATTGCTGTACTGATGGCCACCAGACAAGGAACATGATCAGATGCAGTCTTTGCCAAAGGGGTCAGTTGGGTCATGGGATATATGTTAATCCAACTTGCAGAAGTAAAAACCCAGTCCAACTGTTCCAGGAGTGGCCTGTCTTGCATGTTAGACCATGTGAATTTACGTCCTTTTAGAGGAAGTTCTAACAATCCCAAATGGCCAATTATTTCATTGAAAATGAACATATCATTAATATCACCCCCGGGTAGATTTCTATTGTCAATGGAACGGATGAAGTTGAAGTCCCCCATTAACATCCACATTTCATTCGGATCAATGTCCAAATTGTAAATCCAGGAGACAAATTCATCTCGCAACTCACCCTGGCATGGACCATATACATTAACCAGAAACCATTGTTCATTATTATGGACCGAGGTAAAATGCACAACAATAGCGTATGGTTTAACTGTGAGAAGGGTGCCACGAAACATATCAGATCGCCACGCTGTTAAGAGGCCCCCAGATGCTCCGCTAGAGGGAGACTCAACAAATTGATCAAACCCTTGAGGACAAAGCTTTTCATGATAGAGCGCGAGCAAGAGGATAACTTAGTTTCCTGCAAACAAAGCACTGAGCACTGACTCTCTATCACTTTCTCCCTGACAGAGCGTTGTCTAGCATCTGAATTCAGACCACGAACATTCCAGCATAAAACTTTCCAACTACGCGTTGTGACACGATTCATGGATAACCATTGCATATAGAAGTAATAAAAGTGTGGCACATAATGCCACACCCTCCAAAATGAATCTAAATTCAGTACCCCAGAGTGTCACTTCCCAGCCCGGACTTAGTTCAACAGTAATAAAAACAGACACATCCAGCACCATCAGAGTTGGCATATAAAGTAACATAAAAACTAATTGGAAGATGCAGATGAGTTCTCCTGAGGATTAGCCATAAGCTCGTCCACCGTTAGGAGCGCAGGATCAACCTCCAACTGCGCCCCCACAGCTTGAAGAACATGAAGCGGGGTGTGAGGTGGTGTAGTGGGCCGAGCGTCTTCAGTATCATCCGCAGAAGTGGACTGTGCCTTGTCCTCCATGGGCTTTGCACGGGGGCGCTTTTTAGATGGCTGTAGAGAAAGTTGCTCAAAGACCACATTTTTGTACCCATCCAACTTTGCCGCGCTCCGAGTGCAACGCCTAAGTGACGTATCAACAACAGGAGTCTTCTTCTTGTGTCGCCGCTTGCGAGCAGAGGATTGCTCCACAGAGAACAAAGGTGTTGATTGAACTGAAACTGGCAAAGCAGAACTAGCAGACTCAATTTCTTCAGAAACAGACTCCGAAACAACAGACACCGCCTCAAATAAAGCTCTGGCCACAGGGCGCTTCTGCTTGATAGGTTTTCTGACAGCAGGAACAAGAGGCAGTGAAGCAGTCAAACAACTAATCATCCTTGATTCGTCAAAGGCAATGGACCACGACCTCTTGGAGTAGATGATTGTGCCCATCGGCTTGAAGAAGATAGGTCTTGGCACTTCCTTGACAGAGAAATCAAACATAAGGTTTTGGAAGGACCTTTGCCAAATCATCTCCGGGGGAAGAGGAGGTCCTACCACAATACGTGCCATGCCAATAAAAATCTGATGTTGCTGAATCATAGGGGGATGGTAGGGCACAATGGCTAACTGGCTCTCCTCAAGGACAGGGTAAAGGGGCTCATGTTGTTGCTGGATTTCACCTTCTTGTTCTTGCTGCTCTACAGAAACAGATCCTTCTGGCTGATCAATTACTATTGAAACTTGATCTTGTTCGGGAACAGCAGGTGGCACATTGTCAGCTTCATCTCCCCACAGGGCATTGCCCCAACAAGGTGCAGGCGCTTCGTTATTGACCAATGGAGGCGGCAGAGTGAGAGGTGCATCATTCCAACCCAGCATTGGGTATGGAGGTAAGGCAAACATCAGATTATCAGGCACCAGATTGCCAGGCAAAGGTTGAGGGTTTCCATCGAGAGGCATAGGGTCTTCGTCATTTGGCATCTGGTCTGCAAAATCTGCGCCAAGAACATAGCAAGCGGCCGTCCAAGAAACTTGAGCACCTCCATACTCTGCATAATCACCAAAAACCACATCCCTTGGAACCAAAGGCGTATCTGGGAAACTAGCTTCAACCAAAGTCCGGACAAGATAAGGGTCTTCACTGTCCCAAGAAATAAACTTTCCGAAGGTGCCTACTGCCTGCGAGATGTATTCAGTGGTGCGGTAATCCAGGGGAATCCCAATGAACATTAACCAACCCTTACAAAAACCATGTGTTCCTTTGAAATTATCTCCCTCATCATGCTTCATAAATCTGACAAAACGGTCATTATCCAAAGGAAAAGGTGCATGCTGAACTAGGGTATATCGAACAGTCGGATCTCTGACTTGAAACAGACCTATCCCATGAAACCACGGCTGAGCAGATCGAACCATAATACCTCTATTCTGCAGAAACTGGACGACTTCGTTTCGCACCGGGCCGAACGGCCCCTCCGGCGCCGGCAACACCTCTGCAACCATGTAATCCTCATGCCGGCGGGGCGGATGCGTTGCGGGCGTGAAGAAGGTGCGTGGAAGCCGACGATTGCCACCATCAATGATGAGATGTCCAGGGGGCACAAAGCGCTGTGGGTCGAGCTCGTAGTTCGCCATAGAAGAGCCCGGAGCTTGTTGGGGGTTTTCGTTGATTTGGGGAAGGGGAAGATGCAATGGAGGCGGCAGCGATGGGACTGGATAGTCTATCCCAATAACTCCGGCTCTGTTCCCATGAGTAGCAGCAGATTCCAATAAACTCGCTTTTTGTTGAACCGAAATTGGTCTCCAAACCAATCCATTGGAGCGCGCGAAATCATTACAGGCCTGGCTAGAGTGACCAGGACGGGAGCAAGCCGTGGAGACTACTCGCCTTCCACAAGTCGTTGACATGTGGCCCTTCTGAGAGCAAATAGTACAGGTGATCACACGGTCCACCATGGCATCAAACTGTCTGGCTGCCTCCTGAGATGAGGGGATATCCGGACGGTGAGAAGGAGATGGGCTCGAAGGCCCCGAGGCAGATGGGCCAAATATTGAAGGTGAGGTAGAATCCCGACTGGCCTCCAAAGCCTCTGGGCCAGAATCCGGGCAAATATTTTGAACTGGCGACAATCCCGCCTCTACGCAACTGTCGAGCGAGAATTCTGCATGCACAGGGGAAGGGCCCTCCAAAACCGGATCAATTACCGGCGAAGCAGATTCCGACCGGCTCAACGCCGGCAAGGGAGTAACTGTTCCAAAAACAATAGGTGGACGTGCCACCGTCCAACACAAGTCCATGGGTGGTGAAGGATGTATGACTACACGTTCATGTGCAGGAAGATTATACCCCGCATCTGTCATGAAATCAATGCACTCTTGCGTAGCCGGATATCTATATCCCTTGCAAGCAGAGTATCGCTCAAACGTGGCAAAAGAAAGCTTTTTACGAGCAGAAGTAGCAGTCTTAAGAGCTGATCTAACCGAAGGCTTATTCATGGCCAAAAGACCTAAAGATGAACGGCGCTTAGTAGGACTAACTAGAATCCATTCGGCGTCACATTCCTTCCTCCAGATCCGGAGCTCTCTAATCCAATTTGGCCCCCCATTTCCCCACAGATGAAAATAGCATTTGAACAGGTCGCATGCATAGGAACGGAGATCCATAATAAGAAAACCATCTTGCTTGCAAGAGACATGAAAGGAGTAAACCTTATCCTTGATGTGAAGAACCTGAAGATCAATTGCCGAACCTCCAATTACTGCCTCCAAAACCGCGGCCACAGAATCCTCCGAGAGACGAAAAGTATGGCGGCTGAATGAAACCACTAATATGAATGACCTCCTGTGCCCGGCGGGGTGGACCGTATGTCCAGTAGATCTGAAAACCTCTTCTGCAAAAACCCTACCCTTGGAGAAATCCAAGCCAAGGGTAGATCCACCAGGCGAACCCATACTAGATGAGTATTACCTTGATCCCAGAAGAACGCCGGAACAGATGATCGGAGAGAATCCAGAATTTAGTGGAGAATGAGGCAGATCGCCAGAGAGGGTGGGGGAGCCGAGGTGGAGGGTGGGAGCGCCATTCCGTGACATTTTTGCTATTTTTTTCACCATTGGATTTTTGCGAGGGAAAAATGTTATGTCTTTCCGTGCACCTGATCCGGAGGAGGAATGGCCTAATCCCAAAGATGGTGAAGTCATTGTTTTCTCTGACCACATGAATCGGGGTTTTTCACCACCCAGCTCAAAGTTCTTCAGAGATGTTCTTCATTTTTTCAAACTTCACCCTCAAGATCTTGGACCCAATTCCATATCCAATATCTGCAATTTCCAAGTTCTCTGTGAGGTGTATCTTCAAGAAGAGCCGACTGTGGAACTCTTCAGAGAGTACTTTTATCTGAATCGCCAGAATGAGTGTACCAATGGCCCTAGCTTGGAACTTGGTGGAATCTCAATTCAGCGCTGACAGGGCGCTGTCTTTCCCTTAATAGTCTTACTGAGTCATCCCAAAGATTGGAATCAGACCTGGTTCTATTGCCAATATACGTCTCCAGCCAACGAAAAGCCACTGCCGGGTTATCACACGGAGCGTCTGGATTCCAAGTTTGTGCTCCCTGATAAGCTTACTGCCGCTGAACGCAAGAAGCTTATTCCATCTATTAAAAGGATTAATGCCTTATTAGGGAATGGCTTAACCGGAGTTGACTTGACTCGTTGCTGGATCTCGTGGCGGGTCATCCCTCTAAACCACCGATCCAGATTGATGTATGACTATGGTGGAGGCCCAAATGACTCTCTTCGTCACAGCTCCATTCAACTAACTGAAGAAGATATTGTTTCAATGTCAACTCTCCTGGTGAATGACAAATATGAAGACTGCAGTAAAGTTGGGTTAAACCCCTTCTGCAAACTTAACCCGGCGCCAGAGGTAAAAAACCCTTGACCTCCTTCTCTTTGTATTTTCCTCAGGAGTTTTAAATACTTGCATGACCTTTATCTTGTTTATTTGGTTACAGGCCAAATCTGACTTCTGGACCATGAAGCTGCCAAGAAGGCTAGAGTCGCCGCCATAGCCGCCAGGAAGACGACCCGGAGGTCCAAGAAGAAAAGGAGCACCGCTGAGGACCTGTTAAAGCTTGATGATGATTCTGAGTCGGAGGTAGCCCTTGACTCCCTTGGCCAGTTTTTTAAGAACCTTATTGACACTGACTATTGCCAGGACGACACGGGGGCCAGTCAGGTCGTAGAAGAAGAGGTAACTATTTCCTCCGACTCAGCCCCTTTGCCAAGACAGAAACTTCGACTGGTAACCCGGAAATTAAGGTTTTCACACCCTTTGGCTTATTTGGACCCTCATTTTCTTATGAAAAAGCAGCAACATGAGATCCGCTGTCAGGCCTGGAACAACGATGAACCGCCTTCCGTTTTACAACAAACTCCTCAAAACGCCAGAATGAGGTCTCTTTTATCTTCATCTTTTGCTTTCCATTAATGGATCTACTCCCTTGCATTACTAACTTTATTTTATTTTTGCAGGAGGTTTCTCGCTCTTCTGGCGACTCATCTCAGACTCAATTTCCGGCCTTCAAGACTTCCCCTGGGTAAGGAAAAAGATCATCTTCGTCTATGTCTTTTAAAACTACATTATCGCACTAAATGTCTCATAAAATCTTTCTTAGTGGTCAAGCCAAGTCCAAGAAGGCCAAGGTGACTAAACTGGCAGAAGACCCGTCAGTTCTTGCACCTGAACCAGCCATGCCAACTTCTCTCCCTCGAACTGAAGCACCAGAAGACCCGACTATTGATACTCAATTAGCTCCTGAGTTGTCAGCCGATGAGATCACTCTTAACCTGGCTAACACTGAACCATCTAGTTCAGCTAACCCGCCAACAACTTCGGATACTGACGTATTGATTACTGGTAGCCGATTTGTTGAGCCGGTGACCCCCATTGTGTTAGCCCGACACACTGTGAAACAAGAAGCTTTGGAGAAGCAGAAAGTGCGTTTTGATATCTCTCACTACACTCATCTGAATGCTAGTGACATACTGTACGGCTATCTCAGTCATGTTCATTCTAGCCGTGAGTCAGAAATTGAGATGGTCAAGGAATTACAGCTGAAGTATGAGGTATGTTCTCCGGTTTACTTATACCCTGCCAGCCCCCAAGTCTTCAGATGATGATCCTGAATGACCTGTAGACTTTATGATAGATTGATACTTTATCTCTTAAGTTTTTGAAAAGTCCAACAAAGTAGTACAAACTTCACCTGTAGTCCCCAAGGGCCGGCTCAATTTATCATAAATGAATTGGTACTTAACTTCATAACTACCTTTTACAAGTCCCGATAAATATTGCAATCCGGTTTAATCTTAAGAAACTTTCTGAATATCATGCATTAGCCCCCATGTCCCGAGAGTTGTTACTTTGTAAAGAACTTGGGACTTGAAATATATAAGAATCATAAAAAATTGCTTTGGCAGACATTAGCCCCCAAGTGTCAAGTGGTATTGCGGTGCATAGCACTTGAGACATGAACCTTTAGTTTAAGCCTTGACACACCTATGTATGTTTTGTAGAACGCCTTATCTAAATTGGGCTCCCAATTAACTGATGCAAAGACCCGGGTGGTGGAGCAAGAAGCAGAAATCAAAACTGCTGAATCTAAACTTCAACTGAGTCTTTCTGAGACAGAAAAATTGAAGACCAGTTTGATGGCAAAGAAGAGAAGATGCTGCTGATCCAACGTGCTGAAATAGCTGAAGCGACTCTTGAGGAGGTTACCACAGAGCTCACCTGTTTAAAGAACCGGGTGTCTCAAATGGTTTCCACCATCTTTGTAAGTTATCTGTATTAATCACTTATATCTTCTTTTGACCCGAAATATAATACACCCGCTGAGCCTTCGTTTAAAAACACTCGCAGGTCCACGAAGCAAAAATCTGAGTCAAGATAGTGTGACCAAACTGAAGGCGGTTTATACCTTGGTGGAGCAATTGTATACTGGCGCTCAACGAGCTCTTGCCACCATCTCCCCTGCCAACCAAGGACCCAATCGGTTAAGCGATGTCTTGAAGAAATTGTCAATCTTACCCGCCAGGTTTCAAGAGGTCAAACGATCCCGAGCCAGAGCCGGAGCCCTAACTGCCCCGAGCCGCTCCAAGGCCTGGGTGCTAGATCTAGACCCAGCGGATGTAGCTAAGGGGTACCCTACCATGAAGGAAGACGGGACCCTATTTGTGCAAGATGATTTCATTGCCTGCGTGAGGGGAGTTCGACCTCAAGCTACTATTCTTGGAGACAAGACCAACATTGACAAATATCCGCCGGGTTTTGATTTGGGGAATAAGAAGATGGCGACTCCCTCTTACAAGGTGACAGATCTTATCCCGCCGGTTCGTCAACATACTTTTGCTTCGAAAGTTGATCCGGCCGGTCTGATTGATGATGAAGCAGAGTTCATTGCCCTGAACGGCTTTGACTGGTCCAATCCCAGCTTCCAATAATCAGAAGGAGGTGAACCGGCGAGGGGAGAGTTATAACCATCTTGTGGGCTCTTTAAAGCCTTGTAATATATTTAGCTTGAAACAAATGCATATTTCACCTATGCCATCATGCATAAAATACTGTGTATGACTCTTTGCTTCCTGATGTCAATATATGTGTCACATCGCAGACTAAGGCATAGCCTAGTGGTTGGAAGGGGCTGATGCCTTCCCACCCACCCAGGTTCAAGGCATGGTACTTGCAATTTGGGGTTGTTGCACCAATTATACTGTAGGGGGTTCCCTTACAGTCTTTCTGTCAAAAAATATATGTGTCACATCTATGGTTATATCTGTAATATTTCAGCTCTGTTCCTGTAGCAAAGGAAAAAACTGTATCCTTTGCATCTAGATCACCGGTTTATATGACCCGGGTGATGAGGTTGATGACCTAGTCCTTTTTTGAGAAGTCAATGCTTCTATATGCCTGATGACTATCATGCCTTGGCGGCTTATTGTCAAATAGTCAAGCCGGTGAAAAACCGTGCTGATCGTTTAAATTTGAGACAACAAAGACCAGTAAGACAAAATAGCAGATTTCGAACAATATAAATTAACTTTTTAACTGAAAGTTGGGGGTTTCTGATTCGAATATGATCAGTAAAACCGGACCAAAGGGGTTAATCTAAGATTCGAATACGATCATATAGCCCCCAGTGGCTTTGGCGTTGCACCGATCAAGAGGGTACCGAAAGCTATGTTCTCTTTGGTTCGAATATGACCTATGTTTGAACAAGAAGCCCCCAAATGACCTTGAGAGGTTTTTAACGACCCTGATTCGAATACGATCCAAGTTGGACCCAAAAGGGGTTAAGCTATGATTCGGATACGATCAAGAAGCCCCCTAGTGAGTTTGGCTTTGAGCCGATCAAGAGGGTTAGGACGGCTATGTTCTCTTTGGTTCGAATACGACCCATGTTTGAACAGGAAGCCCCCAAGTGATCATGAGGTTTACAGCTAGATTCGAATACGATCACAAGCCGGACCAAAAAGGTTAAACTAGATTCAGATATGATCAGCTCCTTAATAGCCATTTAAAAATAATAAAAATAGTAAAGATATATGATCTTTGAAGAGGAAAAGGACAGAGGTCATGCTTTATTACTTATCATAGTATATACAATGTCAAAGTATGTACATGACGAGATCTGGTAGCTTAGGTGTAGTATGGCCGGAGCTGAGCAATGTTCCACGGTCGGCGGGTCTCCTCCTCCGACTTACGTGAGTCTTTGTGCTCTCGAACGTCGATGAGGTAATACAACCCGTTGTTTAAATTTTTACTGACCACAAAGGGTCCTTCCCAAGGCGGGGATAGCTTATGTGCATCTGACAGGTCCTGGATGAGTCGGAGCACCATGTCACCTTCTTGAAGGGTCCTGGACTTAACACGGCGGTTGTGATAACGGCGCAGGTCCTGTTGATAAATTGCTGATCGAGCCGCCGCCAAGTCTCTCTCCTCATATAACAAGTCAAGTGCAACCTGTCGGGCTTGTTCATTATTAGCTTCAACGTAAGCCGCCACATGAGGCGAGTCATGACGGATGTTGCTAGGCAGCACCGCTTCCGCTCCATAAACCATGAAGAAAGGTGTATAACCTATAGACCTGTTAGGAGTGGTGTTGATACTCCACAGCACCGAGGGTAATTCCTCTACCCAACAATCCGGCGTCCGTTGTAAGGGAACCATGAGCCGGGGCTTGAGACCTTTTAAGATTTCCTGATTTGCTCTCTCAGCCTGACCATTAGATTGAGGGTGGGCTACGGAAGAAACATCAAGACGGATGTGCTCTCGTTGACAAAACTCCTCCATAGCACCTTGGGACAAATTAGTGACATTATCAGTGATAATGCTGTGTGGAAACCAAAGGAAAATCACCTTTTTCATGAACTGAACCGCCATGGCTGCATCACACTTAGTCACTGGCTCTGCCTCACCCCATTTTGTGAATTTGTCAACTACCACTAAAAGATGTGTCTTTTTATCTTTGGACCTTTTGAAAGGTCCGACCATGTCAAGCCCCCAAACTGCAAACGACCAAGTGATTGGAATCATCCACAACTCTTGAGCTGGCACATGCGCTCGTCGTGCAAATTTTTGACATCGATCACACCTACTAACCAGATCCTCTGCATCAGCGTGAGCCGTTAACCAATAAAACCCATGATGAAAAGCTTTGGCCATAAGAGACTTTGACCCAGCGTGATGACCACAATCCCCTTCATGGATCTCACAAAGTATTTCTTGGCCTTCTTGAGGAGAAACACAATGCTGAAATGCTCCAGTGATGCTGCGATGATACAACTCTCCGTCAGAAATCATCATTGACTTGGACCGTCGGGTTATCTGTCGGGCCAGGGTCTCGTCCTCTGGCAACTCGCCCCGGGTCATGTAAGCCAAGAACGGTACTATCCAATCTGGAATGACATGAAGAGTCGCCACCAACTATGCATTCGGTCAGGAACGGCCAAATCTTCCTCTGTAGGTAACTTAACAGACGGGTTATGCAAAACATCTAAAAAGGTGTTAGGTGGCACCGGCTTATGCTGAGATCCCAACCGGCTTAAGGCATCGGCCGCTTCGTTCTACCTACGGTCAATGTGTTCCACTTGATAACCCTTAAAATGTCCTGCAACAGCGTCGACTTCACGGCAATAAGCGGCCATGAGAGGATCCTTGGAATCCCACTTGCCTGACACCTGTTGGGCTACCAAATCTGAATCACCAAGGCACTGGACCCGGCTCAGACTCATCTCTTTAGCCATTCTAAGACCATGGTGCAAAGCTTCATACTCTGCTGCATTGTTAGTACAAGGAAACATCAATCGCAACACATAACAGAACTTGTCCCCACGAGGAGAAGTTAGAACAACTCCAGCCCCCGAGCCTTCCAACTTCCTGGACCCATCAAAATGAATCGTCCAATATGTGTTGTCTGGTTTCTCTTCTGGCATCTGCAACTCGGTCCAGTCATTAATGAAGTCAACCAGCGCTTGAGATTTGATCGTAGTACGTGGCATATACTTCAAACCATGAGACCCAAGTTCAATAACCCACTTGGCGACTCGTCCTGTGGCTTATCTATTTTGAATGATGTCTCCTAGAGGAGCAGAGCTAACCACAGTGATTGGGTGACCCTGAAAGTAATGTTTAAGCTTCCGGCTTGCCATGAACACCCCATAAACGAGATTCTGCCAGTGTGGATATCTTTGTTTAGATTCAATGAGCACCTCACTGACGTAATAAACCAGTCGTTGGACCGGATGTTCCTTGCCAGCCTCCTTGGGTTCCACAACAATGGCCACGGTGACCGCACGTGAGTTAGCAGCCACATATAACAACAACGACTCTTTCTCAACCGGAGCAGCAAGAACCAGCGGCTCAGCGAGCTGTTTCTTCAAATCCTCAAAAGCAGAGTTAGCAGCATCACTCCAGACAAAGTCATCCGCCTTTTTCATCATTTGATACAAAGGCATCGCCTTCTCCCCTAACCGGCTTATAAACCGGCTTAAGGCAGCGACGTGACCCGCCAGCCGCTGAACGTCATTGATGCACACCGGTTTGGCCAGAGATGTGATTGCCTTAATTTTCTTCCGGTTAGCCTCAATACCTCGGTTAGACACCAAAAAACCCAAAAGTTTGCTAGCTGGGACTCCAAAAACACATTTGGCCGAGTTAAGCATCATCTTGTAGACCCAGAGGTTATCAAAGGTCTCCTTCAGATTAGTTACCATGGTTTCCTTCTCTCTGGATTTTTCACCACTATGTCATCCACATAAGCATGAACATTATACCCAATCTGACTGTGAAGACAATTCTGTACACATCGTTGATATGTCGCCTGGGCACTTTTCAGTCCAAAAGGCATAGACACATAATAGAAGGCTCCAAATGGAGTCATGAAAGCCGTCTTCTCCTGGTCCTTAACTGCCATCTTGATCTGATGATAACCTGAATATGCATCCAAAAAACTCAAACGATCGCAACCCGCCGTAGCATCAATGATCTAATCAATACGAGGGAGAGCAAAAGGGTCAGCCGGACAAGCCTTGTTCAAATCGGTGTAATCCACACACATACGCTAGGTGCTGTTCTTTTTTAGCACAAGCACCGGGTTAGCCAACCACTTTGGGTGAAAAACTTCAACAATGAACCCGGCCGCCAAGAGCCGGGCCACCTCTTCTCCAATGGCTTTGCGCCTTTCCTCGATAAACCGTCGAAGAAACTGCCTGACCGGCTTAAATTTCGGATCAATATTAAGAGTGTGCTCGGCGAGTTCTCTCGGGACACCCTGCATGTCAGAAGGTTTCCATGCAAAGATGTCCCGGTTCTCAAGGGTGAACTCGATGAGCGCGCTTTCCTATTTTGGATCAAAGTTGGCACTGGTTATGAACTGCTTGGATGAGTCGCCAGGCACAAAATCAACCATTTTGGTGTCATCAGCTGACTTTAATTTCAACACCGGTTCATGCTCTATAGTTGGCTTCTTTAAAGACGTCATGTCTGCTGGGTGAACGTTGTCTTTACAAAACTTCAATTCCTCAGTCGCACAAACAGAATTAGCATAAGCGGCATCACCTTCTTCACATTCCAGGGCTAATTTCCGGCTTCCATGTACTGTAATGGTGCCTTTATAACCCGGCATCTGGAGTTGCAGATATTCATAACACGGCCGAGCCATGAACATGGCGTAAGCTGGCCGTCCAAACAGAGCATGATACGGACTTTTGATCTTAACCACTTCAAAAGTTAACTTCTCAGCTCTGGAATCATATTCATCCCCAAAGGCTACTTCCAGTTCAATCTTACCAACTGGGTATGCCGACTTACCAGGGACAACACCATGAAAAACAGTGTTGGATTGTTTAAGACTCTTATCAGTCAACCCCATCCGACGAAACGTCTCATAATAGAGGATGTTGATGCTACTGCCTCCGTCCATGAGCACCTTAGTGAACTTATATCCACCAACCTGAGGTGCCACCACCAAGGCCAAGTGACCCGGATTATCAACCCGGGGAGGGTGATCTTCTCTGCTCCACACAATAGGATATTCTGACCACCTCAAATAACATGGAATCATTGGCTCAACGGCGTTGACAGCCCTCTTATGAAGCTTCTGGTCCCTCTTGCATAAACTAGTGGTAAACACGTGGTACTACCCACTATTCAACTGTTTTGGGTTACTCTGATACCCGGATTGTTGTTGCTGATTTTTTGGCCGGGTTGCTGATTATAGCCGCCCTGGTTACCCGGATGGCCCTGACCGTGAAAACTGCCTCCGCCTGACCCGACGCCCGGGCCCTAAAACCCGCCTCCGTCTGAACCACCGCCAGGTACGTGGCTACCATCAAACATGTTGGAATTTTTAAATTCCTTCATGATCATACAGTCCTTCCACAGATGGGTAGCTAGCTCCCGGGTGCCGTGTCTTGGACAAGGTTCATTCAGTAGTTGCTCGAGGGTGGGACCTGACCCGCCTGACCGAGGGGGTTGCATACCCTTGCGCCGTTGGTTGTTGCCCTGTGCATTGGTGTTAGCCACAAACTCGTCAGCCTTACGTTTATTACCTCCTTGATTTGTTGGGTTATGCTGGTGGCCCTTGCTGTTGCCATTCTTCTTTCCCTTCCCTGTTTTCTCTTCATCAGACACGGGATCCTTGGTACTATCAGAATCAGCGTACTTGACCAGGGCCGCCATCAACTAGCCCATGTCATTACAGTCATGCTTGAGCCGTCCCAGCTTTTGCTTCAAAGGTTCAAAATGGCATTTTTTCTCCAACATTAAGACTGCAGAGCCGGCATCCATCTTATCAGATGAATGCATTATCTCCTTGACCCGGCGCACCCAATGGGTCGTGGACTCAACTTCCTCTTGCTTACAATTAGTTAGGTCCACGATTGACATAGGTTGTTTACATGTGTCCTTGAAGTTATGAATGAACCGGGCCTTTAACTCCGCCCATGAGCCGATGGAATTGGGTGGCAACCCTTTCAACCAAGTGCGAGCCGTTCCATCCAACATCATAGCGAAATACTTTGCCATTGCTGCATCGCTGACTTCCAACAGCTCCATCGCCATCTCATAACTTTCAATCCAGGCCCCAGGCTGCAAGTCGGCCGTGTAATTAGGCACCTTACGAGGCCCCTTGAAGTCTTTTGGCAAGCGCTCATTACGTATAGCCGGCACCAGGCAAGGGACACCTCCTATTCTTGTGGCTACTCCTGCCTCAATAAAGGTTGCCGGGTAAACCGGAAAAGCCTGATGAGCCGCCTGCTCAGCTGCCAGTTGAGCCTCCCGCTCAACCTCTTGACGGATTCTCTCCTGATCCGCCAGGTTAAGGGATCCACCCTGCGCCGGCTCATGCCTAGGCGGTTGGTTACGACGTTGAGCGTTGCTCGACATAGCGGCTGAGTCCATATGCCTGCTATAGCTCCGGCTCCGGCTTGGGCTAGGGGTTGAATGGATTCTGTCTCGACTGTAAGAGTATGCATCCTGCTGCGCCAGAGCTGTCTGAAGAAGTTCTCTCACCCTTCGTGTTTCAATTGCTGTCGGAGAGTCGCCTTCCATCGAGAGAGCCGCCAAACGAGCCGATGCAGCAATGAGATTCTCCAAAGGGTTAGAAAAGTGACCCGGTGGTATTGGTGTGTAATGAGGCAGAGCGGTATTCATACAAGGTGGTTCCATGGCCCATGGTTGAACCGGGCCCCCAGCCCCGGGTGTCGTGATCCGGTTTGCCTCCGGCGGGTTACTTGGGCCAGCCCCAGGTGTGTGGAAAAGGTTCCTAGGGTCGTACGTCAGAGGCAGGCGTGATTGAGTTTTCGGGTGCCTTCTCCTCATGACCTCGTTTGACGTGTTCAGATCCACCGAGAGCCGGAAAGTCTCCTCTTGAAGCTGCTGAGCATGAGCATCCAAAGTCGCCCGCTCCGCGGCCATCCAGACCTCTTCTGCTGCTAAATTTTCCTTGGCCTGTGCCACCTCTTCGCGCAGCCGTGCCACCTCTACGTCATGCTGAACCTTATCTGCCGGCTCCACTGCAGCAGTCAACAGAGCCGTCAACTTATCCATGAGGTCCATTAGCATCTGAGCCGGGGGCGCGCGGGGTCTCTTGATTCGGCTGCTGCCGACCCGGTGGTTACTGCTGCCGCGGCGGTAGAGTTCTGCCCAGGTTGAGTGCCAGCCATGAAAACTCCGGCTTGATTCGGTGGCTCAGAGAGGTCCAGAATACTGCTGCCATCGGAACAGCCCCCAAGCACGCCATCTTGTAGCTGATACAAAGAATCTGTCTCGCCTGAGGAGGATTCACCATCGGAACAAATTGCCATTTCACCGCCATCCACTGATCCTTCAGAGAACTTACCTCCATGGATGCAACCCACGAAGGCATTCTTTACAGAAGGCTGGGCCTGAGCGAATCTCGCGCGCTGAGCCGTCTCGATGAGGTTGGTGCAGACATCCGGCTCAGGGCCTGATTCACCGATCCGACCGGTGAAGACATGGATTCCGCCAAAGGGGACCCGGTACCCATACTCAATCGAGCCGGCCTCGGGGCCCCAGCCTTCATCGTCTATGAAGAGCTTGCCGCAACGACTCTTGGTCATCCGGCCCACAACGTATCCCTTGAGCCCTTCGAAGTTGCCCTTCAAGAACTCGAATCCACCGTGCGCTGGCGCCACGGTGGGCGCCAACTGTCATGGAATTCTCATGGAAGATGTACTAGCAAAAGGACTTAGTCGTAGGGCCATCGCAATTAGGAAGCTTAAAGGGGTTAATCAGGACAAAGGACACGAGAGGTTTATACAAGTTCGGCCCCTTACGATGAAGGTAAAAACCTACGTCTAGTTGTGTTGGAATTGCTGGGATTTCGATGACCAGGGAGCAAATCTGCTTTGCCTGGCTTCGAGTTGCTGTTTCTTTTTATAAGCCGCCACCGGGTCGTCCCCTTATATACATGGGTTGATGCCTAGCGGCCTACAGAGTCCCGGCCGGCTCATAAAATGTGTCCGGCTCGGTGACTCCTTTATATGCCTTTCTTTACAAGTCTTTCTTTACATACGGCGGTTTACAATATTGGGCCTCAAGCCGCCTCTAGGCTTTAGGCCTTCTACGAGCCTTAATAAACTATCACCTTGAATATTACTAGGCTACTTTTGTAACCCGCCATTGGGGTTGACCCGGCCCCTCCTGGGCGGGTCATACCTGGTAGCTATATTCCCAACACTATGGTTAGGTTTACCTTAATACTTCTGTTGTAGTTGAGGATGCTTGCAATAGGGGTTAATCATAAGTGGGATGCTTGTCCAAGGAAGGACAGTACCCAAGCAGTGGTTCACCCACATATCAAATAATCAAAGTACCGAACGTGAATCATATTAGCGTGATGAAAACTAGCTTGACGATAATTCCCATGTGTCCTCGGGAGCGGTTTCCTTTATATAAGAGTTCGTCCAGGCTTGTCCTTTGCTACAAAAAGGATTGGGCCATCTTGCTGCACCTTATTTACTTTTATTACTTGTTACTCGTTACAAATTACCTTATCACAAAACTATCTGTTACCGATAATATCAGTGCTTGCAGAAAATACCTTGTTGAAAACCGCTTATCATTTCCTTCTGCTCCTCATTGGGTTCGACACTCTGACTTATCGAAAAGGCTACGATAGATCCCCTACACTTGTGGGTCATCAAGACTCTTTTCTGGCACCATTGCCGGGGAGTGAAGCGCCTTTGGTAGGTGGAATTTGGTAAGGAAAAATTTATATAGTGTGCTGAAATTTACTGTCACTTGTTACTATGGAACATAATCCTTTGAGGGGCTTGTTTGGGGTATCTTCACCCCGACTAGTAGAGCAAAGATCTTCTCCTCAACCTACTGAACCTACTGAAAATTTTTACTTTGAAATTCCTTCGGGTATGATAGAGAAACTGCTAGCTAATCCTTTCACAGATGATGGAACATTACATCCCGATTTGCACCTAATCTATGTGGATGAAGTTTGTGGATTATTTAAGCTTGCAGGTATGCTCGAGGATGTTATCAAGAAGAAGGTCTTCCCTTTATCTTTGAAGGGAGAGGCATTGACATGGTTTAGGCTATGTGATGGTACGGGATCATGGAACTACAACCGATTGAAATTGGAATTTCATCAGAAGTTTTATCATATGCATCTTGTTCATCGTGATCGTAATTATATATATAATTTTGGCCTCGTGAAGGAGAAAGAATCTATCAAGCTTGGGGGAGGCTTAAGTCAATGTTCTATTCATGCCCCAATCATGAGCTCTCAAGAGAAATTATTATTAAAAAAATTATGATCGGCTTTCTCTCGATAATCACTCCATGCTCGATACTTCTTGTACTAAATCTTTTATGATGAAGACTATTGAATTCAAATGTGATTTATTGGAAAGAATTAAATGCAACTTTGAAGATTGGGACCTCGATGAAGGTAAAGAGTTAGGTATAACACCTAAGTTTGATTGTGTTAAATCTTTTATGGATACTGCTGCTTTCTGTGAATTTAGCACTAAGTATAGACTTGACTCAGAGATAGTAGCTTCTTTATGTGAATCCTTTGCTACTCATGTTGATCTCCCTAAGGAGAAGTGGTTTAAATATAATCCTCCCATTGATGTAAAAGTAGTTGAACCTATTAAAGTTGAAGAAAAGACTATCACTTATAATGATCATGTTGTTCCGACTGCTTATATTGAGAAACCACCTTTCCCTGTTAGAATAAAGGATCATGCTAAAGCTTCAACTGTAGTTCGTAAGAGTAATACTAGAACACCTACTCCCTCTGAGCAAATTAAATTTGAACCTAGTGTTGCTATGGTTGAAGATCTCTTGGCTGATAATATTGATGGGCATGTTATTTACTTGTGTGATGAAGCTGCTAGAATTGCTAGACCCGATACTAAAAATAAACATAGACCTGTTGTAGGCATGCCTGTTATTTCTGTTAAAATAGGAGATCATTGCTATCATGGCTTATGTGATATGGGTGCTTCCTCATTCCTTATACAAAGAAATTAAGCTTGCCAATAGAGACACTATTTCACCAGTTGGGATTGTTAGAGATGTTGAAGTCTTGTGTGGGAAAGTTAAATATCCTGCTGATTTTCTTGTTCTTGGTTCCCCACAAGATGACTTTTGTCCCATTATATTTGGTAGACCCTTCTTGAATACTACTAATGCTAAGATAGACTGCAATAAGGATATTGTTTCTGTTGGTTTAGGGGATATGTCTCATGAATTTAATTTTGCTAAATTTCGTAGACAACCCCATGATAAAGAATTGCCTAGTAAAGATGAAATTATTGGTCTTGCTTCTATTGCCGTGCCTCCTATTGATCCTTTAGAACAATATTTGCTAGACCATGGAAATGATATGTTTATGAATGAAAGAAGGGAAATAGATGAAGTATTCTTTAAATAGGGACCTATCTTGAAACACAACTTGCCTGTTGAAATCCTAGGGGGTCCTCCTCCACCCAAGGGTGACCCCATGTTTGAGCTTAAACCATTACCTAATACTCTTAAATATGCTTATCTTGATGAGAAAGAGATATATCCTGTTATTATTAGTGCTAACCTTTCAGAGCATGAAGAAAAGAAATTACTGAAAACTCTGAAGAAGCACCGTGCTGCTATTGGATATACTCTTGATGATCTTAAGGGCATTACTTCCACTCTATGCCAGCACAAAATAAAATTGGAGAAAGATGTGAAACCGGTTGTTGATCACCAACGATGGTTAAATCCTAAGATGAAAGAAGTGGTAAGAAAAGAAATACTAAAGCTTCTGGAGGCAGGTATAATTTATCCCGTTGCTGATAGTCAGTGGGTAAGCCCTGTCCATTGTGTCCCTAAGAAGGGAGGTATTACTATTGTTCCTAATGATAAAGATGAACTGATCCCACAAAGAATTGTTACATGTTATAGAATGGTAATTGATTTCTGCAAATTAAATAAAGCTACTAAAAAGGATCATTACCCTTTACCTTTTATTTATCAAATGCTAGAAAGATTATCCAAACATACACATTTTTGCTTTCTAGATGGTTATTCTGGTTTCTCTCAAATACCTGTGTCAAAAGAGGATCAAGAAAAGACAACTTTTACTTGCCCTTTCGGTACCTTTGCTTATAGACATATGCCTTTTGGTTTATGCAATGCACCTGCTACTTTTCAAAGATGTATGACTGCTATATTCTCTGACTTTTGTGAAAAGATTGTTCAGGTTTTCATGGATGATTTCTCTGTTTACGGAACTTCTTTTGATGATTACTTAAGCAATCTTGATCGAGTTTTGCAGAGATGTGAAGAAACTAATCTTGTCTTGAATTGGGAGAAGTGCCACTTTATGGTTAATGAAGGTATTGTCTTGGGGCATAAAATTTCTGAAAGAGGTATTGAAGTTGATAAAGCTAAAGTTGATGCTATTGAAAATATGCCGTGTCCCAAGGACATTAAAGGTATAAGAAGCTTCCTTGGTCATGCCGGTTTTTATAGGAGGTTCATTAAGGACTTCTCTAAAATTTCTCGGCCTCTCATTAATCTCTTACAAAAAGATGTTCCTTTTGTCTTTGATGATTATTGTGTAGAAGCATTTGAAATACTTAAGAAAGCTTTGATTTCTGCACCTATTGTTCAGCCTCCTGATTGGAATTTACCATTTGAGATTATGTGTGATGCTAGTGATTATGCTGTAGGGGCTGTTCTGGGACAAAGAGTTGATAAGAAACTAAATGTTATTCAATATGCTAGTAAAACTCTAGACAGTGCCCAGAGAAACTATTCTACTACTGAAAAAGAATTTTTAGCAGTTGTATTTGCTTGTGATAAGTTCAGACCTTATATTGTTGATTCTAAAGTAACTGTTCACACTGATCATGCTGCTATTAAATATCTTATGGAAAAGAAAGATGCTAAACCTAGACTTATTAGATGGGTTCTCTTGCTACAAGAAAATGATTTGCATATTATTGATAGAAAGGGAGCGAAGAACCCCGTTGCAGACAACTTGTCTAGGTTAGAGAATGTTCTTGATGACCGACTACCTATTGATGATAGCTTTCCTGATGAACAACTAGCTGTCATAAATGCTTCTCGTACTGCTCCATGGTATGCTGATTATGCTAATTATATTGTTGCCAAATTTATACCACCTAGTTTCACATACCAGCAAAAGAAAAAGTTCTTCTATGATTTAAGGCATTACTTTTGGGATGACCCACACCTTTATAAAGAAGGAGTAGATGGTGTTATTAGACGTTGTGTACCTGAGCATGAATAGGAACAGATCCTACGGAAGTGTCACTCCGAGGCTTATGGAGGACACCATGCTGGAGACAGAACTGCACATAAGGTATTGCAATCCAGTTTTTATTGGCCTACTCTCTTCAAGGATGCACGTAAGTTTGTCTTGTCTTGTGATGAATGTCAAAGAATTGGTAATATTAGCAGACGTCAAGAAATGCCTATGAATTATTCACTTTTTATTCAACCATTTGATGTTTGGGGCTTTGATTATATGGGACCTTTTCCTTCCTCTAATGGGTATACACATATTTTAGTTGATGTTGATTAGGTTACTAAGTGGGTAGAAGCTATTCCAACTAGTAGTGCTGATCATAACACCTCTATTAAGATGCTTAAAGAAGTTATTTTTCCAAGGTTTGGAGTCCCTAGATACTTAATGACTGATGGTGGTTCACATTTTATTCATGGTGCCTTTCGTAAAATGCTTGCTAAGTATGATGTTAATCATAGAATTGCATCTCCTTATGACCCACAGTCTAGTGGTCAAGTAGAACTGAGCAATAGAGAGCTTAAATTAATTTTGCAAAAGACTGTTAATAGATCTAATAAGAATTGGTCCAAGAAACTTGATGATGCATTATGGGCCTATAGAACTGCATACAAAAATCCTATGGGTATGTCTCTGTATAAAATGGTTTATGGAAAGGCATGTCACTTACCTCTTGAACTAGAACATAAGGCATATTGGGCCATTAAAGAGCTCAATTTTGATTTCAAACTTGTTGGTGAGAAGAGGCTTTTTGACATTAGCTCACTTGATGAATGGAGAACCCAGGCTTATGAGAATGCCAAACTGTTTAAAGAAAAAGTTAAAAGATGGCATGACAAAAGGATACAAAAACATGAGTTTAATGTAGGTGATTATGTATTGTTATACAACTCTCGTTTAAGATTTTTTTGCAGGAAAACTTCTCTCTAAATGGGAAGGTCCTCACGTTATGGAGGAGGTTTACCGTTCCGGTGCCATAAAAATCAACAATTTCGAAGGCACAAATCCGATGGTGGTGAACGGTCAAAGAATCAAACATTATATCTCAGGTAATACCATAAATGTTGAAACTGATGTTATTTAAACCATAACCCCGGAGGAATACATAAGGGACACTCTCCAGAACGTTTTAGACTCCGAAAAGGAATAGGTATGTGGTACGGTAAGTAAACCGACTCCAAAGCAGCTCAAATGACAATTTTTCTCCGTTTTGGAATATTTAAGAAAATAGGAAAATAAGAAGTAGTCCAGAAAGGACACGAGGCTTCCACGAGGGTGGAGGGCGCACCCTACCCCCCTGTCCGCGCCCCCTGCCTCATTGGCACCTCGTGTACTCTCCGGACTCCGTTTTCTTGCACGGTACTTCTTTTGGTCGGTAAAAATTCATTATATAATCTCCTGAAGGTTTTTACCACCGAATCACGCAAATATCTTCTGTCTTTGTTTCGAGCTGTTTTTCTGATAGATCTAGATTTCCATGGCATCTTCAAGTGCCCCGAGGACAAGTTCTTCGAGAAGGTCATCAACCCCTACCTCGCGGAGGTGCTGCAACACCCTCAAACCATTGAGATGCGTGAGGGGTTGCTACACATCCGCGATGTTGAGCGACCAAGGAGGACCGGAAGCGTGGAGATAAGGCTCGAGGCAATGGAGCAACAAGTTTTCAAGTGCCAGGATATGGTGGAACGTGGACTCGACTCCAATCATATAATGATCACGGAGTTCACCAACAACCACAAGCTGGATGACAAGAACATTGGGGAGGCCATCTTCAAGCTTCATGAGAAAATTGAGCGCCTCCAAGCCCAGATCTATGACTCGCAAACCAAAACTGTGAGTATGAATATAGATTCAAGAGGATGAGTTTGGCTGTAGATTTGAGGATCCCGGAGACTCGACCATCCATCTATGTTGGTGAGCCTATGCCTTGGAAGATGGATGACAAGCCCACATCATCAATAACTCCATCATCACCACCTCCATGGAAGGAGACATAAACACATGGGTATGGGCACTCCCCTTGGCAACAACCAAGCTTGGGGGAGTGCCCCGGTATCGTATCTTCATCACACTTTTATCTTTACCATTTTTCTTAGTTCCATCCTTTTGGTAATATCTTGATCTAGTATAATAAAGTTTTAGTATGATCTAGTTGTGAGTTTTGCTTTATGATCCTTCTATGTAATCGAGTCCGTGATCTATATACAATAAAGAATAGTGTTGAGTCAAGGGCTTGATTATCTTGCTATGATCTTGAGGGAATAAAAATAAAATAAAAGAGAAAGAATAAAAATAAATAAAGAGAACATATGGATCTTATGGAGGGTAATGACTTCACATATAAAGAGTATGATGAATAAAAGTTGTTGAGAGTTGACAAACATAGTTTTGGTCATCGTTGCAATTAATAGGAAGTAATAAGGAAAGAGAGGTTTTCACATATAAATATACTATCTTGGACATCTTTTATGATTGTGAGCACTCATTAAAATATGACATGCTAAAGAGTTGACGTTGGACAAGGAAGACAACGTAATGGGTTATGTTTTCTTACATCTGAAATAAATTATATTGGCATGGATCATCCAACATGTTGAGCTTGCCTTTCCCTCTCATGCTAGCCAAATTCTTTGCACCAAGTAGAAATACTACTTGTGCTTCCAAATATCCTTAAACCCAGTTTTGCCATGAGAGTCCACCATATCTACCTATGGATTGAGTAAGATCCTTCAAGTAAGTTGTCATTGTTGCAAGCAATAAAAATTTCTCTCTAAATATGTATGATTTATTAGTGTGGGGAACATAAGCTTTATACAATCTTGTGATGTGCAAGAAATAAAAGCGACGGACTGCATAATAAAGGTCCATATCTCAAGTGGCAATATAAAGTGACATTCTTTTGCATTAAGACTTCGTGCATCCAACCATAAAAGCACATGACAACCTCTGCTTCCCTCAGCGAAGGGCCTGTCTTTTATTCTTATCTTATACTTCATATAAGAGTCATGGTGATCTTCACCTTTCCTTTTTACATTTTATCCTTTGGCATGCACAATGTGTTGGAAAGATCCTCATATATATAGCTAATTGGATGGGAGTTTTCATGAACTATTATTGTTGACATTACCCTTGAGGTAAGAGGTTGGGAGGCAAAACTATAAGCACCTATCTTTCTCTGTGTCCGATTAAAACTTCATAACCATAAATATCGTGTGAGTGTTAGCAATTGTGAAAGACTAAATGATGGTTGAGTATGTGGACTTGCTGAAAACCTCTTATTGACTCTTTCTGATGTTATGATAAATTGCGATTGCCTCGATGACTGAGATTATAGTTTGATTGGTTCTCACTGAAGTTTCTGATTCATACTTGAAATTGTGACTGAATTGTTACTTTAGCATAAGAGATCATATGACAATATATGTATATGTTGCTGTTATAAGAATGATCATGATGCCCTCATGTCCATATTTTATTTTTATCGACACCTCTATCTCTAAACATGTGGACATATTTTTCAATTTCAGCTTTCGCTTGAGGACAAGCGAGGTCTAAGCTTGGGGGAGTTGATACGTCCATTTTCCATCATGCTTTTATATCGATATTTATTTCATTATGGGCTGTTATTACACATTATGTCACAATACTTATGACTGTTCTCTCTTATTTTACAAGGTTTACATGAAGAGGGGGAATGCCGGCAGCTAGAATTCTGGGCTGGAAAAGGAGCAAATATTAGAGACCTATTCTGCACAACTCCAAAAGTCTTGAAACTTCACGAGAGCACGTTTCAGAATATATAAAAAATATTAGGCGAAAGAAGTACTAGAGGGGGGCCACCCACCGTCCACAAGGGTGGGGGCGCGCCCTACCCCCCTGGGCGTGCCCCCTGCCTCGTGGGCCCCTTGGAAGCCCTCTGATGCCCATCTTTGGCTATATGGAGTATTTCGTGGAGAAAAAAATCATAAGCAAGCTTACGGGACGAAACTCCGCCGCCACAAGGCGGAACCTTGGCGGAACCAATCTAGGGCTCCGGCGGAGCTGTTCTGCCAGGGAAACTTCCCTTCGGGAGGGGGAAATTATCACCATCATCATCACCAACGATCCTCTCATTGGGACGGGGTCAATCTCCATCAACATCTTCAACAGCACCATCTCATCTCCAACCCTAGTTCATCTCTTGTATCCAATCTTTGTCTCAAAACCTCAGATTGGTACCTGTGGGTTGCTAGTAGTGTTGATTACTCCTTGTAGTTGATGCTAGTTGGTTTACTTGGTGGAAGATCATAGGTTCAGATACTATATGCATATTAATTCCCCTATGATTATGAACATGAATATGCTTTGCGAGTAGTTACGTTCGTTCCTGAGGACATGGGAGAAGTCTTGCTATAAGTAGTCATGTGAATTTGGTATTCGTTCGATATTTTGATGAGATGTATGGTGTCTTTCCTCTAGTAGTGTCATGTGAACGTAGACTACATGACACTTCACCATTGTTTGGGCCTAGAGGAGGGCATTGGGAAGTAATAAGTAGATGATGGGTTGCTAGAGTGACAGAAGCTTAAACCCTAGTTTATGCATTGCTTCGTAAGGGCTGATTTGGATCCATATGTTTCATGCTATGGTTAGGTTTACCTTAATACTTCTGTTATAGTTGCGGATGCTTGCAATAGGGGTTAATCATAAGTGGGATGCTTGTCCAAGGAAGGATAGTGCCCAAGCACCGGTCCACCCACATATCAAATTATCAAAGTACCGAATGCGAATCATATGAGCGTGATGAAAACTAGCTTGACGATAATTCCCATGTGTCCTCGGGAGCGCTTTCCTTTATATAAGAGTTTGTCCAGTCTTGTACTTTGCTACAAAAAGGATTGGGCCATCTTGCTGCACCTTATTTACTTTAATTACTTATCACTCGTTACAAATTACCTAATCACAAAACTATCTATTGGCAATAATTTCAGTGCTTGCAGAAAATACCTTGCTGAAAACCGCTTATCATTTCCTTCTGCTCCTCGTTGGGTTCAGCACTCTTACTTATCGAAAAGGCTATGATAGATCCCCTACACTTGTGGGTCATCAGTCACGCCCGCGCCGAGTCCGCAAACCGGGTGCCGACGGGGAATCTACCTTCGAGACCTTGAATGCCATGTTGATCCTGCAATCTGAAGGAGCAATTTGGGTCAGTTGACTCTTGTGAGCCGTCGGATGCAACATGGATGGCTAGAAGGGCTTCTTTAACCTCTGAAATTGATGCACTGTTCATCTTCTTAGCCCGCCACATGCCTAACCGCCTGCTGCCGCCGCCCCACCCTCCCTTGAACCGCCTGTCACCGCCATGCTCCCCCCACCCTCACCATCCGTTTAACCCCGGGCACGATCCATTTTTTCTGGCGAACTGCATTCTGATGACCCACAAGTATAGGGGATCTATCATAGTCCTTTCGATAAGTAAGAGTGTCGAACCCAACAAGGAGCAGAAGGAAATGATAAGCGGTTTTCAACAAGGTATTCTCTGCAAGCACTGAAAAAATAGGTAACAGATAGTTGTGTGATAGGATAATTTGTAACGAGTAACAAGTAATAGAAGTAAATAAGGTGCAGTAAGATGGACCAATCCTTTTGTAGCAAAGGACAAGCCTGGACAAACTCTTATATGATGTAAAGCGCTCCCGAGGACACATGGGAATATCGTCAAGCTAGTTTTCATCACGTTCATATGATTCGCGTTCGGTACTTTGATAATTTGGTATGTGGGTAGACCGGTGCTTGGGTACTGTCCTTACTTGGACAAGCATCCCACTTATTATTAACCTCTATTGCAAGCATCCGCAACTATAACAAAAGTATTAAGGTAAACCTAACCATAGCATGAAACATATGGATCCAAATCAGCCTCTTACGAAGCAACGCATAAACTAGGGTTTAAGCTTCTGTCACTCTAGCAACCCATCATCTACTTATTACTTCCCAATTCCTTCCTCTAGGCCCAAATAATGGTGAAGTGTCATGTAGTCGACGTTCACATAACACCACTAGAGGAGAGACAACATACATCTCATCAAAATATCGAACGAGTACCAAATTCACATGACTACTAATAGCAAGACTTCTCCCATGTCCTCAGGAAAAAACGTAACTACTCACAAAGCATATTCATGTTCATAATTAGAGGGGTATTAATATGCATATAGGATCTGAACATATGATCTTCCACCAAATAAACCAACTAGCATCAACTACAAGGAGTAATTAACACTACTAGCAACCCATAGGTACCAATCCCGGACTTGGAGACAAGAATTGGATACAAGAGATGAACTAGGGTTTTGAGAGGAGATGGTGCAAAATGGACGTATCAACTCCCCCAAGCTTAGACCTCGCCTGTCCTCAAGCGAAAGCCGAAATAGAAAAATATGTCCACATGTTTAGAGATAGAGGTGTCGATAAAAATAAAATACAGACATGAGGGCATCATGATCATTCTTAGAACAACAACTTATATAATTCTTGTCATATGATTTCTTTTGCTAGAGTAATAATTAAATCAGAATTTCAAGTATGAATCATAAACTTCGTTGAAAACTAACAAACTATAATCTCAGTCATTGGAGCAATTGCAATTTATCATAACATAGGAAAGAGTCAAAATAAGAACTTTTCAGCAAGTCCACATACTCAACTATCATATAGTCTTTCACAATTGCTAACACTCACGCAATACTTATGGGTATGGAGTTTTAATCGGACACAGAGAAAGATAGGGGCTTATAGTTTTGCCTCCCAACGTTTTACCTCAAGGGTAATGTCAACAATAATAGTTCATGAAAACTCACATCCAATTAGCCATATATACCAGGATTCTTCCAACATGTTGTGCTTGCCAAAAGATAAAATATAAAAAGGAAAGGTGAAGATCACCATGACTCTTATGTAAGGTAGGAGATAAAAGTAAAAGATAGGCCCTTCGCAGAGGGAAGAAGAGGTTGTCATGCGCTTTTATGGTTGGGTGCACAAAATCTTAATGCGAAAGAACGTCACTTTATATTGCCACTTGTGATATGGAGCTTTGTTGTGCAGTCTGTCGCTTTTATTTATTCCATATCACACGATCGTATAAAGCTTATTTCCTCCACACCAATCAATCATACATATTTAGAGAGCAATTTTTATTGCTTGCACCGATGACAACTTACTTGAAGGATCTTACTCAATCCATAGGTAGATATGGTGGACTCTCATGGCAAAACTGGTTTAAGGGTGTTTGGAAGCACAAGTAGTATCTCTACTTGGTGCAAATAATTTGGCTGGCATGAGGGGGAAAGGCAAGCTCAATCATGTTGGATGATCCAAGACAATATAATTTATCTCAGATGTAAGAGAACATAACCCATTACGTTGTCTTCCTTGTCCAACGTCAACTCTTTAGCAAGTCATACTTTAATGAGTGCTCACAATCATAAAAGATGTCCAAGATAGTATATTTATATGTGAAGACCTCTCTTTCTTTATTACTTCTTATTAATTGCAATCATGACCAAAACTATGTTTGTCATCTCTCAACAACTTGTATTCATCATAATGTTTCTATGTGAGCTCATTACTCTCCATAAGATCCATATGATCTCTTTTATTTATTTTTATTCTATTTCTCTTTTCTTTTATTCACTCAAGATCATGGAAAAATAATCAAGCCCTTGACTCAAGACTAATCTTTATTATATATATATAGCTCACGGACTCGATTACATAGAAGGATCATAAAGCAAAACTCAGAACTAGATCATACTAAAAATCTTTATGCTACTAGATCAAGATATTATCAAAAGGATCAAACTAAGAAAAAAAGGTAAAGATAAAAGTGATGGTGATACAATACCGGGGCACTCCCCCAAGCTTGGCAGTTGCCAAGGGGAGTGCCCGTACCAGATACTCAATTCTTCTTTGTTGGTGGAGAAGGTGATGGTTTTGTTGATGGCGTAGGCTTGTCGTCCTTCTTCCGAGGCATAGGCTCACCATCATAGAAGGATGATCGAGTCTCTTGAAAACTCAATTCTGCAGACAAACTCATCCTCTTGAATCTATATTCATACTCACAGTTTTGATTTTGCAGGTCATAGATCTGGGCTTGGAGGTGCTCGATTTTCTCATGAAGCTTGAAGATGGCCTCCCCAATGTCCTTGACGTCCAGCTTGTGGTTGTTGGTGAACTCTGTGATCATAATGTGATTGGAATCGAGTCCACGCTCTACCATCTCCTGACACTTGAAAACTTCTTGCCCCAATGCCTCGAGCCTTGCCTCCGTGCTTCCGGTCTTCCTTGGTCCCTCAGCATCGCGGATGTGCAACAACCCCTCACGCATCTCAATGGTTTGAGGGTGTTGCAGCACCTCCGCGAGGTAGGGGTTGATGACCTTCTCGAAGAATTGGTCCTTGGGGGCACTTGAAGATGACATAACGAACTGGATCTGTCAGAAAAACAGCTCGAAACAAAGACAGGAGATTTTTGCGTGATACGAGAGTCAAAACCTCTGGGAGGTTATGAAGGAAATATGCCCTAGAGGCAATAATAAAGTTATTATTTATTTCCTTGTATCATGATAAATGTTTATTATTCATGCTAGAATTGTATTAACCAGAAACATAATACATGTGTGAATACATAGACAAACAGAGTGTCACTAGTATGCCTCTACTTGACTAGCTCGTTGATCAAAGATGGTTATGTTTCCTAACCATAAACATGAGATGTTATTTGGTTAACAGGATCACATCATTAGGAGAATGATGTGATTGACTTGACCCATTCCATTAGCTTAGCACTTGATCGTTTAGTTTGTTGCTATTGCTTTCTTCATAACTTATATATGTTCCTATGACTATGAGATTATGCAACTCCCGTTTACCAGAGGAACACTTTGTGTGCTACCAAACGTCACAACGTAACTGGGTGATTATAAAGGTGCTCTACAGGTGTCTCCGAAGGTATTTGTTGGGTTGGCGTATTTCGAGATTAGGATTTGTCACTCCGATTGTCGGAGAGGTATCTCTGGACCCTCTCGGTAATGCACATCACTCAAGCCTTGCAAGCATTGCAACTAATAAGTTAGTTGCGGGATGATGTATTACAGAACGAGTAAAGAGACTTGCCGGTAACGAGATTCAACTAGGTATTGAGATACCGACGATCGAATCTCGGGCAAGTAACATACCGATGACAAAGGGAACAACATATATTGTTATGCGGTCTGACCGATAAATATCTTCATAGAATATGTAGGAGCCAATATGAGCATCCAGGTTTCGCTATTGGTTATTGACCGGAGACGTGTGTCAGTCATGTCTACATAGGTCTCGAACCCGTAGGGTCCGCACGCTTAAAGTTCGGTGACGATCGTAATTAGGGTTTTTGTGTTTTGATGTACCGAAGGTTGTTCGGTGTCCCGGATGTGATCACGGACATGACGAGGAGTCTCAAAATGGTCGAGACATAAAGATTGATATATTGGAAGCCTATATTTGGATATCGGAAACGTTCCGGGTGAAATCGGGATTTTACCGGAGTACTGGGGGGTTACCGGAACCCCCCCGGGGTTATTGGGCCTACATGGGCCCTAAGGGAGAAGAGGAGGGACGGCCAGGGCAGGCCGCGCCCCCCCTCCCCCCTAGTCCGAATAGGACAAGGAAGGGTGGCGGCGCCCCCTTTCCTCTTTCTCCCTTCCCCCTTCCTTTTCCAACATGGCAAGAGCGGGGAGTCCTACTCTCGGTCGCACCCCTTTGGCCGGCCGCACCTCCCCCTCTCCCTCCTTTATATACGGGGGCAAGGGGGCACCCCATGACACACAAGTTGATCTTCGTGATCGTTCCTTAGACGTGTGCGGTGCCCCCTTCCACCATATTCCACCTTGGTCATATCGTAGCGCTGCTTAGGCGAAGCCCTGCGTCGGTAGAACATCATCACCGTCATCACGCCATCGTGCTAAAGAAACTCTCCCTCAACACTTTGCTGGATCGGAGCTCGAGGGACGTCACCGAGTTGAACGTGTGCAGAACTCGGAGGTGCCGTACGTTCGGTACATGGATCATTCAGATCGGGAAGACGTACGACTAGTTCCTCTACGTTGTGTCAATGCTTCCGTTGCCGGTCTACGAGGGTACGTAGACAACACTCTCCCCTCTCATTGTGCTAACGCTTCCGCTTTCGGTCTACGAGGGTACATAGACAACACTCTCCCCTCTCGTTGCTATGCATCACCATGATCTTGCGTGTGCGTAGGATTTTTTTTGAAATTACAACGTTCCCCAACAGGTTATATAATGAATTTTTACTGACCAAAATATGTGTCGTGTAAGAAAACAGAGTCCGGAGAGCACACGAGGTGCCCACGAGGTAGGGGGCGCCCAGGGGGGTATGGCGCGCGCTCCACCCTCGTGGAGCCCTCGTGTCCTTCCCGGACTGCCTCTTATTTTTCTATTTTTCTAAATATTCCAATACGGAAGAAAATTGCCATTAGAACTGTTTTGGAGTCGGTTTACTTACCGTACCACATACCTATTCCTTTTCGGAGTCTGAAACGTTCCGGAAAGTGTCCCTTATGTATTCCTCCGGGGTTACGGTTTCAATAACATTGGTTTCAACATTTATAGGATTACCTGAGATATAATGTTTAATTCTTTGACCGTTCACCAGCTTCGGGTTTGTGCCTTCGAAGTTGTTGATTTTTATGGCACCGAAACGATAGACCTCCTCGATAACGTAAGGACCTTCCCATTTAGAGAGAAGTTTTCCTGCAAAAAATCATAAACAAGGGTTGTATAATAATACATAATCACCTACATTAAACTCACGCCTTTGTATTCTTTTGTCATGCCATCTTTTAACTTTTTCTTTAAATAATTTGGCATTCTCATAGGCTTGGGTTCTCCATTCATCAAGTGAGCTAAGGTCAAATAACCTCTTCTCACCGCAAGTTTGAAATCATAATTGAGCTCTTTAATAGCCCAATAAGCCTTATGTTCTAGTTCGAGAGGTAAGTGACATGCTTTTCCATAAACCATTTTATACGGAGACATACCCATAGGATTTTTATATGCAGTTCTATAGGCCCATAATGCATCATCAAGTTTCTTGGACCAATTCTTTCTAGATCTATTAACAGTCTTTTGCAAAATTAATTTGAGTTCTCTATTACTCAATTCTACTTGACCACTAGACTTTGGATGATAAGGAGATGCAATTCTATGATTAACATCATATTTAGCAAGCATTTTACGGAAAGCACCATGAATAAAATGTGAACCACCATCAGTCATTAAATATCTACGGACTCCAAACCTTGGAAAAATAACTTCTTTAAGCATCTTAATAGAGGTGTTATGATCGACACTACTAGTTGGAATAGCTTCTACCCACTTAGTAACGTAATCAACAACAACTAAAATATGTGTATATCCATTAGAGGCAGGAAAAGGTCCCATATAATCAAAGCCCCAAACATCAAATGGTTCAATAACAAGTGAATAATTCATAGGCATTTCTTGACGTCTACTAATATTACCAATTGTTTGACATTCATCACAAGACAAGACAAACTTACGGGCATCCTTGAAGACAGTAGGCCAATAAAAACCGGATTGCAATACCTTGTGTGCAGTTCTATCTCCAGCATGGTGTCCTCCGTAAGCCTCGGAGTGACACTTGCGTAGGATCTGTTCCTGTTCATGCTCAGGTACACAACGTCTAATAACACCATCTACTCCTTTATAGAGATGTGGGTCATCCCAAAAGCAATGTCTCAAATCATAGAAGAACTTTTTCTTTTGCTGGTATGTAAAGCTAGGTGGTATAAATTTAGCAACAATGTAATTAGCATAATCAGCATACCATGGAGCAGTATGAGAAGCATTTATGACATTTAATTGTTCATCAGGAAAGCTATCATCAATAGGTAGTGGGTCATCAAGAACATTTTCTAACCTAGACAAGTTGTGTGCAATGGGGTTCTCAGCTCCCTTTCTATCAATGATATGCAAATCAAATTCTTGTAGCAAGAGAACCCATCTAATAAGTCTAGGTTTAGCATATTTCTTTTCCATAAGATATTTAATAGCAGCATGATCAGTGTGAATAGTTACTTTAGAATCAACAATATAAGGTCTGAACTTATCATAAGAAAATACAACTACTAAGAATTCTTTTTCAGTAGTAGCATAATTTCTTTGAGCATTGTCTAGAGTTTTACTAGCATATTGAATAACATTTAATTTCTTATCAACTCTTTGCCCTAGAACAGCACCTATAGCATAATCACTAGCATCACACATAATTTCAAAAGGTAAATTCCAATCAGGTGGCTGAACAATAGGTGCAGAGATCAATGCTTTCTTAAGTATTTCAAATGCTTCTACGCAATCATCATCAATAACAAATGGTATATCTTTTTGTAATAAATTAGTCAGAGGCCGAGAAATTTTGTAGAAGTCCTTAAGGAACCTCCTATAAAACCGGCATGACCAAGGAAACTTCTTATACCTTTGATGTCCTTGGGACATGGCATCTTTTCAATAGCATCAACCTTGGCTTTATCAACCTCAATACCTCTTTCAGAAACTTTATGTCCCAAGACAATACCTTCATTAACCATAAAGTGGCACTTTTCCCAATTCAAGACAAGATTAGTTTCTTCACATCTCTGCAAAACTCGATCAAGGTTGCTTAAGCAATCATCAAAAGAGGATCCATAGACGGAAAAGTCGTCCATGAAAACCTCAAAAATCTTTTCACAAAAGTCAGAGAATATAGCCATCATACATCTTTGAAAGGTAGCAGGTGCATTACATAAACCAAAAGGCATACGTCTATAAGCAAAAGTACCAAAAGGGCAAGTAAAAGTAGTCTTTGATTGATCATTGGCTGACACAGGTATTTGAGAGAAACCAGAATAACCATCTAGAAAGCAAAAATGTGTATGTTTGGATAATCTGTCTAGCATTTGATCGATAAAAGGTAAGGGGTAATTATCTTTTTAGTAGCTTTATTTAATTTGCGGAAATCAATTCCCATCCTATCACCTATAATAATTCTTTGCGGGATCAACTCATCTTTATCATTAGGAACGACAATAATACCTCCCTTCTTAGGGACACAATGGACAGGACTTACCCACTAACTATCAGCAACGGGATAAATTATACCTGCCTCAAGAAGCTTTAGTATTTCCTTTCTTACCACTTCCTTAATCTTAAGATTTAGCCGTCGTTGATGATCACGAACTGGTTTGGCATCTTCCTCCAACTTTATTTTGTGCTGACACAGAGTGGGACTAATGCCCTTAAGATCGTCTTCAGTAATCTCTCTTCTTCATGCTCTGAAAGGTTAGCACTAATAATAACAAGATATATCTTCTTTTCATCGAGATAAGAATATTTAAGAGTATCAAGTAACGGTTTGAGCTCAAACACGGGATCACCCTTGGGTGGAGGAGGATCCCCTAGGATTTCAACAGGCAAATTGTGTTTCAGGATGGGTTCCTGTTAAAGAGTGCTTCATATATTTCCCTTCTTTCATTCGTAAACATATCATTTTCATGGTCTAGCAAATATTGTTCTAAAGGATCACTAGGAGGTACGGCAATAGAAGAAAGACCAATAATTTCATCTTTACTAGGCAATTCCAATTCACGGTGTTGTCTACTAAATTTAGAGAAATTAAATTCATGAGACATATCATCTAAACCAATAGTAACGACATCCTTTTTGCAATCTATCTTAGCATTAACTGTGTTCAAGGAGGGTCTACCAAATATAATGGGACAAAAGCTATCTTGTGGGGAACCAAGAACAAGAAAATCAGCAGGATATTTAGTTTTCCCACACAAGACTTCAACATCTCTAACAATTCCCATTGGTGAAATATTATCTCTATTGGCAAGTTTAATTGTGACATCAATATCTTCTAACTCAGAGGGTGCAATATCATGCATAATTTCTCTATATAGGTCAATAGGTATTGCACTAGCACTGGCACCCATATCACATAAGCCATGATAACAATGATCTCATATTTTAACAAAAATAACAGGCATGCCTACCACAGGTCTAGCTTTATCTTTAGCACAAGGTTTAGCAATTCTAGCAGTTTCATCACAAAAATAAATATCATGCCCATCAATATTATCAGAGAAGAGATCTTTAACAATACCAATATTAGGTTCAACTTTAACTTGCTCAGGAGGTGTATAAGTTCTAGTATTGCTTTTACGAACCACAGCTGAATCTTTAGCATGATCTTTTATCCTAACAGGAAAAGGCGGTTTCTCAACATAAGCAGTAGGAACAATAGGATCATTATAAGTGATAGTCTTTTCTTCAACTTTAATTAGTGCAGCTACTTTTACTTCTATGGGAGGATGATATTTAAACCACTTCTACCTAGGGAGATCAACATGAGTAGCAAAAGATTCACACAAAGAAGCTACTATCTCAGAGTCAAGTCCATATTTAGTGCTAAATTTACGGAAAACATTGGTATCCATAAAAGATTTAACACAATCAAACTTAGGTGTCATACCTTACCCCTTTCCTTTGTCGAGGTCCCACTCTTCATAGTTGCATTTAATTCTTTCCAATAAATCCCATTTGAATTCAGTAGTCTTCATCATAAAAGAGCCAGCACAAGAGGTATCGAGCATGGTCCGATTGCTATCAGAAAGCCGAGCATAAATTTTTTGAATAATCATTTCTCTTGAGAGCTCGTGATTGGGGCATGAATATAACATTGATTTAAGCCTCCCCCAAGCTTGAGCGATGCTTTCTCCTTCGCGAGGCCAGAAATTATATATATAACTGTGAGCACGATGAACAAAATGCATAGGATAAAACTTCTGATGAAATTCCAATTTCAATCGTTTGTAGTTCCATGATCCCATATCATCACATAGCCTATACCATGTCAATGCATCTTCCTTCAAAGATAAAGGGAAGACCTTCTTCTTAATAACATATCCGGGTACACCTGCAAGCTTAAATAATCCACAAACTTCATCCACATATATTAGGTGCTCATCAGGATGCGTTGTTCCATCTCCTGCAAAAGGATTAGCTAGCAGTTTTTCTATCATACCCGAAGGAATTTCAATGCAGACATTTTCATTTTCAGTAGGTTGAGGAGAAACTCTTTGCTCTACTGGTCGGGGTGAAGATACCCCGAACAAGCCCCTCAGAGGATTACTTTCCATAGTAACAAGTGACAGGAAATTTCAGCACACTATATAAATTTTTCCTTACCAAATTCCACCTACCAAAGGCGCTTCACTCCCCGGCAACGGTGCCAGAAAAGAGTCTTGATGACCCACAAGTATAGGGGATCTATCGTAGTCCTTTCGATAAGTACGAGTGTCGAACCCAACGAGGAGCAGAAGGAAATGATAAGCGGTTTTCAGCAAGGTATTCTCTGCAAGCACTGAAATAATAGGTAACAGATAGTTTTGTGATAGGATGATATGTAACGAGTAACAAGTAATAAAAGTAAATAAGGTGCGGCAAGATGGCCCAATCCTTTTTGTAGTAAAGGACAAGCCTGGACAAACTCTTATATGATGTAAAGCGCTCCCGAGGACACAAGGTAATATCGTGAAGCTAGTTTTCATCACGTTCATATGATTCGTGTTCAGTACTTTGATAATTTGGTATGTGGGTAGACCGGTGCTTGGGTACTGTCCTTACTTCGACAAGCATCCCACTTTTGATTAACCTCTATTGCAAGCATCCGCAACTACAACAAAAGTATTAAGGTAAACCTAACCATAGCATGAAACATATGGATCCAAATCAGCCCCTTATGAAGCAACGCATAAACTAGGGTTTAAGCTTCTGTCACTCTAGCAACCCATCATCTACTTATTACTTCCCAATGCCTTCCTCTAGGCCCAAATAATGGTGAAGTGTCACGTAGTCGACGTTCACATAACACCACTAGAGGAGAGACAACATACATCTCATCAAAATATCGAACGAATACCAAATTCACATGACTACTGATAGCAAGACTTCTCCCATGTCCTCAGGAACAAATTTAACTACTCACAAAGCATATTCATGTTCATAATCAGAGGGGTATTAATATGCATATAGGATCTGAACATATGATCTTACACCAAATAAACTAACTAGCATCAACTACAAGGAGTAATTAACACTACTAGCAACCCACAGGTACCAATCCCGGACTTGGAGACAAGAATTGGATACAAGAGATGAACTAGGGTTTTGAGAGGAGATGGTGCTGGTGAAGATGTTGATGGAGATTGCCCTCTCCCAATGAGAGGAGCATTGGTGATGACGATGGCGATGATTTCCCCCTCCCGGAGGGAAGTTTCCCCGGCAGAACAGCTCCGCCAGAGCCCTAGATTGGTTCCAACAAGGTTCCGCCTCGTGGCGGCGGAGTCTCGTTCGGGAAGATGGCTTATGATTTTTTTCTCATCGAAAGACTCCATATAGAAGAAGATGGCCACCGGAGGGCCACCAGGGGGACCATGAGGTAGGGGGCGCGCCCAGGGGGGTAGGGCGCGCCCCCACCCTCGTGGGCAGGGTGTGGCCCCCCTGGTGAACTTCTTGCGCTTAGTATTTTTTATATTCTGAAAACGTCTTCCATGAAGTTTCAGGACTTTTGGAGCTGTGCAGAATAGGTCTCTAATATTTTCTCCTTTTCCAGCCCAGAATCCCAGCTACCGGCATTCTCCCTCTTTATGTAAACCTTGTAAAATAAGAAAGAATAGGCATAATTATTGCGACATAATGTGTAATAACAACCCATAATGCAATAAATATCGATATAAAAGGATGATGCAAAATGGACGTATCACATTCCACACCCAACACTCATAAGATAGATCATGGGCACCCTGCCACCCTAATATAGATACTGGGGTAGCTTCTCTACCGTCTTCTTCCTTCGCTCCGTCGAACTCCTTTCACAAATAGACTGACCTAAAGCATACTACTAGTACGAGCATATTAAGTATGGTAGCAACACGAAGATATGAGTAGTAGTACCAACTTCGAGAAGAACAGTAGTAAGACATAGTACTAGTACTACTGTACGTAAAAGAGTTCAAATAGCAAAAAAGAGCATAAAGTTCAAATAAAAAGAAAGAACATAAACATAGTTCTGCTGGGGGCTCAGCACAACACACCCCTGAAATAAAACTAAGCAACTAGTCCATTTGACACTGTAGTAGAACCAGCATGAGCGACGACACTGCCACCTTACTCAGAGTCCGAGTCCACGTCCTCGACTTCGTCCTCGTCCCTCTTCCTCTTCCTCTTCGTCGCTGCTTCTTTGCTTGAACCGGACACCGGGCTCTTCTTCTTCATCCAACCCTTGTAGATATTTAAACAAAGGTAGGCATCCATTGCTGCGTACAGGATGTGATCCTCATCTATTGTCGTCGACTCACTAGTACCGCGAGCTCCTAAACAAACGGTTTTTAACCCCTTTCCGTGACGGCATTTGGAACCGTCGCCAAGTGAGTGTGGGCGATAGGGGGTCCTTCCCACACGACCCAGAACCGTTGGGGATGTGCCCTCCTGGCACACACATTCGCCAGAATGAGGTCGTGTGTGACCGGTGAGTGCTCAAATACGGAAATACGTACAGTAGAGCTTAAAATATAATTATACGGCAAAATTGTTTCCGGTTGCAAGTACATCCCACACAGTCAGTCCCCGCTAAACGTTTCCATTCGTATGTACATCCCACACAATCGCTCCAAGGAAAACGTTTCCGTTCACAGGTACATCACACACAATTTTTCCTATTAAATCGCTTGCGTTATTGAATATATCACACACGGTCCGTGGAAGAAACGTGTGGCAAAGGCTGTCCATCACACACAGTTTTCATGTGGTAAAAGTTTGCGCAAGGTGGCCTAACGCAAACAGTTTTCAAGAGAAAGTCGTGTGCGATTGTTCATTGATCCATCATGGTTTATTCCTAGAAACTGTGTGCGTAGCCTAAGGTCATCGCCCATGGTATTTTTTAACAACCGTTTGCAATGGAAAAACCCAATTAGCAGGCTAATTATCCGATTATTCATAATCCATTTATTAATCTAATTGATAGTTCATATTAAGCACACAATATATTTCATTTTCATAATTGAAATACATCACAGTACAACATCATATAGCTTCAGCACTCAGCTACCCCATTACACAAACACACCAGGACCAAGTTTCACATGCAACATTTATAACCTTTCCAAATTAGCATCATATACGATACATAGACAGCTGTATCTCATCTGGAAAACTGTTGAAGCAGAAGGCGAATATTGAGCCTTCATTGATGTTGAAGGTATTTGTAACTTTAGGACAGTGCCTGTGGATGATTGACCGTCCATCCTTCATCCTCTTCAGGAACACTTCAATATTGAACCGTGCGTGTTGTATGAATACCTTCCTCACCTCCTGACCATACATGGTTTGAGAGGTAATCATCAGTGAACTGCTTTGGAAAGGCCTGAAAACAAGGATGTGCATAAATATCTTCTCTATATTGGAAATGGGGCAAAGGAATAAAAAGGCAAGGTACAATAGTTAGTACCATCCTGTAGTGAACTGATGTCTTCTTCATTGTGCAGACAAAGATCTTGTTGTTTTTTGTCCCTAATTTCTTTATCCTAACAATCTTTCTGAGTATCCTGACTTGACTGATATTCATGGACAACTCATATCCCCATGTGCAAAAAGGGTCGAACAGTGGGTCAAAACCTCTTACAGCAGGGGCTACATGTGCAAGACCAACTTGTTAAAAACCTAAATATTAGCATGGTTCCTGCAATTGCACAATAATGTGCTATTAGACAACAGACCATGCACGTGCTAACTTCGACTGTAAACCTCAGTGCTTCCCATTGTTTCCCTGCAACACATATAAGGTAGTTAGTCATCAAGTTAAGTAAGGGTTCGCATGCTATCAATAAAATCTATTGATGAAAAATAATCACATTGCAGATTCATCAGATTAATTGAAGCCACACGGAAAACCCATTTATCCAAACCAAGCATGATTAAGAACTAGGAAATATAGCACTTGTATATTTTTCTCATGTATTAAGTGCAGCCAAATTCGATTTATTCCTCACATGCACAACAATACAAAATTCTACCCACGACAATTGGACATCACATTGCAGAATTGAACTAAGAAGTTAACTAAACACCACAACAAATGAACCAAAAATTAACCGAGCACCACATTGCACAATATGACATACTCCTAATAGAAGATCAGACAGTTAACCAAACAATTAACTACAGCCAATTGTAGCAACTGTATTTATTTCTCATGTATTTACTACAACCAAATTCAATTTATTCCTCACATGGTATACAATAACAGAATGCACCCACAATTTTGTAAAGATAAATTCAATTTATTTCTCACATGGAAGACAATACAAAATTGCAGCCTGAAGAATTGAACATCACATTTGCAGAATTGAACCAAATAGTTAACTGAAGACGACAACTAATTGACAAAACAGTTAATAAGTGAGCACCACACTACACGACATATAGAACATATACACTAGAGCAACAAATTGCATGGTAAAAATAGATTGCACAATTCACTAGAATTTGTGAAGGAAAGGCAGGAGCAGCACATGCAACGGGTAAACCGAGCATGCTTAACCGGTGTAGCTAGCAAATGGCAAGGTGCTCCTTCAAGATCTGGGGGTCTGCACGAATGGCAGCCATCGCGACCTCATCCGCGCGTGCGGCCGTGATTTGCTTCTCCGCTGCCAAATGCTCCTTGAGGTCCTGGCTATACTGCGTGCACCATCGCTTAGGTCGATGCTTATTTGGTGGAGGGGTCGGTGGTTTGGGTGGAAGGTGTAGCGCTCGCGTCGGCGGTAGGGGGATGTGGGATGTGGAAAGAGGAGGAGGATGAGGGTCGGGTGTGGATTACCTGCCTGGATAGGCGAGGCCGAGGAGCGTGAAGGAGGGTCGCTGGTGAGGAGGCGGCGGCGCTGCAACCAAGGAGTGAAGGTTTCAAGTTGGAAAGGAAGGCGGAAAGAGGGGAAATGTGGCTTTTGGTAAGGGGGAGGGGGCGGGGAGGTAGATATTTCCATGGAAGCTAAAAATTTGGAATCGCTTCAGCCAAAAAACTGGCGCGCAAAGTTTCATCAAACACGGTCCCTTATTCAGACACGATCCGAAGATATTTTGTGATGCATCTCACACGGTCGGTTATAATAAACTGTGTGGGATCTACATGATTTTTCATCTTGATTTGAATTACATAATGGGGTCACAGCGACCACAGACGATGTTTGAATTGCTAGACCGTTTATCTGCAGTGATCATAAAAGAATTGGAATTATTCAGGGTTCGTTTGGACATTGTTATGCATTAAGTGAGTTTTCAATGCATTTATGTGCATAATTCAAATTAGAACTACATGCACATGCTCCAGTGCATATAAATTCTTTGAAAAATCAAATATTTGTCCTTGGGTGCATGCTTAGGTGCCATGCAAGAAATGGGAATGAATTTCAAACACCATGGCACCTTTGATTGCCGGCAAAACATTGAGATGCCTAGTTTTTAAATTCTAGTAAATCCAAAACTCGTCTGAAATTCATGAAATGTAACGCCCCGAGACCGATGCGTCAGCTGTCTTCTAGTTATTCGCTATTTGTTGCCATATCATTCGCTTGAGTGTTGCATCTTGCCATGTCATCATGTGCATTGCATCATCATGTTTTCAAAACATGCATTCGTCTGGGTTCCCCCAGTTCCGTCCGTTGTCCGTTCTAAGCCCAACCACACTCGCACGTGCCCGCGGCATGTCCGAAATAGTATTTTATAAGTGGGCGTAAAATGTTCTCGGAATGGGATGAGAGTTGGCGTGCGGTCTTCTTATAGTGTAGATAGACCGCCTGCCAAGTTTCATCACAATCGGAGTCCGTTTCATGCCCCAACGGATATTTATAGCGGCAATATAGCCGGTCTATCGTCGGACGTTTTCGGTCTCCGAAAACTGTTGCCGGGCTTTTCCTCTCTTTCCTCACTAGACCGTCTACACAATCCACTACTTACCGCCAGGCCCAACCTAACCTCTCTCGTCAGCCCGCGGCCCTCCGCGCGCGCGTCTGAAAACTGTCCCGAACCCAACCCAGATAGTCATCACCGTTGGGTCTGGATCATCCCCAAACGTCTATAAAACATCTCCGTTTTCTTTTTGGTCTCCCTAGCCTTTTTTTATCTCGAGCGTCCGGTCTAAATTGGAGGGACCGGAGTAGCCCCTAACCTAACCCACTCACTATATAAATCAGACCGAGCCCTAGTTTTTAGGCCACTTGTCCCATCCATCCTCCTGCGCCCCGCCACTTCAAATCCCCTCGGGATCCCCTTCGCACCAACCAGCCATCACTGATACGTCCAAATCCATCGATCCCCATCTCTCCTTGATTCTAGCCACATCCCCGCTCGACCTCGTCAGGATCGAGGCCACCAGCACGCCCGGGCCGAGCCCTGCCGGATCTTCGCCAGAGCAGAAGCTCCCTGACCAGTGCTCAGCTTCGTCTCCTCCACCCGCTGGCCGCACCTCACCTCCTCCCGTGCGCTTCCATCTCGCACAGCCAGCCATGCCTCCCCGCCGGCGACGAGCGGCAGCACCCGATCCCCTGTGTCATGCTCCTCTGCCCATGCGCTCGAGCTCGCCCGTCGTCGCACGCCTCCAACCTCGACCCCGCCACCACGTCATCGCCACCACGCCGGAGCAAGCTAGTAGGCAGGCCCCCTTCGCTCCCTTCTCTTCCTTCCCTCCCGTTTCTCTCTCTGTCTCTCAGCTCTCTCTCTGTTCCTCCGCAGGTCCCTGCCGCTCCGTTCGGAGTTCGCCATAATCAGTAGCTGCGCCTTAGCCTCTCCTTGTCCCCGTCGTCCTCGCCGGTGTGCGCCGCCCGAGGCTCATCGGAGCACCACCACCAACGGGCGTTCCCCGCCATGGCGCCTCTGCCTCCTCTGCTTCACCTATCGCGCCATCATTGCCAGTCGTCGACCCCGCAGCCTCGAACTCCCGTGCTGAAGCACCACCTCGAGCGCCTCCTTCCACGAGAAGGAGCTCGACCTGCTGCCGGCGACCTTGCCCTCCGACGACCCAAACAACCAGGTCGTGCCCTCCTTCTCCTCCTTCCCCGCTGCTCTCTCTCTCTCTCTGAAAGTCCCTGCCTCCCACCCCTGCAGGTGTGGCTGCCCTCGTTGTTCACCAGGGTGGGTCCCGATCTGGATCGCTCTGCTGCTGGGTCCAAGACGCCGCCGTACCAGGCTTCTGCAGCCACGCCGCCATCGTCTCGGACGTCCCTGCTTCGCCATGGCCATCCACGCGGTCTCTGCTTCCTTTTGCACCGAGCCGAGCCAGAGGACGAGCAGTTCGTTCGATTCCCGCTCCCTTGCCTCACGTTGACCGCGCCAACAGCGCGCCAGGCCGCAGCCTAGCCGTTTCCCCCGCCGGCCTCCCTCATCGCCAGCTGGGCTTGGCCCATGGGTAAGCCCCAAGCACCCTCCTATTTTTTTCCCATTGTTGGGCTAGCTAGTTACGGCCCGATGTGTTTTTTTTTGTTCTGCAATTTTATCATTTAACCTGGTCATTGCATATTTACAGGATATGCCTTCATATTGAGATGCTCACAACTAAATAACCGTGCATCGGATTAAAATGTTTTATATACGTAAAATGACTAGAATTTCATCTAGTTTCATAATATGCCACTTTAATCCATGTTTGAAATGTTTAAAATGATGTTTGCTTTAATTTTCTTAAATAACATGTTAAAATGCTTTAATTCATAACTTAATTACCGCAACTCCAAACTTAATAAACTTTATATGTAAATGGGGTAGAAAAATGCCTAGTTTAACATGATGTACTTGCTTTGCATGTTTAACAACTCTAAAATATGGGTTAGGGCAAAACAGTACCAAACCTAAAATATTGCACATGAGATTTTTCCTGACTTGTTGCTTGTTATTCCGGCCTCATTTAAACTTGCCTAGATGTGTAGTTTACTTATGCTTCACCCCTTGCCATGCGAATCAAAATTTAATATTGTTGGGTGCATAAACGAGATCGAACTAAATAACTTGAATGTCGTGTTCCATCAATATGCAACTCGTGCATATTGAGCTCCACTTAATTTGTAGTATTGTTTGTGCAGTTTGCCATGCCATGCCTCATTAAATCGGACATGCATCATACTTGGTTGTGCATCATGCCATGTTATGCTTGGTTGTTTACTATGTTGCTTGCTTCTTTCCGGGTTGCTTCCCTCGTTAGCTTCGGTTCCGTTCCGGAGTTGTGAGGATCCGTTCGACTCCATCCATTTGTCTTCTTCATGGATTCGTTCTTCTTCCTTGCGGGATCTCAGGAAAGATGACCATACCCTCGAAATCACTTCTATCTTTGCTTGCTAGTTGCTCATGTTGGAAATATGCCCTAGAGGCAATAATAAATTAGTTATTATTATATTTCCTTGTTCATGATAACCGTTTATTATCCATGCTAGAATTGTATTGATAGGAAACCCAGATACATGTGTGGATACATAGACAACACCATGTCCCTAGTAAGCCTCTAGTTGACTAGCTCGTTGATCAATAGATGGTTACGGTTTCCTGACCATGGACATTGGATGTCGTTGATAACGGGATCACATCATTGGGAGAATGATGTGATGGACAAGACCCAATCCTAAGCCTAGCACAAAGATCGTGTAGTTCGTATGCTAAAGCTTTTTCTAATGTCAAGTATCATTTCCTTAGACCATGAGATTGTGCAACTCCCGGATACCGTAGGAATACTTTGGGTGTGCCAAACGTCACAACGTAACTGGGTGGCTATAAAGGTACACTACAGGTATCTCCGAAAGTGTCTGTTGGGTTGGCACGAATCGAGACTGGGATTTGTCACTCCGTGTAAACGGAGAGGTATCTCTGGGCCCACTCGGTAGGACATCATCATAATGTGCACAATGTGATCAAGGAGTTGATCACGGGATGATGTGTTACGGAACGAGTAAAGAGACTTGTCGGTAACGAGATTGAACAAGGTATCGGCATACCGACGATCGAATCTCGGGCAAGTACAATACCGCTAGACAAAGGGAATTGTATACGGGATTGATCGAATCCTCGACATCGTGGTTCATCCAATGAGACCATCGTGGAACATGTGGGAACCAACATGGGTATCCAGATCCCGCTGTTGGTTATTGACCGGAGAACGTCTCGGTCATGTCTGCATGGTTCCCGAAACCGTAGGGTCTACACACTTAAGGTTCGATGACGCTAGGGTTATAAAGGAAGTTTGTATGTGGTTACCGAATGTTGTTCGGAGTCCCGGATGAGATCCCGGACGTCACGAGGAGTTCCGGAATGGTCCGGAGGTAAAGATTGATATATAGGAAGTATGGTTTTGGCCACCGGAAGTGTTCCGGGCATCACCGGTAGTGTACCGGGACCACCTGAGGGGTCCGGGGGTCCACCGGGAGGGGCCACGGGCCCCAGAGGCATACATGGGCCAATAGTGGTAATGGACCAGCCCCTAGGTGGGCTGGGGCGCCTCTCACCAAGGCCCAAGGCGCCTCCTAGAGGGGAGGGGGCAAACCCTAGGGCAGATGGGCCTTAAGGCCCACCCTAGGTGCGCCCCCCTCTCTCCCCCTTGGCCGCAACCCTAGATGGGTTTGGGGGCAGCCACCACCCCTAGGGAGGCAACCCTAGATGGGGGCACAGCCCCTCCCCTTCCCCTATATATACTTGAGGTATTGGGGGCTGCAAGACACACGATTTGATCTCTCCCTGGCGCAGCCCTACCTCTCTCCTCCTCGTCTCTTGCGGTGCTTGGCGAAGCCCTGCTGGAGTACCACGCTCCTCCACCACCACCATGCCATTGTGCTGCTGCTGGATGGAGTCTTCCTCAACCTCTCCCTCTCTCCTTGCTGGATCAAGGCATGGGAGACGTCATCGGGCTGTAGGTGTGTTGAACACGGAGGTGCCATCCGTTCGGCACTAGGATCTCCGGTGATTTGGATCACGACGAGTACGACTCCTTCAACCCCGTTCTCTTGAACGCTTCCGCATAGCGATCTACAAGGGTATGTAGATGCACTCTCCTTCCCCTTGTTGCTGGTTTCTCCATAGATAGATCTTGGTGACACATAGGAAAATTTTGAATTTCTGCTACGTTCCCCAACAGTGGCATCATGAGCTAGGTCTATTGCGTAGATTCTATGCACGAGTACAACACAAAGTAGTTGTGGGCATTGATTTTGTTCAATATGTTTACCGTTACTAGTCCAATCTTGATTCGGCGGCATTGTGGGATGAAGCGGCCCGGACCGACCTTACACGTACTCTTACGTGAGACTGGTTCCACCGACTGACATGCACTAGTTGCATAAGGTGGCTAGCGGGTGTCTGTCTCTCCCACTTTAGTCGGATCGGATTCGATGAAAAGGGTCCTTATGAAGGGTAAATAGCAATTGGCATATCACGTTGTGGTTTTTGCGTAGGTAAGAAACGTTCTTGCTAGAAACCCATAGCAGCCACGTAAAACAAGCAAACAACAATTAGAGGACGTCTAACTTGTTTTTGCAGGGTATGCTATGTGATGTGATATGGCCAAGAAGAATGTGATGAATGATATGTGATGTATGAGATTGATCATGTTCTTGTAATAGGAATCACGACTTGCATGTCGATGGGTATGACAACCGGCAGGAGCCATAGGAGTTGTCTTTATTTATTTATGACCTGCGTGTCAACTTAAACGTCATGTAATTACTTTACTTTATTGCTAAAGCGTTAGCCATAGTAGTAGAAGTAATAGATGACGAGACAACTTCAAGAAGACACGATGATGGAGATCATGATGATGGAGATCATGGTGTCATGCCGGTGACAAGATGATCATGGAGCCCCAAGATGGAGATCAAAGGAGCTATATGATATTGGCCATATCATGTCACTATTATTTTATTGCATGTGATGTTTATCATGTTTTTGCATCTTGTTTACTTAGAACGACGGTAGTAAATTAGATGATCCCTCATAATAATTTCAAGAAAGTGTTCCCCCTAACTGTGCACCGTTGCGACAGTTCGTTGTTTCGAAGCACCACGTGATGATCGGGTGTGATAGATTCTAACGTTCACATACAATGGGTGTAAGACAGATTTACACACGCGAAACACTTAGGTTGACTTGACGAGCCTAGCATGTACAGACATGGCCTCGGAACACAAGAGACCGAAAGGTCGAGCATGAGTCGTATGGTAGATACGATCAACATGAAGATGTTCACCGATGTTGACTAGTCCGTCTCACGTGATGATCGGACACGGCCTAGTTGACTCGGATCATGTAATCACTTAGATGACTAGAGGGATGTCTATCTGAGTGGGAGTTCATAAGATGAACTTAATTATTCTGAACATAGTCAAAAGGTCTTTGCAAATTATGTCGTGGCTCACGCTTCAGTTCTACTGTTTAGATATGTTCCTAGAGAAAATTTATTTGAAAGTTGATAGTAGCAATTATGCGGACTAGGTCCGTAAACTGAGGATTGTCCTCATTGCTTCATAGAAGGCTTATGTCCTTAATGCACCGCTCAGTGTGCTGAACCTCGAACGTCGTCTGTGGATGTTGCGAACATCTGACATACACATTTTGATAACTACGTGATAGTTCAGTTAAACGGTTTAGAGTTGAGGCACCGAAGACGTTTTGAAACGTCGCGAAACATATGAGATGTTTCGAGGGCTGAAATTGGGATTTCAGTCTCGTGCCCACGTCAAGAGGTATAAGACCTCCGACGATTTTCTTAGCCTGCAAACTAAGGGAGAAAAGCTCAATTGTTGAGCTTGTGCTCAGATTGTCTGAGTACAACAATCATTTGATTCGAGTGGGAGTTGATCTTCCAGATGAGACAGTGATGTTTCTCCGAACGCATTACCACCAAGCTACTAGAGCTTCGTGATGAACTATAATATATCAGGGACATATATGATGATCCTTGAGATATTCGCGATGTTTGACACCACAAAAGTAGAAATCAAGAAGGAGCATCAATTGTTGATGGTTGGTGAAACCACTAGTTTCAAGAAGGGCAAGGGCAAGAAGGGATACTTCATGAAACGGCAAATCAGCTGCTGCTCTAGTGAAGAAACCCAAGGTTGAACCCAAACCCGAGACTAAGTGCTTCTGTAATAAGGGGAACAACCACTGGAGCAGAATTACCCTAGATACTTGGTAGATAAGGCTGGCAAGGTCGATAGAAGTATATTGGATATACATTGTGTTGATGTGTACTTTACTAGTACTCCTAGTAGCACCAGGGTATTAGATACCGGTTCGGTTGCTAAGTGTTAGTAACTCGAAACAAAAGGCTACGGAGTAAACGGAGACTAGCTAAAGGTGAGCTGGCAATATGTGTTGGAAGTTTTTCCAAGCTTGATGTGATCAAGCATCGCACGCTCCCTCTACCATCGAGATTGGTGTTTGCGTTGAGCATAGACATGATTGGATTATGTCTATCGCAATACGGTTATTCATTTAAGGAGAATAATGGTTACTCTGTTTATTTGAATAATACCTTCAGTGGTCTTGCACCTAAAATGAATGGTTTGTTGAATCTCGATCGTAGTGATACACATGTTCATGCCAAAAGACATAAGATAGTAATGATAGTACCACTTACTTGTGGCACTGCCACGTAAGTCATATCAGTATAAAACACATGAAGAAGCTCCATGTTGATGGATCTTTGGGCTCACTCGTTTTGATGAGTTTGAGACATGCGAACCATGTCTATTGGTGTATATGCATGAAGAAACTCCATGCAAATGGACCGTTTGGACTCACTTGGCTTTGAATCACTTGAGACATGCAAATCATACCACATGGGCAAGATGACTGAAAGCCTCATTTTCAGTAAATGGAACTAGAAAGCAACTTGTTGGAAGTAATACATTTTGATGTGTGCAGTCCAATGAGTGCTGAGGCATGTAGTGGATATCGTTATGTTCTTACTTCACAGATGATTTGAGTAGATGTTGATTATATTTACTTGATGAATCACGAGTCTGAATTATTGAAAGGTTCAAGTAATTTCAGGGTGAAGTTGAAAGATTGTCGTGACAAGAGGATAAAATATCTATGATATGATCATAGAGATGAATATCTGAATTACGAGTTTGGCACAGAATTAAGACATTGTGGAAATTGTTTCACAACTAATACAGCCTGGAACACCATAGTGTGATGGTGTGTCCGAACATCATAACTGCACCCTATTGGATATGATGCATACCATGATGTCTCTTATCGAATTACCATGATAGTTTATGGGTTAGGCATTAGAGACAACCACATTCACTTTAAATAGGGCACCACGTAATTCCGATGAGATGACACCGTATGAACTATGGTTTAGAGAAACCTAAGTTGTCATTTCTTAAAAGTTTGGGGCTGCGACGCTTATGTGAAAAAGTTTCAGGCTGATAAGCTCGAACCCAAAGCGGATAAATGCATCTTCATAGGACACCCAAAACAGTTGGGTATACCTCCTGTCTCAGATCCGAAAGCAATAAGGGATTGTTTCTAGAATCGGTTCCTTTCTCGAGGAAAAGTTTCTCTCGAAAGAATTGAGTGGGAGGATGGTGGAGACTTGATGAGGTTATTGAACCGTCTCTTCAACTAGTGTCTGGCAGGGCACAGGAAGTTGTTCCTGTGGCACCTACACCAATTGAAGTGGAAGCTTATGATAGTGATCATGAAACTTCAGATCAAGTCACTAACAAACCTCGTGGGATGACAAGGATGTGTACTACTTTAGAGTGGTACGTAATCCTGTCTTGGAAGTCATGTTGCTAGACAACAATGAACCTACGAGCCATGGAGAATAGATGGTGGGCCCGGATTTCGATAAATGGCTCGAGGCCATAAAATCCGAGATAGGATCCATGTATGAAAACAAAGTGTAGACTTTGGAAGAACTACTTGATGGTCGTAAGGCTGTTAGGTACATATGGATTTTAAAAGGAAGACGGACAATGATGGTAAGTATCACCATTAAGAAAGCTCGACTTGTCGTTAAGATGTTTTCCGACAAGTTCAAGGAGTTGACTACGATGAGACTTTCTCACTCGTAGCGATGCTAAGAGTCTGTTGGAATTATATTAGTGATTACTGCATTATTTATGAAATCTTGCAGATAGGATGTCAAAACATTGTTTCCTCGACGATTTTCTTGAGGAAAGGTTGTATGTGATACAACCGGAAGGTTTTGTCAATCCTAAAAGATGCTAAAAAGTATGCAAAGCTCCAGCAATCCTTCTAAGGACTGGAGTAAGCATCTCGGAGTTGGAATGTACGCTTTGATGAGATGATCAAATATTTTGGGTTTATACAAAGTTTATGAGAAACTTGTATTTCCAAAGAAGTGAGTGGGAGCACTATAGAATTTCTGATGAGTATATGTTGTTGACATATTATGGATCAGAAATGACGTAGGATTTCTGGAAAGCATATAGGGTTATTTGAAAGTGTTTTTCAATGGAAAGCCTGGATTAAGCTACTTGAACATTAAGCATCAAGATCTATAAGGATAGATCAAAAACGCTTAATGGTACTTTCAAATGAGCACATACCTTAACATGATCTTGAAGGTGTTCAAGATAGATCAGCCAAAGAAGGAGTTCTTGCCTGAGTTGTAAGGTATGAAGTTAAGACATAAAGCTCGACCACGGCAGAAGAAAGAGGAAGGACGAAGGTCGTCCCCTATGCTTTTGTCATAGGCTCTATACGGTATGCCATGCTAAGTACCGCACCTGATGTGTGCCTTGCCACATGTCTGGCAAGAGGGTACAAAGGTGATCCAGGAGTGGATCACTAGATAGCGGTCAAAAATTGTCCTTGGAGTAATAAGGACATGTTTCTCGATTATGGAGGTGATAAAGAGTTCGGCGTAAAGGGTTACATCGATGCAAGCTTTAACACCTATCCGAATGACTCTGAGTAGCAAACCGGATACGTACAGTGGAGCAACCATTTGGAATAGCTCCAAGTGGAGCATGGAAGCAACATTTATAATATGACCTAGAGATTTGTGAAGTACATACGGATCTGAATGTTGCAGACCCGTTGACTAAAACCTCTCTCATAAGCAAAACATGATCAAACCCAGAACTCATTGAGTCTTAATCACATGATGATGTGAACTAGTCTAGTGACACTAGTAAACTCTTTGGATGTTGGTCACATGGCGATGTGACCTGTGAGTGTTAATCACATGACAATGTGAACTAGTTTATTGGCTCTAGTGCAAGTGGGAGACTGTTGGAAATATGCCCTAGAGGCAATAATAAATTAGTTATTATTATATTTCCTTGTTCATGATAACTGTTCATTATCCATGCTAGAATTTTATTGATAGGAAACTCAGATACATGTGTGGATACATAGACAACACCATGTCCCTAGTAAGCCTCTAGTTGACTAGCTCGTTGATCAATAGATGGTTACGGTTTCCTGACCATGGACATTGGATGTCGTTGATAACGGGATCACATCATTGGGAGAATGATGTGATGGACAAGACCCAATCCTAAGCCTAGCACAAAGATCGTGTAGTTCGTATGCTAAAGCTTTTTCTAATGTCAAGTATCATTTCCTTAGACCATGAGATTGTGCAACTCCCGGATACCGTAGGAATACTTTGGGTGTGCCAAACGTCACAACGTAACTGGGTGGCTATAAAGGTACACTACAGGTATCTCCGAAAGTGTCTGTTGGGTTGGCACGAATCGAGACTGGGATTTGTCACTCCGTGTAAACGGAGAGGTATCTCTGGGCCCACTCGGTAGGACATCATCATAATGTGCACAATGTGATCAAGGAGTTGATCACGGGATGATGTGTTACGGAACGAGTAAAGAGACTTGTCGGTAACGAGATTGAACAAGGTATCGGCATACCGACGATCGAATCTCGGGCAAGTACAATACCGCTAGACAAAGGGAATTGTATACGGGATTGATCGAATCCTCGACATCGTGGTTCATCCAATGAGACCATCGTGGAACATGTGGGAACCAACATGGGTATCCAGATCCCGCTGTTGGTTATTGACCGGAGAACGTCTCGGTCATGTCTGCATGGTTCCCGAAACCGTAGGGTCTACACACTTAAGGTTCGATGACGCTAGGGTTATAAAGGAAGTTTGTATGTGGTTACCGAATGTTGTTCGGAGTCCCGGATGAGATCCCGGACGTCACGAGGAGTTCCGGAATGGTCCGGAGGTAAAGATTGATATATAGGAAGTATGGTTTTGGCCACCGGAAGTGTTCCGGGCATCACCGGTAGTGTACCGGGACCACCTGAGGGGTCCGGGGGTCCACCGGGAGGGGCCACGGGCCCCGAAGGCATACATGGGCCAATAGTGGGAAGGGACCAGCCCCTAGGTGGGCTGGGGAGCCTCCCACCAAGGCCCAAGGCGCCTCCTAGAGGGGAGGGGGGCAAACCCTAGGGCAGATGTGCCTTAAGGCCCACCCTAGGTGCGCCCCCTCTCTCCCCCTTGGCCGCAACCCTAGATGGGTTTGGGGGCAGCCGCCACCCCTAGGGAGGCAACCCTAGATGGGGGCACAGCCCCTCCCCTTCCCCTATATATACTTGAGGTATTGGGGGCTGCAAGACACACGATTTGATCTCTCCCTGGCGCAGCCCTACCTCTCTCCTCCTCGTCTCTTGCGGTGCTTGGCGAAGCCCTGCTGGAGTACCACGCTCCTCCACCACTACCACGTCGTTGTGCTGCTGCTGGATGGAGTCTTCCTCAACCTCCCCCTCTCTCCTTGCTGGATCAAGCCATGGGAGACGTCACCGGGCTATACGTGTGTTGAACACAGAGGTGCCGTCCGTTCGGCACTAGGATCTCCGGTGATTTGGATCACGACGAGTCCGACTCCTTCAACCCCGTTCTCTTGAAAGCTTCCGCATAGCGATCTACAAGGGTATGTAGATGCACTCTCCTTCCCCTCGTTGCTGGTTTCTCCATAGATAGATCTTGGTGACACGTAGGAAAATTTTGAATTTCTGCTACATTCCCCAACAGCTCGCTCTATTGCTATGCTGTGATACCTACCACTTGCTTTATCATGCCTCCCATATTGCCATGTCTAGCTCCACCTTGTCCTAGCACACCGTTGTTTGGCTATGTTACCGTATTGCTCAGCCCCTCTTATAGCGTTGTTAGTTGCAGGTGAAGAATGGAGTTTGTTCCATGTTGGAACATGGATATTGTTGGGATATCATTACTATTACATCTTGTTTACTTTAATGCACCTATATACTTGGTAAAGTGTGGAAGGCTCAGCCTTATGCCTGGTGTTTTGTTCCACTCTTGCCGCCCTAGTTTCCATCATACCGGTGTTATGTTCCTTGATTTTGTGTTCCTTACGCGGTTGGGTTATAATGGGAACCCCTTGACAGTTTGCCTTGAATAAAACTCCTCCAGTAAGGCCCAACCTTGGTTATACCATTTGCCACCTAGGACTTTTTCCCTTGTGTTCTGCAGACTCAAGGGTCATCTTTATTTTAAACCCCCGGGCCAGTGCTCTCTCTAAGTGGTGGTCCAACTTGTCAGCCGCCGGTGGCCACCAGGGGCAACTCTGGGTTGGCCTACCAGAAGTTTGGACAATCCAGTGTGCCCTGAGAACGAGATATGCGCAGCTCCTATCGAGATTTGTCGGCACATATGGGTGGCTTTGCTGGTCTTGTTTTACCATTGTCGAAATGTCTTGTAACCAGGATTCCGAGTCTGATCGGGTCATCCTCGGAGAAGGAATATCCTTCGTTGACCGTGAGAGCTTGTGATGGGCTAAGTTGGGACACCCCTACAGGGTTTTGAACTTTCTAAAGCCGTGCCCGTGGTTATGGGAAGATGGGAATTTGTTAATATCTGGTTGTAGATAACCTGACACTTAACTTAATATAAAATGAATCAACCGCGTGTGTAGATGTGATGGTCTCTTTCCAGCGGAGTCCGAGAAGTGAACATGGTTCTCGTGTTATGCTTGAACATAAGTAGTTTCAAGATCACTTCTTGATCATTTTAGCCTCTTAACCGTGCTTTGCTCCTCTTCTCGCTCTCATTTGCGTAAGTTAGCCACCATATATGCTAGTGCTTGTTGCAACTCCACCTCACTATCTTTTTCTACCAATAAGCTTAAATAGTCTTGATCGCGAGGGTGTGAGATTGCTGAGTCCCCGTGACTCACAGATTACTTCCAAAACAGTTGCAGGTGCCGATGATGCCAGTGCAGGTGACGCAACCGAGCTCAAGGAGGAGCTCGATGAAGATCGTGTTTGTTGTGTTGTTTCGTTTCTAGTTGATCAGTAGTGGAGTCCAGTCGGGGCGATCGGGGATCTTTTGCATTAGGGGTTGTCTTTCTTTATTTGGTTCCATAGTCGGACCTTGATTGTATTCTGGATGATGTAATGCTACATTTATGTATTGTGTAAAGTGGCGATTGTAAGCCAATTCTTTATCCCTTTCTTATTCAGTACATGGGATGTGTAAAGATTACGCCTCTTGCGACATGCCTACTATGCGGCTATGCCTCTAAGTTGTGCTCCAACATGTGGGAGATATAGCCGCATCGTGGGTGTTACAAGTTGGTATCAGAGCCTTCCCCGACTTAGGAGCCCCCTGCTTGATCGAATCGCTGGCGTTTTTGAGTCTAGAAAAAATGCTTTGAGTCTTATAGGATTATATATATCTGAGAGTAGGATTCTTTTTACTCCCCAGTTCCTTCGTCGCTCTGCTGAGGCCTCCTGACGTAGAGTTTTGACTCTTCTCTTCTCAAATTTTCATGAAATTGTTTTTTAGGATCACGCGGGTATCTTGGAATCATTCCGATGGTTTTGTGACAAGAACATTGTTCTTGGTGCCTCCTGACATTTAGGGGTTGTGGAAGTGTCCCGGGGAGTTGAGCTCCGAGGTGTTGTCATCACAATTTTATCGTTGCAGTTCTGGAATACCTGAGTTTCGCCGACATTGAAAATCTCTTTTATGCACTTGTTGGAGAGATTTTTGGAAATATGCCCTAGAGGCAATAATAAAAGCATTATTATTATATTTCCTTATTCATGATAATTGTCTTTATTCATGCTATAATTGTGTTATCCGGAAATCGTAATACATGTGTGAATAGCAGACACCAACATGTCCCTAGTAAGCCTCTAGTTGACTAGCTCGTTGATCAACAGATAGTCATGGTTTCCTGACTATGGACATTGGATGTCATTGATAACGAGATCACATCATTAGGAGAATGATGTGATGGACAAGACCCAATCCTAAACATAGCACAAGATCGTATAGTTCGTTTGCTAGAGTTTTCCAATGTCAAAGTATCTTTTCCTTAGACCATGAGATCGTGTAACTCCCGGATACCGTAGGAGTGCTTTGGGTATACCAAACGTCACAACGTAACTGGGTGACTATAAAGGTAGACTACGGGTATCTCCGAAAGTGTCTGTTGGGTTAACATGGATCAAGACTGGGATTTGTCACTCCGTATGACGGAGAGGTATCACTGGGCCCACTCGGTAATGCATCATCATAATGAGCTCAAAGTGACCAAGTGTCTGGTCACAGGATCATGCATTACGGTACGAGTAAAGTGACTTGCCGGTAACGAGATTGAACGAGGTATTGGGATACCGACGATCGAATCTCAGGCAAGTAACATATCGATTGACAAAGGGAATTGCATACGGGGTTGATTGAATCCTCGACATCGTGGTTCATCCGATGAGATCATCGTGGAGCATGTGGGAGCCAACATGGGTATCCAGATCCCGCTGTTGGTTATTGACCGGAGAGTCGTCTCGGTCATGTCTGCTTGTCTCCCGAACCCGTAGGGTCTACACACTTAAGGTTCGGTGACGCTAGGGTTGTGAAGATATGTATATGCAGTAACCCGAATGTTGTTCGGAGTCCCGGATGAGATCCCGGACGTCACGAGGAGTTCCGGAATAGTCCGGAGGTAAAGAATTATATATAGGAAGTGCTGTTTCGGCCATCGGGACAAGTTTCGGGGTCACCGGTATTGTACGGGGACCACCGGAAGGGTCCCGGGGGTCCACCGGGTGGGGCCACCTATCCCGGGGGGCCCCATGGGCTGAAGTGGGAGGGAACCCAGCCCATAGTGGGCTGGGGCACCACCCCCCAAGGGCCCGTGCGGCTAGGGTTGGGGGAAACCCTAAAGGGGGGCGCCCCCTTGCTTGGGGGGCAAGCCCCCCCACTCTAGGCCGCCGCCCCCCTAGTAGATGCCATCTACTAGGGCCGCCGCCCCCCTAGCACCCCTATATATAGTGGGGGAGAGGAGGGACTTCATACCTTAGCCCCTGGCGCCTCCCTCTCTCCCCGTTACGTCTCTCTCGCGTAGTATAGGCGAAGCCCTGCTACGGTGACGCCCTGCATCCACCACCACGCCGTCGTGCTGCTGGATCTTCATCAACCTCTCCTTCTCCCTTGCTGGATCAAGAAGGAGGAGACATCTCCCGTCCCGTACGTGTGTTGAACGCGGAGGTGCCGTCCGTTCGGCGCTTGGTCATCGGTGATTTGGATCACGTCGTGTACGACTACATCATCACCGTTCTTTGAACGCTTCCGCACGCCATCTACAAAGGTATGTAGAGGCATCCGATGGCTCGTTGCTAGATGAACTCCTAGATGGATCTTGGTGAAACGAGTAGGAAAATTTTTGTTTTCTGCAACGTTCCCCAACAGTGGCATCATGAGCTAGGTCTATGCGTAGTTCTTCTTGCGCGAGTAGAACACAATTTGTTGTGGGCGTAGATTTGTCAACTTTCTTGCCGTTACTAGTCTTTTCTTGCTTCAGCGGTATTGTGGGATGAAGCGGCCCGGACCAACCTTACACGTACGCTTACGTGAGACCGGTTCCACCGACTAACATGCACTAGTTGCATAAGGTGGCTGGCGGGTGTCTGTCTCTCCCACTTTAGTTGGAGCGGATTCGATGAACAGGGTCCTTATGAAGGGTAAATAGAAGTTGACAAATCACGTTGTGGCTTTAATGTAGGTAAGAAGACGTTCTTGCTAGAACCCTAATTCAGCCACGTAAAACCTGCAACAACAATTAGAGGACGTCTAACTTGTTTTTGCAGCAAGTGGTTTGTGATATGATATGGCCAAAGTTGTGATGAATGATGAATGATATATATGTGATGTATGAGATGTTCATGCTATTGTAATAGGATTCATGACTTGCATGTCGATGAGTATGACAACCGGCAGGAGCCATAGGAGTTGTCTTTATTCTTTTATATGACCTGCGTGTCATTGAGAAACGCCATGTAAATTACTTTACTTTATTGCTAAACGCGTTAGCCATAGTAGTAGAAGTAATAGTTGGCAAGCAACTTCATGGAGACACGATGATGGAGATCATGGTGTCAAGCCGGTGACAAGATGATCATGGAGCCCCAAGATGGAGATCAAAGGAGCTATGTGATATTGGCCATATCATGTCACGTCTATTATTTGATTGCATGTGATGTTTATCATGTTTTTTGCATCTTGTTTACTTAGAACGACGGTAGTAAATAAGATGATCCCTCATAACAATTTAAAGAAGTGTTCTCCCCTAACTGTGCACCGTTGCTAAAGTTCGTCGTTTCTAAGCACGCCGTGATGATCGGGTGTGATGGATCCTTACGTTCACATACAACGGGTGTTGACGAGCCTAGCATGTACAGACATGGCCTCGGAACACATGCAAAACACTTAGGGTTAACTTGACGAGCCTAGCATGTACAGACATGGCCTCGGAACACAGAAGACCGAAAGGTCGAGCATGAGTCGTATAGAAGATACGATCAACATGAAGATGTTCACCGACGTTGACTAGTCCGTCTCACGTGATGATCGGACACGGTCTAGTTAACCCGGATCATGTAATACTTAGATGACTAGAGGGATGTCTAATCTAAGTGGGAGTTCATTAATAATTTGATTAGATGAACTTAATTATCATGAACTTAGTCTAAATATATTTTACACTATGTCTTGTAGATCAAATGGCCCACGTAGTCCTCAACTTCAACGCGTTCCTAGAGAAAACCAAGCTGAAAGACGATGGCAGCAACTATACGGACTGGGTCCGAAACCTGAGGATCATCCTCATAGCTGCCAAGAAAGATTATGTCCTACAAGCACCGCTAGGTGATCCACCCGTCCCACAGAACCAAGACGTTATGAACGCTTGGCAGACACGTGTTGACGACTACTCCCTCGTTCAGTGCGGCATGCTTTACAGCTTAGAGCCGGGGCTCCAAAAGCGTTTTGAGAGACATGGAGCATATGAGATGTTCGAAGAGCTGAAAATGGTTTTTCAAGCACATGCCCGGATCGAGAGATATGAAGTCTCTGATAAGTTCTCAGCTGTAAGATGGAGGAAAATAGTTCTGTCAGTGAGCACATACTCACTATGTCTGGGTTACATAACCGCTTGTCTCAGCTGGGAGTTAATCTCCCGGATGACGCGGTCATTGACAGAATCCTCCAGTCGCTTCCACCTAGCTACAAGAGCTTTGTGATGAACTTCAACATGCAGGGGATGCAAAAGACCATTCCTGAATTGTTCTCAATGCTGAAATCAGCGGAGGTAGAAGTCAAGAAGGAACATCAAGTGTTGATGGTCAATAAAACCACTAAGTACAAGAAGGACGGCAAGGAAGTTGCCGCGCCCGGCAAGCAAGCTGCCGGGAAGAAGCCAAAGAATGGACCCAAGCCTGAGACAGAGTGCTTTTATTGCAAAGGGAAGGGTCACTGGAAACGGAACTGCCCCAAGTACTTAGCGGACAAGAAGGCCGGCAAAACGAAAGGTATATGTGATATACATGTAATTGATGTGTACCTTACCAGTACTCGTAGTGACTCCTGGGTATTTGATACCGGTGCCGTTGCTCATATTTGTAACTCACAGCAGGAGCTGCGGAATAAACGGAGACTGGCGAAGGACGAGGTGACGATGCGCGTCGGGAATGGTTCCAAGGTTGATGTGATCGCCGTCGGCACGCTGCCTCTACATTTACCTACGGGATTAGTTTTAAACCTCAATAACTGTTATTTAGTGCCAGCTTTGAGCATGAACATTGTATCGGGATCTCGTTTAATACGAGATGGCTACTCATTTAAATCTGAGAATAATGGTTGTTCCATTTATATGAGAGATATGTTTTATGGTCATGCTCCTATGGTAAATGGTTTATTCTTAATGAATCTCGAGCGTATTGCTACACATATTCATAGTGTGAGTACCAAAAGATGTAAGGTTGATAATGATAGTACCACATACTTGTGGCACTGCCGCCTTGGTCACATAGGTGTCAAACGCATGAAGAAGCTCCATACAGATGGACTTTTGGAGTCTCTAGATTATGAATCATTTGACACATGCGAACCATGCCTTATGGGTAAAATGACCAAGACTCCGTTCTCAGGAACAATGGAGCGAGAAACCAACTTATTGGAGATCATACATACTGATGTGTGCGGTCCAATGAGTGTTGAGGATCGCGGTGGTTATCGTTATGTTCTCACCCTCACTGATGACTTGAGTAGATATGGGTATGTCTACTTAATGAAACACAAGTCTGAAACCTTTGAAAAGTTCAACGAATTTCAGAGTGAGGTTGAGAATCAACGTGACAGGAAAATCAAGTTTCTACAATCAGATCTTGGAGGAGAATACTTGAGTCACGAATTTGGCACACACTTCAGAAAATGTGGAATAGTTTCACAACTCACGCCGCCTGGAACACCTCAGCGTAACGGTGTGTCCGAACGTCGTAATCGCACTCTATTGGATATGGTGCGGTCTATGATGTCTCTTACCGATTTACCGCTATCTTTTTGGGGCTATGCTTTAGAGACTGCCGCATTCACTTTAAATAGGGCACCGTCGAAATCCGTTGAGACGACACCGTATGAGTTATGGTTTGGGAAGAAACCTAAGCTGTCGTTTCTAAAAGTTTGGGGATGCGATGCTTATGTGAAGAAACTTCAACCTGAGAAGCTCGAACCCAAGTCGGAAAAATGCGTCTTCATAGGATACCCAAAGGAAACTATTGGGTACACCTTCTACCTCAGATCCGAAGGCAAGATCTTTGTTGCCAAGAATGGGTCCTTTCTAGAGAAAGAGTTTCTCTCGAAAGAAGTAAGTGGGAGGAAAGTAGAGCTTGATGAAGTATTACCTCTTGAACCGGTAAATAGCGCAACTCAAGAAAATGTTCCTGAGGTGCCTGCACCGACTAGAGAGGAAGTTAATAATAATGATCAAGATACTTCTGATCAAGCTCCTACTGAAATTCGAAGGTCCACAAGGACACGTTCCGCACCAGAGTGGTACGGCAACCCTGTCTTGGAAATCATGTTGTTAGACAATGGTGAACCTTCGAACTATGAAGAAGCGATGGCGGGCCCGAATTCCGAAAAATGGCTGGAAGCCATGAAATCCGAGATAGGATCCATGTATGAAAACGAAGTATGGACTTTGACTGACTTGCCCGTTGAACGGCGAGCCATAGAAAATAAATGGATCTTTAAGAGGAAGACTGACGTGGATGGTAATGTGACCATCTATAAAGCTAGGCTTGTCGCTAAGGGTTATCAACAAGTTCAAGGGGTTGACTACGATGAGACTTTCTCACCGGTAGCGAAGCTGAAGTCCGTCCGAATCATGTTAGCAATTGCCGCATTTTATGATTATGAAATTTGGCAAATGGACGTCAAAACGGCATTCCTTAATGGTTTCCTTAAGGAAGAATTGTATATGATGCAGCCGGAAGGTTTTGTCGATCCTAAGAATGCTGACAAGGTGTGCAAGCTCCAACGCTCGATTTATGGGCTGGTGCAAGCATCTCAGAGTTGGAACATTTGCTTTGATGAGATGATCAAAGCGTTTGGGTTTACGCAGACTTATGGAGAAGCCTGCGTTTACAAGAAAGTGAGTGGGAGCTCTGTAGCATTTCTCATATTATATGTAGATGACATACTATTGATGGGAAATGATATAGAACTCTTGGACAGCATCAAGGCCTACTTGAATAAGAGTTTTTCAATGAAGGACCTTGGAGAATCTGCTTATATATTAGGCATCAAAATCTATAGAGATAGATCAAGACGCCTCATAGGTCTTTCACAAAGCACATACCTTGATAAGATATTGAAGAAGTTCAATATGGATCATTCTAAGAAGGGGTTCTTACCTGTATTACAAGGTGTGAAATTGAGCTCAGCTCAATGTCCGACCACAGCAGAAGAAATAGAAGAGATGAGTGTCATCCCCTATGCCTCAGCCATAGGTTCTATTATGTATGCCATGTTGTGTACCAGACCTGATGTAAACCTTGCCGTAAGTTTGGTAGGAAGGTACCAAAGTAATCCCGGCAAGGAACACTGGACAGCGGTCAAGAATATCCTGAAGTACCTGAAAAGGACTAAGGAAATGTTTCTCATTTATGGAGGTGACGAAGAGCTCGTCGTAAAGGGTTACGTCGACGCTAGCTTCGACACAGATCTGGATGACTCTAAGTCACAAACCGGATACGTGTATATGTTGAATGGTGGAGCAGTGAGCTGGTGCAGCTGCAAGCAGAGCGTCGTGGCAGGATCTACATGTGAAGCGGAGTACATGGCAGCCTCGGAGGCAGCACATGAAGCAATATGGGTGAAGGAGTTCATCACCGACCTAGGAGTCATACCCAATGCGTCGGGGCCAATCAAACTCTTTTGTGACAACACTGGAGCTATTGCACTTGCCAAGGAGCCCAGGTTTCACAAGAAGACATGGCACATCAAGCGTCGCTTCAACTCCATTCGTGAAAATGTTCAAGATGGAGACATAGAGATTTGTAAAGTACATACAGACCTGAATGTACCAGATCCGTTGACTAAACCTCTCCCTAGGGCAAAACATGATCAACACCAGAATTCCATGGGTGTTCGATTCATCACAATGTAACTAGATTATTGACTCTAGTGCAAGTGGGAGACTGTTGGAAATATGCCCTAGAGGCAATAATAAAAGCATTATTATTATATTTGCTTATTCATGATAATTGTCTTTATTCATGCTATAATTGTGTTATCCGGAAATCGTAATACATGTGTGAATAGCAGACACCAACATGTCCCTAGTAAGCCTCTAGTTGACTAGCTCGTTGATCAACAGATAGTCGTGGTTTCCTGACTATGGATATTGGATGTCATTGATAACGAGATCACATCATTAGGAGAATGATGTGATGGACAAGACCCAATCCTAAACATAGCACAAGATCGTATAGTTCGTTTGCTAGAGTTTTCCAATGTCAAAGTATCTTTTCCTTAGACCATGAGATCGTGTAACTCCCGGATACCGTAGGAGTGCTTTGGGTATACCAAACGTCACAACGTAACTGGGTGACTATAAAGGTAGACTACGGGTATCTCCGAAAGTGTCTGTTGGGTTAACATGGATCAAGACTGGGATTTGTCACTCCGTATGACGGAGAGGTATCACTGGGCCCACTCGGTAATGCATCATCATAATGAGCTCAAAGTGACCAAGTGTCTGGTCACAGGATCATGCATTACGGTACGAGTAAAGTGACTTGCCGGTAACGAGATTGAACGAGGTATTGGGATACCGACGATCGAATCTCAGGCAAGTAACATATCGATTGACAAAGGGAATTGCATACGGGGTTGATTGAATCCTCGACATTGTGGTTCATCCGATGAGATCATCGTGGAGCATGTGGGAGCCAACATGGGTATCCAGATCCCGCTGTTGGTTATTGACCGGAGAGTCGTCTCGGTCATGTCTGCTTGTCTCCCGAACCCGTAGGGTCTACACACTTAAGGTTCGGTGACGCTAGGGTTGTGAAGATATGTATATGCAGTAACCCGAATGTTGTTCGGAGTCCCGGATGAGATCCCGGACGTCACGAGGAGTTCCGGAATAGTCCGGAGGTAAAGAATTATATATAGGAAGTGCTGTTTCGGCCATCGGGACAAGTTTCGGGGTCACCGGTATTGTACGGGGACCACCGGAAGGGTCCCGGGGGTCCACCAGGTGGGGCCACCTATCCCGGGGGGCCCCATGGGCTGAAGTGGGAGGGAACCCAGCCCATAGTGGGCTGGGGCGCCACCCCCCAAGGGCCCGTGCGGCTAGGGTTGGGGGAAACCCTAAAGGGGGGCGCCCCCTTGCTTGGGGGGCAAGCCCCCCCACCCTAGGCCGCTGCCCCCCTAGTAGATGCCATCTACTAGGGCCGGCGCCCCCTAGCACCCCTATATATAGTGGGGGAGAGGAGGGACTTCATACCTTAGCCCCTGGCGCCTCCCTCTCTCCCCGTTACGTCTCTCTCGCGTAGTATAGGCGAAGCCCTGCTACGGTGACGCCCTGCATCCACCACCACGCCGTCGTGCTGCTGGATCTTCATCAACCTCTCCTTCTCCCTTTCTGGATCAAGAAGGAGGAGACATCTCCCTTCCCGTACGTGTGTTGAACGCGGAGGTGCCGTCCGTTCGGCGCTTGGTCATCGGTGATTTGGATCACGTCGTGTACGACTACATCATCACCGTTCTTTGAACGCTTCCGCACGCCATCTACAAAGGTATGTAGATGCATCCGATGGCTCGTTGCTAGATGAACTCCTAGATGGATCTTGGTGAAACGAGTAGGAAAATTTTTGTTTTCTGCAACGTTCCCCAACAGAGATAACCTCGACGCCACCCAGTACTGGGGCGGGAGTTCGAGAGTATTCCCATAACTCATATAACAGATGCTTTTCGAAAGTTTAGGTAAATGATTTCCGAAGATTTCTTGGTTATGTGTTGAAGGATGGATACAGCTGGATGTAGGAATTGCTAGTTTGGGTGAGATATTATGCTTCCCCTGTATCCCCAACACCTGATTGCATAACCAGAAAGTTTCGGGAGTTTATAAATGGGAATTCAAGTACCTCCTAGGATATCTTTCCGACAGATGCATGATTTGAGATTGGGGTTCGACGTCTAGTGGTCCGCCTATCCACGATTGGTTTTACAGTGGTCTCGTTGTGTCTTAAAGAGTCCTTGGCTATGCTGACTCGGGGACGCTTCGTATGTCATGTGCACTGCCTTGTACATGATGGTGCTGTACGATCGAGCCCGTGTGGGCCCCACCACGAAAACTTCAGACGAAATCTCTATCACATGTTTGTTCCGGCTTATTCGTAAGCCAATCCTTTGTTTTGTTTTTATTGTGGTATTCTAGTTGCTTCAATGTCAAGTGTTGATTCCATACCTCCCCTAGATGTTCTCACATTTCTATGTGGATGCTAATCCGTCATGATAATCGAGATTGTCATGTCAATCCTTTTTTTCAACCGGTGTGGTTCTCTTCAAGATGGTCATATCATTTTGCCCATCTGCAAGATCAACTCAATGTCTTCTCAACGTTATTGGTTTCATCCGCCCAAGTTGCCTTTTTTTCCCGCCCTCCCACCCTTTTTCTTCGAGGACTCAGATTTCTTATGCAAGTATCCTTTTATGGATGTGAAGTATCTTCATTCCTTTCTTTCAGTTCTCTTATCCGGTGATTCTCAGGAAGATAGTAATGGAGCTTCTAGTTATCATTCTTCGTTCTCTTTTCTTCTCCGGTGGATCCAATTCAAGCTTTGTTGATCATATCCTTTTCCTCATTTCAAATACCTTCTCATGCCGGTGCACCTCATAATCATTCCACGCTCGCTATTCTATTGTTCCAGAGTGCTCAAGATATCTCGAAGATTCGTGTTTCCACTCTACATTCGTTCAAGCTCTTTCGAGGATGTTATCTCATTCAAGCCTTTTAATTTAACTAGTACAATCTCCTTTTCAAGTAATCGTTCAACGTTGTATCTTTTGAGTGGGCCCTGACCCACAGGTCTTTTCCCAGGATCTTACCTGACTCCTCTATTTTCCCGGAATCTTCTCCAAGTTTGACGTAAGAATGAATTATCATCAGTCATTTGTATTTCTCTAGGATCTGGCAAATTCTTTTCATCGTTGGTTCAACCTTTCTAATGTTCATTCCGGAGTGCCTCAACAATTCATGATGGTGTTTCTCGTCGTCATTCTCGGATTGTGAAGACCGAAGAAGGGTTTCTCTCAAATCTTGCTCCGTTCTCTCAGAGATGTGTGGTTCTAGCTTGATGCCATCCTCTCATAATTGTTTTCAATTGTGAGAATTCTTTTCACCCATCCGGAGCATTTCATGATTTGTTTCCATTTCTTTCCCCCGAAGGCCATCTTTTCAAATATTACTCATTCCCAGCTTTCAGCTCCTGTTCTCCAAATCATACCGGTGCATCATTCAAGTATTCTCTTATCAGCTCGTGATCTCTTTGTTCTCATGTATATAAATTCTGTCAAGTATCTTCATTCGTTCTCTAATTCTTTCCGGTGTTTCTTTATCTTTTCTTCGTTCATTTTCAATTCTTATGGTGGTTTGCTCACGATTCTCTTCCATGGTTATCATATTTAGTCATTCGTTGTTTCAATCCTACCGGTGGTTCATTGAAGATTTTCCCAAGGTTGCGCTATATCTATCTTAATCCTTTCTACGAGAATGAGTAGTATGCAAAATCCATTGCTTGTCATCAATTTAATTGGTGAAGGATAAGCATAATATAATTCTTATTCTTGTTTCATCGAGTAAATTCAATTCCTTATTTCGGAGGTTCATAAAAAATTCTTGGTTTCAATAGCTCATCTTTCTTTTCCAGAGTTCCAAGTTTTCTTGGTTATATCATTTCAAAGCTTCATCTAATCATTGCAAGGCTTCTCCTGGAGTTCTTTTCAATTTTCCCGTTCGTTTGATCATTCTTTTATTACCGGAGTTCTTCATGGAAGTTCTACATGGTGGTTCGTCAAGGATTCTTTTCATTATTCAATTGTTCTTCAAGATATCTCTCGAAGTTATGGTCCGCCAAGCTATACTCAAAGATAAACATGGTGTTCAACACATGTCTTGTTTTGAGGAGTAAAAGTTTTCTTCATCTTGCAATCCGGAGTGCAATTGTTCTCCCTTATCTTTTGAGGTGTTAATATATCATTCTTCATTCACTATTATGAGATATTTAAATCCATCAATCTCTTCATTGGAGTTATCTTGGGTTATATTTCATCTAAAACCTTCCCTAAGGAATGTTGCTATTGGGGTGCTTATCAATAATCCAAGTTTCCTCCTATTCTCACGATGAAAGATGTTTTCATCTCATCGTCGCTCTCAAGCAAGCAATTGTTTTTGTTTGTGGCAGGTTTTCACCTCAAGTTTTTGAGATGTTTGCCCATAAGCCCTCAACAAGCCTGTTCTTTTTGTTGTTGATTTCCCAACAAATCCGTTCAATCCTTCTTTTTAAGGATGCTCTCTCAAATTCATTTGAGTTAGAAAATGTTGTTTTCTTCTCCGTTCTTTTCATTGCATTCTTTCATTCCGTTCTGGAGGCATTGTGATGATGCTCTCTTCACTCATCATCTCGTATTTTGAAGATCATGTTCTTTCCTTTGCTTATCCATTCAACCGGAGTGTCGTGCTTTCATTTGAGCTCTCTCATCTTATCAAGTTTTTCCTCCCTTCTCAACCGGAGTGCTGTCTGGAATCTTTCTTACCCCTTGTGCCATTCTTTCAATAGTTCCGGAGGCAATGTGTTGTTCATCTCATCAAGTATCCTCTCATCTTTTCAAGTTCATGTTCAATTCATTCCATTTACATTCAGAGTGCTGTCCAATTTATGTCATTCTTATTCCTTCTCTATCTTGTTTAACCATACTGTTATGTCTATCATTCCTCTTCTAACCGGACTCTCATCCAAGTGCTTTCATTTTGCCAAGTTCATATTCTTTGCCTTCCATTTCCAACCGGGGTGTTGTTGTAATTGATCTTTATCGTTCCTTGTACATCTCGTTTCTACCGGGGTGCTTGCATGTACTTCTTGTCAATTGTAACCCTTTTCTTATGTCTTTCAACCTACAAGGTTCTAGTAAGGTTCCCTGTTCCTCTTTTCAAACAGAGTGTTTTCAACTTTGTTCATCTTCGCAGTATTCTTTCTTTCAAGTTGTTCAACCTCGCAAGGTTCTTTGGTTTCACTCGTTTGTCAAAGAAGCAACTTAGTTTTACCTCTTCCCTTTCCTCTTCGGTTTTTCCCCGGTGCCATCCTAGATCTCGGGACGAGATCCTCTCGTAGTGGTGGAGTGTTGTAACGCCCCGAGACCGATGCGCCAGCTATCTTCCAGTTATTCGTTGTTTGTTGTCATGTCATTCGCTTGAGTGTTGCATCTTGCCATGTCATCATGTGCATTGCATCATCATGTTTTCAAAACTTGCATTCGTCCGGGTTCCCCCAGTTCCGTCTGTTGTCAGTTCTGAGCCCAACCACACTCGCGCGCGCCCGCAGCATGTCCGAAATAGTATTTTATAAGTGGCTGGAAAATGTTCTCGGAATGGTATGAGAGTTAGCATGCAGTCTTGTTATAGTGTAGGTAGACCGCCTGCCAAGTTTCATCGCAATCGGAGTCCGTTTGATGCCCCAACGAATATTTATAGCGGCAATATAACCGGTCTATCGTCGGACGTTTTCGGTCTCCGAAAACGGTTGCCGGGCTTTTCCTCTCTTTCCTCCCTAGACCGTCAACACAATCCACTACTTACCGCCAGGCCCAACCTAACCTCCGTCGTCAGCCCGCGGCCCTCCGCGCGCGCGTCCGAAAACTGTCACGAACCCAACCCAGATAGTCATCACCGTTGGGTCCGGATCATCCCCAAACGTCTATAAAACATCTCCGTTTTTCTTTTTGGTCTCCCTAGCCTTTTTTATCTCGAGCGTCCGATCTAAATCAGAGGGACCGGAGTAGCCCCTAACCTAACCCACTCACTATAAAAATCAGACCAAACCCTAGTTTTTAGGCCACTTGTCCCATCCATCCTCCTGCGCGCCGCCACTTCAAATCCCCTCGGGATCCCCTTCGCATCAACCAGCCATCACCGAGACTGCCAGATCCATCAATCCCCATCTCTCCTTGATTCCAGCCACATCCCCGCTCGACCTCATCAGGATTGAGGCCACCAGCACGCCCGGGCCGAGCCCTGCCGGATCTTCGCCGGAGCAGAAGCTCCCTGACCAGCGCTCGACTTCGTCTCCTCTGCCCGCTAGCCACACCTCACCTCCTCCCGTGCGCTTCCATCTCACACAGCCAGCCGTGCCTCCCCGCCGGCGACGAGAGGCAGCACTCGAGCCCCTGTGTCATGCTCCTCCGCCCATGCGCTCAAGCTCGCCCGTCGTCACGCGCCTCCAACCTCGACCCCGCCACCACGTCCTCGCCACCACGCCGGAGCAAGCCAGTAGGAAGGCGCCCGTCGCGCCCTTCTCTTCCTTCCCTCAAGTTTCTCTCTCTGTCTCTCAGCTCTCTCTCTGTTCCTCCGCAGGTCCCTGCCGCTCCCGTTCGGAGTTCACCGTAACCAGTAGCTCCTCTCCTTGTCCCCGTCGTCCTTGCCGGTGTGCGCCGCCCGAGGCTCATCGGAGCACCACCACCAACGGGCATTCCCCGCCATAGCGCCTCGGCCTCCTCTGCTTCACTTGTCGCGCCGCCATTGCCAGTCGTCGACCCCGCAGCCTCGAACTCCTGTGCCGAAGCACCACCTCGAGCGCCTCCTTCCTTGAGAAGGAGCTCGACCTGCTGTCGGCGACCTCGCCCTCCGACGACCTAAACAACCAGGTCGTGCCCTCCTTCTCCTCCTTCCCCGCTGCTCTCTCTCTAAAAGTCCCTGCCTCCCATCCCTGCAGGTGTGGCCGTCGATCGCCATGGTGCCGCTGCCCTCGTTGTTCACCAGGGTGGGTCCCAATCTGGATCGCTCTGCTGCTGGGTCCAAGACGCCGCCGTCCCAGGCTTCTGCAGCCACGCCGCCATCGAACCGGACGTCCCTGCTTCGCCATGGCTATCCCCGCGGTCTCTGCTTCCTTTTGCACCGATCCGAGCCAGAGGACAAGCAGTTCGTTCGATCCCCGCTCGCTTGCCTCACGTTGACCGCGCCAACAGCGCGCCAGGCCACAGCCCAGCCGTTTCCCCTGCCGGCCTCCCTCTTCGCCAGCTGGGTTTGGCCCATGGGTGAGCCCCAAGCACCCTCCTGTTTTTTCCCATTGTTGGGCCAGCTAGTTACGGCACGATGTGTTTTTTTTCCGTTCTACAATTTTATCATTTAACCGGGTCATTGCATATTTACAAGATATGCCATCATATTGAGATGCTCACAACTAAATTACCGTGCATCGGATTAAAATGTTTTATATACGTAAAATGACTAGGATTTCATCTAGTTTCATAATATGCCACTTTCATCCATGTTTGAAATGTTTAAAATGATGTTTGCTTTAATTTGCTTAAATAACATGTTAAAATGCTTTAATTCATAACTTCATAACCGTAACTCCAAACTTAATAAACTTTATATGTAAATGGGGTAGAAAATACCTAGTTTAACATGGTGTACTTGATTTGCATGTTTAACAACTCTAAAATATGGGTTAGGGCAAAACAGTACCAAACATAAAATATTGCACATGAGATTTTTCCAGACTTGTTGCTTGTTGTTCCGGCCTCATTTAAACTTGCCTAGATGTATAGTTTACTTATGCTTCACCCCTTGCCATTCTAATCAACATTTAATATTGTTGGGTACATAAACGATATCGAACTAAATAACTTGAATGCGGTGTTCCGTCAATATGCAACTCGTGCATATTGAGCTCCACTTAATTTGTAGTATTGTTTGTGCACTTTGCCATGCCCTGCCTCATTAAACCGGACATGCATCATACTTGGTTGTGCATCATGCCATGTTATACTTGGTTGTTTACCATGTTGCTTGCTACTTTACGGGTTGCTTCCCTCGTTAGCTTCGGTTTCGTTCCGGAGTTGTGACGATCTGTTCGACTCCGTCCGTTTGTCTTCTTCATGGACTCGTTCTTCTTCCTTGCGGGATCTCAGGCAAGATGACCATACCCTCTAAATCACTTCTATCTTTGCTTTCCAGTTGCTCGCTCTATTGCTATGATGTGATACCTACCACTTGCTTTATCATGCCTCCCATATTGCCATGTTCAGCCTCTAACCCACCTTGTCCTAGCACACTGTTGTTTGGCTATGTTACCGCTTTGCTCAGCCCCTCTTATAGCATTGTTAGTTGCAGGTGAAGAATGGAGTTTGTTCCATGTTGGAACATGGATATTGTTGGGATATTATTACTATTACATCTTGTTTACTTTAATGCACCTGTATACTTGGTAAAGGGTGGAAGGCTCGGCCTTATGCCTGGTGTTTTGTTCCACTCTTGCCATCCTAGTTTCCGTCATACCTGTGTTATGTTCCTTGATTTTGCATTCCTTACGCGGTTGGGTTATAATGGGAACCCCTTGACAGTTCGCCTTGAATAAAACTCCTCCAGCAAGGCTCGACCTTGGTTTTACCATTTGCCGCCTAAGCCTTTTTCCCTTGGGTTCTGCAGACTCAAGGGTCATCTTTATTTTAAACCCCCGGGCCAGTGCTCCTCTGAGTGTTGGTCCAACTTGTCAGCCGCCGGTGGCCACCAGGGGCAACTCTGGGTTGGCCTACCGGAAGTTTGGACAATCCGGTGTGCCCTGAGAACGAGATATGTGCAGCTCCTAACGGGATTTGTCGGCACATCCGGGTGGCTTTGCTGCTCTTGTTTTACCATTGTCGAAATGTCTTGTAACCGGGATTCCGAGTCTGATCGGGTCGTCCTGGGAGAAGGAATATCCTTCGTTGACCGTGAGATCTTGTGATGGGCTAAGTTGGGACACCCCTGCAGGGTTTTGAACTTTGGAAAGCCATGCCCGCGGTTATGGGCAGATTGGAATTTGTTAATATCCGGTTGTAGAGAACCTGACACTTAACTTAATTTAAAATGAATCAACCGCGTGTGTAGATGTGATGGTGTCTTTTCGGCGGAGTCCGGGAAGTGAACACGGTTCTCGTGTTATGCTTGAACGTAAGTAGTTTCAGGATCACTTCTTGATCATTTTAGCCTCTCGACCGTGCTTTGCTCCTCTTCTCGCTCTCATTTGCGTAAGTTAGCCACCATATATGCTAGTGCTTGCTGCAGCTCCACCTCACTACCTTTTCCTACCCATAAGCTTAAATAGTCTTGATCGTGTGGGTGTGAGATTGCTGAGTCCCCGTGACTCGCAGATTACTTCCAAAATAGTTGCAGGTGCCGATGATGCTAGTGAAGGTGATGCAACCGAGCTCAAGGAGGAGCTCGATGAAGATCGTGTTTGTTGTGTTGTTTCATTTCCAGTTGATCAGTAGTGGAGTCCAGTCGGGGCGATCGGGGATCTTTTGCATTAGGGGTTGTCTTTCTTTATTGTGTTCCGTAGTCAGACCTTGATTGTATTCTGGATGATGTAATGCTATATTTATGTATTGTGTGAAGTGGCGATTGTAAGCCAACTCTTTATCCCTTTCTTATTCAGTACATGGGATGTGTAAAGATTACCCCTCTTGCGGCATGCCTACTATGCGGCTATGCCTCTAAGTCGTGCTCCGACATGTGGGAGATATAGCCGCATCGTGGGTGTTACATGAAACTTGGCATGCTATCGTGGAGCTGCATCAACATGACGTGGTACAAATTTTGTCCTATTTGGGACAGGTTTGGGCATATGCTTCTCACAAACCGGAGCTTCTGACAACAAGCATGATGATTTTCGGTAGGGGACGTCCCACCTTGGGGGACAAAACGATATCCATTGCCTCTTATTGCTTTCAAATATTTTCTCGTGTGAACATAGAACAACAAGGGTGTTGTGATGTAGGGTGGAACCCTGGATGGCTGATCTTTCACAAAAGGAGCGGATCCCATGAAGAACACGAAGAACATGAGGGGAAACACGAGAGACTCACTCGAACCAACAAGATATAGTCACACATATGCTAGATCCATGAACACAAAGGAAGAGACATGATCCACGATCAACAAGGGGCGATACAAATGGTAACCGGTATTCTCCGAAAGGACGTCTTGATGGGGCCGCCCAAAAGGGGGTCTTGAATCCAAGGTGGATCTTCTCTGTAGAGGGGCTGTGGTCTCTCTCAAGGAGTAGATCCGATATGGATGAGCGAGGCTCTATCTCTCAAATGAGCTATCACAACGATAACCCTTAAACGTAGGTAGGAGAAGAGTATATATTGTCCAGGTAGGCGAAGGGGTACATGGGACTCGGGCCCTTACACTATGCGCAGACAGGGGAGGCCAGACGTCCGGGCGTCCGGCCGGATGTCCGGGCTTTCACAAGGGGCCGGATGTCCGGGCTGGAGGCGTGTAACGCCCCGAGACCGACGCTGCAGACGCCTTCAGTGTTCTTCGTTGTCATCGTGTGTTTTATTTGTTTGTTGCATGCATCATCGCATCATTCGCATTGCATCGGCACTCCGTTGCCGTCATGTTTTAAAACTTGCATCCATTCGCAGTTGCTGCTTCTTCCTCGTCTTCGTTGACCTTTGTTGGGAGCCTTTTTCTTTGTCGACCTCCCTCAGATCCCCTCTCGAGCGCGTCCGAAACTGTCCCGAACCCGACCCGGGCAGTCATCACCATTGAATTCGGATCATTCTAAACATCCCTCTAATATCTTCGGTTTATTATTTGATCTCTCTTAACCTTTTATTCTCGACTGCCCGTTCCCGATCCGATGATTCCAAATACCCCCTCATACCTATCACCTACTATAAATATCAGCCGAACCCTAATTTTTAGGCGAGCTGTCCCATCAATCCCTCCCCGCCGCTACTCCTCGTCCTCGTCGGGATCCCTCCCGATCCACCCATTCCACCAGCCAGAGACTTCCCTGCTCGATCCCAAGGGGATCACGAGCACCTCATCCCCGCCGTCAACCAACCACAGCAAAGTCGCGCCTCCCCGCAACCCGCCGACGACCGGACCTCGCCGGAGATGAGTTCCCTGCCGTGCCCTGCTCCTTCCTTCCCCATCTGCTCTCTCTTTTTCTCTCCATCTCACGCTGCTCTGTGTTGTCTTCGCAGCGCCTCCATGGACAGGAGCCCCGCCATGGATCTCCAAGTCTGCGGCTGCGTTGTCCCGGGCTCCCCTCATCATCGTCCCTGCAGCCAAGTTCCATGCTCCCCTGCATCCAGCAACAACGAGTCAGCCACAGGACTCGTCGCTGCATCCCCAGCCTCGCGCATGGAGCCCCGCACCTCTGCTTGTGCGCTCGCCCCGACTCTGCCCACCGAAGCCACCAGGATCCCGCCACCGAAGCAAGCAGCTACTCCTCGCCGCCCATGCGCTCCGGTGAACCCTGCCGCCGCTTCCCTCTCCCTTCGCCTCACGCTCTTTCTCCTTCTCCCACCTCTCCATCGCTCGCGTCTCTCTGTTCGAGCAGGACCGCCGCCATGGATGGCTATGCCCCGCGCCCAAGCTCTGTCTGCCGCCGCCGTTTCCTGGAACCGATGTTAGACGACTCGAACCGCCCCATTCCGGCCAGTTCTCGCCGACCCTATCGCCTGAACATCCCCTGGCGCCGTCTTTTGCATCGCCATGAACCTGCTGTTGCTTCTGTTCTTCTTTCTTCAGTAACGAGTTGCTCGCTCCGTAGAGCCGCACGTTGACCGCGACCCCAAGGCCTAGCTCCCAAGCCTGCAGCCCCTTTGGCCTGTCTCCTCCTCAACTCGGCCGAAGCCCATGGTGAGCCAGCGCCCTATCCCCTCTATTGTGCGCCCTAGGTGATGTTTTGTTGTGTTGCGCCCAGTGCTTTGTTCCAGTTTCCACCCGGTGTTTTTTTCCAGTGCTGCGAATTTAGCTATTTATCCAGGACTTTACAGTTTTGCAGTTTACCCCCTAAGTTTCATGCATTTAATAACTCACAAACGGGGCATCATATTAAAATACTTTATATATGAAAATTGCTTAGACTCTTGTCTAGTTTCATAATATGCCATTTTCATCTATGTTTAAAATGTTTAAAATGTTGTTTGTTTAATTTTTGCTCATATGCCGTGCTAAAATGATTTATTTCATAACAATATAACCGTAGCTACGAATTTAATAAAATTTATATGTAAATGGAGTAGAAAAATGCCTAGTTTAACATGATGTACTTGCCTTGCATGTTTAACAACTCTAAAATATGGTTTAGGGAAGATCAGAACCAAACCTTAAAATATGCACATGAGGAGTTTCCGGATTTATTGTTTGTTGTTCCGGCCTCATTTAAACTTGACTAGATAGTTAGTTTAATTATGATTCACCTCTTGCCATGTTTAACAACATTTAATGTTGTTGAGTACTTAAACGGGAGAGAACTAAATAATTGTTGTGGTGTTTCGTCAATATGCAACTCACTACATATTGAGCTCCACTTAACTTGTAGTTTTGTTTGGGCACTTTGCCATGCCATGCCTCTTTAACCGGACATGCATCATACTTGGTTGTGCATCATGCCATGTTTATGTGATGGTTGTTTACCATGTTGTTTGATTCTTTCCGGTGTTTCTTCTTCGGGTTAGTTCTGTTAACGTCGCGTTTGTGAGGATCCGTTTGACTACGTCTGTTTGTCTTCTTCATGGACTCGTTCTTCTTCCTTGCGGGATCTTAGGCAAGATGACCATACCCTCGAAATCACTTCTATCTTTGCTTGCTAGTTGCTCGCTCTATTGCTATGCCGCGATACCTACCACTTGCTATATCATGCCTCCCATATTGCCATGTCAAGCCTCTAACCCACCTTTCCTAGCAAACCGTTGTTTGGCTATGTTACCGCTTTGCTCAGCCCCTCTTATAGCGTTGCTAGTTGCAGGTGAAGTTGAAGTTTGTTCCATGTTTGGAACATGGATTTGTTTGGATATCATTATTATATCTTATTGACTTTAATGCACCTATATACTTGGTAAAGGGTGGAAGGCTCGGCCTTATGCCTGGTGTTTTGTTCCACTCTTGCCGCCCTAGTTTCCGTCATACCGGTGTTGTGTTGCTTGATTTTGCGTTCATTACGCGGTTGGGTGTTATGGGAACCCCTTGACAGTTCGCTTTGAATAAAACTCCTCCAGCAAGGACCAACCTTGGTTTTACATTTGCCTAACCTAGCCTTTTCCCTTGGGTTTCCGGAACTCGAGGGTCATCTTTATTTTAACCCCCCGGGCCAGTGCTTCTCTAAGTATTGGTCCAACCTGAGCGATGTGTGGCGCCCCCTGGGCAGCCAGGGTCTATGCCAACCCGACGTCTGGCTCATCCAGTGTGCCCTGAGAACGAGATATGTGCAGCTCCTATCGGGATTTGTCGGCACATCCGGGCGGCTTTGCTGGTCTTGTTTTACCGTTGTCGAAATGTCTTATAACCGGGATTCCGAGTCTGATCGGGTCTTCCTGGTAGAAGGAATATCCTTCGTTGACCGTGAGAACTTGTGATGGGCTAAGTTGGGACACCCCTGCAGGGTTTGAACTTTCGAAAGCTGTGCCCGCAGTTATGGGTAGATGGGAATTTGTTAATATCCGGTTGTAGAGAACTTGACACTTAACTTAATTAAAATGCATCAGCCTCATGTGTAGCCGTGATGGTCTCTTCTCGGCGGAGTCCGGGAAGTGAACACGGTTCTTGTGTTATGCTTGAACATAGGTAGTTTCAGGATCACTTCTTGATCACTTATAGTTTCTCGACCGTGCTTTGCTTCTCTTCTCACTCTCATTTCCGTAAGTTAGCCACCATATATGCCAGTGCTTGCTGCAGCTCCACCTCACTACCCTTTCCTACCCTTAAGCTTAAATAGTCTTGATCTCGCGGGTGTGAGATTGCTGAGTCCTCGTGGCTCACAGATACTTCCAAACAGTTGCAGGTGCCGATGATACCAGTGTAGATGACACAACTGAGCTCAAGTGGGAGCTCGATGAAGATATTGATCGTTGTGTTGTTTCATTTCCTGTTGATCAGTAGTGGAGCCCAATTGGGACGATCGGGGATCTAGCATTTGGGGTTGTCTTCTTTTATTTTGGTTCCGTAGTCAGACCTTGTTTGTATTCTGGATGATGTATGTTAAACTTGTATTTGTGTGAAGTGGCGATTGTAAGCCAACTCCTTTTCCCTTTCTTTTCAGTACCTGGGATTGTGTGAAGATTACCCCTCTTGCAACAAACCTACCATGCAGCTATGCCTCTAAGTCATGCCCCGACATGTGGGAGATATATCCGCATTGTGGGTGTAACAAGTTGGTATCAGAGTCTTCCCCGACTTAGGAGCCTCCTGCTTGATCAAATCGCTGACGTTGTTGAGTCTAGAAGAAAATGTTTTGAGTCTTAGGATTATATATATTGGAGAGTAGGATTCTTTTTACTCCCCAGTCCCTTCGTCGCTCTGGTGAGGCCTCCTGACGTAGAGTTTTGACTCTTCTGTCCTCAAATTTCATGATTTTTTTTAGGATCACGCGGGTATCTTGGAATCGTTCCGATGGTTTTGTGACGAGAACATTGTTCTTGGTGCCTCCTGACATTTACGGGTTGTGGCAGTGTCCCGGGGAGTTGAGCTCGGAGGTGTTGTCGTCACAATTTCATAGTTGCAGTTATGGAATACCTGAGTTCGCCAACATCGAAAATCTCTTTTACGCAGTTGTTTGTGAGATAACCTCGACGCCACCTAGTACTGGGGCGGGAGTTCGGGAGTATTGCCATAACTCGTATAACGGATGCTTTTCGAAGGTTGAGGTACTCGATTTCTGAAGGTTTCTTGGTTATGTGTTGAAGGATGGATACAGCTGGATGTAGGGATTGTTAGTTTGGGTGAGATATTATGCTTCCCCTGTATCCCCAACACCTGATTGCATAACCAGAAAGTTTCGGGAGTTTATAAGTGGGAATTCAAGTAACTCCTAGGATATCTTTCCGACAGATGCATGATATGGGATTGGGGTTCGACGTCTAGTGGTCCGCCCATCCACGGTTGGTTTTACAGTGGTCTCGTTGTGTCTTAAAGAGTCCATGGCTATGCTGACTCGGGGATGCTTCGTATGTTATGTGCACTGCCTTGTCCATGATGGTGCTGTACGATCCAGCCCGTGTGGGCCCCACCACGAAAACTTCGGATGAAATCTCTATCATATGTTTGCTCCGGCTTATTCCGCAAGCCAATCCTTTGTTTTGTTTTGAGTTGTGGTATTCGAGTTGCTTCAATGTCAAGTGTTGATTCCATACTTTTTTCCAAGCGGTGTTCTCATACTTCTATGTGAATACTAATCCTTCAGGATAATCAAGATTGTCATGTCAATCATTTTTCAACCGGTGTGTTTCTCTTCAAGTGGATCCGATCATTTTCAACATCCACAAGATCAACTCAAAGTCTTCTTAACGTTATTTGTTTCATTCGTCTCCAAGCTGCCTTTGTTTTTCCCGCCCTCCCACCCTTTTTCTTCAAGGACTCAGATTTCTGAATCAAGTATCCATCTTATAGATGTGAAGTTTCTTCATTCTTTTCCTCAATGTTTTTACCCGGTGGTTCTCAAGAAGATGCTCTACAAGTTTATCATTCTTCATTCTTTTTCTTCTCCGGTGGATTCAATTCAAGTTTTGTTGAGCATACCCTTTTCCTCGTTTCAAATGCTTTTCCCAAGCCGGTGCACCTCTTAATCGTTCATCTCTCTATTCATATCCGAAGTGCTGAAGATATCTTGAAGATTCGTGTTTGCACAATGTATTCGTTCAAGCTCTTTCGAGGATGTTATCTCATTAAAGACATTTAATTCTTACTGGTGCAATTTCCCTTTCAAGTAATCATTCAACGGTGTTTCTTTTGAGTGGGCCCTAACCCACAGTTCTTTTCCCTGGATCTTACCTGACTCTTCTAATTTTTGCGGAGTTCTTCTCAAATTCATTTCAAAGTTTGACGTAAGAATGTTTTGTCATTAGTCAAATGTCTTTCTCCAAGGTCTTTCAAATTCTTCATTGTTGGTTCAACCTTTCTATTCTTCATCCCGGAGTATCTCAACAATTCATGGTGGTGTTTCTCATCGTCATTCTCTGCATCTGAAGACCGAAGAAGAGTTTTTCCTCCAAATCTTATCCGTTCTCTCGAAGATTCGTGATTCTAGCTTGGTGCCATCCTCTCATAATTGTTTTCGATCCTGAGAATTCTTTTCACCCATCCGACGCATTTCAGGAGTTGCGTTCCTTTGTCGATCATCCGGAGCCCATCATCTCATAATTATTCATTCTCAGCTTTCAGCTATTGTTCTCCAAAATTTTACCGGTGCATCATTCTAGTTTTCTCTAATCAATTCACAATCTCTTCGTTCTCTTGCATCTTGATTCACCCCTTTACTTCATTTGTTTTCAATTCTTACGGTGGTTTGCTCAAGATTCTCTTCCATGGTTATCATATTAATTCATTCGTTGTTTCAATCCTTCAGGTGGTTTGTCGAAGACCTTCTCAAAGTTGCGCTATATCTATCTTAATCGTTTCTACGAGAATATGTAGTATGCCAAATCCGCTGCTTGTCATCAATTTAAATTGGTGAGGGATACACATAATGTAATTCTTATTCTTGTTTCATCCAAGTGATTAATTCCTTATTCCGGAGGTTCATCAAAATTCTCGATTTCATTTGTTCATCTTTGTTTTCTGGAGCTCCAAGTTTTCCGCATTATCTCATCGCGAAGCTCCATCTAAATCATCGCAAGGCTTCACCTTGTGTTTTCAACTTCTCTTTCTTCCGTTATTCTTTTATTACTAGAGTTCTTCATGGAGGCTCTACATGGTGGCTCATCAAAGATTTAATTCCTTCTCGAAGTGCTCATCGAGATTCTTTTCAAAGGAGCTCAAGTGTTCTTCATCTTGCATTCCGAAGTGCAATTCTTTCTCTCTTATCTTGTGAGGTGGTGTTATGTCACTCTTGACAATTTTTCCCTTTGTGTTTCATGATTCACAAGTTTTCTAGAGTGACATACCTAAATCCATCATTTTCTCTTCGCTCAAGACATCTTTTCAATCCATCAATCTCTTCATTGGAGTTATATTGGGTTATATTTCACCTAAAGCTTTCCCTAAGGATTGTTGCTATTTATGGTGCTCATAAATGAACCAAGTTCTTCATTTATCCTCCCGGCGAAATAAGTTTCTCGTCTCCTTGTTCATATCAACCCAACCTACCGTTTTTCGTATGTGGCAGAATTTCACCTCAAGATTTCGAGATGTTTTCCATAAGCCCACAACAAGCTTACTCTTTTCGTTGTTGGTTTTCCAACAACTCCGTTATAACCTTCTTGTAAGGGTGCCTTCCAAGCTCATTTGTGGCAGAAGTTGGCATTTGCAACTCCATTCTTTTATCCAAACAATCTAGCTTCTATTCTTTTGTTCCGGAGGATTTGTGATGTTGCTCTCTTCACTCATCATCCCAAATTGTGAGGACCGTGTTCTTTTCATGCTTATCCATTCAACTGGAGTGTCGTGTCCTCCATTCAAGTTCTCTCATCTTATCAAGTTTTACCCCCCTTCTCAACCGGAGTGCTGCCTGAAATCTTTCTTACTCATTGTGCCATTCTTTCAGTAGTTCCAGAGGCAATGTGTTGTTGATTTCATCAAGCATCCTCTCATCTTGTCAAGTTCATGTTCAATTCCTTCCATTTACAGTCAGAGTGTTGTCCATATTATATCATTCTTATTCCTTCTCTATCTTGTTTCAACCGGAGTGTTGTCGTAATTGACCTTTATCATTCCTTGTACATCTTGTTTCAACCGGAGTGCTTGCATGTACTTCTTGTCCATTCCAACCCTTTTCTTATGTCTTTCAACCTACAAGATTCCCATAATGTTCCATGTTCCTCTTTTCTAACGGATTGTTTTCAACTTTGTCATCTTCGTTGCATTCTTTCTTTCAATTTTTACAACCTCTCAAGGCTCGTGGTTTCACTCGTTTGTCAAAGAAGCAACTTAGTTTTACCTCTTCTCTTCCTCTTCCATTTTCCTCTGGTGCCATCCTAGATCTCGAGACGAGATCCTCTTGTAGTGGTGGAGTGTTGTAACACCCCGAGACCGATGCTGCAGACTCCTTCCATGTTCTTCGTTGTCGACGTGTGTTTTATTTGTTTGTTGCATTCATCATCGCATCATTCGCATTGCATCGGCACTCTGTTGCCGTCATGTTTCAAAACTTGCATCCGTTCGAAGTTGCTGCTTCTTCCTCGTCTTAGTTGACCTTTGTCGGGAGGCTTTTTCTTTGTCGACCTCCATTAGATCCCCTCTCGAGCGCGTCCGAAACTATCTTGAACCCGACCCGGGCAGTCATCACCATTGAATTCGGATCATTCTAAACATCCCTCTAATATCTTCGGTTTATTATTTGATCTCTCTTAACCTTTTATTCTCGACCGCCCGTTCCCAATCCGATGATTCCAAATACCCCCTCATACCTATCACCTACTATAAATATCAGCCTAAACCTAATTTTTAGGAGAGCTGTCCCATCAATCCCTCCGCGCTGCCACTCCTCGTCCTCCTCGGGATCCCTCCCGATCCACCCATTCCACCAACCAGAGAATTCCCTACTCGATCCCAAGGGGATCACGAGCAGCTCATCCCCGCCGTCGCCCAACCACAGCAAAGCCGCGCCTCCTTGCAACCCGCCGGCGACCGGACCTCGCCGAAGATGAGTTCCCTGTCATGCCCTGCTCCTTCCTTCGCAGCGCCTCCATGGACAGGAGACCCGCCATGGATCTCCAAGTCTGCGGCTGCATTGTCCCGGGCCCCCCTCGTCGTCATCCCTGCAGCCAAGTTCCATGCTCCCCTGCATCCATCAACGACGAGTCAGCCGCAGGACTCGTCGCTGCATCCCCAGCCTCACGCATGGAGCCCCGCACCTCTGCTTGTGCGCTCGCCCCGACTCTGCCCACCGAAGCCACCAGGATCCCGCCGCCGGAGCAAGCAGCTACTCCTCGCCGCCCCATGCGCTCCAGTGAGCCCTGCCGTCGCTTCCCTCTCCCTTCGCCTTGCGATCTTTCTCCTTCTCTCACCTCTCCATCGCTCGTGTCTCTCTGTACGAGCAGGACCGCTGCCATGGATGGCTGTGCCCCGCGCCCGAGCTCCGTCTGCCGCCACCGTTGCCTGGAACCGATGCTGGACGACTCGAACCGCCCCGTTCCGGCCAGTTCCTGCCGACCCCCTCGCCAGAACTTCCCCTGGCGCCATCTTCTACATCGACATGATCCTCCTGCTGCTTCTGTTCTTCTTTCTTCAGTAACAAACAGATCGCCCGGTAGAGCCGCACGTTGACCGCGACCCCAACGCCCAGCTTCCAAGCCTGCAGCCCCTTCGGCCTATCTACTCCTCAACTGGGCCGAAGCCCGTGGTGAGCCAGCGCCCAATCCCCTCTATTGTGCGCCCTAGGCGATGTTTTGTTGTGTTGCGCCCAGTGCTCTGTTCCAGTTTGGGCCCGGTGTTTTTTTCCAGTGCTGCGAATTTAGCTATTTATCCGGGAGTTTACAGTTTTGCAGTTTACCCCCTAAGTTTCATGCATTTAATAACTCACAAATGGGGCATCATATTAAAATACTTTATATATGAAAAATGCTTAGAATCTTGTCTAGTTTCATAATATGCCATTTTCATCTATGTTTAAAATGTTGTTTGTTTAACTTTTGCTCATATGCCAAGCTAAAATGATTTATTTCATTACAATATAACCGTAGCTCCGAATTTAATAAACTTTATATGTAAATGGGGTAGAAAAGTGCCTAGTTTAACATGATGTACTTGCCTTGCATGTTTAACAACTCTAAAATATGGTTTATGGCAGATCAGAACCAAAACTTCAAATATGCACATGAGGAGTTTCCGGACTTGTTGTTTGTTGTTCCGGCCTCATTTAAACTTGACTAGATAGTTAGTTTAATTATGCTTCACCTCTTGCCGTGTTTAACAACATTTAATGTTGTTGAGTACTTAAACGGGAGAGAACTAAATAATTGTTGTGGTGTTTCATCAATATGCAACTCGTTGCATATTGAGCTCCACTTAACTTGTAGTTTTGTTTGGGCACTTTGCCATGCCATGCCTCTTTAACCGGACATGCATCATACTTGGTTGTGCATCATGCCATGTTTATGAGATGGTTGTTTACCATGTTGTTTGCTTCTTTCCGGTGTTGCTTCTTCGGGTTAGTTCCGTTAAGGTCGCGTTTGTGAGGATCCGTTCGACTACGTCCGTTTGTCTTCTTCATGGACTCGGTCTTCTTCCTTGCGGGATCACAAGCAAGATGACCATACCCTCGAAATCACTTCTATCTTTGCTTGCTAGTTGCTCGCTCTATTGCTATGCCGCGATACCTACCACTTGCTATATCATTCCTCTCATATTGCCATGTCAAGCCTCTAACCCACCTTTCCTAGCAAATCGTTGTTTGGCTATGTTACCGCTTTTCTCAGCCCCTCTTATAGTGTTGCTAGTTGCAGGTGAAGTTGAAGTTTGTTCCATGTTCGAAACATGGATTTGTTGAGACATCATTATTATATCTTATTTACTTTAATGCACATATATACCTGGTAAAGGGTGGAAGGCTCGGCCTTATGCCTAGTGTTTTTTTCCACTCTTGCCGCACTAGTTTCCGTCATACCGGTGTTATGTTCCTTGATTTTGTGTTCCTTACGCGGTTGGGTGTTATGGGAACCCCTTGACAGTTCACTTTGAATAAAACTCCTCCAGCAAGGCCCAACCTTGGTTTTACATTTGCCTCACCTAGCCTTTTTCCCTTGGGTTTCCGGAGCCCGAGGGTCATCTTTATTTTAACCCCCCTGGGCCAGTGCTTCTCTAAGTGTAGGTCCAACCTGAGCGATGTCTGGCGCCCCCTGGGCAACCAGGGTCTATGCCAACCCGACGTGTGGCTCATCCGGTGTGCCCTGAGAAAGAGATATGTGCAGCTCCTATCGGGATTTGTCGGCACATCCGGGCGGCTTTGCTGGTCTTGTTTTACCATTGTCGAAATGTCTTGTAACCAGGATTCCGAGTCTGATCGGGTCTTCCTGGGAGAAGGAATATCCTTCATTGACCGTGAGAGATTGTGATGGGCCAAGTTGGGACACCCCTATAGGGTTTGAACTTTCGAAAGCCGTGCCCGCGGTTATGGACAGATGGGAATTTGTTAATATCCGGTTGTAGAGAACTTGACACTTAACTTAATTAAAATGCATCAACCGCGTGTGTAGCCGTGACGGTCTCTTCTCGGCGGAGTCCCGGAAGTGAACAAGGTTCTTGTGTTATGCTTGAACGTAGGTAGTTTCAGGATCACTTCTTGATCACTTATAGTTTCTCGACCGTGCTTTGCTTCTCTTCTCGCTCTCATTTGCTCAAGTGCTTCCGTTTCTCCTTCACTCATGGAGTCATATGTACCATCGTCGTTGAAGATCATATTTCTCTTGTTGGTACACTCAAAGGACTTGTGGCCTCGGCCTCCGCATGTGAAGCATTTGAAGGAACTTGTCTTGACGGTCTCATCGGTTGGGGTAGATGATGATGAAGCTCTTGGCTTGAAGTTTCTTGTTGTAGGAGGATGACTTGGATTTGTAGAAGTTTTCTTGTAACTCGACTTGTCGTTGTTGCTTGTAGAAGGCTTGGTTGATGTAGAAGGTGTTGGAGTCATTGAAGCTTGGGTGTTGGAGAAACCATATGACTTGGATGAGAATTTGGCATACTTGAAGTCATCTTGTACTTGACGTTCCGCTTTGGTAGCTTGATGCACTAGCTCGATGAGGTTCGAGTATGGTTGGAAGTCGGCGATCTTCTTGATGGGATGATTGAGTCCATTCAAGAAACATGCCATAGTTTGCTCATCATCTTCCGTGACATTGGCTCATATCATTGCAATCTCCATTTCCTTGTAGTACTCTTCAATGCTCTTGGTTCCTTGCTTGAGTAGTTGGAGTTTCTTGAAGAGGTCGCAGTTGTAGTAGGTAGGCACAAAGCATGCTCTCATGACATCCTTCATTTGCGCCTAAGTAGTGATGGGTGGTTCACCTTTTGCCTCTCAGCGCTCAATGACTTGTTCCCACCAAACGAGGACGTAGTCTTGGAACTCAAGGGGTGCCATCGCTATCTTCTTCTCTTCTTCATAGTTGTGAAAGCAAAAGATTTTGTCGACCTTCAATGGCCATGAAGGGTACTCTTCGGGATCATTGCTTCCATTGAACTTGGGCATTGTGAACTTTAGCTTGCCATAGTGTTGCTCTTCATTGTGTTCGGGTCAGGGATGATGACGTCCTTGTCGAGGAGGATCGTCTCTCACAACTTGCTCTTGCCGTGGAGGATTTCCATTGTCTTCTTGTTCTTGTTGAACTTGATGTTCTTGGTGAGCTTGTGGAGGAACATGTTGAGCTTGACGTTGCACGTGATCTTGATATAATCGTTCTTGAACTTCTTCGCGAAGTGCCTATTGATGTTCATGAGCTTGTCGGCCTCGGTTGGCTACAGCTCGACTAGATTCTCGGAGGGCTTATTGTGCCTCAAGTGCTTGAGCTTCTCGCAATTGTTGCTCTTGACATTGTGCCTCAACATCTTGTGCTTCTTGGTGTAGACGCACTCGCTCTTCCTCTTTGTCTTGGCGTTGTCGTTGCCATTCTTGTGCTTGCGCAAAGGTAGCTTGGTTTTGACGATGGCATTGTTCTTGCGAGTTGTTGTCGTGTAGAGGGTTGCGGCACGACGAAGAGTATTCGATCTCGGTGTACTTGAGCCGGAGATGGTGTAGTCGGAGTGTCGACTTGAGCGGCTCCGTCTTGATGAGGACGAAGTGGAAGAAGAGCGGTTGAGCAACAAAGCACGAATCTCGTCCATTCTTGCTTGTGGTCATCAAGATTGTGGTCGAAATAGTCTCTTGTGTGTTGCTCGGAAAGTTGCTAGTCAGTGGTGAGGTTGTCGATGCGTTCACTCATTGCTTGTTGCTCTTGATGCAAAGCATGTTGTGCACCAAAGAGGTGGCTCTTTGTGACGTAGGAGTTCATGTCGTCGTCTTGCCCGATGAAGAGTGGGTTGGTAGAATTACTTGGCCTATCCATCATTCCAAATAAATATGTGAGTGGGAGAAGGAGAAGAACTTATACCAAATGTACCTTGACCGATGTTGAAGATGGATCAAAGATCACTCCAATGTGGAACAAGAAAATAACACAATTGGTACCAATTCTTGTCGGTTTCTCACACCTACACAAGTAAAAGCTTATGGTGGAGCTTGGTTAGGATGGTGGAACAAAATTTGATGCAATTGTTAGTGAGCTTCAATAATGTTGGAAAATATTCACAAGTTTGCAATGCAACAATTAGACCAAGCAAAATAAGGTACACGAAAACACACACGCAAAGAGATAAGTGGGGTCGTGCAACCAAGGATGAGCCGAAAATGTGGAATCCACGAAAATGCTCTTGTTGCACAACACTAGAGAGACGCTAGCATGATTACACAATAGGCGGATACGAAGACTTGTGCACAGCCTACTAAGAAAAAATGCAACAACTTCTATCCCAAGTATGCTCTATGTATGGTATTTCGATGATATGAGCCAAGATGATCTAGTATGACAATCTTAATGTTGTATGATGCTATGGTTCTTGCTTAAAAGCTCTTTGCTTATCTTTCCCTTTTGCTTAAAAGCTTGTTTGGCTCTTTTTTGTTTGAGCTCTTTTCTCATGCAATGCTTCACGAACCAAGATAGCAATTGTGTATGCGATGACAACCTTGTGACACAAGAGATGATACCAAGATATGCACCAATGATATATGTATGCTATGGGAAGTATGATCACTAATGTGCACAAGTCACGTTGCCGGCAATACTCAAAGGCTAGTCTAGATGGGTAAACGATGCAAAAGAGTAAGGCTATGATGGCTATCAATGTAATGGCAAGAATGATGTATCACTATACCAAGATGAGTTTACCGTTCGTGCTTATGGTATGGTGTCAATATGGTGGAGTGGTTGTTTTCGATGACGCGTCCATGGCGAAGATGAGCAGCGGTGATGTTGATGTCGAACCGTACCTAAATAGCCAAAACAAAATAGGACACAGAACCGCAACTCAAATCCTGAAAGCAAAGCGTAACAAAATTGTCGAAGTTGGTAGTGGTAAGCGATGGTGGTGTATGTGGTATATGGTGGTGCTATGCGGAAGTGGCAGTGGTATGCGGAAGTGTATGTGGGCACCGGAACAAAATTTGGCGAAATATGGACGGGAAACGGGCGGTGGATGGAAGTGATGCTGCCAGGGGCCGGATGTCCGGGCTTGGTGACCGGATGTCCGGGCTGTCGGGCCAGATGTCTGGGCTCTGGATCCGCGGACGAACTCCGCCTGGAAGGCGGCAAATCAGGGCAAAATTAGGGGAAATTTGTGGATGGAAATTGGGGGAAAGAGGATGGAAAGCTAGATCTACCTGCAACACACGAGATCCGCGGATCAAATCCAACAAAACTTCGTCTCACCAAAAAATCACAAAAAAAATTGGCGGCTATTTTTGTGGGGAATTTTCGAATTAGGGAACAAAATCAACAAAACAAGGCTAGAAACACAATGGGGGGCTACGAAATCGTGATCAACGTGGCTCTAGATACGAAGATGATGTAGGGTGGAACCCTAGATGGCCGATCTTTCACGGAAGGAGCGGATCCCGCGAAGAACATGAACAACACGAGGGGAAACATGAGAGAATCACTCAAACCAACAAGATATAGTAACACATATGCTAGATCCATGAATGTAACACCCACAATGTGTCTATATCTCCCATGTGTCGAGGCACGACTTACAGGCATAGCCGCATGGTAGTTTTGTCGGAAGAGGGGTAATATTCACACAATCCCATGTACTGAATAAGAAAGGGATAAAGAGTTGGCTTACAATCGCCACTTCACACAATACATAAATAATCCATACATCATCCAAATACACTCATAGACCGACTACGGTCCGAATAAAAAGGAAGATAACCCCAAATTCTAGATGCCCGATCGTCCCAACTGGGCTCCACTACTGATCATCAGGAAACGAAACGTAGTAACGACCCAGATCCTTGTCGAACTCCCACTTGAGTTCGGTAGCATCACCTGCACTGGTATCCTCGGCACCTGCAACTTTTTGGAAGTATCCATGAGTCACGAGGACTCAGCAATCTCACACCCGCGAGATCAAGACTATTTAAGCTTATGGGTAGGAGAAGGTAGTGAGGTGGAGTTGCGGCAAGCACTAAGCATATATGGTGGCTAACATACGCAAATAAGAGCGAGAAGAGAAGCAACGCAATGGTCGTGGAGCTAGAAGTGAATAAGAAGTGATCCTGAAACTACTTACGTTCAAGCATAACACAAGACCGTGTTCACTTCCCGGACTCCACCGGAAAGAGACCATCACGGCTACACATGCGATTGATTCATTTTTAATTAAGTCAAGTGTCAGTTCTCTACAACCGGATATTAACAAATTCCCATCTGCCACATAACCGTGGGCACGACTCTCGAAAGTTTATACCCTGCAGGGGTGTCCCAACTTAGCCCATCACAAGCTCTCACGGTCAACGAAGGATATTCCTTCTCCCGGGAAGACCCGATCAGTCTAAGAATCCCGGTTACAAGACATTTTGACAATGGTAAAACAAGACCAGCAAAGCCACCCGATGTGCCGACAAATCCCGATAGGAGTCACATGTATCTCGTTCTCAGGGCACACCGGATGGGCAAGACGTCGGGTTGGCATAGACCCTGGTTGCCCAGGGGGCGCCGGACATCGCCCAGTTTGGACCAACACTCAGAGGAGCACTGGCCCGGGGGTTTAAAATAAAGATGTCCCTTGAGTCCACGGAACCCAAGGCAAAAGGCTTAGGTGGAAAATGTTAAAACCAAGGTTGGGCCTTGCTGGAGGAGTTTTATTCAAAGCGAACTGTCAAGGGGTTCCCATAACACCCAACCGCGTAAGGAACGAAAATCAAGGAACATAACACCGGTATGACGAAAACTAAGGCGGCAAGAGTGGAACAAAACACCAGTAAAAAGGCCGGGCCTTCCACCCTTTACCAAGTATATAGATGCATTAAATTAAATAAGAGATAAAATGATATCCCAACATATCCATGTTCCAACATGGAACAAACTTCAACTTCACCTGCAACTAGCAACATTATAAGAGGGGCTGAGTAAAAGTGGTAACATAGCCAAACAACAGTTTGCTAGGAAGGTGGGTTAGAGGCTTGACATGGAAATATGGGAGGCATGATATAGCAAGTGGTAGGTAGCGTGACATAGAGATAGAGCAAACAACTAGCAAGCAAAGATAGAAGTGATTTCGAGGGTATGGTCATCTTGCCTGCAAAGTTCTCAGAGTTGTCGAAAGCTTGATCCTCGTTAGCATACTCAACAGGTTCCTCGGTCACATACTCGTCTCTCGGCTTTACCCAAAGCAAGAACACAAGTAATGGAACAACAATCAATCACGATGCAATGCACAAGCAACATGGTGCAATACATGGCATGATATGCAAGATATGATATGCAATGCATATGCGTGCTCCGGAAGGGAAAGAATGATAAAAGCATCAACTTGGCAAACCAAGTATGCCTCTAGAAACATGAGATGATTTCGGTAGAAATCAATATAAGGATCACCAGAAACAGATGCACGGTTTGCAAATGGCAAGCAAAACAAGAATGACGCAAAACTGCAATTAACAGCACGATTGCACTTAGAATGCAACAAGAAACTAATCTACTACACTCAAACATAGCAAAAAATCATATGGCAGTGATGTACAAGAGATGCTTGACAAAACATGAACAGTGAGCTATGGATAAATCACACTAGAACAGGTTCAAACAAGCATGACAAAAGTGCAAAACATATCAGCTTCACAGACTTGGTGAAAATACTAATATGTCAAAAACAACATCAGGAAGCACTGTTTAGATCTAGCAAACAACATGCTACAGGAACATATCATAGAAAACAAAGGCATGACATGATTCTACTAAAAGCATAGAACAAAAGTCCCTTAGTGAACATGAGCCAAAAAGGCAGAGAAGATATGATGGCACCCATGTAAACATAGCCACTTTTATTAACAGTTTTAGACTTAGAAGAAAGAACAGAGCATGGCATAAACAGATTTGTGATAGCAACTTTGTGATCTCATGCCACTCCCCACAAAGCATTAAATGACAACATAAGCATACCAATAGCAAGATGACATGTTCATGAAGATAACCATGGCAAGAGAAAGTTAATAGGATGCATGGATCACTAGCAAAACACATGGCAATTTTGATTAACATGTTAACAATCTGCGAGGAACATTTTATAGCAAAAGTAGAGCAAGCAAATGACATGCTAGAGCACTCCATAATTGTAAAAAGGGGCATGAATGGATAGAACATAACTACATGTTCAAAACATCCTTACTTAAGTCTCCAAATAAGCATGGATCTCATGGTAGCATCAAGTTTACATGGCATCAAAATAACAGTAGGAAAAGGACTTGGCAAAATCCTAAGTCCCTGAAAACAGCAACATCACGGAGCCTAATTTGCATGCTTGTGCTAGTGACCACATAGATCACAAAAATACAAGAGTTGCATCCCTGTAAAGAAAGCATGTTTTAGTTCAAAACACATGTAGACCTCATGCTCATCTGATGCACATGTCAAATTCAACAAAAATGACAAATCACCATGTTCTGCTAAGCACCAGCAGCTAACATTTTATAGCACTCTTGCATCGATGAAAATGGCATCATAATGGACAGTAACATGCATGGAAATGCTTCTAACATGAAGAGCTCAATGAGACGAACATTTTGACATAACATATGCATGAATCGGAGCTACATGCACCAAGATGTGGCATGATGAACAGGGGAATAAAACATTGCAGAGAAAAAGAATAGGAATTCGGGGTCAACCTCGCAGAACAGATCTAGGGTTCGGTGTGGCACGCAGTTCGAGGTTCGCCGGGATCTCACCAGAGCGGAGGAGGACGACGGCCGATGTGGACAGGGTCGCCGGATCTGGCTGTCCCGCGGCCGGATCTGGCCGGAGACGGAGAAGAGGGGCGGGGACGTGCGGGCGGCGAGGCGGAGACCTCGGGCGGCGGGGAGGCGGCGAGCTGGACGATGACTGACGAGGGCGGTTGCGGCGGCGTGACGAGGAGGAGGCGTAGGCGCGCGCGGGGCGATGCGGGTGCGGGGTGGCGGCGGATGGGCTCGGTGGGCCCGTTGCGGGCTCGTGGGCCGGCGGTGGTGCGCGGTGGCGGTCTGCCACATGGCAGGACGTGGTTCATCGGTGGCGGTGGCACGGATGCGTCTGGCCAAAATGGACATGTCCGGGGGCACGAGGTGGAGGGAGACTAGGGTTTGGACCCGAATTTCGGGGGAGATGCACATATTTATAGGTAGAGTGAGGTAGGAATGTCCAAATGAGGTGCGGTTTTCGCCCACACGATCGTGATCCGACGGCGGAGAACATGGAGGTGGTTTAGATGGTTATTGGGCTGTTTTGAATGGGTGTTGGGCTGCAATCCAAAGAGGCTTTTGCGGTTACCCGGTTAACCGTTGGGGCATCAAACGGCCTCCAAATGGAAAGAAATTTGACAGGCGGTCTACCGGTGGTGTACCAAGGCTACTTGACAAATATCGACCCATTCCGAGAACGTTCAACTCCCGCTCACGAAAAGAGACAAAAGGGGTGTGTCGGGTGCATGTGGGAGTGTCGTATTGCGAAACGGATAACGGGGAAAATGACCGGATGCATGAGACGAACACGTATGCAAATGAGATGCACATGATGACATGATATGAAATGCATGACATCAACAGAAGTCAAAACGAAGACAAAACCTAACCATGAAGGGAATCTCATAACTTAAAGCCGAAAATGGGAAGAGTCGGAGTTAGAAATATGGCAAGTTACATCCGGGGTGTTACAACACTCCAGCACTACAAGAGGATCTCGTCCCGAGATCTAGGACTGAAAGAACTCCGGATATTCGGAACGAAGGTGATCCTCACGTTCCCAGGTGGCTTCTCGATCGGAATGGTGTGACCATTTCACTTTTAGGAATTTGATTGACTTGTCGCGAGTCTTACGCTCGGTTTCTTCAAGAATTGCAACGCGATGCTCATGATAAGACAAATCTTCTTGGAGGTCAATCTCTTCGAAGTTGATAGTGCACTCAGGAGTCTTGAAGCACTTGCGAAGTTGTGACACGTGAAACACATCATGCACATTTGCGAAGTTGGACGGAAGCTCAAATTGATAGGCGAGGTCGCCTCTTTGGCCAATGATCTTGATAGGACCCACATATCTTGGGGCAAGCTTCCCTTCGACACCGAAGCGACGAGTGCCTTTCATCGGAGAGACGCGGAGGTAGGCATGGTCTCCGATCTCGAAAGCCAAGTCACGGTGCTTGCTATCATAGTAACTTTTCTGGCGTGATTGCGCGGCTTTGAGATTTTCACGGATGACTTCACACATTTCTTCAGCTTCTGTGATTAAGTCGTTGCCAAGAAGTTGGCGTTCACCAGTCTCTGACCAATTGAGAGGAGTATGGCACTTTCTGCCATAGATAATTTCGAATGGGGCCTTGCCCGAACTCGCTTGGAAGCTGTTGTTGTAGGAGAACTCGGCATATGGAAGACAATCTTCCCACTTCATACCGAAAGAAATGACACAAGCCCTGAGCCTATCTTCAGGATTTGATTTACTCGCTCGACTTGGACACTTGTTTGAGGATGGAAAGCTATGCTGAAGCAAATGTTGGTGCCCATGGCCTTCTGGAAGGAGTCCCAGAACTTGGAGGTGAAAATGCTTCCATGATCTGAAGATATCAACTGTGGAATACCATGCAAGGATACAATCCTGGAGGTGTATAGCTCTACCAACTGAGCTGTTGTGATAGATTCTTTGATTGGAAGGAAATGAGCCACTTTAGTAAGCTTCTCGATGACAAAGAAGATAGCATCATTCCCACGCTTGGACTTGGGAAATATAGTCACGAAGTCCATCTCGATATGGTCAAACTTCCATTCTAGAATAGCAAGAGGTTGGAGGAGACCAGTAGTCGTTGGTGTTCTGCTTTCACCCTTCGGCAGACATCACATTCGTTCACGAATTGAGCAATTTCTCGCTTCATTCGAGTCCACCAATACGACTGCTTGAGGTCATGGTACATCTTCATACTTCTAGGATGAATGGATATAAGGGAATTGTGCGCCTCATTCATTATGACTTTCCTTAGATCACCTTTAGGAACCACAATTCGGTCCTCGAAGAATAGAGTGTCTTTGTCATCAATGCGATAGCACTTGTATTTGGGTTGGCTCTTGGAAATCCCATGTTTCACCTTCTTCACCATGGTATCAAGAAGTTCTGCCTCACGAATTTGATCTTCCAAAGTAGGAGATACTAGAAGGTTGGCAAGAAAGCCTTGAGGAACAACTTGGAGGTTCAGTTTGCGAAAAGCTTCACAAAGGTCCGGTTGGAAGGGCTTGAGAATTAAGCTGTTGTAGTAAGCCTTCCTGCTCAAATCATCTGCAATGACATTGGCCTTGCCTGGAGTATATTCAATAATCGGATTGTATTCTTGAATCATTTTGACCCATCGAGTCTGCCTGAGGTTGAGGTTGGGTTAAGTGAAGATGTACTTGAGGATCTTATGATCTATGAAGATGTCAACTTTCCTTCCCAACGAGAGATGTCTCCACGTTAATAATGCATGGACAACTGCCGCCAAGTCAAGATTGTGAGTGGGGTAGTTCCTTTCGTTGGGCTTCAACTCACGCGAGGTATAAGCCACAACTTTCTTCTCTTGCATTAACAGTAACGCCCTCGATGCGGTTATATCTCCTACGTGTCGAAGCACGACTTAGAGGCATAACCGCATTGAAAGCAATGTCACAAGTAAGGTAATCTTCACAACAACCCATGTAAATAGATAATAAGGGGAAAGGTACATAGTTGGCTTACACTCGCCACATCACACAAAGTACATAAATAGCATTACATCATCCAATACACTCATGGTCCGACTATGGTACCAAAATAAAAGATCAACCCCAACATGCGACATGGTCCCGATCGCCCCAACTGGGCACCACTACTGATCGTCAGGGAAAGACACATAGTAACGGCGTGAGTCTTCATCGAACTCCCACTTGAGCTCAAGCGCATCATCTGGAACGGAGTCATCAGGCCCGGCATCTGGTTTGGAAGTAATCTGTGAGTCACGGGGACTCAGCAATCTCGCACCCTCGCGATCAAGACTATTTAAGCTTATAGGTAAGGCAAGGTAATATGTGGAGCTGCAGCAAGCGAGTAGCATATATGGTGGCTAACCTGTTCGCAAAAGAGAGCGAGAAGAGAAGTCAAAGCATGAATGAGTAACTATAGAAAAACCTACGACAACCATTACTCCAACACCGTGTTCACTTCCCGGACTCCGCCGAGAAGAGACCATCACGGTTACACACGTGGTTGATTCATTTTAATTAAGTTAAGGTTCAAGTTATCTACAACCGGACATTAACAAATTCCCATCTGCCCATAACCGCAGGCACGGCTTTCGAAAGTTCAAATCCCTGCAGGGGAGTCCCAACTTAGCCCATGAGAAGCTCTCACGGTCAACGAAGGATATACCTTCTCCCGAGACATTCCGATCAGACTCGGTATCCCGGTTCTACAAGACAACTTCGACAAGTTAAAACAAATCCAACAACACCGCCCGAATGTGCCGACAAATCCTGATAGGAGCTGCACATATCTCGTTCTCAGGGCACACTCAAATGAGCGCTTCATACAACTAAAACCAAACCTCGAGTTTCCCCGAGGGGGCGCTGCACAGGACTCTAGTTTGGTCCAACACTCAGAGGAGCACTGGCCCGGGGGGGTTTAAAATAAGGTGACCCTCAGGCTCCGGAAACCCAAGGGAAAAAGAGGCTAGGTGGCAAATGGTAACACCAAGGTTGGGCATTGCTGGAGGAGTTTTATTCAAGGCGAACTGTCAAGGGGTTCCCATTATTACCCAACCGCGTAAGGAACGCAAAATCCGGGAACATAACACCGATATGACGGAAACTAGGGCGGCAAGAGTGGAACAAAACACTAGGAAAAAGGCCGAGCCTTCCACCCTTTACCAAGTATATAAATGCATTAAGATAACAAGATAATATAATGATATCCCAACAAATAAACAATGTTCCAACAAGGAACGATCTCCAATCTTCACCTGCAACTAGCAATGCTATAAGAGGGGCTGAGCAAAGCGGTAACATAGACAATCAACGGTTTGCTAGGACATAGTGGGTTAGAGGTTTGACATGGCAATTTGGGAGGCATGATAAGCAAGTGGTAGGCATCGTAGCATAGGCATAGCAAAAGAGCGAGCATCTAGCAAGCAAAGATAGAAGTGATTTCGAGGGTATGATCATCTTGCCTGCAAAGTTGTCAGAGTTGACTGGATCCTCGAAAGCAAACTCAACGGGCTCCTCGTTAGTGAACTCGTCTCCCGGCTCTACCCAAACAAGAAAACAAGCAAGAGGAACACAATCAACCACGTGCAAAGCTCAAACAATATGATGCAAACATGGTATGCTATGCGGGATGCGATATGTGATGCATATGCAAGATTTGGCAAGGAATGATTGAACCTAGCCTCAACATGGAAATCCAAGTTTGCCACTAGAAAGGTGAGGTGATTTCGGTTGAAATCGATATAAAGATCACCGGAATCGGATGCACGGTTTGGAAATGGCAAGCAAAACAAATATGGCACCGGTCTGCGATATACAGCAAGTAGCCATATAAATGCATCAAGATAATTATGCTACAGCAATCAAGCATTGCAAAAAAATACATGTCAGGTATCTACTCATGATGCTTGACAAAAGATGAACAATGAGCTATGGCCAATTCATCCATTAACAGGTTCAAACAAGCATGGCAATAGTGCAATTGGTAAACAGGTATCAGACTTAGTGCAATTAACACAAGCCTGGAATTCAGATCAAGTAGCATATTTTGGAGCATGAAAACTATATGCTAAAGAGCTTAACATGGCAAGGTAAAGCATGGCATGAAGCTACTCAAAGAGCTTAAAAAAGTCCCTTAGTGACCTTGAGCCAAAAGGGATCAGAAAATACAATTGCAAGCATGTGAACATGGCAAAAACATAATCAGATCTCAGACTTAGAGAAAAACTGGAGCATGCAAATCTGTTAACGAGTAGGCATGTTTACGAGCTCGATGCACTCACTACAGAGAAAGGCATGACAATCTAATCATTCACCCATCAAGAATACATATTATATAATCCATAAATGGCAAGAACAACAACATAGCATGCACAGATCAACAACAACATCCTCGGCAAAATCGCTAACAAGTAGACAATCTGCCAGGATTCACGAGATAGCAAAAGTAGAGCTCGATTGACTCAAGCTAGGCTGCTCCATAATTGCAAACAAGGACATGGATGGATAGAACACCACAAGATTAACAAATCATCCTTACTGATCATCCTCAAAAGGGGCACGAATCACTAGGAAACAACATGAAAATATGGCATATTGATAAAAACAGATCAAGGACTTGGAGAAATTCTAAGTCCCTGAAATCAGCATTAACGAATGCACTACTTTGCAAGCTTGTGCTAGTCACCACACATGTCACAAAAATACATGGATAGCACCTCTGTAAAGATGGCAAAGCATATAACAAAACTCATGTAGAGCTCAGGAGCATATCATGCGCACATTAAACACGGCAAAAATGACAAATAGCTATTTGGTGCAGCAGATCTGACAATTAACTCAAATAGCTCTCTTGCAACAACATTTCGGGCATCAAGATGAGCTCAAATGAAAATGACTCAATGAGATGAAATGATGTACTCTCTTAGACGAACATTTTGATATGTTATACACGCAAAACGGAGCTATGGAAGGAAAGTTACGGCATAATGAAATATGCTTAAAAAAAGAACAGGGACGAGGACTTAGACAAAAAACTACCTCCGAAACCGATCCGGATCTAGGGTTTGTTGGGTCCACGAACCGAGGCAGCGGCGCACGCACTCCAGTGAAGCGGTGGTGGCCGGGGTCGGCGAGGAAACGGCGGATCCGGCCGGCTCCTGCCCGGATCTGGTTGGAGGAGTCGCCGGCGACGGCGGGGAGTGGCGGCGGAGGTCTTCGGCGGCGCGGGGCGACGAGGAGGCAAGGCCCGGCGAGGTGCGGTCGGGCCGGAGTTCGCCGGCGATGGTGCCTGCGGTGGCCGGGCGCGAGGCAACGAGGAGGGCGGCTCGCCGCGCGGGAGGACGAAGGTGACGGGCGGCGGCGGCGGAGATCTGGGCCGCGGGGGCCCAACGCGGGCCGGGCGGGCCGGAGCGGCGGCGATGTGGGCGTGGGGCGGCGCCGAATGGGAGGCGGACACGTGGCGGCGGAGGGGCAAGTCGGACACGTCCGGCCCGGTTTGGACGTGTCCGGCAGCGTGGGGAAGATGGATCTAGGGTTTCGGGGGAGAAGAACCCGTGGATTTTGGAGGGGGTGCTATTTATAGACATAGGAGGAGTTAGGAGAGTCCAAATGAGGTGCGGTTTTCGGCCACACGGTCGTGATTGAATGCTCTAGATGATGGAGAGGGTTTTGGTGGGTTTTGGACCAAAATGGAAGGGTGTTGGGCTGCAACACACACGAGGCCTTCTCGGTCCCTCGGTTAACCGTTGGAGCATCAAATGAAGTCCAAATGGTACGAAACATGACGGGCGGTCTACCGGTAGTAAACCAAGGCCGCTTGGCAAGTCTTGGTCCAATCCGGAAATGTTTAACCCCCACACATGAAAGGAAGGTAGAAAGGACCACCGGAGGAGATAGGAGCGCCGGAATGCAAAACGGACAACGGGGAAAATGCTCGGATGCATGAGACAAACACGTATGAAAATGCAATGCACATGATGACATGATATGAGATGCATGACAACGACAACAACACACGGAGACAAAAACCCGAACCCGAGGAAATAAAATAACTTAGCGCCGGAAACGGCAAGAGTTGGAGTACATAATAGGTAAATTACATCCGGGGTGTTACAACACTCCACCACTACGAAAGGATCTCGTCCCGAGATCTAGGACTGGAAGAACGCCGGGTACTCAGAACGGAGGTGATCCTCGCGTTCCCAGGTGGCTTCACGGTCGGAATGGTGTGACCACTTGAATTTGAGGAATTTGATTGACTTATTGCGAGTCTTGCGTTCAGTCTCTTCAAGAATAGAAACGGGGTGCTCACGATAAGAGAGATCTTCTTGGAGATCAATGTCTTCGTAGTTGACGGTGCGGTCAGGGGTCTTGAAGCACTTGCGGAGCTGAGAGACATGGAACACGTCGTGCACATTCGCAAAGTTTGAAGGAAGCTCGAGTTGATAGGCGACATCGCCTCTCTTGATGACGATTTTGAAAGGACCCACGTATCTAGGGGCAAGCTTCCCTTTGATACCGAAGTGACGAGTACCTTCCATTGGAGAGACACAGAGGTAAACATGGTCTCCGATCTCGAAAGCCAAATCATGGTGCTTACTATCATAGTAGCTCTTCTGGCGCGATTGCGCTGCTTTGAGGTTATATCGAATGACTTTGCACATTTCCTCTTCCTCTGTGATTAAGTCATTTCCAAGAAGTTGATGTTCACCATTTTCTGACCTGTTAAGAGGAGTATGGCACTTCCTGCCATACATAATTTCGAATGGGGCCTTGCCCGAACTTGCTTGAAAAATGTTGTTGTAGGAGAATTCGGCATATGGAAGACAATCTTCCCACTTCATACCAAAGGAGATAACGCAAGCCCTGAGCATATCTTCAAGAATCTGATTGACACGCTTGACTTGACCGCTAGTTTGAGGATGGAAAGCTGTGCTAAAGCGGATGTTGGTGCCCATGGCCTTCTGAAAAGAATCCCAAAACTTGGAGGTAAAGATGCTGCCACGGTCTGAAGAGATCACCTATGGAATGCCGTGCAGAGAGACAATCCGAGAGGTATACAGCTCCGCCAATTGAGCTGCAGTGATAGACTCTTTGATAGGTAGAAAGTGAGCCACTTTAGTAAGTTTGTCAATGACAACGAATATAGCATCATTGCCACGCTTGGACTTTGGAAACCCGGTCACGAAGTCCATCTCAATGTGGTCAAACTTCCATTCTGGAATGGCAAGAGGTTGGAGGAGACCAGCTGGCCTTTGGTGTTCTGCCTTCACTCTTCTGCAGACATCACATTCATTCACGAACTTAGCAATCTCTCGCTTCATTCGAGTCCACCAATAAGCCTGCTTGAGGTCCTGATACATCTTCGTACTCCCAGGGTGGATGGAGAGGAGTGAATTGTGAGCCTCGTTCATGATAACTTTACGAAGGTCACCTTTGGGCACAGCAATACGATCCTCGAAGAAGAGAGTATCCTTGTCATCAAGGCGCTAGCACTTGTATTTGGGTTGACTCTTGGCAATCCCAATCTTCACCTTCTTCACCATAGCATCAAGAAGTTGAGCCTCGCGAATCTGATCTTCCAAAGTAGGAGAGACTTGAAGGTTGGCGAGGAAACCTTGAGGAACAACTTGCAGATTGAGTTTGCGGAAAGCTTCACAAAGCTCGGGTTGGTAAGGCTTGATAATCAGACTGTTGCAATAAGCCTTCCTGCTCAAAGCTTCAGCAATCACATTGGCCTTGCCTGGAGTATATTCGATACTCGGGTTATACTCTTGAATCATTTCGACCCAACGAGTCTGCCTGAGGTTGAGATTAGGCTGAGTGAAGATGTACTTGAGGCTCTTATGGTCAGTGAAAATGTCCACTTTTCTTCGCAATAAGAGATGTCTCCAAGTCAAAAGAGCATGCACAACTGCCGCCAACTCGAGGTCATGAGTGGGGTAGTTCTTCTCGTTGGGCTTCAACTGGCGAGAGGTATAAGCCACAACTTTCTTCTCTTGCATCAACACTGCACCAAGACCTTGAAGAGAGGCATCGCAGAAGACCTTGAACGGTTTGGATTCATCAGGAGGAGTCGGAACTGGAGCAGTGACTAATTTCTCTTTCAAAGTGTTGAAAGCGATGTCACATTCCGGAGACCAAACCTACTTGACGTGCTTCTGGAGAAGGTTTGAAAGAGGCTTCATGATCTTTGAAAAGTTCTCAACGAACCTTCGGCAGTAGCTTGCGAGACCAAGGAAGCTACAGAGTTTCTTGACATTCTGAGGTGGTTCCCAATTCACAATTGCACACACCTTCTCAGGATTCACCGCAATGCCCTTGGCAGAGATGATATGCCCAAGATATAGAACCTCATCGAGCCAAAACTCGCACTTTGAGAACTTGGCGTAGAACTGATGATCCCTGAGCTTATCGAGCACCAAACGCAAGTGCTTGGCATGATCTTCCTTGTTCTTCGAAAAGACCAGAATGTCGTCGAGATAGACCAAAACAAAGTCATTTGTGTAGGCGTTGAAGATGAAGTTCATCATGCGAGAGAAAGTCGGAGGAGCGTTGACGAGGCCAAAAGACATGATAGTGTATTCATATGAACCATAGCTTGTTCTGAAAGCCGTCTTGGGAATATCTTGCTCACGGATTCGAATCTGATGATAACCCATACGGAGATCAAGATTGGAGAATACTTGAGCACCTTTGAGTTGTTCAAACAGCTCGTTGATGTTGGGAAGTGGGTACTTGTTCTTGATAGTCTTCTTGTTCAATGGACGGTAGTCAACGCAAAGTCGGTCTGTTCCATCCTTCTTCTTCACAAAAAGTACTCCACAACCCCACAGAGAGGAACTGGGTCGGATGAGACCCATTCGCTCTTGAATATCAAGTTGCTTCTTCAGCTCCTTCAACTCTTCAGGTCCGAGCTTATAAGGACATTTGCAAACCGGTTCCGTGCCAGGATCAAGATCGATGACGAATTCAACTGGCCGGTGCGGAGGCATTCCTGGAAGCTCTTTTGGAAAGATGTCTTGATATTCGCAAACGACTGGAATTTGAGAGATGGCATCGAGTTCACCCTTCTCATTGAGAGAAAATAGACGGATGGTATCATCCCGAGCGGCAAAGACAATTACATCCTCAGACGAATGAGTCAATTGAATCTGCCTGGCGGCACAATCAAGCTGCGCCATGTGCTTAGAAAGCCAATCCATTCCGAGAATAAGATCAATATTTGAGTCACCCAGAACAATAGGAGAAGCTAGAAATTTGTAGTCGCCCAACGTGATAGTAACATCCGGGACGCAGGTATTAGCTGTCATTTTCTTGCCCGGTGACACGATTTGCAAGGAACTTTGCAGATACGGATAATCGCAGTCATACTTTGATGCAAAAGGTTTGGAAATGAAACAATGCGATGCACCAGTGTCAAAAAGAACTCTTGCAGGAATATCGTTAACAGGAAGGTTACCCATGATGACATCTGACGAGTCCTCTGCCTGAGCTGCATTCACCATGTTGACCTTGGCGTACTAGGGGTTATGCTTGACCACAGCTGTACTTGCCGATCTCACAGGAGGAGGAGGAGGGAGATGTCTCTGATTGAAGCATTTGTTGGCATAGTGACCCTTCTATTGGCACTTGTTGCACGTGACCTCTGAAAGCGGACGGTGATACGGAGCACTCGATCTTGGAGCTTGAGACGAAGTCTTGTTCTGAAAGCCAGGGTTGGGTGGGTGGGAAGATCCACTGCCACCTTTGCTCTTCTGTTGATACGGCTGACGGAACGGAGGAGGAGGAAGCCAATACTTCTGCTGCTTAGCCACTTGAGTAGAGGAAGAAGGAGTAGCATCTCTGACTCGCTTCTTGGAAGCATCACACTTCAGTTGAGCAGCCTCTTGCTTCAATGCCATGTTGTAGAACTCATCGTACCTCCTGGGCTCAAAGAGAACAAGAGCTAGCTGGATTTCTTCTCTGAGACCACACCTGAACTGGTATATCATGCTCTTCTCGTCAGGGATATCTTGCTTAGCAAAGCGGGCGAGCTTCTGAAACAACTTGTTGTAATCATAGACAGACATAGAGCCTTGCTTTAGGTTGCGGAATTCCTCACGCTTGCTTTCAACCACGTTCTGAGGAATATGATGAGCTTTGAAGTCTTGACGGAATTCATCCCAGGTAATCTCACGGCCTCCTCTGGAATCTTTGTACTACTGAAACCATTCTGCAACTTGGTCTTTGAGTTGGAAGGAAGCGAACTTGACAAAGTCCTCAGGCCTGACGTTAGTGCACTCGAAATGCTTGCACAATTCCACGAGCCAATCATCAGCGTCAGTTGCCTCAACACAATTGCTGACAGTCTTTGGCTGGTTAGCAAGGAACTGGTTGAGTGTAGCAAAGTGATTCTGATTGTTGCCTTGGTTGCCTTGGTTCGCTTGGTTGCGCTCTTGAAGAATTTGCATGATCAACTGCATGTTTGCATTGGTAGCGGCCATCACAGCTTGCCATGCCTCCGGAGGCGGAGGTGGTGGTGGCGGATCAGGATTCGGAGTCGTGCGCGTTGGAGGAGCCATCCTGAAGAGGTTGACATCCATTAGCACATTGATTGACAAATATTGAAGCTGAATCCAACGGGATGAAATTGCAACATATAGTATTCACATCCGAACAAAATGAACGAATGCATTCCAATTGAAATGGTCATATCTCCATAAATTGATAAGACACTTAGAATTTAGGTAGAGGAATAAAATCAACAAGGTACGGAGCAAGAACGAATACTTGGTAAAGATCACCCAATCTCAAACCAAACATCCGTGGATGAAGAGCTAGAGCTACAAGAATTCCCACCTATGAAACTCCCGAACCTTTCCGGTTATGCAATCAGGTGTTGGGGATACAGGGGAAGCATAATATCTCACCCAAATCTAGCAAATCCTACATCCAGCTGTATCCATCCTTCAACACATAACCGAGAAAAACTTCAGAAATCGTCTACCTCAACCTTCGAAAAGCATACGTTATACAAGTTATGGCAATACTCCCGAACTCCCGCCCTAGTACTAGGTGGCGTCGAGGTTATCTCACCAACAACTGCATAAAAGAGATTTTCGATGTCGGCGAACTAAACTCAGGTATTCCAGAACTGCAACGATAAAATTGTGATGACAACACCTCGGAGCTCAACTCCCCGGGACACTGCCAAAACCCCTAAATGACAGGAGGCACCAAGAACAATGTTTTCGTCACAAAACCATCGGAACGATTCCAAGATACCCGCGTGATCCTAAAAAAATTTAGTGAAATTTGAGAAGAGAAGAGTCAAAAATCTACGTCAGGATGCCTTACCAGAGAGATGAAGGGACTGGGAAGTAAAAAGAATTCCTAAACTCTCCGATATATAATTCCTAAAGACTCAAAACATTTTTCTAGACTCAACCCGTCAGCTAATTCGATCAAGCAACGGGGATCCTAAGGTCGGGGAAGGCTCTGATTACCAACTTGTTACGCCCTCGATGTGGTTATATCTCCTACGTGTCGAAGCACGACTTAGAGGCATAACCGCATTGAAAACAATGTCGCAAGTAAGGTAATCTTCACAACAACCCATGTAAATAGATAATAAGGGGAAAGGTACATAGTTGGCTTACACTCGCCACGTCACACAAAGTACATAAATAGCATTACATCATCCAATACACTCATGGTCCGACTACGGTACCAAAATAAAAGATCAACCCCAACATGCGACATGGTCCCGATCGCCCCAACTGGGCATCACTACTGATCATCAGGGAAAGACACATAGTAACGGCGTGAGTCTTCGTCGAACTCCCACTTGAGCTCAAGCGCATCATCTGGAACGGAGTCATTGGGCCCTGCATCTGGTTTGGAAGTAATCTGTGAGTCACAGGGACTCAGCAATCTCGCACCCTCGCGATCAAGACTATTTAAGCTTATAGGTAAGGCAAGGTAATATGTGGAGCTGCAGCAAGCGACTAGCATATATGGTGGCTAACCTGTTCGCAAAAGAGAGCGAGAAGAGAAGGCAAAGCACGAACGAATAACTATAGAACAACCTACGGCAAGCATTACTCCAACACCGTGTTCACTTCCCGGACTCCGCCGAGAAGAGACCATCACGGTTACACACGCGGTTGATTCATTTTAATTAAGTTAAGGTTCAAGTTATCTACAACCGGACATTAACAAATTCCCATCTGCCCATAACCGCGGGCATGGCTTTCGAAAGTTCAAATCCCTGCAGGGGAGTCCCAACTTAGCCCATTACAAGCTCTCATGGTCAACGAAGGATATACCTTCTCCCCGAGACATTCCGATCAGACTCGGTATCCCGGTTCTACAAGACAACTTCGACAAGTTAAAACAAATCCAACAACACCGCCCGAATGTGCCGACAAATCCCGATAGGAGCTGCACATATCTCGTTCTTAGGGAACACTCAAATGAGCGCTTCATACAACTAAAACCAAACCTCGAGTTTCCCCGAGGGGGCGCTGCACAGGACTCTAGTTTGGTCCAACACTCAGAGGAGCACTGGCCCGGGGGGGTTTAAAATAAGATGACCCTCAGGCTCCGGAAACCCAAGGGAAAAAGAGGCTAGGTGGCAAATGGTAACACCAAGGTTGGGCATTGCTGGAGGAGTTTTATTCAAGGCGAACTGTCAAGGGGTTCCCATTATTACCCAACCGCGTAAGGAACGCAAAATCCGGGAACATAACACCGATATGACGGAAACTAGGGCGGCAAGAGTGGAACAAAACACTAGGCAAAAGGCCGAGCCTTCCACCCTTTACCAAGTATATAGATGCATTAAGATAACAAGATAATATAATGATATCCCAACAAATAAACAATGTTCCAACAAGGAACGATCTCCAATCTTCACCTGCAACTAGCAACGGTATAAGAGGGGCTGAGCAAAGCGGTAACATAGCCAATCAACGGTTTGCTAGGACCTAGTGGGTTAGAGGTTTGACATGGCAATTTGGGAGGCATGATAAGCAAGTGGTAGGCATCGTAGCATAGGCATAGCAAAAGAGCGAGCATCTAGCAAGCAAAGATAGAAGTGATTTCGAGGGTATGATCATCTTGCCTGCAAAGTTTTCAGAGTTGACTGGATCCTCGAAAGCAAACTCAACGGGCTCCTCGTTAGTGAACTCGTCTCCCGGCTCTACCCAAACAATAAAACAAGCAAGAGGAACACAATCAACCACGTGCAAAGCTCAAACAATATGATGCAAACATGGTATGCTATGCGGGATGCGATATCTGATGCATATGCAAGATTTGGCAAGGAATGATTGAACCTAGCCTCAACTTGGAAATCGAAGTGTGCCACTGGAAAGGTGAGGTGATTTCGGTTAAAATCGATATAAAGATCACCGGAATCGGATGCACGGTTTGGAAATGGCAAGCAAAACAAATATGGCACCGGTCTGCGATATGCAGCAAGTAGTCATCTAAATGCATCAAGACAATTATTCTATAGCACTCAAACATTGCAACAAAATACATGGCAGGGATCTACTCATGATGCTTGACAAAAGATGAACACTGAGCTACGGCCAATTCATCCATTAACAGGTTCAAACAAGCATGGCAAAAGTGCAATTGGTAAACATGTATTAGACTTAACATGGCAAAAGTGCAATTGGTAAACATGTATCAGACTTAAAAGTGCAATTTCAGATCAGGTAGCACACTTTGGAGCATGAAAACTATATGCTACAGGAGCTTAACATGGCAAAGTAAAGCATGGCATGAAGCTACTCAAAGAGCTTAACAAAAGTCCCTTAGTGACCTTGAGCCAAAAGGGATCAGAAAATACAATTGCAAGCATGTGAACATGGAAAAAACATAATCAGATCTCACACTTAGAGAAAAACTGGAGCATGCAAATCTGTTAACGAGTAGGCATGTTTACGAGCTTGATGCACTCACTACAGAGCAAGGCATGACAATCTAAGCATTCACCCATCAATAATACATATTATATAAGCCAGACATGGCAAGAACAACAACATAGCATGCACGGATCAACAACAACATCCTCGGCGAAATCGCTAACACATAGACAATCTGCCAGGATTCACGAAATAGCAAAAGTAGAGCTCGATTGACTCAAGCTAGGCTGCTCCATAATTGCAAACAAGGACATGGATGGATAGAGCACCACAATATTAACAAATCATCCTTACTGATCATCCTCAAAAGGGGCACGGATCACTAGGTAACAACATGAACATATGGCATATTGATAAAAACAGATCAAGGACTTTGCAAACTTGTGCTAGTCACCACACATATCACAAAAATACATGGATAGCACCTCTGTAAGGATGGCAAAGCATATAACAAAACTCATGTAGAGCTCAGGAGCATATCATGCACACATTAAACGTGGCAAAAATGACAAATAGCTATTTGGTGCAGCAGATCTGACAATTAACTCAAATAGCTCTCTTCCAACAGCATTTCATGCATCAAGATGAGCTCAAATGAAAATGATGAAATGAGATGAAATGATGTACTCTCTGAGGTGAACATTTTGATATGCTATATGCGCAAAACCGAGCTATGGATGCAAAGTTACAGCATGATGAAATATGCTTAAAAAAAGAACAGGGACGAGGACTTAGACAAAAAAACAACCTCCGAAACCGATCCGGATCTAGGGTTTGTTGGGTCCGTGAATCGAGGCGGCGGCGCACGCACTCCAGTGAAGCGGTGGTGGCCGGGGTCGGCGAGGAAACGGCGGATCCGGCCGGCTCCTGCCCGGATCTGGTTGGAGGAGTCGCCGGCGATGGCGGGGAGTGGCGGCGGAGGTCTTCGGCGGCGCGGGGCGACGAGGAGGCAAGGCCCGGCGAGGTGCGGCCGGGCCGGAGTTCGCCGGCGATGGCGCCTGCGGTGGTCGGGCGCGAGGGAACGAGTAGGGCGGCTCGCCGCGCGGGAGGACGAAGGTGACGGGCGGCGGCGGCGGAGATCTGGGCCGCGGGGGCCCAACGCGGGCCGGGCGGACCGGAGCGGCGGCGATGTGGGCGCGGGGCGGCGCCGAATGGGAGGCGGACACGTGGCGGCGGAGGGGCAAGTCGGACACGTCCGGCCCGGTTTGGACGTGTCCGGCAGCGTGGGGAAGATGGATCTAGGGTTTCGGGGGAGAAGAACCCGTGGATTTTGGAGGGGGTGCTATTTATAGACATAGGAGGAGTTAGGAGAGTCCAAATGAGGTGCGGTTTTCGGCCACGCGATCGTGATTGAATGCTCTAGATGATGGAGAGGTTTTTGGTGGGTTTTGGACCAAAATGGAAGGGTGTTGGGCTGCAACACACACGAGGCCTTCTCGGTCCCTCAGTTAACCGTTGGAGCATCAAACGAAGTCCAAATGGTACGAAACTTGACAGGCAGTCTACCAGTAGTAAACCAAGGCCGCTTGGCAAGTCTCGGTCCAATCCGGAAATGTTTAACCCCCACACACGAAAGGAAGGTAGAAAGGACCACCGGAGGAGATAGGAGCGCCGGCATGCAAAACGGACAACGGGGAAAATGCTCGGATGCATGAGACAAACACGTATGCAAATGCAATGCACATGATGACATGATATAAGATGCATGACAACGACAACAACACACGAGTCTTACGCTCGGTTTCTTCAAGAATTGCAACGGGATGCTCATGATAAGACAAATCTTCTTGGAGGTCAATCTCTTCGAAGTTGATAGTGCACCTAGGAGTCTTGAAGCACTTGCGAAGTTGTGACACATGAAACACATCGTGCACATTTGCGAAGTTGGACGAAAGCTCAAGTTGATAGGCGAGGTTGCCTCTTTGGCCAATGATCTTGAAAGGACCCACATATCTTGGGGCAAGCTTCCCTTCGACACCGAAGCGACGAGTGCCTTTCATCGGAGAGACGCGGAGGTAGACATGGTCTCCGATCTCGAAAGCCAAGTCACGGTGCTTGCTATCATAGTAACTTTTCTGGCGCGATTGCACGGCTTTGAGATTTTCATGGATGACTTCACACATTTCTTCAGCTTCTGTGATTAAGTCGTTGCCAAGAAGTTGGCGTTCACCAGTCTCTGACCAATTGAAAGGAGTAGGGCACTTTCTGCCATAGAGAATTTCGAATGGGGCCTTGCCCGAACTCGCTTGGAAGTTGTTGTTGTAGGAGAACTCGGCATATGGAAGACAATCTTCCCACTTCATACCGAAAGAAATGACACAAGCCCTGAGCCTATCTTCAGGATTTGATTTACTCGCTCGACTTGGCCACTTGTTTGAGGATGGAAAGCTGTGCTGAAGCAAATGTTGGTGCCCATGGCCTTCTGGAAGGAGTCCCAGAACTTGGAGGTGAAAATGCTTCCATGATCTGAAGATATCAACTGTGGAATACCATGCAAGGAGACAATCCTGGAGGTGTATAGCTCTACCAACTGAGCTATTGTGATAGATTCTTTGATTGGAAGGAAATGAGCGACTTTAGTAAGCTTCTTGATGACAACGAAGATAGCATCATTCCCACGCTTGGACTTGGGAAATCCAGTCACGAAGTCCATCTCGATATGGTCAAACTTCCATTCTAGAATAGCAAGAGGTTGGAGGACACCAGCAGTCGTTGGTGTTCTGCTTTCACCCTTCGGCAGACATCACATTCGTTCACGAATTGAGCAATTTCTCGCTTCATTCGAGTCCACCAATACGACTGCTTGAGGTCATGGTACATCTTCATACTTCTAGGATGAATGGATATAAGGGAATTGTGCGCCTCATTCATTATGACTTTCCTTAGATCACCTTTAGGAACCACAATTCGGTCCTCGAAGAATAGAGTGTCTTTGTCATCAATGCGATAGCACTTGTATTTGGGTTGGCTCTTGGCAATCCCATGTTTCACCTTCTTCACCATGGTATCAAGAAGTTCTGCCTCACGAATTTGATCTTCCAAAGTAGGAGAGACTAGAAGGTTGGCAAGAAAGCCTTGAGGAACAACTTGGAGGTTCAGTTTGCGAAAAGCTTCACAAAGGTCCGGTTGGAAGGGCTTGAGAATTAAGCTGTTGTAGTAAGCCTTCCTGCTCAAATCATCTGCAATGACATTGGCCTTGCCTGGAGTATATTCAATAATCGGATTGTATTCTTGAATCATTTCGACCCATCGAGTCTGCCTAAGGTTGAGGTTGGGTTAAGTGAAGATGTACTTGAGGATCTTATGATCTATGAAGATGTCAACTTTCCTTCCCAACAAGAGATGTCTCCACGTTAATAATGCATGGACAACTGCCGCCAACTCAAGATTGTGAGTGGGGTAGTTCCTTTCGTTGGGCTTCAACTCACGAGAGGTATAAGCCATAACTTTCTTCTCTTGCATTAACTGTAACGCCCTCGATGCGGCTATATCTCCTACGTGTCGAAGCACGACTTAGAGGCATAACCGCATTGAAAGCAATGTCACAAGTAAGGTAATCTTCACAACAACCCATGTAAATAGATAATAAGGGGAAAGGTACATAGTTGGCTTACACTCGCCACGTCACACAAAGTACGTAAATAGCATTACATCATCCAATACACTCATGGTCTGACTACGGTACCAAAATAAAAGATCAACCCCAACATGCAACATGGTCCTGATCGCCCCAACTGGGCACCACTACTGATCGTCAGGGAAAGACACATAGTAACGGCGTGAGTCTTCATCGAACTCCCACTTGAGCTCAAGCGCATCATCTGGAACGGAGTCATCGGGCCCTGCATCTGGTTTGGAAGTAATCTGTGAGTCACGGGGACTCAGCAATCTCGCACCCTCCCGATCAAGACTATTTAAGCTTATAGGTAAGGCAAGGTAATATGTGGAGCTGCAGCAAGCGACTAGCATATATGGTGGCTAACCTGTTCGCAAAAGAGAGCGAGAAGAGAAGGCAAAGCACGAACGAATAACAATAGAACAACCTACGACAAGCATTACTCCAACACCGTGTTCACTTCCCGGACTCCGCTGAGAAGAGACCATCACGGTTACACACGCGGTTGATTCATTTTAATTAAGTTAAGGTTCAAGTTATCTACAACCGGACATTAACAAATTCCCATCTGCCCATAACCGCGGGCACGGCTTTCGAAAGTTCAAATCCCTAGAGGGGAGTCCCAACTTAGCCCATGACAAGCTCTCACGGTCAATGAAGGATATACCTTCTCCCGAGACATTCCGATCAGACTCGGTATCCCGGTTCTACAAGACAACTTCGACAAGTTAAAACAAATCCAACAACACCGCCCGAATGTGCCGACAAATCCCGATAGGAGCTGCACATATCTCGTTCTCAGGGCACACTCAGATGAGCACTTCATACAACTAAAACCAAACCTCAAGTTTCCCCGAGGGGGCACTGCACAGGACTCTAGTTTGGTCCAACACTCAGAGGAGCACTGGCCCGGGGGGGTTTAAAATAAGATGACCCTCAGGCTCCGGAAACCCAAGGGAAAAAGAGGCTAGGTGGCAAATGGTAACACCAAGGTTGGGCATTGCTGGAGGAGTTTTATTCAAGGCGAACTGTCAAGGGGTTCCCATTATTACCCAACCGCGTAAGGAACGCAAAATCTGGGAACATAACACCGATATGACGGAAACTAGGGCGGCAAGAGTGGAACAAAACACTAGGCAAAAGGCCAAGCCTTCCACCCTTTACCAAGTATATAGATGCATTAAGATAACAAGATAATATAATGATATCCCAACAAATAAACAATGTTCCAACAAGGAACGATCTCCAATCTTCACCTGCAACTAGCAACGCTATAAGAGGGGCTGAGCAAAGCGGTAACATAGCCAATCAACGGTTTGCTAGGACATAGTGGGTTAGAGGTTTGACATGGAAATTTGGGAGGCATGAGAAGCAAGTGGTAGGCATCGTAGCATAGGCATAGCAAAAGAGCGAGCATCTAGCAAGCAAAGATAGAAGTGATTTCGAGGGTATGATCATCTTGCCTGCAAAGTTGTCAGAGTTGACTGGATCCTCGAAAGCAAACTCAAGGGGCTCCTCGTTAGTGAACTCGTCTCCCGGCTCTACCCAAACAAGAAAACAAGCAAGAGGAACACAATCAACCACGTGCAAAGCTCAAACAATATGATGCAAACATGGTATGCTATGCGGGATGCAATATGTGATGCATATGCAAGATTTGGCAAGGAATGATGGAACCTAGACTCAACTTGGAAATCCAAGTGTGCCACTAGAAAGGTGAGGTGATTTCGGTTGAAATCGATATAAAGATCACCGGAATCGGATGCACGGTTTGGAAATGGCAAGCAAAACAAATATGGCACCGGTCTACGATATATAGCAAGTAGCCATATAAATGCATCAAGATAATTATGCTACAGCAATCAAGCATTGCAAAAAAATACATGTCAGGTATCTACTCATGATGCTTGACAAAAGATGAACAATGAGCTATGGCCAATTCATCCATTAACAGGTTCAAACAAGCATGGCAATAGTGCAATTGGTAAACAGGTATTAGACTTAACATGGCAAAAGTGCAATTGGTAAACATGTATCAGACTTAAAAGTGCAATTTCAGATCAGGTAGCACACTTTGGAGCATGAAAACTATATGCTACAGGAGCTTAAAATGGCAAATTAAAGCATGGCATGAAGCTACTCAAAGAGCTTAACAAAAGTCCCTTAGTGACCTTGAGCCAAAAGGGATCAGAAAATACAATTGCAAGCATGTGAACATGGCAAAAACATAATCAGATCTCAGACTTAGAGAAAAACTGGAGCATGCAAATCTGTTAACGAGTAGGCATGTTTACGAGCTCGATGCACTCACTACAGAGCAAGGCATGACAATCTAAGCATTCACCCATCAATAATACATATTATATAAGCCAGACATGGCAAGAACAACAACATAGCATGCACGGATCAACAACAACATCCTCGGCGAAATCGCTAACACGTAGACAATCTGCCAGGATTCACGAAATAGCAAAAGTAGAGCTCGATTGACTCAAGCTAGGCTGCTCCATAATTGCAAACAAGGACATGGATGGATAGAGCACCACAATATTAACAAATCATCCTTACTGATCATCCTCAAAAGGGGCACGGATCACTAGGTAACAACATGAACATATGGCATATTGATAAAAACAGATCAAGGACTTTGCAAGCTTGTGCTAGTCACCACACATATCACAAAAATACATGGATAGCACCTCTGTAAGGATGGCAAAGCATATAACAAAACTCATGTAGAGCTCAGGAGCATATCATGCACACATTAAACATGGCAAAAATGACAAATAGCTATTTGGTGCAGCAGATCTGACAATTAGCTCAAATAGCTCTCTTCCAACAGCATTTCGGGCATCAAGATGAGCTCAAATGAAAATGATGCAATGAGATGAAATGATGTACTCTCTGAGGCGAACATTTTGATAAGCTATACGTGCAAAACCGAGCTATGGATGCAAAGTTACGGCATGATGAAATATGCTTAAAAAAAGAACAGGGACGAGGACTTAGACAAAAAAACAACCTCCGAAACCGATCCGGATCTAGGGTTTGTTGGATCCGCGAACCGAGGCGGCGGCGCACTCACTCCGGTGAGGCGGTGGTGGCCGGGGTCAGCGAGGAAACGGGGGATCCGGCCGGCTCCTGCCCGGATCTGGTTGGAGGAGTCGCCGGTGACGGCGGGGAGTGGCTGCGGAGGTCTTCGGCGGCGCGGGGCGACGAGGAGGCAAGGCCCGGCGAGGTGCGGCCGGGCCGGAGTTCGCCGGCGATGGCGCCTGCGGTGGCCGGGCGCGAGGCGACGAGGAGGGCGGCTCGCCGCGCGGGAGGACGAAGGTGACGGGCGGCGGCGGCGGAGATCTGGGCCTGAGGGGCTCAACGCGGGCCGGGCGGGCCGGAGCGGCAGCGATGTGGGCTTGGGGCGGCACCGAATGGGAGGCAGACACGTGGCGGCGGAGGGGCAAGTCGGACATGTCCGGCCCGGTTCAGACGCGTCTGGCAGCGCGGGGAAGATGGATCTAGGGTTTCGGGGGAGAAGAACCCGTGGATTTCGGAGGGGGTGCTATTTATAGACATAGGAGGAGTTAGGAGAGTCCAAATGAGGTGTGGTTTTCGGCCACGTGATCGTGATCGAACGCTCTAGATGATGGAGAGGGTTTTGGTGTGTTTTGGACCAAAATGGAAGGGTGTTGGGCTGCAACACACACGAGGCCTTCTCGGTCCCTCGGTTAACCGTTGGAGCATCAAACGAAGTCCAAATGGTACGAAACTTGACAGGCGGTCTACCAGTAGTAAACCAAGGCCGCTTGGAAAGTCTAGGTCCAATTCGGAAATGTTTAACCTCCACACATGAAAGGAAGGTAGAAAGGACCACCGGAGGAGATAGGAGCGCCGGAATGCAAAACGGACAACGGGGAAAATGCTCGGATGCATGAGACGAACACGTATGCAAATGCAATGCACATGATGACATGATATGAGATGCATGACAATGACAACAACACACGGAGACAAAAACCCGAACCCGAGGAAACAAAATAACATAGCACCGGAAACGGCAAGAGTTGGAGTACATAATAGGTAAATTACATCCGGGGTGTTACATTAACACAGCGTCGAGACCTTGCAAGTAAGCATCACAGAAAACTTCAAATGGCTTGGATTCATCAGGAGGAGTCAAGCCAGGAGCTATGACTAGCTTCTCTTTGAGGGTGTTGAAAGCAATGTCACACTCAGGTGTCCAGACGTACTTGACATGCTTCTGGAGGAGGTTGGAAAGAGGATTTGCAATCATAGAGAAATTCTCAACGAATCTTCGACAATAGCTTGCAAGTCCAAGAAAACTGCAGAGCTGCTTGACATTCTTAGGAGGTTCCCAGTTCATAATTGCAGACACCTTCTCGGATTAACAGCGATGCCCTTGGTGGAGATGATATGACCAAGGTAAAGAACCTCATCACGCCAGACTCACACTTGGAAAACTTCGCATAGAATTGATGCTCTCTAAGCTTGTCGAGCACTAATCTCAAATGCTTGGCATGATCCTCCTTATTCTTGGAGAAGACCAAGATATCATCGAGATACACTAGGACAAAATCATTTGTGTAAGGGTTGAAGATGAAGTTCATCATGCGAGAGAACGTTGGAGGAGCATTGGCAAGGCCGAAAGACATGACATTATATTCATAAGAACCATAGCTTGTTCTGAATGCTGTCTTGGGGATATATTCTTCACGAATGCGAATCGGATGATAACCCATATGGAGGTCAAGCTTGGAGAATACTTTGGCACCCTTAAGTTGCTCGAATAGCTCATTGATGTTGGGAAGTGGACACTTGTTCTTTATAGTCTTCTTTTTCAATGGACGGTAGTCGACGCAGAGTCGGCCGTTCCATCCTTCTTCCGGACAAAAAGAACACCATAACTCCATGGAGATGAACTTGGTCTGATCATACCCATACGCTCTTGTTCATTGAGTTGTTTCTTTAATTCCTTTAACTCCTCTGGTCCAAGCTTGTAAGGATGCTTGCAAACTGGTTCCGTGCCAGGCTCAAGATCAATAACGAATTCAATTGGCCGATGAGGAGGCATTCCCGGAAGCTCTTCTAGAAAGACGTCTTGGTATTCACAAACGACTGGAACCTGAGAGATGGCATTCAATTCGTGCTTCTCATTGAGAGAAAACAGTCAAATGGTTTCGTCATGAGCGGCATAGATGATCACATCATCAGAAGAGTGTGTCAATTGAATCTCCCTGGCAGCACAATCAAGCTGAGCCTTGTGCTTAGAAAGCCATTCCATGCCGAGAATTAGATCAATATCCGAGTCACCAAGGACCATTAGAGAAGACAGAAATTTATAGTTTCCCATCTTGATGGAAACATCCGGAGCCATCATTTTGGTGTTCAAGAACAAACCCGGAGAGGAAACCGCTATTGGCTTAGGCAAATCGATAGTATGCAAATCGTGCATGGATGCAAAAGGCTTTGATATGAATGAGATAGATGCACCAGTATCAAATAAGACTTTCGCAGGAATATCATTAACTGGAAGATTATCCATGATCACTTCTGAAGAATCCTCTGCATGAGCTGCGTTCATCATGTTCACCCTTGAAGACTTGGAATTATGCTTGACCACTGCATTGCTGGAAGATCTCACAGGAGGAGGAGGCGGAAGGTGCCTTTGGTTGAAGCACTTGTTTGCATAGTGCCCTTTCTGCTGACACTTGTTGCAAGTAACCTCTGAGAGCGGACAATGATAAGGAGCACTTGACCTTGGAGTTTGAGACTGAGATTTGTTCTAATAGCCTGGGTTGGGTGGGTGGGAAGATCCATGGCCACCTTTGCTCTTCTGCTGGTAGGGCTGACGAAACGGAGGAGGAGGCAACCAGAACTTCTATTGTTTAGCTGCCACTTGTGATGAAGAAGAAGACTGAACTGCATCCCTGACTCTCTTCTTAGAAGCCTCACACTTGAGCTGAGCAGCTTCTTGCTTTAGTGCCATGTTATAGAATTGATCAAACTTAGTCGGCTCAAGAAGAACGAGAGCTAACTGCAGATCTTCTCTGAGGCCACCTCTGAATTGATAGATCATACTCTTTTCATCAGGAACATCTTGTTTAGTGAAGCGAGCAAGTTTCTGAAACTGGATATTGTATTGGTACACGGACATGCTGCCTTGCTGGAGATTGCAGAACTCCTCACGCTTGCTCTCAGCAACACTTGGTGGAATGTGATGAACTTTGAAGTCTCGGCGGAAATCATCCCAGGTAATCACATGACCTCCTCTGGAATCTCTGTATTGTTGAAACCACTCAGCAGCTTGGTCCTTTAGTTGAAACGAAGCAAACTTGACAAAGTCCTCAGGCCTGACATTGCTACATTCAAAATGCTTGCAGATGTCCATGAGCTAATCGTCGGCGTCTCTGGCCTCGACACATTTGCTGAAAGACTTTGGCTGGTTTGCAAGGAACTGGTTGAGGGTAGCAAAATGAGGCTGATTGTTGCCTTGGCCTTGATTTCCTTGGTTGCCTTGACCTCGGTTGCACTCTTGCAAGAGTTGCAAAAGCATCTGAGTGTTGGCATTGGTGGCTGCCATGACAACTTTCCATGCCTCCGGAGGTGGAGGTGGTGGCGGAGGGTTCGATTGATCCCCATCATTGCAGTCCGGATTCTGACGCGTTGGAGGAGCCATCCTAAAGAGGGTGACATCCGTTAGAATCTTGATAGACAGATATTGAAGCTGAATCAAACGGATAGAAAAAGCAACATATAGTCTTCACAATAAACATTCGAACAAGGATGAACGAATGAATTCCAAAGTAAATCATCACACTTCCATTAAGTTGAGAAGACACTTAGATTAAGGTAGATGAATAAAGCAACAAGGTACGAATATGAACAAACATGTGGTAAGGATTACCCAATCACAAACCAAATGTATGCGGGAAGAAATACTAGAGCTACTTGAATTCCAACCTATAAAACTCCCGAAACTTTCTGGTTATGCAATCAGGTGTTGGGGATACAGGGGAAGCATAATATCTCACCCAAAACTAGCAATCCCTACATCCAGCTGTATCCATCCTTCAACACATAACCAAGAAACCTTTAGAAATCATGTACCTCAACCTTCGAAAAGCATCCGTTATACGAGTTATGGTAATACTCCCAAACTCCCGCCCCAGTACTGGGTGGTGTCGAGGTTATCTCACCAACAACTACATAAAAGAGATTTTTGATGTTGGCGAACTCAGGTATTCCAAAACTGCAACGATAAAATTGTGACGACAACACCTCGGAGCTCAACTCCCCGGGACACTGCCACAACCCCTAAATGTCAGGAGGCACCAAGAACAATGTTCTCGTCACAGGACTATCGGAATGATTCCAAGATACCCGCGTGATCCTAAATTTTTTTTGTGAAATTTCAGGAGAGGAGAGTCAAAACTTCTACGTCAGGAGGCCTCACCAGAGCGACAAAGGGACTGAGGAGTAAAAAGAATCCTACTCCCCGATATATATAATCCTAAGACTTAAAACATTTTGTTCTAGACTCAACAACGTTAGCGATTCGATCAAGCAGGGGGCTCCTAAGTCGGGGATGGCACTGATTACCAACTTGTCCCACCCACAATGCGGCTATATCTCCCACGTGTCGGGGCATGACTTAGAGGCATAGCCGCATGGTCATTTTGTCGTAAGAGGGGTAATCTTCAAACAATCCCATGTACTGAATAAGAAAGGGATAAAGAGTTGGCTTACAATCGCCACTTCACACAATACATAAATAATTCATACATCATCCAAATACACTCATAAGATCCGGGAGACGAGTACGTGACCGAGGAACCTGTTGAGTACGCTAACGAGGATCAAGCTTTCGACAACTCTGAGAACTTTGCAGGCAAGATGACCATACCCTCGAAATCACTTCTATCTTTGCTTGCTAGTTGTTCGCTCTATCGCTATGTTGCGCTACCTACCACTTGCTATATCATACCTCCCATATTGCCATGTCAAGCCTCTAACCCACCTTCCTAGCAAACCGTTGTTTGGCTATGTTACCGCTTTTGCTCGGCCCCTCTTATAGCGTTGCTAGTTGCAGGTGAAGTTGAAGTTTATTCCATGTTGGAACATGGATATGTTGGGATATCATTTTATCTCTTATTTTGTTTAATGCATCTATATACTTGGTAAAGGGTGGAAGGCTCGGCCTTTTGCCTGCTGTTTTGTTCCACTCTTGCCGCCTTAGTTTCCGTCATACCGGTGTTATGTTCCTTGATTTTGCGTTCCTTACGCGGTTGGGTGTTATGGGAACCCCTTGACAGTTCGCTTTGAATAAAACTCCTCCAGCAAGGCCCAACCTTGGTTTTAACATTTGCCACCTAAGCCTTTTCCTTTGGGTTCTGCGGACTCAAGGGTCATCTTTATTTTAAACCACCGGGCCAGTGCTCCTCTGAGTGTTGGTCCAAACTGGGTGATGTCCGACGCCCCATGGGCAACCAGGGTCTATGCCAACCCAACGTCTTGCCCATCCAGTGTGCCCTGAGAACGAGATACGTGCGACTCCTATCGGGATTCGTCGGCACATCGGGTGTCTTTGCTCGTCTTGTTTTACCATTGACGAAATGTCTTGTAACCGGGATTTCGAGACTGATTGGGTCTTCCTGGGAGAAGGAATATCCTTCGTTGACCATGAGAGCTTGTGATGGGCTATGTTAGGACACTCCTGCAGGGTATAAACTTTCGAGAGCCATGCTCGTGGTTATGTGACAGATGGGAATTTGTTAATATCCGGTTGTAGAGAACTTGACAGCTGACTTAATTAAAAATGAATCAACCGCGTGTGTAGCCATGATGGTCTCTTTCCGGCGGAGTCTGGGAAGTGAACACTGTCTTGTGTTATGCTTGAACGCAAGTAGTTTTAGGATCACTTCTTGATCACTTCTAGCTCCTCGACTATTATGTCGCTTCTCTTCTCGCTCTTATTTGCGTATGTTAGCCACCATATATGCTTAGTGCTTGCCGCAGCTCCACCTCACTACCTTCTCCTACCCATAAGCTTAAATAGTCTTGATCTCACGGGTGTGAGATTGCCGAGTCCTCGTGACTCATGGACACTTCCAAACAGTTGCAGGTGCCGAGGATACCAGTGCAGGTGATGCTACCGAACTCAAGTGGGAGTTCAACAAGGATCTAGGTCGTTACTACATTTCGTTTCCTGATGATTAGTAGTGGAGCCAAGTTGGGACGATCGAGGATCTATCATTTGGGGTTATCTTCCTTTTTATTCGGATTTGACCGTAGTCGGTCTATGAGTGTATTTGGATGATGTATGAATTATTTATATATTGTGTGAAGTGGTGATTGTAAGCCAACTCTTTGTCCCTTTCTTATTCAGTACATGGGATTGTGTGAAGACTACCCCTCTTGTGACAAAACTACCATGCGGCTATGCCTCTAAGTCATGGGGTAATCTTCACACAATCCCATGTACTGTTGGCATGTTGTAGTTCAAAACACATGTAGACCTCATGCTCATGTGATGCACACATCAAATGCAACAAAAATGACAAATCACCATGTTCTTCCAAGCACCAGCAGTTAACATTTTATAGCACTCTTGCATCAATGAAAATGGCATCATAATGGACAGTAACATGCATGGAAATGCTTCTAACATGAATATCTCAACGAGACGAACATTTTGACATAACATATGCATGAATCAGAGCTACGTGCACCAAGATGTGGCATGGTGAACAGGGGCATAAAACATTGCAGAGAAAAAGACTTAGAGGAATTCGGGGTCAACCTCGCAGAACAGATCTAGGGTTCGGTTTGGCACATAGTTCGAGGTTCGCCGGAGTTCGCCGGGATCTCACCGGAGCAGAGGAGGACGACGGCCGGTGTGGACGGGGTCGCCGGATGTGGCCCTCCCGCGGCCGGATATGGCTGGAGATGGAGACGAGGGGCGCGGGGACGTGCGGGCGGCGAGGCGGCGACCTCGGGCAGCGGGGAGGCGGCGAGCTGGATGAAGACCGACGAGGGCGGTTGCTACAGCGCGGCGAGGGCACGGTGGCGTCGGGCGGCGAGGAGGAGGCGCGGGCGCGCGGGGACGATGCGGGTGCGGGGCGGCGGCGGATGGGCTCGGCGGGCCTGCTGCGGGCTCGCGGGCCGGCGGCGGTGTGTTGTGGCGGTCTGCCACGTGGTGGGACACGTTCATCGGTGGCGGCGGCGCGGACACGTCCGGTTGAAACAGACGTGTCCGGGGGCACGAGGTGGAGGGAGACTAGGGTTTGGACCCGAACTTCGGGGGAGATGCACATATTTATAGGTAGAGGGAGGTAGGAATGTCCAAATGAGGTGCGGTTTTCGCCCACACGATCACGATCCGATGGCGGAGAACATGGAGGTTGTTTAGATGGGTTATTGGGCTGTTTTGAAGGGGTGTTGGGCTGCAATCCAAATAGGCTTTTGTGGTTACCCGGTTAACCGTTGGGGCATCAAACGACCTCCAAATGGAATGAAATTTGACAGGTGGTCTACCGGTGGTGTACCAAGGCCACTTGACAAATCTCGGCCCATTCTGAGAACATTCAACTCCCGCTCACGAAAAGAGACAAAAGGGGTGCGCTGGGTGCATGTGAGACTATCGGATTGCGAAACGGACAACGGGGAAAATGACCGGATGCATGAGGCGAACACGTATGCAAATGAGATGCACATGATGACATGATATGAAATGCATGACATGAACAAAATGCAAAATGAAGACAAAATCCAACCACGAAGGGAATCTCATAACTTAAAGCCGAAAATGGCAAGAGTCGGAGTTACAAATATGGCAAGCTACATCCGGGGTGTTACAATGAACACAAAGTAAGATACATGATCCACGATCAACAAGGGGCGATACAAATGGTAACCGGTCTTCTCCATAAGGAGGTCTTGATGGGGCCACCCAAAAGGGGGTCTTGAATCCTAGGTGGATCTTCTCCGTAGAGGGGTCGCGGTGTCTCTCAAGGAGTAGATCCAATATGGATGAGCGAGGCTCTATCTATGAAATAAGCTATCACAACACTAACCCTAAAATGTAGGTAGGCGAAGAGTATATATAGTCTAGGTGGGTGAAGGGGTACACGGGCCTCGGGTCCTTACACTGTGCGCAGACAGGGGAGGCCGGACGTCCGGGCGTCGGGCCGGATGTCCAGGCTTTCACGACGGGCCGGATGTCCAGGATGGGGTGGCCGGATGTCCAGGCTAGAGGCACTGACCTTGTTGCTCTTTGGATAGGTGGTGTCCGGATATCTGGGTGGGAGGCCGGATTTCTGGGAGCTCGGGAAGGGCCGGATGTCCGAGCTAGTGGGGCGGGATGTCCGGGGCCTGTAGATGCTTGGCGGCTGTGCAGCTGTAGTTGATGTCTCCAGCGACCGGATGTCCGGGCTCGGGGCCGGATGTCCGGGTCCTGGAGCTGCCTTCTTCTCCTTTCGTCGTTCCGCTTCATCCGTGGACTTGGCGGCTTGTCCGTCTTCACGTGCATCTTCGAGAGGGTCCTCTTGGTACCTAATCATGCACAACATCTCGGACTTAGGTAGTAGCCATGTCTCGAGGGGATCATATGTAATATCACGAAGGAGAGTAGTCACCTCGGTCTTGAGAGCTCTAGCTCTAGCTCGAGTCATAGGTCCTCTTGGCACTTCGTGAGACGATGGTAGGTCCATGGGGATGACCTTAGGATGCTCCGCATCATGTTGTGTGAATTTTTGTGATTTTTTGGGGTTCGTTTGGACATTTTTATGCATTAACCAAGTTTTCAATGCATTTATGTGCATAATTCAAATTTCAACTACACGCACATGCTCCAGTGCATATAAATTGGTTGAAAAAACAAATATGTGTCCTTGGGTTCATGCTTAGGTCCCATGCAAGAAATGGGAATGAATTTAAAACACCAGGGCACCATTGATTGCCGGCAAAACATTGAGATGCCTGGTTTTTTAAATTCTAGTAAATCCAAAACTTGTCTGAAATTCATGAAACTTGGCATGCTATCATGGAGCGGCATCAACATGCTGTGGTACAAAGTTTGTCCCATTTGGGGCAGGTTTGGGTATAAGCTTCTCACAAACCGAAGCTTCTCACAACAAGCATGATGGTTTCTGGTAGGGAACGTCCCACCTTTGGGGACGAAATGATATCCATTGCCTCTTATTGCTTTCAATTTTTTTTCTCGTGTCAACATAGAACAACAGGAGTGTTGTGTGAAGTTTTGTAACTTTTTGGGGTTTGTTTGGACATTTTTATACATTAACTGAGTTTTCAATGCATTTATGTGCATAATTGAAATTTGAACTACATGCACATGCTCCACCAAGTCTGTGAATCTGTTATCATTTGCAATATTGCCATGGTGTTTTGAGCATGTTCTAGTGATTTCTAGTAGTAGCTCAGTGTTCATGTTTTGTAGTGCTCTACCTGTAAATGCTTGCCATGCCCTTTGATGCCATGAACTATTCCTGTAGCATATACTTTTGTTGTCTCAAAGTATGCATCATGAATCTGTTTTCTGCCATACTTGTTTTTCACAAAGTCTGAGAATCTGTTATGACTTGCTTACTTGTCTTGATGAGTGCCATTGATCTAGATGTTATATGGAGATGCTTAGTAACCATGTTTTGCCATGTTTAACCTGTACTTTAATGCCATGCTTTTGTTTGATAAGATATTTCATTGTAGCATGCTTGTTTCATGCCTCCAACATGTCAACATGTTATTCATGCTCATGTTTATCCCTGTTTTCCACTAAATCTTAATCTGTGTTATAAAGTTTCATTTTGCTTTGATCATATTGGTTTAATCTTGATGCCTATTGTCGGGACCCCAATCCTAAGTCACACTGATGTAGCATGTAACACATCATATCACTTTGCGGCCTCAGGCACGGTATCCCCACGAGTGCCACCTTACCAGGCCCGGGACCGTTTGCGCCTTTTGGCTCACGTATATGATAGTGTTGCTAACATCCATATGACAGAGAACCCGGGCCGACTTGACTAGTCGTGAACCCAAAGTGGCACTAACTTACAGGGACATGCATACATGAATCAACCTCGAGCATGTCGGTCAACAGCATATGAATTCGGGCTCTAGCAACTGGGCTAACAGGACTCCGGGAACCCAGGCTGTAGCAGGCTAACAGGACTCCAGATGTCTCCACGTGACATTTCCCCGAAGGGACAGACACAAGAACGAAGTGAATCACATGTCGGCCAGTCTAAGTGTTCCAGAGCAGTAGTGCTGGGCTAACAGGACTCCGTAAACCGGGCTGTAGCGGACTACCAAGGCTCAGTGGAAGCACTAGACTACATTTGCCCATAAGAGAGGCTACCAAGGATAAACAACTAGATTGTCGGATCCCACACATAGCAATACACGTTACACGTACGCATAACATGCAAGTATGTGATGTACAACATGGCATCACAACATAATTCAATCTCATATAGATAAAGGCCCAGAAGAGCCACATAGCATTCAATACAAACAGGGGTCTCATGACCCATCATTCAGAGCATACAAACAACGGAAGCATTACATGTCTGAGTACAGACAACTACAAAAGAAAAAGGCTGAGAAGCCTGACTATCTACAAGACCCTCCCAAAGGTACAAGATCGTAGCTGGGATACCAGCTACTCATCGATGTCACTAGTGTAACCAACTGCAAAACATAAATAAGCAAACGTGAGTACAAAGGTACTCAACAAGTATTACATCAGAACTATCTACATATGCAACATTATCAACAAAGGGGGTGGTGGAGTTTTAACAGCAGCAAGCCAGCTTTGACTCAGTGGCTAACCTATACTACGAGTATCAGAAACTTCTTTGAGGTGAGAAGACGCACACGAGTCCACATATTCACCATATCAAAACTCCACTATGGATCCATTCCTGTCTCCCTATGAGAAGGCCATCCATAGCACTCAGGCTTATCTTGCGTATTTTAGAGTATCCACTTCAAGTTGTCTATGTACTACATAAGTCCTCCAAGTTTCCATATCCGAGGAAAACGGCTATTCGAATAGATAATTTTAACCCAGCAGGGGTGTACTTCTTCACACACGCTCTGGCCACTTATCAGCCTGTACACGTCATGTACCTCGGCAACCTTCAAGCGGAAGCCGGGCGAGGGTGTCGGCCATGACCTGACTAACCACACAAGTCTCTCGTCCAGGTTTATCGCCTATTCGAGTTCCATCCGCAAGGAGTTCCAGCCGAAGTCTCTAGTACGGCCCCAAACGATGTCTGCAGGGTTCCCAAGCCCACCATCCGGGTGCCACTTGGTACACTGTGCCACGATGCCTAGGCTGTCCCAAGCCCGTCCCATCGGACACCACCTGGTAGACAACTAGCACTACCTACAAACTCTAGAAACTAGTTGCAACTCCTGGACAGAGATCAAGTAGATTAATAAGCCGAGAGGGGCCGGATAACCGGAACCCAATGTGTGGTAGTAACTGCACTTGGATAACATACATAGAACTCAGTGCTTAGGGATGGTTCCAATGAGACAACCCACCATGTACTCCTACATGGCCTCTCATCGCTACCTTTACCAAAACGTGTTCACACACTTAGCTTTTATCAGTAGGATATGTTCACCACTCCAATTCATTCCCGATGAATCAGACCTGACACAACTCTAAGCATAGATGGCATAAAGAAAACAAGCATGGATGAGTAGGCACATCAAGGCTCAAGCAAATCCTACTCATGCTAGTGGGTTTCAACTATTTACTATGGCAATGACAGGTCATGCAGAGGAATGGGTTGAACTACCGTAGCAGAAAGTAGCGGTTGAATCGTTGTTGTCCTAATGCAGTATAAGGAGAAGGAGCGAGAGAGTGGGATTTTATCGAAATTCTCAAGGGGGGTTGCTTGCCTGATAGATCAATGAAGGGGCACTACTCCTCTGACAGGTACTCGGGAACACCTTTCGGAGTGGAACCTATCGAGAAGAAACGGTGTCGGCAATCAATACACAAACAAATGCAACAATGTGATGCATGAACATGACATGTACAAATGCTAGAGTTTGGGCTAATGCAAGATGCTACCGAGTTGGTTGAAGCCCATTTGAATCAAAGATTCAAAATGCAATTCAAAATGAAGCATTTAAAATGCCCATATTATGTTTTCACTTATACAGCATGTATAACTTGGTTTTTCATGCATGGAACTGGCATAAATGGATTCCTTGCATTTTTCTGATAATTTTTCATATATAAATTATTTCATTCTGAGCTACGTTTGAATTTCTATGAATTTTAGAAGTTTATATCATTTTCTGGATTTTCCTAATTTATTTTAATACCAGAAAATGAATAACTGCGTCAGCATGACAGTGGTATGACGTCAGCGAGTCAAACAGGGCTGACCAGGTCAAACCTGACTAGTGGGTCCCATTGGTCAGTGACCCAGTCAACTAACTAAGTTAGTTAGTCCTAACTAACTGGGCAGGGCCCACTGGTCTGTGACTGAAATAACTAACCTAACTAGTTAATTAGTGCTAACTGGAGTAATTAGTCAGGTGGGGCCCGCAAGTCAGTGAGTGAGAGGGGGAGGTCAAAGCGGGTAGTGGGGTCAACCCATGCCGGTCAACGGTCAGTGGTCCCCGGCGTTTAGCCGCCGGCGAGTCCAGACGCGGCGGCACGCTGCGGGATTTGCCTATAGGGCGCCATTTTGCGCGCGGAGCGCAGCTATGGGATGCGGACGCTCGTCCGCATCCAACCGTGGTGGTGGCACGGCCGCGGAGTGGTCGGAGTGGTGCGGCGACGACGAGTGCGGCGGCCGGAGTTTGGCCGGGTGCGCGCGGGGTGTTGCGGGGCACGGCAGGAGCTGCGAGCGGGTCCGCTCGACTCGCCGGAGTGCACTGAGTGCAACGGCGAGCTCGGTTGCGAGCTGCGGTGGCCCTGGCCACGACGGCGACATGGCCGGCGGCGTGGCGCTCGCGGGTTCGATGGTTAGCAGGGCTACAGCAAGAAAAAGAGCGCAGGGAAGGAGGGGAAATGGAGGAGAGCTCACAGTGGTCACGCGAAGCAGCACAGCGGGCTTGGGGGAGACCTGGTGACAGCGAATTGACAGTGGTGGACGGCGGAGCCCGAGGTGGAAGACAATGGCGATGGTGGCGTTCCAGGGTGTCTGGCCCCGTGCGTCTCGACGAGGTGGCATAGCCCACAACGGCGGAGCGCGTGGACACGACGGAGGGCGAGGGGATGGCGAGGAGCGCGTCGGCGGTGAGCTGCGGCAACGACAGCGCTTCGTCTGTCGCGGGAGAGGGTGACAGAGGAGAGGATGAGGGAGAGGGAGAGTGAGAGAGGCCTGGGGGTGCGTGGCGACACTGCAGGGGGTCGCGCAGCAAGCAGGGAGGCAGGAGGTGGCCGGGCGCGTGGCCGCGTTCGGCGAGCATGTGCTCAGCGTCCTCCTGGCGCGGTGGAGGCGACGACTGGCAGGGCCAGCTGGGCCGCATAGTGCCAGGCTGCACAGGTAAGTGGCCCATGTAAGTTTTCCCATTTTTTGTTTTCTTTTTCTACTTCTGACATTTGTTTTTGACTTAAAATAAATACTAGCACAATTCTAAAAATGTTGGGATTCCTTGTGACCACTAGTTATAATATACCAGAGGCCCTCACCAATTTCCAACATTTTTGGAGCCTTTAAAATATTTATATTATTTAAACAACTCCAATTCAAATACATGTGGGTTCATTCAAAAATCCAAAATGTTTAGCAAAAATGTGCATCACCTCTGGTTGTTGTTTCCAACATTTTCCAAAGACCATGAACATTTTTGAAGAGCATTTTGGGTTCATTGAAATTCCATTTTTAATTTGAATTTATTTGAATTAGCTTTGGTGCTAGGGTTTGAAACATTTCCCATTTCAATTTCATTTGAAACTAAAACATGATGCACAAAGTAAGCCTAGATCATAGCAGAACTAGGGATGTGACAACTCGCCCCCACTCGAAAGAATCTCGTCCCGAGATTCAGGAGTCGGCGGAAAGAAAGCGGGGTACTCAAGTCAAAGACGATCTTCTCGCTCCCAAGTAGCTTCTCTCTCGGAATGATGAGACCACTGAACCTTGAGAAACTTGATGTTATGACATCGAGTGACACGCTCTGCTTGATCCAGAATTTGAACGGGGTACTCTCGATAAGTGAGGTTATCTTGGAGATCAAGCATTTCATGGTCCACTCCACGGATGGGATCCGGGAAGCAACGCCTGAGTTGAGAGACGTGGAAGACATCATGAACTCGAGAAATATGTGGGGGTAGTTCCAACTAGTAGCTAACCTCTCCTCGTTTAGTGAGAATGCGAAAAGGACCAATGTAACGAGGAGCCAACTTGCCCTTGATACCGAAACGATGGGTACCCTTCAAAGGAGTAACCCAAAGGTAAGCCTTGTCGTCAACTTCATAAGCCACTTCCTTATGATGATGGTCATACTGGCTCTTTTGACGAGATTGGGCTGTTTTCAAATTCTCACGAATAATGCGAACTTGATCTTCTGCTTCCTGAATCATATCCGGCCCAAAGAATTGTCTTTCACCGGTTTCTGACCAGTTCAAAGGTGTTCAACATCTTCATCCATAGAGAATCTCAAAAGGAGCTTTCTTAAGACTGGATTGATAGCTATTGTTATAAGCAAACTCGGCGAAAGGAAGACACTTCTCCCAATCCATACCGAATGAGATAACCCAAGCTCTAAGCATGTCTTTGAGAATTTGGTTGACCCTTTCCACCTGACCACTTGATTGAGGGTGGAAAGTGGTACTGAAAGAAAGATGGGTTCCCATGGCATTCTGGAAACTTTCCTAGAAATGAGAGGTGAAAAGACTGCCTCGGTCTGAATTGATCTCTAGTGGAACACCATGGAGTGACACTATTCGGGAGATATATAAGTCAGCGAGCTGACTAGCAGTGATACTCTCTCGAACAGGTAGGTAGTGAGCCACTTTGGAAAGACGATCAATGACTACGAAGATAGCATTATTTCCTTTCTTGGTCCTAGGAAAGCCGGTGATGAAGTTCATACCAACTTTGTCCCATTTCCACTCGGGAATAGCTAAAGGTTGAAGGGTGCCAGCAGGTCTTTGATGCTCTGCCTTAACGCGACGACAAACATCACAGTTGGCAATATACTGAGTGATTTCTCTCTTCATCCTAGTCCACCAGAACCTCTGGCATAGGTCCTGATACACCTTGGTACTACCGGGATGAATCGTGAGAGGAGATTCATGGGCCTCCTTAAGGATCAGTTGCTGCATCTGTTGACATTTGGGAACCACCAAATGGTTTCCAAAGTAAACAACATCTCGTGCATCCATAGAGAAACAGCCAGCAACTCCCTTGGAAATATTTTTCTTGATCCAGGAGATTCCCATATCATGCTTCTGAGCCTCTATGATCTGATCCGTAAGGGTAGGTTTCGCCACCAAGGTAGAAAGGGAACCATGAGGAGCTATGTGAAGCTTAAGCTTACATAATTCCTCATGGAGGGGTGGTTGATATTGTTGCAACATGCGGTTGTTGCAATAGGATTTACGACTTAAAGCATCAGCCATGACATTGGCTTTGCCTGGGGTGTAGGTGATTCCTAAGTCGTAATCCGAGATCAACTCCAACCAACGTCTCTGTCTGAGATTCAGATCCGGTTGGGTGAAGATATACTTAAGACTCTGATGGTCAGTGTAGATTTCGCAACGGTTACCAAGAAGGTAATGTCGCCAAGTCTTAAGTGCATAGACTACGGCTGCAAACTCTAGATCATGTGTAGGCTAATTTTCCTCATGTGGATGCAACTGTCGAGATGCATAGGCAATCACATGACGATCCTGCATAAGAATGCAACCTAGTCCTTGACGCGAAGCGTCGGAATAGATAACAAAGTCTTTAGTGAAATCCGGTGGCACGAGTATGGGTGCAGAAGTCAGGCGTCTTTTCAGTTCCTGAAAACTGTGCTCACACTGTGGGGTCCACTCAAACCTTTTATCTTTCTTGAGAATTTCCGTGAGGGGTTTGTCCACTTTGGAGAAGTTTTCAATGAAGCGGCGACAATAACTGGCTAGAGCAAGGAAACTCCTAACTCGTTTGACCGTTTCGGGTGGAGTCCAATCGAGAACGGCTTTAACTCGCTCAGGATTGACAGCAATGCCCTTACCAGAGATCACGTGGCCTAGATAGGTCACTTCTGGCAACCAAAATTCAAACTTGGAGAACTTGGCATAAAGGCGGTGCTCTCTGAGTTTTCCTAACACATGTCTAAGATGTTCGACATGCTCTTCCTCGTTCTTCGAGTAAACAAGAATATCATCGAGGTAAACCACGACGTACTTATCTAAGTACTCCATAAAAATCGAGTTCATCAAGCGGGAGAAAGTAGCTGGAGCATTGGTTAGGCCGAAAGACATCACGGTGTACTCGTATTGACCATAACGAGTGACAAAGGCCGTTTTGGGGATGTCCCCATTTCTGATTTTGATTTGGTGGTAGCCTAACCTCAAATCCATCTTGGAAAAGACTGAGGATCCAGCGAGCTGATCATACAGGTCGTTGATCCTGGGGAGCGGATACTTGTTCTTTATCGTGACCAAATTAACGGGATGATAATCTACAACCATCTGATCCGTACCATCCTTCTTCTTGATGAAGAGGACAGGACAAGCCCAAGGAGAAGAACTGGGACGGATGAAACCCTTTTGCAAGGACTCATCAAGCTATTTCTTAAGCTCGGCTAACTCCAAAGGTGCCATCTTGTATGGTCTCCTAGAGATTGGAACAGTTCCTGGGATAAGTTCTATGACAAACTCTACATCTCTGTCAGGTGGGACACCTGGCAGTTCTACTAGAAAGACATCCGGGAAGTCACGGACTACCAAAATATCTTCAAGGTCTGGAAGAGGGCTGGCATTAAGAGAATAGAGTTGACGCTTTGCAACTCTAGTGGAGACAGTGACTATTTTCCCAGATGGATGTGTAAGTTGAACAGATCTAGTGTAACAATCGATATTGGCATAATGAGTTTGTCATCCAGTCCATGCCCAAGATGATGTTAATATTTGAAGACTTGAGAGATATCAAAGAAGAAAGAAATACCAATCTGTCAACAAGGATTTCATTACCATGGCTTACCTTGGAGGCTTGCCATTTGGAACCAGGAGTCTGGATTATTAGTGGAGTTGGCATATCACAAAATGACATCTCGTGCAACCGAGCATAACCTTCGGATATGAAGGAGTGAGATGCTCCAGTATCGAACAGAACTGAAGCTGGGTGACAATTGACAAGGAGCGTACCCAGTACGATGTCGGGATCATCTTGAGCTTCTGTAGCTGAGACGTGGTGCACACATGCTCGTTCAGTGGTGGTTGGCTTCGTACTGATCATCTTGCCTGATGGCTTTTCACGGCCAACAGACCTCTCAGACTGGGGTGGAGTATAACTGGACTGAGGGCAGTCACGTGCATAGCGTCCTGGTTCTCCGCAGGTGAAGCAAGTTCCTGAGGTAGGACGTGGACCTACTTTGACAAGTGGTCCACTAATAGGCCTGGGTGGAGCATGTTGCTGAGCCAGGTGAGGCGCCACATCGGATGGCCTCGGTGCATATCGAGGTGGAAGAGCTGAGTTCGGAATCCAAATCCGTCGCTTCTGAGAGCTAGAGTGGGAGGAAGAACCCAGATCACGGTTGTGCTTACGAGACTCCTCGTAAGTGAGCTGAGCTGTCTCTGCATTGATGTCTTTATTCACAAGAGCCTGGAATGTATCACAATGGTGCAGGTGGAGATCACGACGCGGCTTGGGGTTGAGACCCTTCTGGAATCTAGCCTGCTTCTTGGCGTCCGTGGACACTTCTTCTGTAGCATAGCGGGCAAGGTTTCCAAACTCTCTACTGTAAGCATCAACAGGCAGCTTACCTTGGGTAAAACTACAGAAATCTTCCCTCTTGCGGTCAATGAGAGCCTGAGGAATGTGGTGCTCATGAAAAGCCTCGGTGAAATCCCTCCAGCTAGGAATCTGGCCAGCTGGAAGCATAGCCTCATAGCTCTGCCACCAAATACTAGTAGGACCTTCCAGGTGATAGGTAGCATAGGTGACCTTGTCACCTTCAGCTATTTTCGCAGAACATAGCTTAAGAGTGATGCTATGGAGCCAGTCATCTGCATCGAGTGGCTCAATGGAATGATGGAAGGTGGGTGGTTTCAGACCAATGAAGTCGGTGATGGAAACCAACTTCTTACGCTGATGTGCGGTATTCTGCTCAATCTGTGCCAGCAAGCGGTTAGTCTCACGCTTGTTCCTCTCGGATGCTAACAAGAACTCTGCCATCAAAGGCTGGTCAGGAGGATCCTCATCCCTACCATCTCTGCGGTTCTTGCTATGAGCAATTGAACCTCGGTTAGCAGACGACATCCTGGCACAGAAACCAAGGAAACAAGGGTGAAGTTAGCATCGACATAAGGATGCGGAATGTAATGCAAAAGCATTGGAAACTCTTGAAATCCTAGGACAATTTCGGAAGCATAACGGCTGTAAATGCTCAAAAAGGATTTTGAGACATTCATCAAAGGAATAGCATAATCACTCAGCATCATAATATCAAGGTTCTGGGTGAAACTGATGACACACGGAAGTAGTAGAACTGTACGGAGACACAAACCCAACAATCCTAAGACTTTACAGTTTAGTAACACGTCATCTTGAGAGACAGAGGAGAAGCCTAATCCTTAACCCTCGTAGAAAAGAAGAGGCTGACTCAGAAAGAATGACATGAGGTAAAGGAATAAAAAGAGCCTTACATTCCCTTGCACAATCAATTCCCTTATATAACAAAGCATTTCTAGACTCAACTTCAACCAGTTTGGCTTGGTAATCCTACAGTCAGTCAAGCTCTGATACCAACGTTGTCGGGACCCCGATCCTAAGTCACACCGATCTAGCATGTAACACATCATATCACTAATTGTGGCCTCACGCACGGTATCCCCACGGGTGCCACCTTACCTGGCCCGGGACCATTTGCGCCTTTTAGCTCACGTATATGATAGTGTCGCTAGCATCCATATGACAGAGAACCCGGGCCGACATGACTAGTCGTGAACCCAAAGTGGCACTAACTTATAGGGACATGCATACATGAATCAACCTCGAGCATGTCAGTCAACAGCGTATGAATCCGAGCTGTAGCAACTAGGCTAACAGGACTCCGGGAACCCGGGCTGTAGTAGGCTACCAGGACTCCAGATGTCTCCGTGTGACATTTCCCGAAGGGACAGACACAGGAACGAAGTGAATCACATGCCGGCCAGTCTAAGTGTTCCGGAGTAGTAGTGCTGGGCTAACAAGACTCCAGTAAACCGGGCTGTAGCGGACTACCAAGGCTCAGTGGAAGCACTAGACTACATTTCCCCATAAGAGAGGCTACCAAGGATAAACAACTAGATTGTCGGATCCCACACATAGCAATACACGTTACACGTATGCATAACATGCAAGTATGTGCTGTACAACATGGCATCACAAGATAACTCAAACTCATATAGATAAAGGCCCAGAAGAGCCAAGTAGCATTCAATACAAACAGGGGTCTCATGACCCATCATTCAGAGCATACAAACAACGGAAGCATTACATGTCTGAGTATAGACAACTAAAAAATAAAAAGGCTGAGAAGCCTGACTATCTACAAGACCCTCCCAAGGGTACAAGTTCGTAGCTGGGATACAAGCTACTCGTCGAAGTCACTAGTGTAACCAACTACAAAACATAAATAAGCAAACGTGAGTACGAAGGTACTCAGCAAGTCTTACATCAGAACTATCTACATATGCAACATTATCAGCAAAGGGGGTGGTGGAGTTTTAACGGCAGCAAGCCAGCTTTGACTCAGTGGCTAACCTATACTACGAGTATCAGAAACTTCTTTGAGGTGAGAAAACGCACACGAGTCCAGATATTCACCATATCAAAACTACACTATGGATCCGTTCCCGTCACCCTACGAGAAGGACATCCATAGCACTCACGCTTATCTTGTGTATTTTAGAGTATCCACTTCAAGTTGTCTATGTACTACATAAGTCGTCCAAGTTTCCATCCGCAATAGATAATTTTAACCCTGCAGGGGTGTACTTCTTCACACACGCTCTCTCCACTTATCGCCCTATACACGTCATGTACCTCGGCAACCTTCAAGTGGAAGCCGGGCGAGGGTGTCGGCCACGACCTGACTAACCACACAAGTCTCTCATCCAGGTTTATCGCCTATTCGAGTTCCATCCGCAAGGAGTTCCGGCCGGAGTCTCCAGTATGGCCCCAAACGATGTCTGCAGGGTTCCCAAGCCCACCATCCGGGTGCCACTTGGTACACCGTGCCATGGTGCCTAGTCCGTCCCAAGCCCTTCCCATCGGACACCAGCTGGTAGACAACTAGCAATACCTACAAACGCCAGAAACTAGTTGCAAATCCTGGACAGAGATCAAGTAGATTAATAAGCCGAGAGGGGCCGGATAACCAGAACCCAATGTGTGGTAGTAACTGGACTTGGATAACATACACAGAACTCAGTGCTTAGGGATGGTTCCAATGAGACAACCCACCATGTACTCCTGCATGGCCTCTCATTGCTACCTTTACCAAAACGTGTTCACACACTTAGCCTTTATCGGCATGACATGTTCACCACTCCGATTCATTCCCGATGAATCAGACCTGACACAACTCTAAGCATAGCTGGCATAAAGAAAACAAGCATGGATGAGTAGGCACATCAAGGCTCAAGAAACTCCTACTCATGCTAGTGGGTTTCAACTATTTACTGTGGCAATGACAGGTCATGCAGAGGAATGAGTTTAACTACCGCAGCAGAAAGTAGCAGTTAAATCATTGTTATCCTGATGAAGTATAAGGAGTAGGAGCGAGAGAGTGGGATTTATAGAAATGCTCAAGGGGGATTGCTTGCCTGATAGATCAACGAAGGGGCACTGCTCCTCTGACAGCTACTCGGGAACACCTTTCGGAGTGGAACCTATCGTGAAGAAATGGTGCTGGCAATCAATACACAAACAAATGCAACAATATGATGCATGAACATGACATGTGCAAATTCTAGTGTTTGGGCTAATGCAAGATGCTACCGAGTTGGTTGAAGCCCATTTGAATCAAAGATTCAAAATGCAATTCAAAATGAAGCATTTAAAATGCCCATATTATGTTTTCACTTATACAGCATGTATAAGTTGGTTTTTCATGCATGGAACTGGCATAAATGGATTCCTTGCATTTTTCTGATAATTTTTCATATATAAATTATTTCATTCTGAGCTACGGTTGAATTTCTATGAATTTTAGAAGTTTATATCATTTTCTGGATTTTCCTAATTTATATTAATACCAGAAAATGAATAAATGCATCAGCATGAAAGTGGTATGACGTCAGCGAGTCAAACGGGGCTGACCAGGTCAAACCTGACCAGTGGGTCCCACTGGTCAGTGACCTAGTCAACTAACTAAGTTAGTTAGTCCTAACTAACTGGGCAAGGCCCACTGGTCAGTGACTGAAATAACTAACCTAACTAGTTAATTAGTGCTAACTGGAGTAATTAGTCGGGCGGGGCCCACAAGTCAGTGAGAGAGAGGGGGGAGGTCAAACCGGGAAGTGGGGTCAACCCACGCCGGTCAACGGTCAGCGGTCGCCGGCGTTTAGCCACCGGCGAGTCCAGACGTGGAGGTGCGCTGCGGGATTTGCCTACAGGGTGCCATTTGGCGCATGGAGCGCAGCTATGGGATGCGGACGCTCGTCCGCATCCAACCGTGGTGGTGGCGCGGCCGGGGAGTGGCCGGAGTGGCGCCGGCGACGACGACTGCGGCGGCCGGAGTTCAGCGAGGTGCGCGCGGGGTGTTGCGGGGCACGGCAGGAGCTGCGAGCGGGTCCGCTCGACTCGTCGGAGTGCACTGAGTGCAATGGCGAGCTCAGTTGCGAGCTGCAGTGGCCCTAGCCACAGCGGCGACATGGCTAGTGGCGTGGCGCTCGCGGGTTTGATGGTTAGCAGGGCTACAGCACGAAAAAGAGCATGGGGAAGGAGGGGAAACGGAGGAGAGCTCACATCGGTCACGCGAAGCAGCACAGCGGGCTCGGGGGAGACCTGGTGACGGCGAATCGACTGTGGTGGACGGTGGAGCCCGAGGTGGAAGACGATGGCGATGGCGGCGTTCCAGGGCGTCCGGCGCCGTGCGTCTCGATGAGGAGGCGTAGCCCACAGCGGCGGAGCGCGTGGACACGACGGAGGGGCGAGGGGATGGCAGGGAGCGCGTCAGCGGTGAGCTGCGGCGATGGCAGCGCTTCGGCTGTCGCGGGAGAGGGTGACATAGGAGAGGATGAGGGCGAGGGAGAGTGAGAGAGGCCTGGGGGGTGCGTGGCGCCGCTGCAGGGGGTCGCGGAGCAAGCAGGGAGGCAGGAGGTGGCCGGGCGCGTGGCCGCGTGCAGCGAGCGCGTGCTCGGTGTCCTCCTGGCGCGGTGGAGACGATGACTGGCAGGGCCAGCTGGCTGGGCCGGCCAGCTGGGCCGCATAGTGCCAGGCTGCACTGGTAAGTGGCCCCGGTAAGTTTTCCCATTTTTCTTTTTTTTTCTATTTCTGACATTTGTTTTTGACTTAAAATGAATACTAGCACAATTCTAAAAATGTTGAGATTCCTTGTGACCGCTAGTTCTAATATACTACAGGCCCTCACCAATTCAAATACATATGGGTTCATTCAAAAATCCAAAATGTTTAGCAAAAATGTGCATCACCTCTGGTTGTTGTTTCCAACATTTTCCAAAGACCATGAACATTTTTTAAGAGCATTTTGGGTTCATTGAAATTCCATTTTTAATTTGAATCTATTTGAATTTGCTTTGGTGCTAGGGTTTGAAACATTCCCCATTTCAATTTCATTTGAAACATAAACATGATGCACAAAGCAAGCCTAGATCATACCAGAACTAGGGATGTGACACCTATGAACCTGATCCTTGATGATATTTGAAGCATGTAATCTGTACTTTAAGTGCATATCATGTTTGTGTCCATATGTTTCCTATAGCATGTTGTTTCCTTGATTGCAAAGTGCTTACTTGCTGTTTTGGGCAGATTGTGTTTGAAAGTTGTATTGAGTGCCTGTGTTGAACCGTGGCTCCGTTTGGAGCATGCTCTACATGAAACTTGCTTGGTATTGCATGTAGTTTCATCATGCCTTGTTGCATCCTTGTTTTGGAGTTCTTCTTCTTCCTCGTCGATCTGGGGATAGGTTCCTGGTCGGCAGCTTGGGCTAGCAGGGTGGATGTCATTTGAGTTTCTATTTGTGTTTCATCCGTAGTCCGATGTTGTTTTCATGTATGATGTTTGATGTATTCATACGGCATTTGTATGCCTTTGTATGTATCCCCAACTATTATGTAATGATACGATGCAATGATATCCACCTTGCAAAATCGTGTCAATATGCGGTTCTATCCTTGGTGGGACCTTCGAGTTCCTTTAGAATAGAGTCGCATATTGGGCGTGACAAATTGGTATCAGAGCCTCGACCGACCATAGGAGCCCCCCTTGATTGACCGTAGTTGGCCGTTGTCGAGTCTAGAAGAAAACAATTTTCTGAGTCTAGTTATATTGGAGAGTAGGAATTCTTTTTACTCCTCAGCCATTCGTCGCTCTGGTGAGAAATCTTGACGTAGGTGTTTTGACGTAATCCTCTTCCCCTTCAATTTTTGTAGGATCACGCGGTTAGTTTTTGTTCGTTGTGATGTCAGCTCTTTTCATCCGGTGCTTTTCTTGTCAAGTTGATTCGATCCTCTACATCTTTTGCGAGGTTGATCCTCAGTTCTTTCTGAATGACATTGTTTTCTCCGTCCTAAGTTGTTTTCTTTTCCCACCTGCCCACCCTTTTTCTTCTCGGAGCCAGAGTCTGTAATCGAGTATCCATCCTACTCGTGTGAAGCCTTTGCATTCTTTCCTCAATTATTTCAACCAGTGTTTTTCTCTTCAAATTATTCGTCGGTTCCCCGTTCCAAGTTGCCTTTGTTTTTTCCTCCCTCCCACCGCTTTTCTTCCCGGAATCTAAGCCTCTATTCGAGCATCAATTTCAGTCGTGCCGAGCCTCTTCAGTCTTTCCTCAATTGTCTCAACCGGTGAATTCTCGTCAACTTCGTCATGGTTCTTCTCGTTTTCTTTTCCGGTGGATTCAATTCCAATTTTCAGGTTGATCACATTATTTTCCTCGACTCAAGTGCTTCCCCTTGCTCATTCGCCTCTCGCCAGTTTATCCTTCCGGAGTGCTCAAGACATCTCAGAAGATTCATATTTGCCTTCAATTAATTCGAGGTTATCACCTCATTCGAGCCTTTCAATCGTTTTGCTACATCATTTCACATTCAACAATCCTTTCCAACGATGTTTCTTTTCAATGGGCCCTAACCCACAGGTTTATTCCCAGGATCTTACCTGACTCTTCTAATTTTCCGGTGTTATTCACAAATTCTTTTCGAATTTAACGTAAGAATGAATTTCATCAATCAGATGCTTTTCCAAGATCGATTTCAAATTATTTTCATTGTTGGTTCAACCTCTTTCCTTTTCATTTTCCCGAAGTGTCTCCACAATTTTGGAGGTTTTTCTCGTCGTCATTCTCAACATTTGAAGACTGAAGATGAGTTTTCCTATAAATCTTGTCTGTATTCATGGTTCTACTTCATGTTATCCTCTGAAATTATTTCGTTTGTTAGAAATTCTTTTCTTACCCATCCGGAGTATTTCAGGAGTTGTTTTCTGTTTCGATTATCCAGAGGCCTCCATTTCAAAATATTTGTTCGTTCCAGGTTTTCAGCTTCTTTCGTTCCCATATTCGTATCGGTGCTTCATTCAAGCATTCTTTAATCAGTTCACGATATCTTTGTTCTCTTGCATCTTGATTCACTCAAGTATCTTCGTTCATTTTCTAAATCTTTTCGGCAATTCTTCTCTTCTTTTCGTTCGTTTTCATTGCCACAGTGGTTCGTTTCAGAATTTCACTTCCATTCTTATCATATCAATTCATTCGTTCTTTCCAGTCCTACCGGTGGTTCAGGAAGACCTTCCCAAGTTTTGCGCTATATCTCCCATTAATCTCCTTCAACGAGAATAAGTAGTATGCAAATCCATTGCTTCTCATCAATTTAATTGGCGAAGGGTAAGCATAACATAATTCTTATTCTTCTTTCATCAAGTTGATTAATTCCCTCCTTCGAAGAGTTTTTATGATGAATAATCTCTTGGTTCTAAGTTGTTCATCTTTTCTTTTCCAGAGTTCCAAGTTTTCCAGCTTGTCTCGTTGCGAAGCTCCATCTAAATCATCGCAAGGCTTTAATCGTATTCTTTTCATCCTTCATTTCTATCTCATCATCCTTTTGTTACTGATACGTCTCCGTCGTATCTATAATTTTTGATTGTTCCATGCCAATATTCTATAACTTTCATACGCTTTTGTCAACTTTTTATACTATTTTTGGGACTAACATATTGATCCAGTGCCCAGTGGCAGTTCATGTTTGTTGCATGTTTTTTGTTTCATAGAAAATCCATATCAAACGGAGTCCAAACGGGATAAAAATTGACGGGGATTTTTTTCCGAATATATGTGATTTTTGGGAAGAAGAATCAACGCGAGATGATGCCCGAGGGGGCCACGAGGCAGGGCGGCGCACCCGAGGGGGTCAGGCACGCCCTGGGCCCTCGTGGCCAGCCTGTAAGGCAGTTGGTGCCCTTCTTTCGCCGCAAGAAAGCTAATATCCGGATAAAAATCGTGTCCAAAATTCAGCCCAATCGGAGTTATGGATCTCCGGGAATTTAAGAAACAGTGAAAGGGCAGAATCTGAAAACACAGAAACAGAGAGAGACAGAGAGACAGATCCAATCTTGGAGGGGCTCTCGCCCCTCCCATGCCATGGAGGACATGGACTAGAGCGTAAACCCTTCGACCATCTAGGGAGAAGGACAAGGAATAAGAACAAGAAGGGGAGCTCTCTCCCCCTCTCTTCCGGTGGCGCCGGAATGCCGCCGGCCCATCATCATCGTCGTGATCTACACCAACAACTTAACTGCCATCATCACCAACTCTTCCCCCCCTCTATGCAGCGATTTAACCCCTCATTTACCCTCTATAATCCCTACTTAAACATGGTGCTCAATGCTATATATTATTTCCCAATGATGTATGGCTATCCTATGTTGTTTGAGTAGATTTGTTTTGTCATATGGGTTAATTGATGATCGTGATTGGTTTGAGTTGCATGTTTTATTATTGGTGCTATCCTATGGTGCTCTCCGTGTCGCGCAAGAGTGAGGGATTCCCGTTGTAGGGTTTGCAATATGTTCATGATTTGCTTATGGTGGGTGGTGTGAGTGATGGAAACACAGACCCGAGTAAGTAGGTTGTTTGCGTATGGGAATAAAGACGACTTGATGCCTTATAATGCTACCTCAATGATCTTTAGTAGTTGCGGATGCTTGCTAGAGTTCCAATCATAAGTGCATATGATCCAAGAAGAGAAAGTATGTTAGCTTATGCCTCTCCCTCAAATAAAATTGCAATAATGATTACCAGTCTAGTTATCGATTGCCTGGGGACAAATAACTTTCTTGTGTGACAAAAAGCTCTCTACTAAACCTAACTTAGTTGTGTATTTATCTAAACAGCCCCTACTTTTTATTTACGCGCTCTTTATTATCTTGCAAACCTATCCAACAACACCTACAAAGTACTTATAGTTTCATACTTGTTCTAGGTAAAGCGAACGTTAACCGTGCATAGAGTTGTATCGGTGGTCGATGGAACTTGAGGGAATATTTGTTATACCTTTAGATCCTCATTGGGTTCGACACTCTTACTTATCGAAAGAGGCTACAGTTGATCCCCTATACTTGTGGGTTATCAAGACCTTTTTCTGGTGCCATTGCCGGGGAGTTATAGCGTGGGGTGAATATTCTCGTATGTGCTTGTTTGCTTTATCAGTAAGTAATTTTTATTTGCTGTTCTAAGTTGTTCTCTATCTTTAGTTATGGATATGGAGCACGGAATACCAAAAAAATTAGGTTTACTTGCTACTCATGGGATGGGGAACCTCCTAAAACCCTCGATGCTCATTATGTGAAAGATATTATGTACTACTTTGATAATCCTGAGAAAACCCCATTCAAGTTTATAATGGGAGTAATGTTGGATCAACGTGAATACTTTCGGGATTATCGCTTGACTCAAAAAGGGAAACTATTATGGGATCAAATTTATATGTTGCGTCGGTATGCTCGGCAATTATGCTTGAGATATGATTATACTTGTTGCTCCGGGATGAAGGCTCCACACCTTCCCTTTTTATGTGAATTTAATGATAATGAAACCTTAGCTTCTTATGCTAATGGTATATATGATTACTATGATGTGGAACAAATAGAAGAATTCGTTGCTTTTATGAGTGCTTATGAAATTGACTCTTTGTTTAAAGAGTTTGAAGATTTTGATGATTCAATTTATAGACCTGAAAATTTAGCTATCGTTAAATATTGCTATGAGACTTATAAATACAATTATGATATTGATGAATTTATTGAGAAAGTCTCCGTTGTTCGAGAAGAGACTAATATTTTGCAGGAGTCTATGGAAGAAGAAATTGATGAAACTGTGAGATCATTGGATGAAGAAGATGATGAGGAGAGCGAAGAACAAAAGGAGGAAGAGCGGATTAGCTACCCATGCCCACCTTCTAATGAGAGTAACTCTTTAACTCATACATTGTTTAATTTCCCTTCATGCTTACCAAAGGATGATTGATATGATGATTATTATGATCCCATTGATTCTTTTGAAATATCCCTTTTTGATGGTGCTTGATGTGCTTGTGGCCAAGATGCCAATATGAATTATGCTTATGGAGATGAACTTGCTATAGTTCCTTATGTTAAACATGAAATTGTTGCTATTGCCCCTACACATGATAGTCCTATTATCTATTCGAATTCTCCCGACTACACTATATCGGAGAAGTTTGCCCTTATTAAGGATTATATTTATGGGTTGAGTTTTACTAGTACACATGATGATTTTGATAGATATACTATGCATGTGCTTGCTGCTCCTACATGCAATTATTATGAGAGAGGAACTGCATCTCCGCCTCTCCATGTTTCCAATATGATAAAATTGCAAGAAACTGTCTATACTATGCATTAGCCTTTACTATATGTGCATGAATTGTTCTTTTATGACATGCCGATGCATAGGAAGAGAGTTAGACTTTGTTCCTGCATGATATATGTTACGTTGTGCTCACTACTAAATCACAAATCATTGTTAATTAAAATTGGCTTTGATATACCTTGGGATCCGGGTGGATTCATTACTTGAGCACTATATGCCTAGCTTAATGGCTTTAAAGAAAGCGCTGCCAGGGAGACAACCTGTAAGTTTTAGAGAGTCATTTATTTCTGTTGAGTGCCTTTATATAGTTTAAAAACAAAAAAAATAAAGAGGGGAACCCAAAACTTTTCAAAAAGGAAAGTGAAAGTGAGAGAGACAAGCATTGTTGAAGCGGGGGAGCTCCTTGAACTTTGTTCATGCTCACGGAAACTTTGTGAATCTTGATTACAGAAAATTTTCAAAAAAAATAATTATCCCCTTGTACAATTCCATTGTATTATAAAAATAATGTGCCAAGATTTGCCTTTAGGATGTTTACATTGCTTGTTTGTTTGTGCGGTGCAGAACAGAAACTTTGGCTGTAGTGCGCGATTTTACATTTTTTACTGGAACGTCAAACGATTCTGAAACTTTTTGCACTGTCTTTCTATACAAATTCTTTATTTTTTGTAATTTTGGAAGATTTTTTGGAGTAGCAGAGATATGGTGAATGTTCAGATTACTAGACTGTCCTGTTTAAGACAGATTCTGTTTTTGATGCATAGTTTGCTTGTTTTGATGAAACTATCAATTTCTATCAGTGGATTAAGCCATGAAAAAGTTATATTACAGTAGATAAAATGCAAAAAGAAAATATGAATTGGTTTTCAACAGTACTTAGAGTAGTGATTTTCTTTACTATACTAACGGATCTTATCGAGTTTTCTGTTGAGTTTTGTGTGATTGAAGTTTTCAAGTTTTGGGAGAGATCATGATGGATGAAGGAATAAGGAGTGGCAAGAGCCTAAGCTTTGGGATGCCCGAGGCACCCAAGTAAATATTCAAGGACTCCCAAGCAACCAAGCTTGGGGATGCCCCGGAAGGCATCCCCTCTTTCTTCTAACAATCATCGGTAATTTCACTTGGAGCTATATTTTTATTCGTCACATGATATACGTAAATCTTGGAGCATCTTTTGCATTTATTTTTCACTTTTCTTTGATGCACCATGCTGGTGTGAGATATTACTTGGTTTATTTATAGAAAGCTCATTGCACTTCACTTATATCTTTTGAGTATGGCTTTATAGAATGCTTCATGTGCTTCACTTATATCATTTGAAGTTCGGATTGCCTGTTTCTCTTCACATAGAAAACCGCCATTTGTAGAATGCTCTTTTGCTTCAATTATATTTGTTAGAGCGTGGGCATATATTTTTTAGAAAGAATTAAACTCTCTTGCTTCACTTATATCTATTTAGAGAGATGACAGGAATTGGTCATTCACATGGTTAGTCATAAAATCCTACATAAAACTTGTAGATCACTGAATATGATATGTTTGATTCCTTGCAATAGTTTTGCGATATAAAGATGGTGATATTAGAGTCATGCTAGTGGGTAGTTGTGGATTGTAGAAATACTTGTGTTGAAGTCTGTGATTCCTGTAGCATGCACGTATGGTGAACCGTTATGTAACGAAGTTGGAGCATGACGTATTTATTGATTGTCTTCCTTATGAGTGGCGGTCGGGGATGAGCGATGGTATTTTCCTACCAATCTATACCCCTAGGAGCATGCACGTAGTACTTTGTTTCGATGACTAATAGATTTTTGCAATAAGTATGTGAGTTCTTTATGACTAATGTTGAGTCCATGGATTATACGCACTCTCACCCTTCCATCATTGCTAGCCTCTTCGATACCGTGCATTGCCCTTTCTCACCTCGAGAGTTCGTGCAAAGTTTGCCGCTGCATCCAAACCCCATGATATGATACGCTCTATCACACATAAGCCTCCTTATATCTTCCTCAAAACAGCCACCATACCTACCTATCATGGCATTTCCATAGCCATTCTGAGATATATTGCCATGCAACTTCCATCATCATCATATACATGACTTGAGCATTCATTGTCATATTTCTTTGCATGATCGTAAGATATCTAGCATGATGTTTTCATGGCTTGTCCGTTTTTGATGTCATTGCTATGCTAGATCATTGCACATCCCGGTACACCGCCGAAGGCATTCATATAGAGTCATATCTTTGTTCTAGTATTGAGTTGTAATATTGAGTTGTAAGTAAATAAAAGTGTGATGATCATCATTATTAGAGCATTGCGGCAAGAAAAAAAGAGAGGCCAAAGAAGCCTAAATAAAAAAGGGGGCCAAAGAAGCCTGCCAAAAAGGGGGGGCAATGTTACTATCCTTTTACCACACTTGTGCTTCAAAGTAGCACCATGTTCTTCATATAGAGAGTCTCTTGAGTTATCACTTTTATATACTAGTGGGAATTTTCATTATAGAACTTGGCTTGTATATTCTGATGATGGGCTTCCTCAAATGCCCGAGGTCTTCATGAGCAAGCAAGTTGGATGCACACCCACTTAGTTTTAGTTTGAGCTTTCATACACTTATAGCTCTTAGTGCATCCATTGCATGGCAATCCCTACTCCTCGCATTGACATCAATTGAGGGGCACCTCCATAGCCCATTTATTAGCCGTGTCGATGTGAGACTTTCTTCATTTTTGTCTTCTCCACACAACCTCCATCATCATATTCCATTCCACCTAGAGTGCTATGTCCATGGCTCACGCTCATGTATTGCGTGAAAGTTGAAAAGGTTTGAGAACGTCAAAAGTATGAAACAATTGCTTGGCTTGTCATCGGGGTTGTGCATGATTTGAATGCTTTGTATGGTGAAGATGGAGAATAGCCAGACCATATGATTTTGGAGGGATAACTTTCTTTGGCCATGTTATTTTGAAAAGACATGATTGCTTTATTAGTATGCCTAAAGTACTATTGTCTTAATGTCAAATGATAGACTATTGCTCTGAATCACTCGTGTCTTAATATTCATGCCATGATTAGATTACCTGGTCAAGATTATGCTAGGTAGCATTCCACATCAAAAATTATCTTTTTTTATCATTTAACTACTCGAGCACGAGCAAGAATTAAGTTTGGGGATGCTGATACGTCTCTGTCATATCTATAATTTTTGATTGTTCCATGCCAATATTCTACAACTTTCATATGCTTTTGGCAACTTTTTATACTATTTTTGGGACTATATTGATCCAGTGCCCAGTTCCAGTTCCTGTTTGTTGCATGTTTTTTCGCAGAAAATCCATATCAAACGGAGTCCAAACAGGATTAAAACTGACGCAGATTTTTTTTTGGAATATAGTTGATTTTTGGGAAGAAGAATCAACGCGAGACGATGCCCGAGGGGGCCACAAGGCAGGGGGCGCGCCCCAGGGGTCAGGCGCGCCCTGGGCCCTCGTGGCCACCCCGTAAGGCGGTTGGTGCCCTTCTTTATCCGCAAGAAAGATAATATCCGGATAAAAATCTTATCCAAAATTCAGCCCAATCGAATTTACGGATCTCCGGGAATTTAAGAAACGGTGAAAGGGCAGAATCTGAAAACGCAGAAACAGAGAGAGACAGAGAGACAGATCCAATCTCGGAGGGGCTCTCGCCCCTCCCATGCCATGGAGGCCATGGACCAGAGGGTAAACCCTTCTCCCATCTAGGGAGAAGGTCAAGGAAGAAGAAGAATAAGGGGGGCTCTCTCTCCCTCTCTTCCGGTGGCGCCGGAACACCGTCGGGGCCATCATCATCACCACGATCTACACCAACAACTTCACCGCCATCATCACCAACTCTTCCCCCCTCTATGCAGCGGTGTAACCCCTCTTTTACCCACTGTAATGTCTACTTAAACATGGTGCTCAACACTATATATTATTTCGCAATGATGTATGGCTATCCTATGATGTTTGAGTAAATCTGTTTTGTCCTATGGGTTAACTGATGATCGTGATTGGTTTGAGTTGCATGTTTTATTATTGGTTCTATCCTATGGTGCTCTCCGTGTCGCACAAGCGTGAGGGATACCCGTTGTAGGGTTTGCAATATGTTCATGATTTGCTTATGGTGGGTGGCGTGAGTGATAGAAACACAGACCCGAGTAAGTAGGTTGTTTGCATATGGGAATAAAGAGGATTTGATGCCTTATAATTCTATGGTTGGGTTTTACCTTAATGATCTTTAGTAGTTGCGGATGCTTGTTAGAGTTCCAATCATAAGTGCATATGATCCAATAAGAGAAATTATGTTAGCTTATGCCTCTCCCTCAAATAAAATTGCAATAATGATTACCAGTCTAGTTATCGATTGCCTAGGGACAAATAACTTTCTTGCGTGACAAAAAGCTCTCTACTAAACCTAACTTAGTTGTGTATTTATCTAAACAGCCCCTACTTTTTATTTACGCGCTCTTTATTATCTTGCAAACCTATCCAACGACACCTACAAAGTACTTCTAGTTTCATACTTGTTCTAGGTAAAGCAAACATTAAGCGTGCGTAGAGTTGTATCGGTGGTCGATGGAACTTGAGGGAATATTTGTTCTACCTTTAGCTCCTGTTGGTTTCGACACTCTTACTTATCGAAAGAGGCTACAATTGATCCCCTATACTTGTGGGTTATCAGTTACCGCAGTTCTTCATGGTGGTTCATCAGGATTTAATTCATTCTTCAAGTGTTCATCAAGATTCTTGTTGGAGGAGCGCAAGTATCTTTTCTTCTTGTGTCTCAAAGTGCAAATAATTCTCCATATTCTTTTGAAGTGGAGTTTTGCATTTCTTAATTCTTCTCAGCTATTCTATCATTTGGTAGTGGCAGAAATTCACCTCAAATTTTGAGATGTTTAATTAAGCCCACGCAAATCAATTCTTTTGTTGTTGATTTTCTCAACAACTATGTTCAATCCTTCCTTCTAAGGATGCTTTCAATTTCATTCGTGGTAGAAGTTGTCATCTTCTTCCCCGATCTTTTCATTCCACTTTTTTCAATTCTTCCGGATGCATTGTGTTGTTCCTCTCGTCAAGTATCGTTCCATCTTGTCAAGTTCATGTTCTATCCCATTCCATGTTCAACCAGGATGCTATCCCAATTCTTTCATTTTATTCCTTTTCTATCAAGTCCTAACCGGAGTGGTTTCAGATTCTATCTTTTTCCTTGAGCTTTTGATTCTTGCCATAATCGCCATTTCTCTTTTCTACCTGAGTGCTCTCGACTTTGTTCACCTTCTCTCTTCATCTCTTGTTTTACCTCATCCTCTTTCTCTTCTGTCTCGTTCCTGAGATCTCGGGACGAGATCTTCTGCTAGTGGAGGAGAGTTGTAACGCCCTGAGACTGATGCGCCATGTGTCTCCCAGTTATTCACCATCGTTGCCATGTAATTCGCTTGCGTGTTGCACTTTTTCATGTCATCATGTGCATTGCATCCTCATATTTTCAAAACTTGCATCCGGTCACTTTCTCTGTTGTCCGTTTCAGAGTCCGACACTCTCACATGCACCCGTTGCACCTCTCAGATCTCGTTTCATGAGCGGGAGAAAAACGTTCTCAGAATGGGCCAAGAGTTGACATGTGGTCTTGGTATATCACCGGTAGACCGCCTGTCAAATTTCGTTCCATTTGGAGGTCGTTTGATGCCCCCAACGGTTAACCGCGTTAACCGAAACCCTCCTTCTCTTTGCAGCCCAGCACCCCTTCATAGCAGCCCACTAGCCCATCTAAACCCCCTCCATGCTCTTCGCCGTTGGATCACGATCGTGTGGGCGAAAACCGCACCTCAATAGCCCTCTCCTAGATCCCTCTACATATAAATAAGCCTCCCCCTCCTAATTTTGCGGGCAAACCCTAGCCTCCCTCCTCCTCGCACCGCCGGACAAGTCCACTCGCCGACGGATGTGTCCGCACCGCCGTTGTCGTGGAATTGTCATGGCAGATGTCCTAGTGTGAGGACTTAGTCGTGGAGCCATCGCGTTGGGGTTAGCTTAAAGGGGTTAATCAGGACAAAGGACACGAGGAGTTTATGCTGGTTCGGCCCCTTACGATGAAGGAAAAATCCTAGTCCAGTTTGTAGTTGGTGTTGCTAGGGTTTTGATGAGCAGGGAGCGAATACGCTTGACCCGGCTCTTGATCTGTTGTTTCTTGTCCTAAGCCGCCCCTAGGTCGTCCCCTTATATACACGGGTTGACGCCCTGCGGCCCTCAGAGTCCCGGCCGGTTTATACAACTTATCTGGCTCGGTGACCTTTCTTACATACCTTACAATACAAGTTTTACATACATGGTGGTTTATATCTATGGGCCTTACACCGCCTTCGGGTCTGGGCCCTCTACTATGCCTACCTATGAACCGCCATATTATCTTGGGCTTCATTGTGATGAATCGTCATAGGGATGACCCGGCCCCTCCTGGGCGGGTCATACCTAATAGTTATATCCCCAACATTAGGCTCCAGGTTGATTTGAACTTGTCCATGTCAATCTCCAAGACTTACAAAAATCCTTCCATATCTGATGCAAAAAACTTTGTAACCCACCATGACGTTATCACCAAGAATTTCGGAAACCCGCCACGACGTCATCCTTAACGGATCCTTATCTTAATGTCTTCCCTAAAATCGAGGCGTCCCATTAGCTGGATAACCATCACTCGGCCTCCCCGTCTTTCGCGCCTGCTTGTTTTCATGTCTCCTTATAAATAGGACCATAGGGTCATCTCTCATTCTTCTCCTTCTCCTTCCTTCCTCCTCACAACACATCGTCCCGCACGAACCTTGCCGCCATCGACCTCCGTCCTCGTCCTCGACTCTGGCCGCCGCATCGCCCTGAGTAGACCAGAGAACTGAGGCGCCACTCTGCTGTTCTAAAAGCACCAGTAAGACTTCCTTTCTTCTTCACAAATCTGCCATTAGGGTTTGTCGGTGTTCATCCGCGTTCATCACCGTCCTTCTTTTTCTTTGTTTAGATCCATGTATTAGATCCAAATAAACTATAGGAATCTTGCACGGTAGTAGTTTTAGCACTTGTTTTAATACTAGATTATATCCCCACCGCATCAGATCTCCTCTAGGGCTCCTCTGTTTTTCCACTGTCACCTTTCGTAGATGAATTTATCCCCTTTTTTCTAAACTGCGGTAGATCCAAATTTGTAACCTCTTATCCGCAGAACTGGTTTGTCCCAGTACTTAGTCAACTTTGCTTTCAACAACTCTTGAATATCTTAGTCATGCCGGCTTACCCTGCCGGCTTATCTTTTCTTCATATATCATTAGCCCTTGCTTAAGCCGCCATTATAAACATGCACTGTAATTGTTAACTTGCAATCCCACCAACTAACTTGAGCCGGCACACTATTTCCTTTTAGATTGTCCTTTCACCATGCCGCCGAAGACGATGACAACTTCCAACTGGGTCCCTTCCACAGTCACCGAGAGCACTTTGAAAGATTTCGTCACTGTTGGATACTTACCAAAGAAAGGTGTCATGTCTTATCGTGCTCCTGATCCGGCTGAAGAGAGACCTCGGCCGAAGGACGGTGAAATTATCGTCTTCACTGATCATATGAACCGGGGCTTCTCGCCGCCCGGCTCAAAATTCTTTAGAGATGTTCTGCACTTTTTCAAACTCCATCTCACTACTAGGAAAAGGCCTACTAATGACGCACCAATTTTGCCTACTAATAGCACATCACTGGTGCGCCATTAGTAGCACGGCACTAGTAATTTTTACTAATGGCGCACCACTGGTGCGCCATTAGTATCTGGTATACTAATGGCGCACCATCCAGTGCGCCATTAGTATATAACACCATGCGCCATTAGTGTGCCTCCCAGGGGCCATATTTAACCATGTGCTTTGGCACACTAATGGCGCACTCTGTAGTGATGCGCCATTAGTATGAATATTAGGTTTTTTTTACTTTTCTAATTTTTGCACATGTTACAAAATATATTATTTGACAGAATATAGACAGTAGCACACAACAACAACAGATTCATCGAATACAATAGAAGATTAGTCTCCGAATACAATTCATCATATTAGTCTCCGAATTCAAAAGACCGAACAAAGATAAAACATTACAAGTCTCGAGACCGCGAGTATCGAGTTTGTCGGAAGTAATACTAATCCTAACAAGTCCTACTAATCATCATCATACAACTTCTACTCGTTATTCATAACAAGTTATGATCATCATCTTGATAGTCATCGAACCAACCCTACTTAATTGTTCTTAGCACATGATCATCAGTATTAGGCAGGACCTAAATACCCTATTTAAGCTAAAATAGCATAAAACAATATAGACCCTGACTCTCCATTATGGAGAATGGAGAACATCCTGTCTCCAATTCTTGCGCTTCGCTTCCTTTTGCTTCCAAGAAGCTCCTTACGACCGTCCATACATTTTTTCCATCCTTTGATTTTCATGTCTCCACTTCTTTTAGAAATCTCATATGGACAGTTGAGATTCGTAGGACGACCTGGCTGTATGTTCAAAACATTAACACTACCTTTCTGATACATCATATGAGGCACACAATTCTCTGGGATTATCTGTTGAAAAACATAGTAATAACTTCATAGTTAGCAATGATGTACTAGTTTTAGAAGTATGCAAAAGATGCACCGATGTCGTAATAGTAAAAATCTTACCAGGGTATCTCCATGGTAGTTACCGTAGTTGAACACATGCACTAGTGGCACATATTTACCATAATGCTGAGGAGTTTGTTTGTGGATAATGTAATTCTCAATGTCAGTACAAAATCCGACCAGATGATTTTTCTCCTTGTAAGTTGTTAATTCGGAGCCATCGGTGTAGTGGGTTTTGTCTACCATCTCCCGCACATTCTTTGAACAATAAAAATAAGCTGTCAATGGAAATAAGCTGTCAACTATTTTGAAATAAACAATATAAATTAGCTAATAACTATGTTTGAGAAACTCACATAGCGGTAGAACTGGAGGCGTATCAACAAGGACCCAAATGTCCATATTGTCTTGGTTGATGTCAGGATTACCAAGATCCATGGTGATAAGCATACCCTCATCAAAACCATACATCTTGCAAAATGCTTCCCAATTTTTGCAACCAAAATGGGTTACGCTCTCAGAATTATATAGATTTACTTCAAAGTCCACATCGTGATGAGTCCTTAGGTGAATTTTCTTTGTTTCAGAAATTTCATGGTCTTCAAAATCCATCCTCTCCAAGACATAACGTCTTGCATGGCATGGGATAAGCTATACTCAAATTGTAAAAGATGAAAATTACACGTTGAAATAGTTGAAGTCATGCTTAATTATGAAAATAACACTTGTCATTGTTGTGTACCGTTTCAACTTCGAAGGTCTCCTCGAGCTTAATGCTGAAGCGCCGATCATCGTCCAGGTGAGGCATGTCGCACAGACCTCGATCGTCGTGGCAACAGTCGCACTCCGCTGGGAGACTTTTGTCGTCCGATGATGATGACGACATATCCTACGTTCATAATTCAAAATTACATCATTTAGGGTTTGTCAACACCGAGGCATTCTAAAAGCTAAGCTTTTATCATTTAGGGTTTGTCGATGCTGAGGCACCCTAAAAGCCTAAGCTTTCATCATTTAGGTTCTTATCGACACCGAGGCACCCTAAAAGCCAAGGTTTTATCATTTAGGGTTTGTCGACGTCGAGGCACCCTAAAAGCCTAAGCTTTCATCATTTAGGTTTTGTCGACGCCGAGGCACCCTAAAAGCCTAAGCGTACATCATTTAGGTTCTCATCGACACCGAGGCACCCTATAGAAGCGAAGTTAAGTTTTCATCATTTAGGGTTTATCGACGCCGAGGCACCCTAGGTTGGGCCTAATCACTTGGCACTAATCACTTGGCTCTATTGCCACCTATGTTGGGTTTATCATCTAGGGTTTATCGATGCTAACGAGAATTCTAAGTTGGGCCTAATCACTTGGCTCTATTGCCACCTATGGTTTAATGCAGTAAGAATGGCGGGGTAGTTGATCCTACTTAACTAAGTATTAAGATACCCCGGCCCATGCATTAGTCGCAAGTACCCCATATGTCCTATTTTTAGCAAAGTCATGCTAAAATTCACGGAAAATTTCAGCATGACCTTTGCTGAAAATAGGACATATGGAGTACCCGAATTTGCCGAAACGGAAGTTAATCGACATTCCGGCAAACTCAAGGGCCTCTCGGGGTACCTGCAAATTCATTACCCCACCCCCACCCAGCTGCAACCCCACAACACCCCACAATATCATCACGACACGATGGTCGGAGACAAAACCCCCCAATATCATCAAAATACTCCAGTTATGAAGTAAAATTCCTGAAGTGTTCCAGGAGTAGAACCTGTAGTGTAGTCAGTGGCTTCACCTATGTGCATAAAAATCATAAAAATTCAAAATCATTTGAAACCTAATCACTAGTCATAAAAATTCAAAATCATTCAAAATCAAAATCTACTAATTAGTTCTTGTGCTCATCCAGCAGCAACATCTTTCATACATGATCAGTAGTCATGTACCAAATTTTTATTTAAACTGAATTTGTAAATCAACAAGAGCTCTACTAGTTTCATACTAGATTTACACTAAATACACTAGAGTATTTGACCAATAGTCATGTGAACTCTTTGAATTTGTAAACACTTCCAGACTTGAGCATTGAGAGTTCACAATTGCAAAAAATGTCCCTTGTTCCTGAACTTGTATTATACTCCATTCATTCAAGCAGAAAGAAACAATTATTGTTGATACTCATGTGCTTCTTTCCAAATAATTTTATTTATTCAGAGTTTGAGAAATTTTGAACAAAAAAAGAATGCAAGATACAGACTGAATTTGATGTACAGATAAAGTTGGGTCATAGTAACACACAGTAACATTTCTGGAATCCAAATTGAAACAATAAATCACAGCTAGCTAGCAACTGAAAATCAAATTGGCACTTTCTCCAAACTCATACATTTCTTCTCTTTTCGTAGCATCAGTGCTCACCTTGATGGATTAACTGAATTTTCTACAAACACCAAGTACTAGGGCACACATAAGTTCTGAAATTTGTGTGCCTAACTGAATTAACTGAATTTTCAGTAACCGAATAAACTGAATTTTCAAAACTGACAAATATTAATAGGTTGACTATAGCAAATCCAATTTGCATGCTTCACTACATATAATTTACAATAATCCGAGGGGACAAATACAGCACTGGAAAAGTCAATTCAGGTTTATCTGAATTGGCAGCTACAGTGATGCCATTTAAAGCTACCTAGAGGGAAAAGCCATTTAAAAAAAATCCTCTCATCTCATATGAGGAGTGTTAATCCTAAGACTAATAGTTTGTTGTGCAGTACAACTACAGTGATGCCCTGTCCATTTTGTCCCTCCCCGACTAGATACTAGAGTAGCACTGTTGATGCCCTGTTCTTGCTGAACTTTATGACAGTATATACAACAACTTATCCTCTTAAGCCAAAACAACTTTCTAAAAGCCAGATGCAACTTGTTGAGCTAATTTTGAGAAGAACTCCTTGAGGAACTAGCAGCAAAAGGTACTGAACTAGCAGCAAGCTTGTGTTATTGCTTACTAAGGTACTGAACTGATCAGAACTTCAGAACAGTGAGCTTTACATACTAATTTCAGAGGGATTTGAACATAATTTGACCTAAATTCGAGAGGGATTTGACCTTATTTTGCATCTACACTAGCCCCTAATCCATGGCTAGAGCTAGTAGTAGGAACACATGGTAGAGTAATTAGGCAGCCTTGAGGAACCCAAATCCATGGCTGCTAGATCGAATGAAACAAGGAGGGGAGTTGGGGGCACCTTCACCTTGGGTGGCTGAACGACGGCGCCGTGGATTTAGAGGTCTAGGTGGAAGAAGCCCTTGATTGCAGTGACTGTGGTGGCTGGGTGCACCCCTCCTGCTCCTCCTCCTCGAGCAGGACAAGGTCGGTGGCTACATAGTGAGGAGAAGGCCCTCCTCTCCTCTCCGGGCGTCGTCCTGGTCGCTTGACGGCGCGGTCTACCTGTAGAGACGAGACAAGAAGGGGTCAGGGGTTTGGAGTGGAGGGGGGCTTACGGGCGGAAGAGGACGGGCGGAGGAGGAGGGGGGCTTAAGGGCGGAGGAGGACGGGCGGCGGCGCAGTAGGGGCAGCGGAGGGAGGCGCTGCTGGGCTCCTATGCCGACTGCGGGGCAGCGGAGGCTTCGGACGGCTAGGTGCACCGCGGCGTCGGGCTGGCAGTCGTGGCGGCAGGCGGGGGAGCCGGAGCGGGTGTGGAGCGGGCGCGGGGGTCGTTGGAGCAGGCCGGGGGTCGTCGGAGCGGGCGTGGCAGGGGAGGGAAGGGGGGATCGGGCGAAGGGGTATCCAGCTAGACACTATAGCAATGGCGCACCACCCTCTGGTGCGCCATTAGTAGTTTTTTTCTAATAGCAATGGCGCACCCTCCTCTGGTGCGCCATTAGTAACTTTTTTTATGACAGCAATGGCGCACCCTCCTTTGGTGCGCCATTAGTAACATCTTTTTTCATTATTCCTTGTTGCATCTAATAATTTGTTTTTTATCAAGTTTGTTATTTTCATGAGGACTAGAACAGAAGATATCATCAAATATCATCAATTTTTTTTGAAAATATCATCAAATTTGTTTTTTTATTTTTAATTGAAAATATCGTCAAATTTGTTATTTGAAGATATCATCAAATTTCTTATTTGAAAATATCATCAAATTTGTTATTTAAAAATATCTTCAAAAAGTGGGGGGGTGCGGGTGTCGGCGGCGGCGGTGGAGCAGGCCGGGGGAAGGTGCGAGGTGTCGGCGGCGGCGGTGGAGCGGGGGAGGGTGCGGTGGCTCGGCGGCGGTAGTGGAGCGGGGGAGGGTGCGGTGGGTCGGCGGCGGCGGTGGAGCGGTGAACTTTTTTATTATTATTTTTTAAAAAATGAAGAGGGGAGAGGAGGCACGGGTGGGATCGAGATCGAGATGGAGGGGGAATCGAGATCGAGAGGAGGGGGATCGAGATCGAGTGTCCTCATGAATATTCAATATTTTATCATATTGAATATGAAAAAATATCATCAAATTTGAAAAAATATTCATGAATTCAAAAAGTGCCCATGAAATTTAAAAATATTCATGATATCAAAAAGTGCCCATGAAATTTAAAAATATTCATGATATCAAAATATATACTAATGGCACACTTCTACAGGGTGCGCCATTAGTAGTTTAAACTAGTAATGGCGCACTGTGAGGCAGTCCGCCATTAGTAGTTTTGCAAAAAAAAGAATAAAGAAAATTCAGTACTGGCGCACTCCATGTCTGGTGCGCCATTACTAGTTAGAACTAGTAATGGCGCACTTCGGTAGGATGCGCCATTAGTATGTATGTAAAAATAAAAAAATTATCACTAGTGGTGCACCTATTTTCTGGTGCGCCATTAGTGTCTTCCACACTAATGGTGCATCACCAACTGGTGCGCCATTAGTATATAGTAGTGGCGCACTACTTCCCTGGTGCGCCATTAGTGTCAATCCTATCTATAGCCCTTTTCCTAGTAGTGTCTGCAAGATATCGGACCCAATTCCGTATCAAACATCTGTAACTTCCAAGTTTTCTGTGAAGTTTATCTTCAAGAAGAACCTACTATTGAACTCTTCAGGGAATACTTATACCTGAACCGCCAGAACGAGTACACCAATGGTCCCAGCTTGGAACTTGGCGGGATTTCAATTCAACGCGAACGAGATGCCATCTTCCCTCTAGTAGTCCTGCCAAGCCATCCCAAGGACTAGAATCAAACATGGTTCTACTACAAATAGACCTCGCCGTTTGATGAAAATCCAATGCCGGGTTATCGAGCTGAGCGTCTTGACGCCAAATACCAACTCCCTGATAAGCTTACCCCTACCGAACGCAAGAAACTTGTCCCTACAATCCGAAGAGTTCAAGCCTTGCTAGGAAATGGCTTAACCGGAGTCGACTTGATCCGCTGCTGGGTCGCATGGCGGATCATAACTTTAAGCCGCCGACCCGGCTTAATGTATTCATACACCGGAGGAACTGATGATCCCTTACGTCATAGCTCCCTACGTCTGACCGAAGAGGCCATCGCTGAAATGGCAACCACACTTGTCAATAGCAAATATGAAGACTACAGCCTAGTGGGTTTGAATCCTTTCTGCAAGCTTAACTCGGCGCCAGAGGTAAATCTTTTTGACTTCTTTTTTCCTTCAGCAGTTTAAATATCGCATGAACTTCAACATGTTATCCTTCCACAGGCCAAATCTAACTTTTGGAAAGACAAATATGACCATGAAGCTGCTAAAAAAGCTAGAGCTATTGCGAGAGCCGCCAAGAAGACCATCAGAAAGTCTAAGAAGAAATCAACAGCCTCTGATTTACTCAAGCTGGATGACACCTCTGAGTCGGAGGTAGCCCTTGACTCTCTTGGCCTATTTTTTAACAACCTTATTGACACTGACTATTGCCAGGATGACACAGGGACCAGCCAGGTAGTCAAAGAAGAGGTAACTATTATTTCCTCCGACTCAGAACCTTTACCAAGGCAGAAACTTCGGCGGGTAACCCGGAAAGTAACGTTTTCACACCCCCTGGCTTATTTAGATCCTCATTTTCTTTTGGAACGACAGCAACATGAGAGCCGCCGCCAGACCCGGACCGGTGGAGATGACGATTTACCCTCCGGCTTACCGAATACCCCTCGAAAACGCCAAAATGAGGTTCTATTTTAACCCGAACCCTTGTATTTACCAATGAGTTACCTTTATTAATCACTCAATTTTGATTCCATCCTTGTAGGAGATTTCTCGTTCCTCCTCTGGTGATTCATCACAAACTCAATTGCTGACTTTCAAGACCGCCCCCGGGTAAAGATAATTATCCTTCTTATGTACCTTTATATACGCATCATTATACTGACTTGCCCAAAAAATTTTTAGCTGTCAAGCAAAGCCCAAAAAAGCAAAGGTGACAAAGCCGACCGAGGATCCGAAAACTGCTGAACCGGAGCAGCCAACCCTTGTACCGGAACACTCTCAAGCATCAGAAGATCCTGTTGTTAACACTCGACCGGATTTACCTGAGCCGTCTGTTGACGAAACCATTCTTGCCCATCAACTGTTGAACCGTCAAGCTCAGAAGATCCTGTTGTTAACACTCAACCGGATTTACCTGAGCCGTCTGTTGACGAAACCATTCTTGCCCATCAACTGTTGAACCGTCAAGCTCAGCTAACCCGCCAGAGACTCACGTCGATGATGTTTTAATCACTAGTACCAGATTCATTGAACCAGGGAATCCAACTGTATTGGCGAGATACTCTGCCAAACAGGAAGTTATGGAAAGGCAGAAAGTGAGGTTTGACATCTCCCACTATGGTCATCTGAGTATTAGTGAAGTGCTATCTGGTTATCTTAGTCAAGTGCACTCCAGCCCTGATTCAGTGTAACATCCCAAATTTCCAATTTGGAATGTTATACATTAGATCATCATTGCATATCATATTTTATTTTGCATTTTGGTCGATCCTAGAAATCCTAAGCAACTCAAGGACCCACGGAGAGAGTTGGGGGTTTCGTTATTTTCATATTTGAGTTTTCTCAAATTTTGAGAATAGGATCATTTGATTTTATTTATTTTATCATCAATTATTTCTATTACAAAAATATGAGAGAGGCATAAAATGACTTTCCCAAAATGAAGAAATATTGAGGATCAAATAATAAAATCAAATAAGATTTTATTTCGGAGTTTTTCGGTGTTTTATTTGAATTTAGGAAAAATGTGCGTTTTTCAAAATTGCATTTAGGTCCCAAATAAATGTTCACCTTGTGCGGCTTGATTTTAGAAGCCCGTGAAAATTTATTTCGGAATTTTTGGAGTCCATTTAGTATTTCTTTTTATTTTTCTTCTGCGCGTAATTATTTAAAAAAAACGCGCACCGACCTAGCCGGACCGTGTCCGCCTGGGACTCTGGCCCGGCAGGCTTTATAAGCCAGGGCAGCCCACCCGGGGCAAACCCTAAGCCGCCCCAGCCCTTGCCGCCATCTCCCGCAGCCGCCGCCGCGCCGCGCCACCCCGCCGCCGCCGCCGACCCGCCGCCCGAGGTCCGCCGCCGCCGCCGCCGACCCGCCGCCCGAGGTCCGCCGCCGCCTATAAATCCGCGCCGGTTTTTTTTATTTTTTTCGAAAAACAGTTCGGTTTTTCCGTCGGTTTTTTTCTAGTTTCATTTTTTTAAATAGATCGGTTTTCCCGGTTTATTTAAATAGTCAGCGTTCGTCCGTTCGTTCGTTCTAGCGAACACTCGTCGTTTTTCTTTTTTCGGATTAAATCCGCGATTTTTCTGATCGCGATTCCTGATCCGATTTTCGTTTTAGTATAACTTTTCGCTCGTTTATCGGAATCAGGCGATTCAAGCGCCTGGAGTTTTGTATCGAAACCCTCTATCCGTTTAACCAACTTAAACAAGATTTTTCTATTGTAAAATTTTCCCTAGATTCAGATTAATAGAACAAAGTTGTTTTCTTTCACCGTTTGACTTTCGTTGCTTCGTACGATTTGATTCTTTTTGCCAACCGGAGTTATTAGTTGAACCTTCTGGTTAGATCTCTTATTTGAGTTTTACCCGTGCATTAGATGAGTACTTATTGTATGCTTGTTTGTTTGTCTGCGATAGAATACCCGGAGTGCGCCGCCTGTTACTTCGAATCTCTAGGTTTCCCGGATCATCAGCAAGGCAAGTAACACTTTGATCATATTTTTCCTACTACCCAGTTTTATTGCATTAGATAAATCCTCACACATTGCATGATTAGGATCTAATTAAATTGTGGGATGGGAAGTAGTTGAGGTAGTACCTATTACCTGTTTATTATCAAACCTTTGGGAGTTACTTCTACGTTTGCTTATTATGCCGTGCTATGCTAGTAGACGTGGATTGGGTGAGTGATATCCATGACAGATGTGAGTTTTGTTAATTAATGGTTTATCTAAGGTGGCAACTTAAACACACATCTGGGTGGATTGAGGCACCTGGGTATTCCAGGACTTGCCTGTTTTCTTTTGGACCGCCACCCAGGCTCAAAGGGATCATGAGACTATTCATACTAGAAACTTCCGTGTGCAGCCACAAGCTATTATGGGCTCTAGCATAGTTGACTAAGTTGTGCGAACTCTTACAGTGGTAGACTAGCAGATGTAGGGGATGTAGGTGGTACGGTCTACCCGATCGTAAGGTGCTAGCGCTTCTGAAAGACTATGTCTCGTTCATCCGTCTTCTCAAACACCATGTAGTGCGAGAAACCAAATGGAGGCGATCGAGTCTTGTGGGGAAAAGTGCGCAAACCTCTATAGAGTGTAATAAACTAATCATGATTAGCCGTGTCCCCGGTTATGGACATCTTGAGTATCTAGTACCTGGATTATCATGTGAATCTCAACATGTTACTCTAAATTAATTTTGTTGGGTTATATTTAATGATGATGTTTAATTGGGATTGAGAATGTTGTCAACCATTCTCAATGTTTAACAACTACCATGATAGTTAAATAAATTTATTCCTTTGAAGTAGGGAAAAATTGGCTTTACGCAAAACTGTAACCATAGAGCTTTCCACCAGCCAAATATGCATATAGTATAGCTGTTTCATTCCATTATTCTCTATGTGTTACCTTGCCATCATATTCCATGTCCTGACCCGTTTCGGGCTGCAACGTTAATGTTGCAGACTTTTCAGACAATGATTAAGGAGTTTTAGGTCGTGGTTCTATACTCAGTGATGCCGTTGGAGTTGATGGACTCACGTATCTTCCAAGCCTTCCGCTGTTATCGTTATTAGATGGCCTTAAGCCATATTTATTGTAATAAGTTCTCTTATGAGACACTCGATGTAATAAGTGTGTGATTGCTACTCTGCTATAAATCCTTCGAGTACTGTGTGGTGTCAGCATTACTGATCCAGGGATGAAACCGGAGCATAGAGATCAGACTGTTTGAGGTCTGGTCGCTACAGAGATGGTATCAGAGCACATGCTGACTGTAGGACACGACCACTAAGCTAAAAGACCTAGATCACTTTTCACTCTCTTCTCTTCTGACTTCTCATCTTTTCTACTCTTTAGGATGGAGGATGCAAGGAATAAGTTCACGCAACCGGAATGAAGATACACCCTTTGGACGTCACTTGAAGGAAGTCACTAGATACCTGAATATAGGAGTACCAAGCTTCACCGGAACCTACAACGCCACTTTACCTGAAGAAGAACGCTGGATGATTCAAGTTCAAGTTCCAGGAAGGACGTTCATGCCAGTCATTGAGCCCATAGAGTTTTCTATTGATGCACCAACTTGGAGTCTAGGAAAGAGCATGGCAGCTCACATCGCCATGGGACGCATTGGAGAAGTCTACCGCAAGGATCTCAAGGATACTATCTACCAGATTTGTGGGCGCCGAGATGAGCACTGGGAGATGATCAGCACCCGGAAGTATAGATCAATTGCAGCTTTTATCCAAGAGTTAAACCAGCACATTCGACGACAGGAGAACCAGATGTGCGCCGACATGATAGATCTGAAGAAGGCTAAGACTAGAATCAAGGAACTGGAGGAAGAACTCAAGGCTACACGTGAAGATTATGAAGAGGAAATTGAAGTATTGGTGGACAAGAATGCCGACTTAGCAATGAAGATCGGGATATTTATGGGAGGCCCTACACCAGTGGATGAAGACGAAGAACCCAAGGAGATTAGCCTGGAAGACTACATCATCATCGACGACACCGACTCAGATCCAGATAGTAGCGATGATGACTATGTTGATGAAGCTGGAGCAGATATCATGGAGTCTGCCACCGAAGAATATTTCTAGTAGACCACCTCATCAGTAGTAGTAGTCCACCATGTAAATATAGTAGTCCGAGCACTTTTGCGATAGTTAGATCGATTGTATGCCCTTGTTTGATTGAATGAAGTGAATTGTTTGCTTTTGCCTCATGTGCATATGGGTAGTGTTTTCTCTTTAGACCCCCTCTATTCTTACATCTCATCTTTTCTAAACCCCTCAGATGCCTTCGAGACGTGACCCCGGATTTGCCTTTCCACCGGAGCTCACCCAGTTGATCCAGCAGCAGAACACATTGATGTAGTTACTAGTTCAGAATCAGAATCAGGGGAACAACAACAACAACCCACCACCACCACCTATTGACCACTTAGCCCGTTTTCTTAGGCTAAACCCGCCGGTGTTTTCCAGTAGCACCGAGCCGATAGTAGCAGATGATTGGCTCCGCAAGACAGCTAGGGAGTTAACCACAGCAGGATGCACAGATGCGGAAAAGGTGAAGTTTGCTGCACATCAGCTAGAAGGACCCGCAGCATCATGGTGGGAGAATTTCACAGCCACTTTCCCTGTAGACACTGTCACATGGGACCAGTTTCAACATGCTTTTCATACTGCCCATGTTTCAGCAGGAGCTATGGCCATGAAGAAGCGTGAGTTTCGCAACTTGCACCAAGGAGGACGGACAGTTGGCCAGTATGTGGAGGACTTTAGTAAGTTAGCATGTTATGCACTAGATGACGTTGCTACGGATGCAGCTAAGCAGGAGAAGTTTCTGGAAGGACTGAATGATGAGTTGAGCATGCAGTTGATGGCAGCAACCTTCAACAACTACTAGGAGTTGGTAGATCGTGCTCTTATGATTGAAGGGAAGCAGCAGCAAATTGAGAATCGCAAGAGGAAGTATGGACAAGGGAAGTACAATTCAGGAGCTCAGCAGAAGCCACGTTTTACCCCCAGACCGGGAGGAAATTTTCAGCATACCCATGGAGGAGGTACCTCGCACAATCACAATGGCACCAAGAATGGTAATGGCAATGGAGGAAGCAACGGCCAGAATCGCACCAACCCATCAACCCCAGCCAAGAAGGACCTGAGCCAAGTCACTTGCTTTAAGTGTCAGAAGACCGGACACTATGCCAATGAATGTCCTGAAGGCCAAAATGGCAATGGAAGTTCTGGGAAGAAGCCGAACCCTTTCAACAGGGGACAGGTGAACCACGTTAGCGTGGATTAGGTTGAAGCTCAGCCTGATGCAGTAATAGGTAAGTTTCTGGTTAATCATTTACTGCACTAGTTCTTTTTGATACTGGTGCATCGCATTCATACATCTCAAGGGGATTTGTGGATAAGTATAACCTATCAACCCAAGCCCTTAGGTCACCCATGTTAGTAATCTCGCCTGGATCAGATTATGTGGCTAGTCTATGGTGTGATCGGTTACCATTAAGGATTGGTAACTAGATTTTTCCCTCAGACCTAAGAGTATTGGAATCCCAAGGATTTGATGTGATATTAGGCATGGATTGGTTATCAAAGTATGAAGGGAATATTGAATGTGCTAGTAAGTCAATTTTGCTTACCACCCCAGAAGGGAGAAGGATCAAGTATGTATCCCGACATGTGCCAAAGAGGACTCAAGTAAATTGCCTAACAGGAGTTGTGCAGGAGGAAGTACCAGTGGTAAAGGATTTCCCTGAAGTATTTCCAGAGGAGTTGCCAGGCATGCCACCCGATAGAGATATTGAGTTTTTGATTGAGCTATTGCCAGGCACAGGGCCAATATCAAAGAGACCATATAGGATGCCAGCAAAGGATTTGGTGGAAATTAAGAAGCAGATTAAGGGGTTACTGGATAAGGGATATATCCGCCCAAGTTCTTCGCCTTGGGGATCGCCAGTACTTCTAGTGGAGAAGAAGGATGGATCGTTAAGGATGGTTGTTGATTATCGAGGATTGAATGAAGTAACAATCAAGAACAAGTACCCACTACCAATGATTAATGATCTGTTTGATCAATTGCAAGGAGCTAAGGTATTTTCCAAGATCGATCTGCAATCAGGATACCACCAGTTGAAGATTAGAGAACAGGATATTCCTAAGACAGCTTTTACCACCAGGTATGGGCTGTACGAGTATACCATTATGTCATTTGGTCTGACTAACGCACCCGCATATTTTATGAACATGACGAACAAAGTATTTATGGAATTTTTGGATAAGTTCGTCGTAGTGTTCATTGATGATATCTTGGTTTATCTGAAGAATGAAGAGGAGCATAAGGAGCATTTGTGTTTGGTACTTGGAAAGCTCGGAGAACATCAATTATATGCCAAGTTCAGCAAATGTGAGTTTTGGTTGAAGGAAGTAGGATTCCTCGGACATGTTATATCCGGAGAAGGTATAGCAGTTGATCCCACTAAAGTTGATACCGTGACCAAGTGGGAAGCCCCAACAACAGTTGGAGAGATCCGGAGTTTTCTTGGACTCGCAGGATACAACCGGAGATTTATTAAGAATTTCTCAAAGATTGCGAAGCCTATGACTGAGTTGTTGAAGAAAGATACCAAGTTCCTATGGACGAAGGAATGTGAGGCTAGTTTTCAAGAATTGAAGAAACGTTTGGTTACCTCACCAGTGTTGATTTTGCTAGACCAGACCAAAGATTATGAGGTGTATTGCGACGCTTCACATCAAGGACTTGGAGCAGTGCTTATGCAGGAAGGGAGAGTTGTTTCATATGCCTCAAGACAACTGAAACCTCATGAGTTGAATTATGCCACGCATGATTTGGAATTAGCAGTCGTAGTGCATGCTTTGAAAACATGGAGGCATTTCCTCATTGGAAATTATTGTGAGGTCTACACGGATCATAAGAGTTTGAAGTACATTTTCACACAGAAGGAGTTGAATCTCAGATAAAGGAGAGGGTTGGAGCTCATCAAGGATTATGATATGAGATTGCATTATCACCCCGGAAAAGCTAATGTAGTAGCTGACGCATTAAGCCGTAAGAGCCATGTCAATACATTAATGAAAGGAGAAATACCAAGTGAGTTAGCAGTAAATCTTCGTGAACTATGTTTGGAAATAGTTCTGAGAGGCTATGTAGCAGCATTGGAGATTCAGTCAACCTTGATGGATAGAATCAGGGAAGCTCAGAAGACCGACAAAGAGATTGCTGCTATAAAGGAGAAACTTAGCAAAGGAAAAGCTAAGGGATTTCGTGAGGATGAGCACGATACCCTATGGTTTGAAGACCGCGTTTATGTGCCCAATGACCCGGAGATCAGGAAGTTGATATTGCAAGAGGCACATGATTCACCATATTCGATTCACCCAGGAAATACCAAGATGTATTTGGATTTGAAAGATATTTTCCGGTGGACCGGAATGAAGAAGGATATTGCGGAGTATGTAGCAGTTTGTGATGTATGCCAGAGAGTAAAGGCAGAGCATCAGAAGCCAGCAGGATTGTTACAACCATTGCCGATACCCGAATGGAAGTGGGATAAGCTAGGCATGGATTTTATCACAGGATTACCCAGGACTCATTCAGGCTATGACTCAATTTGGGTTGTAGTTGATCGATTGACGAAAGTAGCTCATTTCATCCCGGTAAAGACCACTTACACCAGTCCTAAGTTGGCAAAGATATACATGAACAGGATCGTATGTTTGCATGGAGTTCCGAGGAGTATCGTATCAGATAGAGGAACCCAGTTTACCTCAAAGTTCTGGAAGCAGTTGCACGAAACTTTGGGTACCAGGCTAGAATTCAGTACAACTTTTCATCCACAGACAGATGGACAGACCGAGAGAGTTAATCAGATTTTGGAGGATATGCTGAGAGCTTGTGCGCTAGATTACGGATCTAGTTGGGACGATAATTTGCCATATGCAGAGTTCTCTTACAACAATAGTTACCAAGCCAGTTTCAAGATGGCCCTTTCGAAGCTTTGTGCGGAAGGAGGTGCAGGACACCGTTGTCGTGGGACGAAGTTGGAGACCGCTAGTTGTTTGGACCTGACTTGATTAAGGAGTCTGAACGGAAGGTGAAATTGATTCGCGATATGCTCAAGATAGCCTAGTCCAGGCAGAAAAGTTATGCAGATTCTAAACGCAAGGAGATAGTTTACGAAGTTGGAGATAGAGCTTATCTTCGAGTATCTCCACTTTGGGGAACAAAGCATTTTGGAGTTGAAGGGAAGTTAGCGCCACGATTTGTAGGACCATATCGAGTTTTGGAGCGTATGGAAGAAGTGGCCTACAAGTTGGAATTACCTGAAGGATTGTCAGGAGTTCATGATGTGTTCCATGTTTCTCAGTTAAAGAAGTGTCACGTGGAGATGGCAGACATACCTTTGAGAGACACAGTGCCATTGGAAACTATTCAGTTGGATAACAATTTGACCTACGAGGAGAAACTAGTTAAGATTCTCGAGTTTGCCAGCCGAGTTACTCGCAGCAAGGTTATCAAGTTTTGCAAGGTTCAGTGGAGCCACCACACGGAGGATGAAGCCACCTGGGAACGAGAGGAAGATTTGCTCAAGGACCACCCTCACCTATTTTCTAGCCAACTCGAATCTCGAGGGCGAGATTCATCTTAAGGGGGGTAGGTTTGTAACATCCCAAATTTCCAATTTGGAATGTTATACATTAGATCATCATTGCATATCATATTTTATTTTGCATTTTGGTCGATCCTAGAAATCCTAAGCAACTCAAGGACCCACGGAGAGAGTTGGGGGTTTCGTTATTTTCATATTTGAGTTTTCTCAAATTTTGAGAATAGGATCATTTGATTTTATTTATTTTATCATCAATTATTTCTATTACAAAAATATGAGAGAGGGAATAAAATGACTTTCCCAAAATGAAGAAATATTGAGGATCAAATAATAAAATCAAATAAGATTTTATTTCGGAGTTTTTCGGTGTTTTATTTGAATTTAGGAAAAATGTGCATTTTCTAAAATTGCATTTAGGTCCCAAATAAATGTTCACCTTGTGCGGCTTGATTTTAGAAGCCCGTGAAAATTTATTTCAGTATTTTTGGAGTCCGTTTAGTATTTTTTTATTTTTCTTCTGCGCGTAATTATTTAAAAAAAAGCGCACTGACCTAACCGGGCCGTGTCCGCCTTGGACTCTGGCCCGGCAGGCTTTATAAGCCGGGGCAGCCTACCCGGGGCAAACCCTAAGCCGCCCCAGCCCTAGTCGCCAGCTCCCGCCGCCGCCGATGCCGCCGCCGCCGATGCCGCCGCCGCCGATGCCGCCGCCGCCGCCCCGCCGCTGCCGCCGACCCACCGCCGCCGCCCCGCCGCTGCCGCCGACCCGCCGCCCGAGGTCCGCGGCCGCCTCGAAATCCGTGCCGGTTTTTTTCGAAAAACCGTTCGGTTTTTCCGTCGGTTTTTTTCTAGTTTCGGTTTTTTTAAATAGATCAGTTTTTCCGGTTTATTTAAATAGTGAGCGTTCGTTCGTTCGTTCTAGCGAACATTCATCGTTTTTCTTTTTCTCGGATTAAATCCGCGATTTTTCTGATCGCGATTCCTGATCCGATTTTTGTTTTAGTATAACTTTTCGCTCGTTTATCGGAATCAGGCGATTCAAGCGCCTGGAGTTACGTCTCGAAACCCTCTATCCATTTAACCAACTTAAACAAGATTTTGCTACTTTAAAATTTGCCCTAGATTCAGATTAGTATAACGCAGTTGTTTTCTTTTACCGTTTGACTTTCGTTGCTTCGTACGATTTGATTCTTTTTGCCAACCGGAGTTCATAAGTTGAACCTTCTGGTTAGATGTCTTATTTGAGTTTTACCCGTGCATTAGATGAGTACTTATTGTATGCTTGTTTGTTTGTCTGCGATAGAATACCCGGAGTGCGCCGCCTGTTACTTCGAATCTCCTGGTTTCCCGGATCATCAGCAAGGCAAGTAACACTTTGATCATATTTTTCCTACTACCCAGTTTTATTGCATTAGATCAATCCTCACACATTGCATGATTAGGATCTAATTAAATTGTGGGATGGGAAGTAGTTGAGGTAGTACCTATTACATGTTTATTATCAAACCTTTGGGAGTTACTTCTACGTTTGCTTATTATGTCGTGCTATGCTAGTAGACGTGGATTGGGAGAGTGATATCCATGACAGATGTGAGTTTTGTTAATTAATGGTTTATCTAAGGTGGCAACTTAAACACACATCTGGGTGGATTGAGGCACCTGGGTAGTCCAGGACTTGCCTGTTTTCTTTTGGACCGCCACCCAGGCTCAAAGGGATCATGAGACTATTCATACTAGAAACTTCCGTGTGCAGCCACAACCTATTATGGGCTCTAGCATAGTTGACTAAGTTGTGCGAACTCTTACAGTGGTAGACTAGCAGATGTAGGGGATGTAGGTGGTATGGTCTACCCGATCGTAAGGTGCTAGCGCTTCTGAAAGACTATGTCTCGGTCATCCGTCTTCTCAAACACCATGTAGTGCGAGAAACCAAACGGTGGCAATTGAGTCCTGTGGGGAAAAGTGCGCAAACCTCTGTAGAGTGTAATAAACTAATCATGATTAGCCGTGTCCCCGGTTATGGACATCTTGAGTATCTAGTACCTGGATTATCATGTGAATCTCAACATGTTACTCTAAATTAATTTTGTTGGGTTATGTTTAATGATGATGTTTAATTGGGATTGAGAATGCTATCAACCATTCTCAATGTTTAACAACTACCACGATAGTTAAATAAATTTATTCCTTTGAAGTAGGGAAAATTGGCTTTACGCAAAACTGTAACCATAGAGCTTTCCACCAGCCAAATATGCATATAGTATAGTTGTTTCATTCCATTATTCTATATGTGTTACCTTGCCAGCATATTCCATGTGCTGACCCGTTTCGGGCTGCAACGTTAATGTTGCAGACTTTTCAGACGATGATTAAGGAGTTTTAGGTCGTGGTTCTATACTCAGTGATGCCGTTGGAGTTGATGGACTCACTTATCTTCCAAGCCTTCCGCTGTTATCGTTATTAGATGGCCTTAAGCCATATTTATTGTAATAAGTTCTCTTATGAGACACTCGATGTAATAAGTGTGTGATTGCTACTCTACTATAAATCCTCCGAGTATTGTGTGGTGTCAGCATTACTGATCCAGGGATGACACCGGAGCACAGAGATCAGACTGTTTGAGGTCTGGTCTCTACATTCAGAAATTGAGATGGTCAAACAGATGCACCAAAAATATGAGGTACGTTCTACGGCTTATATAAGTTATATACCCTGCCAGCCTCCAAGTCTTCTGATTATCATAAGATTGAATGATCTATAGACTTAAAAGACTTATAAGCCTCTGTCTTAGTATTTCAATTTGCATGTGTAGTCCCCAAGGGCCAGTTTAATCAGTATGAATGAGCTGGTCCTACTAGTCCTTATGTAAGAGACCAAAATTTAACTGCATATCTCTCATGAGTCGGCTAAAATTGTCACACCTGGCTCATCTTTAATAAGAAAACAAGCAATATGCATTAGCCCCAAGTGACAAGTGTTATTGCTTGCAAATCACTTGGGACTTGTTAGAAAGAGCCAATTCTTTGAAAAATTTTGGTTGATAGACATTAGCCCCCAAGTGCCAAGTGTTGTTTGCTTGCAAAGCACTTGGGACTTGTATTTTGTAATCCGCCATGAAACTGAACGAACTTATGTTGTATGCAGGCTGTGACCATAGAACTAGAAACTCAATTGTCTGAGGCCAAGACCCGGCTGGCGGCTCAAGAGACTGAGACAAAGAAAGCTGAATCCAAATTCTAGTTGAGTGTGTCTGGAGCAGAAAAACTGAAGACCAGCCTCACTGTGGAGAAAGAGGCTTGGGCCAATGAGAAGACCGCCTTGACGCAGCGTGCTGAGAAGGCTGAGGTGGCTCTGGAAGAGGTTACCGCTCAACTCACCGGTTTAAAGAACCGTGTGTATCATATGGTTTCTGCAATCTTTGATAAGTCACCTTGTTACTTACTCAAACTGAGTATTTTTCATCAAAATATAAGCCGCTACTGAACCCATTGTGTAAACTTTACAGGTCCCAGGAGCAGCAATCTGAGCCGAGGTACAGTGGTAAAGCTCAAGGTGGTTTACACGCTTGTGGAACAATTGTATACTGGTGCTCAGTGAACTCTTGCCACTATCTCCTCGGCTAATCAAGAACCAAATCTGTTAAGTGATATCTTGAAGAAGCTGTCCATCTTGCCCGCTAGGTTCCAAGAAATCAAGCGATCATGTGCTAGAGCCGGAGCTGTGACATCTTTGAGCCGTGCCAAAGCCTGGGTAACAGAGTTAGACCCGGCGCACGTAGCCAGTGGGTACCCCAGTCTCAAGGAAGATAGAACTCTTTTTGATCAACAAGACTTTGCTGCTTGCGTCAAGGAGATTCGCCCTCATGACACAATCATTGCCGAAGAAACCAACCTTACCAAGTATCAGCCGGGTTATGATGCAGATAACCAAAAGATGGTGACTCCTTCCTATAAAGTGATGGACTTAATCCTGTCGATTCGTAAGCACACTTTCGCCCCTGATATTGATCCGTCTGACCTGATTGATGACAAGGTTGAATTTGTCGCCCTATGTGTCTTTGATTGGTCCAAACCCAACTTCCAAACGGTGGAGGATGACAAACTGGCGAGGGATGAGTCACACCCTTCAAGTCAGCTGGGCCAAGATTCATAAACCGGGGCCGGTTTATCATCTGCTGTGTATGAAACTGAAAAACAGTTATCCTTTTGGGCTCCAAACGCCTTGTAATAGGCTAGCTTTAAACTTCGTGCATATTGTGCTGTTTATAATACTTCTTTATCCTTCATGTGAAGTTATGCTATATATGCCTGATGATATTACCAATCTTGAATATGTTCCTACATACAACAGATGAAAAGTGTCCTGGCGGTTTACCGCTGGACGGGTTATACTGCCCCAACATGAACTTATCATGATTTATAACCAAAGTTGGTCAAAATAATAATCATATATGATTAAAAATATATCATACCTGTGATATTTGATCACACTTGTTGGTTTGTCAAGCCAGTGCAGTAAGGGTGATAGCCCAAACCTCCGAGCACTAGTAACTATTAAAGATTGCCGGCTTATGAAGAAAGCCGGACTGGGTCAATAAACACCGGATATTATCTTTATTTCATACTAGCGACTTATAGTCAAAACCAGGTCGGGTCAATAAACACCGGTTAATGTCATATATGAATTAGAAGGCATTATAAGCCTTATTGATTCTCAACCATATATTACTATGAGACAAAATAAAAAATCTCAAAAAAGATATTCAAAGCAACAAACAACAAAAAATCCAAGGCTTTCATAGGCCGCCAAGCCAAAATATCTTCTTCAATGAAACTAGCATTAGCCACTGGAAGGTACGCGCTTTCCGTGAGCCGGCACTCACATTACCCAATTGACATTTTAACCCAGATAAGTTCAGTTCTTATTTAAAGATAGACTTATCAGGAGTACGCGGGGTTAGAGTAGCATCATGCATCATAGGCCGATTTATCCAAGTTTCAAGGAAGGCGGCTTTATCAACCTGAGCTTCTCCTCGCTTTCCGTAAATCGTGCCCTCACATGACAAACCGGCGTTTTAACCTTAACGAGTTCAGGTTCTTGTTTAAAAGATTGACCGTTAAGAGTTCAGAGGGTCAATCAGGATTACCTGATGGAGAAGTAGCTGGCATACATGCAGGATAACCCGAAAAGGTTATGTCCACTTTGGTGAATACACCTATGTTTGAACAAAATAACCCCGTCAAGAGGGTAGGAACGCTATGTTCTCTTTGGTGAATACACCTATGTTTGAACAGGAAGCCCCCAAGTGACTTATTTGTGAGCTGTGCTCGCTGGGTAATTATGTTTGAGTTGTGATGTGCAACAGACTCTCTTTGTTCCCCTTAACCTGGGCAATAAGCCCTCAAGCTTTTTTATGTGCCCTATAAGCCAGATCAAAGGGTAATCATAACTTCGTTGTATAAAGCAGAAGCCCCCATGTGACCAAAAACTCATTATTTAAAGAGGAAAAAATGACAGAGGCTCTGCTTTAGCAGGGATGCTGGCTTTATTATATCGATCATAATATATACATTGTCCAAATATATACATTGGAAGAGTCAGTGGCTCAGGTATAGTACGACCTAAGTTGAGCAATATTCCAGGGTCGGCGGGTCTCTTCCTCCGATGTGTGTGAGTCCTTGTGGTCTCGAATGTCGATAAGGTACTATGACCCGTTGTTTAGATTCTTGCTGACCACAAAGGGTCCTTCCCAAGGTGGGGATAATTTGTGCATATCAGTCTGATCCTGGATAAGCCGGAGCACCAGATCGCCTTCTTGGAAAGTTATGGTTTTAACCGGGCGGCTGTGATAATGGCGCAGATCTTGATGGTAAATCGCCAAACGATCTGCTGCGATGTCACGCTCCTCATCCAACAGGTCAAGTGCTTCTTGACGTGCTCTTTCATTGTCAGCTTCAACATAAGCCGCCACACGAGGTGAGTCATGACGTATGTCACTAGGGAGAACTGCCTCTGCTCCGTAAACCATGAAGAAAGGTGTATATCTCGTAGATCTATTTGGGGTGGTATTGATGCTCCACAACATGGAAGGTAACTCCTCCACCCAGCAACCCGGCGTCCTCTGCAAGGGAACCATAAGTCGGGGTTTGATGCCTTTCAAGATCTCTTGGTTTGCTCTCTCAGCTTGACCATTGGATTGACGGTGAGCCACTGACGATACATCGAGCCGGATATGCTCACGTTGACAAAATTCTTCCATAGCACCCTTAGAGAGATTAGTGCCATTGTCTATTATAATGCTGTGTGGAAAGCCAAAACAGAAGATCACCTTTTTCATGAATTGAACCGCCGTTGCTGCATCACACTTACTGACCGGCTCTGCCTCTACCCACTTAGTGAACTTATCAACTGCAAAAAAAGTGGGTCTTTTTGTCCTTGGATCTTTTGAAAGGTCCAACAATATCAGCCCCCAAACTGCAAATGGCCAAGTAATTGGAATCATCCTCAATTCTTGAGCCGGCACATGGGCTCGTCGTGCAAATTTCTAACATCCATCACACCTGCTGACGAGGTCCTCTGCATCAGCATGAGCTGTTAACCAATAAAACCCATGATGGAAAGCTTTAGCCACGAGGGATTTTGAATCGGCATGATGACCACAATGAAGGAAATATGCCCTAGAGGCAATAATAAAGTTATTATTTATTTCCCTATATCATGATAAATGTTTATTATTCATGCTAAATTGTATTAACCGGAAACATAATACATGTGTGAATACATAGACAAACAGATTGTCACTAGTATGCCTCTACTTGACTAGCTCGTTGATCAAAGATGGTTATGTTTCCTAACCATAGACATGAGTTGTCATTTGATTAATGGGTTCACATCATTAGGAGAATGATGTGATTGACATGACCCATTCCTTTAGCTTAGCACACGATCGTTTAGTATTCTGCTATTGCTTTCTTCATGACTTATACATGTTCCCATGACTATGAGATTATGCAACTCCTGTTTATCGGAGGAACACTTTGTGTGCTACCAAACGTCACAACATAACTGGGTGATTCTAAAGGTGCTCTACAGGTGTCTCCAAAGGTACTTGTTGGGTTGGCATATTTCGAGATTAGGATTTGCCACTCTGATTGTCGGAGAGGTATCTTTGGGCCCTCTTGGTAATGCACATCACTTAAGCCTTGCAAGCATTGCAATTAATGAGTTAGTTGCGGGATGATGTATTACGGAATGAGTAAAGAGATTTGTCGGTAACGAGATTGAACTAGGTATTGAGATACCGACGATCGAATCTCGGGCAAGTAACATACCGAAGACAAAGGGAACAACATATTTTGTTATGCGGTTTGATCGATAAAGATCTTCGTAGAATATGTGGGAGCCAATATGAACATCTAGGTTTGCTATTGGTTATTGACCGGAGACATGTCTCGGTCATGTCTACATAGTTCTCGAACCCGTAGGGTCCGCACGCTTAAAGTTTTGATGATGGTTGTATTATGAGTTTATATGATTTGATGTACCGAAGGTTGCTCGGAGTCTCGGATGTGATCCCGGACATGACGAGGAGTCTCAAAATGGTCGAGACATGAAGATTGATATATTGGAAGCCTATGTTTGGATATCGGAAGTGTTCCGGGTGAAATCGGGATTTTACGGGACTACGGAGAGGTTACCGGAACCCCTCGGGGACTTAATGGGCCTTAGCAGGCCTAGGTGGAAGAGAGGAGAGGCGGCTAGGGCTGGGCTGCGCGGCCCTCCCCCCAGTCCAAATAGGACAAGGAGAAGGGGGCGGCGCCCCCCTTCCTTCTTCTCCTCCACTCTTTCCCCCTCCCAAGTCCTAATCCAACTAGGAAAGGGGGAGTCCTACTCCCGGTGGGAGTAGGACTCCTCCTGGAGCGCGTCCTCCCTAGCCGGCCGCACCCCCCTTGCTCCTTTATATACAAGGGCAGGGGGCACCCCATAGACACAACAATTGATCTGTTTGATCTCTTAGCTGTGTGCGGTGCCCCCCTCCACCATAGTCCACCTCGATAATACTGTAGCAGTGCTTAGGCGAAGCCCTGCGTCGGTAGAACATCAACATCGTCACCACGCCATCATGCTGATGAAACTCTCCCTCAACACTCGGCTGGATCGGAGTTCGAGGGACGTCATCGGGCTGAACGGGTGCTGAACTCGGAGGTGCCGTACGTTCGGTACTTGATCGGTCGGATTATGAAGACGTACGACTACATCAACCGCGTTGTGTTAACGTTTCCTCTTTCGGTCTACGAGGGTATGTAGAAAACACTCTCCCCTCTCATTGCTATGCATCACCATGATCTTGCGTGTGCGTAGGAATTTTTTTTGAAATTACTACGTTCCCCAACAGTGGTATCAGAGCCTGGTTTTATGCGTAGATGTCTTATGCACGAGTAGAACACAAGTGAGTTGTGGGCGATATAAGTCATACTACTTACCAGCATGTCATACTTTGGTTCGGCAGTATTGTTGGATGAAGCGGCCCGGACCGACATTACGCGTACGCTTATGTGAGACTAGTTCTACCGACGTGCTTTGCACACAAGTGGCTGGCTGGTGTCAGTTTCTCCAACTTTAGTTGAACCGAGTGTGGCTACCCCCGGTCCTTGCGAAGGTTAAAACAACACCAACTTGACGAACTATCGTTGTGGTTTTGATGCGTTGGTAAGAACGGTTCTTGCTAAGCCCGTAGAAGCCACGTAAAACTTGCAAGAACAAAGTAGAGGACGTCTAACTTGTTTTTGCAGGGCATGTTGTGATGTGATATGGTCAAGACATGATGCTAAATTTTATTGTATGAGATGATCATGTTTTGTAACCGAGTTATCGGCGACTGGCAGGAGCCATATGGTTGTCGCTTTATTGTATGCAATGCAATCGCCCTGTAATGCTTTACTTTATCACTAAGCGGTAGCGATAGCCATGGAAGCATAAGATTGGCGAGACGACAACAATGCTATGATGGAGATCAAGGTGTCGCGCCGGTGATGATGGTGATCATGACAGTGCTTCGGAGATGGAGATCACAAGCACAAGATGATGATGCCCATATCATATCACTTATATTGATTGCATGTGATGTTTATCTTTTATGCATCTTATATTGCTTTGATTGATGGTAGCATTATAAGATGATCTCTCACTAAATTTCAAGATAAAAGTGTTCTCCCTGAGTATGCACCGTTGCCAAAGTTCGTTGTGCCTAGACACCACGTGATGATCGGGTGTGATAAGCTCTACGTCCATCTACAACGTGTGCAAGCCAGTTTTGCACACGCAGAATACTCAGGTTAAACTTGACGAGCCTAGCATATGCAGATATGGCCTCGGAACACTGAGACTGAAAGGTCGAGCATGAATCATATAGTAGATATGATCAACATAGTGATGTTCACCATTGAAAACTACTCCATTTCACGTGATGATCGGTTATGGGTTAGTTGATTTGGATCACGTGATCACTTACAAGATTAGAGGGATGTCTTTCTAAGTGGGAGTTCTTAAGTAATATGATTAATTGAACTTAAATGTATCATGAACTTAGTACCTGATAGTATCTTGCTTGTCTATGTTTGATTGTAGAAAGATGGCCCGTGCTGTTGTTCTGTTGAATTTTAATGCGTTCCTTGAGAAAGCAAAGTTGAAAAATGATGGTAGAAATTACACGGACTGGGTCTGTAACTTGAGGATTATCCTCATTGCTGCTCAGAAGAATTACGTCCTGGAAGCACCACTGAGTGCCATGCCTGCTGCTGATGCAACTACAGACGTTAAGAACGCCTGGCAGAGCAAAGCTGATGACTACTCGATAGTTCAGTGTGCCATGCTTTACAGCTTAGAACCAGGACTTCAACGATGTTTTGAACATCATGGAGCATATGAGATATTCCAGGAGTTGAAGTTAATATTTCAAGCAAATGCCCGGATTGAGAGATATGAAGTCTCCAATAAGTTCTACAGCTGCAAGATGGAGGAGAATAGTTCTGTCAGTGAGCATATACTCAGAATGTCTGGGTACCATAGTCACTTGACTCAGCTGGGAGTTAATCTTCCGGTTGATAGTGTCATTGGCAGAGTTCTTGCCACCAAGCTACAAAAGCTTCATGATGAACTATAATATGCAAGGAATGAATAAGACAATTCCCGAGCTCTTCGCAATGCTAAAAGCTGTGGACGTAGAAATCAAGAAGGAGCATCAAGTGTTGATGGTCAATAAGACCACCAGTTTCAAGAAAAAGGGTAAAGGGAAGAAGAAGGGGAACTTCAAGAATAACAACAAGCAAGTTGCTGCTCAGGAGAAGAAACCCAAGTCTGGACCTAAGCCTGAGACTGAGTGCTTTTACTGCAAGCAGACTGGTCACTGGAAGCGGAACTGCCCCAAGTATTTGGCGGATAAGAAGGATGGCAAGGTGAACAAACATATATGTGATATACATGTTATTGATGTGTGCCTTACTAGAGCTCGTAGTAGCACCTGGGTATTTGATACTGGTTATGTTGCTAATATTTGCAACTCGAAACAAGGAATACGGATTAAGCAAACACTGGCAAAGGATGAGGTGACGATGCGCGTGGGAAATGGTTCCAAATTCGATGTGATCGCAGTCGGCACGCTACCTCTACATCTACCTTAGGGATTAGTATTACACCTAAATAATTGTTATTTGGTGCCAGCGTTGAGCATGAACACTGTACCTGGATCTTGTTTGATGCGAGACAGTTATTCATTTAAATCAGAGAATAATGGTTGTTCTATTTATATGAGTAATATCTTTTACGGTCATGCACCCTTGAAGAGTGGTCTATTTTTGATGAATCTCGATAGTAGTGATACACATATTCATAATGTTGAAGCCAAAAGATGCAGAGTTGATAATGATAGTGCAACTTACTTGTGGCACTGCCGTATAAGTCATATCGGTATAAAGTGCATGAAGAAACTCCATACTGATGGACTTTTGGAACCACTTGATTATGAATCACTTGGTACTTGCGAACCGTGCCTCATGGGCAAGATGACTAAAACGCCGTTCTCCGGTACTATGGAGAGAGTAACAGATTTGTTGGAAATCATACATACAGATGTATGTGGTCCGATGAATGTTGAGGCTCGTGGCGGATATCGTTATTTTCTCACCTTCACAGATGATTTAAGCAGATATGGGTATATCTACTTAATGAAGCATAAGTCTAAAACATTTGAAAAGTTCAAAGAATTTCAGAGTGAAGTTGAAAATCATCGTAACAAGAAAATAAAGTTTCTATGATCTAATCGTGGAGGAGAATATTTGAGTTACGAGTTTGGTATACATTTGAAACAATGTGGAATAGTTTCACAACTCATGCTACCCGGAACACCACAACGTAATGGTGTGTCCGAACGTCGTAATCGTACTTTACTAGATATGGTGCGATCTATGATGTCTCTTACAGATTTACCGCTATCATTTTGGGGTTATGCTTTAGAGACGGCCGTATTCACGTTAAATAGGGCACCATCGAAATCTGTTGAGACGACGCCTTATGAACTGTGGTTTGGCAAGAATCCAAAGTTGTCGTTTCTGAAAGTTTGGGGCTGCGATGCTTATGTGAAAAAGCTTCAACCTGATAAGCTCGAAGCCAAATCGGAGAAATGTGTCTTCATAGGATACCCAAAGGAGACTGTTGGGTACACCTTCTATCACAGATCCGAAGGCAAGACATTCGTTTCTAAGAATGGATCCTTTCTAGAGAAGGAGTTTCTCTCGAAAGAAGTGAGTGGGAGGAAAGTAGAACTTGATGAGGTAACTGTACCTGCTCCTATATTGGAAAGTAGTTCATCACAGAAACCGGTTTCTGTGATGCCTACACCAATTAGTGAGGAAGTTAATGATGATGATCATGGAACTTTGGATCAAGTTACTACTGAACCTCGTAGATCAACCAAAGTAAGATCCGCACCAGAGTGGTACGGTAATCCTGTTCTGGAAGTCATGCTACTAGATCATGATGAACCTATGAACTATGAAGAAGCAATGGCGAGCCCAGATTCCGCAAAATGGCTTGAGGCCATGAAATCTGAGATGGGATCCATGTATGAGAACAAAGTGTGGACTTTGGTTGACTTGCCCGATGATCGGCAAGCAATTCAGAATAAATGTATCTTCAAGAAGAAGACTGACGCTGATGGTAATGTTATTGTCTACAAAGCTCGACTTATTGCGGAAGGTTTTCGACAAGTTCAAGGGATTGACTACGATGAGACCTTCTCACCCGTAGCGATGCTTAAGTCTGTCCGAATCATGTTAGCAATTGCCGCATTTTGTGATTATGAAATTTGGCGAGTGGATGTCAAAACTGCATTCCTGAATGGATTTCTGGAAGAAGAGTTGTATATGATGCAACCAGAAGGTTTTGTCGATCCAAAGGGAGATAACAATGTGTGCAAGCTCCAGCGATCCATTTATGGACTGGTGCAAGCCTCTCGGAGTTGGAATAAACGCTTTGATAGTGTGATCAAAGCATTTGGTTTTGTACAGAATTTTGGATAAGCCTGTATTTACAAGAAAGTGAGTGGGAGCTCTGTAGCATTTCTAATATTATATGTGGATGACATATTGTTGATTGGAAATGATATAGAATTTCTGGAGAGCATAAAGGGATACTTGAATAATAGTTTTTCAATGAAAGACCTTGGTGAAGCTGCTTATATATTGGGCATCAAGATCTATAGAGATAGATCAAGACGCTTAATTGGACTTTCACAAAGCACATACCTTGACAAAGTTTTGAAGAAGTTCAAAATGGATCAAGCAAAGAAAGGGTTCTTGTCTGTGTTACAAGGTGTGAAGTTGAGTAAGACTCAATGCCCGACCACTGCAGAAGATAGAGAGAAAATAAAGGTGTTCCCTATGCTTCAGCCATAGGCTCTATCATGTATGCAATGTTGTGTACCAGACCTGATGTGTGCCTTGCTATAAGTGTAGCAGGGAGGTACCAAACTAATCCAGGAGTGGATCACTAGACAGCAGTCAAGAACATCCTAAAATACCTGAAAAGGACTAAGGATATGTTTCTTGTTTATGGAGGTGACAAAGAGCTCATCGTAAACAGTTACGTTGATGCAAGCTTTGACACTGATCTGGACGATTCTAAATCGCAAACGGATACGTGTTTACATTAAATGATGGAGCTGTCAGTTGGTGTAGTTCTAAACAAAGCATTGTGGCGGGATCTACATGTGAAGCGGAGTACATAGCTGCTTCGGAAGCAGCAAATGAAGGAGTCTGGATGAAGGAGTTCATATCTGATCTAGGTGTCATACCTAGTGCATCGGGTCCAATGAAAATCTTTTTTGACAATACTGGTGCAATTGCCTTGGCGAAGGAATCCAGATTTCACAAGAGAACCAAACACATCAAGAGACACTTCAATTCCATCCGGGATTTAGTCCAGGTGGGAGACATAGAAATTTGCAAGATACATACGGATCTGAATGTTGCAGACCCGTTGACTAAGCCTCTTCCACGAGCAAAACATGATCAGCACCAAGGCTCCATGGGTGTTAGAATCATTACTGTGTAATCTAGATTATTGACTCTAGTGCAAGTGGGAGACTGAAGGAAATATGCCCTAGAGGCAATAATAAAGTTATTATTTATTTCCTTATATCATGATAAATGTTTATTATTCATGCTAGAATTGTATTAACCGGAAACATAATACATGTGTGAATACATAGACAAACAGATTGTCACTAGTATGCCTCTATTTGACTAGCTCGTTGATCAAACATGGTTATGTTTCCTAACCATAGACATGAGTTGTCATTTGATTAGCAGGGTCACATCATTAGGAGAATGATGAGATTGACATGACCCATTCCGTTAGCTTAGCACACGATCGTTTGGTATTCTGCTATTGCTTTCTTCATGACTTATACATGTTCCTATGACTATGAGATTATGCAACTCCCGTTTACCGGAGGAACACTTTGTGTGCTACCAAACGTCACAACGTAACTGGGTGATTATAAAGGTGCTCTACAGATGTCTCCAAAGGTACTTGTTGGGTTGGCGTATTTCGAGATTAGGATTTGTCACTCCGATTGTGTGAGAGGTATCTCTGGGCCCTCTCGATAATGCACATCACTTAAGCCTTGCAAGCATTACAACTAATGAGTTAGTTGCGGGATGATGTATTATGGAACGAGTAAAGAGACTTGCCAGTAACGAGATTGAACTAGGTATTGAGATACCGACGATCGAATCTCAGGCAAGTAACATACCGATGACAAAGGGAACAACGTATGTTGTTATGCGGTTTGACCGATAAAGATCTTCGTAGAATATGGGGGAGCCAATATGAACATCCAGGTTCCGCTATTGGTTATTGACCGGAGACATGTCTCGGTCATGTCTACATAGTTCTCGAACCCGTAGGGTCCGCACGCTTAAAGTTTCGATGACGATTGTATTATGAGTTTATATGATTTGATGTACCGAAGGTTGTTCGGAGTCCCGGATGTGACCCCGGACATGACGAGGAGTCTTGAAATGGTCGAGACATGAAGATTGATATATTGGAAGCTTATGTTTGGATATCGGAAGTGTTCCGGGTGAAATCGGGATTTTACCAGAGTACCGAGAGGTTACCGGAACCCCTCGGGGACTTGATGGGCCTTAGTGGGCCTAGGTGGATGAGAGGAGAGGCGGCTAGGGCTGGGCCACGCACCCCTCCCCCCCCAGTCTGAATAGGACAAGGAGAAGGGGGCGACGCCCCCCCTTCCTTCTTCTCCTCCACTCTTTCCTCCTCCCAAGTCCTAATCCAACTAGGAAGGGGGGAGTCCTACTCTCGGTGGGAGTACGACTCCTCCTGGCGCGCCTCCTCCCAGGCCGGCCGCACCCTCTCTTGCTCCTTTATATACAGGGGCAGGGGGCACCCCATAGACACAACAATTGATCTGTTTGATCTCTTAGTCGTGTGCGGTGCCCCCCTCCACCTTAGTCCACCTCGATAATACTGTAGCGGTGCTTAGGCGAAGCCCTGCGTCGGTAGAACATCAACATCATCACCACGCCGTCGTGCTGACGATACTCTCCCTCAACACTCGGCTAGATCAGAGTTCGAGGGATGTCATTGGGCTAAACATGTGCTAAACTTGGAGGTACCGTATGTTTGGTACTTGATCGGTCGGATCGTGAAGACGTACGACTATATCAGTCGCGTTGTGCTAACGCTTCCGCTTTTGGTATACGAGGGTACATAGACAACACACTCCCCTCTTGTTGCTATGCATCACCATGATCTTGTGTGTGCGTAGGAATTTTTTTGAAATTACTACGTTCCCCAACACAAAATCTCCTTCATGAATCTCTTGCAAGATCTCATAGCCCTCTTCTAGAGAAACACAACGTTGAAACACCCCTGTGACACTGTGATCATGTAGCTCTCCATTAACAATTGTCATTGACTTAGACCACCGGTTATCTGCCTGGCTAAGGATTCATCCTCAGGTAACTCGCCCCGGGTCATATAAGCCAAGTAAGGTACTGTCCAATCCGGGATTACATGAAGAGCCGCCACCAACTGAGCCTTCGGGTCAGGAATAGCCAAATCCTCCTTTGTAGGCGACTTGACGGACGGGTTATGCAAAACATCAAGAAAAACATTAGGCGGTGATACGTCTCCGTCGTATCTACTTTTCCAAACACTTTTGCCCTTGTTTTGGACTCTAACTTGCATGATTTGAATGGAACTAACCCGGACTGACGCTGTTTTCAGCAGAATTACCATGGTGTTATTTATGTGCAGAAACAAACGTTCTTGGAATGACCTGAAACTTCACGAAGTAAATTTTTGGAAAATATGAAAAATACCTGCAAAAGATGAAAGCCAGGGGGCCCACCACCTGTCCACGAGGGTGGGGGCGCACCTGCCCCCCTAGGGCGCGCTCCCCTACTTCGTGGGCCCCCTGATGCCTCTCCGACTCCAACTCCAACTCCAACTCCATATATTGTGTTTCAGGGAGAAAAAAATCAGAGAGAAGAATTCATCGCGTTTTACGATACGGAGCCGCCGCCAAGCCCTAAAACCTCTCGGGAGGGCTGATCTGGAGTCCGTTCAGGGCTCCGGAGAGGGGAATCCGTCGCCATCGTCATCATCAACCATCCTCCATCACCAATTTCATGATGCTCGCCACCGTGCGTGAGTAGTTCCATCGTAGGCTTGCTGGACAGTGATGGGTCGGATGGGATCTATCATGTAATCGAGTTAGTTTTGTTAGGGTTTGATCCATAGTATCCACTATGTTCTGAGATTGATGTTGCTATGACTTTGCTATGCTTAATGCTTGTCACTAGGGCCTGATTACATGAGTGTTGTTGATCATCAATATATTATGTTTTCATCAATATATGAGTGTTTTTGATCCTATCTTGCAAGTCTATAGTCACCTATTATGTGTTATGATCCGTTAACCCCAAAGTGACAATAATCAGGATAGTTACCGGTGATGACCGTAGTTTGAGGAGTTCATGTATTCACTATGTGTTAATGCTTTGTTCCGGTTCTCTATTAAAAGGAGGCCTTAATATCCCTTAGTTTCCACAAGGATCCCGCTGCCACGGGAGGGTAGGACAAAAGATGTCATGAAAGTTCTTTTCCATAAGCACGTATGACTATGTTCGGAATACATGCCTACATTATATCAATGAACTGGAGCTAGTTCTGTGTCACCCTAGGTATGACTGTTACATGATGAACCGCATCCGGCATAATTCTCCATCACCGATCCATTGCCTACGAGCTTTCCATATATTGTTCTTTGCTTATTTACTTTTCTGTTGCTATTGCTATCATCACTACAAAATACCAAAAACACTACTTTTACTACTGTTACCTTTTGCTACCGTTATCACTACTATCATATTACTTTGCTACTAAATACTTTGCTGCAGATACTAAGTTTACAGGTGTGGTTGAATTGACAACTTAGCTGCTAATACTTGAGAATATTCTTTGGCTCCCCTTGTGTCGAATCAATAAATTTGGGTTGAATACTCTACCCTCGAAAACTGTTGCGATCCCCTATACTTGTGGGTTATCAAGACCATTTTCTGGCGCCGTTGCCGGGGAGCATAGCTCTATTCTTTGAGTTACTTGGGATTTATACCTGCTTATCATTATGAAGAACTTGAAATATCCAAGAACCAAGATTTAACCCTCAACTACGAGGGGAGGTAAGGAACTGCCATCCAGCTCTACACTTGATACACCTTCTGTTTTGAGTAAGCTTGCGACACCTATACCTACTTCTGCTATTCGTTCTAATATGTCGCATGTTATTGATGATGCCACTTCTGCTATGCATGATACTTATGATGAAACTACTTCTATGCTTGATACTACTGTGCCACTTGGTAAATTTCTCGATGAACAACTTGCTAGGGCTAGAGAGATTGAAAATATTGAATCTAATAATACTGATGAAAGTGATGATGAAGAATCACTTGTTATTCCTGAGGGTTATGTTTTTGATCAAGAAGCTTCTTTATCTATTTTAGCTTGCAAGGATAGAAACGAACTTAAGAGGTTATTAGCTAAATGGAACAAGCAATCTCTAAATGCTAGAATGAAACCTGACCCTGCTTTTGCTACTTCACCTATCTGTGTTACTGATAAGGATTATGAATTCTCTGTTGATCCTGATATAATTACTTTGGTTGAATATGATCCTTTCCATGGCTATGAATCTGAAACTGTTCTGGCACATCTTACTAAACTGAATGATATAGCCACCCTGTTCACTAAAGATGAGAGAACTCGTTACTTTTATATCCTTAAAATATTTCCGTTCTCATTAAAGGGTGATGCTAAGATATGGTTTAATCCTGGTTTTGTGCGTAGTCCCCAGGATATGATTTATTACTTCTCTGCTAAATATTTCCCTGCTCATAAGAAACAAGCTGCTTTAAGGGATATATATATAATTTTGTGCAAATTGAAGAAGAGAGTCTCCCAAAAGCTTGGGGGAGGCTTCTCCAATTACTTAATGCTTTGCCTGATCATCCTCTTAAGAAAAATGAAATACTTGATATCTTTTATAATGGACTAACCGATGCCTCCAGAGATTACCTGGATAGTTGTGCTGGTTCTGTTTTCAGGGAAAGAACACCGGATGAAGCTGAAATTCTATTGAATAATATGTTGACAAATGAAAATAATTGGACACCTCCGGAGCCAATTCATGAGCCTATTCCTAAACTAACTCCGAAGAAGAGGGGTATTCTATTTCTCAGTCTTAAAGATATGCAAGAGGCAAAGAAATCTATGAAATAAAAAGGTATTAAAGCTGAAGATGTTAAGAATTTACCTCCTATTGAAGAAATACATGGTCTTAATTTACCGCCTGTTGAAGAAATATATGATCTTAATCCCTTACCTATTGAAAAAACTCATGGTCTTGATAACTCGACACAGGTAGTAAAGGTAAATTCTCTCTATAGATATGATAAAGCTGTAATCCCGTTTACTAAGTTTGCTAGCCCATGCTTAGATGAGTTTGATAGATTTATGGCTAAGCAAGAAGACTTTAAAGCTTATTTTGGTAGACAATTGAAATACAATTCAAATATGCTTGAACACTTGGGTGATTATATGGCTAATGTCAAAGGTGAACTTAAACTTATTAGTAAACATGCTTCTATGGTTACCACTCAAGTAGAACAAGTACTTAAAGCTCAAAATGATTTGCTCAATGAATTGAATAGTAAAGATAATGATCATGTTGTTAGAGTTATGACTAGAGGTGGTAAAATGACTCAAGAACCTTTGTATCCTGAAGGCCACCCTAAGAGAGTTGAGCAAGATTCTTAGAGAAATAATATAAATGCACCTAGTCCTTCTAAAAGGAAGAAAAAGAAAAATGAGAGGACTTTGCATGCTTCTAGTGAACCTGTTACTGAAACACCTGAGAATCCAAATGATATTTTTATTTCTGATGCTGAAACACAATCTGGTAATGAACCTAAAACTAGTGATAATGCTAATAATAATATTCATGATGATGCTCAACCTACCAATGATAATGATATAGAAATTGAACCTGCTGTTGATCTTGATAACCCACAATCAAAGAATCAACGTTATGATAAGAAAGACTTTGTTGCTAGGAAACACGGTAAAGAAAGAGAACCATGGGTTCAGAAACCCATGCCTTTTCCTCCCAAACCATCCAAGAAAAAGGATGATGAGGATTTTGAGTGCTTTGCTGAAATGATTAGACCTATCTTTTTGCGTATGCGATTAACTGATATGCTCAAAATGAATCCTTATGCTAAGTATATGAAAGATATTGTTACAAATAAAAGAAAGATACCAGAAGCTGAAATTTCCACCATGCTTGCTAATTATACTTTTAAGGGTGGAATACCAAAGAAACTTGGAGATCCAGGAGTACCCACTATACCATGCTCTATTAAAAGAAACTATGTTAAAACTGCTTTATGTGATCTTGGAGCCGGTGTTAGGGTTATGCCTCTCTCTTTATATCATAGACTTGATTTGAATAAGTTGACACCTACTGAAATATCTTTGCAAATGGCTGATAAATCAACTGTTATACCTGTCGGTATTTGTGAGGATGTGCCTGTTGTAGTTGCAAACGTTACTGTTTTAATAGACTTTATTATTCTTGATATTCCCGAGGACGATAGTGTAACGCCCTTAATGCGGCTATATCTCCTACGTGTCGAAGCACGACTTAGAGCCATAACCACATTGAAAGCAATGTCGCAAGTAAGGTAATCTTCACAACATCCCATGTAAATAGATAACAATAAGGGGAAAGGTACATAGTTGGCTTACACTCGCCACGTCAAACAAAGTACATAAATAGCATTACATCATCCAATCACTCATGGTCCGACTACGGTACCAAAATAAAAGATCAACCCAACAAGCGACATGGTCCCGACCGCCCCAACTGGGCACCACTACTGATCATCAGGGAAAGACACATAGTAACGGCGTGAGTCTTCGTCGAACTCCCACTTGAGCTCAAGCGCATCATCTGGAACAGAGTCATCAGGCCCTGCATCTGGTTTGGAAGTAACCTGTGAGCCATGGGGACTCAGCAATCTCGCACCCTCGTGATCAAGACTATTTAAGCTTATAGGTAAAGGCAAGGTAATATGTGGAGCTGCAGCAAAGCGACTAGCATATATGGTGGCTAACCTGTTCGCAAAAGAGAGCGAGAAGAGAAGGCAAAGCACGAATCGAAGAACTAGAGAACAACCTACGGCAAGCATTACTCCAACACCGTGTTCACTTCCCGGACTCCGTCGAGAAGAGACCATCACGGTAACACACACAGTTGATTCATTTTAATTAAGTTAAGGTTCAAGTTATCTACAACCGGACATTAACAAATTCTCATCTGCCCATAACCGCGGGCACGGCTTTCGAAAGTTCAAATCAATGCAGGGGAGTCCCAACTTAGCCCATGACAAGCTCTCACGGTCAACGAAGGATATACCTTCTCCCGAGAAATTCCGATCAGACTCGGTATCCCGGTTCTACAAGACAACTTCGACTAGTTAAAACAAATCCAGCAACACCGCCCAAATGTGCCGACAAATCCCGATAGGAGTTGCACATATCTCGTTCTCAGGGCACACTCAGATGAGCAATCCATACAACTAAAACCAAACCTCGAGTTTCCCTGAGGGGGCGCTGCACAGGGCTCTAGTTTGGACCAACACTCGGAGGAGCACTGGCCCGGGGGGGTTTAAATAAGATGACCCTTGAGCTCCGGAAACCCAAGGGAAAAAGAGGCTAGGTGGCAAATGGTAAAACCAAGGTTGGGCATTGCTGGAATAGTTTTATTCAAGGCGATTTGTCAAGGGGTTCCCATTATTACCCAACCGCGTAAGGAACGCAAAATCCGGGAACATAACACCGATATGACGGAAACTAGGGTGGCAAGAGTGGAACAAAACACTAGGCAAAAGGCCGAGCCTTCCACCCTTTACCAAGTATATAGATGCATTAAGATAATAAGGTAATATAATGATATCCCAACAAGAAAAAAAATGTTCCAACAAGGAATGATCTCCAATCTTCACCTGCAACTAGCAAAGCTATAAGAGGGACTGAGCAAAGCGGTAACATAGCCAATCAACGGTTTGCTAGGACATGGAGGGTTAGAGGTTTGACATGGCAATTTGGGAGGTATGATAAGAAAGTGGTAGGCATCGTAGCATAGGCATAGCAAAAGAGCGAGCATCTAGCAAAGCAAAGATAGAAGTGATTTCGAGGGTTTGATCATCTTGCCTGCAAAGTTGTCAGAGTTGACTGGATCCTCGAAAGCAAACTCAACGGGATCCTCGTTAGCAAACTCATCTCCCGGCTCTACCCAAACAAGACAAACAAGCAAGAGGAACACAATCAACCACGTGCAAATGCTCGAACAACATGATGCAAACATGGTATGCTATGCGGGATGCGGTATGTGATGCATATGCAAGATTTGACAAGGAATGAATGAACCTCGCCTCAACTTGGAAATCCAAGAGTGCCATTGGAAAGTTGAGGTGATTTCGGTTGAAATCGATATAAAGATCACCGGAATCGGATGCACAGTTTGGAAATGGCAAGCAAAACAACAATGGCACCGGTCTGCGATAAACAGCAAGTAGCCATCTAAATGCAACAAGATAAATATACTACAGCACTCAAACATGGAAACCAAATACATGGCAGGGATCCACTCATGATGCTTAACAAAAGATGAACACTGAGCTATGGCCAATTCATCCATTAACAGGTTCAAAGAAGCATGGCAAAAGTGCAAATGATAAACAGGTTTCAGACTTAGTGAAATTAACACAAGCCTGGAATTTCAGATCAGGTAGCACACTTTGAAGCATGAAAACTATATGCTACAGGAACTTAAACTGGCAAAGTAAAGCATGGCATGGAGATACTCAAAGAGCTTAACAAAAGTCCCTTAGTGACCTTGGGCCAAAAGGGATCAGAAAATACAATTGCAAGCATGTGAACATGGCAAAAACATAATCAGATCACAGACTTAGAGAAAAACTGGAACATGCAAATCTGTTAACGAGTAGGCATGTTTACGAGCTCGATGCACTCACTACAGAGCAAGGCATGACAATCTAAGCATAGACCCATTAAAAATACACATTATATAAGCTAGACATGGCAAGAACAACAACATAGCATGCATGGATCAACTACAACATCCTCGGCAAAATCGCTAACAAGTAAACAATCTGCCAAGAATCACGAAATAGCAAAAGTAGAGCTCGATTGACTCAAGCTAGCTTGTTCCATAATTGCAAACAAAGAAATGGATGGATAAAGCACTACAATATTAACAAATCATCCTTACTGATCATCCTCAAAAGAGGCACAGATCACTAGGAAACAACATGAACATATGGCATATTGATAAAAACAGATCAAGGACTTAGTGAAATTGCTAAGTCCCTGAAATCAGCATTAACGAATGCACCACTTTGCAAACTTGTGCTAGACACCACACATATCACAAAAATACATGGATAGCACCTCTGTAAAGGTGGCAAAGCATTTAACAAAACACATGTAGAGCTCAGGGGCATATCATGCACACATTAATCATGGCAAAAATGACAAATAGCTATTTGGTGCAGCAGATCTGACAATTAACTCAAATAGCTCTCTTCCAACAGAATTTCAAGCATCAAGATGAGCTAAAATGAAAATGATGCAATGAGATGAAATGATGTACTCTTTGAGACGAACATTTTGATATGCTACACGCCCAAAACGGATCTACGGATGCGGAGTTATGAGCTGATGAAGATTGTAAAAAATATCTGAGACATGTAAAAAAACAACCTCCCAGATCTAGGGTTCCTCGGCGCGCGAACCGAGGCAACTCCGGCGAGGGTTGACTTTGCCCCGGCGAGGAAGAAGCGCCGATCCGGCGAGGGGGGAGCGAGGAGGAGGCCGGATCCGGCGAGAGGGGACGGCGGCGCGGCATTTGGGCGCTGCGGGGCGCAGCGGTGACGTCGGCAAGGCCGGTATGGCGAGGAGCTCCGGAGCTTGGCGCGGCCTCTAGCGATGGCTTGCGGCGGGGCTGGCCGGCTCGGTCACCGGAGCGGGAGATGGCGGCGGCGGGGCGAAGGCGCGGGGCGGTGCCGCGGATCTAGACCGCGGAGGGCCTCGCCTGGGCCCGGGCGGGCCGGCGCGGCGGTGGGCAGCGGCGATGTGGGGCTGAGGCGCGGGCCAATGGGCGACAGCCACGTGGCGGTGGGGTGGAGATGGACACGTCCGGCGCCGGCGGACGTTGTCCGGCGCGCGGAGGAAGACAGAGGCTAGGGTTTCGGGGGGAGAGATCCGAAATTTCGGGACTGGGTCTTTAAATAGGATAGGAGGAGCTAGGAGAGTCCAAATGAGGTGCGGTTTTCGGCCACGCGATCGTGATCGAACGCTCTAGATTATGGAGAGGGTTTTGGGCCAAATTGGAAGGGTGTTGGGCTGCAACACACATGAGGCCTTCTCGGTCCCTCGGTTAACCGTTGGAGCATCAAACGAAGTCCAAATGGTACGAAACTTGACAGGCGGTCTACCGGTAGTAAACCAAGGCCGCTTGGCAAGTCTCGGTCCAATCCGTAAATGTTTAATCCCCACACACGAAAGGAAGGTAGAAATGACCACCAGAGGGGATAGGAGCGCCGGAATGCAAAACGGACAACGGGGAAAATGCTCGGATGCATGAGACGAACACGTATGCAAATGCAATGCACATGATGACATGATATGCGATGCATGACAACAAAAACAACAACACACGGAGACGAAAACCCGAACCCGAGGAAATAAAATAACTTAGCGCCGGAAACGGCAAGAGTTGGAGTACATATTAGGTAAATTACATCCGGGGTGTTACAACACTCCACCACTATGAAAGGATCTCTTCCCGAGATCTAGGACTGGAAGAACGCCGGGTACTCAGAACGGAGGTGATCCTCGCGTTCCCAGGTGGCTTCACGGTCGGAATGGTGTGACCACTTGACTTTGAGGAATTTGATTGACTTATTGCGAGTCTTGCGTTCGGTCTCTTCAAGAATAGCGACGGGCTGCTCGCGATAAGAGAGATCTTCTTGGAGATCAATGTCTTCGAAGTTGACGGTGCGGTCAGGAGTCTTGAAGCACTTGCAGAGCTGAGAGACATGGAACACGTCGTGCACATTTGCAAAGTTTGAAGGAAGCTCGAGTTGATAGGCGAGATCGCCTCTCTTGCTGACGATCTTGAAAGGACCCATGTATCTAGGGGCAAGCTTCCCTTTGATACCGAAGCGACGAGTACCTTTCGTTGGATAGACGCGGAGGTAAACAAGATCTCCGATCTCGAAAGCCAAATCATGGTGCTTACTATCATAGTAGCTCTTCTGGCGCGATTGCGCTGCTTTGAGGTTATCTCGAATGACTTTACACATTTCCTCTGCCTCTGTGATTAAGTCATTTCCCAGAAGTTGACGTTCACCGGTTTCAGACCAGTTGAGTGGAGTACGGCACTTCCTGCCATACATAATTTCAAATGGGGCCTTGCCCGAACTGGCTTGAAAACTGTTGTTGTAGGAGAATTCAGCATATGGAAGACAATCTTCCCACTTCATGCCGAAGGAGATCACACAAGCCCTGAGTATATCTTCAAGAATCTGATTGACACGCTCGACTTGACCGCTAGTTTGAGGATGGAAAGCTGTGCTGAAGCGGATGTTGGTGCCCATGGCCTTCTGAAAAGAATCCCAAAACTAGGAGGTAAAGATGCTGCCACGGTCTGAAGAGATCACCTATGGAATACCGTGTAGAGAGACAATCCGAGAGGTATAAAGCTCCGCCAATTGAGCTGCAGTGATTAACTCTTTGATAGGCAGAAAGTGAGCCACTTTAGTGAGTTTGTCGATGACAACGAATATAGCATCACTGCCACGCTTGGACTTTGGAAACCCAGTCACGAAGTCCATCTCAATGTGGTCAAACTTCCATTCTGGAATGGCAAGAGGTTGGAGGAGACCAGCTGGCCTTCGGTGTTCTGCCTTCACTCTTCTGCAGACATCACACTCATTCACGAACTGAGCAATCTCGCGCTTCATTCGAGTCCACCAATAAGCCTGCTTGAGGTCCTGATACATCTTCGTACTCCCAGGGTGGATGGAGAGGAGTGAATTGTGAGCCTCGTTCATGATCACTTTACGAAGGTCACCTTTGGGCACAACAATACGATCCTCGAAGAAGAGAGTATCCTTGTCATCAAGGAGGTAGCACTTGTACTTGGGTTGACTCTTGGCAATCCCAATCTTCACCTTATTCACCATAGCATCAAGAAGTTGAGCCTCGCGAATTTGGTCTTCCAAGGTAGGAGAGACTTGAAGGTTGGCGAGGAAACCTTGAGGAACAACTTGCATATTGAGTTTGCGGAAAGCTTCACAAAGCTCGGGTTGGTAAGGCTTGAGAATCAGACTGTTGCAGTACGCCTTCCTGCTCAAAGCGTCAGCAATCACATTGGCCTTGCCTGGAGTATACTCGATACTCGGATTATACTCTTGAATCATTTCGACCCAACGAGTCTGCCTGAGGTTGAGATTCGGCTGAGTGAAGATGTACTTGAGACTCTTGTGGTCAGTGAAGATGTCCACTTTTCTTCCCAGTAAAAGATGTCTCCAAGTCAAAAGAGCATGCACAACTGCCGCCAACTCGAGGTCATGAGTGGGGTAGTTCTTCTCGTTGGGCTTCAACTGGTGAGAGGTATAAGCCACAACTTTCTTCTCTTGCATCAACACTGCACCAAGACCTTGAAGAGAGGCATGGCAGAAGACCTCGAATGGTTTGGATTCATCAGGAGGAGTCAGAACTGGAGCAGTGACCAATTTCTCTTTCAAAGTGTTGAAAGCGATGTCACATTCCGGAGACCAAACATACTTGACGTGCTTCTGGAGAAGGTTTGGAAGAGGCTTCGTGATCTTTGAAAAGTTCTCAACGAACCTTCGCCAGTAGCTTGCGAGACCAAGGAAGCTACGGAGTTGCTTCACGTTCTGAGGTGGTTCCCAATTCACAATTGCAGACACCTTCTCAGGATTCACCGCAATGCCCTTGGCAGAGATGATATGCCCAATATATAGAACCTCATCGAGCCAAAACTCGCACTTTGAGAACTTGGCGTAGAACTGATGTTCCCTGAGCTTATCGAGCACCAAACGCAAGTGCTTGGCATGATCTTCCTTGTTCTTCGAAAAGACCAGAATGTCGTCGAGATAGACCAAAACAAATTCATTTGTGTAGGCGTTGAAGATGAAGTTCATCATGCGAGAGAAAGTCGGAGGAGCATTGACGAGGCCAAAAGACATGACAGTGTATTCATATGAACCATAGCTTGTTCTGAAAGCCGTCTTGGGAATATCTTGCTCACGGATTCAAATCTGGTGATAACCCATACGGAGATCAAGCTTGGAGAATACTTGGGCACCTTTGAGTTGTTCGAACAGCTCGTTGATGTTGGGAAGTGGGTACTTGTTCTTGATAGTCTTCTTGTTCAATGGACGGTAGGCAACACAAAGTCGGTCCGTTCCATCCTTCTTCTTCACAAAAAGTACTCCACAACCCCACGGAGAGGAACTAGGTCGGATGAGACCCATACGCTCTTGAATATCGAGTTGCTTCTTCAGCTCCTTCAACTCTTCAGGTCCGAGCTTGTAAGGACGTTTGCACACTGGTTCCATGCCAGGCTCAAGATCGATGACGAATTCAACTGGCCGGTGTGGAGGCATTCCTGGAAGCTCTTCTGGAAAGACGTCTTGATATTCGCAAACGACTGGAATTTGCGATATGGCATCCAGTTCACCCTTCTCATTGAGAGAAAACAGACGGATTGTATCATCCCGAGCGGCAAAGACAATTACATCCTCAGACAAATGCGTCAATTGAATCTGCCTGGCGGCACAATCAAGATTAGCCTTGTGCTTAGATAGCCAAGCCATCCCAAGAATAAGATCAATATCCGAGTCACCAAGAACATTTGGAGAAGACAAGAACTTATAGTCACCCAAAGTGATTGTAACATCCGGAACGCATACTCGAGATGTCAATAGACGGGCCGGAGAGTCAATAGCCAACGGTTTCGGCAACACTTGAGTAACAAAATCATGCTTAGATGCAAAAGGTCTCGAGAAGAAACAATGCGATGCACCAGTGTCAAAAAGTACTCTTGCAGGAACATCGTTAACAGGAAGGTTACCCATGATGACATCTAACGAGTCCTCTGCCTGAGCTGCATTCACCATGTTGACCTTGGCGTGCTTGGGGTTATGCTTGAACACAGCTGTACTTGCCGATCTCACAGGAGGAGGAGGGAGACGCCTCTGGTTGAAGCATTTGTTGGAATAGTGACCCTTCTGTTGGCACTTGTTGCACGTGACCTCTGAAAGCGGACGGTAATACGGAGCACTCGATCTTGGAGCTTGAGACGAAGTCTTGTTCTAAAAGCCAGGGTTGGGTGGGTGGGAAGATCCACTGCCACCTTTGCTCTTCTGCTGATACGGCTGACGGAACGGAGGAGGAGGAAGCCAATACTTCTGCTGCTTGGCCACTTGAGTAGAGGAAGAAGGAGTAGCATCTCTGACTCGGTTCTTGGAAGCATCACACTTCAGTTGAGCAGCCTCTTGCTTCAATGCCATGTTGTAGAACTCATCGTACCTCAAGGGCTCGAAGAGAACAAGAGCTAGCTGGATTTCCTCTCTGAGACCACCCCTGAACTGGTATATCATGCTCTTCTCATCAGGGACGTCCTGCTTAGCAAAGCGGGCGAGCTTCTGAAACAACTTGTTGTAGTCATAGACAGACATAGAGCCTTGCTTCAGGTTACGGAATTCCTCACGCTTGCTTTCAACCACGCTCTGAGGAATATGATGAGCTTTGAAGTCTTCACGGAATTCATCCCAAGTAATCACACGGCCTCCTCTGGAGTCTCTGTACTGCTGGAACCATTCTGCAGCTTGGTCTTTGAGTTGGAAGGAAGCGAACTTGACAAAGTCCTCAGGCCTGACGTTACTGCACTCGAAATGCTTGCATAAGTCCACGAGCCAATCGTCAGCATCAGTTGCCTCAACACAATTGCTGAAGGTCTTTGGCTGGTTAGCAAGGAACTGGTTGAGTGTAGCAAAGTGATTCTGATTGTTGCCCTGGTTGCCTTGGTTGCCTTGGTTCGCTTGATTGTGCTCTTGAAGAATTTGCATGATCAACTGCGTGTTTGCATTGGTAGCGGCCATCACAGCTTGCCATGCCTCCGGAGGAGGAGGTGGTGGTGGCGGATCAGGATTCGGAGTCGTGCGTGTTGGAGGAGCCATCCTGAAGAGGTTGACATCCATTAGCACATTGACAGATAAAATTGAAGCTGGATCCAATGGGTTGAAATTGCAACATATAGTCTTCACATCCGAACAAAATGAACGAATGCATTCCAATAGAAATGGTCACATATCCATAAATTGAGAAGCCACTTAGAATTTAGGTAGAGGAATAAATCAACAAGGTACGGAGCAAGAACGAATACTCGGTAAAGATCACCCAATCTCAAACCAAATATCCGTGGAAGAAGAACTAGAGCTACAAGAGTTCCCACCTATGAAACTCCCGAACGTTTCCGGTTATGCAATCAGGTGTTGGGGATACAGGGGAAGCATAATATCTCACCCAAATCTAGCAAATCCTACATCCAGCTGTATCCATCCTTCAACACATAACCGAGAAAAACTTCGGAAATCGTCTACCTCAACCTTCGAAAAGCATTCGTTATACAAGTTATGGCAATACTCCCGAACTCCCGCCCCAGTACTAGGTGGCGTTGAGGTTATCTCACCAACAACTGCATAAAAGAGATTTCCGATGTTGGCGAACTAAACTCAGGTATTCCAGAACTGCAACGATAAAATTGTGACGACAACACCTCGGAGCTCAACTCCCCGGGACACTGCCACAACCCCTAAATGACAGGAGGCACCAAGAACAATGTTCTCGTCACAAATCCATCGAAACGATTCCAAGATACCCGCGTGATCCTAAATTTTTTTAGTGAAATTTGAGACGAGAAGAGTTAAAACTCTACGTCAGGATGCCTTACCAGAGCGATGAGGAGACTGGGGAGTAAAAATAATTCCTAAACTCTTCGATATATAATTCCTAAATGACTCAAAACATTTTTCTAGACTCAACAACGGCTGCTAAAAATGATCAAGCTGTGGGGGCTCCTAAGGTCGGGGAAGGCTCTGATTACCAACTTGTAACGCCCTTGATGCGGCTATATCTCCTACGTGTCGAAGCACGACTTAGAGGCATAACCGCATTGAAAGCAATGTCGCAAGTAAGGTAATCTTCACAACATCCCATGTAAATAGAAAACAATAAGGGGAAAGGTACATAGTTGGCTTACATTCGCCACATCAAACAAAGTACATAAATAGCATTACATCATCCAATCACTCATGGTCCGACTACGGTACCAAAATAAAAGATCAACCCAACAAGCGACATGGTCCCGATCTCCCCAACTGGGCACCACTACTGATCATCAGGGGAAGACACATAGTAACGGCGTGAGTCTTCGCCGAACTCCCACTTGAGCTCAAGCGCATCATCTGGAACGGAGTCATCAGGCCCTGCATCTGGTTTGGAAGTAATCTGTGAGCCACGGGGACTCAGCAATCTCGCACCCTCGTGATCAAGACTATTTAAGCTTATAGGTAAAGGCAAGGTAATATGTGGAGCTACAGCAAAGCAACTAGCATATATGGTGGCTAACCTGTTCGCAAAAGAGAGCGAGAAGAGAAGGCAAAGCACGAATCGAAGAACTAGAGAACAACCTACGGCAAGCATTACTCCAACACAGAGTTCACTTCCCGGACTCCGCCGAGAAGAGACCATCACGGTAACACACACAGTTGATTCATTTTAATTAAGTTAAGGTTCAAGTTATCTACAACCGGACATCAACAAATTCCCGTCTACCCATAACCGTGGGCACGGCTTTCAAAAGTTCAAATCCCTGCAGGGGAGTCCCAACTTAGCCCATGACAAGCTCTCATGGTCAACGAAGGATATACCTTCTCCCGAGAAATTCTGATCAGACTCGGTATCCCGGTTCTACAAGACAACTTCAACAAGTTAAAACAAATCCAGCAACACCGCCCGAATGTGCTGACAAATCTCGATAGGAGCTGCACATATCTCGTTCTCAGGGCACACTCGGATGAGCAATCCGTACAACTAAAACCAAACCTCAAGTTTCCCCGAGGGCGCGCTGCACAGGGCTCTAATTTGGACCAACACTCAGAGGAGCACTGGCCCGGGGGGGTTTAAATAAGATGACCCTTGGGCTTCGGAAACCCAAGGGAAAAAGAGGCTAGGTGGCAAATGGTAAAACCAAGGTTGGGCATTGCTGGAAGAGTTTTATTCAAGGCGATTTGTCAAGGGGTTCCCATTATTACCCAACCGCGTAAGGAACGCAAAATCCGGGAACATAACACCGATATGACGGAAACTAGGGCAGCAAGAGTGGTACAAAACACTAGGCAAAAGGCCGAGCCTTCCACACTTTACCAATTATATGGATGCATTAAGATAACAAGGTGATATAATGATATTCCAACAAGAAAAATAATGTTCCAGCAAGGAACGATCTCCAATCTTCACCTGCAACTAGCAACGCTATAAGAGGGGCTGAGCAAAGCGGTAACATAGCCAATCAACGGTTTGCTAGGACATGGAGGGTTAGAGGTTTGACATGGCATTTGGGAGGCATGATAAGCAAGTGGTAGGCATTGTAGCATAGGCATAGCAAAAGAGCGAGCATCTAGCAAAGCAAAGATAGAAGTGATTCCGAGGGTATGATCATCTTGCCTGCAAAGTTGTCAGAGTTGACTGGATCCTCAAAAGAAAACTCAACGGGCTCCTCGTTAGCGAACTCATCTCCCGGCTCTACCCAAACAAGACAAACAAGCAAGAGGAACACAATCAACCACGTGCAAATGCTCGAACAACATGATGCAAACATGGTATGCTATGCGGGATGCGGTATGTGATGCATATGCAAGATTTGACAAGGAATGAATGAACCTCGCCTCAACTTGGAAATCCAAGAGTGCCATTGGAAAGTTGAGGTGATTTCGGTTGAAATCGATATAAAGATCACCGGAATCGGATGCACAGTTTGGAAATGGCAAGCAAAACAACAATGGCACCGGTCTGCGATAAACAGCAAGTAGCCATCTAAATGCAACAAGATAAATATACTACAGCACTAAAACATGGCAACAAAATACATGGAAGGGATCCACTCATGATGCTTAACAAAAGATGAACACTGAGCTACGGCCAATTCATCCATTAACAGGTTCAAACAAGCATGGCAAAAGTGCAAATGATAAACAGGTTTCAGACTTAGTGAAATTAACACAAGCCTGGAATTTCAGATCAGGTAGCACACTTTGGAGCATGAAAACTATATTCTACAGGAACTTAACATGGCAAAGTAAAGCATGGAATGGAGCTACTCAAAGAGCTTAACAAAAGTCCCTTAGTGACCTTGGGCCAAAAGGGATCAGAAAATACAATTGCAAGCATGTGAACATGGCAAAAACATAATCAGATCACAGACTTAGAGAAAAACTGGAACATGCAAATCTGTTAACGAGTAGGCATGTTTATGAGCTCGATGCACTCACTACAGAGCAAGGCATGACAATCTAAGCATACACCCATTAAAAATACACATTATATAAGCTATACATGGCAAGAACAACAACATAGCATGCACGGATCAACTACAACATCCTCAACAAAATCGCTAACAAATAGACAATCTGCCCGGAATCACGAAATAGCAAAAGTAGAGCTCGATTTACTCAAGCTAGGTTGCTCCATAATTGCAAACAAAGACATGTATGGATAGAGCACTACAAGATTAAAAAATCATCCTTACTGATCATCCTCAAAAGAGGCACGGATCACTAGGAAACAACATGAACATATGGCATATTGATAAAAACAGATCAAGGACTTAGTGAAATTGCTAAGTCCCTGAAATCAGCATTAATGAATGCACCACTTTGCAAGCTTGTGCTAGACACCATACATATCACAAAAATACATGGATAGCACCTCTGTGAAGATGGCAAAGCATATAACAAAACACATGTAGAGCTCAGGGGCATATCATGCACACATTAATCATGGCAAAAATGACAAATAGCTATTTCGTGCAGCAGATCTAACAATTAACTCAAATAGCTCTCTTCCAACAGCATTTCGGGCATCAAGATGAGCTCAAATGAAAATGATGCAATGAGATGAAATGATGTACTCTCTGAGACGAACATTTTGATATGCTACCTGCCCAAAACGGATCTACGGATGCGGAGTTATGAGCTGATGAAGATTGCAAAAAATATCTGAGACTTGTAAAAAAACAACCTCCCAGATCTAGGGTTCCTCGGCGCGCGAACCGAGGCAACTCCTGCGAGGGTTGACTTTTCTCCGGCGAGGAAGAAGCACCGATCCGGCGAGGGGGAAGCGAGGAGGAGGCCGGATCCGGCGAGAGGGGACGGCGGCGCGGCGTTTGGGTGCTGCGGGGCGCCGCGGCGACGTCGGCGAGGCCGGTACGGCGAGGAGCTCCGGAGCTTGGCACGGCCTCCGGCGATGGCGTGCGGCGGGGATGGCCGGCTCGGTCGCCGGAGCGGGAGATGGCGGCGGCGGGGCGAAGGCGCGGGGCGGCGCCGCGGATCTGGGCCGCGGGGGCCTCGCCTGGGCCCGGGCGGGCCGGCGCAGCGGCGGGCAGCGGCGATGTGGGGCTGAGGCGCGGGCCAATGGGCGGCTGCCACGTGGCAGCGGGGTGGAGACGGACACATCCGGCGCCGTCGGACGTTGTCCGGCGCGCGGAGGAAGACGGAGGCTAGGGTTTCGGGAGGAGAGATCCGAAATTTCGGGAGTGGGTCTTTAAATAGGCATAGGAGGAGATAGGAGAGTCCAAATGAGGTGCGGTTTTCGGCCACGCGATCGTGATCGAACGCTCTAGATGATGGAGAGGGTTTTGGTGGGTTTTGGGCCAAACTGGAAGGGTGTTGGGCTGCAACACACACGAGGCCTTCTTGGTCCCTCGGTGAAGCGTTGGAGCATCAAACGAAGTCCAAATGGTACGAAACTTGACAGGCGGTCTACCGGTAGTAAACCAAGACCGCTTGGCAAGTCTCGGTCCAATCCGGAAATGTTTAATCCCCACACATGAAAGGAAGGTAGAAATGACCACCGGAGGGGATAGGAGCGCCGGAATGCAAAACGGACAATGGGGAAAATGCTCGGATGCATGAGACGAACACGTATGCAAATGCAATGCACATGATGACATGATATGTGATGCATGACAACAACAACAACACACGGAGACGAAAACCTGAACCCGAGGAAATAAAATAACTTAGCGCCGGAAACGGCAAGAGTTGGAGTACATATTAGGTAAATTACATCCGGGGTGTTACAGATAGTATGTCTATTATTCTTGGAAGACCCTTTTTGAATACTACAGGGGCTGTTATTGATTGCACTAAAGGCAATGTCACTTTTCATGTTAATGGTAATGAGCATATGGTACACTTTCCGAGGAAGCAACCTCAAGTTCATAGTATCAACTCTCTTGGAAAAATTCCATCGATTATATTTGGAGGTTTTGAATTTCCTCTTCCTACTGTCAAGAAGAAATATGATATCCTTATTATTGGGGATGTGCATATCCCCCTTGAGGTAACATAGTGTTATTCAAAAATTCTCCAGTTCCATGTTATTCGGAATGAGTTCGTTAACAAGACTTGATCAACCTTGTTAGTGGATTCCTTTTGATGAGCATGAGATGGATGAAACTAGAAGGCACAACCTTCTGTACCCCACTTTTACTTTCTATTATTTATATTAAATGAATAAAAATAAATATTTGAGAATAAAAGTTCTCCAAATTCCCTGAAATTTAAATATGTTTTTTTCTAGAATATTTGAGAATATTTGGCACTAAGAACACAGCAGGGGGGTCAACCACCTGCCCGCGAGGGTGGAGGGTGTGCCCCCTGCCTCGTGGGCCCATGGTGGCCCTGCTCCACTTATTCGTGCACCCACACACTTCTTCTTACTCCCACAAACACGAATATCCAGCTCAAGCACGAGTTCTAGCCCATCTTGCTGCCATTTTCGATCTCCTTGCTCAAACCACCTCTCACAAAACTGCTTGGGGAGATTGTTCCTTGGTATATGACTCCTCCATTGGTCCGATTAGTTTTTGTTCTAGTGCTTTATTCATTGCAAATTTTTGCTGCTTAGGTGACCATGTTCTTGAGCTTGCATGTCAAATTTATATGGTCAAAAGTAGTTTTGATGCATGATATAGGCCATAGGCACTTGTAGGAGTAGTTGCTATCAATATTTATTGAGTTTAGTTTACTTTTATTTTGAAGTTACTAAAAAATTCAGAATTTTTCAGAGGAAGAAAAATTCTTAGGAAAATGTTCCAAGGTGGTTCCTCAAGGAAGCAAGGACCCAGGCTTGCAATGCGTGATGCTGATGAAGAGCCACAAGAGATGCTCTAGTGCGTCCTTGTGAGTGGCCTTCTGAAAATTTTATGGATCGAGCAGGAATTAAAGAAGAATTCAACGCATATTTGCGTAACGCCGATCTTGTGAGCTTCGAGGAAGAGAAGTGTAGTCAGTATCACAACCTCACCAGTACCTTTGTGAGGAGGTTTGAATTTTCAACTTCACGTAATTCTCCAACTGTCCTGTTTGACCTTTATGAAAATTCTTATACTATGGACTTAGAGGACTTTACCACTGCTTGCAAACTTCCACAATGGGGTAGTATAAGGGATACTCGCAAATCTGAATTTAGAGATTTTCTTGCTAGCATAACTGTGGGAGAATCTAGAGATATTACACAAGCTACCATAGGGAGCATTCACTTTCCAGTTGTACATTATTTTGCTCTCTTCATAGTTAGATGCATTAATGGTAAAGATGAGGCATGTCACATGTGTGTCCCTGACCTCAGTATTCTTAGGAGTGCTGTGTTAGGAGATAAATCTTATAATTTGGGAGCCATTGTTGCACGTAGGTTGCATCTTAATAGATTTAATGGAGATTTCTTTGGTGGAATTTATGCAACCCGCATAGCTAATTTTCTTGGTATAGCCATACGCGAAGATGATATTGAATTACCTCCTGCTTATCTAGATTTTAATGCTATGGTTCACCACCAGTTTGTCGAGAAGAATGAATCACCTCTCCAGTATCGACTAATCTTTGACAGACGCCGTGATGTCCATATTACTCTCCCTGCTCCTACCTTATTTGATCATCAGGCAAAAGGAAGATATACTATTACCAGAGAGGAGGCAGATGAGTACGAGAGGGGAGCGGAGGCCGCTCGTCTCCATGCTGCAGCTCAGCAGGCGATAGCCGCTGCATCGCAGTACGACCCCAGCTACAATTATGGATATCCGCCAGGCCAGCCATGGCCACAGACCAACTTAGGCCAAAAGCCTAAGCTTGAGGGAGTACGTATTTCTCACCGACATTACATTTATGTTCACACACTCATTGCTAGATGTCGGTGCTCATACTTTTTCATTGTATCATCCATGCTAGTTTATTTTCCCTTTTATGCTTTCTTCTTGTGTGTTTGATAAACCTTAAGAAAAACCAAAAAAAATTAGTTGTAGCTTTTAGTTAGTTTAATTTCCATGCTTGTAGTAGTAATTAAAACGAAAACCCAAAAAGATTTCATGGACTTCTTTTGCTTGTTGGGAGCTCTCCTGTATAAATAGTTTTATTCCTTTTCTTTTCTTTGGTGGTCGATAGGAGAAGACCATAATTAAATTGTTGAAGTGGCTCTTATATGCATTATTGTTGATCTGACAAAAGAGCCCATGTTGCCTTGTCTTCTCTTGTTTATTGAATACTTGCAGATTCCAGCTTAGTCCAATGCACGCACACTATTATTATTATTCACATCGTTCGGTTGTGGAAGTGAAAGGCAATTATGATGATATACGATGGACTGACTGAGATGAGAAAAGCTGGTATGAACTCGACCTCTTTTGTTTTTGTAAATATGATTAGTTCATCGTTCCTGATTCAGCCTATTATGGATAAACATGTTTGCAATGACAACTAGAGATCATAGTTTCTTGTGCCATGCTTGATTAGCTAGGAGCTTATAATGGTTAACCTTGCGTGCCAACATGCTATTAAAATGGTTATGATGTGGTATGATAGGGTGGTATCCTCCTCTGAATGATTTAAGTGACTTGACTTGGCGCATGTTCACGCATGTAGTTGAAACAAAATCAACATAGCCTTCACGATATTTATGTTCATGGTGGATTATATCCTACTCATGCTTGCATTCGGCGTTGATTAATTTTAATGCATGTTCATGACTGTTGTCTCTCTCTAGCTGGTCGCTTCCCAGTCTTTTGCTAGCCTTCACCTGTACTAAGCGGGAATACTGCTTGTGCATCCAATCCCTTAAACCCCAAAGTTATTCCGCATGAGTCCACTATACCTACCTATATACAGTATCTACCTGCCGTTCCAAGTAAATTTGTATGTGCCAAACTCTAAACCTTCAAATAAATATCCTGTTTTGTATGCTCGAATAGCTCATGTATCAACTAGGGTTGTCTGTATCTACCATGTTAGGTGGGTTATTCTCAAGAGGAGTGGACTCCGCTCCTCACTCACGAGATAAATGGCTGGTCACCGGGATGCCCAGTCCCATGCTTTATGCAAACTAAATCAAAATAATTGCAAACAAAACTCCCCCTGGGACTCTTGTTAGTTGGAGGCACTCGTTGTTTCGAGCAAGCCATTGATTGATGCTTGTTGGTGGAAGGGGGAGTATAAACTTTACCATTCTGTTTGGGAACCGCCTATAATGTGTGTAGCATGGAAGATATCGCCATCTCTTGGTTGTTATGTTGACAATGAAAGTATACCGCTCAAAATATTATTCACCTCTATTTCAAAACCGAGCTCTGGCACCTCTACAAATCCTGGCTTCCCTCTACGAAGGGCATATCTATTTACTTTTATGCTGAGTCATCATCCTCGTATTAAAAAGCACCAGTTGGAGAGCACGGCTGTCATTTGCATTCATTACTGTTAGTTTACATTGAGTATGACTTTACTGGATCTCTTTTACCATGAATTACAATGTCTAGTCAGTCCTTGGTCTTTAAAGGTGCTCTGCATTTATGTTTTGCGGTCTCAGAAAGGGCTAGCGAGATACCACCTTGTTATATCATATTATGATTGTTTTGAGAAAGTGTTGTCATCTGAGATTTATTATTATTGCTCGCTAGTTGATTATGCCATTGATATGAGTAAACTTGAGACCTAAGCGTTATAGTGAATGTGGTTAGTTATAATCTTTGCTGAAAACTTGAATGATGGCTTTACACATTTACAACAACAAGAGCAAACAGAGTTTGTATTTTTTTTTCTTTATCACTTTCAGTTTGTCAACTGAATTGCTTGAGGACAAGCAAAGGTTTAAGCTTGGGGGAGTTGATACGTCTCCATTGTATCTACTTTTCCAAACACTTTTGCCCTTGTTTTGGACTCTAACTTGCATGATTTGAATGGAACTAACCCGGACTTACGTTGTTTTCAGCAGAATTACCATGGTGTTATTTATGTGCAGAAACAAACGTTCTCGGAATGACCAGAAACTTTACGGAGCAGCTTTTTGGAAAATTTGAAAAATACCTACAAAAGATGAAGGCCAGGGGGGCCACCACCTGTCCACGAGGGTGGGGTGCGCGCCTGCCCCCCTAGGGCGCGCCCCCTACCTCGTGGCCCCCCTGATGCCTCTCCGACTCCAACTCCATATATTGTGTTTCAGGGAGAAAAAAATCAGAGAGAATAATTCATTGCATTTTACGATACGGAGCCGCCGCCAAGCCCTAAAACCTCTCGGGAGAGCTGATCTAGAGTCCGTTCGGGGCTCCGGAGAGGGGAATCCGTCGCCATCGTCATCATCAACCATCCTCCATCACCAATTTCATGATGCTCACCGCCGTGCGTGAGTAATTCCATCGTAGGCTTGCTAGACGGTGATGGGTTGGATGGGATATATCATGTAATCGAGTTAGTTTTGTTAGGGTTTTATCCCTAGTATCCACTATGTTTTGAGATTGATGTTGCTATGACTTTGCTATGCTTAATGCTTGTCACTAGGGCCCGAGTTCCATGATTTCAGATCTGAACCTATTATGTTTTCATCAATATATGAGTATTATTGATCCTATCTTGCAAGTCTATAGTCACCTATTATGTGTTATGATCCGTTAACCCCGAAGTGACAATAATCGGGATACTTACCGGTGATGACCGTAGTTTGAGGAGTTCATGTATTCACTATGTGTTAATGCTTTGTTACAGTTCTCTATTAAAAGGAGGCCTTAATATCCCTTAGTTTCCGTAAGGACCCCGCTGCCACGGGAGGGTAGGACAAAAGATGTCATGCAAGTTCTTTTCCATAAGCACGTATGACTATGTTCGGAATACATGCCTACATTATATCAATGAACTAGAGCTAGTTCTATGTCACCCTGGGTTATGACTGTTACATGATGAACCGCATCCGGCATAATTCTCCATCACCAATCCATTGCCTACGAGCTTTCCATATATTGTTCTTCACTTCTTTACTTTTCCGTTGCTATTGCTATCATCACTACAAAATACCCAAAACACTACTTTTACTACTGTTACCTTTTGCTACCGTTACCACTACTATCATATTACTTTGCTTCTAAATACTTTGCTGCAGATACTAAGTTTCTAGGTGTGGTTGAATTGACAACTCAGCTGCTAATACTTTAGAATATTCTTTGGCTCCCCTTGTGTCGAATCAATAAATTTGGGTTGAATACTCTACCCTCGAAAACTATTGCGATCCCCTATATTTGTGGGTTATCAGGCGGCACCGGTTTACGTTGAGAACCCAACCGGCTTAAAGCGTCTGCCGCTTCTTTTTTCCTCCGACCACGTGCTCAACTTGATAACCTTTGAAGTGACCAGCAATAACGTCCACCTCTCGCCAATAAGCCACCATGAGTGGATCCTTAGAATCCCAAGTACCAGAGACTTGCTGAGCCACCAACTCCGAGTTGCCAAAGCAGCTCACCCGGCTTAAGTTCATTTCCTTAGCCATCCGAAGACTGTGGAGCAAGGCCTCATACTCAGCTGCATTGTTAGTACAAGGAAACATCAAACGGAGAACATAACAGAATTTATCACCTCGAGGGGAAGCAAGAATAACTCCAGCCCCCAAGCCCTCCAATTGCCTGGACCCATCAAAGTGAATAGTCCAATACGTGTTATCTGGCTTTTCCTCAGGCATCTGCAGTTCTGTCCAATCATTGATGAAATCCACCAACGCCTGAGACTTAATAGCCGTGCGAGGCACATAGTTTAACACGTGAGGTCCAAGTTCAATAGCCCACTTAGGAACCCGGCCAATCGCTTCCCTGTTTTGGATGATATCTCCCAAAGGAGCAGAGCTGACCATAGTGATGGGATAACCTAGAAAATAATGTTTAAGCATCCGGCTGGCCAAGAACACTCCATATACAAGCTTCTGCCAGTGTGGATATTTCTACTTGGACTCAATAAGCACCTCGCTGATATAGTAAACCGGTCGTTGAACCGGATATTCCTTGCCTGCCTCCTTTCTTTATACCACAATGGCAACACTGGGCTCCTTATAAATAGGGGCAGCAAGCACGGGAGGCTCAACCAGTTGTTTCTTCAAATCCTCAAATGCTTCATTAGCAGCATCACTCCAGACAAAGTTATTTGTCTTTTTCATCATCTGATACAGAGGGATGGCCTTTTCTCCCAACCGGCTTATGAACCAGCTTAACGCTGCAATACGACCCGCCAGACATTGCACATCATTGATAGACGCCAGCTTAGCCAGAGAAGTGATGGCTTTGATCTTCTCCGGATTAGCTTCAATTCCTCTGTTAGACACCAAAAAAATCAGGGGCTTGCCTGCTGGCACCTCAAAAATGCACTTGGCCGGGTTAAGCATCATCTTGTAAATCCGGAGATTATCAAAGGTTTCCTTTAAATCCTCTATCAATGTCTCTTTCTCTCTGGACTTCACCACAATGTCATCCACATAAGCATGAACATTACGCCCAATTTGATTATGAAGGCAGTTTTGCACACATCTCTGATAAGTCGCCTGGGCATTCTTGAGCCCAAAAGGCATAGACACATAGCAGAAGGCTCCAAAAGGAGTTATGAAAGTTGTCTTCTCCTGGTCCGTAACTGCCATCTTGATCTGATGATAACCAAAATAAGCATCCAGAAAACACAAACGCTCACAACCCGCCGTAGCATCAATAATCTGATCAATACGATGCAGAGCAAAAGGATCAGCCGGACAAGCCTTGTTTAAATCCGTGTAGTCCACACACATACGCCAAGTGCCGTTCTTCTTAAGCACCAACACTGGGTTAGCCAACCACTCAGGATGGAAAACTTCAATGATAAACCCAACTGCCAAGAGCCGGGCTACTTCCTCTCCAATGGCCTTCCACCCCTCGTCATTAAACCGGCAAAGAAACTATTTAACCGGCTTAAATTTTGGATCAATGTTAAGAGTGTGATCAATGAGTTCTCTCGGTACACCCGCATGTCTGAAGGCTTCCATGCAAATATGTCCCGGTTCTCACGGATGAACTCGATGAGCGCGCTTTCCTATTTCGGATCCAGATTAGCACTGATGCTGAACTGCTTGGATGAGTCGCCAGGAACAAAATCAACCATCTTGGTATCATCTGCTGATTTAAACTTTAAAACCGGATCATGCTCTATGGTTGGCTTTTTCAAAGACTTCATATCTGTCGGGTCAACATTGTCCTTGTAAAATTTGAACTCCTCCGTTGCGCAAACCGACTCAGCATAAGCCGCATTCCCTTCTTCACGCTCCAAAGCTATATTACGGCTCCTATGCATTGTGATGGTTCCTTTGTGACCCGGCATCTTGAGCTGCAGATACACATAACACGGTCGCGCCATGAACTTGGATAAGCCGGCCATCCAAACAGAACATGATATGGGCTGTGGATCTTGACCACTTCAAAGGTCAACATCTCTGACCTAGAGTCATGATCATCTCCAAAAACAACCTCTAGAGCTATCTTACCAACTGGAAAATAGTGTTTGATGGCTTAAGATTTTTATCAGTCAACCCCATGCGACGAAACGTTTCATAATAAAGGATATTGATGTTGCTCCCTCCGTCCATGAGTACTTTGGTAAACTTATACCCTCCAACCTGAGGTGCGACCACCAAAGCCAAATGACCCGGGTTATCAACCCGGGGCGGATGATCTTCCCTACTCCACATGATGGGCTGCCCAGACCAACGCAGGTAACGAGGAACCGCCGGCTCAATAGAATTGACTGGCCTCCTATGAAGCTTCTAATCTCGTTTACACAAGCTAGTGGTAAAAACATGGTACTGCCCACTATTCAACTGCTTCGGGTTGCTCTGATAACCAGACTGTTGCTGTTGTTGACCCCCCTGATTACTCTGCTGGTTGTAACCACCCTGATTGCTGTGATTACTTTGATTTCCCTGGAATCCAGAGTTAGAACCGCCATCGCCGTAACCCGGACCGTGAAATCCGGATCCAGAACCGCCACCTGGCCCATGACTGTCTTGGAAAAGATGGGAATTCTTGTATTCTTTCATAATGTGACAATCTTTCCATAGGTGCCCGGATGATCTTTCTTTCGTACCATGTTTTGGGCAGGGCTGACTTAACATATGCTCAAGATTGATACCGGATCCTCCGGCCCATGGGGGCGGTTTACCCTTACGACGCTGACCATTATTCTGTGCATTGGTGTTAGCCACAAAGTCAAAACTATTAGCAGCCTTGCGCTTACCGTTGCCTCCCTGGTTATACTGCTGCCCCTTAGCATTGATGTTCATTCTTCCCTTCCCCGGCTTTTCATCATCAGACTCGGGGTCCTTGGAACTATCATAATCAACATACTTAACGAGAGCCTCCATGAGCATCCCCATGTCATTGCAATGACGTTTGAGCCACCCTAGCTTCTGCTTTAAGGGCATGAAACGACAATTGTTCTCCAACATCAACACTGCTGAGTCGGCATTAATGCGATCCAATGAGTGCAAGATTGTTGAGACCCGACACACCCAATGGGTCGTTGACTCACCTTCTTCTTGAACACAGGAGGCCAGATCCACAATTGACATGGGCTGTTTGCATGTGTCTTTGAAGTTCTGGATGAACCGGGCCTTTAACTTGGCCCATGACCTGATGGAGTTGGCAGGGAGCCCCTTCAACCAAGTGTGGGCCGTCCCTTCTAACATCAGGGGGAAGTATTTAGCACATGCAGCCTCGCTGACATCTAGTAACTCCATGGCCATCTCATAACTCTCAATCCATGCCTCCGGACTTAAATCGTCTGTATAGTTAATCACCTTGCGAGGACCTTTAAAATCCTTGGGCAGGCGCTCATTACGTAGATCCGGCACCAAATGTGGCACGCCCAGGTTTCTAAAGGTCATACCTGGCTCCACAGAGGTGGTTGGACGAACCGGAGTTGGTTGACGAGCCGCATACTGAGCCGCCAGCTCTGCCTCTCGACGCGCTCTACCTTGATCCACTACATTCTGAGCATTAGCACCGCCACCCGCCGGGTCATGTCCACGGGCGGGTTACAGTTCCGCCCACTACTTGATACAGCCGGCTCATCAATATGCCTGCTGTAACTCCGGCTTGGGCGAGGGGTGGAATGAACCCTATCACGGTTGTAAGAATAACCCTGCTGCTGAACCAACGCTGTCTGAAGGAGATCTCTAGCCCTCCATGTTTCAACCGCCGCTGGTGACTCACCTTCAACCCGGATAGTCGCCAATCGTGACGCCGGAGCAATCATGTTATCCAAAGGGTTAGAGTAATGACCCGGTGGCGTCGGCACGTGCTGCGGTGGGTTATTGTTCTGACGAGGCGGGTTCATCGTGCGCGGCTGAACCGGCGTTCCCGTCCCTGGCGCTTCGACCCGGTTTGCTACTACCGGTTTACTGGTTCTTGCTCTTGGCGTGTCAAAGAGATTCCTTGCCTCATAAACTAAAGGTAGACGAGTCTGATGTCTCCTCCTCATGAACTCATTGGAAGCGTTCTGATCTAGCAGGAGCCGGTAAGATTGTGACTGAATCCGTTGAGCCTGAGCATCCAAAGCGGTCCGCTCCTCGGCCATCCTGACGTTTTCTGCGTTTAGCTCCTCCTTGGCATGCGCTATCTCATCACACAGCTTTGTGATTGCCGCATTATGCTGATCTTGATTCGCTGGGTTAACCACCGCTGTTAACAACATTGTTAGCTTATCTAGCAAGTCAGTCAAAGCTTGAGCCGGCGGGCGCTCAGGGCCTCCTACCCCGGCAGCCGCTGCCACTACCGCTGCTGACCCAGAAACCAACTCCGCTGCCGTAGATGAATGTTGCATGGGCTGTGTACCGGCCATGAAGATCACAACCCGATTCGGCGGCTCATAGGGGTCCAGAATACTGTCGCCATCGGAGCAGCCCCCAATCCGGCTGTCTGGCAGTTGATACAATGATTCTGTCTCACTGGTGGATGACTCGCCATCAGAATAAACGACGGTCTCATCACCAGATGCTGGTCTGTCCTTAGATTCCACACCATGGGTAAATCCCACGAAGACATGATTCATGGCAGGCCGAACCCGGGCGGGTCTCACACGCTGAGCCGTCTCGACAATGTCGGTGCAAATGTTCGGCTCAGGGCTCGGTTCACCGATCTTGAAAATGAAGACGTGGATTTCGCCGAAGGGGAACCGATACCCGTACTCAATTGAGCCGGCCTCGGGGCCCCAGCCTGCATCATCAATGTAGAGCTTGCCGCGACGACTCTTAGTCATCCGGCCCACGGCGTATCCCTTGATCCCTTCGAAGTTGCCCTTTAAGAACTCGAAACCATCATGCGATAGCCCCACGGTGGGCGCCAACTGTCATGGAATTGTCACGGTAGATGTCCTAGTGTGAGGACTTAGTCATGCAGCCATCGCGTTGAGGTTAGCTTAAAGGGGTTAATCAGGACAAAGGACACAAGGAGTTTATACTGGTTCGGCCCCTTACGATGAAGGAAAAAGCCTAGTCTAGTTTGTAGTTGGTATTGCTAGGGTTTCGATGAGCAGGGAGCGAATACGCTTGACCCGGCTCTTGATTATTGTTTCTTGTCCTAAGCCGCCCCTAAGTCATCCCCTTATATACACGAGTTGACGCCCTGTGGCCCTTAGAGTCCCGGACAGTTTATAAAACTTATCCGGCTCGGTGACCTTTCTTACATACCTTACAATACAAGTTTTACATACATGGCAGTTTATATTTATGGGCCTTAAGCCGCCTTCGGGTCTGGGCCCTCTACTAAGCCTACCTACGAACCGCCATATGATCTTGGGATTCATTGTGATGAATCATCATAGGGATGACCCGGCCCCTCCTGGGTGGGTAATACCTAATAGTTATATCCCCAACAGCCGCCCTCGGCCAATCTCGCGCTGCCACGCGTCCTGCACGCCTCCCCCGCCGCCGCGGCCTTCCAGGCCCAGGCGCGGCCCGTCCAGGCCCATGCGGCCGCCCGAACTCCCCGCGCACCTCCGCCCCCCGCTCCGCCGCCTTCGCCGAAACCCCGCCGCCGCCGCTCCGCCGCCCGCACCGCCACCTTACCGCTTCGCATCGCCGTCGACTAGCACCGGCCGCCACCGCCTCCTCGCCGGTGCCTTGCACCGCCACCACCACCTCATCGGTGCTCCGCCTCCCCGGCGTCTCCACCGCCGCCATCGTCGGCTCCGGCTGGATCCGGGCCGTCGCCGCCCGGATCCGCCCTCCCCCGCTCCTCCGGCATACTCCCCAGCCCTCTCCGGGACTCCTTCGCCGCCGCCGAGCTCGCCTTGGCTCACGTGCCTCGGATGAACCCTAGTTCTACGAGGGTAATTTCTGCTAAGTCCTAAGATTGCAATATCATGTGTGCATCTTTGAATGGCTCTAACTTTGTGCATGTTGCTCTGATTTGCGTGTATGATATCGAAATGTTGATGTCTGAGTTCTCTACATGTTGGTGTAGTTTGCATGCATGGCAACGTTCATCTTGATGCCTTAATCATCGTTGCAGAAGTGCATGTTGCTGTTAACTACTCAAAACTGTTATAACTTGTTGGTTTGTCTTTTAGCATTTTGTGTTTTTATCTTTATGCATCATGTCAACATGTTTTAGAAGCATATTCATGCCATATTTACAGTTGTGCAATCCATATAATTTTATGTTCTTTGTTGTGACTAGCACAAGCATGCAAAGTAGGGTACTTGTTGTTGCTCATTTCAGCGACTGTGACTTTTGCCAAGTCTGAACCTGCTACATTATGTTACCATGTTATCTTGTTGCTACAAGTGAATGCATGCATAATCTGAAGATGCTCATTAAGTATGTTTTGTAGATCCTGTTATGCTCTATCTACCCATGCTCTTGTGTGCATTTATAGCCTAATGTAGCTTGTTATTATCATGCTCTCAAATTACTAAATAATGTTTCTGTCAGTCTATTATCAGTAAGTTCATTTTTTCCATGTGAATAGCTAGTGTTCTATGCATCCTATGACCATGTTCTTGCCATGAGTAGCTGCATCGATATGCCTTCTTGCTGTTGGTTACATTCACATGCCATGAATTTTTTTTGGTGGGTTTCACAAGCTTGCAAACATGTCTACTTGTCACTGTTTCTGCCATGTTCACTAAATTCCACCAAGTCTATGAATCTGTTATCATTTGCAATCTTGCCACGGTGTTTTGAGCATGTTCTAGTGATTTCTAGCAGTAGCTCAGTGTTCATGTTTTGTAGTGCTCTACCTGTAAATGCTTTCCATGCCTTTTGATGCCATGAAATGTCCCCGTAGCATATACTTTCGTTGTCTCAAAGTATGCATCATGAATATGTTTTTTGACAAACTCTGTTTTTCACTAAGTCTGAGAATCTATTATGACTTGCTTACTTGTCTTGATGATTGCCATTGATCTATATGTTATATGGAGATGCTTAGTAACCATGTTTTGCCCTGTTTAATATGTACTCTAATTCCATGCTTCTGTTTGCAATGATATTGCAATGTAGCATGCTTGTTTTATGCCTCCAACATGTCAACATGTTATTCATGCTCATGTTTATGCCCTATTTTTCACTAAGTTTTAATCTGTGTTATAAATTTTCCTTTTGCTTTGATCATAGGTTTAATCTTGATGCCTATGAACCTGGACCTTGATGATATTTGAAGCATGTAACCTATACTTTAAGTGCATATCAAGTTTTTGTCCATATGTTTCCTGTAGCATGTTGTTTCCTTGATTGCAAAGTGCTTACTTGCTTTTTTGGGCAGATTGTGTTTGAAACTTGTATTGAGTGTATGTGTTGAACCGTGGCTCCGTCTGGAGCATGCTCTACATGAAACTTGCTTGGTATTGCATGTAGTTTCATCATGCCTTGTTGCATACTTGTTTTGGAGTTCTTCTTCTTCCTCGTCGATATGGCGATAGGTTCCTGGTCGGCAGCCTGGGCTAGCAGGGTGGATGTCGTTTGAGTTTATGTTTGTGTTTCATCCGTTGTCGGATGTTGTTCTCATGTATGATGTTTTATGTATTCATGCGGCATTTGTATGCCTTTGTATGTATCACCAACTATTATGTAATGGTACGATGTAATGATATCCACCTTGCAAAATCGTGTCAATATGCGGTTCTATCCTCGGTGGGACCTTCGAGTTCCTTTAGGATAGAGTCACATATTGGGCATGCCACAAATATACTTGAGGGGATTTAGGTTCAAAAGAACAAAGAGATCACGAGCTGACTAAAGACTAGTTGATCGAAGCACCAGAAGAATATGGAGATGAACGAAGAGGCATCAATTCCAAATAGTTGGAGAATGAGGCTGAAAACTTAGAACGAAGAAATCTTCTAAAACGATGGCCTTCGGTTAAACGAAACGGAGAACAACTCCTGACATACTCCGGATGAGTGAGAAAAGAATCGCACGATTGGAAACAATAAGAGGATAGCAACAAGCTAGCATCACGAATCTCTAAAAGAACGAACAAGATTTAGAGGAAACTCTTCTTCGGTCTTCAAATGTTGAGAATGACGATGAGGAACACACTACCAAAATTGTTGAGATACTCCGGGAGAATGAAAAGCAAAGAGGTTGAGCCAACATTGAAAATGATTTGAAATCGATCTTGGAAAAGCATCTGACTGATGAATTTCATTCTTACGTCAAACTTCGAAAAGAATTTGAGAATAACTCCGGGAAAATTAGAAGAGTTAGGTAAGATCCTGGGAAAAGACCTCTGGGTTAGGGCCCACTAAAAGAAAACACCGTTGGAAAGGATTGTTTGAATGAGAAATGATGCACCGGAACGATTGAAAGACTCGAATGAGGTGACAACCTTGCATTAATTTGAACATAAACACAAATCCTCTGAGATGTCTTGGGCACTCTGGAAGGATAAACTAGCGATAGGCGAATGAGCAGGGGGAAACATTTGAGTTGACGGAAAGAATATGATTGATATCGAATATTTGAATTGAATCCATCGAAAAGAAAACGAGACGAACAACAAAGTCGACGAGAATTCACCGGTTGAAACAATTGAGGAACGACTGAAGAAGCTCCGCACGAATGAAATTGATGCTCAAATAGAGGCTCGGATTCCGGGAAGAAAAAGGGGTGGAAGGGTGGGAAAAACAAAGGCAACTTGGAACGGGGAATCGACGAATAACTTGGAGAGAAAAAACATCGGTTCAAGGAAATGAGGAAAAAATGCAAGGGCTTCGCACGAGTAGGATGGATACTCGACTATGGACTCTGGTTCCGAGAAGAAAAGGGTGGGCGGGTGGGAAAAAGAAAGACAACTTTAGACGACATTGTCTATCTTCCAACGGGGAAACAACGTCGTTGAGAAAGAACTGTGGATTGATCTTGCAAAGACAAAGAGGGTCGAATCAACTCGAAGAGAAGTACGCCGTATGAGAAGAGTTGGCATCACAACAAACGAAAACTAACTTCGTGATCCTAAAAATATTGAAGGGGAAGAGGAGTAAGTCAAAACACCTACATCAAGATTCCTTACTAGAGGGACGAAGGGGCTGAGGAGTAGAAAGAAGTCCTACTCTCCGATATAACTAGCCTCCAAAAAAGTTTTCTTTTAGACTCGACAACGGCCAACTACGATCAATCAAGGGGGCTCCTGTGGTTGGTCGAGGCTCTGGTACCAACTTGAATGAGGTGACAACCTCAAATTAATTGAATGCAAACATGAATATTCCGAGATGTCTTGAGCACACCGGCGAGAGGGACGCCGCGGAGGTGACCAGTGACGGCCGACGGCGACAGGAGGCGTTGGTGCAGTGGCGGTGCAGCGGGCGACGGACGGCACGAGGAGGCGGCGTGGCGCGTCGCAGGCCGGCAGTGAGGAGGCGTGGTTGGGCGACGGATCGGTGCGCGGCGTCGGGGCACGGGGCTCGGGCGAGTTCCCTGCGGCGGTGGAGACTCGGGCCCGGGCGGGCAACGGATGGGCCGTGCGATGGGAGGCGGCGGTGGAGAGGCGCGGGGGTGACGTGACACGACGGGATTGGCCCCGACACGGTGGCTGGACGCGTTTGGCGGTGGAGTGGACATGTCGGTTGCGCGGAGGAAGAGGAAGGCTAGGGTTTGCCCGCAAATTTCGGAGGGGGAGGTGTTTATATAGGTAGAGGGAGCTAGGAGAGGGCTATGAAGGTGCGGTTTTCGCCCACACAATCGTGATCCAACGGCGAAGAGCATGGAGGGGGGTTTAGATGGGCTACCAGGCTGTTGTGAAGGAGTGCTGGGCTGCAAAGAGAAAAGAGGTCTAGCGGTTAACGCGGTTAACCGTTGGGGCGTCAAACGACCTCCAAATGGAACGAAATTTGACAGGCGGTCTACCGGTGATGTACCAAGAGACCACTCTTCAACTCTCGGCCCATTCCGAGAACGTTTTTCTCCCGCTCATGAAACAAGATCTGGGAGGTGCCGCGGGTGCAAGTGAGAGTGTCGGATTCTGAAACGGGCAACGGAGAAAGTGACCGGATGCAAGTTTTGAAAAACATGCAGATGAAATGCACATGATGACTGATACGTCTCCAACATATCTATAATTTTCGATTGTTCCATGCTATTATATTACCAACCTTGGATGTTTTATATGCATTTATATGCTATTTTATATGATTTTTGGGACTAACCTATTAACCTAGAGCCCAGTGCCAGTTTCTGTTTTTTTCCTTGTTTTTGAGTATCGCAGAAAAGGAAAACCAAAGGGAGTCCAATTGACCTGAAATTTCACGGACATCATTTTCGGACCAGAAGAAGTCCACGGAGTATCGAAGATGGGCCAGAAGAGTCCCGAGGCACCCATGAGGGTGGGTGAGGGAGTCCTGGATTAGGGGGTCTCCGGACAGCCGGACTATATCCTTTGGCCGGACTGTTGGACTATGAAGATACAAGGTTGAAGACTTCATCTCGTGTCCGGATAGGGACTCTACTTGGCGTGGAAGGCAAGCTAGGCAATACGGATATGAATATCTCCCCCTTTGTAACCGACCTTGTGTAACCCTAACTCCCTCCGGTGTCTATATAAACCGAAGGGTTTTAGTCTGTAGAATAACATACAATCATACCATAGGCTAGCTTCTAGGGTTTAGCCTCTCTGATCTCATGGTAGATCCACTCTTGTACTACCCATATCATCAATATCAATCAAGCAGGACGTAGGGTTTTACCTCCACCAAGAGGGCTCGAACCTGGGTAAAACATCGTGTCCCCTGCCTCCTGTTACCATCCGGCCTAGACGCACAGTTCGGGACCCCCTACCCGAGATCCGCCGGTTTTGACACCGACAGTGGGGGCATGCGCCCTACCCCCTGGGCGCACCCCCTTACTTCATGGCCGCCTCGGGGACCCCCCTGACTTGTTCCTGACTCCAACACCTCTTATATAACCCCAAACTTCCAGAAAGAAACCTAGATCGGGAGATCTGCCACCGCAAGCCTCTATAGCCACCGAAAACCAATCTAGACTCGTTCCGGCACCCTGTCGGAGGGGGGAATCCCTCTCCGTTGGCCATATTCATCATCCTGGTGCTCTCCATGACGAGGAGGGAGTAGTTCACCCTCGGGGCTAAGGGTATGTACCAGTAGCTATGTGTTTGATCTCTCTCTCTCTCTCTCTCATGTTTGATCTTGATGTATCACGAGCTTTGCTATTATAGTTGTATCTTATGATGTTTCTCCCCCTCTACTCTCTTGTGATGAATTGAGTTTTCCTTTGAAGCTATCTGACCGGATTGAGTCTGTAGCGACCCGACCCGAATGGATCAAGTACTCTGTGCTCAGGTGTCATCCCTGGATCAGTAATGCTGACACCACACAGTACATCGAAGGATTTATAGCAGAGTGGCAATCACACACTTATTACATCGTTGTCTCAAAGAGAACTTATTACAATAAATATGGCTTAAGGCCATCTAATAACGATAACAGCGGAAGACTCGGAAGATAAATGGGTCCATCAACTCCAACGCATCACTGAGTATAGAACCACGACCTAAAAGCACCTTACTCGTCGTCTGAAAAGTCTGCAACATGAAAGTTGCAGCCCGAAAACGGGTCAGCACATGGAATATGCTGGCAAAGTAACACATAGAGAGTAATGGAATGAAACAGCTATACTACATGCATATATGGCTGGTGGAAGGCTCTATGGTTACAGTTTTGCGTAAAGCCAGTTTTTCCCTACTGCAAAGGAATAAATTTATTTAACTATCATGGTAGTTGTTAAACATCGAGAATGGTTGACAGCATTCCGATCCCAATTAAGTGAACAATTAAAACCCAACAACATTAATTATAAGTAACATGATGAGATTCACATGATATTGAAGTACTAGATACTCAAGTTGTCCATAACCGGGGACACGGCTAATCATGATTAGTTTGTACACTCTGCAGAGGTTTGCGCACTTTTCCCCACAAGACTCGATCGCCTCCGTTTGGTTTCTCGCACTACATGGTGTTTGAGAAACGGATGACCGAGACATAGTCTTTCAGAAGCGCTAGCACCTTACGTGTGGGTAGACCGGTACACCTACTTTCCCCTACATCTGCTAGTCTACCCATAAGAGTTCGCAAAACTTAGTCAACTATGCCAGAGCCCATAATGGCTTGTGGCTGCACACGGAAGTTTCTAGCATGAAAAATCTTATGATCCCTTTGAGCCTGGGTGGCGGTCCGGAAAAAAACAGGCAAGTCCTGATAGACATCAGGTGCCTCAATCCACCCAGATGTATGTTTAAGTTGCCACCTTAGATAAACCATTAAAATTATCAACTCACATCTGTCATGGATATCACTCACCCAATCCACGTCTACTAGCATAGCATGGCATAAATAGCAAGCGTAGAAGTAACTCCCAAAGGAAACTAAACGAACGAAAGAAAGAAAACTAAACGAACTCCAAAATTTCTAAAGTAAATTTTCTCCGACTCCTAAAAAAAATGAGTCGAACAAAAAGAACTTTACTCCGGACCTAAAATGCAATTTTTGAAAACGCGCATTTTTCCCTATCCAAATAAAATGCGAATAAACTCCGGCAAAACCAAAATTTGATTTATTCATTAAATCTTCATTTTTCCTAAGTTTGGGAAAAGTCATATTATTTCCCTCTCTCATATTTTTGATATTGGAAAAATAATTGAAGATGAAATAAATAAATCAAATGATCCTCTTTTCAAATTTGAGAAGACCCTCAAATATGAAAATAACGAAATCTCCAACTCTCTCCGAAGGTCCTTGAGTTGCGTGAAATTTCTAGGATCAACCAAAATGCATGAAAATATGATATGCATGATGATCTAGTGTATAACATTCCAAATTGAAAATTTGGGATGTTACAAACCTACCCCCCTTAAGATGAATCTCGCCCTCGAGATTCGGGTTGGCTAGAAAATAGGTGAGGGTGGTCCTTGAGCAAATCTTCTTCTCTTTCCCAGGTGGCTTCATCCTCTGAATGGTGGTTCCACTGAACTTTGCAAAACTTGATAGCCTTGCTGCGGGTAACTCTACTGGCATAATCGAGAATCTTGACTGGCTTCTCCTCATACATTAAGTCGTCCTTCAACTGAATCGCTTCGAGTGGCACGGTATCTCTTAGTGGTACCTCCGCCATCTCGGCGTGACATTTCTTCAGCTGAGAAACATGGAATACATCATGAACTCCTGACAGTCCCTCTGGTAATTCCAACTTATAAGCGACTTCTCCCATACGTTGCAAGATCTTATATGATCCAACGAAACGCGGTGCTAATTTTCCCTTAACTCCAAAGCGCTTAACTCCCCGAAGTGGGGATACTCGGAGATAAACTCTGTCTCCAGTTTCGTAAACTTTCTCCTTGCGTTTAGAATCTGCGTAGCTCTTCTGCCTGGACTGGGCTACCTTGAGCCTATCGCGAATCAACTTAACTTTCCGTTTAGACTCCTTAATCAAATCTGGTCCAAAGACTTGACGGTCTCCAACTTCGTCCCATGACAACGGTGTCCTGCACCTCCTTCCGTATAAAGCTTCGAAAGGTGCCATCTTCAAACTGGTTTGATAACTGTTGTTATAAGAAAACTCCGCATACGGCAAGTTATCATCCCAACTAGATCCATAATCTAGTGCACAAGCTCTCAGCATATCTTCCAAAATCTGATTGACTCTCTCGGTCTGTCCATCCGTCTGCGGATGAAAAGCTGTGCTGAACTCTAGTCTGGTTCCTAAAGTTTCATGCAACTGATTCCAAAACTTTGAGGTAAATTGGGTTCCTCTATCTGATACGGTACTCCTCGGAACTCCATGCAAACAAATGATCCTAGTCATGTATATCTTTGCCAACTTAGCACTGGTATAAGTGGTCTTAACTGGAATAAAATGTGCTACCTTCATCAAACGATCAACTACTACCCATATCGAGTCATAGCCTGCTTTTGTCCTGGGTAGTCCGGTGATAAAATCCATGCCTATCTTATCCCACTTCCACTCGGGTATCGGCAATGGTTGTAACAACCCTGCTGGCTTCTGATGCTCTGCCTTTACTCTCTGACATACGTCACAAACTGCTACATATGCTGCAATATCCCTCTTCATTCCGGCCCACCAGAATGTTTCCTTCAAATCCAAATACATCTTGGTATTCCCTGGGTGAATAGAATAAGGTGAATCATGTGCCTCGTGCAAAATCAACTTCCTGATCTCCGGGTCATTGGGCACATAAACACGGTCCTCAAACCATAAGGTATCATGCTCATCCTCACGAAATCCCTTTGCTTTTCCTTCGCTCAATTTCTCTTTTATAGCAGCAATCTCCTTGTCAGATTTCTGAGCTTCTCTGATTTTATCCATCAATGTTGACTGAATCTCCAATGCTGCTACATAGCCTCTCGGAACTATTTCCAAACATAGCTCACGAAGGTTTTCTGCTAACTCCTTGGGTATTTTCCCCGTCATTAGAGTATTGACATGGCTCTTACGGCTCAATGCGTTAGCTACTACATTAGCTTTTCCGGGATGGTAATGCAATCTCATGTCATAATCCTTGATGAGCTCCAACCATCTCCTTTGTCTGAGGTTCAACTCCTTCTGCGTGAAAATGTACTTCAAACTCTTGTGATCCATGTACACCTCACAATGATTTCCAATGAGGAAATGTCTCCACGTCTTCAATGCATGCACTACGGCTGCTAACTCCAAATCATGCGTGGCATAATTCAACTCATGAGGCTTCAGTTGTCGTGAAGCATACGAAACAACTCTCCCTTCCTGCATAAGCACTGCTCCAAGTCCTCGACGTGAAGCGTCGCAATACACCTCATAACCCTTGGTCTGATCTAGCAAAATCAACACCGGTGAGGTAACCAAGCGTTTCTTCAACTCCTGGAAACTAGCCTCACATTCCTCAGTCCAATTGAACTTAGTATCCTTCTTCAACAATTCAGTCATAGGCTTTGCAATCTTTGAGAAATTCTAAATAAATCTCCGGTAGTATCCTGCGAGTCCAAGAAAACTCCGGATCTCTCCAACGGTTGTTGGTGCTTCCCATTCGGTTACGGTCTCAACCTTAGTGGGGTCGACTGCTATACCTTCTCCGGATATAACGTGTCCGAGGAATCCAACTTCCTTCAACCAAAACTCACATTTGCTGAATTTGGCGTATAACTGATGTTCCCTTAGTTTCTCCAAAACCAAACGCAAATGTTCCTTATGCTCCTCTTCATTCTTTGAATAAACCAGGATGTCATCAATGAACACTACGACGAACTTATCCAAAAACTCCATAAACACTTTGTTCATCAGGTTCATAAAATAGGCAGGTGCGTTAGTCAATCCAAATGACATAACGGTATACTCATACAGTCCATATCTCGTGGTGAATGCTGTCTTAGGTATGTCCTGCTCCCGAATCTTCAACTGATGGTACCCTGATCGCAAATCGATCTTGGAAAACACTTTAGCTCCTTGCAACCGATCAAACAGATCATTAATCATTGGCAGTGGGTACTTATTCTTGATGGTTACTTCATTCAATCCCCGATAATCTACAACCATCCTTAATGATCCATCCTTCTTTTCCACTAGAAGTACGGGTGATCCCCAAGGCGAAGAACTTGGGCGAATGTAACCTTTATCCAATAACTCCTTAATCTGATTCTTAATTTCCACCAAATCCTTTGCTGGCATCCGGTACGGTCGCTTCGATATTGGGCCTGTACCTGGCAATAACTCAATCAAAAACTCAATGTCTCTATCCAGTGGCATGCCTGGTAATTCCTCAGGAAATACATCAGGAAAGTCCTTTACCACTGGTACTTCTTCTTGCACAACTCCTGTTAGGCAGTTTACTTGTGTCTTGTTTGGCACATGCCGGGATACATACTTGATCCTTCTTCCTTCTGGTGTGGTAAGCAAAATTGTCTTACTGGCACAATCGATGTTTCCTCCATACATCGACAGCCAATCCATACCAAGAATCACATCCAGACCTTGGGATTCCAGAATAATTAAATCCGTTGGGAAAACATGCCTTCCTATACTTAATGGTACATGGAAACATCCTTGTCTGGCCATGTACTCTGCTCCTGGCGAGCTTACTAGCATGGTTGTGCGAGCTACCTCCTCCATGGGTGTGCTGAAACTGAAATCCCGGTTTAGGGGTAAAACGGGGCTTCTGCTGGGCTCCAGAGTTATACTTCCCCTGTCCATATTTCCTCTTGTGGTTCTCAATCTGCTGTTGCTTTCCTTCAATCATGATGGCACGATCTACCAACTCCTAGTAGTTGTTGAAACTTGCTACCATCAACTGCATGCTTAGTTCATCATTCAGTCCTTCCAGAAACTTCTCCTGCTTAGCTGCATCCGTAGCAATGTCATCTGGGGCATAACATGCTAACTTGCTGAAGTCGTCAACATACTGGCCAACTGTCCTTCCTCCTTGGCGTAAGTTGCGAAACTCACACTTCTTCATGGCCATAGCTCCTGCTGAAACATGGGCAGTGCGGAAAGCTTGCTGAAACTGATCCCATGTGACAGTGTCAACTGAGTAAGTGGCTGTGAAATTCTCCCACCATGTTGCCGCGGGTCCGTCAAGCTGGTGAGCGGCAAACTTCACTTTCTCACCATCCGTGCATCCTGCAGTGGTCAACTCCCTTCCTATCTTGCGGAGCCAATCGTCTGCTACTATCGGCTCGGTGCTACTAGAAAACACCGGCGGATTCAGCCTAAGGAAACGGGCTAAGTGGTCAACAGGTGGTGGTGGTGGTGGGTTGTTGTTGTTGTTCTGCTGGTTCTGGACTAACATCTGCATCAATTGATTCTATTGTTGGATCAACTGAGTGAGCTCCGGTGGGAATCCATTGTCATGTCTCGGAGGCATCTGAGGGTTTAGAAAAGACGAGAATTAAGAATAGAGTGAGGTCTAAAGGGAAAACACTACCCCAATGCACATGAGCAAATGCACACAAAATCACTTCATTCAATCAAACAAGGGCTTACAGTCGGTCTAAAACTATCGCAAAAGTGCTCGAACTATAATGTTTACATGGGGGAATACTACTACTATCTGGTGGTCATCTAGAAATTTGAACCAGTGGAAGACTCCATGATATCTGCTCCAGCTTCGTCTTCAAAGTCGGGTTCACTTGGATCTAAATTGGTGTCGTCGATGATGATGTAGTTGTCCGGACATGCGACGTACATGTCTTCCTTCCTGGATGCTAACTTCCTCTTGAGTTCTTCAATCTCCTGCTTAAGATCGCCATTGTGTCTCGCTAGAGCTACGATCTCGTCCATGTAGTCCTTGCGTGTAGACTTCAGTTCTCCTTCTAGCTCGATGATCCTTGCCTTCGCATTCTTCAACTCTATCATATCATTGCACATCTGGTTCTTGTGGCGTCGAATGTGCTGGTTTAACTCCTGGATGAATGATGCAATGGATCTATCCTTCTTGGTGCTGACTAACTCCCATTGTTCATCTCAGCGTCCGCAAATCTGGTAGATAGTGTCCTTGAGGTCTTCTTGATAAACTTCTCCAATGCGTCCCATGGTGATATGAGCTGCCATGCTCCTTCCCAGACTCCAGGTTGGTGCATTGAAAACACTATCTATAGGCTTCGTGATTGGCGGGAATGTCCTTCCCGGAACGTGAGCTTGAATCTTCCAGCGCTCCTCTTCAGGCAGAGTGGCGTTGAAGGTTCCCGTGAAGCTTGGTGATCCGATATTCAGGTACTTGGTGACTTCCTTCAGGTGAAATCCAAATGGTGTGCCTTCATCCGGTTGAGCGTACTTAATCTTCGCGTTCGTCATCCTAAAAGAGTAGAAAAGATGAGGAGTTAGAAAATGAGAAGAGAATGGTGATCTATGGCTTTAACTTAGTGGTCGTGTCCTACAGTCAGCGTGTGCTCTGATACCATCTCTGTAGCGACCCGACCCGAATGGATCAAGTGCTCTGTGCTCAGGTGTCATCCCTGGATCAGTAATGCTGACACCACATAGTACATCGAAGGATTTCTAGCAGAGTGGCAATCACACACTTATTACATCGTTGTCTCAAAGAGAACTTATTACAATAAATATGGCTTAAGGCCATCTAATAACGATAACAGCGGAAGACTCGGAAGATAAATGGGTCCATCAACTCCAACGGCATCACTGAGTATAGAACCACGACCTAAAAGCACCTTACTCGTCGTCTGAAAAGTCTGCAACATGAAAGTTGCAGCCCGAAAACGGGTCAGCACATGGAATATGCTGGCAAAGTAACACATAGAGAGTAATGGAATGAAACAGCTATACTACATGCATATATGGCTGGTGGAAGGCTCTATGGTTACAGTTTTGCGTAAAGCCAGTTTTTCCCTACTGCAAAGGAATAAATTTATTTAACTATCATGGTAGTTGTTAAACATCGAGAATGGTTGACAGCATTCCGATCCCAATTAAGTGAACAATTAAAACCCAACAACATTAATTATAAGTAACATTATGAGATTCACATGATATTCAAGTACTAGATACTCAAGTTGTCCATAACCGGGGACACGGCTAATCATGATTAGTTTGTACACTCTGCAGAGTTTTGCGCACTTTTCCCCACAAGACTCGATCGCCTCCGTTTGGTTTCTCGCACTACATGGTGTTTGAGAAACGGATGACCGAGACATAGTCTTTCAGAAGCGCTAGCACCTTACGTGTGGGTAGACCGGTACACCTACTTTCCCCTACATCTGCTAGTCTACCCGTAAGAGTTCGCACGACTTAGTCAACTATGCCAGAGCCCATAATGGCTTGTGGCTGCACACGGAAGTTTCTAGCATGAAAAATCTTATGATCCCTTTGAGCCTGGGTGGCGGTCCGAAAAAAAACAGGCAAGTCCTGATAGACATCAGGTGCCTCAATCCACCCAGATGTGTGATTAAGTTGCCACCTTAGATAAACCATTAAAATTATCAACTCACATCTGTCATGGATATCACTCACCCAATCCACGTCTACTAGCATAGCATGACATAAATAGCAAGCGTAGAAGTAACTCCCAAAGGTTTCATAATAATACAGGTAATAGGTACTACCTCATCTACTTCCCATCCCACAATTTAATTAGTTCCTAATCATGCAATGTGAGAGGATTGATCTAATGCAATAAAACATGGGTTGCAGCAAAGGTATGATCGAAGTGTTACTTGCCTTGCTGATGATCCGCGAGACCTAGGGTTTCGAAGTAACAGGCGGCGCAATCCGGGTGATCTATCGCAGACAAACAACAAGCACACAATAAGTACTCATCTAATGCACAGGTAAAACTCGAACAAGAGAACGAACCAGAAAGTTCAACTTAAGAACTCCGGTTGCAAAGAAAGAACGAACCGAACAAAGAAACAGAAAACAAACGGCGGAAGAAAACAACTCGGTTCTAGCAAGTTGAAACTAGGTCAAATTTTACCGGGGCAAAACTTGTTTAAGTTGATTAGACGGAACGGCGGTTTCGAAACGAAACTCCAGGCACTTGAATCACCTGATTCCGATAAACGAGCGAGAAGAAAGACTAGAACGAAGATCGGATCTGAGATTGCGATCGTGGAATAAATCCGACGAAAAGAAAGAGACGAACGATTAAATGAACGGACGTTCGTTAACCGGGAAAAATCGGTGATCACGTTCGTTGAGACGAACGGTCCGAAAAAAGAACGAAAACCGATCTAGGGTTTTCGGAAAAGAAAACCGAAACAAAAATGGAAAAGAAACCGGAAAAGAAAACCGGAACGGTTTCTTAAAAAAAAGAACCGAACCGAGGCAAAGGTGGCGCGGCTACCTCCGGCGAGGCTCCGGCGAGGGGCTCCAGCGGCGGCGGGGCGGCTAGGCGGCGGGGCTGGCGCGCGGCTCGGGGCGGGAGGCGGCGGTGGCTGCGGCTTGGGGTGGAGAGGGGGGGCTTGGGTATTTATATTAGGAGGGGGGTGTTGCTTGGGGAGGGGGCAAGGGGCAAGGGCGGCGGCCTGGAGTCCTTCCAGGACTCGTCCTGGCGGCGGGGCTGGCGGCTGGCGCGCGGGGCGGCTGGGCCGGCCTTGGCCCAGGCGGCTGGGCCTGCGGAAGCTGCTTCCTATTAAAAAAAAAACGGTTTCGCGCGCAGAAAAACAAAAGAAAGAAAACTAAACTAACTCCAAAATTTCTAAAGTAAATTTTCTCCGACTCCTAAAAAAATGAGTCGAACAAAAAGAACTTTACTCCGGACCTAAAATGCAATTTTTGAAAACGCGCATTTTTCCCTATCCAAATAAAATGCGAATAAACTCCGGCAAAACCAAAATTTGATTTATTCATTAAATCTTCATTTTTCCTAAGTTTGGGAAAAGTCATATTATTTCCCTCTCTCATATTTTTGACATTGGAAAAATAATTGAAGATGAAATAAATAAATCAAATGATCCTCTTTTCAAATTTGAGAAGACCCTCAAATATGAAAATAACGAAATCTCCAACTCTCTCCGAAGGTCCTTGAGTTGCGTGAAATTTCTAGGATCAACCAAAATGCATGAAAATATGATATGCATGATGATCTAGTGTATAACATTCCAAATTGAAAATTTGGGATGTTACAGAGTCTTTAAGGATTTGAGAACACTTGATGTATGTCTTGCATGTGCTTATCTGTGGTGACAATGGGATATCACATGGTTCACTTGATGTATGTTTTGGTGATCAACTTGCGAGTTCTGTGACCTCGTGAACTTATGCATAGGGGTTGGCACACGTTTTCGTCTTGACTCTCCGGTAGAAACTTTGGGGCACTCTTTGAAGTTCTTTGTGTTGGTTGAATAGATGAATCTGAGATTGTGTGATGCATATCGTATAATCATACCCACAGATACTTGAGGTTACATTGGAGTATCTAGGTGACATTAGGGTTTTGGTTGATTTGTGTCTTAAGGTGTTATTCTAGTACGAACTCTAGGATAGGTTGAACGGAAAGAATTGCTTCATGTTATTTTACTGCGGACTTTTGAATAGATCAATCAGAAAGGATAACTTTGAGGTGGTTTCGTACCCTACAATAATCTCTTCGTTTGTTCTCCGCTATTAGTGACTTTGGAGTGACTCTTTGTTGCATGTTGAGGGATAGTTATATGATCCAATTATGTTATTATTGTTGAGAGAACTTGCACTAGTGAAAGTATGAACCCTAGGCCTTGTTTCAACGCGTTGCAATACCGTTTGTGCTCACTTTTATCATTAGTTACCTTGCTGTTTTTATATTTTCAGATTACAAAAACATTTATCTACCATCCATATTGCACTTGTATCACCATCTCTTCGCTGAACTAGTGCACCTATACAATTTACCATTGTATTGGGTGTGTTGGGGACACAAGAGACTCTTTGTTATTTGGTTGCAGGGTTGTTTGAGAGAGACCATCTCAATCCTACACCTCCCATGGATTGATAAACCTTAGGTCATCCACTTTTATCATTATTTGTATTGGGTGTGTTGGGGACACAAGAGACTTTTTGTTCTTTGCTTTTTGCTCCTTTTTAGTAATAAATAATTCATCTAGCCTCTGTTTAGATGTGGTTTTATGTTTTTAATTAGTGTTTGTGCCAAGTAGAACCTTTGGGAAGACTTGGGTGAAGTCTTTGCGATCTTGCTGTAAATAACAGAAAATTTAGCGCTCATGATTTTTGCTGCCATTTCTTACTGGAGAGTGTGATTAGGTTGATTCTTTCTGAAGATGATTAATAGACAAATTCCTCACGTCCACAAATTTATTTCAGAATTTTTGGGCTTACAGAAGTATACGTTTGATACAGATTACTACAGACGGTTCTGTTTTTGACAGATTCTGTTTTCATTGTGTTGTTTGCTTATTTTGAAGAATCTATGAGTAGTATCGGAGGGTATGAACCATAGAGAAGTTGTAATACAGTAGATATTACACCAATATGAATTTAGAATGAGTTCACAACAGTACCTAAGTGGTGATTTATTTTCTTATACTAACGGAGCTTACAAGTTTTCTGTTAAGTTTTGTGTTGTGAAGTTTTCAAGTTTTGGGTAAAGATTCAATGGGCTATGGAATAACGAGTGGCAAGAGCCTAAACTTGGGGATGCCCAAGGCACCCCAAGGTAATATTCAAGGAAAATCAAGAGCCTAAGCTTGGGGATGCCCCGGATGGCATCCCCTCTTTCGTCTTCGTTCATCGGTAACTTTACTTGGAGCTATATTTTTATTCATCACATGATATGTGTTTTGCTTGGAGCGTCATTTTATTTTATTTTGTTTTTCTTGATGTTTGAATAAAATACCAAGATCTGAAATTCTTAAATGTTAGATAGTCTTCACATAGTTTCATAATTATTCGACTATTCATTGATCTTCACTTATATCTTTTGAAGTAGTTTGTCGTTTGCTCTAGTGCTTCACTTATATCCTTTTAGAGCACGGCGGTGTTTTTATTTTGAATAAATAGATGAACTCTCATGCTTCACTTATATCATTTTGAGAGTCTCTAAACAGCATGGTAATTTTCTTTGGTTATGAAACTAGTCCTAATATGATAGGCATCCAAGAGGGATATAATTAAAACTTTCATATAAAGTGCATTGAATACTATGAGAAGTTTGATACTTGATAATTGTTTTGAGATATGAAGATGGTAATATTAGAGTCGTGCTAGTTGAGTAATTGTGAAATTGAGAAATACTTGTGTTGAGGTTTGCAAGTCTCGTAGCATGCACATATGGTAACTGTTGTGTGACAAATTTGAAGCATGAGGTGTTCTTTGATTGCCTTCCTTATGAGTGGCAGTCGGGGACGAGCGATGGTCTTTTCCTACCAATCTATCCCCCTAGGAGCATGCGCGTAATGCTTGGTTTTTGATTACTTGTAGATTTTTGCAATAAGTATGTGAGTTCTTTATGACTAATGTTGAGTCCATGGATTATACGCACTCTCACCCTTCCATCATTGTTAGCCCCTTCGGTACCGTGCATTGCCCTTTCTCACCTCGAGAGTTGGTGCAAACTTCGCCGGTGCATCCAAACCCCGTGATATGATACGCTCTGTCACACATAAACCTCCTTATATCTTCCTCAAAACAGCCACCATACCTACCTATTATGGCATTTCCATAGCCATTCCGAGATATATTGCCACGCAACTTTCCACCGTTCCATTCATCATGACACACATCATCATTGTCATATTGCCTTGCATGATCATGTAGTTGACATCGTATTTGTGGCAAAGCCACCATACATAATTTATCATACATGTCACTCTTGATTCATTGCCCGTCCTGGTACACCGCCGGAGGCATTCATATAGAGTCATACTTTGTTCTAGTATCGAGTTGTAATCTTTGAGTTGTAAATAAATAGAAGTGTGATGATCATCATTAATAGAGCATTGTCCCGAAAAAAAGGCCAAATAAAAAAAAGAAATAAAAGGGGACAATGCTACTATCCTTTTTTTCCACACTTGTGCTTCAAAGTAGCACCATGATCTTCATGATAGAGACTCTCTTATGTTGTCACTTTTATATACTAAGTGGGAATTTTTCATTATAGAACTTGGCTTGTATATTCCAACAATGGGCTTCCTGAAATGCCCTAGGTCTTCATGAGGAAGGAAGTTGGATGCACACCCACTTAGTTTCTTTTGTTGATCTTTCATACATTTATAGCTCTAGTGCATCTGTTGCATGGCAATCCCTACTCCTTGCATTGACATCAATTGATGGGCATCTCCCTAGCCCGTTGATTAACCATGTCAATGTGAGACTTTCTCTTTTTTTGTCTTCTCCACATAACCCCCATCATTATACTCTATTCCACCCATAGTGCTATATCCATGGTTCACGCTCATGTATTGCGTGAAAGTTGAAAAAAGTTTGAGATTATTAAAGTATGAAACAATTGCTTGGCTTGTCATCGGGGTTGTGCATGATGAGAGCATTCTTGTGTGACGAAAATGGAGCATGACCAAACTATATGATTTTGTAGGGATGAACTTTCTTTGGCCATGTTATTTTGAGAAGACATAATTGCTTAGTTAGTATGCTTGAAGTATTATTTTTTTATGTCAATATTAAACTTTTGTCTTGAATCTTATGGATCTGAATATTCTTGCCACAATAAAGAGAATAACATGGATAAATATGTTAGGCAGTATTCCACATCACAAATTCTGTTTTTATCATTTACCTACTCGAGGACGAGCAGGAATTAAGCATGGGGATGCTTAATACATCTCCAACATATCTATAATTTTTTATTGTTCCATGCTATTATATTATCAACCTTGGATGTTTTATATGCATTTATATGCCATTTTATATGATTTTTGGGACTAACCTATTAACATAGTGCCCAGTGCTAGTTTCTATTTGTTTCCTTGTTTTTGAGTATCGTAGAAAAGGAAAACCAAACGGAGTCCAATGGACTTGAAATTTCACGGAGATCATTTTTGGACCATAAGAATCCCATGGAGTATCGAAGATAGGCCAAAAGAGTCCTGAGGCACCCACGAGGGTGAGGGGAGTGCGCCCTACCGCCTGGGCGCGCCCCCTACCTCGTGGCCGCCTCGGGGACCCCCTGACTTGTTCGCGACTCCAACACCTCTTATATAACCCCAAACTTCCAGAAAGAAACCTAGATTAGGAGTTCCGCCACCGCAAGCCTCTATAGCCACCGAAAACAAATCTAGACCCATTCCGGCACCCTATCGGAGGGGGGAATCCCTCTCCGGTGGTCATCTTCATCATCCCGGCGCTCTCCATGACGAGGAGGGAGTAGTTCACCCTCGGGGCTGAGGGTATGTACCAGTAGCTATGTGTTTGATCTCCCTCTCTCTCGTATTCTTGATTTGGCACGATCTTGATGTATCATGAGCTTTGCTATTATAGTTGGATCTTATGATGTTTCTCCCCCTCTACTCTCTTGTGATGAATTGAGTTTTCCCTTTGAAGTTATCTTATCGGATTGAGTCTTTAAGGATTTGAGAACACTTGATGTATGTCTTGCATGTGCTTATCTTTGGTGACAATGGGATATCACGTGATCCACTTGATGTATGTTTTGGTGATCAACTTGCGAGTTCCGTGACCTCGTGAACTTATGCATAGGGGTTGGCACACGTTTTCGTCTTGACTCTCCGGTAGAAACTTTGGGGCACTCTTTGAAGTTCTTTGTGTTGGTTGAATAGATGAATCTGAGATTGTGTGATGCATATCGTATAATCATACCCGCGAATACTTGAGGTGGCATTGGAGTATCTAGGTGACATTAGGGTTTTGGTTGATTTGTGTCTTAAGGTGTTATTCTAGTACGAACTCTAGGATAGATTGAACGGAAAGAATAGCTTCCTGTTATTTTACTACGGACTCTTGAATAGATCGATCAGAAAGGATAACTTTGAGGTGGTTTCGTACCCTACAATAATCTCTTTGTTTGTTCTCTGCTAGTAGTGACTTTGGAGTGACTCTTTGTTGCATGTTGAGGGATAGTTATATGATCCAATTATGTTATTATTGTTGGGAGAACTTGCACTAGTTAAAGTATGAACCCTTGGCCTTGTTTCAACGCATTGCAATACCGTTTGTGCTCACTTTTATCATTGGTTACCTCGCTGTTTTTCTATTTTCAGACTACAAAAACCTTTATCTACCATCCATATTGCACTTGTATCACCATCTCTTTGCCGAACTAGTGCACCTATACAATTTACCATTGTATTGGGTGTGTTGGGGACACAAGACACTCTTTGTTATTTGGTTGCAGGGTTGTTTGAGAGAGACCATCTTCATCCTACGCCTCCCACGGATTGATAAACCTTAAGTCATCCACTTGAGGGAAAATTGCTATTGTCCTACAAACCTCTGCACTTGGAGGCCCAACAATGTCTACAAGAAGAAGGTCGTGTATTAGACATCAATGACATGTCAAAGTCAACACGCAAGCGGATGACATGGCAACAACGGCGAATAACTGGAAGACACCTGGCGCATCGGTCTCGGGGCATCACAGCGGGGCCACCGGGTGGGGACAACCCACCTGGACGCGCCTGGGGGGCAGGCATGCCCTGGTGGGTTGTGCCCGCCCAGGTGCCCCCTCCAGTGGTTCTTTGCTCCAAAAATTCTCTTTATTGTGTAAAAAATCCTCGCAAAGTTTTGTTCCATTCCGAGAACTTTTATTTCTGCACAAAAACAACACCATGGTAGTTCTGCTGAAAACAGCGCCTGTTCGGGGTTAGTTTCATTCAAATCATGCAAATTAAAGTCTTAAATAAGAGGAAAAGCGTTAGGAAAAGTAGATACATTGGAGACGTATCAACTCCCCAAGCTTAAACCTTTGCTTTTCCTCAAGCAATTCAGTTGATAAACTGAAAGTGAAAATGAAAAACTTTTACGAACTCTTTTGTTCTTGTTTGCATAAAGAAGCTTAAACAGCACCCGGGTTTTCAGCCAACATTATAAATAACCATGCTGACAATAACTCTTAAAAATTATATTAAATCGTATCAATGACATAATCATCTAGCGAGCAATAATAAGATATCTCAAACAGCAACACATTGTCAAAACAACCATGATATAATATGACAATAGTGGTATCTCGCTAGCCCTTTCTGAGACCGCAAAACGTAAATGCAGAGCACCTCGAAAGTTCAAGCAGCGACTAAACATTGTAATTCATGGTAGAAAAGATCCAGTCATGATGCACCCAACATTAGCTACACACAATGCATCAGCATGACAGCAGTGCTCTCAGGTTCTGGTGCTTATTTTAGAAGGTGATGAGACAACATAAAAGTAAATAGATAGTCCCTTCACAGAGGGAAGCAGTGATTTGCAGAGGTGCCAGAGCTCAAGTTCTTAAAACAAAGGTAAATGATATTTTGAGACATGCACCCTTCTTGTTTACCTCACGACCATCAGTTATCAATATCTTCCATGCTAAGCATGCTAGTGGCGGTTCCCAAGTGATAAAAGTAAAGGTTTACTCCCCCTCCACCAACAATCACACTCCACGGCTTGTCCGAAATAACAGGTGTCGTCCATACCAACAATAGTCCCGGGGGAGTTTTGTTTAATTATATGCAATTTGAGTTCGGGACCGGGAATCCCTGTTACCGCCCTTTTTCTTGTGCAGTGGCAAGTGAATAAACACTCAACCTGAGAATAACCCGCTTAGCATGGAAGATACTGACTACCTCATGTTGTTCCATGAATGATCTAGGCACACAAAAAGGATATTTATTTGAAGTTTTTAGAGGTGGCACATGCAAATTTACTTAGGACAGCAGGGTAATATCGCATATAGGTAGGTATGGTTGTAACATCCCAAATTTTCAATTTGGAATGTTATACATTAGATCATCATGCATATCATATTTTATTTTGCTTTTGGTTTTGATCCTAGAAAATCCTAAGCAACTCAAGGACCCACGGAGAGAGTTGGGGATTTCGTTATTTACATATTTGAGTTTCCTCAAATTTTGTAAGCAGGATCATTTGATTTTATTTATTTTATCATCAATTATTTCTATTACAAAAATATGAGAGAGGGAATAAAATGACTTTCCCAAAATATAGAAATATTGAGGATTTAATAAAAAAATCAAATAAGATTTATTTAGGAGTTTTTTGGTATTTTTAATTGAATTTAGGAAAAATGCGCGTTTTTCAAAGTTGTAGTTTGGGCCCAGATAAATGTTCACTTTATCGGGCTTGATTTTAGAAACCCGGTAAAATTTATATCGTGATTTTTGGAGTCCGTTTAGTATTTCTTTTTATTTTTCTTCCGAGCGTAATTATTTAAAAAAAACGAAACCGACTATGGGCCGTACCCGAGCGGGACTCCGCCAGGGGGCGCCTTTATATAGCGCCGCACCCGAGCCCCCAGCCCACACCAGCCCCGCGCCTGATCCGCCGGACCCGCCGCCGACTCGCCGGAGTTGCACGCCGCCCGAGGTTCGCCGCCGCCTCGACTTCCGTGCCGAAATTTTTTTTTAAAAAAAATTCTTTTTCGCCGGTTTTATTTTCGAATTTTTTTATTATTTTATTTATTTTAATTATTTTCGGATTAGTTTAATTACCGATTAATCTGTTCGTCGTTTTCTTTTTCGTCGGATTTTCCGCGGTTATTTTCTGATCGCGATTTCTGATCCGATTTTTGTTTTAGTATAACTTTTCGCTCGTTTATCGGAATCAGGCGATTCAAGCGCCTGGAGTTTCGTCTCGAAACCCTCTTTCCGAATAATCAACCTAAACATGTTTTTGCTACTGTAAAATTTGACATAGATCCAGATTACTAGAACGAAGTTGTTTTCTTTCGCCGTTTGACTTCTTTTGCTTCGTTCGATTTGATTCTTTTTGCAAACCAGGGTTCTTAAGTTGAACTTTCTGGTTAGATCTTATATTTGAGTTTTACCTGTGCATTAGATGAGTACTTATTGTATGCTTGTTTGTTTGTCTGCGATAGAATACCCGGAGTGCGCCGCCTGTTACTTTGAATCTCTAGGTTTCGCGGATCATCAGCAAGGCAAGTAACACTTTGATCATACCTTTTTCTACAACCTAGTTTTTCTTGCATTAGATCAATCCTCACACATTGCATGATTAGGATATAATTAAATTGTGGGATGGGAAGTAGATGAGGTAGTACCTATTACCTGTTTATTATCAAACCTTTGGGAGTTACTTCTACGTTTGCTTATTATGCCATGCTATGCTAGTAGACGTGGATTGGGTGAGTGATATCCATGACTGATGTGAGATTGATAATTAATGGTTTATCTAAGGTGGCAACCTAACACACATCTGAGTGGATTGAGGCACCTGGGTATTCCAGGACTTGCCTGTTTTTATTTTGGACCGCCACCCAGGCTCAAAGGGATCATGAGATTATTCATACTAGAAACTTCCGTGTGCAGCCACAAGCCATTATGGGCTCTGGCATAGTTGAGTAACTCGTGCGAACTCTTACAGGGTAGACTAGCAGATGTAGGGGAAAGTAGGTGTACCGGTCTATCCATCGTAAGGTGCTAGCGCTTCTGAAAGACTGTGTCTCGGTCATCCATTTCTCAAACACCATGTAGTGCGAGAAATCCAACGGAGGCGATCGAGTCTTGTGGGGAAAAGTGCGCAGACCTCTGCAGAGTGTATAAACTAATCATGATTAGCCGTGTCCCCGGTTATGGACATCTTGAGTATCTAGTACCTGGATTATCATGTGAATCTCAACATGTTACTCTAAAGTTAATTTTGTTGGGTTTTAATGATGTTACTTAATTGGGATTGAGAATGCTGTCAACCATTCTCAATGTTTAACAACCACCATGATAGTAATTAATTTTATTCCTTTGAAGTAGGGAAAAATTGGCTTTACGCAAAAACGGTAACCATAGAGCTTTCCACCAGCCAAATATGCATATAGTATAGTTGTTTCATTCCATTACTCTCTATGTGTTACCTTGCCAGCATATTCCATGTGCTGATCCATTTTCGGGCTGCAACGTTAATGTTGCAGACTTTTCAGATGATGATTAAGGAGTTTTTAGGTCGTGGTTCTATACTCAATGATGCCGTTGGAGTTGATGGACTCACTTACCTTCCAAGCCTTCCGCTGTTATCGTTATTAGATGGCCTTAAGCCATATTTATTGTAATAAGCTCTCTTTTGAGACACTCGATGTAATAGGTGTGTGATTGCTACTCTGCTATAAATCCTCCGAGTACTGTGTGGTGTCAGCATTACTGATCCAGGGATGACACCGGAGCACAGAGATCAGACTGTTTGAGGTCTGGTCGCTACAGAGATGGTATCAGAGCACACGCTGACTGTAGGACACGACCACTAAGCTAAAAGACCTAGATCACTACTCACTCTCTTCTCTTCTGACTTCTCATCTTTTCTACTCTTTAGGATGGCGGATGCAAGAAACAAGTTCACACAACCAGATGAAGATACACCCTTTGGACGCCACTTGAAGGAAGTCACTAGATACCTGAACATAGGAGTACCAAGCTTCACGGGAACCTACAACGCCACTTTACCTGCAGAAGAGCGCTGGATGATACAAGTTCAAGTTCCAGGAAGGACGTTCATGCCAGTCACTGAGCCCATAGAGTTTTCTTTTGATGCACCAACTTGGAGTCTAGGAAAGAGTATGGCAGCTCACATCGCCATGGGACGCATTGGAGAAGTCTACCGCAAGGATCTCAAGGATACTATCTACCAGATTTGTGGGCGCCGAGATGAACACTGGGAGATGATCAGCACCAGGAAAGATAGATCAATCGCAGCTTTTATCCAGGAGTTAAACCAGCACATTCGACGATAGGAGAATCAGATGTGCGCCGACATGATAGATCTGAAGAAGGCTAAAACTAGAATCAAGGAACTGGAGGAAGAACTCAAGGTTACACGTGAAGATTATGAAGAAGAAATTGAAGTATTGGTGGAGAAGAATGACGATCTGATCAAGAAGATTGGAATATTTATGGGAGGCCCGACACCAGTAGATGAAGACGAAGAACCCAAGGAGATTAGCCTGGAAGACTACATCATCATCGACGGCACCGACTCGGAAGAAGATAGTAGCGATGATGACTATGTTGATGAAGCAGGAGTAGATATCATGGAGTCTACAACCGTAGAATATTTCTAGTAGACCACCTCATCAGTAGTAGTAGTCCACCATGTAAATATAGTAGTCCGAGCACTCTTGCGATAGCTAGATCGATTGTATGCCTTTGTTTGATTGAATGAAGTGAATTGTTTGCTTTTTCCTCATGTGCATATGGGTAGTGTTTTCTCTTTAGACCCCCTCTATTCTTATATCTCATCTTTTCTAAACCCGCAGATGCCTCCGAGACGTGACCCCGGATTTGCCTTTCCGCCGGAGCTCACCCAGTTGATCCAGCAGCAGAACACCTTGATGCAGTTGCTAGTTCAGAATCAGAATCAGGGGAACAACAACAACAACCCACCACCACCACCTGTTGACCACTTAGCCCGTTTTCTTAGGCTGAATCCGCCGGTGTTTTCCAGTAGCACCGAGCCGATAGTAGCAGATGATTGGCTCCGCAAGATAGCTAGGGAGTTGACCACAGCAGGATGCACAGATGCGGAGAAGGTGAAGTTTGCCGCACATCAGTTAGAAGGACCCGCAGCAACCTGGTGGGAGAATTTCACAGCCACCTTCCCAGTCGACACTATCACATGGGACCAGTTTCAGCAGGCTTTTCGTACTGCCCATGTTTCAGCAGGAGCAATGGCCATGAAGAAGCGTGAGTTTCGTAACTTGCGCCAAGAAGGACGGACAGTTGGCCAGTATGTGGAGGAGTTTAGTAAGCTAGCACGTTATGCCCCAGATGACGTTGCTACGGATGCAGCTAAGTAGGAGAAATTCCTGGAAGGACTGAATGATGAGTTGAGTATGCAGTTGATGGTAGCCACCTTCAACAACTACCAGGAGTTGGTAGATCGTGCTCTTATGATTGAAGGGAAGCAGCAGCAAATTGAGAACCGCAAGAGGAAGTATGGACAAGGAAAGTATAATTCAGGAGCTCAGCAGAAGCCACGTTTTACCCCTAGACCGGGAGGACATTTTCAGCATACCCATGGAGTAGGTAGCTCGCACAATCACAATGGCACCAAGAATAGTAACGGGAATGGAGGAAGCAATGGACAAAACCGCAACACCCCATCAACCCCAGCCAAGAGAGATCTGAGTCAAGTCACCTGTTTCAAGTGTTCCAAGACCGGACATTTTGCCAATGAATGTCCTGAAGGCCAAAACGGCAATGGAAGCTCTGGAAAGAAGCCGAACCCTTTCAACAGGGGACAGGTGAACCACGTTAATGTGGAGGAGGTTGAAGCTCAGCCCGATGCAGTAATAGGTAAGTTTTTGGTTAAGACATTTACTGCACTCGTTCTTTTTGATACTGGTGCATCGCATTCATACATATCAAGGGGATTTGTGGAATAGTATAGCCTGCCCACTAGGGTTGTCAAAACACCTATGCTAGTAAGCTCACCAGGAGCAGAGTACATGGCCAGTCAAGGATGTTTTCAAGTGCCATTAAGTATAGGAAGGCATGTTTTCCCAACAGATTTAATTATTCTGGAATCCCAAGGTCTGGATGTGATTCTTGGTATGGATTGGCTGTCGATGTATGGAGGAAACATCGATTGCTCCCATAAGACAATTTTTCTCACAACGCCAGAAGGAAGAAGGATCAAGTATGTATCCCGACGTGCGCCAAACAGGACAAAAGTAAATTCCTTATCAGGAGTTGTGCAGGAGGAAGTACCAGTGGTAAAGGATTTTCCTGATGTATTTCCCGAAGAGTTGCCAGGCATGCCACCGGATAGAGATATTGAGTTTTTGATTGAACTTTTGCCAGGCACTGGGCCAATATCGAAGCGACCATATAGGATGCCTGCAAAATATTTGGTGGAAATTAAGAAGCAGATTAAGGAGTTACTGGATAAAGGTTACATTCGCCCAAGTTCTTCGCCTTGGGGATCACCAGTACTTCTAGTAGAGAAGAAGGATGGATCATTAAGAATGGTTGTTGATTATCGAGGATTGAACGAAGTAACAATCAAGAACAAGTACCCGCTACCAATGATCAATGATCTGTTTGATCGATTGCAAGGAGCTAAAGTGTTTTCCAAGATCGATTTGCGATCAGGATACCACCATTTGAAGATTCGAGAACAGGATATTCCTAAGACAGCTTTTACCACCAGGTATGGGCTGTATGAGTATACCATTATGTCATTTGGTCTGACTAACGCGCCTGCCTATTTTATGAACATGATGAACAAAGTGTTTATGGAGTTTTCGGATAAGTTCGTCGTAGTGTTCATTGATGATATCCTGGTATATTCGAAGAATGAAGAGGAGCATAAGGAGCATTTGCGTTTGGTACTTGGAAAGCTCAGAGAACACCAATTATATGCCAAGTTCAGCAAATGTGAGTTTTGGTTGAAGGAAGTAGGATTCCTCGGACACGTTATATCCAGAGAAGGTGTAGCAGTAGATCCCGCTAAAGTTGAAACCGTGACCAGGTGGGAAGCCCCAACAACAGTTGGAGAGATCCGGAGTTTTCTTGGACTCGCAGGATACTACCGGAGGTTTATTGAAAAAATTTCAAAGATTGCGAAGCCTATGACAGAGTTGCTAAAGAAGGATACCAAGTTCAAATGGACTGAGGAGTGTGAGGCTAGTTTCCAGGAGTTGAAGAAACGCTTGGTTACCTCACCAGTGTTGATTTGCCAGATCAAACCAATGATTATGAGGTGTATTGCGACGCTTCACGTCAAGGACTTGGAGCAGTGCTTATGCAGGAAGGGAGAGTTGCTTCGTATGCTTCACGACAACTGAAGCCTCACGAATTGAATTATGCCATGCATGATTTGGAGTTAGCAGCCGTAGTGCATGCATTGAAGACATGGAGACATTTCCTCATTGGAAATCATTGTGAGGTGTACACGGATCACAAGAGTTTGAAGTACATTTTCACGCAGAAGGAGTTGAACCTCAGACAAAGGAGATGGTTGGAGCTCATCAAGGATTATGATATGAGATTGCATTATCATCCCGGGAAGGTTAATGTAGTAGCTGATGCATTAAGCCGCAAGAGCCATGTCAATACGTTAATGACGGGAGAAATACCCAAGGAGTTAGTAGAAAATCTTCGTGAACTATGTGTGGAAATAGTTCCGAGAGGCTATGTAGCAACGTTGGAAATTCAGTCAACTTTGATGGATAGAATCAGAGAAGCTCAGAAGACTGACAAGGAGATTGCTTCCACAAAGGAGAAACTAAGCAAAGGAAAAGTTAAAGGATTTCGTGAGGATGAGCACGACACCCTATGGTTTGAAGACCGTGTTTATATACCCAATGACCCGGAGATCAGAAAGTTGATTCTGCAAGAGGCACATGATTCACCGTATTCGATTCACCCAGGAAATACCAAGATGTATTTGGATTTGAAGGATATTTTCTGGTGGACCGGAATGAAGAAGGATATTGCGGAGTATGTAGCAGTTTGTGACGTATGTCAGAGAGTAAAGGCAGAGCATCAGAAGCCAGCAGGATTGTTGCAACCATTGCCGATACCCGAATGGAAGTGGGATAAGCTAGGCATGGATTTTATCACGGGATTACCAAGGACTCGTTCAGGCTATGACTCGATTTGGGTTGTAGTTGATCGATTGACGAAGGTAGCACATTTCATCCCAATAAAGACCACTTACACCAGTGCTAAGTTGGCAAAGACATACATGACCTGGATCGTATGTTTGCATGGAGTTCCGAGGAGCATCGTATCAGATAGAGGAACCCAGTTTACCTCAAAGTTCTGGAAGCAGTTGCATGAGACTTTGGGTACTAGGCTAGAATTTAGTACAGCTTATCATCCGCAAACAGATGGACAGACCGAGAGAGTGAATCAGATTTTGGAGGATATGCTGAGAACTTGTGCGCTAGATTATGGATCTAGTTGGGATGATAATTTGCTATATGCAGAGTTCTCTTACAATAATAGCTATCAGACCAGTTTGAAGATGGCCCCTTTCGAAGCTTTGTACGGAAGGAGGTGCAGGACACCGTTGTCATGGGACGAAGTTGGAGACCGCCAGTTGTTTGGACCAGATCTGATTAAAGAGTCTAAACAGAAGGTGAAGTTGATTCGCGATAGGCTCAAGGTAGCCCAGTCCAGGCAGAAGAGCTACGCAGATTCTAAACGCAAGGAGACAATTTACGAAGTCGGAGACAGAGCTTATCTTCGAGTATCTCCACTTCGAGGGATTAAGCGCTTTGGAGTTAAGGGGAAGTTAGCGCCACGATTTGTAGGACCATATCGAGTTTTGGAGCGTATGGGAGAAGTGGCCTACAAGTTGGAAGTGCCAGAAGGATTGACAGGAGTTCATGATGTGTTCCACGTTTCTCAGTTGAAGAAGTGTCACGCGGAGATGGCTGACATACCTTTGAGAGACACAGTGCCATTAGAAGCAATTCAGTTGGATAACAATTTGACCTATGAGGAGAAACCAGTCAAGATTCTTGAGTTTGCCAGCCGAGTCACTCGCAGCAAAGTTATCAAGTTTTGCAAAGTTCAGTGGAGCCACCACACGGAGGATGAAGCCACCTGGGAGCGAGAGGAAGATTTGCTCAAGGACCACCCTCACCTATTTTCTAGCCAACCCGAATCTCGAGGGCGAGATTCATCTTAAGGAGGGTAGGTTTGTAACATCCCAAATTTTCAATTTGGAATGTTATACATTAGATCATCATGCATATCATATTTTATTTTGCTTTTGGTTTTGATCCTAGAAAATCCTAAGCAACTCAAGGACCCACGGAGAGTGTTGGGGATTTCGTTATTTACATATTTGAGTTTCCTCAAATTTTGTAAGCAGGATCATTTGATTTTATTTATTTTATCATCAATTATTTCTATTACAAAAATATGAGAGAGGGAATAAAATGACTTTCCCAAAATATAGAAATATTGAGGATTTAATAAAAAAATCAAATAAGATTTATTTAGGAGTTTTTTGGTATTTTTAATTGAATTTAGGAAAAATGCGCGTTTTTCAAAGTTGTAGTTTGGGCCCACATAAATGTTCACTTTATCGGGCTTGATTTTAGAAACCCGGTAAAATTTATATCGTGATTTTTGGAGTCGGTTTAGTATTTCTTTTTATTTTTCTTCCGAGCGTAATTATTTAAAAAAACGAAACCGACTATGGGCCGTACCCGAGCGGGACTCCGCCCGGGGGCGCCTTTATATAGCGTCGCACCCGAGCCCCCAGCCCACACCAGCCCCGCGCCCGATCTGCGGGACCCGCCGGCGACTCGCCGGAGTTGCACGCCGCCCGAGGTTCGCCGCCGCCTCGACTTCCGTGCCGAATTTTTTTTTTTTAAAAAAAATTCTTTTTAGCCGGTTTTATTTTCGAATTTTTATTATTATTTTATTTATTTTAATTATTTTCGGATTAGGTTAATTACCTATTAATCTGTTCATCGTTTTCTTTTTCGTCGGATTTTCCGCGGTTATTTTCTGATCGTGATTTCTGATCCGATTTTCGTTTTAGTATAACTTTTCGCTCGTTTATCGGAATCAGGCGATTCAAGCGCCTGGAGTTTCGTCTCGAAACCCTCTTTCTGAATAATCAACCTAAACATGTTTTTTCTACTGTAAAATTTGACTTAGATTCAGATTACTAGAACGAAGTTGTTTTCTTTCGCCGTTTGACTTCTTTTGCTTCGTTCGATTTGATTCCTTTTGCAAACCAGGGTTCTTAGGTTGAACTTTCTGGTTAGATCTTATATTTGAGTTTTACCTGTGCATTAGATGAGTACTTATTGTATGCTTGTTTTTTTGTCTGCGATAGAATACCCGGAGTGCGCCGCCTGTTACTTTGAATCTCTAGGTTTCGCGGATCATCAGCAAGGCAAGTAACACTTTGATCATACCTTTTTCTACAACCCAGTTTTTCTTGCATTAGATCAATCCTCACACATTGCATGATTAGGATATAATTAAATTGTGGGATGGGAAGTAGATGAGGTAGTACCTATTACCTGTTTATTATCAAACCTTTGGGAGTTACTTCTACGTTTGCTTATTATGCCATGCTATGCTAGTAGACGTGGATTGGGTGAGTGATATCCATGACAGATGTGAGATTGATAATTAATGGTTTATCTAAGGTGGCAACCTAACACACATCTGGGTGGATTGACGCACCTGGGTATTCCAGGACTTGCCTGTTTTTATTTTGGACCGCCACCCAGGCTTAAAGGGATCATGAGATTATTCATACTAGAAACTTCCGTGTGCAGCCACAAGCCATTATGGGCTCTGGCATAGTTGAGTAACTCGTGCGAACTCTTACAGGGTAGACTAGCAGATGTAGGGGAAAGTAGGTGTACCGGTCTATCCATCGTAAGGTGCTAGCGCTTCTGAAAGGCTGTGTCTCGGTCATCCGTTTCTCAAACACCATCTAGTGCGAGAAATCCAACGGAGGCGATCGAGTCTTGTGGGGAAAAGTGCGCAAACCTCTGCAGAGTGTATAAACTAATCATGATTAGCCGTGTCCCCGGTTATGGACATCTTGAGTATCTAGTACCTGGATTATCATGTGAATCTCAACATGTTACTCTAAAGTTAATTTTGTTGGGTTTTAATGATGTTACTTAATTGGGATTGAGAATGCTGTCAACCATTCTCAATGATTAACAACCACCATGATAGTAATTAATTTTATTCCTTTGAAGTAGGGAAAAATTGGCTTTACGCAAAAACTGTAACCATAGAGCTTTCCACCACCTAAATATGCATATAGTATAGTTGTTTCATTCCATTACTCTCTATGTGTTACCTTGCCAGCATATTCCATGTGCTGACCCGTTTTCGGGCTGCAACGTTAATGTTGCAGACTTTTCAGACGACGATTAAGGAGTTTTTAGGTCATGGTTCTATACTCAGTGATGTCGTTGGAGTTGATGGACTCACTTACCTTCCTAGCCTTCCGCTGTTATCGTTATTAGATGGCCTTAAGCCATATTTATTGTAATAAGCTCTCTTTTGAGACACTCAATGTAATAAGTGTGTGGTTGCTACTCTACTATAAATCCTCCGAGTACTGTGTGGTGTCAGCATTACTGATCCAGGGATGACATCGGAGCACAGAGATCAGACTATTTGAGGTCTGGTCGCTACAATGGTGGAATCTTCTGGAATAAGTTGGGTTCATGGTTTTTGATGTACAAGCAGAATTCCCACTTAGTAGAGGCAAAGGCTAGCAAATAGGTTGAGAAGCAGCCATCTAGAGAGCAACAACAGTCATGAACATGCATTATGCATAAGTAACATTGGACACTAGCATGAGTAGCATATGAACACCATGAACATCAATATCATAGAGGTTATGTTGGTTTTGATTCAACTACATGCATGAACATGTGCCAAGTCAAGCCACTCAAACATTCAGAGGAGGATACCATATCATCATACTACATCACAATCATTTTAACGCAATGTTGACGTCAAAGATAAATCATTATCCACTCCTAGCTACTTATGTATGGCATGAGAAACTATAATCTCTAATTGTCATTGCAAACATGTTTAATCATAATGGGCTGAAGCATGGATACTAGGTTAAAAATATTTACAAAAATAGAACAAGTCGAGTTCATACCTGTTTCTCTCTGCCACGGTCAGTTCATCGAATATCGTCATTATTGCCTTTCACTTGCACGACTAAAAGATATGAAAATAATAATAGTGCAAGAGTGCCGTGGACTAAGCTGAAATCTGCAAACATTTTATTCAACAGGAGAAGACAAGGTAAAATGGGCTCTTTGTTAGATCAACAATAATGCATATGAGAGCCACTCAACATTTTCATCGTGGTCTTCTCATCGGTATGACTCAATAAAAAAGAAACACACTGAAATATTTTGGGAGTTCTTGTTTTTCTGGAACAATCAAATAAAAGGCAAAAGCAAAAACGAGAAAAACTATTTACATAGGAAAGCTCCCAACAAACAAAAGAATAACAAGGAAATCTTTTCGGGTTTTCTTTTTAGCATGACAGCTAACTACTCTAGAAAGAAAAATAAAAAAGAAGCAGGAAATATTTTTGGATTTTCTCAAAGTTTTTCAAACACACAAGAAGAAAGTGAGAAAATAAATTTAACATGATAATACAATGAAAAAGTGTGGACACCAACATCTGGAATGAAACGTGTGAACATGAATGTAATGTCAGTGGGAATACGTACTCCCCCAAGCTAATGCTTTTGGCCTAACTTTGTAATCAGTTAGTAGTCGACTGCTGAGGTTTGGGCACCCATGGATCCCACTGATGAGGTTCGTCCTCTGCTGCAGCCTGGTTGTTCCGGTAGACGATGATATCTGCAGGCATAATCCTGTATCCGCCCTAGCAATAGGATCAAACAAAGCAGGTGTAGGCAATGGAATAATATCACGAATTCTCACACTATAAACCAAGTTATACGGAATAGGGATGTTAGGATAATCAGTAGCAATAAACTAGTGGTATTCCATGGCTACGGGATCTAGGTAAACCTTGGGCAAAGGATGATCATGCAGGCGTACCTCAACATTAAAGCAAGCCGCCAAACGAGTAGTGTAAATGCCACCATGTGTTTTACCCTTCGACTTATTAAGGTGCAGGCGACGTGCCACAATAGCTCCCAAGCTATAAGTGTTGTCGCCCACTAGTGCATGACGTAAAATAGCAAGGTCTAGGGCACTGAGTGCACCCACCTTCTCTCTAGCAAGCAAGCATTTTGCAATGAAAATTGTGAAATAATGAACAGCGGGAAAATGCAAGCCAGCGGCGGTGATACTCGACACCCCTCTCTCATCACCCACTGTGAGAGTACAATAGAAACCCTCAAACTCTGTAGTCCTAGGCTCTACCAAACCTCCATCAGAAGGAAGTAGGCATATCTCACATAACTCAGTAAGCGGTATCTGATGGGGTTCAGCATATAAATTAAACTGCACCTCAGCAGGATTATTCCTAGGAAGGAAATTAAAACTTTGCACAAAGGTGTTAGTGAGGAGATGATACTGTTCACATTCAGCTGTGATGAAGTCGGTGAGGCCGGCATTAGCATCATATTGTGAAAACTCTTGAAGGATTCCAGCCCCTTCCATGAACGTGGTATGCGGTCATTCGCACGGCCGTACTTCCGGCAGTCTCCGGGTATGAAGGTCACTGTCAGACGACTCCCCAATAACTCCCTTAGAGCTCTTCTTGGAAGAAAACTTCCTAAAGATATTCATCTTTTTCATATGAACAAAATTCTGAAATTTTTAGTCCACAAAATTTTCTCAACAAAACTTTACAAGATTGATAGCAACTACTCATAGGGATACATAGAGGCCATAGCAAGCATTTAAACTACTTAGAACTCTAAGAATTCAACATGCAAGCTCATCTACAACAGAACCAAGAGTAGCTAATTATTCAAAATATAAACCACTAAAACAAAAGCTAATTGGACAAACGGAGGAGTCACATACCAAGCAACAATCCCCCGAAACAGTTTAGGAAACGGAGCTTCGAGCAAAGAGATCAAAATTCGCGGGTTTGAGAGCAAGAACACGAGAGAGAGAGAGAGAGAGCAATGGTGATTTTTTTCTGGAGGTAGGTGATGATGTGGTATGAATAGATAAGTGAGGGGGCCCACGTGGGGACCACAACCGACTAGGGCGCGCCTGGGGGTCCTGGCGCGCCTAGGTGGTTTGTGCCCACCTGGTGCACCTTCATCTGATGTTATTTGCATCAAAAATTCATAGATATTCAAGAAAAATCGTATTAAATTTAAGAGCATTTTGAGAACTTTTATTTTTGGGTCATTTTTTTTATTCCACGGTAAATTCAGAAAACAGGCAAAACATGGCATTTTATTTTATTTAACTAATAAAAACAGAAAAACAAAAGGTAGGGACAGAAGGTAGTGCTCACTAAATTCATCAACATCATACCTCTCAAAAATGATCCATTAATAAGGTTGATCAGGTCTTATTAACAACCAATTTTGATTAGCATGAAACCGAAGAACTTTCGTACATCACTAAGTTACCTCAACGGGGATATGAATGTTCCCAACAATAAGTATTGCATATTTGTTTTTGGCAGTAGGTAGAGGTAGTTGAAAACTTCCAATAGTGATTATCGGAGATTTTTCAATAACATTAATACCATTCACTTGGAATTGTTTCTTCGGAAAGTGCACCGTATGCTCATTACCATTGATATGAAAAGTGAACTTGCTTTTCTTGCAATCAATAACAGCCTCTGCGGTATTCTATAAGGGTTTGCCAAGGATAATCGACATGTTGTCGTCCTCAGGCATCTCAAGTATAACAAAGTCAGTCAAAATAGTAACATTAGCAACAACAACGGGCACATCCTCACAAATACCGGTAGGTATTGTAGTTGATTTGTCAGCCATTTGCAAATATATTTCAGTAGGTGTGAGTTTATTTAAATCAAGTCTTTTATATAAAGATAAAGACATAACACTAACACCAGCTCCCAAGTCACATAAAGCAGTTTTCACATAATTACTTTTGATGGAGCAATGTATAGTTGGTGTCGGGAAAACGACACCTATGGGATCCTGAGGACCCCTTCCGCGGTTGGCAGGGGTGAAGAGCTGTGCAAAGAGTAGGTCTAACGATCAGCGTGAGGGGATTTTTACCCAGGTTCGGGTAGCAAATGATGCTTAAAACCCTAGTCCGGCTTGTTTGTGTTTATCTTGTGTTCTTCAGTTCTTGGACTAGCTACTATGTGTGCCCAGTCCAAAAAGTCTGAATCCTTCCACAGTACGCCTCGTGCCTCCTTTTATATGTCAAGAGGGTTGCCACAATGCCACAATGGTGTACAAGTTTATCACCTGATATCGTAGGACAAATGCATTTAATGTAATGCCTACGTGCCCTCTTGCTTTATCGGGGGCGGCAACATAGCTCATCCTATTCATCTCCGCCTCGCCTTGCTTCGACCCGCGTCCAAGCTGACGAGGCATGCAACGCCATGCTAGCCGGTTGATCGCTGTGCTGGCGCGGTGACAGGGCCTTCACGAAGATCTGGATGCCACCACGCAGGTGCTCGACTAGTTGGCCTAGAAGTTGCATGCTGCCATGCAGGCGCTTGCCTAGTTGGCGGGCTGGTTGCCGCGTCGGAACAGCCGCGGGGCAGCGAAACTTTGGTAGGTGTAGGCCTGGCCGTGGCCCCGCAGATGCCCCTGGCAAGGGTCTTGCTGGGGTCTCGCGGTCATCCCCGGCAAGTATCTTGCCAGGGGTCTTCGTCTTCTGGTTCTTATCTAGACTCACAGGACTTTGGTCTTCACAAATATCTACACGCCACCATGCACGCGACCCTGAGTCTTGGTCTCGAAGTTGTCGATGGTGTCAGAACTCTCAGGCTCAAGGGTGGCGGCCTTGCTGGTGTTGGGCAAGTCGCCCCGGCAAGGCGCTTGCTGGGGCTATGTAGGGCGCCCCAGCAAGGGTGATGTCGGGGGAAGTCCATCTTGCCCCTTTTCTCTTCATGCCTCTTGCTTGAGTGCTGCCTTAGCAGTCTCTACCTTTCCATCCTCTGCCCCGCCGAGCATGGTCGCAGGTGTGGCTACGACTGCTCGTACACAAGTAAAGGGGTACAGAAAGGCCCCTACTTTTGAACACCGACAGGAGCCCCCGGGGCCTGGGCCACACATAAGCGTGAAGCGTTGTTGGGCCAGGCCCAGAATGGTGCGCGGGCATGTGTGCCAGAGTTTTAACCATGGTAATTTCTCCGCCAGTTGTGCTTCCCCGCGATTCGCATTGAGTGCGTGACGTGGGGGTCGTGCGTGGGACGATTGCAGCATGCTTGCATCACCTCGTGGTGAACAGTAAAGAGGCGGACCGCGTCTTCCCCATAAAAAAGAGGAAACCGCAGGGGCGCTGCTCATTTACAAATTGGACTCGTGTCGTGGCCTTTATGGCGCCCGCGTAGAACGATCACAGGGTGGGAAACGGTCATCCCACTTGTCTTCTTAATTCCGGCTCGCCCACCACGTGTCCCCCATGCCTCGGGGAGGGTAGGTGGTGGATACGGAGGGCACGCGCCTTAACTCCGAGGCGGGAAGCCGGGCGTTGCCGATTGGAGTGACGGGTCGGTCCTGATTCCCTACACCTCTGGCGGCCGGATTGGTTGAGTGGGGCGGCCGCCATTAGGTCGGGGGGCCGAGCCCCAATTCTTCCCCTCTATAAAAAAAGGGAGAGGGACAGCGCCCTTCGACATTCATCTCCTTCCTGCTTGGTCCCTTTCTTCCACTCGCCATGGTGAGAGGGCACGTCGGCGCTCCAACGGCAGTGACGAGGGCTTCTACTCGACAGCGTGTCCCCCCAACTCCGGAGCTCGTGGCGGTGGAGCCCGCTGTGAGAGGAAGAGGAAAGGGGTGAGGCCGAGGCCGTCGTGGCGCTCGGGGGAGAGGAGGACGGGGCGGCGCACCGGCCGCGCTTCCGCCAAGGGCTCTTCTCCCAATGGAGGGCCATGTCGGAGACCAACCCCGCGAGTTCTTCATCGGGTTGTACAAGCCAGTGTGTGGTTGATAAGTCTCCAATGTATCTATAATTTATGAAGTATTCATGCCAATATATTATCATTCTTGGATGTTTTACAATCATTTTATAGCAACTTTATATCATTTTTTGGGACTAACCTATTGACCTAGTGCCCAGTGTTAGTTGCTGTTTTTTTGCTTGTTTTTTATACATCGCAGAAATTCAATATCAAACGGAGTCCAAACACCGCGAAACTTTACAGAGATTTTTTTGGACCAGAAGGAACCAAATGGGCTAGGGCTGCACCTAGGGGTGCCACGAGGGGGGCACAACCCACCAGGGCACGCCAGGGCCCCTTGGCGCACCCAAGTGGGTTGTGCCCACCTCGGTGGCCTCTCGTACCCCTTCTTTGCACTATAAATTCCCAAATATTCCAAAACCCCTAGGGGTTAAACTAGATCAGAAGTTCTGCCGCCGCAGGGCTCCGTAGCCACCGAAAACCAATCAAGACCCGTCCCGGCACCTTGCCGGAGGGGGGAATCATCGCTGGTGGCCATCTTCATCATCTCGGCGGCCACCACGATGAGGAGGGAGTAGTCCACCATCGAGGCTGAGGGTTTGTACCAGTAGCTATGTGTTTAATCTCTCTCTCTCTCTCGTGGTCTATATCATGGGCTTTGTTAATATAGTCAGATCATATGATGTTTCTTCCCTCTATACTCTTGTTGTGATGAATTGAATCTTTACCCTTTGAAGTTTTGTCATATCGGATTGAATATTCAGAGATGAGAACACATGATATATGTCTTGCGGTATGAATACTTGAGGTGACAATTGGGGTATCTTATTGATTCACTTGATATATGTTATGGCATTCAACTCGCCGATTCCCGCGGTGATATTGGGGTAATCTATGCATAGGGGTTGATGCATGTTTTTCTTTGGTAGAAACTTAGGGGTCTCTTTATAGTTCTTTGTGTGGATTGAGTATTATGAATATGAATATGCTTTGGTGTTATTCTAATACGAACTCTAGGATAGATCGAACGGAAACAATAGCTTTGTGTTATTTTAGTATGAACTCTTGAATAGATCGATCGGAAAGAATAGCTTTGAGGTGGCTTCGTATCCTACAAACAATTCATGTCTTTTGTTCTCCGCTAATAGGAACTCGGGAGTGATTCTTCGTTACACTTTCAGGGATAATCATATGATCCAACTATGTTAGCGTTGTTGAGAGATTGCACTAGCGAAAGTACGGACCCTAGGCCTTGTTTTTAAGCATTGAAATACCGTTTTTGTGCCCGTTTACTATTTTCTACCTTGTTGTTTTTATTTATTCAGATTATAAAAATATATTTCTACCATCAATATTACACTTTTATCACCATCTCTTCACCGAACTAGTGCACCTATACAATTTGCCATTGTATTGGGTGTGTTGGGGACACAAGCGATTTCTTGTATTTGGTTGCAGGATCATTTGACAGAGACCATCTTCATCTTACACCTCTCACAGATTGATAAACCTTAGGTAATCCACTTGAGGGAAAATTGCTACTGTCCTACAAAACTCTGCGCCTGGAGGCCCAACACATGTCTAGAAGAATAAAGTTGTGTAGTAGACAGCATGCTCTTTTCGGGCGCCGTTGCCGGGGAGGTGAGTGCTTGAAGGTATATCTTTAGATCTTGCAATTGACTCTTTTAGTTTCTTGTTTTATCACTAGTTTGGTTTATGAAAGAAAACTACAAAAAATGGAATTTAGGTTGCATCCTATTATTGATCATCTTTATAATATCTTTCTTGGAAATGATGGTTCAGAAAATTGTGCTCAATTGCTAGAAGAAGAAGTAAATAAAATGCTTGGCACAAAATATTTGAATGATGAGCATGATTGCAATGTTGTTAGTGTGAATTCTTTGAATATCCAAAATGCTAATGATGATTTCACAAGTCATGACAAAAATGTTTCTTATAAGCATGTCACTTTTTGTGGAGTGAATTGGGAGTGCCTTTGCACACCAAAAAGGGAAGATAGATTTTGTAAGAAGCATAAATATTTAGAAATGAAAAGGTTGCAAGAGAGGCTAGATGATTGTGGTGAAAGATGTAATTTTTTCGCAATCCTTGTAAACTTTGCAATGAACATGGTCATTTAAATCTCCAATGCAAATTGTCTCATGATCAAATCATGTCCAAAAATTGTGATAACTTGATTTCCCTTGAGCATCATAAAGTGCTTAGTCTTCTTTTGGGGTATGAAGAAATGAAACATATAACTAAGGGTTTTCCAAATCCCGAGAGATTTCTTGGTTCTGATCTAGAAGAAATTTATATATTTTGTACGGTAAATTGCATTGAGAATCCTTTTATTGCCAACTACTTAAAGACAAGAAAACAAATAGAATATGAAGAGAGTACTAATGAAAGGGAAAATATTTCCCAATACCCACCAAGTGTTTATTATGATGAATCAGGTAATGAGGTGGAGCTTCCTATCCAATCAATCTCTTCAACAAAAAGCTTGAAAGAATTAATTAAACCCACACATGGTGTGGTGAAGAAGAAGAAAAGAAGAAAGAAGAGAGGTAAAAAGGTATCTCTCCCAAATAATGTTGCTCCTACTATTGTTGTGCCTCATGAAAATGAATCAAAAATAATTGTGGATGATGATGCACTTGATGATGATTTTCTTATGCCTATTGCTTGTTGTGATGATTATGATTGGGAAGATATTGATACTTATTATAATCTTGGAAATCTTTGTAGCACTTGCTTGGAGGAATATGGTAATAATGTTTGCTATACTATTGGTGCCATTCATGCTATTGATAAGAATGATTGTGATGATATGAAAAACCACAAGCTTGGGGATGCTTTGTTTGATGAGTATGATATGTTTGAAGATTTATTTGCTAGAAATAATGCTTGTCCTAATCTTGGGGATGCTTTGCTTAATGAATATGATCCTTTGATTCCTTCTACTCTCGATAAGAAAATTTATTATGATGATAGCATGCCTCCTATTTATGATGATTACATTGAGGAAAGTGGGTTTGGAAGAGTGTCAACTCTAGGTAGTAGTGATCCCACTATTTTGGAGGGTGCTGAATCTTATTACAATATTGATGAAAGTGGATTTGGAGAGGTCACGACTTTATTTAGTGATACATCCACTATTTTGGAAGAGCTTTCAATTGATTATGACAATGAAGTTGCTATCTATGATTATTATTATGATGACATATATGCCATAAAGAGTGATAAATCTTCTATGCTTGTGCATCATGAAAAGAGTCTTGTATGTGATGGTTATATTGTTGAATTTGTTGGGGATATGACTACCAGATATGACCCGCCCAGGAGGGGTCGGGTCAACCACAATGGTGGTTCACCTGTATGAAGCCCAAGAGTATACAAGATGGCGGTTCACAGTTAGGCTTATAATAGGCCCAAGCCCAGAAGCGGCTTAAGGCCCGTAAGTATAAACTGCCATGTATGAATAGACTTGTAATGTAAGGCATGTAAGATACGTCACCGAGCCGGACACGTTGTATGAGCCGGCCGGGACTCTGTATGTCGTAGGGCGTCAACCCGTGTATATAAGGGGACGACCCGGTAGCGGCTTAGGGTAAGAAACAACAGATCGAGAGCCAGGTTAAGTGTATTAGCTCCCTGATGATCGAAACCCTAGCAATACCACCTCAAACTGAATTAGGCTTTTACCTTCACCGCAAGGGGCCGAACCAGTATAAACTCCTCGTGTCCTTTGTCCCGTTTAACCCCTTTAAGCTTCATAGTTGTGATGGCTCCACGATTAAGTCCTCTCACTAGGACATCTGTCGTGACAATTCCACGATAGTAGGAGCCCACCGTGGGGCCTGCGCACGGTGGATTTGAGTTCTTGAAGGGTAGCTTCGAAGGGCTCAAGGGATACGTTGTGGGCTGGATAACCAAGAGTCGTCGCGTCAAGCTCTACATCGACGACGCAGGCTGGGGCCCCGATGACGGCTCAATTGAGTACGGGTACCGGTCCCCTTCGGCGGAATCCACGTCTTCATCGGCCAGATTGGCGAGTCGGGCCCTAAGCCGGACGTCTGCACCGACATCATCAAGACGGCTCAGCGCGCGAGACCCGCCCGGACTCAGCCTGCCATGAAGCGTGCCTTCGTGTGATGCATCCATGGAGGAGAATTTTCTGAAGGATCTGTGTCTGGCGATGAGACGACCATCTACTCTGAGGGTGGGTCATCCACAGGTGAGACGGATTCATTGTATCAATTGCAAGACGGTGGCCTTGGGGGCTGTTCCGATGGCAGCAGTATTCCGGACCCCTTTGAGCCGCCAAGCAGGGCAGGGATCTTCATGACTGGCATGCAGCCCATTCAAAACTCTACGGCTGCGGCAGCGATAACCTCCGGGTCAGCGGCGGCCGGGGTAGGAGGCCCTGTGCGGCTGCCGGCTCAGGTACTGATGGATCTCATGGATAGGATGACAGCCCTGTTAACTGTCGTGGTTAACCCAGTGGATTAGGCTCAGCATGATGCAGAAGTGGCACGGTTATGTGAGGAGGTAGCACAAGCCAAGGAAAACCTAGCAGCGAAGGACCTCAGGATGGCCGCGGAGCAGGCGGCTTTGGATGCTCGAGCTCAGCAGATTCAGTCAAAGGCTTTCCAGCTTACGATGGATTTGAACGTGTCAAATGAGGTCATGAGGAGAAGACACCAGAAGGCTCAGTCCCATATGCCTCTAACTTATGATCCTAGAAACCTCTTCGGCATACTCGGTGCAGGCCCCAGTAACCCGCCGGAGGTAAACCGGGTAGCAACGCCCGGGGCTGGGGTGCCAGTTCAGCCACGAGTGATGGAACCTCCTCGCATGAATACTGCTCCACCTCCTTATATACCAACACCGCTGGGTCACTATTCTAACCCTTTGGAGAACATGATTGCTGCGGCGGCGTGATTGGCGGCTCTCCCAGCGGAAGGTGACTCTTCGACGGTGATTGAAACCCGAAGGGTCAGAGAACTTGTTCAGACGGCTCTGGCATGGCAGGAGGCATATTCTTATAGTCGAGATAGGATTCATTCGACCCCTCACCCAAGCCGGAGCCCGAGTTATAGCAGGCACATAGATTCAGCAGGCGTTTCAAGCAACGCCCGGCGCCATGACCAGCCATGCGGGCATGACCCGGCACGTGATTGAGCTCTTAACTTGGTTGACCAGGACAGGATCCGCCAAGAGGTTGAGCGGGCGGCTCAACAGGCAGCTGAGCAGGCGGTGAGGGAGTCCTGGACTAAGGGGTCCTCGGGCGTCCAGCCTGTTATCCATGGGCCGGACTGATGGGCTGTGAAGACATGAAGACCGAAGACTGTACCTGTGTCTGAATTGGACTCTCCTTGGCGTGGAAGGCAAGCTTGGCGACCGACTATGAAGATTCCTTCTTATGTAACTGACTCTATGTAAACCCTACATCCCCTCGGTGTCTATATAAACCGGAGGGGATAGTCCGGAAAGGATATATTCATTACCATAGTCATACAGGTTAGAGTCCTAGGGTTTAGCCTTTACGATCTTGTGGTATATCAACTCTTCTAACACCCATATTCATCAATATCAATCAAGCAGCACGTAGGGTATTACCTCCATAGAGAGGGCCCGAACCTGGGTAAACATTGTGTCCCCTATCTCCTGTTACCATCAATCCTAGACGCACAGTTCGGGACACCCTACCCGAGATCCACCGGTTTTGACACCGACATTGGTGCTTTCATTGAGAGTTCCACTGTGCCATCCACGAAAGGTTCGATGGATCCTTCAATCGTCTACAGTGATGCTGTCGAAGGAGAAACCTTCCTCCCGGACAGATTTTCATGTTCGGCGGCTTCGTACGGCGGGCCAACTCGCTTGGCCATCTGGAGCAGATCGATAGCTACGCCCCTGGCCATCAGGTCAGGTTTGGAAGCTTGAACTACATCGTGGATATCCGTGGAGACTTTATCTTCAATGGATTTGAGACCGCAGCGATTGCTCCCCCTCGCTCCGATGAACATGACCTAAATCTGTCACCGGATCACATCCAACAGATGGTCCCTGCTGCTACGACGGCCTTAGAACCGGAGCAGATCATGCCATCCGAAGCCACGGAGTCCCCGGCGTTGGAGCCGTACACGGACTTGGTACCCTGCGATATCTACGTCAATGGAACTCCGGACTCGTCTCTGGCTATGAGTTCTGAATCGAGAATGCCTGCGGACACCGAGCTGGACCAGTTATCGATTTTCGAATTTAGCGCCACAGACATCTTCCAGCACGCACCTTTGGGTGATGTGCTAAACTCTTTAAAGAACTTGTCCTTGGAGAAGGTCTCACAGCCGAACTATGTCCGGTTCGAGCGAGAGGCTGGTGATGGGAAATTTTGTTTCCCACCCCCCACCCACTTCATAGCCACTGTCGACAATTTAACCGACGTGCTCGATTATGGCTCCAAAGACATCGACGGTATGGACGAGGATGCCGACATGGAGCAAGGCCAAGACCCACCGTTCATTGGACGTTGGACGGCCACCTCTTCGTATGATGTGTACATGGTCGACACACCTAAAGAAGCTAGTGACGATGACAAAGGGGATCCAGTCACGGATAAACCTTCTAAGACATAGTCCAAGCGTCGGCGCCCCAAACACCGCTCCAAGCCTCGTCGCTCAAAAAATGACAACACTAGCACTAGAGAAAATGGTACTCCAGGCGACGCCAAAAACAATGAAGACCCTGTTGGAGCCGCATCCGAACAGGAGGAACAAGACAATAGGCAAGATGACCCTGATAAACAGGCCACGCCCAATGACTCGGATAATGATAGTTATCGTCCAGTCTCCGAAGATGAGGAGAGCCTCGGCAGCGAGGGTTTCATCATGCCTGAGGCACCCCTAGAGCAGGAACGCTTCAAGCACCAGCTAATAGCCACTGCCAGAAGCCTGAAAAAGAAACAACAGCAGCTCCAGGCTGATCAAAACTTGCTCATTGACAGGTGGACTGACGTCCTGGTAGCCGAAGAATACGGCCTCGAGCGCCAAGTCAAGAGTTACCCAAAGCATAAACTGCTACCTCAGTTTGATGAGGAGGCACCAAATCCCATACCTCCCTCACGCAATGCGGACCAACCACCATGCGGTCGGGATAGTGCGGTAGACCGACCACCCCACGGTCGGGATAAAGCGGCAACTCAGGCCGAACAACTTCGTGCCCCACCACCTCGCAAAAACAGGGACAGAATAGCTAAGGACCATACATACGACCTTCGGCAGGAGCTGGACAGCAGAGCAGGACACACCAGATCAATCTATGGATCGCGAGGACGCTTCCCGACTCGGGATGACGGCTACCTATTCGGGCGTGACAAACCTAGTCACACCTGGGCCGATAACCGCAGACGCACTCCATCAGAGGTGTGCCGTGATGCGGACCAATATAGAAGTGCCGCACACCCTTTCTGCTTCACAAATGAGGTGTTGGACCATGACTTCCCCGAGGGGTTCAAGCCCGTCAATATCGAATCATACGACGGAACAACCGACCCTGCAATATGGGTCGAAGATTTTATTCTCCACATCCACATGGCCCGAGGAGATGACCTCCACGCTATCAAATACCTCCCATTAAAGCTCAAAGGACCAGCTCGCCACTGGCTGAACAGCCTGCCTGAAAATTCCATCGACAGCTGGGAGGACTTGGAAGAAGCCTTCCTAGACAACTTCCAAGGTACATATGTCCGGCCACCCGATGCCGATGACCTAAGCCACATAGTTCAACAACCCGGAGAATTAGCTAGAAAATTCTGGACTAGGTTCCTAACCAAAAAGAACCAGATCGTTGATTGTCCAGATGCCGAAGCCCTAGTGGCCTTTAAACACAACATCCGTGACGAATGGCTAGCCCGCCACCTCGGCCAAGAAAAGCCAAGATCCATGGCAGCCCTCACGACACTTATGACCCGCTTTTGCATGGGAGAAGATAGTTGGCTGGCTCGCAGTACAAACACAGCCAACGAAGCAGGCCCCTCCGAGGCCAAAAATAGCACCAGCAAGCTCCGGCGCAACAGACAAAAACGCCGAAGCAATGGCGATAACACCGATGACACCACAGTTCATGTCGGACTCAGCGGCTCCAAATCCGGCCAGCGAAAGAAGCCCTACAAAAGGAACGGCGGAGGACCATCCAACTTGGACCGCATACTCGATCGTCCTTGCCAGATACATGGCACCCCAGACAAACCGGCCAACCATACTAACAGAGATTGCCGTGTCCTTAAGCAAACCAGCAAGGTAAATAGCAGAAATAAGGAAGGGGAATCGCAGAGCGAGGACAAAGACGAGGAGCCTCGGCAGCCGAACACTGGGGGCAGAAGAAATTCCCGCCTCAAGTCAAAATGGTGAACATGATATACGCTACACACATCCCCAAAAGGGAGCGCAAGCACGCACTTAGGGACATTTACGCGGTAGAGCCAGTCGCCCCAAAGTTCAACCCATGGTGGTCATTCCCGATCACCTTCGATCGTAGTGATCATCCAACTAGCATCCGTCATGGCGGTTCGGCCGCATTGGTACTGGACCCAATCATCAACGGATTTCACATGAAACGAGTCCTAATGGACGGTGTTAGCAGCCTCAACCTGCTCTATCAGGATACAGTATGCAAATTGGCGTTAATCCCTCATGAATCAAGCCCATGATAACTACCTTTAAAGGAGTTATACCAGGCATAGAAGCCCGCTATACGGGCTCGATCACGCTGGAGGTGGTCTTCGGTTCCCCGGATAACTTTCGAAGCAAAGAGCTAATCTTCGATATCATCCCCTTCCGCAACGGCTACCACGCACTGCTCGGACGAACTGTGTTTGCTAAATTCAACGCGGTGCCGCATTAATCTTATCTCAAGCTCAAGATGCCCGGTCCACGCGGCGTCATTACAGTAAATGGAAACACGGGACGTTCCCTCCGCACAGAGGAACATACCGCAGCCCTAGCGGCAGAAGTACAGAGCGGCCTTCTCAAGCGGCACCATAATCCGGCCGCCGAACCCATGGACATCGTCAAGAAGTTCCGGACTACACTGCAAAAGGGCAGCCCGGTTCTTCAAGAGCCGAATTAGTAAATTCGGCCTCCGTCCCAGCCCCGAGGAGGAAAGGACATCCGTGCCGTGCGTACATAATTATGCACTCAAAACCTCATGGGTACTGACGGAGGCATAACTCACTCGCGATCCACAGTGCGGCTTGACCGACCCTGGGATTCACATGCCTTTATTTTTTCTTTTTTATTATCACTTGTCTTTTCTCTTTTCGAGGTCTATATGGACGACATGCTTATAGAACACACCAAGGAGGCAAGAAGCTCTGGCATACAAGGGAATCCCCAGGTGGTCTGTATTAAACGATTGACATACTTGTTTTACATACCCGCACGTAGCTCGCCCTTGGTTGCGACATGTTAAATAGATTTACTTGCTTATCACATTACTCGCACAAAGTACGCCTCGACGTACTAATTACATCACAATGGTGAATAAATGGTGACGTCAGCTTATTACTTAATTTTTCCTGTTTCCACACCTTTGTGTATATTATATATTACACACGTACACTATGGTACGTATTACTGCGCCAGGGGCTCCATTACACCCCGTTATATGGCAATAAAAGTCCGAACACTTTTTTCAGTATAGTTCGGCACCCCAAACTTATAGCATTATATGCATCAGCTTTGAATCATGTCTTTGGTCAATAGTTGGGTTGCCCTGCTCATGTGCTTACTACCTTATGTACCACTATATTGGCTAAGGTAGTAAAGGGAGAACTACTGCGATTGTGTCCCGGTTCTTCCGGACGAGCACCTCAGTAGAAAAAGGTGAAAACTGACTGTCACGATGCGGCGAGAGCCAGTCAGTTGTTCGAGAGGTTCCAAACCGTTAGAGATTTTTTTCTGCTTCGTGTGAAGAATCGGTCCCTTCGATTAGGCGTGTATAATGCCCCTAGTTCGGCCTTCCGAATACCAGGGGCTTCTCCAACTTTTTTAATTGTCAAACTCCTATGGCTAAGTGAGGGCGGTAAAGGCCGCATAGTCTGATTGCCATGTTCGTTGCACTAAACACCTCCTTTAAGGACCAGAATGTGGAGTAAAGAGTGTTTAGATTATCCCGAACACCCCCGCACTATCTATGTGGGGGCAGAAGCCAACGACTGGTGAACCCTCAGATTTCATAAACAGCCGCACAGGAGGTAAAATGTAAATCATAAGCATTATAATACAAAACATTACTGCTCCATATTACAGGACAGGATAATACAAATGTTCTCATGGGAAAATAATATCCTTCAAACATTGTTCCGCCGCAAGGTGGGACCCCTCCAGGACGCCATCAAAATAGAGCTCGGGTCGACGATGCTCCTTGCCCTCCGGCGGTCCCTCGGTCATCAGCTTCTTGGCATCCAGCTTTGCCCAATGCGTCTTGACGCGGGCAAAGGCCATACGTGCACCTTCAATACAGACCGACCGCTTCATGGTTTCGAGCCGCGGACAGGCATTTACAAGCTGCTTAACAAGTCCGAACTAGCTGCTAGGTACAGGCTCAGCAGGACACAGCCAGACTATCAGGTACTTCATGGCTAGCTCTGCCAACTTGTGTAGCTTGACCAACTGCTTCAGCTGGTCGAGGAAGGGCAACGGATATTCGGGTCCAAGATACTGGGAACAGAATAGCTTCTCCGTAGACATCCCTTCTTCGGCTCTGTAATGCTCGGCAGCATCCGATATACTGCACGGCAGATCCGCAAACGCCCCTGGAAAACCCGAATTCGGATAAGTACATGGAACGTTTCTTTTACATACTTGCTTTGCATGGTGAAATAATTACCCTCCGCAATCTCCTTGGCCGCCTAAATTTCCTGGAGGGCGTTCTGGGCTTCGGCTTGTGCATCCTGTGTGCTCCGGCGGGCCTTCGCCAGTTCGGACTCTTGTGCCTTACAATCGTGCTCCAAGGACTCAAATCTCTTGATCGCATCCTGGAGCTGTTGTTGCGCCTCGCCGACCCGGGCCTCGTGCTTCTCACGCGTGGCACGTTCCTTGGACGCTTTGTCCTCGGCCTCGGCCAACGCCATTTTGAGTGCTGCCACCTCGGTCATGGCCCCTAATAAAGTTGACGACAACTCAGTCTGGATGGACTTTTTTTTCTTAAAAGGTACCAGCAGATCAGCACATACCTTGGCTATCCTCTAGCTGCTTCTTTACGAGGTCGAGCTCTTCCTCGGCCCGCTCCAGTTTCTACTTCAGTCCAGAGACCTTTGCAGCACGAGCGGTGGCAGCCTGCAGCGACGCCTGCTTATTCACAAAGACAACTTACGTTAGACTCCTACGATATTTCTTTTTGATCCTATGTTCGGCTTCTTCTTTCCGAACACCAAACAGAGCATCGGGGGCTACTGTCTATACTGTGATATTCTTCCTACGAATGCATTACTTACCTCAAAGCCTGATAGAAGGCTAGTGCAGGCTTCAGTCAGTCCGCTTTTCACGAACTGGACCTTCTCTATTACCGTTCCCATAAGGGTGCGGTGTGCATCCATAATAGAGGCCCCTCGTAGCGCCTCCAATAGGTTATCCGGTGCCTCTAGTTGGATAGAGGTCATTGGCGGAACAGGCACACTCCCTCCTTTCGGAGCATGCCATTCCCTGGACTCCGGAGCCGCATAGGTCTCCGGAATGGTATCTGGCTCAGGTCCGAAGGGAACCCGGCCCCCGTCGCCGGTCCTCGCAGGGGCTTTTTCCCCCATGCGTCCGGCAAGTGAGGAATCGTCCTGTGGCACCGCCTCGACGATCTCCGGAAGCCCCCCCCCCCCCCCGGTCGGGGAAGGCCTTTTGCGACACCACCTCGTCGTCACCCTTGGGAGAGACGAAATGAGCAGGTGGCGGAGACATGCTAGCCATCTCCTTTGAGCCTAGCGATACCTCTGACGAAGATCGCGGGGAGCCATCTCGCGCTGGACTGCAATAACAAGGTTTAAGGTATATCAATATCACAAACCGGGAAAGCCAGATGTTTTCGGATCCTGGTACTTACGAGGAGGCCTAAGGCTTGGTCCGGCGAGGTCACTCCAGACTGCTGTCCACATCCCACACGGAGTTATCCGCGTGGGAACCTCTAACCCTTTTAGGCGCTTTCGCCTCCGGATTTGTGGAGGCCACTCTCTTCTTCCTCCCCACTTCAGGTGGGGAGTCGCCTTCTTCTTCCTCTTCGTCATCGTCGTCAGCGGACGAAGAGGAAGTCTCGTCTTCGGACATCATGTCCGAAGCGCCTTTTTGGTGAAGGCCCTTCTTGGCCCCTTTGGCCGCTTTCTTGGCTGTCTTCTCCAGCACCTCATAAGGTGCTGGAAAAAGCATTTTCGTCAACAATGGGAATTCTTGCTCTTCAGGCAGCGGAGTCGGATTGTTAATCCCCTTGGCTATCTTGATCTAGGCCTGAAAACACGGGTAGGAAGGCTTAGGCTTTTTTCTCAAAATATGCTAGTAAAGGGTACGCCTTGAAAACATTAGAAGAGCTTACTGGGTTAGCCTGGCGTTTTAAGCTAAGCCCGCGATCTTCGGTGGTGGGCGGTGGCGTCTCGCCGGCCTTGAAGAGCACTTTCCAGATTTCTTCATGCATTATGCCGAAGAGCTCTTGTAGCGTCTGGTGCTTGCTCGGATCATATTCCCATAGATAGCAAGTCTGGCGTTGGCACGGAAGAACCCGACAAATGAGCATGACCTGGACCACATTGATGAGCTTGATCTTCCTATCCATCATATTCTGGACACACGTCTGGAGCCCAGTCAGTTCGTCCGAGGGACCCCAGGTTAGGCCCCTCTCTTGCCAGGAGGTGAGCCGCATCGGGAATCTAGATCTGAATTCGAGGGCCGCCACCCAGTTGGCATCGCGCGGCTCGGTGATATAGAACCATCCCAATTGCCACCCTTTCACCGTCTCCGTAAACGAGCCTTTGGGCTAGGTGACGTTGGGCATCTTGCCCACCATAGCGCCTCCGCACTCTGCTTATTGGCCGCTCACCACCTTCGGCTTCATGTTGAAGGTCTTCAACCATAGGCCGAAATGAGGCGGGATGCGGAGGAAGTCCTAATACGTCTCCATCGTATCTACTTTTACAAACACTTTTTCCCTTGTTTTGGACTCTAACTTGCATGATTTGAATGGAACTAACCCGGACTGACGCTGTTTTCACCAGAATTACCATGGTGTTATTTATGTGCAGAAACAAACGTTCTCGGAATGACCTGAAACTTCACGGAGCCACTTTTTAGAAAATAAGAAAAATACCTGCAAAAGATGAAGGCCAGGGGGCCCACCACCTCTTCACGAGGGTGGGGGGCGCGCCTGCCCCCCTAGGGCGCGCCCCCTACCTCGTGGGCCCCCTGTTGCCTCTCCGACTCCAACTCCAACTCCATATATTGAGTTTCAGGGAGAAAAAAATCAGAGAGAAGAAATCATCGCGTTTTATGATACAGAGCCGCCGCCAAGCCCTAAAACATCTCGGGAGGGCTGATCCGGAGTCCGTTCGGGGCTCCGGAGAGGGGAATCCATTGCCATCGTCATCATCAACCATCTTCCATCACCAATTTCATGATGCTCACCGTCGTGCGTGAGTCATTCCATCGTAGGCTTGCTGGACGGTGATGGGTTGGATGGGATCTATCATGTAATAGAGTTAGTTTTGTTAGGGTTTGATCCCTAGTGTCCACTATGTTCTGAGATTGATGTTGCTATGACTTTGCTATGCTTAATGCTTGTCAGTAGGGCCCGAGTGCCATGATTTCAGATCTGAACCTATTATGTTTTCATCAATATATGAGTGTTCTTGATTCTATCTTGCAAGTCTATAGTCACCTATTATGTGTTATGATCCGTTAACCCCGAGGAGACAATAATCGGGATACTTACTGGTGATGACCGTAGTTTGAGGAGTTCATGTATTCACTATGTGTTAATGCTTTGTTCCGTTTCTCTATTAAAAGGAGGCCTTAATATCCCTTAGTTTCCGTAAGGACCCCGCTGCCACGGGAGGGTAGAACAAAAGATACCATGCAAGTTCTTTTCCATAAGCACGTATGACTATATTCGGAATACATGCCTACATTATATCAATGAACTGGAGCTAGTTCTGTGTCACCCTAGGTTATGACTGTTACATGATGAACCGCATCCGGCATAATTCTCTATCACCGATCCATTGCCTACGAGCTTTTCATATATTTTTCTTCGCTTATTTACTTTTCCGTTGCCATTGCTACCATCACTACAAAATACCAAAAACATTACTTTTACTACTGTTACCTTTTTGCTACCGTTACCACTACTATCATATTACTTCGCTACTAAACACTTTGCTGCAGATATTAAGTTTCCAGGTGTGGTTGAATTGACAACTCAGCTACTAATACTTGAGAATATTCTTTGGATCCCCTTGTGTCGAATCAATAAATTTGGGTTGAATACTCTACCCTCGAAAACTGTTGCGATCCCCTATACTTGTGGGTTATCAAGACTATTTTCTGGCGCCGTTGTCGGGGAGCATAGCTCTATTCTTTGAGTCACTTGGGATATATATCTGCTTATCATTATGAAGAACTTGAGAGATCCAAAAACCAAGATCTATCCCTCAACTACGAGGGGAGGTAAGGAACTGCCATCTAGCTCTACACTTGATTCACCTTCTGTTTTGAGTAAGCTTGCGACACCTACACCTGCTTCTGCTATTCGTTCTGATATGTCGCATGTTATTGATGATGCCACTTCTGCTATGCATGATACTTATGATGAAACTACCTCTATGCCTGATACTACTGTGCCACTTAGTGATTTCCTTGATGAACAATTTGCTAGGGCTAGAGAGATTGGAAATATTGAATCTGATGATACTGATGAAAGTGATGATGAAGAATCACTTGTTATTCCTAAGGGTTATGTTTTTGATCAAGAAGCTTCTTCAGCTATTTTAGCTTGCAAAAATAGAAATGAACTCAAAAGGTTATTAGCTAAATGGAGTAAGCAATCTGTAAATGCTAGAATGAAACCTGGCCCTGCTTTTGCTACTTCACCTATCTTTGTTACTGATAAGGATTATGAATTCTCTGTTGATCCTGATATAATTACTTTGGTTGAATCTGATCCTTTTCATGGTTATGAATCGGAGACTGTTGTGGCACATCTTACTACATTGAATGATATAGCCACCCTGTTCACTAAAGATGAGAGAACTCATTACTTTTATATCCTTAAAATATTTTCGTTCTCATTAAAAGGTGATGCTAAGATATGGTTTAATTCTCTTGATCCTGGTTGTGTACGTAGTCCCCGGGATATGATTTATTACTTCTCTGCTAAATATTTCCCTGCTCATAAGAAACAAGCTGCTTTAAGGGATATATATAATTTTGTGCAAATTGAAGAAGAGAGTCTCCCACAAGCTTGGGGGAGGCTTCTCCAATTACTTAATGCTTTGCCTGATCATCCTCTTAAGAAAAATGAAATACTTGATATCTTTTATAATGGACTAACCGATGCCTCCAGAGATTACCTGGATAGTTGTGCTGGTTCTGTTTTCAGGGAAAGAACAACATATGAAGCTGAAATTCTATTGAAAATATGTTGACAAATGAAAATAATTGGACACCTCCGGAGCCAATTCCTGAGCCTATTCCTAATCCAACTCCGAAGAAGAGGGGTATTCTATTTCTCAGTCCTGAAGATATGCAAGAGGCAAAGAAATCTATGAAAGAAAAAGGTATTAAAGCTAAAGACGTTAAGAATTTACCTCCTATTGAAGAAATACATGGTCTTAATTTACTGCCTGTTGAAGAAACATATAATCTTCATCCATTACCTATTGAAGAAACTCATGGTTTTGATAACCCGACACAGGTAGTAAAGGTAAATTCTCTCTATAGATATGATAAAGCTGAAATCCCATTTACTAAATTTGCTAGCCCATGCTTAGATGAGTTTGATAAATTTATGGCTAAGCAAGAAGACTTTAATGCTTATTTTGGTAGACAATTGAAATACAATTCAAATATGCTTGAACACTTGGGTGATTATATGGCTAATGTTAAAGGTGAACTTAAACTTATTAGTAAACATGCTTCTATGGTTACCACTCAAGTAGAACAAGTACTTAAATCTCAAAATGATTTGCTCAATGAATCGAATAGTAAAGATAATGATAATGTTGTTAGAGTGTCTACTAGAACTAGTAGAATGACTCAGGAACCTTTGTATCCTGAGGGCCATCCTAAGAGAATTGAGCAAGATTCTCAGAGAAATAATTTAGATGCACCTAGTCCTTCTAAAAGGAAGAAAAAGAAAAATGATAGGACTTTGCATGCTTCTAGTGATCCTATTGTTGAAACACCTGAGAATCCAAATGATATTTCTATTTCTGATGCTGAAACTCAATCTGGTAATGAACCTGAAACTAGTGATAATGTTAATAATAATGTTCATGATGATGCTCAACCTAGTAATGATAATGATATAGAAATTGAACCTGCTGTTGATCTTGATAACCCACAATCAAAGAATCAACGTTGATAAGAAAGATTTTGTTGCTAGGAAACATGGTAAAGAAAGAGAGCCTTGGGTTCAGAAACCCATGCCTTTTCCTCCCAAACCATCCAAGAAAAAGGATGATGGGGATTTTGAGCGCTTTGTTGAAATGATTAGACCTATCTTTTTGCATATGCGATTAACTGATATGCTTAAAACAAATCCTTATGCTAAGTACATGAAAGATATTATTACAAATGAAAGAAAGATATCCGAAGCTGAAATTTCCACCATGCTTGCTAATTATACTTTTAAGGGTGGAATACCAAAGAAACTTGGAGATCTAGGAGTACCCACTATACCATGCTCCATTAAAAGAAACTATGTTAAAACTGCTTTATGTGATCTTGGAGCCGGTGTTAGTGTTATGCCTCTCTCTTTATATCGTAGACTGGATTTGAATAAGTTGACACCTACTAAAATATCTTTGCAAATGGCTGATAAATCAACTGCTATACATGTCGGTATCTGTGAGGATGTGCCTGTTGTAGTTGCAAACGTTACTAATTTAACGGAGTTTGTTATTCTTGATATCCCCGAGGACGATAGTATGTCTATTATTCTTGGAAGACCCTTTTTGAATACTGCAGGGGCTGTTATTGATTGCACTAAAGGCAATGTCACTTTTCATGTTAATGGTAATGAGCATATGGTACACTTTCCGAGGAAACAACCTCAAGTTCATAGTATCAACTCTATTGGAAAAATGCCATCGATTATATTTGGAGCTTTTGAATTTTCTCTTCCTACTGTCAAGAAGAAATATGATATTCTTATTATTGGGGATGTTCATATCCCCGTTGAGGTAACACAGTGTTATTCGAAATTTCTCCGGTTCCATGTTATTCAGAATGAGTTCGTTAACAACACTTGATCAACCTTGTTAGTGGATTCCTTTTGATGATCATGAGTTGGATGAAACTAGAAGGCACAACCTTCTGTACCCCACTTTTACTTTCTGTTATTTATATTAAATAAAATAAAAATAAATATTTTTCTGTCTGTTATCTGATTATCCGTGCAATATAAAAATACCTCGAAAATAAAACTTCTCCAATTTCCCTGAAATTTAAAAATGATTTTTTTTCTATAATATTTGAGAATATTTGGCACTGAGAACACAGTAGGGGGTCAACCACCTGCCCACGAGGGTGGAGGGCGCGCCCTACCCCCTGGGTGTGCTCCCTTGCCTCGTGGGCCCACGGTGGCCCCCCTCCACTTATTCCTGCACCCGCACACTTCATCTTCCTCCCACAAACACAAATATCCAGCTCAATCACGAGTTCTAGCTCACTTTACTGCCATTTTCGATCTCCTTGCTCAAAGCACCTCTCACAAAACTGCTTGGGGAGATTGTTCCTTGGTATGTGACTCCTCCATTGGTCCAATTAGTTTTTGTTCTAGTGCTTTATTCATTGCAAATTTTTGCTGCTTAGGTGACCCTGTTCTTGAGCTTGCACGTCAAATTTATTTGGTCAAGAGTAGTTTTGATGCATGATATAGGCCCTAGGCACTTGTAGGAGTAGTTGCTATCAATATTATTGAGTTTGGTTTACTTTTATTTTGAAGTTACTAAAAAATTTCAGAAATTTTTCAGAGGAAGAAATATGCTTAGGAAAATGTTCCAAGGTGGTTCTTCAAGGAAGCAAGGACCCAGGCTTGCAATGCGTGATGCTGATGACGAGCCACCAAGAGACGCTCCAGTGTGTCCTTCTGAATGGCCCTCTGAGAACTTTATGGATCGAGTAGGAATTAAGGAAGAATTCAATGCATATTTGCGTAACGCTGATCTTGTGAGCTTCGAGGAAGAGAAGTGCAGCCAGTATCACAACCTCACCAGTACCTTTGTGATTAGGTTTGAATTTTCAACCTCACCCTAGGTTATGACTGTTACATGATGAACCGCATCCGGCATAATTCTCTATCACCGATCCATTGCCTACGAGCTTTTCATATATTTTTCTTCGCTTATTTACTTTTCCGTTGCCATTGCTACCATCACTACAAAATACCAAAAACATTACTTTTACTACTGTTACCTTTTTGCTACCGTTACCACTACTATCATATTACTTTGCTACTAAACACTTTGCTGCAGATATTAAGTTTCCAGGTGTGGTTGAATTGACAACTCAGCTACTAATACTTGAGAATATTCTTTGGCTCCCCTTGTGTCGAATCAATAAATTTGGGTTGAATACTCTACCCTCGAAAACTGTTGCGATCCCCTATACTTGTGGGTTATCAAGACTATTTTCTGGCGCCGTTGTCGGGGAGCATAGCTCTATTCTTTGAGTCACTTGGGATATATATCTGCTTATCATTATGAAGAACTTGAGAGATCCAAAAACCAAGATCTATCCCTCAACTACGAGGGGAGGTAAGGAACTGCCATCTAGCTCTACACTTGATTCACCTTCTGTTTTGAGTAAGCTTGCGACACCTACACCTGCTTCTGCTATTCATTCTGATATGTCGCATGTTATTGATGATGCCACTTCTGCTATGCATGATACTTATGATGAAACTACCTCTATGCCTGATACTACTGTGCCACTTAGTGATTTCCTTGATGAACAATTTGCTAGGGCTAGAGAGATTGGAAATATTGAATCTGATGATACCGATGAAAGTGATGATGAAGAATCACTTGTTATTCCTAAGGGTTATGTTTTTGATCAAGAAGCTTCTTCAGCTATTTTAGCTTGCAAAAATAGAAATGAACTCAAAAGGTTATTAGCTAAATGGAGTAAGCAATCTGTAAATGCTAGAATGAAAACTGACCCTGCTTTTGCTACTTCACCTATCTTTGTTACTGATAAGGATTATGAATTCTCTGTTGATCCTGATATAATTACTTTGGTTGAATCTGATCCTTTTCATGGTTATGAATCGGAGACTGTTGTGGCACATCTTACTACATTGAATGATATAGCCACCCTGTTCACTAAAGATGAGAGAACTCGTTACTTTTATATCCTTAAAATATTTCCGTTCTCATTAAAAGGTGATGCTAAGATATGGTTTAATTCTCTTGATCCTGGTTGTGTACGTAGTCCCCGGGATATGATTTATTACTTCTCTGCTAAATATTTCCCTGCTCATAAGAAACAAGCTGCTTTAAGGGATATATATAATTTTGTGCAAATTGAAGAAGAGAGTCTCCCACAAGCTTGGGGGAGGCTTCTCCAATTACTTAATGCTTTGCCTGATCATCCTCTTAAGAAAAATGAAATACTTGATATCTTTTATAATGGACTAACCGATGCCTCCAGAGATTACCTGGATAGTTGTGCTGGTTCTGTTTTCAGGGAAAGAACAACATATGAAGCTGAAATTCTATTGAAAATATGTTGACAAATGAAAATAATTGGACACCTCCGGAGCTAATTCCTAATCCAACTCCGAAGAAGAGGGGTATTCTATTTCTCAGTCCTGAAGATATGCAAGAGGCAAAGAAATCTATGAAAGAAAAAGGTATTAAAGCTAAAGACGTTAAGAATTTACCTCCTATTGAAGAAATACATGGTCTTAATTTACTGCCTGTTGAAGAAACATATAATCTTCATCCATTACCTATTGAAGAAACTCATGGTCTTGATAACCCGACACAGGTAGTAAAGGTAAATTCTCTCTATAGATATGATAAAGCTGAAATCCCATTTACTAAATTTGCTAGCCCATGCTTAGATGAGTTTGATAAATTTATGGCTAAGCAAGAAGACTTTAATGCTTATTTTGGTAGACAATTGAAATACAATTCAAATATGCTTGAACACTTGGGTGATTATATGGCTAATGTTAAAGGTGAACTTAAACTTATTAGTAAACATGCTTCTATGGTTACCACTCAAGTAGAACAAGTACTTAAATCTCAAAATGATTTGCTCAATGAATCGAATAGTAAAGATAATGATAATGTTGTTAGAGTGGCTACTAGAACTAGTAGAATGACTCAGGAACCTTTGTATCCTGAGGGCCATCCTAAGAGAATTGAGCAAGATTCTCAGAGAAATAATTTAGATGCACCTAGTCCTTCTAAAAGGAAGAAAAAGAAAAATGATAGGACTTTGCATGCTTCTAGTGATCCTATTGTTGAAACACCTGAGAATCCAAATGATATTTCTATTTCTGATGCTGAAACTCAATCTGGTAATGAACCTGAAACTAGTGATAATGTTAATAATAATGTTCATGATGATGCTCAACCTAGTAATGATAATGATATAGAAATTGAACCTGCTGTTGATCTTGATAACCCACAATCAAAGAATCAACGTTGATAAGAAAGATTTTGTTGCTAGGAAACATGGTAAAGAAAGAGAGCCTTGGGTTCAGAAACCCATGCCTTTTCCTCCCAAACCATCCAAGAAAAAGGATGATGGGGATTTTGAGCGCTTTGTTGAAATGATTAGACCTATCTTTTTGCATATGCGATTAACTGATATGCTTAAAACAAATCCTTATGCTAAGTACATGAAAGATATTATTACAAATAAAAGAAAGATACCGGAAGCTGAAATTTCCACCATGCTTGCTAATTATACTTTTAAGGGTGGAATACCAAAGAAACTTGGAGATCTAGGAGTACCCACTATACCATGCTCCATTAAAAGAAACTATGTTAAAACTACTTTATGTGATCTTGGAGCCGGTGTTAGTGTTATGCCTCTCTCTTTATATCGTAGACTGGATTTGAATAAGTTGACACCTACTGAAATATCTTTGCAAATGGCTGATAAATCAACTGCTATACATGTCGGTATCTGTGAGGATGTGCCTGTTGTAGTTGCAAACGTCACTAATTTAACGGAGTTTGTTATTCTTGATATCCCCGAGGACGATAGTATGTCTATTATTCTTGGAAGACCCTTTTTGAATACTGCAGGGGCTGTTATTGATTGCACTAAAGGCAATGTCACTTTTCATGTTAATGGTAATGAGCATACGGTACACTTTCCGAGGAAACAACCTCAAGTTCATAGTATCAACTCTATTGGAAAAATGCCATCGATTATATTTGGAGCTTTTGAATTTTCTCTTCCTACTGTCAAGAAGAAATATGATATTCTTATTATTGGGGATGTTCATATCCCCGTTGAGGTAACATAGTGTTATTCGAAATTTCTCCGGTTCCATGTTATTCGGAATGAGTTCGTTAACAACACTTGATTAACCTTGTTAGTGGATTCCTTTTGATGATCATGAGATGGATGAAACTAGAAGGCACAACCTTCTATACCCCACTTTTACTTTCTGTTATTTATATTAAATAAAATAAAAATAAATATTTTTCTGTCTGTTATCTGATTATCCGTGCAATATAAAAATACCTCGAAAATAAAAGTTTTCCAAATTCCCTGAAATTTAAATATGATTTTTTTCTATAATATTTGAGAATATTTGGCACTGAGAACACAGCAGGGGGTCAACCACCTGCCTACGAGGGTGGAGGGCGCGCCCTACCCCCCTGGGTGTGCTCCCTTGCCTCGTGGGCCCACGGTGTCCCTCCTCCACTTATTCCTGCACCCGCACACTTCATATTCCTCCCACAAACACGAATATCCAGCTCAATCACGAGTTCTAGCTCACTTTACTGCCATTTTCGATCTCCTTGCTCAAAGCACCTCTCACAAAACTGCTCGGGGAGATTGTTCCTTGGTATGTGACTCCTCCATTGGTCCAATTAGTTTTTGTTCTAGTGCTTTATTCATTGCAAATTTTTGCTGCTTAGGTGACCCTGTTCTTGAGCTTGCACGTCAAATTTATTTGGTCAAGAGTAGTTTTGATGCATGATATAGGCCCTAGGCACTTGTAGGAGTAGTTGTTATCAATATTATTGAGTTTGGTTTACTTTTATTTTGAAGTTACTAAAAAATTTCAGAATTTTTCAGAGGAAGAAATATGCTTAGGAAAATGTTCCAAGGTGGGTCTTCAAGGAAGCAAGGACCCGGGCTTGCAATGCGTGATGCTGATGACGAGCCACCAAGAGACGCTTCAGTGCGTCCTTCTGAATGGCCCTGTGAGAACTTTATGGATCGAGTAGGAATTAAGGAAGAATCCAATGCATATTTGCATAACGCTGATCTTGTGAGCTTCGAGGAAGAGAAGTGCAGCCAGTATCACAACCTCACCAGTACCTTTGTGAGGAGGTTTGAATTTTCAACTTCACATAATTCTCCAACTGTCATGTTTGATCTTTATGATAAATCTTACACTATGGACTTAGAGGATTTTACCACTGCTTGCAAACTTCCACAATGGGGTAGTATAAGGGATCCTCGCAAATCTGAATTTCGAGATTTTCTTGCTAGCATAACTGTGGGAGAATCTAGAGATATTACACAAGCTACCATAGGGAGCATTCACTCTCCAGCTATACATTATTTTGCTCTCTTTATAGGTAGATGCATTAATGGTACAGATGAGGCATGTCACATGTGTGTCCCCGATCTCAGTATTCTTTGGAGTGCTGTGTTAGGAGACAAATCTTATAATTTGGGAGCCATTGTTGCACGTAGGTTGCATCTTAATAGACTTAATAGAGATTTCTTTGGTGGAATTTATGCAACCCGCATAGCTAATTTTCTTGGTGTAGTCATACGCGAAGATGATATTGAATTACCTCCTGCATATCTAGATTTTAATGCTATGGTTCACCACCAGTTTGTTGAGAGGAATGAATCACCTCTCCAGTATCGACTAATCTTTGACAGACGTCGTGCTGTCTGCATTAATCTCCCTGCTCCTGCCTTCTTTGATTATCAGGCAAGAGGAAGATATACTATTACCAGAGAGGAGGCAGATGAGTACGAGAGGAGAGCAGAGGCCGCTCGTCGCCATGCTGCAGCTCAGAAGGCGATAGCCGCTGCATCGGAGTACGACCCTAGCTACTATTATGGATATCCGCCAGGCCAGCCGTGGCCATAGACCAACTTAGACCAAAAGCCTAGCTTGGGGGAGTACATATTTCCCACCGACATTACATTTATGTTCACACACTCATTGCTAGATGTCGGTGCTCATATTTTTTCATTGTATCATCCATGCTAGGTTATATTCCTTTTTATGCTTTCTTCTTGTGTGTTTAATAAACCTTAAGAAAAAAAAATAGTTGTAGCTTTTAATTAATTTACTTTCCATGCTTGTAGTAGTAATTTAAAAATAAAACCCAAAAAGATTTCTTGTTCTTCTTTTGCTTGTTGGGAGTTTTCCCGTGTAAATAGTTTTATTTCTTTTCTTTTCTTTGGGGGTCGATAGGAGAAGACCATAATTAAATTGTGAAGTGGCTCTTTTATGCATTATTGTTGATCTGACAAAAGAGCCCATATTGCCTTGTCTTCTCCTCCTTATTGAATGCTTGCAGATTCCAGCTTAGTCCAATGCACGTGCACTATTATTATTATTATTCACATCATTCGATTGTGCAAGTGAAAGGCAATTATGATGTTATATGATGGACTGGCTGAGATGAGAAAAGCTGGTATGAACTCAACCTCTTTTGTTTTTGTAAATATGATTAGTTCATCGTTCCTGATTCAACCTATTATGAATAAACATGTTTGCAATGACAACTAGAGATCATAGTTTCTTATGCCATGCTTGATTAGCTATGCGTTATAATGGTTTACCTTGCGTGCCAACATGCTATTGAGATAGTTATGATGTGGTATGATAGGGTGGTATCCTCCTCTGAATGATTTAAGTGACTTGACTTGGCGCATGTTCAGGCATGTAGTTGAAACAAAATCAACATAGCCTTCACGATATTTATGTTCATGGTGGATTATATCCTACTCATGCTTGTATTCGGTGTTGATTAATTTTAAGGCATGTTCATGACTGTTGTCGCTCTCTAGCTGGTCGCTTCCCAGTCTTTTGCTAGCCTTCACCTGTATTAAGTGGGAATACTGCTTGTGCATCCAAACTCCTTAAACCCCAAAGTTATTCCACATGAGTCCACTATACCTACCTATATACGGTATCTATCTGTTGTTCCAAGTAAATTTGTATGTGTCAAACTCTAAACTTTCAAATAAATATCTTGTTTTGTATGATCGAATGGCTCATGTATCAACTAGGGTTGTCTGTATCTTCCATCTTAGGCGGGTTATTCTCAAGAGGAGTGGACTCCGCTCCTCACTCACGAGATAAATGGCTGGTCAGTGGGATGCCCACTCCCATGCTTTATGCAAACTAAATCAAAATAATTGCAAACAAAACTCCCCCTGGGACTCTTGTTAGTTGGAGGCACTTGTTGTTTCGAGCAAGCCATGGATTGATGCTTGTTGGTGGAAGGGGGAGTATAAACTTTACCATTCTGTTTGGGAACCGCCTATAATGTGTCTAGCATGGAAGATATTGTCATCTATTGGTTGTTATGTTGACAATGAAAGTATACCGCTCAAAATATTATTCACCTCTATTTCAAAACCGATCTCTGGCACCTCTACAAATCCCTGCTTCCCTCTGTGAAGGGCCTATCTATTTACTTTTATGCTGAGTCATCATCCTCTTATTAAAAAGCACCAGTTGGAGAGCACCGCTGTCATTTGCATTCATTACTGTTAGTTTACATTGAGTATGACTTGACTAGATCTCTCTTACCATGAATTACAATGTCTAGTCAGTCCTGGGTCTTTAAAGGTGCTCTGCATTTATGTTTTGCGGTCTCAGAAAGGGCTAGCGAGATACCATCTTGCTATATCATATTATGATTGTTTTGAGAAAGTGTTGTCATCCGAGATTTATTATTATGGCTCGCTAGTTGATTATGCTATTGATATGAGTAAACTTGAGACCTAAGCGTTATTGTGAATGTGGTTAGTTATAATCTTTGTTGAAAACTTGAATGCTGGCTTTACATATTTACAACAACAAGAGCAAACAAAGTTTGTAAAAGTTTTTCTTTATCACTTTCAGTTTATCAACTGAATTGCTTGAGGACAAGCAAAGGTTTAAGCTTGGGGGAGTTGATACGTCTTCGTCGTATCTACTTTTCCAAACACTTTTGCCCTTGTTTTGGACTCTAACTTGCATGATTTGAATGGAACTAACCCGGACTGACGCTGTTTTCAGCAGAATTACCATGGTGTTATTTATGTGCAGAAACAAACGTTCTCGGAATGACCTGAAACTTCACGGGGCTACTTTTTAGAAAATAAGAAAAATACCTGCAAAAGATGAAGGCCAGGGGGCCCACCACCTCTCCACGAGGGTGGGGGCGCGCCCCCCTACCTCGTGGGCCCCCTGTTGCCTCTCCGACTCCAACTCCAACTCCATATATTGAGTTTCGGGGAGAAAAAAATCAGAGAGAAGAAATCATCATGTTTTACGATACGGAGTCGCCGCCAGGCCCAAAAACCTCTCGGGAAGGCTGATCTTGAGTCCGATCGGGGCTCTGGAGAGGGGAATCTGTCGCCATCATCATCATCAACCATCCTCCATCACCAATTTCATGATGCTCACCGCCGTGCGTGAGTAATTCCATCGTAGGCTTGCTGGACGGTGATGGGTTGGATGGGATCTATCATGTAATCGAGTTAGTTTTGTTAGGGTTTGATCCCTAGTGTCCACTATGTTTTGAGATTGATGTTGCTATGACTTTGCTATGCTTAATGCTTGTCACTAGGGCCCGAGTGCCATGATTTCAGATCTGAACTTATTATGTTTTCATCAATATATAAGTGTTCTTTATCCTATCTTGCAAGTCTATAGTCACCTATTATGTGTTATGATCCGTTAACCTTGAGGTGACAATAATGGGGATACTTACCGGTGGTGACCGTAGTTTGAGGAGTTCATGTATTCACTATGTGTTAATGTTTTGTTCCGGTTCTCTATTAAAAGGAGGCCTTAATATCCCTTAGTTTCCGTAAGGACCCTGCTGCCATGGGAGGGTAGGACAAAACATGGCATGCAAGTTCTTTTCCATAAGCACGTATGGCTATATTCGGAATACATGCCTACATTATATCAATGAACTGGAGCTAGTTCTGTGTCACCCTATGTTATGACTGTTACATGATGAACCGCATCCGGCAGAATTCTCTATCACCGATCCATTGCCTACGAGCTTTTCATATATTGTTCTTCGCTTATTTACTTTTCCGTTGCTATTGCTATCATCACTACAAAATACCAAAAACATTACTTTTACTACTGTTACCTTTTTGCTACCGTTACCACTACTATCATATTACTTTGCTACTAAACACTTTGCCGCAGATATTAAGTTTCCAGGTGTGGTTGAATTGACAACTCAGCTGCTAATACTTGAGAATATTCTTTGGCTCCCCTTGTGCTGAATCAATAAATTTGGGTTGAATACTCTACCCTCGAAAACTGTTGTGATCCCCTATACTTGTGGGTTACCAAGGCCTCGCACATGACAATGAATGCCGTGATGTTGAGGATGAAGTTGGGGGCTAGGTCATGGAAGTCTAGCCCATAGTAAAACATCAGCCCACGGACGAAGGGGTGGAGAGGGAAACCCAGCCCGCAGACGAAATGCGTGAGGAAAACAACCCTCTCGTGGGGCTCTAGAGTGGGGACGATATGTCCCTTATCCGGGAGTCGGTGAGCAATCTCCTGGGCCAGATATTCGGCCTCCCGGAGCGCCTTGATATCCTTCTTCTTGACAGAGGAGGCCATCCACTTACCCCCAGCTCCGGATCCAGACATTTTTGGAGTACTTTCTCGGTTGAGGGAAAAGCTAGAAGCTTGGGCGCTGGAGCTTAGGGATGGAAGGACTGAGGAGGGGCTGAGGTGTGGGTGCAGGTAGGGAATCCTAATCCCCTTATGAAGGCCGCGAATATCAAGTGTCTCCCCACTCGCCTTGAACTCACCTATTCCCAAGGGTCGTGCAAAACAGCACGGTTGGGTCACCCACGCACGTATTGATGAGAATCCCGTAATAAGGGGGCACGATCTCTACTTCGACAAGACGTGCCAGTGACAACCGTGTCTCGAAATGTGGAGCGGCAGATAAAAAATGTTCCGAAATTATGATCGGACAGATGTGATGTCATTTTGTAAAAGCTGTCAGCGGATTAGAATCGTGTAAAAGTATATATATTCTCTCTATGGTTATGTATGGTGTGTATGACAGGACCGGATACAATCATCGCATCCGAAGACTATCTTGAAGTTCGGATAAAAAGGAACCCGCCTTGCAATGCCGGAGACAATCTGCACGCCGAACTCATCGTCATCGAAGTTAGGTTCAGGGGCTACTGAGGGAGTCCTGGACTAAGGGGTCCTCGGGCGTCTGGCCTGTTATCCATGGGCCGGACTGATGTGCTGTGAAGACATGAAGACCGAAGACTATACCTGTGTCTGGATTGGAGTCTCCTTGGCATGGAAGGCAAGCTTGGCGACTGATTATGAAGATTCCTTCTTATGTAACCGACTCTATGTAAACCCTAGATCCCCTCGGTGTCTATATAAACCGGAGGGGATAGTCCGGGAAGGATATATTCATTACCATAGTCATACAGGTTAGACTCCCAGGGTTTAGCCTTTACGATATTGTGGTAGATCAACTCTTGTAACACCCATATTCATCAATATCAATCAAGCATGACATAGGGTATTACCTCCATAGAGAGGGCCCGGACCTGGGTAAACATTGTGTCCCCTGTCTCCTGTTATCATCGTTCCTAGACGCACAGTTCGGGACCCCCTACCCGAGATCCGCCAGTTTCGACACCGACAGGCGGCTCAGTGGGCGGCTCACCAGTCTTTTCCGGTTCATCCGACGACCTCTATTGAGGCAGGCGTGGTCACAAGGACTGGAGGTGTCCCTTGCTTAGTACCGGCTCTGCGTAATGAGAGTTTTCCCAAGGATTTCAAGGGGCCTCGAAAGGTGCCTAACTACACGACCGATTTACAACCAGGGGCATGGATTGAAAGCTATGAGATGGCCATGGAGCTATTGGAGGTCAGTGACGCGGCAATGGCCAAGTACTTCACCATGATGTTGGATGGAATGGCTCACACTTGGTTAAAGGGGCTGCCACCAATTCCATTGGTTCATGGGCAGAATTAAAAGCCCATTTTATTCAGAATTTCAAAGACACCTACAAGCAGCCCATGTCAATTGCGGATTTGACTAATTGTAAACAAGAGGAAGGTGAGTCCATGACCCATTGGGTGCACCGGGTCAGAGCCATAATACGTTCATCTGATAAGATGGATGTCGGCTCTGCAGTCTTAATGTTGGAGAAAAATTGCCATTTTACGCCTCTGAAACAGAAGCTAGGGCGGCTCAAGCGTGATTGTAATGACATGGGGCGGCTAATGGCGGCTCTGGTCAAGTACGCCAACTCTGATGGTACCAAGGATCCCGAGTCTGACAATGAGAAGACAGGGAAGGGGAAGAAGAACGGCAATGCCAAGGGTCATCAGCATAACCCGGCGAATCAAGGAGGCAATAATAAGCGTAAGGCTGACGGTAGCTCGGAGTTTGTGGCTAACACCGGTGCACAGGGCAACAATCAGCGACGTAAGGGGAGGCCACCTCCTCGGTCCATGGGTCAGGTCCCACTCTTGAGCAGCTGTTAAACGAGCCATGTCCAAGGCATGGTACTCAGCAAAAACTGGCCACTCACCTATAGAATGACTGCACGATCATGAAGGCTTTCAAGAACTCTAACATGTTCAATAGCAATCACGGGTCGGGCGGCGGCTCAGGTGGCGGCGGTTTTCATGGCCTAGTCGGCGGTTCAAATCCCAATTTTCAAGGCTCTCAGGGAAATCAAGGTAGCTATAATCAGCAATCTGGCCAGGGAGGTCAGCAGCAGCAATCTGGATATCAGAGCAATCCAAAGCAGTTGAATAGTGGGCAGTATCATGTGTTCACCACCAGTTTGTGCAGATGGGACCAGAAGCTTCATAAGAGGGCTGTGAACGTTGTTGAGCCGGCAGTCCCTCGTTATTTGAGATGGTCTGAGCAGCCTATTCTGTGGAGTAGGGAAGATCACCCTCCCCGGGTTAACAATCCGGGTCACCTGGCTTTGGTGGTGACACCTCAGGTTGGTGGATATAAATTCACTAAAGTACTCATGGACGAAGGCAGTAGCATCAATATCCTCTATTATGAGACTTTCCGTCGCATGGGGTTGACTGACAAAAATCTTAAGACATCCAACACTGTTTTCCATGGAGTGGTGCCTGGTAAGCTGGCATACCCAGTGGGTAAGATTGAGCTGCAATGTAGAGACCAGACCTCAAACGGTCCAATCTCTGTGCTCCGGTGTCATCCCTGGATCAGTAATGCTGACACCTCACAGTACTTGAAGGATTTATAGTAGAGTAGCAATCACACACTTATTACATCGAGTGTCTCAAAAGAGAACTTATTACAATAAATATGGCTTAAGGCCATCTACTAACGATAACAACGGAAGGCTTGGAAGATAAGTGAGTCCATCAACTCCAACGGCATCACTGAGTATAGAACCACGACCTAAAACTCCTTAATCGTCGTCTGAAAAGTCTGCAACATTAACGTTGCAGCCCAAAAACGGGTCAGCACATGGAATATGCTGGCAATGTAACACATAGAGAGTAATGGAATGAAACAGCTATTCTACATGCATATTTGGCTGGTGGAAAGCTCTATGGTTACAGTTTTGCGTAAAGCCAATTTTTCCCTACTGCAAAGGAATAAATTTATTTAACTATCATGGTGGTTGTTAAACATTGAGAATGGTTGACAACATTCTCAATCCCAATTAAGCATCATCATTAAACAACCCAGCAAAATTAATTTTTAGAGTAACATGTTGAGATTCACATGATAATCCAGGTACTAGATACTCAAGATGTCCATAACCGGGGACACGGCTAACCATGATTAGTTTATACACTCTGCAGAGGTTTGCGCACTTTTCCCCACAAGACTCGATCTCCTCCGTTGGATTTCTCGCACTACATGGTGTTTGAGAAATGGATGACCGAGACACAGTCTTTTAGAAGCACTAGCACCTTATGATGGGTAGACCATACCACCTACATCCCCTACATCAGCTAGTCTACCACTGTAAGAGTTCGCACGACTTAGTCAACTATGCTAGAGCCCATAATAGCTTGTGGCTGCACACGGAAGTTTCTAGCATGAATAATCTCATGATCCCTTTGAGCCTGGGTGGCGGTCCAAAAGAAAACAGGCAATCTTGGAATACCCAGGTGCCTCAATCCACCCAGATGTGTGTTTAGGTTGCCACCTTAAGTAAACCATTAATTAACAAAGCTCACATCTGTCATGGATACACTCACCCAATCCACGTCTACTAGCATAGCATAGCAATAATAAGCAAACGTAGAGTAACTCCCAAAGGTTTGATAATAAACAAGAAATAGGTTCTACCTCAACTACTTCCCAAACCCACAATTTAATTAGATCCTAAAACACGCAAGGTGTGAGGATTGATCTAATGCAATAAAACTGGGTAGTAGGAGGTATGATCAAAGTGTTACTTGCCTTGCTGATGATCCGGGAAACCTAGCGATTCGAAGTAACAAGTGGCGCACTCCGGGTACTCTATCGCAAACAAACAAGCATACAATAAGTACTCAACTAATGCACAGGTAAAACTCAAATAAGAGATCTAACCAGAAAGTTCAATTTAAGAACTCCGGCTGGCAAAAAGAATCAAATCGAACGAAGCAACGAAAGACAAACGACAAAAGAAACAGGCTTCGTTTACTATTCTGGATCTAAGGCAATTTTTACAGTGGCAAAAACTTGTTTAAGTTTGTTAAACGGAAAGAGGGTTTCCAGACGAAACTCCAGGCGCTTGAATCGCCTGATTCCGATAAACGAGCGAAAAGATATACTAAAACGAAAATCAGATCAAAAATCGTGATCAGAAAAATCGCGGATTTAATCCGAGAAAAAGAAAAACGACGAACATTCGTTAAAACGAATGAGCGGACGAATGCTCACTATTTAAATAAACCGGAAAACCGATCTATTTAAAAAAACCAAAACTAAAAAAACGACAAAACCGTTGGAAAACCAAACAGTTATTTTTCTAAAAAACGGCGGCGGGATCGAGGTAAACCTCGGGCGGCGGCTCGGGCGATGGCGGCGACGGCGGCGGGCGGTGGCAGCGGGCGGCGGCGGCGCAGAGCGACGCGGGGCGGCGGGGTGGCGCGGGGCGAAGGCGGCGGCGGCGGCGCGGCAAGGCGGAGCGGCGGCGTGGCAAGGCGGCGGCGGCGCGGCGAAGGCGGCGGCTGCGCGGGGCTAGGGCAGCGTGGGGCGGCTAGGGTTTGGGGGGGCTTCCGGCTGGGCCTCCCCGGCTTTTAAAGCCGGACGGTCCTTAGTGTCCGAGTCGGACACGGCCCGTAGGTCGGTTGCGCGTTTTTTTATAAATAGTTACGCTCAGAAAAAAAAGGACTACTAAACCGACTCCAAAAATCCCAAAATAAATTTCCCCCGGCTTCTAAAATCAAGCCGCACAGGATGAACATTTATTTGGGGCCTAAATGCAATTTTGAAAAATGCGCATTTTGTCCTAAATTCAAATAAAATAGCAAATAAAACCCAATAAAATCTTATTTGATTTTTTTATTAAATCCTCAATATTTCTTTATTTTGGGGAAGTCATTTTATTCCCTCTCTCATAATTTTTATAATAGAAATAATTGAAGATAAAATAAATAAAATCAAATGATCCTATTTTGAATATTTGAGGCAACTCAAATATGAAAATAACGAAATCCCCAACTCTCTCCGAGGGTCCTTGAGTTGTGTGAAATTTCTAGGATCAACCAAAATGCAATAAATATGATATGCAATGATGATCTAGTGTATAACATTCCAAATTGAAAATTTGGGATTTTACAAACCTACCCCCCTTAAGATGAATCTCGCCCTCGAGATTCGGGTTGGCTAGAAAATAGGTGAGGGTGGTCTTTCAGCAATTCTTCCTCTCGTTCCCAGGTGGCTTCATCCTCCGTGTGGTGGCTCCACTGAACCTTGCAAAATTTGATAACCTTGCTGCTGTCGGATTTCGGGTTCTGGTAGACCCTTGAGGTTCGAACACTGGGGTGCGCGCGGAGATTTCGCCTCCTACCTACCTACACCCCTCCGCCATGCTAAGATCTAAACTAAGGAAAGAACAACACAAGAGACACAGGGTTTATACTGGTTCGGGCCACCGTTGTGGTGTAATACCCTACTCCAGTGTGTGGTGTGTGGATTGCCTCTTGGGCTGATGATGATGAACAATACAAGGAAGAACAGCCTCACGAGGGTTTGTTCTTGGCTGAGGCGATGAACTGCTGGGAGGAGTTCAGCCACCTTTCTCTCTCTCTCTCTCTCTCTCTCTCTCTCTCTGCCCTGCTCTCCTTTGGCCGACCGATCCCCTTTGCTGTGTGGGTGGCTGGTCCTATTTATAGAGGCCCTGGTCCTCTTCCCAAATATTGAGCGGGAAGGGAGCCAACAATGGCGGGCTAATTTGGAGGGGGGCAGCAAGTATCAGCTATCCTGACAAAAGTAGTCTTCGCCTGCGCAAAGCTCTGGTGATGACACCGTCTTGGGCTCCACGGTGACCTCCGTCTCGTAGTCCTCCTGGTCTTGGTCTCGTTGCACCGAAATGGCAACCTTTGCCTGATGCCTCGGTACTCCGCGGCTGCGCTTGCCCCCTTTGCACCAAAGAGGAAAGGAGGACACTGCGCGGGCTGGCACCCACCTGGCGCCCTGAGTTGTCATGGCTTGCATCATGGGCACCTCGTGAGGTACCCCGCCTTGATCTCTCCACCTCCTCGTGAGCCAGCCTGACGAGGCCGTGCCTGAGGAAGCTTCGCGTCGTCTGCCTCGCGAGGCTTGGCCCCTCGCGAGGGTCTTGGGTTTGTGTTGGTGAAGATGGGCTGTGCTGGGCCCCCCTTTGAGCCACGCCGCAGGCCGCAGGCAGGCAAGTCTGGGGACCCCCGTTCCCAGAACGCCGACAGTAGCCCTCGGGCCCAAGGCACGCCCGGGCTTGGCCGTGCAGGGAGGCGGAAGGGCAAGAGCGAAGCGCCGCGGGCCCTAACAGCCTGCGGCCTTGGGCGCCGCGTGGCGGTTGATTGGACGTGGGCGTCTCCACTTCCCCTCGATGCCTCGGCAACTGCACGGATGGGACAAGTCCCTGCATGCAAAAACGGGTCATGATTACCTGTGATCGTGGAGGCCGGCGGTTGGCCTTCGCCGGCCATAAGTACGGAACGACGCGTGCCCTTCCAGTCCACCCCTCCTTGCTTCTCCTTCTTCCCGATCCTTGCTCCGTCTTGCCGCGATGGCTCCGATCCGCCGGTTCTCATCGGCAGAGAAGTTAAAGGCTCCCCGAGAGGGGCCAGACCCTCTCCCACCGAAGAAACGGCTCATCCCCCATGACCCGGACGAAGGGGCCCTTCAGGTGGTGCCGAGGCCTTGGGGCGAGCGGGCGCCGCCGGGGTTCCCGCTTCCATTGCATGCCCACGTCGAGGGCCCTGAAGGAGCTGATGCTGACCGCCACGGGCGGCGCCGTCGTCGGCGCCGACGGGTCACGAAGGTGTGGGTCGTCCCCCCTAGGGTCCACACCGAGGGCTCCTCCCAAGAGTTCGTGCTCCACGTTGCCATTCCTCTTCAGTCTTGGATTCGCCTGCCTCCCTTCTTCACCTCTATCGTCCCGCAGGGGGAGCCCCTGGAGCTCTGGCTGCAGCACGCCGGCTACAGCACCCTCGCGACCGAGGCAGAGGTCGCGGTCGTCGCCCCAGGCGAGGTCTACATGAAGGAAATATGCCCTAGAGGCAATAATAAAGTTATTATTTATTTCCTTATAATCATGATAAATGTTTATTATTCATGCTAGAATTGTATTAACCGGAAACATAATACATGTGTGAATACATAGAAAAAACAAAGTGTCACTAGTATGCCTCTACTTGACTAGCTCGTTGATCAAAGATGGTTATGTTTCCTAACCATGAACAAGGAGTTGTTGTTTGATTAACGGATCACATCATTAAGAGAATGATCTGATTGACATGACCCATTCCATTAGCTTAGCACCCGATCGTTTAGTATGTTGCTATTGCTTTCTTCATGACTTATACATGTTCCTATAACTATGAGATTATGCAACTCCCGTTTACCGGAGGAACACTTTGGGTACTACCAAACGTCACAACGTAACTGGGTGATTATAAAGGAGTACTACAGGTGTCTCCAAAGGTACATGTTGGGTTGGCGTATTTCGAGATTAGGATTTGTCACTCCGATTGTCGGAGAGGTATCTTTGGGCCCTCTCGGTAATGCACATCACATAAGCCTTGCAAGCATTACAACTAAATATGTTAGTTGTGAGATGATGTATTACGTAACGAGTAAAGAGACTTGCCGGTAACAAGATTGAACTAGGTATTGGATACCAACGATCGAATCTCGGGCAAGTAACATACCGATGACAAAGGGAACAACGTATGTTGTTATGCGGTCTGACCGATAAAGATCTTCGTAGAATATGTAGGAGCCAATATGGGCATCCAGGTACCGCTATTGTTTATTGACCGAAGACGTGTCTCGGTCATGTCTACATTGTTCTCGAACCCGTAGGGTCCGCACGCTTAAGGTTACGATGACAGTTATATTATGAGTTTATGCATTTTGATGTACCGAAGGTTGTTCGGAGTCCCGGATGTGATCACGGACATGACGAGGAGTCTCGAAATGGTCGAGACATAAAGATTGATATATTGGAAGCCTATGTTTGGATATCGGAAGTGTTCCGGGTGAAATCGGGATTTTACCGGAGTACCGGGAAGGTTACCGGAACCCCCCGGGAGCTAAATGGGCCATGATGGGCCTTAGTGGAAAAGAGAAGAGGCAGCCCTACATGGGCTGTGCGCCTCCCCCTTCCCCTAGTCCTATTAGGACTAGGAGAGGTGGCAGGCCCCCTCTCTCTCTTTTCCCCCTCCGCGAATCCTATTCCAACTAGGATTGGGGGGGGGGGAATCCTACTCCCAGAGGGAGTAGGACTCTCCTGGCGCACCCCTTGTGGCCGGCCAGCCTCCCCCCCTTTGGTCCTTTATATACTGAGGTAGAGGCACTCTAGAACACACAAGTTGATCCACGTGATCTATTCCTTAGCCGTGTGCGGTGCCCCCAGCCACCATAATCCTCGATAATACTGTAGCGGAGTTTAGGCGAAGCCCTGCTGCCGTAGTGCATCAAGATCGTCACCACGCCGTCGTGCTGACGGAACTCTTCCCCGACACTTTGCTGGATCGGAGTCCGGGGATCGTCATTGAGCTGAACGTGTGCTCGAACTCGGAGGTGTCATAGTTTCGGTGCTTGATCGGTTGGATCGTGAAGACGTACGACTACTTCCTCTACGTTGCGTCAACACTTCCGCAGTCGGTCTGCGTGGGTACGTAGACAACACTCTCCACACTCGTTGCTATGCATCACCATGATCTTGCGTGTGCGTAGGAAATTTTTTGAAATTACTACGAAACCCAACAGTGGCATCCGAGCCTAGGTTATTTATGTTGATGTTATATGCACGAGTAGAACACAAGTGAGTTGTGGGCGATATAAGTCATACTGCCTACCAGCATGTCATACTTTGGTTCGGCAGCATTGTTGGACGAGACGACCCGGACCAACATTACGCGTACGCTTACGCGAGACCGGTTCCCCCGACGTGCTTTGCACATAGGTGGCTTGCGGGCGACTGTCTCTCCAACTTTAGTTGAACCAAGTATGGCTACGCCCGGTCCTTGCGAAGGTTAAAACGGAGTCTATTTGACAAACTATCGTTGTGGTTTTGATGCGTAGGTGAGATTGGTTCTTGCTTAAGCCCGTAGCAGCCACGTAAAACTTGCAACAACAAAGTAGAGGACGTCTAACTTGTTTTTGCAGGGCATGTTGTGATGTGATATGGTCAAGACATGATGCTGAATTTTATTGTATGAGATGATCATGTTTTGTAACCGAGTTATCGGCACCTGGCAGGAGCCTTATGGTTGTTGTTTTATTGTATGCAATGAAATCGCGATGTAATGCTTTACTTTATTACTAAACGGTAGTAATAGTCGTGGAAGCACAAGTTTGGCGAGACGACAACGATGCTACGATGGAGATCAAGGTGTCACGCCGGTGACGATGGTGATCACGACGGTGCTTCGGAGATGGAGATCACACGCACAAGATGATGATGGCCATATCATATAACTTATATTGATTGCATGTGATGTTTATCCTTTTATGCATCTTATCTTGCTTTGATTGACGGTAGCATTATAAGATGATCTCTCACTAAATTATCAAGAAGTGTTCTCCCTGAGTATGCACCGTTGCGAAAGTTCTTCGTGCTGAGACACCACGTGATGATCGGGTGTGATAAGTTCTACGTTCAAATACAACGGGTGCAAAACAGTTGCACACGCGGAATACTCAGGTTATACTTGACGAGCCAAGCATATACAGATATGGCCTCGGAACACGGAGACCGAAAGGTCGAACGTGAATCATATAGTAGATATGATCAACATAACGATGTTCACCATTGAAAACTACTCCATCTCACGTGATGATCGGTTATGGTTTAGTTGATTTGGATCACGTAATCACTTAGAGGATTAGAGGGATGTCTATCTAAGTGGGAGTTCTTTAATTAATTTGATTAACTGAACTTAAATTTATCATGAAACTTAGTACCTGATTAGTATCTTGCTTGTTTATGTTTGATTGTAGGTAGATGGCTCGTGCTGTTGTTCCGTTGAATTTTAATGCGTTCCTTGAGAAAGCAAAGTTGAAAGATGATGGTAGCAAGTACACGGACTGGGTCCGTAACTTGAGGATTATCCTCATTGCTGCACAGAAGAATTACGTCCTGGAAGCACCGCTGGGTGCCAGGCCTGCTGCAGGAGCAACGCCGGATGTTATGAACGTCTGGCAGAGCAAAGCTGATGACTACTCGATAGTTCAGTGTGCCATGCTTTGCGGCTTAGAATCGGGACTTCAACGACGTTTTGAACGTCATGGAGCATATGAGATGTTCCAGGAGTTGAAGTTAATATTTCAAGAAAATGCCCGGTTTGAGAGATATGAAGTCTCCAATAAGTTCTATAGCTGCAAGATGGAGGAGAACAGTTCTGTCAGTGAGCATATACTCAAAATGTCTGGGTATAATAATCACTTGATTCAATTGGGAGTTAATCTTCTAGATGATTGCGTCATTGACAGAATTCTTCAATCACTGCCACCAAGCTACAAGAGCTTCGCGATGAACTATAATATGCAAGGGATGAACAAGACTATTCCCGAGCTCTTCGCGATGCTGAAAGCTGCGGAGGTAGAAATCAAGAAGGAGCATCAAGTGTTGATGGTCAACAAGACCACTAGTTTCAAGAAAAAGGGCAAAGGGAAGAAGAAGGGGAACTTCAAAAAGAACGGCAAGCAAGTTGCTACTCAAGAGAAGAAACCCAAACCTGGACCTAAGCCTGAAACTGAGTGCTTCTATTGCAAGCAGACTGGTCACTGGAAGCGGAACTGCCCCAAGTATTTGGCGGATAAGAAGGATGGCAAGGTGAACAAAGGTATATGTGATATACATGTTATTGATGTGTACCTTATTAATGCTCGCAGTATCACCTGGGTATTTGATACTGGTTCTGTTGCTAATATTTGCAACTCGAAACAGGGGCTGCGGATTAAGCGAAGATTGGCTAAGGACGAGGTGACGATGCGCGTGGGAAACGGTTCCAAAGTCGATGTGATCGCGGTCGGCACGCTACCTCTACATCTACCTTCGGGATTAATATTAGACCTAAATAATTGTTATTTGGTGCCAGCATTGAGCATGAACATTATATCTGGATCTTGTTTAATGCGAGATGGTTATTCATTTAAATCAGAGAATAATGGTTGTTCTATTTATATGAGTAATATCTTTTATGGTCATGCACCCTTGAAGAGTGGTCTATTCTTGTTGAATCTCGATAGTAGTAACACACATATTCATAATGTTGAAGCCAAAAGATGCAAAGTTGATAATGAGAGTGCAACTTATTTGTGGCACTGCCGTTTAGGTCATATCGGTGTAAAGCGCATGAAGAAACTCCATACTGATGGACTTTTGGAACCACTTGATTATGAATCACTTGGTACTTGCGAACCGTGCCTCATGGGCAAGATGACCAAAACACCGTTCTCCGGTACTATGGAGAGAGCAACAGATTTGTTGGAGATCATACATACAGATGTATGTGGTCCGATGAACATTGAGGCTCGTGGCGGATATCGTTATTTTCTCACCTTCACAGATGACTTAAGCAGATATGGGTATATCTACTTAATGAAACATAAGTCTGAAACATTTGAAAAGTTCAAAGAATTTCAGAGTGAAGTTGAAAATCATCGTAACAAGAAAATAAAGTTTCTACGATCTGATCGTGGAGGAGAATATTTGAGTTATGAGTTTGGTGTACATTTGAAAAATTGTGGAATAGTTTCGCAACTCACGCCACCCGGAACACCTCGGCGTAATGGTGTGTCCGAACATCGTAATCATACTTTACTAGATATGGTGCGATCTATGATGTCTCTTACTGATTTACCGCTATCGTTTTGGGGATACGCTCTAGAGACGGCCGCATTCACGTTAAATAGGGCACCATCAAAATCCGTTGAGACGACGCCTTATGAACTGTGGTTTGGCAAGAAACCAAAGTTGTCGTTTCTGAAAGTTTGGGGCTGCGATGCTTATGTGAAAAAGCTTCAACCTGATAAGCTCGAACCCAAATCGGAGAAATGTGTCTTCATAGGATATCCAAAGGAAACTATTGGATACACCTTCTATCACAGATCCGAAGGCAAGACTTTTGTTGCTAAATTCGGAAACTTTCTAGAGAAGGAGTTTCTCTCGAAAGAAGTGAGTGGGAGGAAAGTAGAACTTGACGAGGTAACTTTACCTGCTTCCTTGTTGGAAAGTAGTACATCACAGAAAACTGTTTCGGTGACACCTACACCAGTTAGTGAGGAAGCTAATGACAATGATCATGAAACTTCAGATCAAGATACTACTGAACCTCGTAGATCAACCAGAGTGAGATCCGCACCAGAGTGGTACGGTAATCCTGTTCTGGAAGTCATGCTACTAGATCATGATGAACCTACGAACTATGAAGAAGCGATGGTGAGCCCAGATTCCGCAAAATGGCTTGAAGCCATGAAATCTGAGATGGGATCCATGTATGAGAACAAAGTATGGACTTTGGTTGACTTGCTCGATGATCGGCAAGCAATTGAGAATAAATGGATCTTCAAGAAGAAGACTGACGCTGGCGGTAATATTACTGTCTACAAAGCTCGACTTGTCGCGAAAGGTTTTCAGCAAGTTCAAGGGATTGACTACGATGAGACTTTCTCACCTGTAGCGATGCTTAAGTCTGTCTGAATCATGTTAGCGATTGCCGCATTTTATAATTATGAAATTTGGCAGATGGATGTCAAAACTGCATTCCTGAATGGATTTCTGGAAGAAGAGTTGTATATGATGCAACCGGAAGGTTTTTTCGATCCAAAGGGAGCTAACAAAGTGTGCAAGCTCCAGCGATCCATTTATGGACTGGTGCAAGCCTCTCGGAGTTGGAATAAACGCTTTGATAGTGTGATCAAAGCATTTGGTTTTATACAGACTTTCGGAGAAGCCTGTATTTACAAGAAAGTGAGTGGGAGCTCTGTAGCATTTCTGATATTATATGTGGATGACATATTGCTAATTGGAAATGATATAGAATTTTTGGATAACATAAAGGGATACTTGAATAAGAGTTTTTCAATGAAAGACCTCGGTGAAGCTGCTTACATATTAGGCATTAAGATCTATAGAGATAGATCAAGACGCTTAATTGGACTTTCACAAAGCACATACCTTGACAAAGTTTTGAAGAAGTTCAAAATGGATCAAGAAAAGAAAGGGTTCTTGCTTGTGTTACAAGGTGTGAAGTTGAGTAAGACTCAATGCCCGACCACTTCAGAAGATAGAGAGAAAATGAAAGATGTTCCCTATGCTTCAGCCATAGGCTCTATTATGTATGCAATGCTGTGTACCAGACCTGATGTGTGCCTTGCTATAAGTTTAGCAGGGAGGTACCAAAGTAATCCAGGAGTGGATCACTAGACAGCGGTCAAGAACATCCTGAAATACCTGAAAAGGGCTAAGGATATGTTTCTCGTATATGGAGGTGATAAAGAGCTCGTCGTAAATGGTTACGTTGATGCAAGCTTTGACACTGATCCGGACAATTCTAAATCGCAAACCGGATACGTGTTTACATTAAACGGTGGAGCTGTCAGTTGGTGCAGTTCTAAACAAAGCGTCGTAGCGGGATCTACATGTGAAGCGGAGTACATAGCTGCTTCGGAAGCAGCGAACGAAGGAGTCTGGATGAAGGAGTTCATATCCGATCTAGGTGTCATACCTAGTGCATCGGGTCCAATGAAAATCTTTTGTGACAATACTGGTGCAATTGCCTTGGCAAAGGAATCCAGATTTCACAAGAGAACCAAGCACATCAAGAGACGCTTCAATTCCATCCGGGATCTAGTCTAGGTGGGAGACATAGAGATTTGCAAGATACATATGGATCTGAATGTTGCAGACCCGTTGACTAAGCCTCTTCCACGATAAAAACATGATCAGCACCAAGGCTCCATGGGTGTTAGAATCATTACGGTGTAATCTAGATTATTGACTCTAGTGCAAGTGGGAGACTGAAGGAAATATGCCCTAGAGGCAATAATAAAGTTATTATTTATTTCCTTATAATCATGATAAATGTTTATTATTCATGCTAGAATTGTATTAACCGGAAACATAATACATGTGTGAATACATAGACAAACAAAGTGTCACTAGTATGCCTCTACTTGACTAGCTCATTGATCAAAGATGGTTATGTTTCCTAACCATGAACAATGAGTTGTTGTTTGATTAACGGATCACATCATTAAGAGAATGATCTGATTGACATGACCCATTCCATTAGCTTAGCACCCGATCGTTTAGTATGTTGCTATTGCTTTCTTCATGACTTATACATGTTCCTATACTATGAGATTATGCAACTCTCTTTTATCGGAGGAACACTTTGGGTACTACCAAACGTCACAACGTAACTGGGTGATTATAAAGGAGTACTACAGGTGTCTCCAAAGGTACATGTTGGGTTGGCGTATTTCGAGATTAGGATTTGTCACTCCGATTGTCGGAGAGGTATCTCTGGGCCCTCTCGGTAATGCACATCACATAAGCCTTGCAAGCATTACAACTAAATATGTTAGTTGTGAGATGATGTATTACGGAATGAGTAAAGAGACTTGCCGGTAACGAGATTGAACTAGGTATTGGATACCGACGATCGAATCTCGGGCAAGTAACATACCGATGACAAAGGGAACAATGTATGTTGTTATGCGGTCTGACCGATAAAGATCTTCGTAGAATATGTAGGAGCCAATATGGGCATCCAGGTCCCGCTATTGGTTATTGACCGGAGACGTGTCTCGGTCATGTCTACATTGTTCTCGAACCCGTAGGGTCCGCACGCTTAAGGTTACGATGACAGTTATATTATGAGTTTATGCATTTTGATGTACCGAAGGTTGTTCGGAGTCCCGGATGTGATCACGGACATGACGAGGAGTCTCGAAATGGTCGAGACGTAAAGATTGATATATTGGAAGCCTATGTTTGGATATCGGAAGTGTTCCGGGTGAAATCGGAATTTTACCGGAGTACCGGGAAGGTTACTGGAACCCCCCGGGAGCTAAATGGGCCATGATGGGCCTTAGTGGAAAAGAGAAGAGGCAGCCCTACATGGGTTGTACGCCTCCCCCTTCCCCTAGTCCTATTAGGACTAGGAGAGGTGGCAGGCCCCCTCTCTCTCTTTTCCCCCTCCGCGAATCCTATTCCAACTAGGATTGGGGGGGGGGGGGGAATCCTACTCCCAGAGGGAGTAGGACTCTCCTGGCGCACCCCTTGTGGCCGGCCAGCCTCACCCCTTTTGTCCTTTATATACTGAGGTAGAGGCACCCTAGAACACACAAGTTGATCCATGTGATCTATTCCTTAGCCGTGTGCGGTGCCCCCAGCCACCATAATCCTCGATAATACTGTAGCGGAGTTTAGGCGAAGCCCTGCTGCCGTAGTGCATCAAGATCGTCACCACGCCGTCGTACTGACGGAACTCTTCCCCGACACTTTGCTGGATCAAAGTCCGGGGATCGTCATCGAGCTGAACGTGTGCTCGAACTCGGAGGTGCCGTAGTTTCGGTGCTTGATCGGTTGGATCGTGAAGACGTACGACTACTTCCTCTACGTTGCGTCAACGCTTCCGCAGTCGGTCTGCGTGGGTACGTAGACAACACTCTCCCATCTCGTTGCTATGCATCACATGATCTTGCGTGTGCGTAGGAAATTTTTTGAAATTACTACGAAACCCTACACTACATGACCCAGGGCTGGAGGGAGATCGCCCGGGTTTGCAGGACAAGGGGAGTCTTCGCGATCCACTTGGACTACGATGGTGCTTCGGTGATGCTCTTCAAAGTCTTCGATGCGAGCGGGCGCCGGCTGGAGTGCTGCCCTGGGGAAGGTGGCCAGGGCCCTGCTGTGACGAGGACTGGGCACGCCACCCACTCCCTTGGAGGCTCCTCAGGTGGTGGAGGCGTCGGAGGTTCCAGCGACTCCGGCGAGCTCTTCGCGACTCCGGAGACGAGCGACGACAGCTACGAGCCCCCGCGCCGGCGCCGCTCCTGGAGTAGGGCGGGCTCGTCAGGCCACCGCCGACTCCGATCTGGATGGGGTTGGCGTCGGTGCTTGACGGCCCACTGTTGATGATGGCGTCTTTTGCAGGGACGCACGTAGTTTGTGTCCCTTTAGGATCCGTTCCCTGCGAGGAATCAAAAACGCGTCCCGTAGGGGCTTGTAAGGTGCCTGTGATCCTGTCTTGTATACATAACACTTGCTGTAGAATTGCGCGAGTTGCTCATTCCATCTTAGCTCAGTCCTCCCTTTCGAACCTCACGAGGGCTTGGTGCTCTGCGCCGACAGGTCCCAGTCCCAAGGCGGCTTCAGCCGTCGCTGGTATGCCAGGTCGCGATGCCGTGGTCAAGGCCAGGAGGTGAGCGACCCGGAGTCCGGTAAGAGCCCCTGAGTCGCGATGCTCAGGAGGTCCCCTTTGGCGCCCAAGCAGCCGTCGTTTGGTGAGAAAGGGGAGCGGCGTTGCTAACAAGGGATAGCATTAGGTGCGGGGATGGTGCCGTGGTAGCTGGCGCTTCCGGGCGATAACTTATCTCGAGGGTCAGGGGCCGCTCTCTGGTGTGTGGCCGGGTCCGTGCGTCGGCAGGAGCGGGGTTGCTTGGCGAGGTCCTCGTGTGTCTCCTCCCTCTCGCCTTAGCTCCCCTTTCGGCTCTACGTCCTCGGGTCCTGGCCCTCGAGCGAATCTCAGCCGTCGCTGGTATGCCAGGTCCCGATGCCGTGGTCAAGGCCAGAGGGTGAGGGCTGGAGAGCCAGTAGGAGCCCTGATTCGCGATGCTCAGGCACCCCCCCCTTTAACATGCAAGCGGTTCACGCGGACGAGAGCGAAGGAGGCACAGCAAGAGCCTCGCCTGACGCAGCTCCTTCAGGAGGTCCTGCAGGTCCATCATAGAAAAAGCAAGGGGTTGCTATACAATTGACGGTCAGCCGTTGGTTGCTTCCGAGGAGTAGTGAGGCACTGAAGGCTTGACGAGGTGACACTGTGCGGGGCTGCCGCGACCAGAGCTCAGCCATCCAAGTTTGTCGGCGTTGCAGGGACGGACCCATGCGCAAGCGTCGTGCCATTCGGGAGCAGATCCGTTAGTTGGCGTCAGCTGAGTAGGCAACTAGGTAAAACACGTTAGCCGCGAAGGAGTGGATTCGTTCAAATAGATGCTGGGAATGCGGAGATCACTAGGTCAGGCCCGAGCGACTTGGGGGTGATGCAGCCTGAGGGGCGCCCCCAACAAGGTAAGCTAACAACATGGAATAAAGGGATACACGTCGCAGGGACGGACCCACGCGGCCTGGGAATAATGCAGCCCTGGGGGCGCTCCCAGCTGGAAGTAAAACTCGAAAGATGTCACCTGATGATGTTGAGGACGAAGGGGTGTTGGTGTAGCAGGCTCGGGGGGCTGCGGGAGCTGATCCTCATGAGCCCCCAGGCCCAGGGGCCTCGGGAGGCTCCGGAGGCGCTGGCGGCTCCTCACGGGCCATCTCCATCTCTGCCAGGGCTGCGGAACGCCTGGCCTCTCGTACCTCCGTGATGCCCCTCATGAGGCGCTGGTACGCGTCAGCCGCGTTCGGCAAGCCGTAAGGCATGAGAACGTAGCTGTGGAGTGGACCTCCGCAGCGCCCCACTCGCGAGGGCCAGAGGCGCTCCAGAGAGACGACTCGGTTGAGCCCTGGTATGTCGATGCAGACGCGCAGCCCACCATCCTCGCCTGGATGGGGGGCCACTGCTAGTAGGCGGCGGGCGCCTCTCATGACTCTTGACTCCTGTAGCTCCTGAATGGCCTTGCTGACGAACTCCTATGGGTTTGGATCTCCTTGCCTTGCTCCTTCTTGAGGGAAACGTGCTTCAAAACACGCCTCCATGTGGTGCCCAAGCGCCTCCCTCGTGACCCTAACTAGGTCGGTGGCCCTCCAAGGGGGAGCCCCCGAGCCCTGCCTGGGGAGGGCGTCGGGCGCGCTTTCCTAGGCGACGGAGGGAGGTTCCCCCTGGGCAGGCGCGGGCCCTGGGGGGCCTGCCTCCTGAGGGGCCGGGCCGGACGATGTCTTCTTCTTCTTGGGGGCGGTCTCGGGGATCCTCCTGCTTCCGCGATCCGGGTCTTCCAGTGATGTGGCCTGAAAGGCTCGTTCCAGGGAACACACCGCGTCCTTCTCTTCATAGGGCACCGTGATGACTCCGCCACTTCCTGGCATCTTGAGGACGTTGTAGCCGTGGTGAGTTACGGCCATGAACTTGGCCAGCGCTGGGTACCCAAGGATGGCGTTGTACGGCAGGCGAATGTGAGCGACGTCGAAGTCGATGAGCTCGGTGCGGTAGTTGTCGTGTGCCCCGAAGGTGACAGGGAGGCTGACCTGCCCAATCGGGACCGTGGAGCCATCAGTGATACCGGAGAAGGGCTTGGTTGGCTGAAGCTGGCTGTAGGGCACTTGGAGGTTGTTGAACGTCTCCACGGACAGGACGTTGAGCCCTGCCCCGCCATCGATGAGGGTCTTGGTGACCACCACATTGCTGATGATTGGGGAACAAAGCATCGGGAGGACTCCGGCTGTTGCCGCACACTTGAGCTGATCTGCTGAGCTGAATGTGATGGCGCATGCCGACCACCTAAGAGGGCATGTGGCTTCGAGTCTGGGGAGTACTGTGTTCACTTCGCGGAAGAACTGCTTGAAGATGCGCTGAGAGGCTGGGGCTTGTGCTCCGCCCAAGATGCAGGCGATCGCGCGCGGCTCCTAGAAGCCCCCAGCCTCCTCGTCCTGATGGTGGTCCTCGTTTCTCCTTGGCTGCGGCGGCAGCGGTGGGAGGCCTGCGTTGCCTAGCGGGCCATCCTCGCAAGGCTGATCCTTCCATCCTCTCTCGCGAGGCGGGTCTTGCCAGCGATCCTCGCGAGGTTGGTCGCGCCACCCTTGGCGCGGCCCACGGTCTTCCCAGCGTCCTGCGTTTCTTCCTCCTCCTCGACCATAGCCCCGGTCACCACGGTCGGGGCGACGGCCGATCCTTCCTTCACGCACGGCTCGGAGTTCTTGGCATTCGTTGGTGTTGTGGGTGTGGAGGTCGTGGTACACGCAGTACCGGCTGCCCTTGGGAGGTTCGGGCTGATCTCTGCCCCGCTTGGTGTCTGGTTCTGCTGCGAGCACTGCAGCCCCCTTGCGCTTCACATCCTTGGCCTTGAGCTTCTTCTCTTCTGGGTCTGTGGCAGGCAGCTCGAGGAGGGAGAGACACCCCTCCTTAGCCCTGGCGCACTTGTTTGCCAAGTTGAACAGCTCCAAGGAAGTGCACAGGTCTTCATGCATCGCCAGCTCCTCCTTCATCTTGACGTCGCACACTCCGTCGGAGAAAGCTGAGATGATGGCCTCCTCAGTCACCTTGGGGATCTTGAGGCGTGCGTTGTTGAAGCGCTGGATGTACTTTTGCAGGGTCTCCCCGGGTTGTTGCTTGATGCGGCGCATGTCGCTCACGGCGGGCGGCCGGTCACGAGTACCTTGGAAGTTGGCGATGAAGCGGGTGCACATCTCTTCCCAGGAGGAGATTGTGCCTGGAGCCAGGTTCAGGAGCCAGGTGCGGGCCCCGTCCTTGAGTGCCATGGGAAACCAGTTCGCCATGACCTTCTCGTCTCCGTTGGCAGCTTCGATGCCCAGCTCGTAGAGCTGGAGGAACTCTGCAGGGTCGGCCGTGCCGTCGTAGCGAGGAGGCAGGTCTGGTTTGAACTTGCCGGGCCACGCGACGCTGCGTAGTTCGGTGGTGTAGGCGCGGCAGCCTGCTGTGGCCACGGGAGGCCTTAGGTGACGGAGAGCCTGGTCTTGCATGTTCCCACGCGCTGGAGCAGGGGGATGGTCGCGACGTGCTGGGGCAGGGAGCGCCCGGGCAGCTTCTGGCGGGCGAGGGACTTCTTGGCAGCTCTGTTCTTGCTGTGCTGGCACCTGACGGAGCGGGTTCCGCCCAGGGGCCATGCGCCTTGGAGCCATGGCGTATTCTTGAGGAGGAGGCGGCCGGGGCGCCGCCGGAGCCTCTTCGCCAGCGCGGGGCGGGGTGCGGTGCAGCGGAACAGACGGCGCGGAAGAGCCTCCTGCAGCGCGGACGAGCTCGGCGACGCGGTCAAGCCATTCTTCGTAGACGTCGTCGACGGGACGGTAGTGTAGGAGCTCGTTTGCCGCGATGAGTGCGGCCCGAGCCTCCATGGGCGCGCGGAGCGCGCGAGACGAAGATCTAGCTGGGGCGAGCGAGGGGGTTGCGGTGCGGCCGTCTTGCCGCACGGACGGATGCTGGGACGATGCTTGCCGCTCGTCCCCTGCCGGGCCGGTGGCGGCGTTGACGGCAGGTGACGGGGAACAGCGTGGATGCCCGCCGACAGGGGCCGTCTGGGAGACGCGGGAAGCGAGTGCGGCCCGGCGCTCGGCGCGGGCCCGACGAGAGTCAGACATGGGCGTGACGGTCGGAGGAGAACGGGGCGGTGGAAGACGAATTCCGGCGCACCCCTACCTGGCGCGCCAAATGTCGGATTTCGGGTTCCGGCAGACCCTTGAGGTTCGAACACTGGGGTGGGCGCGGAGATTTCGCCTCCTACCTACCTGCACCCCTCCGCCATGCTAAGATCTAAACTAAGGAAAGAACAACACAAGAGACACAGGGTTTATACTGGTTCGGGCCACCGTTGTGGTGTAATACCCTACTCCAGTGTGTGGTGTGTGGATTGCCTCTTGGGCTGATGATGATGAACAATACAAGGAAGAACAGCCTCACGAGGGTCTGTTCTTGGCTGAGGCGATGAACTGCTGGGAGGAGTTCAGCCACCTTTCTCTCTCTCTCTCTCTCTCTGCCCTGCTCTCCTTTGGCCGACCGATCCCCTTTGCTGTGTGGGTGGCTGGTCCTGTTTATAGAGGCCCTGGTCCTCTTCCCAAATATTGAGCGGGAAGGGAGCCAACAATGGCGGGCTAATTTGAAGGGGGACAGCAAGTATCAGCTATCCTGACAAAAGTAGTCTTCGCCTGCGCAAAGCTCTGGTGATGACACCGTCTTGGGCTCCACGGTGACCTCCGTCTCGTAGTCCTCCTGGTCTTGGTCTCGTTGCACCGAAATGGCAACCTTTGCCTGATGCCTCGGTACTCCGCAGCTGCGCTTGCCCCCTTTGCACCAAAGAGGAAAGGAGGACACTGCGCGGGCTGGCACCCGCCTGGCGCCCTGAGTTGTCATGGCTTGCGTCATGGGCACCTCGTGACGTACCCCGCCTTGATCTCTCCACCTCCTCGTGAGCCAGCCTGACGAGGCCGTGCCTGAGGAAGCTTCGCGTCGTCCGCCTCGCGAGGCTTGGCCCCTCGCAAGGGTCTTGGGTTTGTGTTGGTGAAGATGGGCCGTGTTGGGCCCCCCTTTGAGCCACGCCGCAGGCAAGCAAGTCTGGGGACCCCCGTTCCCAGAATGCCGACAGCTGCGGGTGACTCGACTGGCATATTCTAGAATCTTAACTGGTTTCTTCTCATAGGTCAAATCATTGTGCAACTGAATTGCTTCCAGTGGTACCGTATCTCTCAGCAGTATGTCAGCCATTTCTGTGTGGCACTTCTTCAACTGGGATACATGAAACACGTCGTGAACTCCTGACAGTCCTTCGGGTAATTCCAGCTTGTAGGCTACTTCTCCCATACGCTCCAAAACTTTGTATGGGCCTACAAAACGTGTCTCTAGTTTTCCCTTAACTCCAAAGTGCTTAACTCCTCGAAGTGGAGATACTCGAAGATAAACTCGGTCTCCGACTTTGTAAAGTGTCTCCTTGCGTTTAGATTCTGCATAACTCTTCTGCCTGGACTGAGCTACCTTCAGCCTATCGCGAATCAATTTCACTTTCTGTTCAGACTCCTTTATCAGATCCCGTCCAAACAACTGGAGGTCTCCAACTTCATCCCAAGACAATGGGGTCCTGCACCTCCTTCCGTACAAGGCTTCGAAAGGGGTCACCTTCAAACTGGTTTGATAGTTGTTGTTGTAAGAGAACTCTGCATATGGCAAATTCTCATCCCAACTAGATCCATAATCTAGCGCACAAGCTCTTAGCATATCCTCCAAAATCTGATTGACTCTCTCGGTCTGTCCATCTATCTGCGGGTGGAAAGCTGTGCTAAACTCCAGTCTGGTTCCCAAAGTCTCATGCAACTAATTCCAGAACTTTATGGTAAACTGGGTTCCTCTATCTGATACAATGCTCCTTGGAACTCCTTGCAGACATACGATCCTGGTCATGTATATCTTTGCCAACTTTGCACTGGTATAGGTAGTCTTCACTGGAATGAAATGAGCTACCTTTGTCAAACGATCAACTACAACCCATATCGAGTCATAGCCTGAACATGTTCTGGGCAATCCTGTAATAAAATCCATGCCTAGCTTATCCCACTTCCATTCGGGTATCGGCAATGGTTGTAGCAATCCTGGTGGCTTCTGATGCTCTGCCTTCACTCTCTGACATACATCACAAACTGCTACATATTCCGCAATATCCTTCTTCATTCCGGTCCACCAGAAAATATCCTTCAAATCCAAATACGTCTTGGTATTTCCTGGGTGAATCGAGTATGGTGAGTCATGGGCCTCTTGCAGAATTAGCTTCCTAATCTCCGGATCATTTGGTACATAGACACAGTCTTCAAACCATAAGGTATCGTGCTCATCCTCACGAAATCCCTTAGCTTTTCCTTTGCTCATTTTCTCCTTAATAGAAGCAATTTCCTTGTCAGTCCTTTGAGCTTCTCTGATCTTACCCATCAAAGTAGACTGAATCTCCAATGCTGCTACATAGCCTCTTGGAACTATTTCCAAACATAGCTCTCGAAGATTTTCGGCTAACTCCCCTGGTAAATCTCCCGTCATTAGGGTGTTGACATGGCTCTTATGGCTTAATGCGTCAGCTACTATGTTAGCCTTTCCAGGGTGATAATGCAATTTCATATCATAATCCTTGATGAGCTCCAACCATCTCCTATGTCTGAGGTTCAACTCCTTCTGTGTGAAAATATACTTCAAACTCTTGTGATCCGTGTACACCTCGCAATGGTTTCCAATCAAAAAATGTCTCCAAGTCTTCAATGCATGCACTACGGCTGCTAACTCCAAATCATGCGTAGCATAATTCAACTCATGAGGCTTAAGCTGTCGTGAGGCATATGGAACAACTCTGCCTTCCTGCATAAGCACTACTCCAAGTCCTCGACGTGAAGCGTTGCAATACACCTCATAATCCTTGGTCTGATCCGTTAAAATCAACACGGGTGAGCTACCCAAACGTTTCTTCAACTCCTGAAAACTAGCCTCACATTCCTCCGTCCATATGAACTTGGTATCCTTCTTCAACAACTCCGTCATAGGCTTCGCAATCTTTGAGAAGTTCTCAATAAACCTCCGGTAGTATCCTGCGAGTCCAAGAAAACTCCGGATCTCTCCCACGGTGGTTGGTGCTTCCCACTTCGTCACGGTATCAACTTTAGTGGGATCTACTGCTATACCTTCCCCGGATATAACGTGTCCAAGAAATCCAACTTCCTTCAACCAAAACTCACATTTGCTAAACTTGGCATATAATTGATGTTCTCTGAGCTTTCCAAGAACCAAACGCAAGTGTTCCTTATGCTCCTCTTCATTCTTCGAGTAAACCAGGATATCATCAATGAACACTACGACGAACTTATCCAAGAACTCCAAAACACTTTGTTCATCATGTTCATAAAATATGCAGGTGCATTAGTCAGACCAAATGACATAATGGTATACTCGTACAGCCCATACCTGGTGGTAAAAGCTGTCTTGGGTATATCCTGTTCCCGAATCTTCAACTGGTGGTATCCTGATCGCAGATCGATCTTGGAAAATACCTTAGCTCCTTGCAATCGATCAAACAGATCATTGATCATCGGTAGTGGGTACTTGTTTCTTGATGGTAACTTCATTCAATCCTCAATAATCGACAACCATCCTTAACGATCCATCCTTCTTCTCTACTAGAAGTACTGGCGATCCCCAAGGCGATGAACTTGGGCGAATATATCCTTTATCCAGTAACTCCTTAATCTGCTTCTTAATTTCCACCAAATCCTTTGCAGGCATCCTATATGGTCTCTTTGATATTGGCCCTGTGCCTGGCAAAAGCTCAATCAAAAACTCAATATCTCTATCCGGTGGCATGCCTGGCAACTCTTCTGGAAATACTTCGGGGAAATCCTTCACTACTGGTACTTCCTCCTGCACAACTCCGGTTAAAAAATTTACTTGAGTCCTCTTTGGCACATGTCGGGATACATACTTGATCCTTCTCCCTTCTGGGGTGGTAAGTAAAATTGACTTACTGGCATATTCAATATTCCCTTCATACTTTGACAACCAATCCATGCCTAATATCACATCCAATCCTTGGGATTCCAACACTATTAGGTCTGAGGGAAAAACATAGTTACCAATTCTTAATGGTAACCGATCACACCATAGATTAGCATTCTGCTCCAGGCGAAGTTACTGACATGGGTGACCTAAGGGCTTGGGTTGGCAGTTTATACTTATCCACAAATCCCCTTGATATGTATGAATGCGATGCACCAGTATCGAAAAGAACGAGTGCAGTAAATGACTTAACCAAAAACTTACCGATTACTACATCCGGCTGCTCTTCAACCTCCTCCACATTAACGTGGTTCACCTGTCCCCTGTTCAAAGGGTTCGGCTTCTTCCCAGAGCTTCCATTGCCATCTCCATTCTGGGATTCAGGACATTCATTGGCATAATGTCCGGTCTTCTGGCACTTAAAACAAGTGACTTGGCTTAGGTCTTTCTTCGCTGGGGTCGATGGGTGGGTGCGGTTCTGGCTGTTGCTTCCTCCATTCCCATTACCATTCCTGGGGCCATTGTGATTGTGCGAGCTTCCTCCTCCATGGGTATGCTGAAAATGTCCTCCCGGCCTAGGGGTAAATCGTGGCTTCTGCTGAGCTCCCGAATTGTACTTTCCTTGTGCATACTTCCTCTTGTGATTCTCAATTTGCTGTTGTTTCCCTTCAATCATAAGAGCACGATCTACCAACTCCTGGTAGTTGTTGAAGGTTGCTACCATCAACTGCATGCTCAACTCATCATTCAGTCCTTCCAGAAACTTCTCCTGCTTTGCTGCATCCGTAGCAACGTCATCTGGGGCATAACGTGCTAATTTACTAAAGTCCTCCACATACTGGCCAACTGTCCGTCCTCCTTGGCGCAAGTTACGAAACTCTCGCTTCTTCATGGCCATAGCTCCTGCCGAAACATGGGCAGTACGAAAATCCTGCTGAAACTGGTCCCATGTGATAGTATCGACAGGGAAAGTGGCTGTGAAATTTTCCCACCATGATGATGCGGGTCCTTCAAGCTGATGTGCGGAAAACTTCACCTTCTCTGCATCCGTGCATCCTGCTGTGGTCAACTCTCTAGCTGTCTTGCAGAGCCAATCATCTGCTACTATCGGCTCGGTGCTACTGGAAAACACCGGCGGATTCAGCCTAAGAAAACGGGCTAAGTGATCAACAGGTGGTGGTGGTGGTGGGTTGTTGTTGTTCCCCTGGTTCTGATTCTGGACTAGTAACTGCATCAATGTGTTCTGCTGCTGGATCAACTGAGTGAGCTCCGGTGGAAAGGTAAATCCGGGGTCACGTCTCGAAGGCATCTGAGGGTTTAGAAAAGATGAGATTTAAGAATATAGGGGGTCTAAAGAGAAAACACTACCCATATGCACATGAGGCAAAAGCAAACAATTCACTTCATTCAATCAATCAAACAAGGGCATACAATCGATCTAACTATCGCAAAGTGCTCAGACTACTATATTTACATGGTGGACTACTACTATTGTTGGGGTGGTCTACTAGAAATATTCTTCGGTTGCAGACTACATGATATCTGCACCAGCTTCATCAACATAGTCATCATCGCTATCATCTAGATCTGAGTCGGTGTCGTCGATGATGATGTAGTCTTCTAGGCGAATCTCCTTGGGTTCTTTGTCTTCTTCTACTGGTGTAGGGCCTCCCATAAATATTCCAATCTTCTTGATCAGATCGTCATTCTTTTCCACTAATACTTCAATTTCTTCTTCAAAATCTTCACGTGTAGCCTTGAGTTCTTCCTCCAGTTCCTTGATTCTTGTCTTTGCCTTCTTCAGGTCTATCATGTCGGCACACATCTAGTTCTCCTGACGTCGAATGTGCTGGTTTAACTCCTGGATAAAAGCTGCAATGGATCTATCCTTTCTGGTGCTGATCATCTCCCAGTGCTCATCTCGGCGCCCACAAATCTGGTAGATAGTATCCTTGAGATCATTGCGGTAGACTTCTCCAATGCGTCCCATGGCGATGTGAACTACCATGCTCTTCCCTAGATTCCAAGTTGGTGCATCGAAAGAAAACTCTATGGGCTCAGTGACTGGCATGAACGTCCTTCCTGGAACTTGAACTTGAATCATCCAGCGCTCTTCTTCAGGTAGAGTGGCGCTGTAGGTTCCGGTGAAGCTTGGTACTCCTATGTTCAGGTATCTAGTGACTTCCTTCAAGTGACGTCCAAAGGGTGTATCTTCATCCGGTTGAGTGAACTTGTTCCTTGGATCCCCCATCCTAAAAGAGTATAAAATATGAGAGGTCAGAAGAGAAGAGAGTGAGTCGTGATCTAGGTCTTTAGCTCAGTGGTCGTGTCCTACAGTCAGCGTGTGCTCTGATACCATCTTGTAGCGACCAGACCTCAAATGGTCCAATCTCTGTGCACCGGTGTCATCCCTGGATCAGTAATGCTGACACCACACAGTACTTGAATGATTTATAGCAGAGTAGCAATCACACACTTATTACATCGAGTGTCTCAAAAGAGAACTTATTACAATAAATATGGCTTAAGGCCATCTACTAACGATAACAGCGGAAGGCTTGGAAGATAAGTGAGTCCATCAACTCCAACGGCATCACTGATAATAGAACCACGACCTAAAACTCCTTAATCGTCGTCTGAAAGTCTGCAACATTAATGTTGCAGCCCAAAAACGGGTCAGCACATGGAATATGCTGGCAATGTAACACATAGAGAATAATGGAATGAAACAGCTATTCTACATGCATATTTGGCTGGTGGAAAGCTCTATGGTTACAGTTTTACGTAAAGCCAATTTTTCCCTACTACAAAGGAATAAATTTATTTAACTATCATGGTGGTTGTTAAACATTGAGAATGGTTGACAGCATTCTCAATCCCAATTAAGCATCATCATTAAACAACCCAGCAAAATTAATTTTTAGAGTAACATGTTGAGATTCACATGATAATCCAGGTACTAGATACTCAAGATGTCCATAATTGGGGACACGGCTAACCATGATTAGTTTATACACTCTGCAGAGGTTTGCGCACTTTTCCCCACAAGACTCGATCTCCTCCGTTGGATTTCTCGCACTACATGGTGTTTGAGAAACGGATGACCGAGACATAGTCTTTTAGAAGCACTAGCACCTTACGATGGGTAGACCGTACCACCTACATCCCCTACATCAGCTAGTCTACCACTGTAAGAGTTCGCATGACTTAGTCAACTATGCTAGAGCCCATAATAGCTTGTGGCTGCACACGGAAGTTTCTAGCATGAATAATCTCATGATCCCTTTGAGCCTGGGTGGCGGTCCAAAAGAAAACAGGCAATCTTGGAATACCCAGGTGCCTCAATCCACCCAGATGTGTGTTTAGGTTGCCACCTTAAGTAAACCATTAATTAACAAAGCTCACATCTATCATGGATACACTCACCCAATCCACGTCTACTAGCATAGCATAGCAATAATAAGCAAACGTAGAGTAACTCCCAAAGGTTTGATAATAAACAGGAAATAGGTTCTACCTCAACTACTTCCCAAACCCACAATTTAATTAGATCCTAAAACATGCAAGGTGTGAGGATTGATCTAATGCAATAAAACTGGGTAGTAGGAGGTATGATCAGAGTGTTACTTGCCTTGCTGATGATCCGGGAAACCTAGCGATTCGAAGTAACAAGCAGCTCACTCCGGGTACTCTATCGCAAACAAACAAGCATACAATAAGTACTCAAATAATGCACAAGTAAAACTCAAATAAGATATCTAACTAGAAAGTTCAATTTAAGAACTCCGGTTGGCAAAAAGAATCAAATCGAACGAAGCAACGAAAGACAAACGGCAAAAGAAACATGCTTCATTTACTATTCTGGATCTAAGGCAATTTTTACAGTGGCAAAAACTTGTTTAAGTTGGTTAAACAGAAAGAGGATTTCGAGAGGAAACTCCAGGCGCTTGAAACGCCTGATTCCGATAAACGAGCGAAAAGATATACTAAAACGAAAATCGGATCAGAAATCGCGATCAGAAAAATCGCGGATTTAATCCGAGAAAAAGAAAAACGACGAACGTTCGTTAAAACGAACGAACGGACGAATGCTCACTATTTAAATAAACCAGAAAACCAATCTATTTTAAAAAACCGAAACTAAACAAACGACAAAACCGTCAGAAAACCGAACGGTTTTTTTCTAAAAAACGATGGCGGGATCGAGGTAAACCTCGGGCGGTGGGTCCGGCGGCGGCGGCGTGCGGCGGCGACGGCGGCGGGCGGTGGCAGCGGGCGGTGGCGGCGCGGAGCAACGCGGGGCGGCGCGGGGCGAAGACGGCGGCGGCAGCGCGGCAAGGCGACGGCGGCGGCGGCGCGGGGCTAGGGCGGCGCGGGGCGGCTAGGGTTTGTGGGGGCTTCCGGCTGGGCCTCCCTGGCTTTTAAAGCCGGACGGGCCTTAGTGTCCGGGTCGGACACGGCCCGTAGGTCGGTTGCGCGTTTTTTTTATAAATAGTTACGCTCAGAAAAAAAAGGACTACTAAACGGACTCCAAAAATCCCGAAATAAATTTTCCCCGGCTTCTAAAATCAAGCCGCACAGGATGAATATTTATTTGGGGCCTAAACGCAATTTTGAAAAACGCGCATTTTTTCGTAAATTCAAATAAAATAGCAAATAAATCCCAATAAAATCTTATTTGACTTTTTATTAAATCCTCAATATTTCTTCATTTTGGGGAAAGTCATTTTATTCCCTCTCTCATAATTTGTATAATAGAAATAATTGAAGATAAAATAAATAAAATAAAATGATCCTATTTTCAATATTTGAGGCAACTCAAATATGAAAATAACGAAATCCCCAACTCTCTCCTAGGGTCCTTGAGTTGTGTGAAATTTCTAAGATCAACCAAAATGCAATAAATATGATATGCAATGATGATCTAGTGTATAACATTCCAAATTGAAAATTTGGGATGTTACATGGAAGTAGCCTTTGGAGATGAGCATGATTCTAGGGCTGAGAAGTTAACTTTTGAGGTGGTCAAAATCAAGATCCCGTATCACGCCCTGTTTGGACGACCGGCTTATGCCAAGTTCATGGCACGGCCGTGTTATGTTTATTTGCAGCTTAAAATGCCGGCTCATAAGGGTGCCATCACAATGCACGGGAGTCGGAAGATAGCCTTGGAATGTGAGGAAGGTGATGCTGCTTACACTGAATCTGTTTATGCAACAGAGGAGTTAAAGTTTTACAAGGACAATGTCGACCTGGCGGACATGACGCCTTTGAAAAAGCCAACTACGGAACATGAGTCGGTCCTGAAGTTTAAGTCGGCTGATGACACCAAGATTGTCGATTTTGTTCCAGGTGACTCATCTAAGCAGTTTAGTATCAGTGCTAATCTGGATCCCAAATAGGAAAGCACACTCATCAAGTTCATCCATGAGAACCAGGACATCTTTACATGGAAACCTTCTGACATGTCGGGTGTTCCGAGAGAACTCGCTGAGCACACTCTCAATATTGATCCAAAATTTAAGCCGGCACTACAAAAAAATACACTTCCGTGATGATACGTGTTTGTCACAGTAGGTCGCTTTTTTTGTCATGCATGTACATCCATGACAAATTTATGACAGAATCAAGATAGTCATACCTGTGCTGTCGTAGAAGTGTTCCATGACATTACCAAAATTATCATCACGGAAGTGTCCACTTCCATGACGATAAATCGCGCGTCACAGAAGTGCTTTCATCAAGGGTGACCGACACGTGGCATCCACCGTAACGAAACACCGTTAAGCTATCGGGTCGGGTTTTGGATCCGATAACCCGTTAACAGCCCCGACCAATGGGGATTTTCCACGTGTAAAATCATCATTGGCTGGAGGAAACACGTGTCGACTCATCGTTGGGATAGATGTCAACCACTCATTGGACGGAAGGCGCCTATGATACGTCGACACATGGCATGGCCCAACAGAGGCCCATTCCTATGAAAAGGCCGGCCCATTTGACTTGGTCAAAAGGTGGCGGGCGGCCCATGGAAAGCCTGTTAACGGCCTGTTCGCATATAGCCCATTTACAACCCGCTAACCCAAGGCCCGTTACGCCCTATCCAAATTAGGCCTAGTAGCGTCATCTGGGCCATCCAATATGATTCCATCCCGTTTTCACTTCTGGCCCATGTATGGCCCATGACGTCTTTCGGCCCATATGAGGCCCTATGTAACTCTTGGCCTATTAACGGCCCGTGGTGAAACTGGCCCGTAATGAACAGTGTATCACTTTACACCCATTAACGACCCATGGTGAAACTGGCCCGTAATGAACAGTGTATCACTTTATACCCATTAACAGCCCATTATTCCGTTGGGCCGTTTCCAGCCCATGTTATCTTTCGGCCTTCTCAGAGCCCATTTATTCTTGGGTTCATTTCCAGCATTCGTTTACTTACGTCCCGTTACTCTCATTTTCTGCTTGTGGGCCAAATTTAGCCCTTGGTTACAGTCGGCCCGTTTGTGGTCCGTTAATACGGTGGGCCATTTTCATAGCATCATCAAATACGGCCTATTGACGATGGCCCGTTATGGTCGGCCCATGAACGGACGATTCCAACTCTAGCCCGTTTACGGCCGTAAGGCGGCCAATTATTGGCCCATGTTTGGCCAATTGATCATACGGCCCGTATAAGGCCCATTGATGATACGACCCGTAGAAGGCCCATTGTTTCTACGGCCCGTAGAAGGCCTACAGTTTCTACGGCCCATAGAAGGCCCACTGTTTCTACAGCTCGTAGGAGGCCCAGGGTCACTACAGTAAATATTAGCCCATGGTTATTGTGGCCTAGTTTTAAAAAATAGGTTATTGCAGCCACTAGTTAACCGCGGAAAAAGAACTGCAATGACTACAAGCAAACAAATAAACAAGACAGCTAGGAAATAAATAAGCAAGCAACTAACGCTAGGCTATCACGGCTATTACACATATTACATCCACTAGGCATCAAAGTTCGCCACCAGTGCAAATATAGGGAACAAAGCAGCATATCATATACACTGGCCGTCAAAATTGGCCACCAGTGCAAATAAACGCGGCAGCAAAACAAGAGCATAACTGAAATAACTTCAGAAGAGCTCAAGAAACGTTATCCTGGGTATCCACCATGCTGGCAATAAGCTTAGCAAGCTGATTAGCTTTGTCCTGTTTGGCGCTAAAATCCTCCAACGCTTGTTGTTGCACCAGAAAGTATGCATCTGAATGCTCCAGGGACTTCCGCAGTCCTTCTGCTTCTTGTCCCAGCACAGCTGATCGATGTCTTTCAGCATGTAGTTGAGACTCAAGAAACCGAACTGATTCAGACAGTGAGTTTGAATAGCTTGTGCAAGCGGTAGTGGCTAGTAACTCCAACACTAAACCAAGACAGGATGTGTCACTATCCTAAACCTTATCTGCATTACTTCCTTTACCGTTGCCTAATAAGGCACTATTCCCCAATATTCTGTCAGCATTCTAAAAGAAGAAACAAGCAGACACATAACAAGTTTAGCATGTACTAGTATATGAAACTCATTTCGGTGAACCAGTTCATTAGTAAGGTGGATAGGATTAAACTACCAAGTCTTCTATTGCCAAGTACTAGTACATAATAAAAGCATCAAACAAACATATATCTATGTCCTATGGTAGCAATGGAATCTTACATTAGAACAGTTGTTCTTCAGGTTTAGGCACTTGTTCTACATGAACAGAGTACACTAAGACACAAGAATATACTACTTAAAAATAGAAAATGAGCTCATAGACCTTACCACATTCTTGGTTCGGGACCAGTACAGAACAAGGCGTTCCCAGTCATCGTCCAGTAAATGTGTCTCAGGAGAACGTAAGGGAATTTGATGAGTTTCTTTGCCGGTGAATCATGTAATTCTGATACTGCCACCAAGCTTTCTTGAAGATAGCAGAGGTATTAGCACAGGTTACCTCATCCTGAGTTTCCAAATCGGTCCTTCTCTACAGAGAAAAATGGGAAAATTTGCTGTATTATAACCATCATGGAGGTAGGATGTATGGGACGAAGCAAAGTAATTGCCATGAATAACATTACTTACACATAACTCTTGGACAAACACCTGCAACTAGCATTTTCCTTCATCTTCAGTATAATATTTCCAAGATGGGAAGATACGCACATACGATTTAACAACATCAAATGTGATAGATGCTAAACTACGACTAGCTGGTTGTGCTTCCTCCACAGGAATAGGTGTACTAACTCGTGGAGTTGGGGTTCGCCGTGATAGTACTGGCCCTATGGGCACTGGAGCTGCCTTACTAACTGCTCTTGTTTGGGAGCTCTGTGGTGGAGATGGTGCTGTGTCAACAGGAACTAGGTTACTATCGGCTGGTGTTGGGGTTAGATTGGGTGAAGTTGGTTCTCTGTCCATCGTAGTAGGGGTACAATTTGCGAGAGTTTGGATTATGTGTGGTAGGGCTGGTTCTTGTGCATGTACAACTGGGGTGCTATCTCCACCAAGAGGTAGCACTGTTTTATTTGAAGACCGTGTTTTTAGTCCGCTAGATACTGGCAATACCCGCTCCAATTCAAATGGCTGATAAACAGGAAACGTAGTTGAATGTACAGACATTGTATGAGAGACAGATGCAATAGGTAGTGTGGAAAAAAGAGGGCATGAAATAGTTGACATGTATATTGTTTAACTAAAACGGATAGCATGACATAATTTCACATATATGATGTCTATCTAAACTGGATAGCATGGCATAACATAATTCAAAGATATGATGAATAACTAAACAGGATCGCATGACATAATTCACCTACATGTTATCAAAGTAATCAGGATCGCATCATTTAATTCACATATGTGATTTATATGCTAAACAGAGGGCATTCGATATGATGTCTGAACTAAGAACATGGTGTTGAATATTGTGTATATGATGTCTAAACTATGCAATGCAAGACACCGTATGCATGATATGAGCAGTATAATCGTGCCCAGTTAGAGCATACACCTCAGTGGGGGAATAAGACTGGTCATCTGTCTCTGAATCCATCTCTGAGGAGCTATCGGGACCCAACAAGAGATCTGCTTCGACAGGTAGCACTGTCTGCTCCGAAGGCCTTGTTTTCACTCCAGATTTTTTCCATCTCCCACCCAAATGGCTGATTCACAGGAAGAGTAGTTTAATGTACAAACATTGTCGACAAATGGAAATGTAATGAAGAAAAGGATGGGCAAGATATCATTCAAATATATGATGCCTGGTTAAACAGGATGGCATTGCACATTTCACATATATTATGGCTGGCTAAAAGACATGAGACTGCATAATTCCCATATATGATATAGAAATTAAACAGGTGGCATTACAGAACATGTCTAAACTAAGCAGATGATATATATGATGTTAAAAGTAGGCACTTCAAGGCAACATATGCATGATATGACTAACATCATCATGCCAAGGTAGAGCAAACACATTGGGGGTAAATAGGAGTGGTCAGCGGCGTCCGAATCCGCCTCAGAACAGATATCTTCCTTTGGATTACAATTTGGAGAGGGGTGGGGAGGGTTTGCCATTGAACCCACCATGGAGCGATGTCCGCATGACATTGTATTGCCACGCAAAACTCTTCTCTTTTTTCTCTACATGTTCAGCATGACTGTGTACAATATCTGACATGCATACGAAAAAAATATGGTGAGATTATGTAAGGAGAGCATGCAGAAATTTAGAGTGATGGTAACAACCAGTGGATCGATGTTTTTCCGTTGAACCAAAATAGCCCTAATGGATCGACGTGAATGTATAGTAATAAGTGATGCAACAAGTGTACAACCTCTTTGCTGTAGCCGTGTCGACCTCAGCATCATTGGGTTGGTCACTGAAGTAGTTGAGGCATAGGTGGCTGTCGGAGGTGTGGAGGGAGATCTGAGGAATCTGTAGACGGCGTCCAGGGCACTGCTCTATTGTGACGGATCGTTCTGTCGTTGGAGCAGCTCCAGTGAGTCGTAAGACGTCAAGGCTGAAGCAGCACAAGACAGACATCGTCAATCTCAAGTGGGATTCTAATAGCATCTCCAATAGATGATGTAAAATGGATGTAAAATTAACATCACCAAAAACCACCTGACTACAACAGATGAGGTAAAAACTGTTGACTCTGAACTTAACTGTCGAAACTGAAATTTACTGTGGAATCTGAATGCTACTGTCGAAACTGAACGAAATGGTAGCAGAGAGGCACTTGACATGTAGTTTAGGGAGGGCCTGCAGTTCATCTTCAACCTGCACCCCCATGAGCCGCCAGCCACCACCGGCCGAACCGCCGGCCCTAGCGCCGCCTCGCCGCCCCGAAACAACTCGCCACCACCGCCCCAGCCAGCCCTCTAGGCCCCCCGACCCCCACCATGAACCCTAAGATAGATAGTGGGGTACCTCTCCGGCGAGCCCCCGTCCCCGCTGCGGGTGGTTCTTCCTTAACTCCGGCGAGCCCCCCTCCCCCAACCCCTGAAAATCGACTGACCCAAAAGTCGATTCAGTCGACTGAAGTGTGGCTTAATCAGTGCAGAGCAGCAGCACGAGCGGGGGGGAGAGCAGCAGCAGCAGCTGGGCGAGCGAGCGAGCGATCGAGCGAGAGCCGGAGCAGCAGCAGCAGATCCGGCTAGTATGGACGCCGCCACCAAAGGGGCCTCGCACTGGGGGAGAGCCGCCGTGGAGATGTCGCCCGCGGCGCCGGCTTCAAGGTAGCCGCTCCATGGGGGTGCGGGATGGAGCATCGTCGGCGCCGGGAGGTCGAGTTAAGGAGAAGGTGCGATGCGATGAGTGTACAACCTCTTTGGTGGCGCCGAGTAGGCCTCGGCTTCGTCCGAGGAGTCGGTAAGGATGCTGCAGTTCCGGTGGAGCAGGTTAAGGCGGCGATCCGCGATAGACGAGGCGATCGTCGGAGCAGCTCCTTGGAGGTGGAGGATGGGGCGGCTGAACCGGCGGGACGGCGAGATGGATGACGGATCCTCATCCGGGGAGGTGGACGAGGGACGTCGAGCTGTTGCGTTGGATGACGTCGTCGGGGAAGAGGCTCCGGCTGGGAGCGGTGAAGTGGCGGACGGAGGAGGGTGGGGTTTCGTGGCTGGAGCGGAGAGGTTATGGCGGCCTGGTATTTCGAATGGCGAAAAGGGGCGATGGGAGGGGGTGAAGCTTGACTTAGGAACGCGCTTGTCCAAAATGTAGGGTGTGTTACAAAAGTACCCCCCACCGATTTGAACTAGCGACCCTTTCGGCTCAGGGTTAGAAGGGGGATTTCGTGTGTCGGGATTTGGTAGCTGGAGGGAGTTTTCACGCGCGTTGTAATTTCGGGATAGCAAGGCGCGGGTTGTGAAGGCGCCAGTTTTGGGAGCACGTTATCTGAATTTTCGGGATATAACAAGACGCGGGTTGAATTTTAGGGACAAGCCTAACATGTAGTAATATTGTACTTGTACGTACCAAATCAATTCGCACTTCCCTCAACCAAAAAGAAAACGGAAAAAATAAAACTATTCACGCCACACAAAGAAAGAGAGTCTTGCCCCGTTTTACTATACAAATGCTATTCAAAGCTACTCCCTCCTTCCATCTATATAGGGCCTAATGCGTTTTTTGATGCTAACTTTGACCAAATATTAGAGCAATGATATATGACATGCAACTTACACAAAGCACACCGTTAAATTCGTCTGTGAAAGGTTCTTTCAATGATATAATTTTCACATTGTGCATGTCATGTACTATTAATCTTGTCAATAGTCAAAGGCGGTCTTAAAAATCTCATTACGCCCTATATAGATGGAAGGAGGGAGTATGAATCCATGTTATGTCCGATTAAATTTTTTCGCTTGCTGTATAATGCATGTAACCTACTCATACTAACATTTTAGTGCATTCCAAATGTCTATACTACCGCTGCAATTCGAACTAAATTTGAATTTGTTTCTCTATTTCAATAAGAATCTACAATCATGATTGTTGCCAACTTCAACCATCATAGTTTCCTTGCTATCCGCCAGATATAAATCAGACGGCCTATAATGCAGGATGGCAGGCACACCATCATCAACAACTCCGTTTTTTTATAAGAGTAGAGATAAAACATATTAAATGTAGTATACCATGTTCATAACGACACCATGTGTATCACCGTTATATATATTCACACATCCGTCAGTTTGAAACACTATGATAAATTCTTCAAATATCGGAATTCGCTTTTTATAATGAAGTATATATGATCTATATTCGTCTTTTACACCCACACAGTCCTCTTATCTTTGTAGCTAGCGCTAACTTTCTCTTGTGCATGCACACGCCCGCATCCCTCTCACCCTCCCTCGGCATTCTCTAGCTCCATCGCACAAATTCGTCTTTTCACTTTAGGTCGTTCACCCACGGTGTGTGTAGGCCCCCTAGCTCCTTCTTTACGGCACACATCGATCGATATGCCTCTCTAGCAAGGTGTGCCTAGCACAAACACAAGCTTCCCCTCTTCTCTTGTCACCGTCCATGCCTCACTCCCACCACTCTTTTCATCGTTCTCGTACTCGCACACTCCTCCCCCTCGATATAGTATGCCTCTCGTACCACCTCCTACATGCATCCCTCTCTCTCTATCCTTCTCCTCGTGCCTCATTTGCTTCTAACACACACATGCATATATACCGATCGATCTCCCAACATATACCTAGATCGACTTTAACTACCCCCCCCCCATCGATCGACGTACCTCACAAGTTATGTCTCTCCTTTATCTTACAAAGGGCGATTGATCTTCCTACGTAGTTACGTCTGCTTACCACAGCCACATCGTCCCCCCTCATCATTTGTGCATGCCTCCTGACCCGTCTCTCACACGCACGTGCACAGACAACAAGAAGCCATCTCCTCTCTTATTGATATTGCGGGCGTGCCCTCCGTTTGTCTAGCAAGCCTATCCCACCATTTGTTAGAAGCAACTCCACTACCACCCCCTCCAACACTCTAGCTCTGTCTCTCTCCCAACCTTATTCATCTCCTGCACATATGCATGGATGCCGATCGATCTCCCTTAATACATGAGGCAGATCGATCTGCTTAATACATGAGGTAGGCCTCTCTCCTCCTCCACACATATACCAGCCATTGTACCTCTATAGTTAATTGGTCCTCCCTCTTCCCCCACCACACACCGATAGTCGAGCGCTGCAGGTAGGTATCCATGCCGCAGAGACAAACTGCACATGTCCCATCTCACGTTCCAGTAGGCTAGCCACTCTATATCTTTGACGTGGGCACACACAAATTCGATGGCACTCTTTATCAATCGCGCACGCGCACACACACACACACACACATTATCCCTCTCTTCGATTCTATGGACACCTCAAGCCGATGATACCTCCACTCTCTTCTCGTGGATCACCCCCTCTCTATATATGTTATATCCAGGACTATATTTCACACACATTGCATATGTTAAATTTTTTGATTGCCCCCCCCCAACAAAAAAAACTCTCAAGAACCCACACACTATATCTCTCTAGGTTTGTATCTCTCTCACACAACCCCACGTAGGTGGTGTACGTATACAAGAAGAGAATAGGTGCACCGTGCACGTACTCACACTTCGTGCCCAGCCACACCCGCGCGGGTACACGGTGGAGCTCATTTCTTCGCAGAAGTTGAATTTGTTTTTGAAACATCAAGTGGCCAGAGACTCGAAAACTTATTTGCCCATTAGTGACTTGTCAGGGCGGTGGATTTTAGTTTGTACGATAATGCTGCATCCACCTAAAGTAACGAAAGTTCTTACGTAAACTTCCTAGTTATTCCCTCTTCGTAGGTGCAGCATTACTCCTAACATTTGTAATATCAGTTTGAAACTTGTAATATTGCCATGTCCTATTCGGCTATTCCTGCGTTTTCAAAATCATGCGAATCAAACAGGTCCTGAGTTGGTGGTGATGTTGTGCCTCCCATCTTTCACCAATAGCCGTCGGATCTAGATCTGACGCATACAAACCAAGCTTCTCTATTTTTGCAAAAAGATGCCCGCACTTGTTCCCTATTTACAAACAACTCCTTGTCTCTCACAATCAGCCTCATCTCCTCCCCACCACATCTAGGAGTAGAAGGCCATGGAAAAATCTGGCGCGATGGCCGCTACCGGAGCCGTCCACCCCCAATCTTGGTGTTCCGTGCAATGCACGGGCATCTACGCATGGGAAATTATGTCGAACAGGGCTAGTTGTAAGCAGGCTAGCTCTATAGCCATGATGATAGTGACTGCAGACGATGAGGCTGACTATGGTATGCCGAACACGGCGCCTATACTCAGGTGTCATCTCCGGCGCAGGGTCTTGTCACTTCACTGTGAGGAGCAGCACGTAATAATTTGACCAACGGATAGTACAGTGCTAGTACTCCTACTACTACATTGGTAGTACTACTACTGGTACTAGTAGCACCACCGTCTGGATTTAGGAGTACTACCACGTCCATCTGGATTTTAGTATTTGACTAGCAATATCTAGTAATGCATGTCACCAAAAATGTACTACTCCCTCTGTAAATAAATACATGGTGTTTTATTCCTATCGGCGAGAGAACTTAATGTTTTTTTGCTACTCCTAACTAGAGTACTAATAGGATTACATGCAATGAACTAAACACTGCATGTCATGTTTGGTAGTCTAAAGTCATTGAAAGCATGCACGGCCCACATCTCTCATTGGTTGATATGTCACGAAATAAGAAACAAGGAGGGAGTTAATGCACCGTGCCTAAGTATTTTGGGATTATTTGGTTTTCGTAAGGTGACTTACACAACATTTTTGTTTACATGCATTAACATTTAATAGTTAAATCAAAGGTCAAAACTTGGCACAAAATGCAAAGGGGACCAATAAACCAGTAAACATCGAACTTCTCTTGTTTGGCCCCAACTAGAGGTCCGGTGAGATGACTATACTGCACCGGCACGGAGGGGGACGCAGCTTCATTGACTTACGGCAACTGCCTTTGGGTGAATGACACGTGGCCCCAGGGGGTGGCTGGCCCACCTATCATATAGCCAAAGGCAGGTGCAGTAGAGGGCTAAGGAATAGTACGAAATCCTACGCACCTACACACGCTAACCAAGGGCTGAGTGATCACTCGAATCGCAAGATCAGTTGACTAGAAGCTACGCTAGACCCATGGAGGCGATGAGCGCGAGCATCAGCCGGCTGTGCCAGATGGTCCACGACGCCGGCCTGCGGCCTGGCACCGAGGAACGTCTCCAGGTAGTATTGCTTGAGGCCGCTAGGGCGAGGGGCCGCTTGGACGACAGCTTCGTCTCCTTGTTCGACGAGGTCCTCTTCGGTTTCCTCTACAAGTTCACCATCGTCAAGAAGCTTGCGGGCGACTTTGACGTAAGCCTCCAGCCGACGCGCCCAGGCTCTGCGATGCCCGCCACCCTCAACGGCCACTATGGTAACAACCTCTTCGACGCACTGGTGGCCCTGCGACTGCCCGCAGTCGCGCCGGAGAATGTCCACCTCGAGGTCGCGCTCGCCGCGCAGCGCCTGGCGCAGCAAGACACCATCGACATAATCACCCACGTCTACGCGCAAATCGTCCACAAGGACTACTACATGCAAGAGGAGGACGATAGGACGCTGGCCTTCTTGGAGCGCAGGGCAACCTTGGACGGCACTGTTCAGAAGCACGTTGAGCTCGCCGCCAACGCCGCTGCTCCTCACACGTCGGTTGGTGACCCGGCGCCCTAGGGCATGAGGATGTCGTTGAACGTTGATGGATCCATATGTATTTTTATCTTTCCGTCAAATCCATGTAGTAGTATATGATACTACAGTAATTATCTTGTCGGATGGCTGAGAAAACAGGAGGGAGAAGATATGGTTGTAGCACGGACTCCAAGAAAATTGGTGTCGGATGGGACTCGTGTGGGTGGCGTGTGCCGTACTGCTAGACGTGAATGCTACTGAGTTATGGCCCATGCCACCCCACTATATCGAGGTACGTAGAACAAATTTCCTGCAGTCCGTGCTCAGCCCTCCTCTATCTCTCTTCTCAGCCAGCCAGCGGACGCGCGGAGCCCATCGTCTATTTGCTCACATGCGGCCCCACATGTCAGTGAAAATGCAAGAGGACCCACTGAACCTGCACATCTTTCACCTCGACGTGCTGGTGATGAAAAACAAATCCAATAAAGATCTTCGGTGGCCGCTTTTGGAGTTACTCAAGAGTAGTAAGATTCTATTTACAGTTTAACCCAAGATGCACATCTCGTGGCTTCAACTACCACTCTATTTTCTTTCATGACATGACCTGGATGCTGGATGTCCCATGTGTCGGCAAAAGGAGGAAGAAGCCGACCAAATCTTCGGTTCTGCTATCGGATGAGATTAGTGCACTTGTTGATACTCCTACTAGAATAGAGGCTAGACATGAGACTATATGCGAGGAAGCAACGTCTACTTCTTTACACTCGAAGAAGAAAGAAGCATGCAAGATCGAGCCTCCGCAGATCAACAATGAATGCATCGAGAAGGCACTAATCCAACTTACAGGAGTAGTAAAATGTATTCTTGTGGTTCTTGTTTTCTTTGGTCTTGCTTTTCTAGCCAAAATTATCATTGGAGTTCGTGCAAAACGGAGGTCCGTTTGGGTTCGTGCGTTGGAGTTGGCCTTACAAGTGGGACCGCAATTAAGGAAACCGACTATCGGCAAACCCCCACCTCGCCCGCCGCGCGATGGCTGAAGTTAGGCTGGTCATAGTGGGAGTAACTTAGCAAGTAACATAGCGCATTTCAAGACAAGTTTGCTTATGTGGCATATAGTTAATGAGGAGAGAAATGTTTGGAGTAACATAATATGTTACTATAACATAACGCAAACCAAAGCAAAATGAGTCTATAATGTAATAAATGCAATCATCTATGATACTACTTGTATGTTACTTTGCACTATGAAGGTAGTAACAAAGACTAGTGTCATATGCATGACACTAGTCTAAGTTACTCCCCACTATAACCAGCCTTAGAGAAACGACGAGGTTGAAGAGATTGCTCTAGCATGGACTCCAAGAAATAATATGGTGTCAGATGGATGTCGTGGTGGTGGCGTGTGCCGTACTCCTGGACGTGAATGCTTGTTCTGGCCCATGCCACCCTACTACTCCTACGACTTACTCCTACTAGTATATAGTATACTAGTATCGAGGATTCGAGGTGCTGGTTACGTACAACGAACACATTAACATATGGCTACAGTAAAAAAAACCTGCCCGACGCGCGAAGCATGTGAAGCTAGTACAAATTTAGAGAAGTGACTCGAAAGCCATTCATAAATTTAGTAAGTTTATCACAGGCATATCATTTTATTACATACAACAGGTCATCAACCCACATCGACAACAAGGATACATTATAAATACTAAAGTTTTCACCACATAACAAATAACAAGCCATGAAATGAACTTCAACTCAACCATTCCGCGGCGTTGGAAACACTTGCTTTGAACCACAACTGATTCTCTAGGACGGGCCATCTGTTGTCGATCTGGAGACCAACGCAGGACCGATCATCCAGGCTGAAGCGGCATACTATATCAGTACGAGGGTAGGGAACCACCCAAATGTCCGAGGTATAGACACAGTTGCTTCTCATAAATGTGTCAACAGCAGTTGGATCGCCTTTCACCATCATCGGATAGTTTTGTCCAAGGAAGAGCGAGTTTTCTCCCAGACTATCAATTCTGTGCCAGGGAGAAGGAGTTGGCGCTAGCACACTAGTATCCATCCCGAATACCATGCAACGGGTGTTGGAATAGGTCCGGAGAGTGCGACCATGGGAGACACCTGCTTCCTTACCAGTAACATCATCAGTGGGTTATATACACACAAGAAGAGGTGATCCATCGGAATTAGTTGCCAGGCGCCACAGAGTATATCAACGCTGCTCGTCCTCGTGATCATCACCATCGTCATCTCCCCCTTGGTTATAAAAATTTTCAAGTATAGGTGGTGGGATGTTCACAGGACCTTGGAAACACAAGAAGAAGGTTAATTAGTAAAGGGAAACTTGCTAACCCGCATGCATGTGGATGAAACAATTATAATTACGATGGAAGACAAACATACTGAAACTACTAGGATGCCATGCAAAAACAGTGCCACGAGTGGTGGCAGCAAACACAAGGCCCTCGTATTGAATTGCATCACAGTACTCACCCGTGTACAGAAACTGATTTTTGAGCAATATCCATCGAGTCGAACCACAAAGGACGGCAACAAGCTTGTCGAAGATAGCAACAACTTGATAGTTGTTGTAATTCCAAGAGCGGTTGGGAACTCGACAAATTGCTACCTTCCATAGAAGACAGTCACCATGATCGTATTTGAACGTGCGTACATTACCGGTGTGCTCAACCTCTGGGCAGTGTGCTGAGATTTTTGGAAGTGGAACCCGGTGACGAGTGTACACATTCATAAGTTCCCACTCGCAGTTGGACCCAATGTAAACAACCCAATCTCCATTTGCGCCCGCCCAAGCCTTGCCCTCGAGCGATGGCATCTTAACATCATACGTATCATTATCAAGCGGCATCAACTGGCACAGGGCGAGGCCTCCGTCGTGCCGGCACCAGTCATCAGGGTCACGGCAAAGAAGATAGGGGAGATCAAACCGCTCCTTGACTCTTGGGTTCTTTGTAATGATGTTATTAATTGAGTCGAGAATGGGCTTGAGCGAACCTGCCATGCTAGCCGAGGTGATGACATCGCATCGATCAATGAGTTCCTCCACCACGTCATCTTTCAGATCGGGGCAAGAATAACGGGGTCATTTCCGGCATGTTCCCTCCATGGAGAAGACGATCGAACAATGGCAGAAGAAAGGGTGAAGGGCTGAAGGAAAATGGAGGAGGGAGAGGAAGAGCGTGCGACAGCAGTTCCAAATCGAGAGGGAAAGGCGAAGAGTCGGTGAACGGTTGCGAGTTTGCCACGGTTCACGAAGAGGCGCCCCCGGCCTACACGTCCGTTCGGAAATACTGGCTGTGCGGGACACTCTGGCCTGTCTAGATAGCCTTTTCTTTTATGTTTACCACAGACCAGCCCAGTAGTTTTTTTTTTCTTTCTGAAAATGGCTAGCCCAGTTCTTTTGTGATTTGTCAAGTAAGTCGCTTTATCAGGCCTGTTGGGTTGCAAATCTTTCAAGACGAGGAGAGCTTCATTCGTCTGGCCGAGAAAATGGCCTATCAGTAATGAGAAATGGGCTGTACATTTTTAAAACACATCAAACCGGCAATTATTTTCAAATATTTTGTTTTTCATTTCAAGATTTTAAATTGCATTGATTTTTATGCGTGGACAATTTATTGGATTTTATATTGATATACATTTATTTTTAAAATCAGTCTGAATGTGACTCGAAATTTTGGGATTAAAAACAGTTCAGACCGCACCGACATAAGCAAAATTTCGTATAATTTTTTAACCGTGGCCACAATATGGGCTGTAATGCTAACATAAAGAATATGGGCTCCAAAAAAACCTGTAAGAATTAGCAAATGGGATGTAAATTATTTGAAATAATGGCAGATGGGATGTATGCTGTTTTCCATAGATTGGAGGCTTTCCACAGATGGCTTGTATATTGTTGGATGTCCATCCAACGGCCGTCGTGCTTCTTCAATCTCTGCTCTTCCTGCTCCAGCCGCTCAAACAAGCACCGGCGGGACTGCCTGCTCCGTCCTCCCCACGGCCAGCTGTGCTGCCGCGCAGGCCTCACCGCCCCACCGTACTCCCATCGCTGGCCTAGCCATCCCTCTACTCACCCACACCTGCTGTTATTCGCCGGCGACAGCAGACGAACCAGTAAACCCTCGTACAGTCGTACTCCCCTCCGCGTGGGAAACAAAAACAAGGGCCGAGTTTTCCCTGCCTCCGTGTCGTTCCCTTCCTAGGCCTCGCCGTCGTCCATCGCCCTGGTGCTCTCGGTGTGGCGTGGTCAGCGTGGTCAACGACCGACATGCATCTGAAGTGGACTGTACGTGGAGAGGCTGACAGCTGGGTCCACGGCCGCACGCAAGGAAATGCCTCCTTATTACGCGCAAAATAATGATTTCCTCCACCTGGCCTCTGGGACCCACCGAAACGGCCTTTGTATTTCGCGAAAAAACGTTACCGCCGCTAACAGCTCGGACCCACCAGCTGTATCTTCGCATGCAAGGAAGTGCCTCCTTATTACGCACAAAAAAATGAATACTCCCCCTGCTAGCTGGGACCCAGTATAGTGGGCCTACTAAGTTGACGGGGACGAAGGGCTTTGTCAACTTAGTCAATATGCACGATTCTAGCTCGGCTGACCGTACGATGTCCATCCAACGGCCGTAGTGCTTCTTCAACCTCTGGTCTTCTTGCTCCAGCCGCCCAAAGCAGCGCCGGTCGTGTCGCCTGCTCCTGCCTCCCGTGGCCGGCTGTGATGCCGCGGAGGCCTCACCGCCCCCATACTACTCCCACCGCTGGCCAGGCCATCCCTTCACTCCACTCACCCACACCCCCTGTTATTCTGCGGCGACGGAAGCTCAGCCAAACCAGTGAACCGTTGTACTCCTCTCCGCGTGGGCATCCACTGCCGCGTCTTCCCTGGCTCCGCGTAGTCCCCTTCCTAGGCCTCGCCGTCGTCCACCGCCGTGGTGCTGTCGGCGCGGTGTGGTCAATGTGGTCAACGACCGAATTCCATCAGAAGAACACTGTACGTGGAGAGGCTGACAGCTGGGTCCACGGCAGCTGCAAGGAAGTGCCTCCTTATTACGCGGAAAATAATTATTCCTCCACCTCAAAGCAGGGACCCACCGGACGCCCACCAGTATATCACAAAAAAAAACGTTTGCCCCTGACTACTGGGACCCACCCAAAGGGCCACCGTATTTCACGAAAAAAATGTTCCCCCTGCTGTCAGCTCGGACCCACCGGAAGTGCCTCATTATTACGCACACAAAAATGAATACCCCCCTGCTAGCTGGGACCCACCTTAGTGGCAGGCTGACTTGTAGGCCTACTAAGTTGACGGGGACGGAGGGCTTTGTCAACTTAGTAAATATGCACGATTCTAGCTCCAGTGACCGTACGATGTCCATCCAACGGTCGTAGTGCTTCTTCAACCTCTCGTCTTCTTGCTCCAGCCGCCCAAACCAGCGACGGTCGTGCCTCGTGCTCCTGCCTCCCGTGGCCGGCTGCGATGCGGCGGAGGCCGCACCGCCCCTACTACTCCCACCGCTGGCCAGGCCATCCCTCTACTCACCCACACCCCCTGTTATTCTACGGCAACGGCAGCCTCACACCGCAGCGAACCAGTGAACCCTCGTACTCCTCTACGTGTGGGCATCCACTGCCGCGTCTTCCCCGGCTCCGCGTCGTCCCCTTCCTGGCCTCGCCGTCGTCCACCGCCCTGGTGCTCTCGGCGCGGCGTGGTCAACGTGGTCAAGGAACGGCTTCCATCGAACGTGGACTGTACGTGGAGAGGCTGACAGCTAGGTCCATGGCCGTAGCAAGGAAGTGCCTCCTTATTACGTGCAAAATAATTATTCCTTCACCTGACAGCGGGGACCCACCGGACAGGCCACCAGTATTTTGCGAAAAAAATATTTTCCCCCTGACTGCTGGGACCCTCCGGACGGGCCACCGTATTTCGCGAAAAAAATGTCGTCCCCCCCCCCCCCCCCGCTGTCAGCTCGGACCCACCGGAAGTGCCTCCTTATTATGCACAAAAAATGAATACTCCCCCGGCTAGCTGGGACCCACCTTGCTGGGAGGCTGACTTGTGGGCCTACTAAGTTGACGGGGACGAAGGGCTTTGTCAACTTAGTCAATATGAACGATTCTAGCTCCAGTGACCGTACGATGTCCATCCAACGGCCGTAGTGCTTCTTCAACCTCTGGTCTTCTTGCTCCAGCCGCTCAAAGCAGCGCCGGTCGTGCCGCATGCTCCTGCCTCCCGTGGCCGGCTGTGCTGCCGCAGAGGCCTCACCGCCCCTACTATTCCCACCGCTGGCCAGGCCCTGCGGCGACGGCAGCCTCACACCGCAGCTGAACCAGTGAACCCTCGTAGTCCTCTCCGCGCGGGCTTCCACTGCCGCGTCGTCCCCTTCCTAGGCCTCACCGTCGTCCACCGATGTGGTGCTCTCCGCGCGGCGTGGTTAACGTGGTCAAGGAACGACTTCCATCGAAAGAGTACTATACGTGGAGAGGCTGACAGCTGGGTCCATGGCCACAGCCTAGTTTTTTTGTGATTTGCCAAGTAAGTCACTTTGTCAGGCCTGTTGGGCTGCAAATCTTTCAAGACGAGGAGAGCTTTCATTCGGCTGGCCGAGAAAATGACCCATCAGTAATGAGAAATGGGTTGTACATTTTTAAAACACATCAAACCGGCAATTAGTTTCAAATATATTTTTTTCATTTCAAGATTTTAAATTACATTAATTTTTATGCGTGGAGAATTTGTTGGATTTTATATTGATATACATTTATTTTTAAAATCAGTTTGAATGTGAGTCGAAATTTCAGGATTAAAAACAGTTCGGATTGCACCGAAATATGCAAAATTTCGTATAATTTTTTAACCGTTGCCACAATATGGGCTGTAATGCTGACAAAAAGAATATGGGCTCCAAAAAAACCTTAAGAATTAGCAAATGGGCTGTAAATTATTAGAAATAATGGCAGATGGGATGTATGCTGTTTTCCACAGATTTGAGGCTTTCCTAAAAAAAGGTTGACGCACAAGCACTGACTGTTGGATGTCCATCCAATGGCCGTCGTGCTTCTTCAATCTCTGCTCTTCCTGCTCCAGCCGCTCAAACAAGCGCCGGCGGGACTGCATGCTCCCTCCTCCTCGCGGCCGGCTGTGCTGCCGCGCGGGCCTCACCGCCCGACCGTACTCCCATCGCTGGCCTAGCCATCCCTCTACTCACCCACACCTGCTGTTATTCTCCGGCGACGGCAGACGAACCAGTAAACCCTCGTACAGTCGTACTCCCCTCCGTGTGGGAAACAACTGCCGAGTCTTCCCTGCCTCCGTGTCCTCCCCTTCCTAGGCCTCGCCGTCGTCCACCGCCCTAGTGCTCTCGGCGCGGCGTGGTCAATGTGGTCAAGGAACGACTTCCATCGGACGTGGACTATACGTGGAGAGGCTGATAGCTGGGTCCATGACCGCAGCAAGGAAGTGCCTCCTTATTACGCGGAAAATAATGATTCCTCCACCTGACAGTTGGGACCCACCGGACGGGCCACTGTATTTCGAGAAAAAAATGTTTCCCCCTGACTGCTGGGACCCACCAGCTACATCTTCGCATGCAAGGAAGTGCGTCCGGGAAAAAAAAACGATTCGCCCCCTAACTGTTGGGACCCACCAGCTACATCTTCGCTGGCAAGGAAGTGCCTGACAGTCGGGACCCACCTGGTCGAAGCATACATTGCATTGTCATTCTAGTCACGAACGTGTACGTACATACTGGTCGATGTAGAGGCGCGCACGTGTCGTAGTAGAGGCGCGCACGTGTCGTAGTAGAGGCGCGCACGTAGCATGTACACGTACGTACAGCGGCCAGGGTGCAAGAAAGAAAATACGGCCACGTATGTGTACATACGGGCGGGGTCTCGAACGCCTACTCGCGCATACGTACGGCGAGGGCTCGTGTACATGGCTGGGTCGGAACGGAGAAACAGCATCGTCGCCGTGTTCATGGGGAGGCAACGGAATGCGTCATGTTCATGGGGAGGCAACGGAATGTGTCGTGTTCATGGGGAGGCAACGGAATGCGTCGTGTTCATCGGGAGGCAATGGAACGCGTGGGAGCCAACCGGCTGGGACGGAACGGAATGTGTGGTCGTGTTCATAGGGAGGGCTTGGATGGAACAGGCGATGGAAACGAGGCCTGGCGTACCGCACAACAAAGGAAACGGACCTCCTACGTTCAGAACGGGGTCCTGTTGATCGGGAGGGGTCTGGCATACCGCAAAACGGAGGAAATGGACCTCCTATGGTCGAAACGGGGGTCCTGTTGATCGGGAGGGGTGTGGCGTACCGCAAAACGGACGAAACAGACTTGTGTTGGAGCGCTACGGTCAAAATGGGGGTCCTGTTCATCAGGAAGGGTGTGGTGTACCGCAAAACGGGACTCCACGGGATACTGTTCATCTCCACCGTCGACCCCCTCCAGCCTCCACGAGCTACTGTTCATCCACCATCGACCTCCTCTAGCCTCCACCTGCGACTGTTCATCCACGGGCTCCTGTTCATCCAGCCTCCACCGTGAGCTACTCCACCGGCTACTGTTCAACCAGCCCTCTCCATGGGCTCCTATTCAACCACCCCTCCACGGGCTACTGTTCATCCTGCCCTCCACCGTCTACTATTCATCCAGCCCTCCACGGGGGTCCTGTTCATCCAGCCCCAACTGGCTCGATCGATCGGGGTCCTGTTCATCCAGAGGCAACACCACGGGGTCCTGTTCATCCACCCCCACCGGGAACTGTTCATCCAACCCCCCCCCCCCGCAACACTCACTATTCATCCAGAGACAGCATTGATCGGCTTCAGTTAGCAGCAGTAGCGAAGGAATCGCTCGATCGGGTTCAGTTAACAGCCATCGATCGATCGCTCGGGTTCAGTAATGCGTAGCCTGCAGTGCAATCGCTCGGGTTCAGTTAGAGCCAATGCCTCACACGCACGCGCGTACGTGTACGAGAGAAACACGCATCGCTCGGCCCCTGACCTCCCACCGTAATCGGGAACTCCCCGAAATTTTCCTCCCCCTCGCTTCTACCATGGTTTTTTCTGTCATGGACGGCCCAAAGAATGTCATGCAGCTGCGTCTCCGGCCCGCCCAGGACAAAAGGCCCATTTTCTGTCATGATTTTTTGTCATAGAAGTAGGAGCCCACCACATCTATGATGATACCGGGTTTTGTCACAATTATCATCATAGAAGTGTCATATGTATGACAGAGAAAAAAAATTTGTTCGGCCCAAAATGTCACGGATGTGTCTTTTTTTTGTAGTGCGGTCAAGCAGTATCTTTGGCGGTTCAATGAGGAGAGGCACAAGGACATTGGTGACGAAGTGGCCTGGCTCTTGGCGGCCAGGTTCATTATTGAAGTTTTTCATCCAGAGTGGTTGGCTAACCTAGTGCTCGTGCTTAAAAAGAACGGCAGCTGGCGTATGTGTGTGGATTACACAGACTTAAACAAGGCTTGTCCAGCTGATCCTTGTAAGTGCATCTAGTGCCACCCCTAGTTGGTTTTGGAGTATTGACGACAAACCTAGTTGAGGGACTAATGTGTTTGTGAGAATTGCAGGAAAACACAGGTAGAAGTCCCTCATTGATTCGGTTTTACTACCAGAGATGACCCCTAAAAATGTACGAAGACATTGAAGACAATGGTGGTTTATGAAGATATTCATATTGAAGACAATGACATGAGAAGACTCCCTATGAAGCTTTTGGAACTCGAAGACCTAGATCCTTCGTAGTTTTATTTCATTCATGTTGTGTCATAGGAACCACCGTACTGTTAAGTGGGGTCGAAGAGAACCAGTCAGAATGACTGAAGTGATGCCTAATTCAAATCCTATGTCTTCGAGCGAAGACTTTGAGAGAAAATCTTGTCCAGAGTCAGACAAGTCAGCTTTACTTGTAGCCCAAGTAAAGTTGCCGTGTGAGTTCAAAATTCGACCGTTGGTACACGTGTGAGTTCCTTAGTGACCCAGGGTCATTTCGGACAGATCAGGTCGGGTTGCCAAGTGGCTATAAATAGTCCACCCCCCACAACCATAAACGGTTGGCTGCTCAGATTTCAGTGCACGGCTTTTGTCGTTTGAGAGCAACCCACCTCGAAGCCTTTGAAAGAAAAATTCCCAGTGAGGAGAAAATCCCTAACCACCCAGAGCCAGAGTAAATTGGGCATCACTTAAGTCTTCGTGTCTGTGTGATTTGAAGACTTATTACACTTGAGGACTGTGCATCCTCCAGACGGTTAGGCGTCGCGTTCTGAGCATCCAAGAGAAATTGTGGATTGTCAGTGAACGAAGTCTGTGAAGGTTTGGGAGTCTACCTTGAAGACTTACCTGAGTGATTGGGCGAGGTCTGTGTGACCTTAGCTCAAGGAGAAAACGGTGAGGACTGGGTGTCTTGGACTAAGTGTCCTTGACTGGGTGTCCGGGACTGTGTGTCCTTTGGTTTAAATACCTAGCCGCTCCAACCAGACGTACAGTTGTCATAGCAACTGGAACTGGTCCAACAAATCATTGTCTTCAACGTGTCACTAGTTTCATCTTCACTTCCTCTCGCTTACAGTTATTCATTGTGAAGCCATTGCATGCTTGCTTTATCTTTTGTCTTCACAACATGAATGTATGATCTGTTTGGCTTCATAACTTCTTCCTACCTGATCCTTATTACATTGAAGCTGTTTGTCATTGCGCTTTCACTCTATTGAATACATGACCATGGCTGGCCTAGTGTAATCTAACTTCCGCTGCATAGTAATAGGCATGATCTTCACTGTTTGTCTTCACAACTCTCACGTTTTGAAGACTTTCATAAAAATCGCCTATTCACCCCCCCTCTAGTCGATATAATGCACTTTCAATTGGTATCAGAGCAAGGTGCTCCCTTGTTCTGTGTGATTCGGTTTAACCACCTGGAGTTTTAGCTATGTCGACTGCAGGGATAATCAAAGTCTCCGCTGCTTGTCCCGTCTTTGATGGAACTGAATATCCCTACTGGAAGAATAAGATGCGCATGCATCTTGAAGCCATTGACGTCGACCTATGGTATGTCGTCGAAAACGGCGTTCCCAAGGCTGGAGAAGGTGTCACTGCTGCTGATGTCAAGAAGTTCGTTCAACTAGACTCTACTGCCAAGAATATCATCTGTGGTCATCTTACCAAAGGACAGTATGGCCGTGTGAGTGCCTTGAAGACATCCAAACTGGTCTGGGATTGGCTCTCCAAAGTTAATGAAGGCATATCAACCCAGAGAGATCAAAGAATCAGTGTCCTTCACAATCTCTTCAACCGCTTCAAACGAAATGACAATGAGAATGTCCAGCACACCTTTGATCGGCTCACTGACATCACAAATGAGCTTCAAGCCCTCGGCGCTACTGAGATCACCAAACATGAAATCGTCAAGACGCTGCTGAGATCACTTGATAGTTCGTTTGACATTCTAGCCCTGATGATTCAAGAACGTCCTGATTTCAAGACACTCGATCCGTCTGACATACTTGAGAGGCTCAACACACATGAGTTTCAGCTTTCTGAGAAAAGAGATATCTACGGTCCAAACTATGGGCGAACTCGTGCCTTGAAGGCAAAAGCTGTCTCCTCATCTGAAGAAGAATCTGACTGCAGTTCTAATGATCCTGAAGACATTGGAAGAGAACTTGCAATGCTAGTGAAGAAGTTCCAAAAATTCACTAAGAAGAAAGGCTTCAGGAAATCTTCACGATCAAGCTCAAGGAATGATGAAGCTTCTGCTCATGACTACAAGAAGAAAACATGTCACAAGTGCAAGAAAACTGGACACTTCATCTCTGAGTGTCCACAGTGGGACAATGAGAACAGAAGGAAGAAGAAGAGCAAGGAATATGATTCTGACGACAAGAAGAAGAAGAAATACTCAAAGTCTTCTTCCAAAACTTCATCAAGGTCTTCATCACATAAGAAGAGCTCATCTGGCAAGGCACGTGCGTTTGTTGGAAAGGAGATGGATTCAGAGGAGGAGTCCTCATCTGAGGAGGCAGAGGTGGAGTCTGAGGAGGAGTCTGATTCTGGCATTGCGAGTCTGGCTACAGCATACGTCGCCAAGTCCATCTTCAATACTGAAGACAATGACTGCATCACCGACACCGACGCAAATGACAAGAACGACTCCACTCCTACCTACTGCTTCATGGCACGCGGTGCCAAGGTAAACACACGCACAACTCGCTATGAAACATCTAGTGACGATGACTCTGAATGTGATTCAAAACCTAGCTACAAAACACTTGCTAAAATTGCAACTGAACAACAGAAAGCTATGGAACATATTCAGAAATTGTTAGAAAGAAGCGATGATCTGTTGGGTGCTGAAATGACTCGATCTGAATCCTTAATTGAAGACATAAAAAGCCTTCACGTTAAGTATCAGGAACTTGAAGATCGTCATGATACTCTCTCAACAACTCATGAAAAGCTTTCCTATGATTATCTTCAAAGGAAGCAAGAACTTGAGAAATTGAGGGTGGCTCATGAAGATCTTCAAAAGGAAAACGAGTCACTTCGCGCTGAACAGATCAGTCCCGCTCAGGAAGGATTTGAACCACCATGTCTTAAATGCATTGAGCGTGATAATGCTGCTTCTGTTGCTGAATGTTCCACTGCTACTACTGTTTCAATATTTTCAACTGTTGATGTGGTAACTAATCCCTCTGCTGAGGATACCACTGCTCTTGCTGATGAGAATGCTAGGTTGAAGACATTGCTTGAAACAGGGATGTACAAAAGTCTGAAAGGGCATCAGACATTATGTGATGTCCTTAAGAAGCAGATTCTGAACCGAAACCCTAGGAAAGAGGGTGTTGGGTTCGTGAGGAAAATTAATGCAGATGGGTCTTACTGGAAACCTGAGCAGTACCCCAAAACTACATGGGTTGCTGCAAAGGAACTTTCAGCAGATCCATCCAATTTATCTGGCTTCACTTGTGCTAACCCAATTATCATTGATGAATCCTTTGATGCAAACTATAAATTGTTTAAGAATCAGAATGGTGAAGTGTTTGCCAGGTACATTGGTACTAACTGCAGGAATGGACCGCCTATGAAGAAGATCTGGGTTCCGAAAACATGTCTGGAAAATCTTCCTGTGAATGTCTTCATGACACCTCACTTGAAGAAGACAAACCTCAGACCAAAGGCTTCATATGGTCCAAATGCTTCATACAAACAGGGGACTCACCTGAGTCGCACTAACGCAAATGTTTTGCAGGGGAACCATACTCAGGCATATGAATATGAGAGTGGTTCATCGAACCGTCATGTTCATATGACCAAAAATTATTCTGCTTATTCCTATGAGTATTATTGTCCACCTGCTAGACTGTTTGCTAAGGTTTCAAAGCCAAAATTCTCAGATGCTGCACTTAGACTTATAGCTTCTAAGCCACCCTTGAAGATGTGGGTGGTTAAGAAAGCTTAACTCTCCTTTGCAGGGAAAGGTCTCCAGCACAAAAACAAAATCTTCTGATGCTATTGCTGGGGACCATAAAAATCTTGTGGGGCGCAAGATAAATTGCCCAAATGGCATCATTATGTACTTCGTTCCTGAATCGCATGCTACTCTCCCCATTAGTCCTAATCTGGATCTAAGTTTTCATAACCCACTAGTTCGTCAAATGTTTATGCTTCACAACACTCTTCGTGAAGCCTATCCCCCTAACTGCACTGTAGGGTACGATACCAGCGACTTCAAAGTCGTCAGAATGGATTATTGACAGTGGGTGTACAAATCACATGACTGGCAGAAGAAGCCTTCTTATGGACTCAACTTTACGTCCATCCGACAAGAGCCACATTACATTCGCTGACACTGGTAAAAGTAAGGTATTGGGTCTAGGTAGAGTTGCAATCTCAAAGGATCAACACATGGATAAAGTCATGCTTGTTGAATCCCTTGGCTTCAACTTAATGTCTGTCTCAATGCTTTGCGATTTGAATATGATTTGAATACAAGACTCCAAGAAAATTCTGGACTGAAGCCATTGATACTGCATGCCATACAATCAATCGTGTTTATCTTCACAAGCTTCTGAACAAGACATCCTATGAACTCCTAAGTGGCAAGAAGCCAAATGTCAGTTACTTCAGAGTATTTGGCGCAAAATGCTGGATCAAGGACCCACACCACACCTCAAAGTTTGCACCAAAAGCACATGAGGGCTTCATGCTTGGATATGGAAAGGATTCGCACTCCTACAGAGTCTTCAACCTCTACCACTACAAAGTGGTTGAAACAGTGCATGTGCGGTTTGATGAAACCAATGGATCACAAAGAGAGCAATTGCCAAATGTGCTAGATGAAGTTCCAGCAAATGAATCAATCAAGCTTATGGGAACTGGAGAAATTGTACCTTCTGAAGCTCAACCTGAAGAAGAACTTATCATCTCAGCAACTGATCCACATGAAGACAATGCTCAGCCTGAAGATATACCTTCAAATGACCACATAGATCAGCAAGAGCAAAGTCTTCGCCCCACACACCCTCGTGTTGCAAATGAAGTACAAATTGACAAAATACTGGACAGCATCAATGCACCTGGTCCACTCACTCGTTCAAGGGCAACTCAGCTAACAAACTTCTGTGGGCATTTCGCATTCGTCTCAATATCAGAACCCAAGAAAGTTGAAGAAGCCTTCATGGAACCTGAATGGATTCAAGCTATGCAAGAAGAGCTTCAACAGTTTGAGCTGAATAATGTATGGGAACTGGTTAAGCGTCCTGATCCACGGAAGCACAACATAATAGGCACCAAATGGATATACCGCAACAAGCAAGATGAGCATGGTCAAGTTGTCAGAAACAAAGCTCGTCTAGTTGCTCAAGGATATACTCAAGTGGAGGGCATTGACTTCGATGAAACATTTGCTCCTGTGGCTAGGCTTGAAGCCATACGCATTCTGCTGGCCTATGCAAATCATCATAACATACTTCTCTATCAGATGGATGTGAAAAGTGCCTTTCTCAATGGCAAGATTGAAGAAGAAGTGTATGTTGCACAACCACCTGGCTTTGAAAATCCAAAATATCCTGATATGGTATACAAGCTCAACAAGGCACTGTATGGCCTCAAACAAGCCCCTAGGGCCTGGTATGATACACTCAAGTACTTTCTGAAAAGCAAAGGCTTCATACCTGGTTCCCTGGATCCCACTCTTTTCACGAAGACATATGATGGTGAACTATTTGTGTGCCAAATATATGTGGATGACATTATCTTCGGCTGCACCAATCAGAAGTATAGTGAAGAGTTTGGATACATGATGCAAGAGCAATATCAGATGTCCATGATGGGGGAGCTGAAGTTCTTTCTCGGTCTTCAAATACAGCAACAACGCAACGGCATCTTCATGTCTCAAGAGAAATATCTTAAAGAGTGCCTGAAGAAGTTCGGTATGCAAGACTGCAAAGGCTTCACAACACCAATGCTAGCCAAGCATCATCTGGGTCCCGACGACAATGGTAAAGAGTTCGATCAAAAGGTATACCGCTCCATGATTGGGTCTTTGCTTTATTTATGTGCATCTAGGCCAGATATCATGCTTAGTGTTTGCATGTGTGCTCGATTTCAAGCGACACCAAAGGAGTCGCATCACTTAGCTGTGAAGCGAATTCTTCGATATTTGGCTCACACCCCAACTCTAGGATTATGGTATCCAAAGGGCTCAGAGTTTGATTTAGTTGGATTTTCGGATGCTGATTATGCTGGTGACAAAGTTGATCGCAAGTCTACATCAGGCACATGTCACTTTCTGGGACGATCACTTGTATGTTGGTCTTCAAAGAAGCAGAACTGTGTATCACTCTCCACTGCTGAATCTGAATACATTGCTGCTGGATCTTGCTGCGCTCAGCTTCTGTGGATGAAGCAAACACTCAAGGATTATGGCATTCATCTGAAGCAAGTGCCACTTTACTGCGACAACGAAAGCACCATCAAGATTGCCAACAACCCAGTTCAGCACTCGAAGACAAAGCACATTGAAATTCGTCATCACTTTCTCAGAGATCATGTTGTGAAGGAAGACATTGATATCATACACGTCAACACTGAAGAGCAATTGGAAGATATCTTCACAAAGCCCTTGGATGAGAAGAGATTTTGCAAGTTACGGTGTGAGCTAAATATCTTGGAATCCTCAAATGTCCTGTGATCAGGCACACATCCTAACACTTAAGCGTATTGATGACTTAGATGTGCAACACACGAAGTAGCGTATATCTTCAAACAATGAAGACATACATTCTAAGTGTGAATACATTAATGTGGAATTTGAATTCGGAGCGCCACGATAATTGTGCATCGTGTCTGGGTCTAATACTTCCTATACGGTGGGTAACGCCACCACCAAACATTCCATTTTGAAGTGTTTCTCTCATGGCGTTACCTCTCAATGTCTTCACAATTGGTTTGGTTTCATTCTCAATATGTCTTCATGATTATCTTCACTGCGTTGATTATATGGGTATATATGTACTGATGTTCTGTCCTCTACAGCATTCACTTATAGCTATGTCTTCTTGGTTGAATCTTTTGAACTAAGTGAATGTGATCGGACCCTAACCTCTCTACGCTTTCTATCTCAAACTTTATCTCTCCAAGTCATATGCATTCTGTTGAAACTGTCAAATGTCTTCACTGTGTCCTTGTCAGCTGAAGACATAGTGACAACCATAAAAGTCCGTTTTTAATGCTCATTCCTCCACATAAGATCCGGAGAAGCAGGAACGACCGTCTGACAATTTAGGCGTGCGTGGGACATGGAACAAATCCCAATCTTCCTCTAACTGGCCACGCGTGCCTCAAATGCGAACCGCCAGGGGTACCTGCATAATAGCGCGGTGCCGCCTCTATCCCTATAAATACACGATTCACTGCGGTCATTATCTCCTTCTTCCACCCTCGCACGAACCCTAGCGCCACCGCTAGCACTCGACGATGCCGGCGACGAAGCGCTTCACTGCCGCAACCTCTCCGACGCCGTTTTCACGCCGACAGCGGACATCGCTCTCTCCGCCGTCGCCGTAGGTGTCTTCCGTCGCCAAGTTAGGGCACGGAGGATCGAACTGCTCGGCCTCAACTCTCACTTCGTCTAGCAGTTCCAAGTGTGGTAAATAAAACCTCCTTTTACAGCTTCTTTTGATCCTACAGTTCAGTCACTTTCTGCCATAAGAAGTTTCTCTTCACACCAGTTAAATCTCTCGCTGCATCTCATAACATGCCTAGTATATTCACTTGTGCTTCATAAAGTAGTTAGATTCCTCACTTGTACGGATCTATGGGTTCGTACAAATCTGGAACCAACTTCTTATCTATAAGTGAATGTCTTCGCATAATGAGGTCAATGTCTTCTAAACCGATTTATCTTCAAAATCTTCTGAGAATGCATATGACCTCTTCCCCTTCCCTCACACCTTAATGCTGTCACAGGTACATGTCCGTGGGAGAATCCTTTGGTTCTCATAGTCTGCATTCATTTGCAGAGTACTTGCAGCATCACATCAACTCGCCTGAAGCCAGTTCTTGCAAAAGGAAGCCTTTGAAGCCTTTGAACATCTTGAAGCCTTCAAAGTTATTCATGGCTTCAGAAACAGCAGCAAGGAAGGGAGGCAGACAGCGACGTGGTGAAACGTCCAAAGATCTGCCTGATGAATTGGCAGAGATGTACAAAACTGATCCTGAAGAAAGCTATGGTCAGCGCAAGACACGAATCCAATGGATTCGAAGATATTGGGCAGAGCAATGGTTCCACTACCGCTTCGTCACTCAGGAATATGCGGAGAAGTGCACCATCAAGAGACCGTGGGGAGATGTATTATACAAAAATCTCGTACCCAGGTCCAGAGACGAAGCCATTGCTCAAGGCTTCTATCCATGCATGGTGAGAGGACCACAGCCAGCTGAGGCACATCCGTCATCACTTCTCTGGTGCCGCGATGATAATCTCTTCAAGCGCAACTTTCAGTTTGCACAACAGTCAGCGAAGATAAACAAGAAGAAATTTGGGCTTGACTTCAACCCTGGTCCCTCCTCACCAAGGGCAGATGGCACACGCAACGCCGATCCCAATATCATCGGGCCGTATGCCAATCTTGCAGGCCTCATCACTCGCATCCTAGTCCAAGGGACTGCTGTGAATGACCCTCCAGCAGATACTGAGTCAGATGACGCCCCTGCTGCTCCGAAGCCAAAGCAGAAGAAGCCAAAAGCACCAAAAGCTTCAAAGCCAGCCGCTTCTCCCAAGATCGCAAGAGTGAAGCCTTTAGCAACTGCACCTCCTGAAGCCAGTGTGCAGTCAGAAGGCTTATCACGAGTGTCCAAGCCCCAAGAAGCCAAGAAGCCTCAGTCACACACAGGCAAAGAGCTCACAGCTGCTGACATCCTGCGCTGCGAAGCCATTGATCTCTCAAGCGATGAAGATCTTGGAGATGATGCTCTTGAGCAGCTCATCAAGAGCAAGGAGGAGGCTGAAATCTTCAACAATCTGCCTCTGTTTGATGTCGCCATCATCCACAACTTCATCGATGAATGGTTTGACACACCATACATAAGCTTCAATGGTCTGCAGCTACCCATAGGCCTCAGCGTTGCCTTTCAAGGTGCAATCGCTTCAGAACTTGCAATAGCCCAGGGAATTGTAGAACTGAAGCAGAAAATTGATCATGAAAAGGCTCAGTTCAAGAAGCACGTGGCCAAGCTCAGTGTGCAAGAAGTGAAAAACTTCAAGATCATGTTGCACGAGCTGAAAGAAAACTTCCTGAAGACGCGTGCCGAAGCTCAAGGCTCGCGAGAACGCATGAAGACTTTGGCTGATCGCTGCGTGCAAGCCTACAATGAGGCAGAAAAGCGCAAGGCACTTGGGCGTCCCGGCATTGACCCCAGGATGGCCGCGAAGAAGAAAAAGAAGGCGGCTGTGCCCGAACCTGAAGCGCCAAGGTCAGAACCTGATGCTCCGATTGTCTTCCCAGCTGCAACGACTGGCTCGAAGCCAAAGAGTCGATCAACCGCCTCATAGCACAAGAAGACACGGACTGCAGAGGCTAAAGCTAAGAAGAGAAAACATTCTGAAGCCTCTCCTTCTGAACCCATCATCAAGAAGCGCAAGACCAAGAAGACTCGGGCTGCTCCCACAGAGCCCCTGATAGTTGAACCACTCTGCGTTCGCTATCCTGACGCAGACCGTCAGTTGATAGTGCATGAGCCTGCTTACATAGAGGCTCCGCACGCTGAAGACATTCCAGCAACCAACCCCAATGCTGCTGAAGACATTGGTCCCCAAGACAATGTGCAAGGTGATGCAGCCCTTCCTCAGCTTGAGACAAGCGAACAGATCAGTATTGGTCGTCCATTGACGCCAATCACACAAAATGCATCGTGGGCAGATCGCCCACAGGAGGAAGATGAGCCCCAACCCACTGCAACTCCACCAGCGCCTACACTCCATAGGCTTCGCAAAGGGCCAAGGGCTCAGGCTGCTGAAGACATTCCGGCTGCATCAGCCGAAGAGCAAGCAGAAATACCACAAGCTCCAACTCCCCCGCACCAACAAGAAGCAGTTCTCAAGGAGAACGTGCCTGAAGCTGAAAATGTTGAGGCTGCCACAAACAACGCCAAAGCAAGTTTGGAGCCCTCCCTAACAACAGCTTCCAAAGACACCGAAGCTACTGCTCCTGAACATTCTGTGCCTGAGTCTGCTGCCGGACCACAATTCAACTATCATATTGCGCACAGGCCCCAGGTCCAGAAGCCGATCCCACGAGTACCAAGGTTCCCAGGTCCTGCATCAGCTCCTGGTTCCTTCAACATCAACGGCTTCAGGGCAGATAACACGTTTTTCGACTGCTCCAAGAACCCTTATTCAAGGGAACGGATTGTATCAGATAGGTTCTGGAGCCATCAACAGCGCAGCTATTATTCATGCATCCTCTACAACCAAGGCCACATCTTTCCTCACAAGCGCCTTGAGGTTGAAGCTGTTGCAGGTCTGCCTAGTCTGGAAGAAGCACTGGATTGCTTCAAGCAAGTATGTTTGCTGCCATTTATCACTGACGAAGAGCACTGGAACGAAGAGCTTCTGCTCCAGTTCTATGCCACCTTGCATATCAAAGGCTATAACAGAGATCCGAAGACATGGATCCTGGAGTGGATGACAGGAAATATCCATCATGAAGCCAATGCTTTCGATCTAATTGAGCTTACCGGCCTTCCCACTCCTGGCGAATTCTTTGAAGAAGGGTGCCAACTCCATGCTGAAGCAATTGAGAGCATATTTCAGCGTCCTGAGCCAGATATGAGTCAGATGCTCTCAATGATGAAGCCATTTCCTCCAAATGCACCCTATCCAACTAAGTTCTTCATTAAAGACTTAGAGTACCTGCCCAGAACAATATATCACATCATAAGGCGGACTCTCTGGCCAGTCAAGGGACACTCTCGATATGCAACGATTGATGGTGCAATGAAGACTCTCATCTTCTGCATTCTTCACGTCAAATGCTTCAATACACAGGATCTCTTCATCTGTCAATTTGCAGCGTCTGCTTCAGAACTGTTTGGATTAAAGTTTTATGCTCCTTGGGTTATGAGGCTGATCAAGCTTCACTCTGCAATCTCCTATCAACCCTCAGCCCGCAATCATAGGATATTTTTGACAGATGTGGACACATCTGCTGAAGCAATATATCCAGAACCGGCAAAGCAACCACTAAGTCTTCAGAATGCAGAACACCAGAGCTTCACTCAAAATATTGAAGGTGTTGAAGCTCTCTCCCGAGTGTATCCAATGGCTGGCACCACACGTGCCCCTGCATCAACTGAAGCCACCAACAGCACAGCTGCAAAGAGACCCAAGAAGCGCGCTCGTACACTCAATGACAGAGAGCTTCTTGTGGCTCTTCACCAAAAGCAAGATAGGCATCACGACTAGCTCAAGAGGCAGATGAGAAGCATCATGCAAGAAGTCAATCGCATCAGAAATCTGGCAACCAAGAATGCATTTGTCACACACGAGACCTGTCGCCGCACTTGGAAGGGCCTCACTATGATGTGCCCTGAAGCTGAACTGCATGAGGATGGCTTCACAGAGCACTTCAAATTTGACTCCACGCCTCCAAGAAGAGCGGTGATGCGCAGCACACCATCACTTGAAGAGTCAGAGTTCTCTTCTTCTGCTGCCACCGTGTCTGCCCGGATTATTGAAGAAGAAGACGACGCGACATCATCTCCACCTGCTTCAACGCGCGTCGAATCTGCACCAAGCTCGTCTGCACCGCCGCCAAACAACTCCACCGACCCTGCTGCACCTGGGAATGCGTAGAAACCTCTATGTCTTCAAACCTTTTTGGTCATCACTGACAAAAGGGGGAGAAGCATATGATGGTTATAGTCTTCAAGCGGGTCACTATGGGCGGGTGCCTTCATATTTTGCTACATTTTGCTTCGTGCTTACAACTCCCGTTATTTGCTACATTTGCTTCATTGAGTTGTAACACTTAGCCTTGATGGCCGTCTGCTACCTGTTTGTCACTCCGTTTTGCGAAGATAAATTCCGCATGTGCGACGATAAATTCCGCACTCATCTCATTCTGTAGACGTCCATTTTCCATTATGCATGTCATTATCTTCATATACTTTCACATGCATAGTGGATTGTCATAAGTTGAAGTGGATCTCCACAAGTACAACCTGCCATGTGCATTTGCATTCAAGAAGCAAATTACTTATATGCACATCTTCAGGGGGAGCCCTTGCAACTTATGAAGACAATTCTTTTACAATTTCACAAATTATGTTTCCCGTTGAAAACTTCAACTAGTTTGTCATCAATCACCAAAAAGGGGGAGATTGTAAGTGCATCTAGTGCCACCCCTAGTTGGTTTTGGAGTATTGACGACAAACCTAGTTGAGGGACTAATGTGTTTGTGAGAATTGCAGGAAAACACAGGTAGAAGTCCCTCATTGATTCGGTTTTACTACTAGAGATGACCCCTAAAAATGTACGAAGACATTGAAGACAATGGTGGTTTATGAAGATATTCATATTGAAGACAATGACATGAGAAGACTCCCTATGAAGCTTTTGGAACTCGAAGACCTAGATCCTTCGTAGTTTTATTTCATTCATGTTGTGTCATAGGAACCACCGTACTATTAAGTGGGGTCGAAGAGAACCAGTCAGAATGACTGAAGTGATGCCTAATTCAAATCCTATGTCTTCGAGCGAAGACTTTGAGAGAAAATCTTGTCCAGAGTCAGACAAGTCAGCTTTACTTGTAGCCCAAGTAAAGTTGCCGTGTGAGTTCAAAATTCGACCGTTGGTACACGTGTCAGTTCCTTAGTGACCCAGGGTCATTTCGGACAGATCAGGTCGGGTTGCCAAGTGGCTATAAATAGTCCACCCCCCACAACCATAAACGGTTGGCTGCTCAGATTTCAGTGCACGGCTTTTGTCGTTTGAGAGCAACCCACCTCGAAGCCTTTGAAAGAAAAATTCCCAGTGAGGAGAAAATCCATAACCACCCAGAGCCAGAGTAAATTGGGCATCACTTAAGTCTTCGTGTCTGTGTGATTTGAAGACTTATTACACTTGAGGATTGTGCATCCTCCAGACGGTTAGGCGTCGCGTTCTGAGCATCCAAGAGAAATTGTGGATTGTCAGTGAACGAAGTCTGTGAAGGTTTGGGAGTCTACCTTGAAGACTTACCTGAGTGATTGGGCGAGGTCTGTGTGACCTTAGCTCAAGGAGAAAACGGTGAGGACTGGGTGTCTTGGACTAAGTGTCCTTGACTGGGTGTCCGGGACTGTGTGCCCTTTGGTTTAAATACCTAGCCGCTCCAACCAGACGTACAGTTGTCACAGCAACTGGAACTGGTCCAACAAATCATTGTCTTCAACGTGTCACTGGTTTCATCTTCACTTCCTCTCGCTTACAGTTATTCATTGTGAAGCCATTGCATGCTTGCTTTATCTTTTGTCTTCACAACATGAATGTATGATCTGTTTGGCTTCATAACTTCTTCCTACCTGATCCTTATTACACTGAAGCTGTTTGTCATTGCGCTTTCACTCTATTGAATACATGACCATGGCTGGCCTAGTGTAATCTAACTTCCGCTGCATAGTAATAGGCATGATCTTCACTGTTTGTCTTCACAACTCTCACGTTTTGAAGACTTTCATAAAAATCGCCTATTCACCCCCCCTCTAGTCGATATAACGCACTTTCAATCCTTTTGCTCTCCCTCGTATTGATCACATCATTGATGCTACGGCGGGTTGTGAGCGTTTGAGCTTTTTGGATGCTTATTCTGGTTATCATCAGATCAAGATGGCAGTTAAGTACCAGGAGAAGACGGCTTTTATTACTCCGTTTGGAGAATTCTGTTATGTGTCTATGCCTTTTGGGCTTAAGAGTGCCCAGACGACTTATCAGCTATGTGTGCAGAACTGTCTTCACAATCAGATTGGGCGCAATGTTCATGCTTATGTGGACGATATTGTGGTGAAGTCCAGAGAGAAGGAGACCTTGATAGATGATTTGAAGGAAACCTTTGATAACCTCCAGGTATATAAGATGATGCTTAACCCGGCCAAGTGCATTTTTGGAGTACGAGCGGGCAAGATTTTGCGTTTTCTGGTTTCTAACAGAGGCATTGAGGCTAACCCGGAGAAGATCAAAGCAATCACATCTTTGGCTAAACCGGCGTGCATCAATGACGTTCAGCGTTTGGCGGGTCGTATTGCTGCTTTAAGCCGGTTCATGAGAAGGCCATACCGCTGTATCAAATGATGAAGAAGACAGACAATTTTGTCTGGAGTGATGCTGCTAACACCGCCTTTGAAGATCTGAAGAAACAGCTCGCTGAGCCACCGGTCCTTGCTGCTCCCATTGATAAGGAGCCATTATCGTTATATGTGGCTGCTAACACACGTGTTGTCGGTGTGTCCATTGTAGTAGAGCGCAAAGAGGCTGGCAAGGAATATCTGGTTCAACGGCCAGTTTATTACGTCAGTGAGGTGCTTATTGAGTCCAAGCAGAGATATCCACATTGGCATAAACTTGTTTATGGGGTGTTCATGGCGAGCCGGAAGCTTAACAAATATTTTCAAGGTCATCCCATCACTGTGGTTAGTTCTGCTCCTTTAGGAGATATCATTCAAAATAGAGAAGCCACGGGATGAGTCGCCAAGTGGGCCATTGAGCTTGGGCCTCATGGCTTAAACTATGTGCCACGCATTGCTATCAAGTCTCAAGCACTGGTGGATTTCATCAATGATTGGACAGATCTGCAGATGCCTGAAGAGAAGCCTGACAACACATATTGGACTATTCATTTTGATGGGTCCAGGAAATTAGAGGGCTTGGGGCCTGGAGTTGTTTTAGCTTCCCCTCGACGTGACAAATTTTGTTGTGTGCTACGGTTGATGTTTCCCTCTACTAACAATGCAACTGAGTATGAGGCCTTGCTCCATGCTCTTCGGATGGCTAAGGACATGAGCTTGAGCCGGGTAAGGTGCTTTGGCGACTCAGATTTGGTGGCTCAATGATGTCTACTACACGACCTTCTTCTTGTAGACGTTGTTGGGCCTCCAAGTGCAGAGGTTTGTAGGACAATAGCAAATTTCCCTCAAGTGGATGACCTAAGGTTTATCAATCCGTGGGAGGCGTGGGATGAAGATGGTCTCACTCAAACAACCCTTCAACCAAATAACAAAGAGTCTCTTGTGTCCCCAACACACCCAATACAATGGTAAATTGTATAGGTGCACTAGTTCGGCCAAGAGATGGTGATACAAGTGCAATATGGATGGTAGATATAGGTTTTTGTAATCTGAAAATGTAAAAACAGCAAGGTAACTAATGATAAAAGTGGGGACAAACGGTATTGCAATGCATTGAAACAAGGCCTAGGGTTCATACTTTCACTAGTGCAAGTTCTCTCAACAATAATAACATAATTGGATCATATAACTATCCCTCAACATGCAACAAAGAGTCACTCCAAAGTCACTAATAGCGGAGAACAAATGAAGAGATTATGGTAGGGTACGAAACCACCTCAAAGTTATCCTTTCTGATCGATCTATTCAAGAGTCTGTAGTAAAATAACACGAAGCTATTCTTTCCGTTCAATCTATCCTAGAGTTCGTACTAGAATAACACCTTAAGACACAAATCAACCAAAACCCTAATGTCACCTAGATACTCCAATGTCACCTCAAGTATCCGTGGGTATGATTATATGATATGCATCACACAATCTCAGATTCATCTATTCAACTAACACAAAGAACTTCAAAGAGTGCCCCAAAGTTTCTACCGGAGAGTCAAGATGAAAATGTGTGCCAACCCCTATGCATAAGTTCACGAGGTCGCGGAACTCGCAAGTTGATCACCAAAACATACATCAGGTGGATCACGTGATATCCCATTGTCACCACAGATAAGAACATGCAAGACATACATCAAGTGTTCTCAAATCCTTAAAGACTCAATCCGATAAGATATCTTCAAAGGGAAAACTCAATTCATCACAAGAGAGTAGAGGGGGAGAAACATCATAAGATCCAACTATAATAGCAAAGCTCGCGATACATCAAGATCGTGCCACCTCAAGAACACGAGAGAGAGAGAGAGAGAGAGAGAGATCAAACACATAGCTACTGGTACATACCCTCGGCCCCGAGGGAGAACTACTCCCTCCTCGTCATGGAGAGCACCAGGACGATGAAGATGGCCACCGGAGAGGGATTTCCCCCTCCGGCAGGGTGCCGGAATGGGTCTAGATTGGTTTTCGGTGGCTACGGAGGCTTCTTGCGGTGGAACTCCCGATCTAGGTTTCTTTCTGGAAGTTTTGGGTTATAGAAGAGGTGTTGGTGTCGGGGACAAGTCAGGGGGTTCCCGAGGCGGCCACGAGGCAGGGGGCGCGTCCAGGGGGTAGGGCGCACCCCCCACCCTCGTGGTGGCCTCGGGACTCTTCTGGCCCACCTCCGATACTCTGTGGGCTTCTTCTGGTCCAAAAATGATCTCCGTGAAGTTTCAGGTCAATTGGACTCCATTTGATTTTCCTTTTCTGCGATTGTTAAAAACAAGGAAAAAACAGAAACTGGCACTCGGCTCTAGGTTAATAGGTTAGTCCCAAAAATCATATAAAATAGCATATAAATGCATATAAAACATCCAAGGTTCATAATATAATAGCATGGAACAATCAAAAATTATAGATACGTTGGAGACGTATCAAGCATCCCCAAGCTTAATTCATGCTCATCCTCGAGTAGGTAAATGATAGAAACAGATTTTTGATGTGGAATGCTACCTAACATATTTATCCATGTAATTCTCTTTATTGTGGCAAGATTATTCCGATCCATAAGATTCAAGAAAAAAATTTAATATTGACATAAAAAAAAATAATACTTCAAGCATACTAACAAAGTAATCATGTATTCTCAAAATAACATGGCCAAAGAAAGCTATCCCTACAAAATCATAGTCTGGCTATGCTCTATCTTCATCACACAAAATATTTAAATCATGCACAACCTCGATGACAAGCCAAGCAATTGTTTCATACTTTTGATGTTCTCAAACTTTTTCAATCTTCACGCAATACATGAGCGTGAGCCATGGACATAGCACTATAGGTGGAATAGAATGGTGGTTGTGGAGAAGACAAAAAGGGGAAGATAGTCTCACATCAACTAGGTGTATCAACGGGCTATGGAGATGCCCATCAATAGATATCAATGTGAGTGAGTAGGGATTTCCATGCAACGGATGCACTAGAGCTATAAGTGTATGAAAACTCAAAAAGAAACTAAGTGGGTGTGCATCCAACTCGCTTGCTCACGAAGACCTAGGGCATTTTGAGGAAGCCCATCATTGGAATATACAAGACAAGTTCTATAATGAAAGATTCCCACTAGTGTATGAAAGTGACAACATAGGAGACTCTCTATCATGAAAATCATGGTGCTACTTCGAAGCACAAGTGTGATAAAAGGATAGTAGCATTGCCCCTTCTCTCTTTTTCTCTCATTTTTTCGGGCCTTCTATTTTTTATGGCCTCTTTTTTTCTCTATTTTTTATTTTTCGTCTGGAGTCTCATCCCGACTTGTGGGGGAATCATAGTCTCCATCATCCTTTCCTCATACGGGACAATGCTCTAATAATGATGACCATCACACTTTTATTTACTTACAACTCTAGAATTACAACTCGACACTTAGAACAAAATATGACTCTATATGAATGCCTCCGGCGGTGTACCGGGATGTGCAATGACTCATGAGTGACATGTATGAAAGAATTATGAATGGTGGCTTTGCCACAAATATGATGTCAACTACATGATCATGCAAAGCAATATGACAATGATGAAGCGTGTCATAACAAACGGAACGGTGGAAAGTTGCATGGCAATATATCTCGGAATGGCTATGGAAATGCCATAATAGGTAGGTATGGTGGCTGTTTTGAGGAAGGTATATGGTGGGTTTATGGTACCGGCGAAAGTTGCGCGGTACTAGAGAGCCTAGCAAATGTGGAAAGGTGAGGGTGCGTATAATCCATGGAATCAACATTAGTCATAAAGAACTCACAAACTTATTGCAAAAATCTATTAGTTATCGAAACAAAGTACTACGCGCATGCTCCTAGGGGGATATATTGGTAGGAAAAGACCATCGCTCATCCCTGACCGCCACTCATAAGGAAGGCAATCAATAAATAAATCATGCTCCAACTTCGTCACATAACGGTTCACCATACGTGCATGCTATGGGAATCACAAACTTCAACACAAGTATTTCTCAAATTCATAACTACTCAACTAGCATGACTCTAATATCACCATCTCCATATCTCAAAACAATTATCAAGTATCAAACTTGTCTTAGTATTCAATGCACTTGTATGAAAGTTTTTATTATACCCATCTTGGATGCCCATCATATTAGGACTAAATTCATAACCAAAGCAAACTACCATGCTGTTCTAAATACTCTCAAAATAATATAAGTGAAGCATGATAGTTCATCTATTTCTTCAAAATAAAACCACCGCCATGCTCTAAAAAGATATAAGTGAAGCACTAGAGCAAACAACAAACTACTCTGAAAGATATAAGTGAAGATCAATGAGTAGTCGAATAATTATGCAACTATGTGAAGACTCTCTAACATTTAATAATTTCAGATCTTGGTATATTATTCAAACATCAAGCAAAGCTAAATAAAATAAAATGACACTCCAAGCAAAACACATATCATGTGGTGAATAAAAATATAGCTCCTAGTAAAGTTACCAATGAATGAAGACGGAAGAGGGGATGTCTTTCGGGGAATCCCCAAGCTTAGGCTCTTGGTTGTCCTTGAATATTACCTTGGGGTGCCTTGGGCATCCCCAAGCTTAGGCTCTTGTCACTCCTTATTCCATAGTCCATCGAATCTTTACCCAAAACTTGAAAACTTCACAACACAAAACTTAACATAAAACTCGTAAGCTCCGTTAGTATAAGAAAATAAATCACCACTTAGGTACTGTTGTGAACTCATTCTTTATTTATATTGGTTTAATATCTACTTTATTCCAACTTCTGTATGTTCGTACCCTCCGATACTACTCATAGATTCATCAAAATAAGAAAACAACACATAGAAAGTAGAATCTGTCAAAAACAGAACAGTCTTAGTAATCTGGATCAAACGTATACTTATTGAACCCCAACAATTCTAAAATAAATTTCTGGGCGTGAGGAATTTATCTATTAATCATCTGCAAAAAGAATTAACTAAATATCACTCTCCAATAAAAAATGGCAGCAAATCTCGTGAGCGCTAAAGTTTCTGTTTTTTACAGCATGATCGCAAAGACTTTCCCCAAGTCTTCCCAAAGGTTATACTTGGCACAAACACTAATTAAAAGCATAAAACCATATCTAAACAGAGGCTAGATGAATTATTTATTACTAAACAGGAACAAAAATCAAGGAACAAAAATAAAATTGGGTTGCCTCCCAACAAGCGCTATCGTTTAACGCCCCTAGCTAGGCATGATGATTTCAATGATGCTCACATAAAAGACAAGAATTGAAACATAAAGAGAGCATCATGAAGAATATGACTAGCACATTTAAGTCTAACCCACTACCTATGCATAGGGATTTTGTGAGAAAACAACTTATGGGAACAATAATCAACTAGCATAGGAAGGCAAAACAAGCATAACTTCAAAACTTTAAGCACATAGAGAGGAAACTTGATATTATTGCAACTCCTACAAGCATATATTCCTACCTCATGATAATTTTCAGTAGCATCATGAATGAATTCAACAATATAACCATCACATAGAGCATTCTTATCATGATCTACAAGCATAGAAAATTTACTACTCTCCACATAAGCAAAATTCTTCTCATTCGGAATAGTGGGAGTATCATAAGAAACTCGAATACTATAAATTGTTTCCACATTAAAAGAGTAATGTTCATAAATAGGGTAATCATAATAATGACAAGTTGTATAAATATAATCATCACTACTTTTTATAGCATAAGTGTCATCACAATAATCATCATAAGTAGCAACTTTGTTCTCATCATAATCAATTGAAACCTCTTCCAAGAGAGTGGAATCATTACTAAATAAAGTCATGACCTCTCCAAATCCACTTTCACAATTATCACAATATGACTCAACATCCTCCAAAATAGTGGGATCATCACTTCCTAAAGTTGACACTCTTCCAAACCCACTTTCATCAATATAATCATCATAAGTAGGAGTCATGCTATCATCATAACAAATTTGCATATCAAAACTTGGGAGGCTAGAAATATCATCTTCATTAAACATAGCATCCCCAAGCTTGGGACAAACATTAATTGCTGCCAATATATTCTCAAACATGTCATTATCATCAAACATAGCATCCCCAAGCTTGGGCCTTTTCATATCATAAGCATAATCACTCTCATCATTAATAGTATGGATAGCACCAATAGTATAGCAATTATCATCATCGCAATGAGCAATAGGAGCAACATCATTTGGGAGGGATACCTTTCTACCATTGCTTCTCCGTCTTTTCTTTTTCTTCTTCACATCATGTGTGGGTTCAATCCTCTTTTCGGAGCTCCTTATTGATGAGATTGATTGAATAGAAGGCTCCTCCTCGTTACCTGATTCATCATAAGAAATAATAGGAGGATATAGGGAAGCCTCTTCCCTTTCATTAGTATTCTCTTCATCCTCTCTTTTTTTTCTTTTCTTTATGTAATTGGAAATATAAGGATTTTCAATGCAATTCACCGCACAATACATAAGAATTTCTTCTAGATCAATATCGAGGAATTTCTCAAGGTTATATTCTGGAATATGCTTAGTTATACGTTTCATTTCTTCATAACCCAAAAGCAAACTAAGTTCATTATGATGTGCAAGGGAAATCAAATCGTCACAATTTTTGGACACGATACGATCATGAAACAATTTGCATTTGAGATTTAAATGACCATGTTCATTGCAAAGTTCACAAGTATGGTGAAGAAAATTTAAATTTTTAGCACAAACATCTAGTCTTTCTTGCAACCATTTAGTTTCCAAATACTTATGCCTCTTGCAAAATCTATCTTCCCTATTTGGTGTGTACTTGCAAACTTTATGCACTCCACAAAAATTTACATGCTTATAAGAGACATTTTTCATCATGACGGGTGCAATCATCATTAGTACTATGGATATTCAAGGAGTTCATACTAACAACATTGCAATCATGCTCATCATTCAACGATTTAGTGCCAAACATTTTATAGACTTCTTGTTCTAGCATTTGAGCACAATTTTCCTTTCCATCATTCTCATGAAAGATATTAAAAAGATGAAGGTATGAGGCAAACTCAATTCCATTTTTTTGTAATTTTCTTTTATAAACTAAACTAGTGATAAAACAAGAAACTAAAAGATTCGATTGCAAGATCTAAAGATATACCTTCAAGCACTCACCTCCCCAGCAACGGCGCCAGAAAAGAGCTTGATGTCTACTACACAACCTTCTTGTAGACGTTGTTGGGCCTCCAAGTGCAGAGGTTTGTGGGAGAGTAGCAAATTTCCCTCAAGTGGATAACCTAATGTTTATCAATCCGTGGGAGGCGTAGGATGAAGATGGTCTCTCTCAAACAACCCTGCAACCAAATAACAAAGAGTCTCTTGTGTCCCCAACACACCCAATACAATGGTAAATTGTATAGGTGCACTAGTTCGGCGAAGAGATGGTGATACAAGTGCAATATGGATGGTAGATATAGGTTTTCGTAATCTGAAAATATAAAAACAGCAAGGTAACTAATGATAAAAGTGAGCACAAACAGTATTGCAATGCGTTGAAACAAGGCCTAGGGTTCATACTTTCACTAGTGCAAGTTCTCTCGACAATAATAACATAATTGGATCATATAACTATCCCTCAACATGCAACAAAGAGTCACTCCAAACTCACTAATAGCGGAGAACAAACGAAGAGATTATGGTAGGGTACGAAACCACCTCAAAGATATCCTTTCTGATCGATCTATTCAAGAGTCTGTAGTAAGATAACATGAAGCTATTATTTCCGTTCAATCCATCCTAGAGTTCGTACTAGAATAACACCTTAAGACACAAATCAACCAAAACCCTAAAGTCACCTAGATACTCCAATGTAACCTCAAGTATCCGTGGGTATGATTATACGATATGCATCACACAATCTCAGATTCATCTATTCAACCAACACAAAGAACTTTAAAGAGTGCCCCAAAGTTTCTACCAGAGAGTCAAGACGAAAACGTGTGCCAACCCCTATGCATAAGTTCACGAGGTCACGGAACTCGCAAGTTTATCACCAAAACATACATCAAGTGGATCACATGATATCCCATTGTCACCAAAGTTAAGCACATGCAAGACATACATCAAGTGTTCTCAAATCCTTAAAGACTCAACCCGATAAGATATATTCAAAGTGAAAACTCAGTTCATCACAAGAGAGTAGAGGGGGAGAAACATCATAAGATCCAACTATAATAGCAAAGCTCGTGATACATCAAGATCGTGCCACCTCAAGAACACGAGAGAGAGAGAGAGAGAGAGAGAGAGAGAGAGATCAAACACATAGCTACTGGTACATACCCTCAGCCCCGAGGGAGAACTACTCCCTCCTCGTCATGGAGAGCACCGGGATGATGAAGATGGCCACCGGAGAGGGATTTCCCCCTCCGGCAGGGTGCCAGAACGGGTCTAGATTGATTTTTGGTGGCTACGGAGGCTTCTGGCAGCGCAACTCCCGATCTAGGTTTCTTTCAGGAAGTTTGGGGTTATATAAGAGGTGTTGGAGTCAGGGACAAGTTAGGGGGGTTCCCGAGGAGGCCACGAGGCAGGGGCCCCACCCAGGGGGTAGGGCGCACCCCCCACCCTCATGGTGGCCTCGGGACTCTTCTGGCCCACCTCCGGTACTCCGTGGGCTTCTTCTGGTCCAAAAATGATCTCCGTGAAGTTTCAGGTCAATTGGACTCCATTTGATTTTCCTTTTCTACGATAGTTAAAAACAAGGAAAAAACAGAAACTGGCGTTGGGCTCTAGGTTAATAGGTTAGTCCCAAAAATCATATAAAATAGCATATAAATGCATATAAAACATCCAAGGTTGATAATATAATAGCATGGAACAATCAAAAATTATAGATACGTTGGAGACGTATCACTCAACAAGTATCAGGAAAGTGGGATTCCAAAGATCCTCTCATGGCGGCTTATCGCCGTGAAGTTGATGCCATTGCTGGACACTTCAAGGGTTACCAAGTGGAACACATTGATCGCAGAAAGAATGAAGCAGCTGATGCTTTAAGCCGGCTGGGGTCTCAGTGTAAGCCGGTGCCACCTAACACTTTCTTAGATGTTCTGCATAACCCTTCTGTCAAGTTTCCTACAGAGGAAGAATTAGCTGTTCCAGACCCGGAAGCACAATTGGTGGCGGCTCTTCACGTCATCCCAGATTGGACAGTGCCATATTTGGCTTATATGACCCAGGGCGAGTTGCCTGAGGATGAAGCCTTGGCTAGACAGATAACCCGGCGGTCTAAATCAATGACAATTGCTAATGGTGAGTTGCATCATCGCAGTGTCACGGGGGCGTTTCAACGTTGTATCTCTCCTGAGGAAGGTCAAGAAATTCTTTGTGAAATCCATGAAGGAGATTGTGGCCATCATGCCGGTTCAAAGTCCCTTGTAGCCAAAGCCTTCCATCATGGTTTTTACTGGCTGACGGCTCACGCTGATGCGGAGGATCTGGTCAGTAGGTGTGATGGTTGTCAGAAATTCTCACGACAGGCACACGTGCTGGCTCAAGAATTGCGGATGATTCCAATTACTTGGCCGTTTGCAGTCTGGGGGCTCGACATGGTTGGACCTTTCAAAAGATCCAAAGATAAAAAGACACACCTTTTGGTGGCAGTTGACAAATTCACAAAGTGGGTTGAGGCAGTGCCGGTTAGTAAGTGTGATGCAGCCACGGCGGTTCAATTCATGAAAAAGCTGATCTTTCGTTTTGGCTTTCCACACAGCATTATAATTGATAATGGTACTAATCTGTCCAAAGGCGCTATGGAGGAATTCTGCCAACGTGAGCATATCTGGCTTGATGTTTCATCAGTAGCTCACCCTCAATCCAATGGTCAAGCTGAAAGAGCCAATGAGGAAATATTGAAAGGTCTCAAGACCCGGCTTATGGTCCCTTACAACGGACGTCGGTTGTTGGGTGGAGGAGTTACCCTCTGTGATATGGAGCATCAATACTATCCCTAACAGGTCTATGGGTTATACGCCTTTCTCCATGGTTTACGGAGCAGAGGCAGTCTTGCCTAGTGACATCCATCATGACTCACCCCGCTTGGCGGCTTATGTTGAGGCTGATAACGAACAAGCCCGTCAAGATGCACACGGCCTGTTAGGTGAAGAGCGTGACTTAGCAGCAGCCCGCTCGGTGATTTACCAACAGGACCTGCACCATTATCACAGCCACCGAGTTAAGTCCAGAACCTTTCAAGAAGGTGACTTGGTGCTCCGGCTCATCTAGGATCAAACTGATGCACACAAATTATCCCCGCCTTGGGAAGGACCTTTTGTGGTCAGCAGGAATTTGAACAACGGGTCATACTACCTTATCGATGTTCGAGAGCACAAAGACTCATGTAAGCCGGAGGAAGAGACCCGCCGGCCGTGGAATATCGCTCACCTTAGGCCTTACTATACTTGAGCCACCAGCTCTCATGATGTACATACTTTGACGTTGTATATATTATGGTAAGTAATAAAGTAGGACCTCACCTTTTCATCCTCAATAATCACATGTCTTCATCATGATAATTTCAAAATGACCAATTGGGGGCTGATTGTGTTCAAATCTAGCTTAACACTTTGGTCCAGCTCATGGTCGTATTCGAATCTAGCCATTAAACCATATGGTCACTAGGGGGCTTCCTGTTCAAACATAGGTCATATTCAAACCAAAGAGAACATAGTCGTCGGTACCCTCTTGATCGGTGCAATGCCAAACTCACTAGGGGGCTTCTTGATCGTATTCGAATCATAGCTTAACCCCTTTTGGGTCCGACTTTGATCGTATTCGAATCAGAGTTGTTAAAAAATTCTCAAGGTCATTTGGGGGCTTCCTATTCAAACATAGGTCGTATTCGAACTAAAGAGAACATAGCTATCGGTACCCTCTTGATCGGGGCAACGCCAAAGCCACTGGGAGCTACATGATCGTATTCGAATCCTAGCTTAACCCCTTTCGTCCGGTTTACTGATCATATTCGAATCAGAAGCCTCCAAATTTTTCTTTGTGTTGGACTTACGTTTTTTGAAAGACAATCTTTGTTTTTTATCTGCGGTTTTTCGTCTAGATCTAAGTATAAGTATGGTTTCAATTTAACCCGGCTTGGTTTTTTGATGATAAATCGCCAGTATATGACAGTCATCGTACATATGGAAGTGTTGGCTTATAAAAGATTGGGTTATCACCCTTACTGTTCGGGTCACATAAACCGGCAGTTCAAATTCAAGATCACAGGTATGATATTGCTGTTGTGCTTCAAAGTGAAAATTCATAACAGGCTTATCTGTGTCTCTTCAATTAGAGGTTTTCCAGCCTTAATTATACAGTTATGTTGGTTTCCATGGTTGTGTATTGGGCGTTATGACCCGTCCGGCGATAAACCGCTAGGACAATTTTATATATTGCATGCAGGAACAGATTCAACACTACTGATATTATAAGGGATGTAAAGCATATCTTCATATGACGGACAAAAGTGTTGTACACAACACAATATGCACGGTGGCATTAGCAGAACATGAAGTTTTAAGCTAGCCTATTACAAGGCGCTTGGAGCCCAAAAAAGATAATATTCATTTTACTCTCACACATAGCAGATAATAGACTGGAGCCGGTTCATGAATCCTAGCCGGGTTGACTGGATGGTTGCGACTCATCCCTTGCCGGTTCGTCCTCCTCCACCGTCTAGAAATGGGGTTTGGACCAGTCAAAGCCATGAAGGGCGACGAACTCAGCTTCGTCATCAATCAGACCAGACGGGTCAATTTCTGGGGCAAAAGTGTGCGGACGAACCGGCGGGATTAAGTCAGTCACTTTATATGAAGGACTGGCCATCTTCTTATTTTCTGCATCAAAATCCGGCTGATACTAGGTGAGATTGGTTTCTTCAGCAATGATGGTGGCATGAGGACGAATCTCTTTCACACAGGCAGCAAAATCTTCTTGATCGAAGGGACTTCCATCTTCCTTAAAGCTGGGGTACCCCTTGGCTACATCCGCCGGGTCTAACTCCGGTACCCAGGCTTTGGAGTGGCTCAAAGCAGTTACGGCTCCGGCTCTCGCACAGGAATGCTTGACTTCCTGAAACCTAGTAGGTAAGATGGATAGCTTCTTCAAGACATCACTCAATAAGTTTGGTCCTCGGTTCGCTTGGGAGATAATGGCAAGAGCCCGCTGAGCTCCAGTGTACAATTGCTCCACAAGAGTGTAAACCCCCTTGAGCTTTATCAGACTATCTTGACTCAGATTGCTGCTCCGGGGACCTGTGAAGTGTTTCCAGTGAGTTAAGTAGGCGGCTTATGTTATGGTGACAAATATAGACTTTGAGTAAGTAATAAGGTGATTTACCGAAGATTGCAGAAACCATCTGAGACATGCGGTTCTTTAAGCCGGTGAGTTCAGCGGTAACTTCTTTCAGAGCCTCCTCCGCCGTTTCAGCATGCTGCGTCGGGGCAGTCTTCTCATCGGTCCAAGCCGTTTTCTCTGCACTAAAACTGGTCTTTAGTTTCTCTGCTTCAGACAAACTCAATTGGAGTTTGGATTCAGTTTTCTTTATTTCAGTCTCCTAAGTCCAGCCGGGTCTTGGCTTCAGACAACTGGGATTACAGTTCTGCGGTGGAAACCTGTATATAGCATAAGGTTGTTTAGTTTCATGGCGGATTATAAAAAGCAAGTCCCAAATGCTTTGCAAGCAATAACACTTGGCACTTGGTGGCTAATGTCTGTCAACGCAATTTTTTCAAAAGAATCGGCTCTTTCTAAAGTCCCAAGTGCTTTGCAAGCAACAACACTTGGCACTTGGGGGCTAATGCACATTGCTTGTTTCCTTCCTAAGGATGAGCCGGGTGTGCTGTTGACAGTCCCAGCGGACTCATGGGGGCTATGCAGTTAAGTTATGTTCTTTTACACAATAATTAATAGGACCGGCTCATTCATACTGATTAAGCCGGCCCTTGGGGACTACAAATGCAAAGTTATGCTATCATTAGAATCCGGTCTTACAGTATATAAACCGGACTTGGAGGGAGTCTAGACAGAAGCTTGTAAATATTTGAAGTCTACAGATTATTCAAGTTTCTCATAATCAGAAGACTTGGGGGCTGGCAGGATGTATATATAAGCCGGATGACGTACCTCATACTTCTGGTGAAGTTGTTTAATTATTTCAATCTCCAAGTCACGGCTGGAATGCACTTGACTGACATAGCCAGATAATACTTCACTAGTACTCAGTTGAGCATAGTGGGAGACATCAAACCTTACTTTCCGTCTTTCCATGACTTCTTGTTTGGCTGAATGTCTCGCTAGTATCGTTGGATTCTCTGGCTCAGTAAATCCGGTGCCAGTGATTACAACATCATCAACATGAATCTCCGGCGGGTTAATTGAGCTTGACGGCTCAATACTCGATGGATCAATAGTGGTTTCATCAACAGACAGCTCGGGCATTTCAGGTTGAGCATTGAGAGGAGGATCTTCTGGCTGTTCAGGATGTTCCGGGGCAAGAGTCGGTTGTGCCGGTTTAGCGGTTTTTGGATCCTCAGCCGGTTTTGCTGCCTTTGCTTTCTTGGGCTTTGCTTGACCACTAAGAAGAATTTGATGAGTCAGTATAACGATACAGGCATAAAGGTGCAAAAGAAGGATAATTATCTTTACCCAGGGCGGTCTTAAAAGTCGGCAGCTGAGTTTGTGAAGAATCACCAGAGGAGGAACGAGCAATCTCCTACAAAAACGGAATTATGGTTGAGTGACTTATAAAATTAACTCGGTCATCAGAGTTAAGATGTAAAAGAACCTCATTTTGGCGTTTCCGAGGAGTTTTCGGTAAGCCGGAGGGTAACTCATCGTCTCCACTGGTCCGGGTCTAACGACGGCTCTCATGTTGTTGTTTTTCAAAAGAAAATGAGGATCTAAATAAGCCAAGGGGTGTGAAAACCTTACTTTTCGGGTTACTCGCCGAGGTTTCTGCCTTGGTAAAGGTTCTGAGTCGGAGGAAATAATAGTTACCTCTTCTTCAACTGCTTGGCTGGTCCCTGTGTCCTCCTGGTAATAGTCAGTGTCAACAAGGGTGTTAATAAGCAGGCCAAGAGAGTCAAGGGCTACCTCCGACTCAGAGACGTCATCCAACTTGAATAAGTCAGAAGCAGTTGTTTTCTTCTTATATTTTCTGGCGGTTTTCTTGGCGGTCGTTGCAGTGGCTCTAGCTTTTTTGGCAGCCTCATGATCATATTTGGCCTTCCAAAAGTCAGATTTAGCCTGTAGAAAAATAGCATGTTGAAACCCATGCAAATACTTAACTGCTGAGGAAAAAGGAGTCAAGAGGCTTACCTCTGGTGCCGGGTTAATCTTGCAGAAAGGATTCAACCCTACTTTGCTGCAGTCTTCATATTTGCTGTTGACGGGGGTGGTCGCCATTTCAACAATGGCTTCTTCGGTCAGATGAAGGGAGCTATGACGTAATGGATCGTCTGTTCCTCCGGTATAGTTGCACATCAAATCAGATCGGCGGCTTAGAGGGATGATCCTCCATGCGATCCAACAATGGATCAAGTCAACTCCAGTTAAGCCGTTTCCCAGCAAGGCTTGAACCCTTTTGATTGTTGGGTGAAGTTTCTTGCGTTCAGTAGTAGAAAGTTTATCAGGGAGTGAATATTTAGCATCAAGACGCTCAGCGCGATAACCCGGCATTGGTTTCTCATCAGCCGGCGACGTATCTTTGCAATAGAACCAGGTTTGGTTCCAGTCCTTGGGATGGCTTGGCAAGACTACTAGAGGAGAGACAGCATCTTGTCCGTGCTGAATCAAAATCCCGCCAAGTTCTAAGATGGGGCCGTTGGTATACTCATTCTGGCAGTTCAAATAGAAGTATTCTCTGAAGAGTTCAACAGTAGGTTCTTCTTGAAGATAAACCTCGCAGAAAACTTGGAAGTTACAGATGTTTGATATGGAATTGGGTCCAATGTCTTGCGGATGAAGCTTGAAAAAGTGCAGAACATCTCTAAAGTATTTTGAGCCGGGCGGCGAAAAGCCCCGGTTCATATGATCAGTGAAGACGATGATTTCACCATCCTGGTTGAGGTCTTTCTTCGGCCGGGTCAGGGGCACGGTAAGACATGACACTCTTCCCTAGTAAATATCCGGCAGCGACAAAATCCTTTAGAGTATCCTCAGTGACTATGGAAGTGACCCAGTTGCAAACTGTCGTCGTCTTCGACGGCATGGTGAAAAGACAATCTAAAAGGAAGTAATTTGCCAGCTCAAATTAATTGGTGGAATTACAAGCTAATAATTGCAGTACGGATGTATAATGGCGGCTTAAATAAGGTCTAATGGTATATGAAGGAAAAATAAGCCGGCATGGTAAGCCTCCATGTATAAAGACATTCAAGAGTTGCCAGCAACGAAAAGTTGGCTAAGTACTAAGATAAAGCAGTTTCACAGGCTGCAGTTATTATTTCGAATCAAAGGTTGTTCAGGAAAGGAAAAATAAATCTAGACCTAAAATCAGTACAGATGAGTTCATGAGCTTGCACAAGATTTTTTCCAGAAAAGGGGATCTACTAATATCAAAAATTGAAATAGAAGGACTACCGCATTGGTTTAGCACCATTTTCAGATCAAAGAAGCTCGCGGTACAGCCTGGAAGATGAACTACGACGAACTATGAAGAACACAGAGGAACTCGCAAACCCTAGTGCGGATCTAAGGTATGAGAAGGCAGAAACTTACAGTTGCAGATCTGCTGCGGAGGATCGCCGTTGTTATCTGGATTAACTCAGGTTGATGCAGCGGCCGAGGTTGAGGAAGACGAAGTGCTCTGCAGCGGCGGTGGAGCTCGAGCGGCAGAGAGGTTGCGAGAGAAAGAAGGAAGAAGGAGAAGAGAGGGGAATGAAAAGGAGGTGTTTTGGCCCTATTTACAAGGAAAGGGGCAATAGGCAGGCGCGAAAGACAAGGAGGTCAAAATGATGATTATCCAGCTAAATGGACGCCTCGATTTTCGGAAAGACATTTAAGATAAAGATCCATTAAGGTGACGTCGTGGCGGGTTTCCAAAATTCCTAGAGATGACGTCATGGCGGGTTACAAGGTTTCCACAGCAGTTGTAGATGGATTTTTTCTAAGTGTGGAAGATTGACATGAACGAAGTTCAAATCAACCTGGGGCCTAATGTTGGGGATATGACTACCAGATATGACCCGCCCAGGAGGGGCCGGGTCAACCACAATGGCGGTTCACCTGTATGAAGCCCAAGAGTATACAAGATGGTGGTTCACAGTTAGGCTTATAATAGGCCCAAGCCCAGAAGCGGCTTAAGGCCCGTAAGTATAAACCGCCATGTATGAATAGACTTGTAATGTAAGGCATGTAAGATACGTCACCGAGCCGGATGTTGTATGAGCCGGCCGGGACTCTGTAGGCCACAGGGCGTCAACCCGTGTATATAAGGGGACGACCCGGCAGCGGCTTAGGGAAAGAAACAATAGATCGAGAGCCAGGTTAAGAGTATTAGCTCCCTGATCATTGAAACCCTAGCAATACCACCTCAAACTGGATTAGGCTTTTACCTTCACTGCAAGGGGCTGAACCAGTATAAACTCCTCGTGTCCTTTGTCCCGTTTAACCCCTGCAAGCTTCCTAGTTGCGATGGCTCCACGATTAAGTCCTCTCACTAGGACATCTGCCATGACAATTCCACGACAGAATTCATTCATGATGCCTCGGAAAATTATTATGATAAAGGAACTTATATCCTTACATATCTCAATAATATCAAGTTTCTTCTCTATGTGTTGATTGTTTTGAAGTTGCACTTGTTTTGCCTTCCTATGCTAGTTGATTCTTGTTCCCATAAGTTGTTTGCTCACAAAATCCCTATGCATAGCAAGTGGGTTAGACCTAAATGTGCTAGTCATATGCTTCATGATGCTCTCTTTACATTTCAATTCTTATCTTTTATGCGAGCATCATTGAAATCATCATGCCTAGCTAAAAGGCATTAAAGAAAAGCGCTTGTTGGGAGACAACCCAACACTTTTACCTACTGTTTTTGTGTGTTCACATGATTATGCTACTGTATTGATCATGTTTTATTGCTTTTATTTCAATAAAGTGCCAAGTAAGACCTTTAGGATGGCTTACGGTGATAGTTGATTTGATCTTGCTGAAAAATAGAAACTTTTGCGCTCAGGCAAACAATTCTATTTTTAAAAAAAATCGTGATAAATGCTAACTATTTTTGAATAATATTAATAGACAAATTATACAGGATGTCCTAATTTTTCAGAATTTTTGGAGTAGCAGAAGTATGGTTGGAGTACAGATTAGTACAGACTGTTCTGTTTATTGACAGATTATGTTTTCAATGCATAGTTTGCTTGTTTTCTAGTTTCCATGGCTTATATTGCTCAATATAAATTGTGGAAATGATATGCTACAGTAAGCATTGTGTGATAACAATTGTGAATCTTGTCTTTGACAGTGCCAAAAGCGAAATGGTTTGCTATTTTATTATACTAACCTATCTCACGAAGTTCCGTTAAGTTTTGTGTGATTGAAGTTTTCAAGTTTTGGGTGAGATATCGATATAGGGAGAATGAGTGACAAGACCCTAAGATTGGGTATGCCCAAGGCACCCCCAAGGTAATATTCAAGGAATATCCAAGTAACTAAGCTTGGGTATGCCCCGGAAGGCATCCCCTCTTTCGTCTCCAACATTATCGGTAACCTCACTTGGAGCTATGTTTTCATTCATCATATGATATGTGTTTTTCTTGGAGCGGCATCTTATTGTGTTAGGATTTGCTTGCTGTTATTTAGAATAACTAGATCATGGTGGCGCGCGTTGCCGCACCCGTCCATTTTTGTAGTAAATTGGTAGAAATTTGTGTAATTATGTGGAGACACACGCACAGCTAGATCTAATGGGCGGTTTGTCACGAAGTTGCAATTCTTGCTTAACTCCAAGTATCACTTCTTTTAGCATGTGGTCAACCAATTCCAAACAACTCAATTTAGAGGAAGGTAGACCAGAGAAAAATGTTAAGAGGAAAAGGACCAGAATACATATATCTATGTAATGGAAACTTCTCTCAAGCTAGCTGTCGTTTCACCTGCCTATCTTGGCACATGCCATTTTCATTACGTGTCCTAATGATGGCTGCAACATAAGCAATAATAATTGGACTATAATTTGTGTGAAATAATACATGGCTTGCACAGCCAGAACCGAAAACGTAAAATAATTTCAAAAGACAAAATGATATGCACAAACAAAGCCTTGTGGTGAACTCTTACCTATACTACTGTTATCATCGATCAATGCTTTTCGCTGGAGTGCTTGAAGCACAACATGTGTTGCACAATCATCAACGATGACACGGAATGGTGGTGGTTCTCTTCAGTGCCATCACATTCCATAAAGGTCCATCATGTGATGTGTGCCATCTATTTTCCATGCCCCATAAATTACCATGTTATTTTTTAATAAAGCAATATCATCCACCAACTCTAGCTTCTATAGCTATCACTTCATCTATACTTCATTTTTAGCTATGGGCAGGAATAGGCGAGCAATAATGAAAGGAATTTCATCTATTGAAGAGAGGGTAGCAGACAGTTGAAAAATGTAGTAAAAAAATTTACCTACACTTTCAGAAATAAATACACAACCCTTCATCCTATGCATCACATTTCGCGATATAATTTTTTAAGTAACCCAAATCATAAAGTCAATGGAGCGGCGATTTTTCTGTAAAATGAAGGCGGATTTACAGTATGTCTTATATGTTGCTCTATAAGCTCTGAAGACATAGTTGATGAAGTAGAAGGACTTGTTCCCTCTGAACAGCAGCACACCTGTTTAATTCGATGAAGTATCATATTCACTCCTAAAATAACATGATTAATCTCTAGTTTGGAGGTAGTCCTCACGAGTAGTTTCATCCGCAGTTATATCACACAAGGGAAACAAAATTTGTTTGAAATTCAAGATAGAACTGAATCCCCTGGTTTAACAAAAATGTTAGATGCAATTTTGAATAACAGTATGACCAACTAAATAAGTTTTCCCTATTCACTATCAAAGAAGTGGTCGAGCACCATTTGAGCAACATAAAAATGTATTTGGTAAAAAAAGATACCTCAGTTTGCTAGTCATTGCAGATTTTGCAATTGGTAAAAGTTGAAGTCTTATCAAATCCCCTACATGGTCAAAAAGTTCGTCTTATGGAGAATCTACAGTGTATCTTTTTCAGGAGAAGGAACACATAGCTGTAATGATGAGATATACTTGCATAATTCAAATTTTCCTAGTTCATGCATCACCCTCCAAATGGGTAAGGCGTAAATCTTCTATCCAGCAGAACGTAGCTGAAATACATCAACCTAGAGAACCTGTTTGTGAGCAGAAAGAACAGTATAAACCAAAGTCTAAATCTTGATAGAATTGGGGATAGAGGGGGTGTAGGATAGGAAGGAAAAGGGTCATATTTAATTAGAGACCTAAGAATCACCCATGGCTGCCGGATGATGGTTTGCGGAAGTGAGGTGAGTGGAGAAGGAGCAGCCCCATCGTGGGGATTATATGGGCATGCGTGAATAAATGAAAAGCATGAAAAGGCATTCGTAACTGACATGCATTTATCATCAAGCGGCTCGTCAATTGCTATTGAATATTTTGTCAATGAATCGACATAGTTGAATCGACAGCCGGCTGTTCGCCACACCCAGGCCAGCAGCCACCATCCCGTAGCTTGACCGGCTATGCAACCCAACGGACCCCATGCGGTTGTCCAGAGAGGCGCCCCATCTCGTTCGAACCGGAAGACGCAATCGGTCGCATTTCGATGCGTCCCCAAGGCTGCCGCCATGAGAGAGTCGCTCCCTCTGCCATGCAAGGGCAGCTGCGTCCATGCGAATATAGAGATAGAAGCCTTTTTCCTTGGTTGTGCGGATACTGAGATAGAAGCCCATTAGGCCCAATTTACATCAGGCATCCGAAATTTTCACCGGAGCAGCGACCCGTGAGGGAAACTACTAGGTCGCAGCGAACTTTAGCGAGCAGAGGTGGGATTAGAAGCAATCGGATGACCGAAAACACTCAAATCTCAAGATCCAATGGCTGGGAGTGCTAATGGCCTGAGAGGACAGGAAAAGTGCTCAGTTACAATATATCTAAATGTTTTGCATCTTTTATTTCAATAAAAGTAGCAATGATAGCCTTTGCCATGCTTAGTTTGCAAGTATACATGTTGCTGTTTGAAAACGGAAAGTTTATCGCTATTGCAAAAATTCCCTAGAAAAGTTAGAATGTGATAAAATTTTGAAACTTCTTGAAAAATAAGCTCTAATAAATTTTATACAGTGTGGTAAATTTTCATAATCTTTGGAGTTTAAGAAGTATTGATACTCTTGCGTTCTTTACAGACTGTACTGTTTTGGCAGATTGTTGTTATGTTTGCATTGTTTGCATATGTTTGCTTGTTTAATGATTCTATTTTAGGATAGGAGTATTAAATATGCAGAGGAATTTAGTATGCAATGTTGAATAATAATTATAGTGATTTGCTACAGTATAGAATGATAAGGCTTTTGCATTGGTTTATACTAACTTATCTCACGAGTTCTTGTTGAGTTTTGTGTGGAAGAAGCTTTTGAGATTTAGGAAAACCGTGATATGAGAAGAATTAAGAAGACACAAAAGCTCAAGCTTGGGGAAGCCCAAGGCACCCCAAGATAATATTTCAAGAAGTCTCAAGCATCTAAGCTTGGGGATGCCCCGGTAGGCATCTCACCTTTCTTCTTCAACAATTATCGGTTAGTATCGGTTGAGCCTAAGTTTTTGCTTCTTCACATGATGTGTGCTATCCTTGGAATGTCGTTTTATTTTGTTTTTCTTGCTGTGTTAATAAAATACTTAGATCTGAAAGTTCTTAAATAAAATAGAGTCCTCAAATAGTTGCCAAGGAGGCTAAGTAAGCGGCATTCACATCCCGTCAACGAAGCTCTTTTCTATGTCATTTACTCTTGTGCTTCACTTATATCCTATGAGTAAATTGTTGAATAAATTAAATGTCATGAAGTTGAAATCATATTATACCTAGTGGTAACTTCACATTGGGTTTAGAAAGTGAAATCTTTTGAGGCTTGACAATCACAATATTGTTCATACAAGCAATTCATGAATAATTAGTATAAGGAAGAGAACTTTCACATGTAAATACACTATCATGGAAATCTTTTGTGATTGGAAGCCCCCATCAAAATATTATATGCCGAAATTGTTGAAGTTGGACAAGGAAGACAACGTAATGGTTTATGTTTGTTCATATTCACCTAGAAGTTATATTGTCATAGATCCTTCAACATGTGGTGCTTGCCCCCCATCTTTGCTAGCCAAAAATTCCGCACCAAGTAGAAATACTACTTGTGCATCCAAAAAACCCTTAAACCCAAATCTTATTTTCAAGAGTCCACCATACCTACCTAAGGATTGAGCAAGATCCTTCAAGTAAGTTGCCATCGGTGCAATAAGGCAATAAAAATTGCTTCTAAAAGTGTAAGAGAAAATTGAGCGTTGTACGAACTTGTGATGGTAAAGCAATAAAAGTGACAGACTACATAATAAAGGTTGTTATCACAAGGGGAAATATAACGTGATGTTCTTTTGCACTACGGGATTGAGCATACAAACAAATAAGCGCATGGCAACCTCTGCTTCCCTCTACGAAGGGCCTATCTTTTACTTCTCAGTATTTACTTTTATGTAAAGAGTCAAAGTATTCCTCTCTATTCCTTTTTATTTTTCTCTTTTGGCAAGCATCATGTGGTGAGGAAAGATCTAGGCACATATGTCCAGTTGAATATGGGTAGCATGATTTATTATTGTTGACATCACCCTTGAGGTGAATACATTGGGAGGCGAAATTATAAGCCCCTATCTTTCTATGTGTCCGGTTGAAACGTTTTGCTCATGTCTATGCAATGATTGTTAGCAATCATAGAAGACTATATGATCGTTGAGTATGTGGAGCTCTTACTTAAACTCTGTTGAATAAGTTGAATTGCAATTGCTTGGTGACTAAGAACATAGGTTGTTGGGTTTCAAGAGAATTCATTGTTTGAACCTTAACGTGTGAATTGGTTGCCACTATAACATGAGAAGTTGCATAAGAAAGAATTGATGTTATGATGCTAGGAAAAGTGATTGAAATTATCATTGATCAAACTTGTGCACTTTGCTACCATTCACACTTCATAAATTATTTCTTTTATCATTTACCTACTCAAGGACGAGTAGGAATTAAGCTTGGGGGTGCTAATACGTCTCCAACGTATCTACAATTTATGAAGTATTCATGCCAATATATTATCATTCTAGGATGTTTTACAATCATTTTATAGCAACTTTATATCATTTTTTGGGACTAACCTATTGACCCAGTGCCCAGTGCTAGTTGCTGTTTTTTTGCTTTTTTTACATCACATAAAATCAATATCAAACGGAGTCCAAACACCGCGAAACTTTATGAAGATTTTTTTGGACCAGAAGGAACCCAATGGGCCAGAGCTGCACCTTGGGGGTGCCCCGAGGGGGGCACAACCCACCAAGGCGCGCCAGGGCCCCCTGGCGCGCCCAGGTGGGTTGTGCCCACCTCGGTGGCCTCCCGTACCCCTTCTTTGCACTATAAATTCCCAAATATTCCAAAACCCCTCAGGGTTAACCTGGATTAGAAGTTTTGTCGCTGCAGGGCTCCGTAGCCACCGAAAACCAATCTAGACCCGTTCCGGCACCCTGTCGGAGGGGGGGAATCATCTCCGGTGGCCATCTTCATCATCTCGGCAGCCACCACGATGAGGAGGGAGTAGTCCACCCTCGGGGCTGAGGGTTTGTACCAGTAGCTATGTGTTTAATCTCTCTCTCTCTCTCATTCTCTCTCTCTCATGATCTATATCATGGGCTTTGTTAATATAGTCGAATCATATGAGGTTTCTCCCCTCTATACTCTTGTTGTGATGAATTGAATCTTTACCCTTTGAAGTTTTGTCATATCGGATTGAATATTCAGAGATGAGAACACATGATATATGTCTTGCGGTATGAATACTTGAGGTGAAAATTGGGGTATCTTATTGATTCACTTGATATATGTTATGGCATTCAACTCGCGGATTCCCGCACTGATATTGGGTAATGTATGCATAGGGGTTGATGCACGTTTTTCTCCTGTAGAAACTTTGGGGTCTCTTTATAGTTCTTTGTGTGGATTGAGTATTATGAATATGAATATGCTTTGGTGTTATTCTAGTACAAACTCTAGGATAGATCGAACGTAAACAATAGCTTTGTGTTATTTTAGTACGAACTCTTGAATAGATCGAGCGGAAAGAATAGCTTTGAGGTGGCTTCGTACCCTACAAATGATTCCTATCTTTTGTTCTCCGCTAATAGGAACTCGGGAGTGATTCTTTGTTACACTTTGAGGGATAATCATATGATCCAACTATGTTAGCATTGTTGAGAGATTGCACTGGCGAAAGTACAGACCCTAGGCCTTCTTTTAAGCATTGAAATACAGTATTTGTGCCCGTTTACTATTTTCTACCTTGATGTTTTTATTTATTCAGATTATAAAAATATATTTCTACCATCCATATTACAATTTTATCACCATCTCTTCGCCGAACTAGTGCACCTATACAATTTGCCATTGTATTGGGTGTGTTGGGGACACAATAGATTTCTTATATTTGGTTGTAGGGTCATTTGAGAGAGACCATCTTCATCCTACACCTCCCACGGATTGATAAACCTTAGGTCATCCACTTGAGGGAAAATTGCTACTGTCCTACAAAACTCTGTGCTTGGAGGCCTAACACGTGTCTACGAGAATAAAGTTGCATAGTAGACATCAGCGGTCACCTCCGCCTCCCCATCCCGTTTGCTCGGGTAATGGAGCTTGACCCACCACAGGCCTTGAGGCTACATATGAGGGGTTGCGGGAACGGCGGCATGCGGGTCGACGTCGACTTCCCCGCCCCTCAAATTATGTACCTCCGCCATGGGTGGAAGACCTTTGCCCGTGCCCATAGCCTGTCGGAGGGGCACGTTCTCCAGTTCAAATTAATGGAGAACACCATGCTCTCTGTCAAGGTCTTCGGGTGCTCGGGAACCCGCTTAGGGTGTTGCGCGGAGAGCTCCACCGACAACGAAACCTCCTCCTCGAGCGATAGTGACGAGGAGGACAGCGACAGCGACGATGATGGTAGCGGGCGGGAGGACGCTGATTCGGACTCCAGATAACCATCGGCGGTAGCACCATCATTTGCATCGCCCTCCAACCTCGGGCCACGTGCCTTGCCGAGGGCCATCCCCACCATGCTCTCCATCGGCGCGTTCCCCGTCGCCTCTTTTTTGCCTTCACATGTCGCACCTAGGAGAAAAGGGGCAAGAACGGATATCACGGGGCACTTATCTTTCTTTTAGCTTGTAGGCACTTGCCAAATCTTAATTTCTAAATAATGTAATCTCTTGAGCCCATGCTTGTGTCCTGTAACATTCGTACTTGTATCAGCATGTCAATGAAAAAGACCAGCCTTGTCGGGTACCCATGCATGTACACGTCCATGCAGAGGCGAAACGCCTCTTTAAGGAAAATAAACGAGTTCTCCTGGCAAGCTATCCTGCCGGTGCCCTCTGTGCCTGCCGGAGAATCACATCTACCGGGTTATAGACAAAGGGCCCAGCTCCTCATCAATCTCCTTTTAGTAAAGGCTAATGCAACCATTCAGACTGAAGTAGCGTTCAGGTCAGGGATGGGAGCACCTGAGTTTAAAAGAGAGTGGTGAGGTTTTCTAACGCACACGTCACAGGTTACGAACATGAATGGGCAAGAGGTGAACTTTATCTGTTTGGTTTGTCGGGGATCGCCGTGTCAGGCAGTCCTCCCAACTTCTTGTCGGAGCCGGGTCCTTGGCGGAATCGAGCATCCTTGCCGCGCCTGGGAAGAAGAGAGGACAGGAGCATGGAACTAGTAACACACAAGTATAGGGGATCGCAATAGTTTTCGAGGGTAGAGTATTCAACCCAAATTTATTGATTGGACACAAGGGGAGCCAAAGAATATTCTCAAGTATTAGCAGTTGAGTTGTCAATTCAAACACACCTAAAAGACATAATATCTGCAACAAAGTATTTAGTAGCAAAGCAGTAAGGAAGTAACGGTAACGGTGGCAAAAGTAATAGTAGTAGTTTTTGTAGCAATCGTAAGAGTGGCAACGGAAAAGTAACTAAGCAAAGATCAATATGTGAAAAGCTTGTAGGCAATGGGAGAATGATGGATAATTATGTCGGATGCGATTCCTCATGCAACAATTATAACATAGGGTGACACAGAACTAGCTCCAAGTCATCAATATAATGTAGGCATGTATTCTAAATATAGTCATACGTGCTTATGGAAAAGAACTTGCATGACATCTTTTGTCCTACCCTCCCGTGGCAGCGGGGTCCTATGGGAAACTAAGGGATATTAAGGCCTCCTTTTAATAGAGTACCGGACCAAAGCATTAACACTTAGTGAATACATGAACTCCACAAACTACAATCATCACCGGAAGTGGTCCCGATTCTTGTCACTTCGGGGTTGCCGGATCATAACACATAGTAGGTGAATATTGACTTGCAAGATAGGATCAAGAACTCACATATATTCATGAAAACATAATAGGTTCAGATCTAAAATCATGGCACTCGGGCCCTAGTGACAAGCATTAAGCATAGCAAAGTCATAGCAACATCAATCTTAGAACATAATGGATACTAGGGATCAAACCCTAACAAAACTAACTTGATTACATGGTAAATCTCATCGAACCCATCACCGTCCAGCAAGCCTACGATGGGATTACTCACACACGGCGGTGAGCATCATGAAATTGGTGATGGAGGAAGGTTGATGATGACGATGGCGACGGATTCCCCTCTCCGGAGCCCCGAACGGACTCCAGATCAGCCCTCCCGAGGAAGATTAGGGCTTGGCGGCGGCTCTGTATTGTAAAACACGATGAATCCTCCTCTCTAATTTTTTTCTCCCCGAAAGTGAATATATAGAGTTGGGGTTGAGGTCGGCGGAGTCTCAGGGGGCACACGAGGCAGGGGGCACGCCCTGCACCCTCGTGGACAGGGTGTGGGCCCCCTGATGCTGATTCTCTTGCCAGTATTTTTTATTAATTCCAAAATGTGTCTCCATGGATTTTCACGTCATTCCGAGAACTTTTATTTCTACACAAAATAACACCATGGCAATTCTGCTGAAAACAACGTCAGTCCGGGTTAGTTCTATTCAAATCATGCAAGTTAGAGTCCAAAACAAGGGCAGAAGTGTTTGGAAAAGTAGATACGTTGGAGACGTATCAACTACCCCAAGCTTAAACCTTTGCTTGTCCTCAAGCAATTCAGTTGACAAGCTGAAAGTGATAAAGAAAAAACTTTTACAAACTCTGTTCAATCTTGTTGTTGCAAATATGTAAAGTCATCATTCAAGTTTTCAGCAAAGATTATGAACTAACCATATTCACAATAACATTTAGGTCTCATGTTTACTCATATCAATGGCATAATCAACTAGCGAGCAATAATAATAAATCTCGGATGACAACACTTTCTCAAAACAATCATAACATGATATAACAAGATGGTATCTCACTAGTCCTTTCTGAGACCGCAAAACAAAAATTCCGAGCACCCCTGAAGATCAAGGACTGACTAGACATTGTAATTCATGGTAAAAGAGATCCAGTCATAGTCATACTCAATGTAAATTAATGGCAATGCATGTGACTGACAGCGGTGCTCTCCAACTGGTGTTTTTTTAATAAGAGGATGATGACTCAACATAAAAATAAATAGATAGGCCCTTCGCAGAGGGAAGTAGGGATTTGCAGAGGTGCCAGAGCTCGAGTTTTGAAACAGAAATAAATAATATTTTGAGTGGCATACTTTCATTGTCAACATAAAAACCAAGAGATCTCGATGTCCTCCATGCTACACACATTATAGGCGGTTCCCAAACAGAATGGTAAAGTTCATACTCCCCCACCACCAACAAACATCAATCCATGGCTTGTCCGAAACAACGGGTGCCTCCAACTAACAACAATCCTGGGGGAGTTTTGTTTGCAATTATTTTGATTTGAGCATGGGACTGGGCATCCCGGTTACCAGCCATTTTCTCGTGAGTGATGAGCGGAGTCCACTCATCGTGAGAATAACCCACCTAGCATGGAAGATATAGGCAGCCCTAGTTGATACATGAGCTATTCGAGCATACAAAATGGAATTTCATTTGAAGGTTTAGAGTTTGGCACATACAAATTTACTTGGAACGGCAAGTAGATACCACTTATAGGAAGGTCTGGCGGACTCATATGGAATAACTTTGGGGTTTATGGAAGTGGATGCACAAGCAGTATTCCCACTTAGTACAAGTGAAGGCTAGAAAGAGACTGGGAAGAGACCAACTAGAGAGCGACAATAGTCATGAACATGCATTAAGATTAATCAACAATGAGTGCAAGCATGAGTAGGATATAAATCACCATGAACATAAATATCGTGGAGGCTATGTTGATTTTGTTTCAACTACATGCGTGAACATGTGTCAAGTCAAGCCACTTGAATTGTTCAAAGGAGGATACCACCCTATCATACCACATCACAACCATTTGAATAGCATGTTGGCAACCAAGGTAAACCATTATAAACTCCTAGCTAATTAAGCATGGCATGGGCAACTATAATCTCTAATTGTCATTACAAACATGTTTCATTCATAATAGGCTGAATCAGGAACGATGAACAAATCATATTTACAAAAACAAGATAGGTCGAGTTCATACCAGCGTCTCTCATCTCAATCAGTCCATCATATATCGTCATTATTGCCTTTCACTCGCACGACCAAATGGTGTGGATAATAATAATAGTGCACGTGCATTGGACTAAGCTGGAATCTGCACGCATTTAATACAAGGGAGAAGACAAGGTAATATGGGCTCTTGGTTAAATCAACAATAATGCATATGAGAGCCACTCGGCATTTTCATCATGGTCTTCTCCTCTCAACCCCAAAGAATAAGAAAATAAATAAAACTATTTACATGGGAAAGCTCCCAACAAGCAAAAGAAGAACGAGAAATCTTTTTGGGTTTTATTTTAATTTCTACTACAGGCACGGAAAGTAAACTAGCTAAAAGCTACAACTATTTTTTTCTTAAGGTTTTTCAAACACACAAGAAGAAGGCTTAGAAAAGAAAATAAACTAGCATGGATAGTGCAATGAAAAAGTATGAGCACCGACAACTGGCAAGAATGTGTGAACATGAATGTAATGTTGGTGAGAAATACGTACTCCCCCAAGCTTAGGCATTTGGCCTAAGTTGGTCTATGCCCACGGATCGAAGCTACTCTCTCTGGTGTACTGAGGAGGGTCCTCATGATGCCACTGGTTGGCGATCTCCTTCGGATCCCACTGATAAACTGACTGACGATAAGGGTCAAGTGGTGGCTCAGGCTCAGGCTCTAGGACTTGTGTCAGCCTCCAGTATGCATAAATGGCCTCTCACAAGATGAGGTACGTGCCTGAAAGTATGTTAAACAAAGAGGGTGCAGGCAAGGTAATAATCTCACAATGAGTTTTATCAAATATCAAAGTATACTTAAGCATATTCTTCATATTTTTAACAATAAAATCATGTGCTACCATACTCTTATAATCTAGAAAAATAGGGGGCAGCAACTTTTCCTCTTTCTCATAATACCTAATAGGTATCTCAAAGTGTTCAGCAAGGCGTGAAGCAAAGATGCCTCCGAAGATGGGGCCCTTTATACGGTTCAGATTTAATCATTTAGCAACAATGGCGCCTAAGCTGAAAGTTGTATCACGAAACAAAGCATGGCGCAAAATGACAATATCAGGAGCACTAAGAATTCCACTGTTCCCGTGACCAATTAAGCATCTACTAGAAAATATCACAAAGTAACGTAGAACAGGAAAATGTATACTAGTAATTCTTGCATCTAAAACTTTCCTCGTTTCCCTACATCAATTCTATCAATAAATCCATCCACATCACTACGATGTGGTTCCTCTATGCTGCCTACCAAGGGTATCTTGCAGACCCGACAAAAATCATGGAGTGACATCTCCTTAACCTCATCATATGAGTGAAACTCCACTGAAGGTGGTGATTTCTTAGCATGGAAATAGAAATTTTGCATGAAAATATTAGTGAGTAGGAGATACTGTTCGCGCTGGTTGTGGAGGAAGTCGGTGAGGCCTGCATTCTCAGCCAAGTAATAAAAGTCATCGTAAATTCCGGCGGCTCTTAAAAACGCCCCACAAGGCCATTCGCATGGCCGAACCTCCGCAGTGCGAAGAAGATTGTATTTGGGCTTTTTATTCTCCTCATTCTGCTTATCCTTCAAGCTTCGGCTCGAAGAGCCTCTCAACAATCTCTTCAACATTTTCTCCCTCTGAAAATTTCTGAAATTTTTAGTGACTCACGATAAAAGTGAACCAAACTCAACAAAATTGATAGCAACTACTCCCACAAGTGCCTAGAGGCTATATCTGTGATGGCCTGGCTTATTAGGGGTGATAGACTACTCATATCAATAAGGAATTCCTTCTTTTCCGGGAAGCCCATTCGGACAGAATTCTAAAGTTAAGCGTGCTCAGCTTGGAGTAGTGTCAGGATGGGTGACCGACCGGGAAGTTGCTCCCAGGTGCGCACGAGTGAGGACAAAGTGCGCAGAAAAGACTAGTATTGATCGGTGGGGCCAGTCTACATCCCGCCAGGAGTAATGACCACCGGCGGGTGTGTCCGGGGCGTTACAAGTTGGTATGAGAGCCGACCCTCGCGGTTACACGGATGGTTGCGGACAGGTGCGTGGTCATGTTGTTCATGACGTTTGTGACCCGTCGTGGCACATGGCATGGCACATGTACTGGACTGGTAGCACAGACGTATGTGCCAAGAGGGAACGTTCCTGTGGCCCGACGAGGACGTCGGTTCCTCTGAGTGGGGGTGTATGTGATGGCCTGGCTTATTAGGGGTGATAGACTACTCATATCAATAAGGAATTCCTTCTTTTCCGGGAGCCCATTCGGACAGAATTCTAAAGTTAAGCGTGCTCAGCTTGGAGTAGTGTCGGGATGGGTGACCGACCGGGAAGTTGCTCCCGGGTGCGCACGAGTGAGGACAAAGTGCGCAGAAAAGACTAGTATTGATCGGTGGAGCCAGTCTACATCCCGCCAGGAGTAACGACCACCGGCGGGTGTGTCCGGGGCGTTACAATATCATGCATTAAAACTACTTTGGAACATATAAATTTGACATGCAAGCTCAAGAACAGGGTCACCTTAGCAGCAAAAATTTGCAATAAATAAATCACTAGAACAAAAACTAATTGGACGATTGGAGAAGTCACATACCGAAGAACAATCTCCCCAAACAGTCTTGTGAATGGAGCTTTGAGCAAGGAGATCGAAAATGGCAGCAAGATGAGCTAGAACACGGGTTTGAGCTATGGGAGGATTTTTCTGGAGGAAGACGAAGTGAGTGGGTGCTGGAATAAGTGGAGGGGGTCCACGTGGGGCCCATGAGGCAGGGGGCGCGCGCGAGGGGGGTGGGAGCGCCCTGTGCCATCGTGGCCAAATGGTGGGGCCCCTGGTGTGTTCTCAATGCCAGTAATTCTTAAATATTCTACAAAAAACCATATTTCATTTTCAGGGCATTTGGAGAACTTTTATTTTCGGGGTATTTTTATTGCAAGGATAATTCAGAAAACAGGCAGAAATACTATTTTTTCTTTATTTAATCTAAATAACATAAAGTAAAAGGAGGGTACAGAGAGTTGTGCTTTCTAACTTCATCCATCTCATGCTCATCAAAAGGAATCCACTAACAAGGTTGATCAAGTCTTGTTAACAAACTCTTTCCAAATCGCATGAAACCAGAGAATTTTCGAATAACACTAGGTTACCTCAATGGGGATATGCATGTCCCCAACAATAAGAATGTCATATTTCTTCTTGACAGTAGAAAGAGGGAATTCAAAACCTCCAATAGTAATCGTTGAAATTTTTCCAATAGAATTGATACTGTGGACTTGAGGTTGTTTCCTCGAAAAGTGTACCGTATTCTCATTACCATTAACATGAAAAGTGACATTGCCTTTGTTGCAATCAATAAAAGCCCCTGCAGTATTCAAAGAGGGTCTACCAAGGATAATAGACATACTATCGTCCTCGGGAATATCAAGAATAGCAAAGTTCGTTAAAATAGTAACGTTTGCAACCACAACAGGCACATCCTCACAAATACCGACAGGTATAGCAGTTGATTATCGGCCATTTGCAAAGATATTTCAGTAGGTGTCAACTTATTCAAGTCAAGTCTACGATATAAAGAGAGAGGCATAACACTAACACCGGCTCCAAGATCACATAAAGCAGTTGTAACATAGTTTCTTTTAATGGAGCATGGTATAGTTGGTACTCTGGGATCTCCTAGTTTCTTTGGTATTCCACCTTTAAAAGTATAATTGGCAAGCATGGTGGAAATTTTAGATTCCGGTATCTTTCTTTTATTTGTAACAATATCTTTCATATACTTAGCATAAGGATTCATTTTAAGTATATCAGTCAAACGCATACACAAAAAGATAGGTCTAATCATTTCAGCAAAGCGCTCAAAATCCTCATCATCCTTTTTCTTGGATGGTTTATGAGGAAAAGGCATGGGTTTCTGAACCCATGGTTCTCTTTCTTTATAGTGCTTCCTAGCAACGAAGTCTTTCTTATCATAACGTTGATTCTTTTATTGTGGGTTATCAAGATCAACAACAGGATCAATCTCTACATCATTGTTATTGCTAGGTTGAGCATCAACATGAACTTCATCATTAACATTATCTCTAGGTTCATGTTCATTACCAGATTGTGTTTCAGCATTATAAATAGAAATATCATTGGGATTCTCAGGTGTGTCAACAACAGGTTCACTAGAAACATGCAAAGTCCTATCATTTTTTTTTCTTCTTCTTAGAAGGACAAGGTGTATCAACATTAGTTTTCTAAGAATCTTGCTCAACTCTCTTAGAGTGGCCCTCAGGATACAAAGGTTCCTGAGTCATTTTACCCCCTCTAGTCATAACTCTAACAACATTATCATTTTTCTTATTATTTAATTCATTGAGCAAATCATCTTGAGCTTTAAGCACTTGTTATACCTCAGTGGTAACCATAGAAGCATGTTTACTAATAAGTTTAAGGTCACCTTTAAATCTAGACATATAATCACTCAAGTAAGTTTTCTTGTTTAACAATAAAATTATCAAACTCATCCAAGCATTGGCTAGCAGACTTATTATGAGGAATATCACCCTCATCAAATATATAGAGAGAATTTACCTTTACTACCTGTGTCGGGTTATTAAGACCATGTATTTCTTCAATTGGTGGTAAATTCTTAACATCTTCAGCTTTAATACCCTTTTCTTTGATCGATTTCTTGGCCTCTTGCATATCTTCAGGACTGAGAAATAGAATACCCTGTTTCTTCAAAGTTGGTTTAGGAGTTGGTTCAGGAAGTGTCCAATCATTATCATTACTCAATATATTATTTAATAGCAATTCAGCTTGCTCAACCGTTCTTTCCCTGAAAACACAACCAGCACAACTATCCAGGTGGTCTCTGGAAGCATCGGTTAGTCCATTATAAAAGATATCAAGTATTTCATTTTTCTTGAGAGGATGATCAGGCAAAGCATTAAGTAATCGGAGAAGCCTCCCCCAAGCTTGTGGGAGACTCTCTTCTTCAATTTGCACAAAATTATATATTTCCCTTAAGGCAGCTTGTTTCTTATGAGCGGGGAAATAATTAGCAGAGAAGTAATAAATCATATCCTGGGGACTACGCAGATAACCAGGAGCAAGAGAATTAAACCATGTTTTAGCATCAGCTTTTAATGAGAACAGAAATAACTTAAGGGTATAGTAGTATGAATTTTTTTTCCTCATGAGTGAATAGGGTGGCTATATCATTCAATTTAGTAAGATGTGCCACAACAGTTTCAGATTCATAGCCATAAAAAGGATCAGATTCAACCAAAGTAATTAACTCGGGATCGACAGAGAAATCATAATCCTTATCAGAAATACAGATAGGTGAAGTAGCAACAGCAGGGTCATATTTCATTCTAGCATTCAAAGACTTTTCTTTCAGCTTAGCTAACAATTTCTTAAGATCATATCTATCTTTGCAAGCAAAAAGGTCTCTAGCAGTTTCTTCATCCATAACATAACCCTCAGGCACATCAGGCAATTCATATCTAGGGGGAGAATCTTCATCATCACTTCATCAATATTATCTGTTTCAATAATTTCATTCTCTCTAACCCTAGCAAGTTGTTCATCAAGAAATTCACCTAATGGCAGATTATTATCAAGCATAGAAGTAGTTTCGTCATAAGCATCATGCATAGCAGAAGTGGCATCATCAATAACATACGACATATCAGAACCAATAACGGGTGTAGGTGTCACAAATTTACTCATAACAGAAGGTGAATCAAGTGCAGAGCTAGATGGCAGTTCCTTACCTCCCCTTGTGGTTGAATTTTTAGCAGCTGAGTTGCCAATTAACCTCCAGGTGTGGTTGAATTGGCAACTCAGCTGCTGAGTTGCCAATTCAACCACACCTGGAGCTAGATGGCAGTGCCAATTCAACCCAAAGAATATTTGAAGGTATTAGCAGCTGAGTTGCCAATTCAACCACACCTGGAGCTAGATGGCAGTGCCAATATCTAGGCAGTGCCTTACTCATAACAGTTTTTGAGGGTAGAGTATTCAACCCAAATTTATTGATTCGACACAAGGGGAGCCAAAGAATATTCTCAAGTATTAGCAGTTGATTTGTCAATTCAACCACACCTAAAAGACTTAATATCTGCAGCAAAGTATTTAGTAGCAAAGTAGTATGGAAGTAACGGTAATGGTGACAAAAGTAACAGTAGTGTTTTTGTAGAAATCGTAACAGTGGCAACGGAAAACTAACTAAGCAAAGATCAGTATGTGAAAAGCTCGTAGGCAATGGATCAATGATGGATAATTATGTCGGATGCGATTCCTCATGCAATAGTTATAACATAGGGTGACACAGAACTAGCTCCAATTCATCAATATAATGTAGGCATTATTCCGAATATAGTCATACGTGCTTATGGAAAAGAACTTGCATGATATCTTTTGTCCTACCCTCCCATGGCAGTGGGGGCCTATTCGAAACTAAGGGATATTAAGGCCTCCTTTTAATAGAGTACCGGACCAAAGCATTAACACTTAGTGAATACATGAACTCCTCAAACTACGTTCATCACCGGAAGTGGTCCCGATTATTGTCACTTCGGGGTTGCCAGATCATAACACATAGTAGGTGACTATTGACTTGCAAGATAGGATCAAGAACTCACATATATTCATCAAAACATAATAGGTTCAGATCTGAAATCATGGCACTCGGGCCCTAGTGACAAGCATTAAGCATAGCAAAGTCATAGCAACATCAATCTTATAACATTATGGATACTAGGGATCAAACCCTAACAAAACTAACTCGATTACACGGTAAATCTCATCCAACCCATCAGCGTCCAGCAAGCCTACGATGGGATTACTCACGCACGGCGGTGAGCATCATGAAATTGGTGATGGGGGGAGGTTGATGATGACGATGGCGATGGATTCCCCTCTCCTGATCCTCGAACAGACTCCAGATCAGCCCTCCCAAGGAAGATTAGGGCTTGGCGGCGGCTCTGTATTGTAAAACGCGATGAATCCTTCTCTCTATTTTTTTTCTCCCCAAAAGTGAATATATAGAGTTGGGGTTGAGGTCGGTGGAGTATTAGGGGGCCCACGAGGTAGGGGCGCGCCCTGCACCCTCGTGGACAGGGTGTGGGCCCCCTGATGCTGATTCCTTCGCTAGTATTTTTATTAATTCCAAAACGTGTCTCGGTGGATTTTCAGGTCATTCCGAGAACTTTTATTTCTGCACAAAAATAACACCATGGCAATTCTACTGAAAACAACGTCAGTCCGGGTTAGTTCCATTCAAATCATGCAAGTTAAGTCCAAAACAAGGGAAAAAGTGCTTGGAGAATTAGATATGTTGGAGACGTATCAGGAACCTTGGCGGTCCATTAACATTTATTGGAATCAAAAAGAAGTACAATATCCTGGACAAGTATGTATATACGTACACATAAACATGGAAATCAATGGGAAACTGTACATACTAAGGTTTTTTACTGCGGAAAGGGTCTGTGCCTGGCTTTGTACATAGGGTTACATGCTTTGCCGGCAAGGCTAGTACAAAAAATGGGGTTGGCGGGCGTCCCGGCAACCGTGCCTTAGGGGTAAAACTTGCGAAGATGTTCGATGTTCCAGGAATTGCTCACCGGAATGTCATCTTCTGTCTCCAGGCGGACTGCGCCGGGCCTGGTGACTCGTATTACCCGATAAGGGCCTTCCCAGTATGGCGTCAACTTGTTTGAACTCTTGGCGGATTGGATTTGCCGAAGAATAAGGTCGCCTTACTCAAGGCTTCGGGCATGAACCTTGCGGCTATGGTAGCGGCGCAAGGCTTGCTGGTAGTGAGCGGCTCGCATAGCACCCTGAAGACGATCTTCTTCAAGGAGTGTCGCATCATCTTGGCGCAACGGCTCTTGCTCAAGCCCATCATAAGCGAGCACTCGAGGTGACCCGTATATGAGTTCCACGGGGAGAACTGCTTCTGCCCCGTATACCAGGGCAAAGGGTGTCTGGCCAGTGGCTCAATTTGGTGTCGTTTTGATCGACCAAAGAACCGTTGGCAACTCATCAATCCAGCGCCTTCCGCACTTATGTAGCATGTCGAAAGTTCTGGTCTTGAGGCCTCGCAACACTTATGCATTCGCCCTCTCAGCCTGGATGTTGCTTCTGGGATGAGCAACAGAAGCAAAACAAACCTTGCAACCGAGTCTTGGATGTACTGCATGAAGGTGCGGCTCATGAACTGCGTGCCATTGTCGGTGATGACTCTATTTGGCACACCAAAACAGTAGACTAGTCCCTTGAAGAACTTGACGGTTGATTGTGCTATCACCTTTCTCACCGGTTCCACTTCCGGCCACTTTGTGAACTTGTCGATTGCGACGTACAAGTACTCAAAGCCCCTGGCAACACGGGGAAAGGGGCCCAGTATGTCGAGCCCCCAGACCGAAAATGGCCAGGAAAGAGGGATTATCTGAGGAGCTTGGGCTAGTTGATGGAGCTTCTTTGAATGGAACTGGCACGCTTCACACTTGGTTACTAGTGCAGTTGCATCCTGGAGAGCGGTGGGCCAGAAGAAACCTTGCCGGAACGCTTTGCCGGCAAGGGCTCTTGACCCTATCTGGGAGCCACACATGCCTCCATGTATCTTTGCCAACAGCTCCAGCCCGTCTTCCTGAGGAATGCACTTCAATTTCACGTCGTTCGGTCTCCTTCTGTATAGAGCATCATCCACGAACTGGTACATGTTGGACCGACGGGCTACTTTCTCTGCCTCCTCCTGTTCATGAGGGAGTTCCCCTATTTGGAGGGAACGGACAGTGCACTGCTCCCATGCCAGAGCCTGGGGCTCGACGACAAGGAGTAAAGGTTCATCTTTGGCCGTAGGGGCAGCTGCTTCTACGGTCAGGGCTTGGGGCCCTGTCGGAGGCTGCTGCTCCCTGGCAAGCTCGGAGTACCCGACAACTTCCTTGCTGGCGGCTTGTGGGAGCTCAGCAGGAAAGTACTTGTTGGGGCCTGCCTTCCTTCGCTTGTTCTGTCCCGCCGATGGCTCAACGGATGGCTGGGTTAATTGAAGCACAAAGGTACCTGGTTCCACAGGCAACTTGAGGGCAGCGTGTTTCGACAAGTCGTCGGCAATGCTGTTCTCTGCTCGGGGGACATGCTCTGGTTGTAGACCATCAGAATGCTCCTCCAACTTCCTCACTTCATCCACATAGGCCCCCATCAATGGGCTCTGGTAATCCTTGTTAACTTGCTTGACGACAAGCTGCGAATCACCCCAGATGATGAGCTTCCTGATTCCGAGGTCTGCCGCGATCTTGAGACCAGCAAGCAATCCCTCATACTCTGCAGTGTTGTTCGTTGATTTTTCCTAGGGAAAGTGCATCTGGACTACATACTTGAGGCGCTCTTCGGTGGGTGCGACGAGTAGCACGCCGGCACCAGCACCTTGCAGCGACAAAGCTCCATCAAAGTACATAATCCAATCACGGCTCTAGGGGAAGGGAGGTTTCTTGAATTTCTTCGTCGGGCGTTGAGGTCCATTCTGCTATGAACTCTGCCAAGGCTCGGCTCTTGATTGTTGAAGTACTTTCAACCTTGAGGCCAAAGCTTGACAGTTCCAACGCCCACTCCACAATCCTCCCAGTTGCATCCGGGTTGTTCAAGATTCATTGCAAAGGGAGGCGGGTGATGACAGTGATCTCATGTGCTTGAAAATAGTGGCGTAGCTTTCTCGAGGCCATAAGGAGGCCAAAAAGTAGCTTTTGTATACTAGAATATCTTGATCTAGCCCCCTGCAAGAGGGAACTGACAAAATAAACCGGGTGTTGCATCACCTTCTTCTTCTGTTCGACTTCGCCCACTTAAGCAGACTCTGTCTTGCCGGGACCGGGCTTTGCCAGGGGTTCCGCCTTGCCGGCATCAGGCCCTCCCGGGGAGTGCTCCGGCCCATCATCTGGCGGCTTCGCCGCTGCCGCTGCTTCTTCCTCAAATTCTCTCTGTGCCACTAGCGCAGCACTAGCCACTTGATTCGTCGCCGCTAGATATAGCAGCAACGGCTCTTGCGACTTTGGCGCGACTAGTATTGGCGTGGAGGAGAGGTACCTCTTCAAATCTTGCAGCGTTGCCTTTGCCTCTGGAGTCCATTTCATTGGACCCGCCTTTTTCAAAACTTTGAAAAAGGGGAGGGCGCGCTCAGCAGATTTGGAGATGAACCTACTTAGAGCAACAACGCAGCCGGCAAGCCTATGGATGTCTTTGACTCGTCTTGGCGCCTCAATCTGCTCAATCGCTTTGATCTTGTCGGGATTTGCTTCGATTCCGCGTTGAGACACAAAGAACCCAAGAAGTTTGCTAGATGGGACGCCGAACACGCACTTCTCTGGGTTGAGCTTGAGGTTGATCTTGCGCAGGTTTGCAAATGTTTCCTCCAGATCCTGCACGAGCATGGCCTTGTCCTTGGTTTTGACTACTATATCATCCATATAAGCTTCCATATTTCTATGCAACTGGGGCTCAAAACCAATTTGGACTACTCGGGCAAATGTCGAACCAGCGCTTTTCAACTCGAAAGGCATCCTTACAAAATAGTACATACCACATGGGGTGATGAATGCAGTCTTTTCTTCGTCTTCCTTCATCATGAAGATCTGGTGCTATCCTGAGTAGGCGTCGAGGAATGACAGTAGGTCACACCCGGCAGTGGAGTCCACTATCTGGTCAATGCGTGGCAGAGGGAAAGGATCCTTTGGACAGGCTTTATTGATATCTGTATAGTCAATACACAACCTCCATTTCCCATTTGCCTTACGCACTACCACTAATTGGCCAACCACGTGGGGTGGAGCACTCCTCTGACCAAGCCTGCTGCCTCCAACTTCCTGATCTCCTCGATGATGAACTCTTGTCGCTCCAAAGCTTGCTTCCTGACCTTCTGCTTGACGGGCCGCGCATGGGAACAGACAGCAATGTGGTGCTCAGTCACCTCACTGGGAACACCGGGGATGTCAGATGCTTGCCATGCAAACACGTCGACATTCGCCCGCAGGAAGGCGATGAGCGCGCTTTCCTATTTGCTGTCAAGGGTGGAGCTTACGGTAAAAGCTCCACCCGTGCCATCCTCCATGACGGGCACCTTTTTGGTTTCTGGTGGGGCCGCCCTGGACCTCTTGCTCCCGCTGGCGGAGCTCTCTGGCACGTCCCCAATGGGAACGTGGCACTCCGAAGAGGCACGTTTTCCGGAGGAGGTGCAGGAGTCTTTGCCAGGATCAGAAGTCTTGCAGGAAGGGGCCTTGCCGGCAGGGGCAGAGGCCTTGCTGGTTTTCTTCTCTCCCAGGGTCCCAGTGGTAGGAGCAAGTGCCTTGGCGGCAGCTGCTGCAACTACCTCCTGGTAGAGTTGGTCGGCGCAGATGAGCGCGTCTTTCTTGTCGGAGGGGATGGTGATGATGCTCATTGGCCCGGGCATCTTCAACGTGTTGTAGGCGTAATGTGATGCCGACATAAACTTGGCCAGCGCTGGGCGGCCGAGGATCCATTATAGGGCAAGGGGATCTTGGCAACATCAAAAACAATCTTCTCCGTCCTATGGTTCAGCTCGCCCCCAAATGTAACGGGCAACGTGATCTTACCCTTCAGCTGACTCCTCCCCGGGTTGACCCTTGAAACGTGCCCGTCTCCTCGAGATCTCCATCGGGGATTTGCAGCCTCTCGATCACAACGGGCGAGATCAAGTTCCGACTGGCCCCACCGTCAACTAGCACTTTCGTCACCTTGAGGTTGCGTATTGTTGGCGAAACCAACAACGGCAAACACCCGACTGCCGTTGTGCGATCAGGGTGATCCTCCATGTCAAAAATGATAGGCGTGCTGGACCACTTCAGTGGCCTGTGGGCGTCGAATGATGGCTCCGCCGTCGTGACTTCACGCGCCCACTATTTCTGTTTGCGGTGAGAGGTATGCAACGAGGCGCCACCGTCGACGCACATGGCCCCCGTAGCTTTCTGGAACTCATGCTCGCTGGACTCGTCATCCTCATCATGATCATCGTCTCCCTCTTTCTTGTCGCCGCCCCGAGCGGGCATCTCCGGTTGATTATCTTTGCCGCAGTGACCTTTTCGGTCGCCATGCTTCTTGCCGGACGCCTCAGCACCATCCTGGCCCTTTTGCTTATCGCGCCTCTCATACTCAGCTTTCTGCTTCTCTGCAAGCAGCTCAACCTACCGGCAATTCTGGAGGTCATGGCCCTTGGTGCAATGGATTTTGCAGTACTGCTTGTCAGAGCCTTCTGGCTTGTCGGCAGCCGCCAAGGCCCAGCAGGCGGCGCACCTAGCAACTTCCTTGCCGGTGTCGTCAGCCTTGGCCTTCTTGGCAGCACCGGGGTCACCGGATCCCTCGACGGCAAGCACGGTCTTGCCCTTATGCTTCCTATTGCGGCGTCGACCCTTCTTTGCCGGGGCGACGGCGTCTTCGTCTATGGAGTCGGTTTCCGCGGCGGCATCTTTGCTGGGGTACTTCCTCCCTTCTTCAGCCTGAGCACATCTATCGGTCAGAACATAAAGCTCAGCTACATCCCTAACCTTGTTCATCGCCAATCCTCACGCATCTTGCGGTTGCGCACATTCTGACACTGACGACGGCGGCGGGGTAAACATCTTGGATGTTGTACTTCACACGGCTGAACCTTTGTATGTACTTGTGCAGGGTTTCGCCATCCTTCTGGGGATGACATGCAAATCACTTGCCTGCCTAGGAGCTTGGTGGCCCCCGGTGAAGGCGCCAACAAACTTGTGGCATAGATCCGACCAAGAATAAATGGAATCCACTAGCAGGTGCATCAACCATGACATGATGTTGGGCTTAAGTGCCAATGGGAAGTAGTTGGCAAGCACCTTGTCGTCGCGAGCCCCGGCGGCTTGCATCGCGATAGTGTAGATGTTGAGGAACTCCGACGGGTGAATCTTACTGTTGTACTTTTCTCCAACCTCAGGCTTGAATGTGCGGTGGGTGGGCCACTGGAATAGCCGCAACTCACGGGTAAAGGCTAGACAACCCACCTCGTAAGGTAAGTCACTGGAACCCCCCGGTGCTGGGCCGTCCAGAGTGGGCCCTGCATGCCTATCTGACTAATGGCGCGCTTCCCGTCGCCGCTCGATAGTGGTCCGAGCATCTTCCTGGGCTCGCTCTCGAAGAACTTGACGTTGGTCGTAGCGGGCTCATGGATCGAACGATGCTGTGGAAACGTTGTCACAAGCATCGGCCCGACGAGCCGATGGTTGCTGTTGCTGGTGTGGGGGAGGAGAGTGCACCGTGGTCGCAGCATCTCTGGTCCTTCCACCACCGGCGTGGACCGGCTCGATAGAGCGCCGGCACGAGGGTCCCTCTGGTCGCGGTTCATCTTTATTGGCGAAGCTGATGAGGCTCCGGATGGTGGCTCTCCACTCGTCGAGCTTCTCCGCAACAGGAGGAAAGTCGAGGAGCAGTTGCATGCGCGCCAACACTTCTTCTGGCGTGGGTGGCGGCGAAAGCTGCATGGACCGTGACGTGCTCTGACTTCTAACCGCGTTAGAAGGAGCTCTACCACGGTCTCGTGGTCGCGCACCATTTCCGCCAGCATCTGGGCACGCATGCTGGCCCGGTGCATCTCGAGAGTGACGCAAAGGGCTCTTCCCGCGGCGGCGCCTGAGGGCACCGACGTCGCAACGTTGCTCATCCCAGGCCGCGGCGCGAGCACCGACTGGGGCATCCTGGAGGTCGCCGCGCCACCCGTGGGCAGCAGGGCCACGCCCCTGGACCCAGCGGCGTGCGGCTCGTCGTCTTGGGCATGAACGACGCCGCTCGCCTGGCTCTGATTGCCAGTGTCATGCATGCTCGCGGGCCACGCCTCCGCCACCATCCGCGTCCGCCTCGTCGCCTGCCCATGCTGGTACGGGCTATTCGGTTCCAGACGAACCGATCACTATGATCCCCTTCTTCTTGGGGGCCATGGCGATGAAGAAGTCGATGCGCTAACTTCTAGACCAGATTTTCACTGCCTCACGCCCCCTGCCTGGCGCGCCAAAGATGTCGGGGAAACGACACCTATGGGATCCCGAGGACCCCTTCTACGACTGGCGGGGGTGAAGAGTTGTGCAAAGAGCAGGTCTAACGATTAGCGCGAGGGGATTTTTTACCCAGGTTCGGGCCGCAAATGATGCGTAAAACCCTAGTCCTGCTTGTCTGTGTCTATCTTGTGTTCTTCAGTTCTTGGAATAGCTATTATGCGTGCCCAGTCCAAAAAGTCTGAATCCTTCCACAGTATGCCCCGGGCCACCTTTTATATGTCAAAGGGGTCGCCACAGTGGCACACAGGAGGTGGAAAGTATCTACGGTGTACAAGTTTATCGCCTGATGATACGTCTCCGACGAATCTATAATTTTTGATTGTTCCATGCTATTATATTATCCATCTTGGATGTTTTATATGCATTTATATGGTATTTTATATGATTTTTGGGACTAACCTATTAACCTAGAGCCCAGTGCCAGTTTCTGTTTTTTCCTTGTTTTTGAGTTTTATAGAAAAGGAATACCAAACGGAGTCCAATTGATGTGCCAGTTTTTGATGATTTTTTATGGACCAAAAGACGCCCCCGGAGTAAAAGAGTTGGGCCAGAAGAGTCCCGGGCCGTCCATGAGGGTGGGGGCGTGCCCTCCCCCCCCCCCCGGGGCGCGTCGCCCTATCTCGTGGACGACTCGGGCACCTCCCTGACTTGTTCCCGACGCCAAAAATTCCTATAAATACTGAAACCTCCAGAAAATAACCTAGATCGGGAGTTCCGCCGCCGCAAGCCTCTGTAGCCACCAAAAACCAATCTAGACCCATTCCGGCACCCTGCCTGAGGGGGGAATCCTTCTCCGGTGGCCATCTTCATCATCCCGGCACTCTCCACGACAAGGAGGGAGTAGTTCACCCTCGGGGCTGAGGGTATGTACCAGTAGCTATGTGTTTGATCTCTCTCTCGTGTTCTTGATTCGACACGGTCTTGATGTATCGCGAGCTTTGCTATTATAGTTGGATCTTATGATGCTTCTCCCTCTCTACTCTCTTGTAATGGATTGAGTTTTCCCTTTGAAGTTATCTTATCGGATTGAGTCTTTAAGGATTTGAGAACACTTGATGTATGTCTTGCATGTGCTTATCTATGGTGACAATGGGATATTCACCTGATCTACTTGATGTATGTTTTGGTGATCAACTTGCGGGTTCTGTGACCTTGTGAGCTTATGCATAGGGGTTGGCACACATTTTCGTCTTGACTCTCCGGTAGAAACATTGGGGCACTCTTTGAAGTTCTTTGTGTTGGTTGAATAGATGAATCTGAGATTGTGTGATGCATATCGTATAATCATACCCACGAATACTTGAGGTAACATTGGAGTATCTAGGTGACATTACGATTTTGGTTGATTTGTGTCTTAAGGTGTTATTCTAGTATGAACTCTAGGATAGATCGAAGGGAAAGAATAGCTTCGTGTTATTTTACTACGGACTCTTGAATAGATCGATCACAAAGGATAACTTTGAGGTGGTTTCGTACCCTACAATAATCTCTTCGTTTGTTCTCCGCTATTAGTGACTTTGGAGTGACTCTTTGTTGCATGTGAGGGATTGTTATATGATCCAACTATGTTATTATTGTTGAGAGAACTTGCACTAGTGAAAGTATGAACTCTAGGCCTTGTTTCAACGCATTGCAATATCGTTTGTGCTCACTTTTATCATTAGTTACCTTGCTGTTTTTATATTTTCAGAGTACAAAAACCTATATCTACCATCCATATTGCACTTGTATCACCATCTCTTCGCCGAACTAGTGCACCTATACAATTTACCATTGTATTGGGTGTGTTAAGGACACAAGAGACTCTTTGTTATTTGGTTGCAGGGTTGTTTGAGAGAGACCATCTTCATCCTACGCCTCCCATGGATTGATAAACCTTACGTCATCCACTTGAGAGAAATTTGCTACTGTCCTACAAACCTCTGCACTTGGAGGCCCAACAACGTCTACAAGAAGAAGGTTGTGTAGTAGACATCAAGCTCTTTTCTGGCGCCGTTGCCGGGGAGGTGAGTGCTTGAAGGTATATCTTTAGATCTTGCAATCGAATCTTTTAGTTTCTTGTTTTATCACTAGTTTAGTCTATAAAAGAAAACTACAAAAAAATGGAATTAAGGCTGCCTCATATGCTTCATCTTTTTAATGTCTTTTGTGAAAATAAGGATTCCGATAATTGTGCCAAATTGTTAGAAGAAGAATGTATTAAAATCTTTGGCACTAAATCTTTGGATGATGAGCATGATTGCAATGTTTTTAGTATGATTTCTTTGAATATCCATGATGCTAATGATATGCAAAGCCACAAGCTTGGGGATGCTATGTTTGATGAAGATGATATTTTTAGTCCCCTGGGTTTTCATGAGAATATTTATTATGATGAAAGCATGCCTCCTATTTATGATGATTATATTGATGAAAGTAGTTTCAGAGAGGTCATGACTTTATTTAGTGATGAATCCACTATTTCGGAAGAGGTTCCAATTGATTAGGAGAACAAAGTTGCTATCTATGATGATTATTGTGATGACATGTATGCTATAAAGAACAATGATAACCATGAAATTTTTCATCATGATTTTAAATTTCAATTGGACTATGCCTCACATGATAGTTATTTTGTTGAGTTTGCTCCGACAACTATTCATGAGAAGAAATTTGCTTATGTGGAGAGTCGTAAAATTTCTATGCTTGTGCATCATGAAAATAATGCTTTATGTGATGGTTATATTGTTTAATTCATTCATGATGCTACTGAAATTTATTATGAGGGAGGAATATATGCTTGTAGGAATTGCAATAATATCAAGTTTCCTCTCTATGTGCTTAAAGTTTTAAGTTATGCTTGTTTTGCCTTCCTATGCTAGTTGATTATTGTTCCCATAAGTTGTTTGCTCACAAAATACCTATGCATAGGAAGTGGGTTAGACTTAAATGTGCTAGTCATATTCTTCATGATGCTCCCGTTATGTTTCAATTCTTATCTTTTATGCGAGCATCATTGAAATCGTCATGGCTAGCTAGGGGCGTTAAACGATAGCGCTCGTTGGGAGGCAACCCAATTTTATTTTTGTTCTTTGATTTTTGTTCATGTGTAGTAATAAATAATTCATCTATCTTCTGTTATGATTGTGTTTTTCTGTTTTAATTAGTGTTTGTGCCAAGTAAAGCCTTTAGGATCTTCTTGGGTGATTATTGCTTGATCTTGCTGATAAAAACAGAAAGTATGCGCTCGCAAAGATAATTTTCATTTTTTACCAGAGAGTGATAAAATAACAATTCCAATTGCAGTAGATCAATATACAAATTTTCTTGATCGTCCTAATTTTCAGAATTTTTGGAGTTACAGAAGTATTCAAAACGTCCAGATTGCTACAGACTGTTCTGTTTTTGACAGATTCTGTTTTCATTGTGTTGTTTGCTTATTTTGATGAATCTATGAGTAGTATCGGAGGGTATGAGCCATAGAGAAGTTGGAATACAGTAGATATTACACCAATATGAATTTAGAATGAGTTCGCAACTGTACCAAAAGTGGTGATTTATTTTCTTATACTAACAGAGCTTACGAGTTTTCTGTTAAGTTTTGTGTTGTGAAGTTTTCAAGTTTTGGGTAAAGATTCGATGGACTATGGAATAAGGAGTGGCAAGAGCCTAAGCTTGGGGATGCCCAAGGGACCCCAAGGTAATATTCAAGGACAACCAAGATCCTAAGCTTGGGGATGCCCCGGATGGCATCCCCTCTTTCGTCTTCGTTCATCGGTAACTTTACTTGGAGCTATATTTTTATTCACCACATGATATGTGTTTTTCTTGAAGCGTCATTTTATTCTATTTTTGCTTGCTGTTTGAATAATATCCCAAGATCCGAAATGCTTAAATGTTAGAGAGTCTTCACATAGTTACATAATTATTCAACTACTCATTGATCTTCACTTATAACTTTCGGAGTAGTTTGTCGTTTGCTTTAGTGCTTCACTTATATCTTTTTAGAGCACGGCGGTGATTTTATTTTGAAAAAATAGATGAACTCTCATGATTCACTTATATTATTTTGAGAGTCTTTTAGAACATCATGGTAATTTGCTTTGGTTATGAATTTAGTCCTAATATGATGGGCATACAAGAGGGATATAATAAAAACTTTCATATAGAGTGCATTGAATACTATGAGAAGTTTGATACTTCATAATTGTTTTGAGATATAAAGATGGTGATATTAGAGTCGTGCTAGTTGAGTAATTGTGAAATTGAGAAATACTTGTGTTGAGGTTTGCAAGTCTCGTAGCATGCACGTATGGTAACCGCTGTGTGACAAATTTGAAGCATGAGGTGTTCTTTGATTGCCTTCCTTATGAGTGGCGGTCGGGGACGAGCGATGGTCTTTTCCTACCAATCTATCCCCCTAGGATCATGCGCGTAGTGCTTGGTTTTGATGACTTGTAGATTTTTGCAATAAGTATGTGAGTTCTTTATGACTAATGTTGAGTCCATGGATTATACGCACTCTCACCCTTCCATCATTGCTAGCCTCTTCGGTACCGTGCATTGCCCTTTCTCACCTCGAGAGTTGGTGCAAACTTCACCGATGCATCCAAACCCGTGATATGATACGCTCTATCACACACAATCCTCCTTATATCTTCCTCAAAATAGCCACCATACCTACTATGGCATTTCCATATTCATTCCGAGATATATTGCCATGCAACTTTCCACCGTTCCGTTTATTATGACACGCTTCATCATGGTCATATTGCCTTGTATGATCATGTAGTTGACATCGTATTTGTGGCAAGCCCACCATTCATAATTTTTCATACATGTCACTCTTGATTCATTGCCCATCCCGCTACACCGCCGGAGGCACTCATATAGAGTCATATTTTGTTCTATTATCGAGTTGTAATCCTTGAGTTGTAAATAAATAGAAGTGTGATGATCATCATTATTAGAGCATTGTCCCATGTGAGGAAAAAAAGATAAAGGCAAAAAAAACAGAAGGCCCCAAAAAAGAGAGAAAGGCCAAATAAAAAAAGAGAAGGCCCAAAAAAAGAGAGAAAAAGAGAGAAGGGACAATGTTACTATCCTTTTTCCACACTTGTGCTTAAAAGTAGCACCATGGTCTTCATGATAGAGAGTCTCTTATTTTTTTCACTTTCATATACTAGTGGGAATTTTTCATTATAGAACTTGGCTTGTATATTCCAATGATGGGCTTCCTCAAAATGCCCTAGGTCTTCGTGAGCAAGCAAGTTGGATGCACACCCACTTAGTTTCTTTTGTTGAGCTTCCATACATTTATAGCTCTAGTGCATCCGTTGCATGGCAACCCCTACTCCTCGCATTGACATCAATTGATGGGCATCTCCATAGCCCATTGATTAGCCACGTCGATGTGAGAATTTCTCCTTTTTTGTCTTCTCCACACGACCTCCATCATTATATTCTGTTCCACCTATAGTGCTATGTCCATGACTCGCGCTCACGTATTGCGTGAAAGTTGAAAAAGTTTGAGAATACTAAAGTATGAAACAATTGCTTGGCTTGTCATCGGGGTTGTGCATGATGGGAGCATTTTGTGTGACGAAAATGAAGCATGGCCAAACTCTATGATTTTGTAGGGATGAGCTTTCTTTGGCTATGTTATTTTGAGAGGACATAATTGCTTGGTTAGTATGCTTGAAGTATTATTGTTTTTATGTCAATATTAAACTTTTGTCTTGAATCTTATGGATCTGAATATTCATGCCACCATAAAGAAAATTACATTGAAAATTATGTTAGGTAGCATTCCACATCAAAAATTCTGTTTTTATCATTTACCTACTCGAGGATGAGCAGGAATTAAGCTTGGGGATGCTTGATACGTCTCCAGTGTATCTATAATTTTTTATTGTTCCATTCTATTATATTATCCATCTTGTATGTTTTATATGCATTTATATGGTATTTTATATGATTTTTGGGACTAACCTATTAACCTAGAGCCCAGTGCCAGTTTCTGTTTTTTTCCTTGTGTTTGAGTTTTACAGAAAAGGAATACCAAACAGAGTCCAATTGACGTGCCAATTTTTGATGATTTTTTATGGACCAAAAGAAGCCCCCTGAGTAAAAGAGTTGGGCCAAAAGAGTCCCGGGCCATCCACAAGGGTGGGGTTGCACCTACCCCCCCCCTCCCCCCGGGCGCGCCGCCCTATCTCGTGGACGACTCGGGCACCTCCCTGACTTGTTCCCGACGCCAAAAATTCCTATAAATACTGAAACCTCCAGAAAATAACCTAGATCGGGAGTTCCACCTCCGCAAGCCTCTGTAGCCACCGAAAACCAATCTAGACCCGTTCCGGCACCCTGTCGGAGGGGGGGAATCCCTCTCCGGTGGCCATCTTCATCATCCCGGTGCTCTCTATGACGAGGAGGGAGTAGTTCACCCTCAGGGCTGAGGGTATGTACCAGTAGCTATGTGTTTAATCTCTCTCTCTCTCTCGTGTTGTTGATTCGGCATGATCTTGATGTATCGCGAGCTTTGTTATTATAGTTGGATCTTATGATGCTTCTCCCCCTCTACTCTCTTGTAATGGATTGAGTTTTTCCTTTGAAGTTCTCTTATCGCATTGAGTCTTTAAGGATTTGACAACACTTGATGTATGTCTTGCATGTGCTTATCTGTGGTGACAATGGGATATTCACCTGATCTACTTGATGTATGTTTTGGTGATCAACTTGCGGGTTCCATGACCTTGTGAACTTATGCATAGGGGTTGGCACACATTTTCGTCTTGACTCTCCGGTAGAAACTTTGGGGCACTCTTTGAAGTTATTTGTGTTGGTTGAATAGATGAATCTGAGATTGTGTGATGCATATCGTATAATCATACCCACGGATAGTTGAGGTGACATTGGAGTATCTAGGTGACATTAGGGTTTTGGTTGATTTGTGTCTTAAGGTGTTATTCTAGTACGAACTCTAGGATAGATCGGACGGAAAGAATAGCTTTGTGTTATTTTACTACTGACTCTTGAATAGATCGATCAGAAAGGATAACTTTGAGGTGGTTTCGTACCCTACAATAATCTCTTCGTTTGTTCTCCTCTATTAGTGACTTTGGAGTGACCCTTTGTTGCATGTTGAGGGATTGTTATATGATCCAATTATGTTATTATTGTTGAGAGAACTTGCATTAGTAAAAGTATGAACCCTAGGCCTTGTTTCAACGCATTGCAATACCGTTTGTGCTCACTTTTATCATTAGTTACCTTGCTGTTTTTATATTTTCAGATTACAAAAACCTATATCTACCATCCATATTGCACTTGTATCACCATCTCTTCACCGAACTAGTGCACCTATACAATTTACCATTGTATTGGGTGTGTTGGGAACACAAGAGACTCTTTGCTATTTGGTTGCAGGGTTGTTTGAGAGAGACCATCTTCATCCTACGCCTCCCACGGATTGATAAACCTTAGGTCATCCACTTGAGGGAAATTTGTTACTGTCCTACAAACCTCTGCACTTGGAGACCCAACAACGTCTACAAGAAGAAGGTTGTGTAGTAGACACCACCTGACATCATAGGAAAAACGCATTTAATGCGCTGCCTACGTGCCCTCTTGCTTTATCGGGAATGGCAGCAGAGCTTGTCCCGTCCGTCGCCGCCTCGCCTTGCTTCGACGCGCATCCAAGCTGACGAGGCATGCAGCGCCATGATGGCCGGCCGGTCCCTGTACTGGTGCGGTGACAAGGCCTTCACGAAGATCTGCATGCCACCACGCACGTGCTCTACTAGTTGGCCTAGAAGCTGCATGCTGCCACGTAGGTGCTTGCCTAGTTGGCGGGCTGGTTGCCGCGTCGGAATGGCCGCGGGGCAGCGAAACTTTGGTAGGTGCGGGCCTGGTCGTGGCCCCGCAGATGCCCCCGGCAATGGTCTTGCTGGGGTCTCGCAGTCGTCCCCGGCAAGGATCTTGCCGGGGGTCTTCGTCTTCTGGTTCTTATCTAGACTCACAGGCCTTTGGTCTTCACAAAGATCTGCACGCCACCACGCAGGCGCCCCTGAGTCTTGGTCTCGACATTGTCGATGGCGTCAGAACTCTTGGGCGCAAGGGTGGCGGCCTTGCTGGTGTTGGGCAAGTCGCCCCGGCAAGGCTCTTGCCGGGGCTATGTAGGCCGCCCCTGCAAGGGTGTTGCTGGCGGAAGTCCATCTTGCCCCTTTGCTCTTCATGCCTCTGGCTTGAGTGCTGCCTTGGCATTCTCGTACCTTTCCTTCCTATGCCCCGCCGAGCATGGCCGCAGATGTGGCTACGACTGCTCGTGCACAAGTAAAGGGGTATAGAAAGGCTCCTACTTTTGTACACCGACAGTTGGTATTCCCGGATCTCCAAATTTTTAAGGTACTCCATCCTTAAAAGTATAATCAGCAAGCATAGTGGAGATTTCAGCTTCCGGTATTTTTCTCTTATTGGTGATGATGTCTTTCATATAATTTGCATAAGGAGGCATTTTTAGAATATCAGTCAAGCGAGTACGCAAAAAGATTGGCCTTAGCATTTCAGCAAAGCGTTCAAATTCTTCCTCATCTTTCTTTTTAGTTGACTTAGGTGGAAAGGGCATAGGTTTTTGAACCCACGGTTCTCTTTCCCTATCGTGTTTTCTAGCAACAAAGTATCTGTTATCATATATTTTATTTTTAGGATGTGGGTTATCAAGATCAACTGCAGGTTCTATCTCAACATCATTGTCTGGTTCTTCATTATTTGGTTGACTATCTTCATGAACCTCATCATTAACTTTTTCATTATAAGAAGGTGAGTGTTCACTACCAAGATGAGTTTCAGCATCAGAGATAGAGACTTCATTGTCAGGAGGGTTTTCTACTTCATGTTCACTAGAGGCATGCAGAGTCCTATTATTTTTCTTCTTTTTCTTTTTAGGAGGACTACGTGCATCAGTGTTAGCTCTTTGAGAATCTTGTTCAATTCTTTTTGGGTGTCCCTCAGGATAAAGTGGTTCCTGAGTCATTTTACCTCCTCTAGTTGCTATTCTAACAGCAAAGTCGTGTATGTTATTGCTCATTTCATCTAGCACCTCTCTTTAATATTTAGCAACTTGTTCTAACTAGGTTTGAACCATAGAAGCATGTTTTCCCACACCTCTAACATCATTTGAGATTCTAAATAACAAGTCACTCAAGTGAGCAATCATATAAAAATTATACTTCAGTTGTTACATAACATTTGCATTGAAGTGATCTTGTTTTCTAACATAATTTTCAAACTCATAAAGGCATTGGCTAGGATGCATATTGTGAGGATTTTCATTATCATTGAATTTCATTAGAGAATTTACCTCTACCACCTTAGGGGGTGGTGGTGTATCAAGCCCATGTATTTCTTCAATAGGAGGTAAATTTTTGACATCCTTAGCTTTAATACCTTTTTCCTTCATATATTTATTTGGCTCTTGCATATCTTCAGGACTGAGATATAAGATACCCCTCTTATTTAGAGTGGGTTTAGGTGGTGGTTCAGGTAGAGTCCAATCATCATAATTTTTCAATATATTAGTCAATAATTCTTCAGCTTGCCCAATACTTCGTTCCGTGAAAACACAACCAGCACAACTATCTAGGAAATCCCTAGAAGTATCGGTTAGTCCATTATAAAAGATATCAAGTATTTCATTTTTCTTAAGTGGATGATCAGGCAAAGCATTAAGGAATTGGCAAAGCCTCCCCCAAGCTTGTGGGAGACTCTCTTCTTTAATTTGCACAAAACTAAATATTTTCTGCAAGACAGCTTGTTTCTTATGAGTAGGGAAATATTTTTCACAGAAGTAATAAATCATATCATGGGGATTACGCACACAACCAGAAGCAAGAGTATTGTACCAAGCTTTAGCATCACCCTTTAATGAGAATGGAAATAACTTGAGGATATAATAATAGCGAGTTTTCTCATCATGAGTAAAAAGGGTGGCTATGTCATTCAACTTAGTAAGATGTGCCACAACAGTTTCAGTTTCATAACCATGGTGTGACACCCCGATAATTAAGCTACAGTGAATCTCTGCTAATTATTCCACATCACTGTGATTACTGTTATTAATCTCGGGATGGTTCAAAAACAATTTACCGATTTCAAATAACAAGTCAAATTCTTATTTCTTCAAATTGTCAAATAAAAATGTTCAAGGGTTTAGAATTATTCGCTAAGTATTTAACAGGTAGGAACCAACATTAAATGGATTTTTAAATTGCCCCTAGGAATAATTAATGTGGACAAGCAACACTTATTATGCCCATTTAAATGTAAACCTATTTTCAAACATTTTCCAAATAACCTCAAACTTTTTAGACAACACCAAAATATCAGTAGATAATTTTGTGGGAAGTTTCAACTTTAACTAAAACCATTTAGTACCTAAACTTAATACAAAACTGTCGTAACTAAGAAAATAGGAAAGAAAAGGGGGAACCTACTAATAAAAAGAAAAGAAACCTAATCTACTGGCCATGGCCGCGGTGGCAGCCATCCCGCGGCTCCCCCGGTGGCTAAGGCCTCGCCCTACAAGTCCCCGGCGCCCCGTCGTCAACCCTAGCCCCCGCACATTTCCCCTTTGCCCCGCTCTCCTCGATTTCTTCGACGCCCGAGCATAGCCGTCACCGCGCCGTCGCCGTACACGTGGCCACCGGCTACCGTTTGTCATCCATTGGCGTCCGGGATGTTCGCCGTCGTCCCCTACATCGTCTACGCACCACCATTCGAGCCCGAGGACACTACATCGAGCGGATCGAATTCTTCTTCAACCTTCGGCCACGAGCGCACCTCCGTCGACCCCGTCGTCATCCTACACTCCCGGCCCTCACGGAGCCTTTCGTGCGCTCCCTGGTGAGCTCCCGCTCAAAAGCCCTCTCCCTAGTTCTCGAATCCGTGTTTGTAGCCGTTGTTCCCGTTGCGTCCGAAGCTCGTCGCCGCCGGCCATGTGGTCACAAAGCTCACAGCTACTGTCGCTTGCACCCGAGCTTGGTCTCGAGCTCCTGGAGCTCCCACGAGGACAACGCGCCCACTTGCAGCTCCTGTTGTGCTCCACGCCTTTGAAACCAAGCTCGTTCGAAACCGCCGCCCCTTGCCGTCGTCGGAGTGCTCAACTCCGGCCACTCCAGCTGTTGTAAACGCCACTGTTAGACGCGGCTCCCCGCGTACATTCGAACGCGACCAGGCGCGTGTCAAATGGGCGCCTGTAGCGCAACCCCGACGACCCCCATACATGGCGCCGTGACCGGAGCTCCGCTCCCGCCGCACGCGCTCGCCGGCGAGCCCCTGCTGCGCCCGGGCCATGCCCTGACAACCCCGACAGTGCTCCCCGTGCGCGCCCGCCTTGTCCGCTCCTACGTTGCCGCTGCTCTCTGCTACTACGCTGCTGCTCCCGCTCGCCTGCTGCTGCTTGCTACAACGGCGCTGCTGCTGCATCCTACTACTATGTACTTCTAGCTACTGTAGCTACTAGCTAGCTTTTGTATTTCTACCATGACTAGCCTACTAAACAGCCCCTAAACAGCGATAAGACAAGTCCTAACATGGGTAAAAATTATATGAACGGAAAGTAGATGTAACAAGCTTCATTTTGTTCCATTGGACCTACTTCAGATAATGCGTGGATTAATTCCTATGAAAATGACAAATATCTATGTTCTGTTAACCGGAAGAACTGAAAAACAGATTCTGGAATTGACATCCAATAGCACTTTTCAAACAAATATTTGAGCAAGCAAATGGACACTAATATAGACGGACCTGAGACTGTCATGTAGATCACAGCAGAGTGCCCAGATTTGATATAAGGTACTATAATTCAAAGGATGTACATAATGCTAGCTATAGCCTCCGCAAAACAACTAAGTGATGTTTAAAGAGTTTAATACATTAAAAGTCTTACAACTTGCGCGCGACGATCAATTTGGTGCACGAACTTGCAAAATACGTGTTTCTGGTCATTAAACTTGTACGGGTATGCAAATACGGTCATATTTCCCGTACTTGGATGTATTTGCTGCCTACGTGGCAATGCCAGTGTAGCAAGGGCCCATTGTCAGTGCCTAGTGCATGTGATGTTTTTTCTGCAAAAACATCCTCGTTTTTTTTACTTTGTACAAAAGCACTCCAACAATAGTTGTCCGCTGGGTCCCAGCCGCCAGTATTCGTTGTAAAAACATTTGGCTGGAAAAAATGGGACGGAGCGAGTTCGAAACAACAAACTGTTGTAATGGCGCTAACAACCTAACCACCACAACTGATCTTGCTTGCTGTTTCATTTGGACTACTAAGGTATATCACCTCTTGGATAAAAGTACACATTCTGAATATATTTTCTTTTCTCTACATTTTCCAATTCAAAATGATTCAGATTCAAACAAAATTTCCACTGATTTGTTCGAAAGAAAATTACATACATTCCTTCTGCACAACATTTTCTTTTATCTAGATTTTTAATTTAAAATTCGAATTTAAAGAAAAAAAATTATTTGATTTTTCCAGGAAAAAATTACGTAAATTCATTCGGACCTGTATTTTCTTTTATCAAGATTTTCCAATTTTAATATATTCGAATTCAGACAAAATATCCAGTGATTTGTTCGAAAGAAATTTGCGTACATTGATTATGAACTGTATTTCTTTTATATAGCTTATTCAAATTCAAACAAAAATTAGATGATTTGTCCGAACAATATTTACATTTATTCTGAGCCACATTCCTTTTCTCTAGATTTTCAAATTTCGAATTATTCGAGTTGAAACAAAGTTTTTCTGATTTGTCCCCATAAAATGTGTATATTCATTGTGCACTATATTCACTTTTCCATATTTTTATTTTTTAAATTATTTGAATTCAAACAAAAAATAGTTAATTTCTCCGAAAAATTTATGTACATTATTTTTTACATATAATTTTTTTATCTAGATTTTCGAATTTATAATGAGTTCTGTTGATTGTCCGAAAGAAATTGACGTATATTCATTATGAACTATATTTTATTGTAAATAGAAAAAAAAGAATACATAAGATAAATTGTGTTTATCTATTTAAATGTCATTGTGGCTGATGTTTTTTTAACTCATTGTGGCCGGATGGTTGGTGCTCCCACACGCGGCGAGCTTATGTGTTCATAGGTTCTTCTAAAAAAATGTGGTCATAGGTTCGAACTGGTGCCTTCCCTTTTTCTCGTTTTGGTTTCTATTTTAACTCGTACTGTTTTTTTAAGGCTGTACAGTATTTCTTATATAAAGCTAGTTGTGCTCCAAGAGTGTGAACAATATGTAGGTCAATTGGTTATCGAAGCGTGGCGGATCATAGCAGGTGTTCTGTTCGAATCCCAATGTTCGTTCATCATTTTCATTTTATTTGAGGATTTTTTGCATAAAAAAATGCAAGGGTGCTTCCTGAAGAAAAAAAATAGTGCACACGGGTTACCCACCGCTGACAATGGATCCTTGCCACGTTGGCACGCCATGTATTGACATGATACAGCTGAATACGGTAGAAAGCATCGTATATGAACGGAGGGACAAGTTAGATTACCAGAAACACGTATTTTACAAGTTTATGCACCAAACCGACCGTCGCGTGCAAGTTCTATGACTTGCAGTGTATTTACCTCATGTTTAAAACTAAGGACTTAGCCAATTTTCAAGGATTCCAGAAAATGTATAAAAACTTCAGAAAATTGTAGAAATTCATCTGTAGCTCGGATCAAAAAATTTTGTACATGAAAGTTGCTCAAAACAACGAGACGAGTCTGGAGACGCAGTCCATTCATCCGCCACACGTCCCTAGCATCGCAAACCTACAACCACCCCCCCCCTTCAGTCCGTCCGTTCGAATATCCCAAACACCGGAATACTTTCCCGGATGTTTTCCCCCTTCACCGGTATCACCTATCTCTGCGTTAGATCACCCCTGGCACCGCGTATTGCCTTGTTATATTTTGTGATGCTTTGTTTGCTCTGTATTTACTATTTCTTCCCCCTCTTCTTCTCCGGTAGACCCCGAGACCAGCGTTGATGCCACTGATTACGACTACATCATCGACGACCCCTCCTTCTTGCCAGAGCAACCAGGCAAGCCCCCCCTTGATCAACCTGATATCGCCTACTCCTTCTCTCTACTGCTTGCATTAGAGTAGTGTAGCATGTTACTGTTTTCCATTAATCATATTCTACTGCATAGCCTGTCATTGTTGCTACAGTTGTTACCCTTACCTGCAATCCTAAATGTTTAGTATAGGATGCTAGTTTTCCATCAGTGGCCCTACATTCTTGCCCGTCTGCCATGCTATACTATTGGGTCGTGATCTCTCGGGAGGTGATCACGGGTTTATACATACATACATACATATTATACAGATTACATGATGTGACTAAAGTCGGGTCGGCTCGTAGAGTACCCGCAAGTGATTCTGATGTAGGGGCTGAAGGGGAAGGTGGTTCCATCCAGGTAGTGGTGGGCCTGGGTTCCCGATGGCCCCCGACTGTTACTTTGTGGCGGAGCGACAAGGCGGGTTGAGACCACCTAGGAGAGAGGTGGGCCTGGCCCTGGTCGGCGTTCGCGGTTACTTCAAAATAACATGCTTAATGAGATCTTGGTATTTGATCTGAGTCTGGCCACTGGCCTATACGCACTAACCAACTACGCGGGAACAGTTATGGGCACTCGACATCATGGTATCAGCCGAAGCCTTCGTGACGTCAGCGACTGAGCGGCGCGCGCCGGATTGGACTGGAACGCCTGCTCTTGTATTAGGGAGGCTAGGTATGTTTCCGTCCGCCCTCGCAACGTGCAGGTGTGCAATGGGCGATGGGCCCAGACCCCGCGCCATAGGATTTAGACCGGCGTGCTGACCTCTCTGTTGTGCCTAGGTGGGGCTGCGACGTGTTGACCTTCTGAGGCCGGGCATGACCCAGGAAAGTGTGTCCGGCCAAAGGGGATCGAGCGTGTTGGGAAATGTGGTGCACCCCTGCAGGGAAGTTTATCTATTCGAATAGCCGTGTCCCTCAGTAAAAGGACGACCCGGAGTTGTACCTTGACCTTATGACAACTAGAACCAGATACTTAATAAAATACACCCTTTCAAGTGCTAGATAAAACTCGGTGATCGCTCTCTCACAGGGTGACGAGGAGAGGATCGCCGGGTAGGATTATGCTATGCGATGATACCTGGTTAACATACCATCTACCCTCTTCTACTGCTTCAAGATGGAGGCTGCCAGAAGCATAGTCTTCAATAGGACTAGCTATCCCCCTCTTATTCTGGCATTCTGCAGTTCAGTCCATAGATACTACCCATTTCATTGATACCAATGCATATGTAGTGTAGATCCTTGCTTGCGAGTACTTTGGATGAGTACTCACGGTTGCTTTCCTTCTTCTTTTTCCCCTTTTCCCGGTTACTGCGATCATATCATGGAGTCCAGGAGCCAGAGGATCCCGAGGATGATTCTACATGGAGTTCGACTTCGAGGAGTAGTTAGGAGGTCCCAGGCAGGAGGCCTTGCCTTTTCGATCGTTGCTACTTTTGTGCTAGCCTTCTTAAGGCAATCTTGTTTAACTTATGTCTGTACTCAGATATTTTTTGCTTCCGCTGACTCTTGTGTATTTGAGCTTATGTATTCGAGCCCTCGAGGCCCCTGGCTTGTAATATAAAGCTTGTATTATTTTAATTTGTGTCTAGAGTTGTGTTGTGATATCTTCTCGTGAGTCCTTGATCTTTATCGTACACATTTGCATGTATGATTAGTGTACGGTCAAATCGGGGCGTCACACATGGAAAGGATTAGATTCAACTAAAGTAATTAACTCTGGGTCGACGGAGAATTCATAATCCTTATCATCAATAAAGATATGTGAAGTAGCAAACTTAGGATCATATTGCATTCTAGCATTCGAAGATTTTTCTTTATACTTGCATAATAATTTCTCTAGATCATCTCTATCCTTACAAGCAAGAATGTCTCTAGTTGTCTCTTCATTCGTAACATAACCTTCCGGTACCTTAGGCAATCCATATCTGGGAGGGCTAGTTCTAGTAGGTGTTTTAAGATTTTCAGTTTCAAGCTCATCATCAGTTTCAACAACATCATGCTCTCTTACTCTAGCAATTTGTTCACCAAGAAATTCACCTAGTGGCACATCATCATCCAGCAAGGTACTAGCATCATCATAAGTATCATTCATAGCAGAAGTAGCATCATCAACAACTTGCGACATGTTAGGATTAATAGCATGTGGTGGTGTTGCAAGTTTACTTATAACAGAAGGTGAATCTAAAGCAGAGCTAGATGGCAGTTCCTTACCTCGGCTCGTCTTATAGGGAAATATCTTGGTATTAGCATCCTTCAAATTCTTCATAGTGATAAATTAATAATAATCCCAGGTGACTCAACAAATATAGCTATGCTCCCTGGCAACGGCGCTAGGAAAAGGTCTTGATAACCCACAAGTATAGGGGATCACAACAATTTTCGAGGGTAGAGTATTCAACCCAAATTTATAGATTCGACACAAGGGGAGCCAAAGAATATTTGCAAGTATTAGCAACTGAGTTGTCAATTCAGTCACACCTGGAGATTAATTATCTGCTGCAAAGTGATCAGTAGCAAAGTAGTATGATAGTTTTGGTCATAGTAGCAGCAACAATAGCAACGGTAACAGACATAGCAATGATTTTGTAGCAAGTGTAACAGTAACGATAGTAGTGGTAACTTAGCAAGAACAATATGATAGAAATTCGTAGGCATTGTATCGGCGATTTGTTGGGTGATATTCATCATGTGATAGTCATAACTTAGGGCAATACAGCATTAGCTCTAGTTCATAAATAGAATGTAGGCATGTATTTCGTAAATAGTCATACGTGCTTATGGAAATAACTTGCATGACATCTTTTGTCCTACCCTCCCATGGCAGCGGGGTCCAATTGAAAACTAAGGGATATTAAGGCCTCCTTTTAATAGAGAACTGGAACAAAGCATTAACACATGGTGAATACATGAACTCCTCAAACTACGGTCATCACCGGGAGTGGTCCCGACTATTGTCACTCCGGCGTTGCCGGATCATAACACGTAGTAGGTGACTATAACTTGCAAGATCGGATCTAGAATATGGATATAATGGTGATAACATAAACGGTTCAGATCTGAAATCCTGGCACCCAAGCCCAAAGTGACAAGCATTAAGCATGGCAAAGTCATAGCAATATCAATCTCAAAACATAGTGGATACTAGGGATCAAGCCCTAACAAAACTAACTAGATTACATGATGAATCTCATCCAACTCCTCACCGACCAGCGAGCCTATGAAGGAATTACTCACTCCCGGTGGGGAGCATCATGGAATTGGCAATGGAGAAGGGTTGGTGATGATGAAGATCGAATATCCCCCTCTACGGAGCCCCAAATGGACTCCTGATCTTTCCTCCCAATCAAGAACAGGAGGTGACGGTGGCTCCATCTCATGGAACGTGATAATTCTTTTTCCCTCATTTTTTCTAGAAAAATAGGATTTTATAGCGGCGGTTTCAGGGTCTGCGGGGCCACCAGGTGGGGACAACCCACCTGGGCGCGCCTGGGAGGCAGGCGCACCCTAGTGGGTTGTTCCCACCCAGGTGCCCCCCTCCGGTGATTCTTGGCTCCAGAAATTCGGTTTTATTGTGTAAAAATCCTCGCAAAGTTTTGTTCCATTCTGAGAACTTTTATTTCTGCACAAAAACAACACCATGGTAGTTCTGCTGAAAACAGTCTCAGTCCGGGGTTAGTTTCATTCAAATCATGCAAATTAGAGTCCAAAACAAGAGGAAAAGCGTTAGGAAAAGTAAATACATTGGAGACGTATCAGTCAACCTAGGACAACCATAGCCACCGCATGCCCTGACGGGTCCCTCTCTCGCATGTGGGATTTTGGGTCCTCAAAAGATCTTGTTGGCGTGTCTTGCATTCGTGCTCCTGGTGAGGCTCCTCTAGCGATGTGTCATGTGTACCATGCTCGACGCCAGGGGTACACAGTGTTGTGTTCTATGCGAGTAGAGTTATTGATTAACTGCAATTTATGGATACAAAGAAGCGTTTTTTATTCAAATTAAGACGCGCTCCCTGGCAGGTTGGCCTTCCCATCTGACTTCCCATACTTCTGCTTCGCCTCTTCCCCTATCACATCATCTTCTTCTCACCTACTGGCTCCTTGCCTCCTCTGCCTCCGCCCTTCTCTTCTCTCAGTCATGTTCTCCCTTCCTCCTCTTATCCCGCATATGCATCATGCACCTTGCCACCCTGCCCGTGCCTTAGAAGTCAAGTGCGCCTTTAGAGGAGGAGGATTCGTGGAGGGTGGGATGGAAGGTACGATGGACGACGTTCATGTGGTGCGAGAGCAGGTCATCAACAAGTGGCTCTGTGCTCGGGACGAAGACCGTCCTCAAGAGTAACGACTTCCCTGGTTGTGAGAACAAGCACCTCACCCCGCACATCGATGATGTCCGAATTACCGGCAGGTTACTTGCGTCACCTCACACCCTAGTATCATCACAACCACCTCTTGATTGTATGATTTCGTCACCCATTCCATGAGTTTCAAGAAATCGTGACAATTTGGAAGCTAAGTAAATCTTAAGTGTTCGTTTGAGATTCTGGTTTTGAAAGGCAGGAATATGAGAATCGGTAGCCACATCCCAAATAATGGCCACCACAAATCGATCAATTTTATCTTTTGCCTTTTTTCTTTCCCTCGTTTTATTCTTTTTAATTGTTCGTGTTCGACAGCAGCGAACCTCGAGGCTGTAGTGGTGATTCGGTCGAACTAGAGCAGTCCATAGCCTCCTCGCGCACTAACAGATACCTCCTTGGCTTGTGGGGATTCAAATCTTTAAAAAGACCTCGTCAGCGTGTCTTGCGTATCACATTTCGAGCGCATGTCTTATGTATGGTGCTTGACGTCGAGGTTACACGATGAACTGTTTGTATGCGTGTTATAGATTAACCATAGTTTTTTCTTTGACAGCATAGATTAACCGCAGTTTATGATAGGAAGAAGGATTTTGATTTGAAGACGTGCTCCCTTAGAGCATCTCCACCCGTTGCCCCCCAGGAGGCATAAAAATCGCCGCCTGGGGCGAGCCGGCGGTATAATCCGCTCTGGGGCAGTTGGGTACCCAGCCGTCACCCCCAAGCGCCGATATCAGCCCATTTTTGGCACAAATGTGCCCGCTTTTCGGCCCACATTCGGCGAAAAATATCCCGATATCGGAGTGAATCGGCCCATGTTCACCGTGGTTCGACGTGAATTCAACATAAGTAATTTTTTATCACATAGTTCATCACAGAAAATCAATATAAATTGAATAGTTCAACAACAAATAGTTCAATACAAATTCTATAGTTCAACAAAAAACTCATATTTCATCACACGTCGAGCTAGGTGTTGCCCTTGAGCCTCCATAGGTGCTCCACCAGATCTTGCTGCAGTTGTTGATGCACCTGTGGATCTTGGATCTCCTAACACATATTGAGGAAGGCAGTCCAGGTTGCCGGTAGCTAATGATCAACTTGTGAAAGAGGACCCTGCCTGTAATATGGTTCAGTGTCAAACACTGGCTCTTCCTGCTCGCTCTCAATGATCATGTTTTGCAAAATGGCACAGCAAGCCATGATCTCCCAAATTTGATCTTTCGACCATGTCTGAGCAGGGTACTGGACAACAGCAAATCGAGATTGGAGAACACCAAATGCCCGCTCAACATCCTTCCTGCAAGCCTCCTGAACCTTCGCAAAGTGGGACTTCTTGCCTCCTGGCACAGTGTTTGAGATAGTCTTCACAAATGTAGATCATATCTGATAGATGCCATCAGCTAGGTAGTACCCCTTGTTGTAGTGCCGCCCATTGACCTCGAAGTTCACCGGAGGAGAATGGCCTTCAACAAGGTTGGCAAAGATAGAGGAGTACTGCAGCACATTGATGCCATTGTGAGTTCCTGGCATACCAAAGGAGTGCCAAATCCAGAGGTCCTGTGTGGCCAGCACCTCAAGTACCACACTGCAACCGCCTTTGGCGCCTTTGTACATCCCCTGCCAAGCAAATGGGTAATTCTACCATTTCCAATGCATGCAGTCGATGCTTCCAAGCATCCCAGGACATCTTCTTGCTGCATTCTATGCTAGGATCCGAGAAGTGTCTTCCGCATTGGGTGTTCGCAAGTATTGCGGTCCAAACACTGCCACCACTGCGCTGCAGAACTTGCATAAACACTCAAGACTCGGCCATGCGCCCATAGTCGTCGACTGAATCACTGGGAGCTCTGTATGTGATGTCTACTACGCAACTTTATTCTTGTAGACACGTGTTGGGCCTCCAAGCGCAGAGTTTTGTAGGACAGTAGCAATTTTCCCTCAAGTGGATGACCTAAGGTTTATCAATCCGTGAGAGGTGTAGGATGAAGATGGTCTCTCTCAAACGACCCTGCAACCAAATACAAGAAATCTCTTGTGTCCCCAACACACCCAATACAATGGAAAATTGTATAGGTGCACTAGTTTGGCGAAGAGATGGTGATAAAAGTATAATATGGATGGTAGAAATATATTTTTATAATCTGAATAAATAAAAACAGCAAGGTAGCAAATAGTAAATGGGCACAAAAACGGTGTTTCAATGCTTAAAAACAAGGCCTAGGGTCTGTACTTTCACTAGTGCAATCTCCCAACAGTGCTAACATAGTTGGATCATATGATTATCCCTCAAAGTGCAACAAAGAATCATTCTCGAGTTCCTAATAGCGGAGAACAAAGATAGAAATTGTTTGTAGGGTACTAAACCACCTCAAAGCTATTCTTTCCATTTGATCTATTCAAGAGTTCATACTAAAATAACAGAAAGCTATTGTTTTCGTTCGATCTATCCTAGAGTTTGTACTAGAATAACACCAAAGCAAATTCATATTCACAATACTCAATCCACACAAAGAACTATAAAGAGACCAAGTTTTCATCGGAGAAAAGATAATAAAAACGTTCATCAACCCCTATGAATAGATTACCCCAATATCACCGCGGGAATCCGCGAGTTGAATGCCATAACATATATCAAATGAATCAATAAGATACCCCAATTGTCACCTCAAGTATTCATACCGCAAGACATATATCGTGTGTGCTCATCTCTGAATATTCAATCCGACAAGACAAAACTTCAAAGGGTAAGGATTCAATTCATCACAACAAGAGTATAGAGGGGAGAAACATCATATGATGCGACTATATTAACAAAGCCCATGATATAGATCACGAGAGAGAGAGAGAGAGAGATTAATCACATAGCTACTGGTACAAACCCTCAGCCCCGAGGGTGGACTACTCCCTCCTCATCGTGGTGGCCGCCGGGATGATGAAGATGGCCGTCGGAGATGATTCCCCCCTCCGGTAGGGTGCCAGAACTTCTGATCTAGGTTAACGCCGAAGGGTTTCGGAATATTTGGGAATTTATAGTGCAAAGAAGGGGTACGGGAGGCCACCGAGGTGGGCACAACCCACCTGGGCACGCCAGGGGGCCCTGGCGTGCCCTGGTGGGTTGTGCCCCCCTCGGGGCACCCCCCAGATGCAGCTCTGGCCCATTGGGTTCCTTATGGTCCAAAAAAAATCTCCGTAAAGTTTCGCGGTGTTTAAACTCCGTTTGATATTGATTTCATGTGATGTAAAAAACAAGCAAAAATAGCAACTAGCACTGGGCACTGGGTCAATCGGTTAGTCCTAAAAAATGATATAAAGTTGCTATAAAATGATTGTAAAACACCCCAGAATGATAATATAATAGCATGAATACTTCATAAATTATAGATACGTTGGAGACATATCAGTATGCAAGCATCCTCATAGCTCTCGTGCACTTCTGGATTGAGGTGACTCCAAGTTCGTTGGTGCAATCCTTCTTGCACTTGAAGTAGTTGTCGAACTCCTGGATGGAATTCACAGTCCTGAGGAAAAGCATTCGGCTCATCCGATAACGGCGCCGAAATACTTTGTCGCCGTGCAGTGGCACGTCGGCGAAGTAGTCGGAGTAGAGCATGCAATAGCCTTCCAGACGATGTTGGTTCTTTGCTTTCAACCGCCCCGGCGCTGAGCCACCTCGCCACGGCTTTACATTGCTCATGAGCAGGACGGCGAGGGCGGCGAGGACCATGAGGTGTGAAGGAAATATGCCCTAGAGGCAATAATAAAGTCATTATTTATATTTCCTTCTATCATGATAAATGTTTATTATTCATGCTAGAAGTGTGTTAACCGGAAACTTAGTACATGTGTGAATACATAGACAAAACAGAGTGTCCCTAGTATGCCTCTACTTGACTAGCTCATTAATCAAATATGGTTAAGTTTCCTGACCATAGACATGTGTTATCATTTGATGAACAAGATCACATCATTAGAGAATGATGTGATGGACTAGACCCATCTGTTAGCTTAGCATAATGATCACTTAGTTTTATTGCTATTGCTTTCTTCATGACTTATACATATTCCTCTGACTATGAGAATATGCAACTCCCGAATACCGGAGGAACACCTTGTGTGCTATCAAATGTCACAACGTAACTGGGTGATTATAAAGATGCTCTACGGGTGTCTCCGAAGGTGTTTGTTGAGTTGGCATAGATCAAGATTAGGATTTGTCACTCCGTGTATCGGAGAGGTATCTCTGGGCTCTCTCGGTAATGCACATCACGATAAGCCTTGCAAGCAATGTGACTAATGAGTTAGTTGTGAGATGATGCATTACAGGACGAGTAAAGAGACTTGCCGGTAACGAGATTGAACTAGGTATGAAGATACCGACGATCGAATCTCGAGCAAGTAACATACTGATGACAAAGGGAATGACGTATGTTGTTATGCGGTTTGACCGATAAAGATCTTCATAAAATATGTAGGAGCCAATATGAGCATCCAGGTTCCACTATTGGTTATTGACCGGAGATGTGTCTCGGTCATGTCTACATAGTTCTCAAACCCGTAGGGTCCGCATGCTTAACGTTTGATGACGATTTGTATTATGAGTTATGTGTTTTGGTGACCGAAGTTTGTTCGGAGTCCCCGATGAGATCACGGACATGACGAGGAGTCTCGAAATGGTCGAGAGGTAAAGATTCATATATTGGAAGGTTATATTCGGACATCGGAATGGTTCCGAGTGATTCGGACATTTTTCCGGAGTACTGAGGGGTTACCAGAATCCCCCGGGGGAATAATGGGCCTTAGTGGGCTTTAGTGGAGAAGAGAGAAGGGCCGCAAGGAGTGCCCCCCCCATGGCAGTCCGAATTGGACTAGGGGAGGGGCGGCTCCCCCCTTTCCCTCTCCCTCTCCTTCCTATTCCCTCCGGTGGAAGAATGGAAAAGGGAGGGTGAATCCTACTTGGACTAGGAGTCCAAATAGGAGTCCTCCCATGGCGCGCCCCTCTGGACGCCGGCCTCTCTCCCCCCTCCTTTATATACGTGGCTAGGGGGCACCCCAAAGGCACACCAAGAAATCTCTTAGCCGTGTGCGGTGCCCCCCTCCATAGTTTACTCCATCGGTCATATTGTCATAGTGCTTAGGCGAAGCCCTGCGTGGATCACATCACCATCACCGTCACCACGCCGTCGTGCTGTCAGAACTCTCCCTCGATCCTCTACTGGAGCCAGAGCTTGAGGGACGTCATCGAGTTGAACGTGTGTAGAACACGGAGGTGCCGTACGCTCGGTACTTGGATCGGTTGGATCGCGAAGACGTTCGACTACATCAAGCGCGTTAACATAACGCTTCCGCTTTCGATCTACAAGGGTACGTAGACACACTCTCCCCGTCTCGTTGCTATGCATCACCTAGATAGATCTTGAGTGATCGTAGGAATTTTTTTGAAATTGCATGCTACGTTCCCCAACAGTGGCATCAGAGCCAGGTCTATGCGTAGATGATATGCATGAGTAGAACACAAAGAGTTGTGGGCGATAATAGTCATACTACTTACCACCAACGTCTTACTTTGATTCGGCGATATTGTTGGATGAAGCGCCCGGACCGACATTACATGACCACAGTCATGAGACTGGTTCTACCGACGTGCTTCGCACACAGGTGGCTAGCGGATGTCTGTTTCTCCAACTCTAGTTGAATCGAGTTTGACTACGGCCAGTCCTTGTTGAAGTTTAAAACAGCACACTTAACGAAAAATCTTTGTGTTTTTGATGCGTAGGTAAGAACGGTTCTTGCTAGAAGCCTGTAGCAGCCACGTAAAACTTGCAACAACAAAGTAGAGGACGTCTAACTAGTTTTTGCAGGGCATGTTGTGATGTGATGTGGTCAAGACATGATGAGATATAAATTGTTGTATGAGATGATCATGTTTTGTAACAGTTATCGGTAACTGGCGGGAGCCATATGGTTGTCGCTTTATTGTATGAAATGCAATCACCATGTAATTGCTTTACTTTATCACTAAGCGGCAACGATAGTCGTAGAAGCAATAGTTGGCGAGACGACAACGACGCTACGATGAAGATCAAGGTGTCAAGCCGGTGATGATGGAGATCATTGACTGTGTGTTGGATACGGAGATCAAAGGCACAAGATGATGATGGCCATATCATGTCACATATTTTGATTGCATGTGACGTTTATCTTTTTATGCATCTTATTTTTCTTAGTACGGCGGTAGCATTATAAGATGATCCCTCACTAAATTTCAAGGTACAAGTGTTCTCCCTGAGTATGCACCGTTGCTAAAGTTAGTCGTGCCGAGACACCACATGATGATCGGGTGTGATAAGCTCTACGTTCACATACAACGGGTGCAAGCTAGTTTTGCACGTGCAGAATACTCGGGTTAAACTTGACGAGCCTAGCATATGCAGATATGGCCTCGGAACACTGAGACCGAAAGGTCGAACGTGAATCATATAGTGGATATGATCAACATAGTGATGTTCACCATTGAAAACTACTCCATCTCACATGATGATCGAGCATGGTTTAGTTGATATGGATCACGTGATCGTTTAGATGACTAGAGGGATGTATATCTAAGTGGGAATTCTTTAGTAATATGATTAATTGAACTTTAATTTATCATGAACTTAGTACCTGATAGTTTTTGCATATCTATGTTATTGTAGATCAATGGCCCGTGCTACCGTTCCCTTGAATTTTAATGCGTTCCTAGAGAAAGCTAAGTTGAAAGCTGATGGTAGAAACTACACGGACTGGGTCCATAACTTGAGGATTATCCTCATTGCCGCATAGAAGAATTATGTCCTGGAAGCACCGCTAGGTGCAAGACCCACTGCAGGAGCAACTCCAGATGTTATGAATGTCTGGTAGAGCAAAACTGATGACTACTCGATAGCTCAATGTGCCATGCTTTACGGCTTAGAATTGGGACTTCAAAGACGTTTTGAACATCATGGAGCATATGAGATGTTCCAGGAGTTGAAGTTAATATTTCAAGAAAATGGACGAGTTGAGAGATATGAAGTCTCCAACAAGTTCTACAACTGCAAAATGGAGGAGAATAGTTCTATCAGTGAACACATACTCGGAATGTCTGGGTACCATCACCACTTGACTCAACTGCAAGTTAATCTTCCTGACAATAGTGTCATTGACAGAGTTCTTCAATCACTGTCACCAAGCTATAAAGGCTTCGTGATGAACTATAATATGCAAGGGATGGAAAAGACAATTCCCGAGCTCTTCGCGATGCTAAAGGCTGCAGAGGTAGAAATCAAGAAGGGGCATCAAGTGTTGATGGTTAACAAGACCACTAGTTTCAAGAAAAAGGGCAAAGGGAATAAGGGGAACTTCAAGAAGAACAACAAGCAAGTTGTTGCTCAAGGGAAGAAGCCCAAGTCTGGACCTAAGCCTGAAACTGAGTGCTTCTACTGCAAAAGGGACTGGTCACTGGAAGCGGAACTGCCCCAAGTGAAGGAAATATGCCCTAGAGGCAATAATAAAGTTATTATTTATTTCCTTATATCATGATAAATGTTTATTATTCATGCTAAATTGTATTAACCGGAAACATAATACATGTGTGAATACATAGACAAACAAAGTGTCACTAGTATGCCTCTACTTGACTAGCTCGTTAATCAAAGATGGTTATGTTTCCTAACCATGAACAATGAGTTGTTATTTGATTAACGGGATCACATCATTAAGTGAATGATCTGATTGACATGACCCATTCCATTAGCTTAGCACCCGATCGTTTAGTATGTTGCTATTGCTTTCTTCATGACTTATACATGTTCCTATAACTATGAGATTATGCAACTCCCGTTTACCGGAGGAACACTTTGGGTGCTACCAAACGTCACAACGTAACTGGGTGATTATAAAGGAGTACTACAGGTGTCTCCAAAGGTACATGTTGGGTTGGCGTATTTCGAGATTAGGTTTTGTCACTCCGATTGTCGAAGAGGTATCTCTGGGCCCTCTCGGCAATGCACATCACTTAAGCCTTGCAAGCATTGCAACTAATAAGTTAGTTGCGGGATGATGTATTACAGAACGAGTAAAGAGACTTGCCGGCAACGAGATTGAACTAGGTATTGGAATACCGACGATCGAATCTCGGGCAAGTAACATACCGATGACAAAGGGAACGACGTATGTTGGTATGCGGTCTGACCGATAAAGATCTTCGTAGAATATGTAGGAGCCAATATGGGCATCCAGGTCCCGCTATTGGTTATTGACCGGAGACGTGTCTCGGTCATGTCTACATTGTTCTCGAACCCGTAGGGTCCGCACGCTTAAGGTTACGATGACAGTTATATTATGAGTTTATACATTTTGATGTACCGAAGGTTGTTCGGAGTCCCGAATGTGATCACGGACATGACGAGGAGTCTCGAAATAGTCGAGACATTAAGACTGATATATTGGAAGCCTATGTTTGGATATCAGAAGTGTTCCGGGTGAAATCGGGATTTTACCGGAGTACCGGGAGGTTACCGGAACCCCCCGGGAGCTATATGGGCCATGATGGGCCTTAGTGGAAAAGAGAAGAGGCAGCCCCTCATGGGCCGCGTGCCCCTCCCCTCCCTTGGTCCGAATAGGACAAGGAGAGGGGGCCGGCCCCTCTCTCTCTTTCCCCCCCTCCGCAAATCCTATTCCAACTAGGATTGGGGGGGGGGGGGAATCCTACTCCGAGAGGGAGTAGGACTCTCCTGGCGCGCCCTCCTTGGCCGCCCAGCCTCCCCCCTTTAGTCCTTTATATACGGAGGCAGGGGCACCCCAGAGACACACAAGTTGATCCACGTGATCTTTTCCTTAGCCGTGTGCGGCGCCCCCAGCCACCATAGTCCTCGATAATATTGTAGCGGAGTTTAGGCGAAGCCCTGCTGCAGTAGTACATCAAGATCGTCACCACGCCATCGTGCTGATGGAACTCTTCCCCGACACTTTGCTGGATCGGAGTCCGGGGATCGTCATCGAGCTGAACGTGTGCTAAAACTCGGAGGTGCCGTAGTTTCGGTGCTTGATCGGTCGGGCCGTGAAGACGTACGACTACATCAACCAAACGCTTCCGTTGTCGATTTACTAGGTATGTAGATCACACTCCCCCCCTCTCGTTGCTATGCATCACATGATCTTGCGTGTGCGTAGGAAATTTTTTGAAATTACTACGTTTCCCAACAGTGGCATCCGAGCCTAGGTTTTATATGTTGATGTTATATGCACGAGTAGAACACAAGTGAGTTGTGGGCGATATAAGTCATACTGCTTACCAGCATGTCATACTTTGGTTCGGCTGTATTGTTGGATGAAGCGGCCCAGACCGACATTACGCGTACGCTTATGCGAGACCAGTTCTCCCGACGTGCTTTGCACAGAGGTGGCTTGTGGGTGACAGTTTCTCCAACTTTAGTTGAACTGAGTGTGGCTACGCCCGGTCCTTGCGAAGGTTAAAACAGCACCAACTTGACAAACTATCGTTGTGGTTTTGATGCGTAGGTAAGATTGGTTCTTGCTTAAGCCCGTAGCAGCCACGTAAAACTTGCAACAACAAAGTAGAGGACGTCTAACTTGTTTTTGCAGGGCATGTTGTGATGTGATATGGTCAAGACAGGATGCTAATTTTATTGTATGAGATGATCATGTTTTGTAACCGAGTTATCGGCAACTGGCAGGAGCCATATGGTTGTCGCTTTATTGTATGCAATGCAATCGCGATGTAATGCGTAGCGATAGTCGTGGAAGCACAAGCTTGGCGAGACGACAACGACACTACGATGGAGATCAAGGTGTCACGCCGGTGACGATGGTGATCACGACGATGCTTCGGAGATGGAGATCACAAGCACAAGATGATGATGGCCATATCATATCACTTATATTGATTGCATGTGATGTTTATCTTTTATGCATCTTATCTTGCTTTGATTGACAGTAGCATTATAAGATGATCTCTCACTAATTATCAAGAAGTGTTCTCCCTGAGTATGCACCGTTGCGAAAGTTCTTCGTGCTGAGACACCACGTGATGATCGGGTGTGATAGGTTCTACGTTCAAATACAACGGGTGCAAAACATTTGCACACGCGGAATACTCGGGTTATACTTGACGAGCCAAGCATATACAGATATGGCCTCGGAACACGGAGACCGAAAGGTCGAGCGTGAATCATATAGTAGATATGATCAACATAATGATGTTCACCAATGAAACTACTCCATCTCACGTGATGATCGGACATGGTTTAGTTGATTTGGATCACGTAATCACTTAGAGGATTAGAGGGATGTCTATCTAAGTGGGAGTTCTTTAAGTAAATTAACTGAACTTAAATTTATCATGAGATGTCTATCTAAGTGGGAGTTCTTTAAGTAAATTAACTGAACTTAAATTTATCATGAAACTTAGTACCTGATAAGTATCTTGCTTGTTTATGCTTGTTTGTAGATAGATGGCTCGTGTTGTTGTTCCGTTGAATTTTAATGCGTTCCTTGAGAAAGCAAAGTTGAAAGATGATGGTAGCAATTACACGGACTGGGTCCGTAACTTGAGGATTATCCTCATTGCTGCACAGAAGAATTACATCCTGGAAGCACCGCTGGGTGCCAGGCCTGCTGCAGGAGCAACGCCGGATGTTATGAACGTCTGGCAGAGCAAAGCTGATGACTACTCGATAGTTCAGTGTGCCATGCTTTACGGCTTAGAATCGGGACTTCAACGACGTTTTGAACGTCATGGAGCATATGAGATGTTCCAGGAGTTGAAGTTAATATTTCAAGCAAATGCCCAGATTGAGAGATATGAAGTCTCCAATAAGTTCTATAGCTGCAAGATGGAGGAGAACAGTTCTGTTAGTGAGCATATACTCAAAATGTCTGGGTATAATAATCACTTGATTCAATTGGGAGTTAATCTTCCAGATGATTGCGTCATTGACAGAATTCTCCAATCACTGCCACCAAGCTACAAGAGCTTCGTGATGAACTATAATATGCAAGGGATGAATAAGACTATTCCCGAGCTCTTCGCGATGCTGAAAGCTGCGGTGGTAGAAATCAAGAAGGAGCATCAAGTGTTGATGGTCCACAAGACCACTAGTTTCAAGAAAAAGGGCAAAGGAAAGAAGAAGGGGAACTTCAAAAAGAACGGCAAGCAAGTTGCTACTCAAGAGAAGAAACCCAAACCCGGACCTAAGCCTGAAACTGAGTGCTTCAATTGCAAGCAGACTGGTCACTGAAAGCGGAACTGCCCCAAGTATTTGGCGGATAAGAAGGATGGCAAGGTGAACAAAGGTATATGTGATATACATGTTATTGATGTGTACCTTACTAATGCTCGCAGTAGCACCTGGGTATTTGATACTGGTTCTGTTGCTAATATTTGCAACTCGAAACAGGGACTACGGATTAAGCGAAGATTGGCTAAGGACGAGGTGACGATGCGCGTGGGAAACGGTTCCAAAGTCGATGGATCGCAGTCGGCACGCTACCTCTACATCTACCTTCGGGATTAATATTAGACCTAAATAATTGTTATTTGGTGCCAGCGTTAAGCATGAACATTATTTCTGGATCTTGTTTGATGCGAGACGGTTATTCATTTAAATTAGAGAATAATGGTTGTTCTATTTATATGAGTAATATCTTTTATGGTCATGCACCCTTGAAGAGTGGTCTATTCTTATTGAATCTCGATAGTAGTAACACACATATTCATAATGTTGAAGCCAAAAGATGCAGAGTTGATAATGATAGTGCAACTTATTTGTGGCACTGCCGTTTAGGTCATATCGGTGTAAAGCGCATGAAGAAACTCCATACTGATGGACTTTTGGAATCACTTGATTATGAATCACTTGGTACTTGCGAACCGTGCCTCATGGGCAAGATGACTAAAACGCCGTTCTCCTGTACTATGGAGAGAGCAACAGATTTGTTGGAAATCATACATACAGATGTATGTGGTCCGATGAATATTGAGGCTCGTGGCGGATATCGTTATTTTCTCACCTTCACAGATGATTTAAGCAGATATGGGTATATCTACTTAATGAAACATAAGTCTGAAACGTTTGAAAAGTTCAAGGAATTTCAGAGTGAAGTTGAAAATCATCGTAACAAGAAAATAAAGTTTCTACGATCTGATCATGGAGGAGAATATTTGAGTTATGAGTTTGGTGTACATTTGAAAAATTGTGGAATAGTTTCGCAACTCACGCCACCCGGAACACCACAGCGTAATGGTGTGTCCGAACGTCGTAATCATACTTTACTAGATATGGTGCGATCTATGATGTCTCTTACTGATTTACCGCTATCGTTTTAGGGGTACGCTCTAGAGACGGCCGCATTCACGTTAAATAGGGCACCATCAAAATCCGTTGAGATGACGCCTTACGAACTGTGGTTTGGCAAGAAACCAAAGTTGTCGTTTCTGAAAGTTTGGGGCTGCGATGCTTATGTGAAAAAGCTTCAACCTGATAAGCTCGAACCCAAATCGGAGAAATGTGTCTTCATAGGATATCCAAAGGAGACTATTGGATACACCTTCTATCACAGATCCGAAGGCAAGACTTTTGTTGCTAAATTTGGAAACTTTCTAGAGAAGGAGTTTCTCTCGAAAGAAGTGAGTGGGAGGAAAGTAGAACTTGATGAGGTAACTGTACCTACTCCCTTATTGGAAAGTAGTACATCACAGAAAACTGTTTCTGTGACACCTACACCAGTTAGTGAGGAAGCTAATGATGATGATCATGAAACTTTAGAACAAGATACTACTGAACCTCGTAGATCAACCAGAGTAAGATCCGCACCAGAGTGGTACGGTAATCCCGTTCTGGAAGTCATGCTACTAGATCATGATGAACCTACGAACTATGAAGAAGCGATGGTGAACCCAGATTCCGCAAAGTGGCTTGAAGCCATGAAATCTGAGATGGGATCCATGTATGAGAACAAAGTATGGACTTTGGTTGACTTGCCCGATGATCGGCGAGCAATTGAAAATAAATGGATCTTCAAGAAGAAGACTGACGCTGGCGGTAATATTACTGTCTACAAAGCTCGACTTGTCGCAAAAGGTTTTCGGCAAGTTCAAGGGATTGACTACGATGAGACCTTCTCACCCGTAGCGATGCTTAAGTCTGTCTGAATCATGTTAGCAATTGCCGCATTTTATGATTATGAAATTTGGCAGATGGATGTCAAAACTGCATTCCTGAATGGATTTCTGGAAGAAGAGTTGTATATGATGCAACCAGAAGGTTTTGTCGATCCAAAGGGAGCTAACAAAGTGTGCAAGCTCCAGCGATCCATTTATGGACTGGTGCAAGCCTCTCGGAGTTGGAATAAACGTTTTGATAGTGTGATCAAAGCATTTGGTTTTATACAGACTTTTGGAGAAGCCTGTATTTACAAGAAAGTGAGTGGGAGCTCTGTAGCATTTCTGATATTATATGTGGATGACATATTACTAATTGGAAATGATGTAGAATTTCTGGATAGCTTAAAGGGATACTTGAATAAGAGTTTTCAATGAAAGACCTCGGTGAAGCTACTTACATATTAGGCATTAAGATCTATAGAGATAGATCAAAACGCTTAATTGGACTTTCACAAACCACATACCTTGACAAAGTTTTGAAGAAGTTCAAAATGGATCAAGCAAAGAAAGGGTTCTTGCCTGTGTTACAAGGTGTGAAGTTGAGTAAGACTCAATGCTCGACCACTGCAGAAGATAGAGAGAATATGAAAGATGTTCCCTATGCATCAGCCATAGGATCTATCATGTATGCAATGTTGTGTACCAGACTTGATGTGTGCCTTGCTATAAGTCTAGCAGGGAGGTACCAAAGTAATCCAGGAGTGGATCACTGGACAGCGGTCAAGAACATCCTGAAATACCTGAAAAGGACTAAGGATATGCTTCTCGTATATGGAGGTGACAAAGAGCTCATCGTAAAAGGTTACGTTGATGCAAGCTTTGACACTGATCCGGACGATTCTAAATCGCAAACCGGATACGTGTTTACATTAAACGATGGGGCTGTAAGTTGGTGCAGTTCTAAACAAAGCGTTGTAGCGGGATCTACATGTGAAGCGGAGTACATAGCTGCTTCGGAAGCAGCAAATGAAGGAGTCTGGATGAAGGAGTTCATATCCGATCTAGGTGTCATACCTAGTGCATCGGGTCCAATGAAAATCTTTTGTGACAATACTGGTGCAATTGCCTTGGCAAAGGAATCCAGATTTCACAAGAGAACCAAGCACATCAAGAGACGCTTCAATTCCATCCGGGATCTAGTCCAGGTGGGAGACATAGAGATTTGCAAGATACATACGGATCTGAATGTTGCAGACCCGTTGACTAAGCCTATTCCACGAGCAAAACATGATCAGCACCAAGGCTCCATGGGTGTGAGAATCATTACTGGGTAATCTAGATTATTGACTCTAGTGCAAGTGGGAGACTGAAGGAAATATGCCCTAGAGGCAATAATAAAGTTATTATTTATTTCCTTATATCATGATAAATGTTTATTATTCATGCTAAATTGTATTAACCGGAAACATAATACATGTGTGAATACATAGACAAACAAAGTGTCACTAGTATGCCTCTACTTGACTAGCTCGTTAATCAAAGATGGTTATGTTTCCTAACCATGAACAGTGAGTTGTTATTTGATTAACGGGATCACATCATTAAGTGAATGATCTGATTGACATGACCCATTCCATTAGCTTAGCACCCGATCGTTTAGTATGTTGCTATTGCTTTCTTCATGACTTATACATGTTCCTATAACTATGAGATTATGCAACTCCCGTTTACCGGAGGAACACTTTGGGTGCTACCAAACGTCACAACGTAACTGGGTGATTATAAAGGAGTACTACAGGTGTCTCCAAAGGTACATGTTGGGTTGGCGTGTTTTGAGATTAGGTTTTGTCACTCCGATTGTCGGAGAGGTATCTCTGGGCCCTCTCGGTAATGCACATCACTTAAGCCTTGCAAGCATTGCAACTAATAAGTTAGTTGCGGGATGATGTATTACAGAACGAGTAAAGAGACTTGCCGGCAACGAGATTGAACTAGGTATTGGAATACCGACGGTCGAATCTCGGGCAAGTAACATACCGATGACAAAGGGAACGACGTATATTGTTATGCGGTCTGACCGATAAAGATCTTTGTAGAATATGTAGGAGCCAATATGGGCATCCAGGTCCCGCTATTGGTTATTGACCGGAGACGTGTCTCGGTCATGTCTACATTGTTCTCGAACCCATAGGGTCCGCACGCTTAAGGTTACGATGACAGTTATATTATGAGTTTATACATTTTGATGTACCGAAGGTTGTTCGGAGTCCCGGATGTGATCACGGACATGACGAGGAGTCTCGAAATAGTCGAGACATAAAGATTGATATATTGGAAGCCTATGTTTGGATATCGGAAGTGTTCCGGGTGAAATCGGGATTTTACCGGAGTACCGGGAGGTTACCGGAACCCCCCGGGAGCTATATGGGCCATGATGGGCCTTAGTGGAAAAGAGAAGAGGCAGCCCCTCATGGGCCGCGCGCCCCTCCCCTCCCTTGGTCCGAATAGGACATGGAGAGGGGGCTGACCCCTCTCTCTCTTTTCCCCCCTCCGCGAATCCTATTCCAACTAGGATTGGGGGGGGGATCCTACTCCCAGAGGGAGTAGGACTCTCCTGGCGCGCCCTCCTTGGCCGGCCAGCCTCCCCCCTTTAGTCCTTTATATACGGAGGCAGGGGCACCCCAGAGACACACAAGTTGATCCACGTGATCTTTTCCTTAGCCGTGTGCGGCGCCTCCAGCCACCATAGTCCTCGATAATATTGTAGCGGAGTTTAGGCGAAGCCCTGCTGCAGTAGTACATCAAGATCGTCACCACGCCGTCGTGCTGACGGAACTCTTCCCCGACACTTTGCTGGATCAGAGTCCGGGGATCGTCATCGAGCTGAACGTGTGCTAAAACTCGGAGGTGCCGTAGTTTCTGTGCTTGATCGGTCGGGCCGTGAAGACGTACGACTACATCAACCAAACGCTTCCGTTGTCGATTTACTAGGTATGTAGATCACACTCCCCCCTCTCGTTGCTATGCATCACATGATCTTGCGTGTGCGTAGGAATTTTTTTGAAATTACTACGTTTCCCAACACCAAGTATTTGGCGGATAAGAAGGATGGCAAAGTGAAAGGTATATTTGATATACATGTTATTGATGTGTACTGATAACCCACAAGTATAGGGGATCGCAACAGTTTTCGAGGGTAGAGTATTCAACCCAACTTTATTGATTCGACACAAGGGGAGCCAAAGAATATTCTCAAGTATTAGCAGCTGAGTTGTCAATTCAACCACACCTGGAAACTTAGTATCTGCAGCAAAGTGTTTAGTAGCAAAGTAATATGATAGTAGTGGTAACAGTAGCAAAAGGTAACAATAGCAAAAGTAATGTTTTTGGTATTTTGTAGTGATCATAACAATAGCAACGGAAAATTAAATAAGCGAAGAACAATATATGGAAAGCTCGTAGGCAATGGATCGGTGATAGAGAATTATGCTGGATGTGGTTCGTCATGTAACACTCATAACCTAGGGTGACACAGAACTAGCTCCAATTCATCAATGTAATGTAGGCATGTATTCCGAACATAGTCATACGTGCTTATGGAAAAGAACTTGCATGACATCTTTTGTCCTACCCTCCCGTGGCAGCGGGGTCCTAGCGGAAACTAAGGGATATTAAGGCCTCCTTTTAATAGAGTACAGGACCAAAGCATTAACACATAGTGAATACATGAACTCCTCAAACTACGGTCATCACCGGAAGTGGTCCCGATTATTGTCACTTCGGGGTTGCCGGATCATAACACATAGTAGGTGACTATAGACTTGCAAGATAGGATCAAGAACTCTCATATATTCATGAAAACATAATAGGTTCAGATCTGAAATCATGGCACTCGGGCCCTAGTGACAAGCATTAAGCATAGCAAAGTCATAGCAACATCAATCTCAGAACATAGTTGATACTAGGGATCAAACCCTGACAAAACTAACTCGATTACATGATGAATCTCATCCAACCCATCACCATCCAGCAAGCCTACGATGGAATTACTCACGCACGGCGGTGAGCATCATTAAATTGGTGATGGAGGATGGTTGATGATGACGATGGCGACGGATTCCCCTCCCCGGAGCCCCGAACGGACTCCAGATCAGCCCTCCCGGGAGAGTTTAGGGCTTGGCGGCGGCTCCGTATCGTAAAACGCGATGAATCTTTCTTGATTTTTTTCTCTCCGAAAACGAATATATAGAGTTGGAGTTGAGGTCGGAGGATCTCCAGGGGGCCCATGAGGTAGGGGGCGTGCCCAGGGGGCAGGCGCGTCCCCCACCCTCGTGGCTAGGGTGTGGGCCCCCTGGTCTTGATCTTTTGCCAGTATTTTTTATTATTTCCAAAAATAATCTCCGTGAAGTTTCAGGTCATTCCGAGAACTTTTGTTTCTGCACATAAATAACACCATGGCAATTCTGCTGAAAACAGCGTCAGTCCGGGTTAGTTCCATTCAAATCATGCAAGTTAGAGTCCAAAACAAGGGCAAAAGTGTTTGGAAAAGTAGATACGACGGAGACGTATCATGTACCTTACTAATGCTCGTAGTAGCGCCTGGGTATTTGATACTGGTTCTGTTGCTCATATTTGCAACTCGAAATAGGGGCTATGGATTAAACGAAGATTGGTTAAGGACGAGGTGACGATGCGCGTGGGAAATGGTTCCAAAGTCGATGTGATCGTCGTCGGCATGCTACCTCTACATCTACCGTTGGGATTAGTTTTATACCTAAATAATTGTTATTTGGTGCCAGCGTTGAGCATGAACATTATATCTGGATCTTATTTGAAGCGAGATTATTCATTTAAATTAGAGAATAATGGTTGTTCTATTTAAATGATTAATATCTTTTATGGTCATGCACCCTTGATGAGTGGTCTATTTTTGTTGAATCTCAATTCTAGTGATACACATATTCATAATACTGAAGCTGTGACGCCCAGATAATTAAGCTACAGTGAATCTCTGCTAATGATGCCACGTCACTACGATTACTGTTATTATTCTCGCAATGGTTCAAAAACAATTCAAAATTTTAAATAACAAGTCAAATTCTTATTTCTTCAAACTGTCAAATAAAAATGTTCGAGGGTTTACAAATATTCCACTAAGTATTTAACATGTAGGAACCAACATTAAAATGGATTTTTAAATTGCCCCTAGGAATAATTAATGTGGACAAGCAACACTTATTATGCCCATTTAAATATAAACCTATTTTCAAACATTTTCCAAATAACCTCAAACTTTTTAGACAACACCAAAATATCAGCAGGTAATGTTATGGGAAGTTTCAACTTTAACTAAAATCGTTTAGTATCTAGGCTAAATACAAAATAGTGGCTAAAATAGAATGTGGAAATATATAAAAACTAAATTACTCTTTGGACTCACGGCCTACTAGCTACAGGAACCAGCCCAGCCCAACTTGGGCCATCCCCAATCTCGCTACTGGAGGAGGCGGGGGGATCATGGCGGCCATCCACCGGCATGGCCGTGCCATGCCATGTGTGGCGGCCATCCAGCACACCCTGGTGCCCTACAAAAAACCGCGGCACCCCTCGACCGAAACCCTAGCTCCTAATTCTATCTCCCCTTTCCTCGTTCGATCTAGAACTCGCATCCGAACGTAGCCGTCACCGCTTCGCCGTCGTCGTCGTAGCCACTGCCATCCCCGCCGGCTGAAACTTCGCCAGGAGACGCGTCTGCCTCGTCTACTTCGACTACGGCCACCAGATCGAGTTGGGGCGCTGTCAAGCTTCGGGATCGACGGTTTCTTCCCACTTCAGTCGCCGGAGTTCCTCACCGAATCCACTGCCTCTGCTGCTCCTAAGTCGCTCACCGAGCCATCTTGTGCTCCGCGGTGAGCTCCTCGATGTTTCCCTTATGCTAGTAGCTCGATCCTGCGTCCATAGCTAGTTGTTCTTGTCGCCGCGCCCATCCGCCCCTTGCTGTAGCTCCGCCTGACCGCGCATGCCCCGTCATAGTCCTCCGCTCGCGCCGCCCATTCTCCCACCGGTGGCCGCGGTCGTCGTGCTCACTAGGGCCGCGCACGCGTCCCGCGCGCCGTCGCCGTGGCCGCCCTCCGCTGCTGCCGTTCCATGCGTGCACGCATGCACCGGCCGCCGCCGCCGGCTGTTGTTGTCACCGCCAGCTATAGTCGCCGCTGCTTCTGGCCGCGGCCCACGCCCTTCCGCCGCTGCCTCTCGTGCGCGTCTCAGCTGCCCGTTGCCATCGCCACTGTTTCTGCTTGTGACGTGTAACACCCCGGTGTAATGATGCTACAGTAACCCCTGGGGTTAAGTTAATATTTTTGCTAAACATGTGCCTGATCATTATTGTCTCATGTTCTTTCAAATTCCAGTTGAATTCAAATTCAACTTCTGCATGAAATTCAAAATGCTCAGACATGAAAACAAAAATGTTCATCATGTGCCAAATATTCCACAACTAATATTGGTGGTGAACCAACATTTTTGCAAAGGGTTTAAGTGGCATAAACTACTTAAAATAGTGACCTAAGCAATAAATTAAATTCCTTTTTAATTTATAAAATTGGCATTCTTTTTCTAAAGTCTCACAAATATTTTGTGGCAGTGCAATATACTTCTTTGAGATTATTTTGGCCAATGGCATAATTTTTTCTCACTTTTTATTGGCTAAAAAAATAGAAGTGCAAAAGGGGGAAGGAAGAAGGAAAAGTGAACCCTCCTGCCCCTGGGCCAAAGGCCACAGAGACAGGCCCAGCCGGCCAGGCCCAGCTCGCCGCCCCGGTCGTCTCCCCCACTGTTCCCCCAGTGCGCATCGCTACAGGAGGCTGGTCGCCGCCGAACCACCTCGCCAGCGATGAACCCCACGAGAGGATAAGTCCTCCATGCCCCTGGACGCCTCGAGTCCTCCCCCTCACCTACCGCCACTCCCTCCTCTCCATCCCCCTGCCTCTCCCTCTCCCCCAGATCCTCTTCTCTCCCCCCTCATCGAACGCCATCACCGCCGCGGCTCCGTCGTTTCCCCGGATACCAGCAGCCCCATGATTGCTGACTGCAACGGCAAGCTCCGCCAGCGTCCTTCCCTTCCCCTGTTGCGTTCGGTTGAAGTCGGGGAACCCCGTAGCTGCCGCGTCGTCATCGTCCTCTTCTCCAGCCGAGCGGAATCGCCGCCGTCCTCCGTCGCCACCGCGGTGACCGGCACCGCTCTGGTCGCTTGCGTTGTCCAGGAGAGCCACCTCGTTCTCCCGTTCGACTGGAGCCTTCAGGTGGAGCCGGGGACCTCTATAGCTACCGAGCGCCGCCGCCCCCCCTTCCGCGTCTGTCGTCGGCCACCTTCGTCATCTCCGGCGAACCCTGCAGCTCCTAAGCCTCTCGTCGGGCCTTCGTGTGCCCCCCCCCCCGGTGAGCTTTGCACCTCCTCCCCCTCTCCGTTAGCTCTCTCTTGCCCCGTAGCCACCGTCGTTTGCGTGGCCGAACCCATTGCCGCCTAGCTCATCGTCGACGCGGACCCGGTGACCTTTTGGTCCCGCCAACATGTCCAACAAGCTCCATGCGCCGTGTAGACCTCGCCCAGCTCCTTAGTTTGCCAAAACACGCACCGCAACGCTGGTTCCGTCGCCGCCCGAACCTCGCCTCCGCCACCCCTCGTCGCCGGCGCCGTTCCCGGCCAACTCCGGCGAAGCAAACACCACTGTTCGACTCGCGGGCGAGGACTCGTCCGAACGCAGCCAACCGCGCGGCAAATGGTGCCCTGTAGCGCCTTTCCGGGCTGCTCCGCCGTGCGGCGCCATGCTTTGGGTCACCGGAGCAGCTCGGGCGACGCGTCCAACGTGGCGCCAGCGTGGCCGTGGCCCCCACGCGTTGGGCCACTTACCGCTGGGCCCCGCGGGCCCAGTTGACCAAGTCAACTGCCCATGTGGCAGCTCTGGCTCGCTGACATGTGGGTCTCGTGAGTAAAACGTTTAAAAAAGAAAACGATTAATTAAAACGTTAGTTAAAATAGTTAGTTAACTAGTACTAACTAGTTACTGACTGCTGGGGCCCATGCCCCCTAACTAACCATGTTAGTTTAGTTAAGCCTCTGTTAGACAGAGAGGCTGAAAGGTTGGTCCCACCTGTCAGTTTGACTGGTCAGCAGAGCTGACGCAGTGCTGGCGTCACTGCTGACGCAATAAACCTTTTCTACTTTTAAAATAATTCAGAAATTGGTCTAAACTTTGAAAATCCATAACTTTTAAACCGTACCTCGGATGAAAATGTTTTCTACATGAAAGTTGCTCAGAAAAATCCAAAAAATCTAAATACGCGGTCCTTTCATCAATCACATGCCCCTAGCATGCTTAACATGGAACCATTCCCCTCTCTTTCATCTGTTGGAATCCGCCTAACGCCGGGAATTCATCCTCGGATGTTTATCCCCTCCGTCTGCAACGTGTAGTACTATGTTAGGGCAACCCTAGCTCTACCCGTCGTCATGTTATGCCTTGTGATGCATTGATTGCTTTGTATTTACTGTTTCTTCCCCCTCTTCTCTCCGGTAGACCCCGAGATCGATGATGCCGCTATGATCGACTACGTCACTGATGACCCCTCCTTCTTGTCTGAGCAACTAGGCAAGCAAATCCCCCTTGAGCATTCTGATATCGCCCATTTCTTTCCCTCTTATGCTTGCATTAGAACTGCTACTGCTTTATGTATGATCCTACTCTGATGCATAGCCTGTTTTTGTTACCTGCTTTCATACCTTACCTGCTTATCCTAAACTACTTAGTATAGGTTGGTTAGTGATCCATCAGTGACCCCACCTTGTCCCAGTTACCTCACTTTATGTTCGATGACTCGATCAACGTGATCGACGTCCAGGCCTCGACACCGCACATCGACCCCCTAGTTGTACAACTCTGTAGAGTTACCATCGAGTGCCGAGGGTGGAACCTCTTACATCACTCTTGATGAGACCTCTGTAGTGTAGCTATCCGGCTGTGGTCATCGAGGGTGATTTCCTCCTTAACCACTTCCGATACGGCTCTATCGTGCAACCCTCAAGCGTGAACCTCGAGGGTGGATCCTCTTACGTTCACCTTGATGATAACATCGAGTGGAATTCACCGGGCGTGATTCCTCGGGTTTTCCCCTTGGTGTTAGACACACAGTTACTATGGTTACTATGACTTTACACTGAGCCATGTTACTAAAGACGGGTCGGCCCTGAGGGGTACCCGTGCGAGCTTAATAGCGAGTGATGTGGAGTCGGGTTGGCCTGGAAGGTGCCCGCGAGATACTTACGAGGCGTGGCCGGGCATTCTTAGCCCTTGCCGCAAGTACTCGACACGGGGCGACGGGGTCACATCGATCGTGAGTCTCTGCTCGTTACCGCGCGTTCCTAATCCACTACGATTTGGATATTTGATCCGAGGGGCCTCTGGCCTGATAGCACTAACCATCACGTGGGCATTGTATGGGCGTTCTGCGTCGTATACATCAGTCGAAGCTTAATAGACGTCAGTGACTGAGCGGCGCACGCCGGGTTGGACTGCGTAAGCTCCTGCCTTGTTGAAGGAGGTAGCTAGGTCTTCTCGCCGGCTGCCCACGCAACGTGCAGGAGTTCCCGGGGAGATGGCCCATGACCCCTGGGGGCATAGGTTTAGTCCAGCGTGCTGACCTCTCTATTAAGCCTAGGTCGGGTTGCGGCGTATTGTTTGGACGAGGTCGGGCATGACCCAGGAAAGTGTGTCCGGCCGGAGTTAATCGAGCGTGGTTGGTAAGTTGGTGCACCCCTGCAGGGAAGAAAACATCTATCGATAGCCTGTCCTATGGTAACGAACACTTGGAGTTGTATCCCGATCGATACAACTAGAACTGGATACTTGAGATGAGAAATGGTTATGAGACATGATTATGATGAATGGATAGTATGGCCCTGGGATTGCTTTCTCGCAGGGAGTCAAGAAAGGATCTCTGGCCGAGGTTGATAACTCTACTACTCTACATTGTGTTGGTCTGTACTCTTCTATATGCTGCAAGATGCTTGAAGATGCTTGAAGATGCTAGTCTTCGATAGGCTAGCCTTTCCCCTTTTTCTGGCATTATGCAGTTTAGTCCACACATACAACCCATTCGTTTGATATAGATGCATACTTAGTTTAGATCTGATGTAAGTCTTACGAGTACTTTGGATGAGTACTCACGGCTGCTTTGCTACCTCTTTTCCCCCATACCCGATTGTTGCGACCAGATGACGGATCCCAGGAGCCAGACGACACCACTGAAGACTACTGCTACCCCGAGGGTTCCTACTACTACGTGACGGCCGCTGACGACTTGGAGTAGTTAGGAGGCTCCCAGGCAGGAGGCCTTGCCTTTTCGATCGTTGTTGCTTTTGTGCTAGCCTTCTTAAGGCAAACTTGTTTAACTTATGTCTGTACTCAGATATTGTTGCTTCCGCCGACTCTTGTGTATTCGAGCTTATGTATTCGAGCCCTCGAGGCCCCTGGCTTGTAATATAAAGCTTGTATTATTTTAATTTGTGTCTGGAGTTGTGTTGTGATATCTTCCTATGAGTCCTTGATCTTGATCGTACACATCTGCGTGTATGATTAGTGTACGATTGAATCGAGGGCGTCACAAGTTGGTATCAGAGCCGACTGCCTGTAAGTAGCCCCCTTTCCAACTCCTTGGCTGAAGTCGAGTCTAGTCACTGAAAAACTGTTACTAACATTGGCTGTGTGACTTACGGGCCCACGTCGCCTTATGGGTGGTATTAGGATCATTTATTCCTCGTCTATACTCTGGGACTCTAATCTCTCTTCTATTCGGGTCAAAATGGTTTTACTAACTCTAACATTAGGATCCCGTGACCACATTCACCCCAAAGCTGGATAAGCCATAGTTTTTTCCTTAGAATAGAATTCTGGATAGTACACACACTGTCGTGATGACAACGAAGTGGTATCCATCGTACATCTTTCATTATGCATGTTTCATCATGAAGGATCCCTTGTTTTTGCAAATTCTCAATGCTGAAGTACCCCCTGTTACTTGTTAGCAGGATGGTTAGACCCGCTGGTCGTGGCCATGGTGCTAACGATCCACCACCGCCTGAATTCTTTGCTGGAATGATGCAACAATTTGAGCTGAACCGCCAGTTCATGGAAGGAATGATGGCTCAGTTTCCTCATCCGAACATGAATCAACAGCCAACCCCAGTAACTCTGCAGGACTTCTTGCACCTCAACCCAACTATTTACCGCAGCTCAACTCAACCCCTTGATGCTGATGACTGGCTCCGCGACATCGCATATGAAATGGAGTCTGCTAGTGTGGCCCCTGCTAGCTATGTCACCTTTGCATATTTCTTCTTGAAGGGTCCCGCTGCTCAATGGTGGGACAGCCACATGCGTACCCTGCCTACTGGAACGGTCATCACTTGGCCGGATTTCCAAGCTGCTTTCCGTGCCCGCTTCATTCCTCAAGGAATCATGGACAGGAAGAAGCGAGATTTCCGCAACCTCACCCAAGGCAACAATACTGTAGATGCTTATCGGCGGGAATTTCTGGACTTGTCTCGTTATGCTGAAGAAGACATTGCAACTGATGCTCATAGGCAAGAAAAGTTCCGTGATGGACTTCACCCTGATATTAAGCTAGCGCTGCTCGCTCATGACTTTGCCGACTTCGCCACCTTGGTGAACAAGGCTATTCAGGTTGAGACTGGTCTTCAGGAACACCAGGGATCCCTTAGGCGCAGCCATGACGCTGGCTCATCTTCGGGCCCATCAGTGCAGAAGCGTCGGATATGGATTCCCCACAACATGTATCGTCCAGCTGCACCTGCACCAAGACATACATATGCCGCACCTCGTCTGCCTCCTCCACCGCAGAGGCAGCCCCTTCGGGCTGTACCACCCCAAGCTTCTGCTCACAATCCCAATGATGGTATGTGCTTCAAGTGTGGCCTTCCGGGCCATCGTTCCAGGAACTGCCCTCAGAATCAGAACCAGCTGGCTTTGCCTTCAACTCGCCGTAACAACCAGCCCCACAACAACAATGCCAGACCTTATGGTCGTGGTCAGGCTAATCATGTTGATCTGAATGAAGCTCAAGACCAGCCTGCTACTGTGATGGGTACTCTCCTTGTTAATTCAGTACCAGCATCTGTTTTATTTTTCGGGAGCATCGCATTCATTCATGTCAGAAAATTTTGCATATGCACACGACATTCGATGCGAGCCCATGAACACTCCGATAGTGGTACGCACCCCTGCGGGTCAGTGTCGAACTACCATGATTGGTCGCGACGTCCCCGTTGAAATTGAAGGGTTGGAATTTCATGTTTCTCCCATTATTCTGCAGTCTTCCAACATTGACCTCATTCTGGGAATGGAATTGTTGAAAGCACATACTGCCTCTATCGTTTGTGCCACCAAAGTCGTTCATCTCCTACATCCTTCCGATGAGATAGTAAGCTACCATGCTCAGATTGTTCAAAACGCTGAAGCACGACTTTATGCTTTGAATGCGTTGAACTCGGCACCTCTTGAGGGAATTGAAAAGATTCCAGTTGTTCGCGACTTCCTAGATGTGTTTCCAGAAGAACTTCCAGGAATACCTCCTGCCCGGGCAGTCGAGTTCGTCATCAACTTGAAACCAGGCACCGTTCCTATTGCCAAACGACCCTACAAGATGCCGCATCACGAACTCCTTGAACTTAAGGAGGAAATCGACAAATCTCTTCGCAGTGGTTTCATTCGTCCCAGTTCCTCTACTTGGGGAGCACCTTCTCTCTTTGTAAAGAAGAAGGATGGAACGAACCGTTTGGTCCAAGACTATCGTCCTATCAACCAAGCTACAATTCAGAACAAATATCCGCTTCCTCGGATCAATGATCTGTATGATCAACTGGCTGGTCCATCAATATTCTCTAAACTCGACTTGAGGTTGGGTTACCACCAGATCCGTGTTCGTGAAGAGGATATTCCAAAGACCGCATTCGTCACTCGTTATGGTTCTTACGAGTACACCGTCATGTCTTTTGGCTTGACCAATGCTCCAGCCACTTTCTCTCGTCTGATGAACTACATATTCATGGATTACCTCGACAAGTTCATCATAGTCTATCTGGATGATATTCTGGTATATTCGAAGAACAAAGAAGAACATGCTGAACATCTTTGACTTGTTCTAGAGAAGCTTCGAGAACATCAACTTTATGCCAAGTATTCGAAGTGCGAATGCTGGCTTCCTGAAGTCACCTACCTTGGTCATGTCATCTCCAAGGATGGTATTGCCATCAACCAAGAGCGCGTTCAGGCTATTCTTGACTGGACCCCTCCGAAGACTGTCAAGCGAGTCAGAAGCTTTCTCGGTCTTGCCAGCTATTGTCGTCGCTTTATCGAGAACTTCTCCAAGATTGCCAAGCCACCGACCAATCTGCTTCACAAAGGCGTTAAGTTCGATTGGACAGACAAATGTCAGGAAAGTTTCCAGGCACTCAAAGACAAGCTAACATCTGCCCTAGTGCTTGCTCCCCCTGATTCTCGCAAGGACTTTGTCATCTATTGCGACGCTTCACGTCAAGGATTAGGCTGTGTCCTAATGCAAGAGCGCAGAGTGATTGCTTATGCCTCTCGTCAAGTGCGTTCTCATGAAGAGAACTACCCAGTTCATGACCTTGAGCTTGCTGCGGTTATCTATGCACTGAAGCTATGGCGACAGTACCTTCTCGGTAATCGTTGTGAGATCTTCACTGATCATCAGAGTCTGAAGTACTTGTTTACTCAGCCAGATCTAAACCTCCATCAACAGCGATGGATGGAAGCTATTGCTGACTTCAACTGCGGTATATCCTATACCCCTGGTAAGGCTAATGTAATGGCCGATGCCCTGAGCTGTAAGTCTTATTGCAACAATCACATGGTCTTCAAAGCTCAACCCCGCCTTTATGAAGAGCTATGCAAGCTGAACCTTCAACTAGTTCCACAAGGTTCTCTGAATAACCTTGTCCTGGAACCAACTCTGCTGAAAGCAATTAAGTCTGCTCAAACCAAAGATGCTCACGTGGATTTGATGAAAAAGGATCTTGCCTTAGAGAAATCCCGAGATTTCTCGCTTGCTGGAGATGGGACCTTATACTTCATAGATCGCATTGTCGTACCCCGATTTGAGCTTATGACAGAGAAGGTGATGAAAGAAGCACATGACACCCCTCTCTCTATTCATCCGGGAAGTACCAAGATGTACTTAGACATTCGTCGGAAGTATTGGTGGTCCAATATGAAGCAAGACATTGCTCGATATATTGAAGAATGTGACGTTTGTCGTCGCGGCAAAGCAGAACATCAGAAACTGGCTGGACTTCGACAACCGCTTCCGATTCCTGAATGGAAGTGGGATAAGATCCAAATGGACTTCGTCACTGGCCTTCCCAAGTCTCAGAAAGGCAACGATGCAATATTTGTCGTCATCGACCAATTCTCGAAGGTTGCTCACTTTCTGCCAGTCAAGGAGACTATGACTGCTAGTCAATTAGCAAACATGTATATCTCCAGAATTGTGTCACTCCACGGCATTCCGAAGGAGATCAGTTCAGACCGTGGCAGTATATTCACTTCAAAGTTCTGGGATAGTTTCCAAGAGGCAATGGGAACTCATATTACATGGAGCACTGCTTATCATCCCCAATCCCAAGGCCAAGTCGAGCGAGTCAATCAAATTCTTGAAAACATGCTTCGAGCTTGTGTTATTTCTTTCGGTAAGAAGTGGGAAGAATCTCTCCCTTATGTGGAGTTCTCTTATAACAATAGCTATCAAGCCAGCTTGAAAATGGCACCCTTTGAAGTGCTTTATGGACGCAGGTGTCAAACCCCTCTGAATTGGTCAGAAACTGGGGAACGGACGCTCATTGGTCCAGACATTATTCAACAAGCTGAAGAGCAGGTTCGCATTATCCAGGATAATCTCAAGGCGGCCCAGTCCCGCCAGAAGAGCAACTATGACCGAAAACACTGGGGTTCAACTTATCAACCTGGTCAACAAGCTTATCTGCGGGTCACTCCTTTGAGAGGCACTCATCGGTTCGGAGTCAAGGGCAAGCTAGCTCCGTGCTACATTGGTCCTTTCCGCATTCTGACCCGTCGTGGACTGGTGGCTTATCAATTGGAGTTGCCACCTCAGTTCTCTCATGTTCATGATGTCTTCCACGTGTCGCAACTTCGTCGATGCTTCAAGGATCCGGAACATGAAGCGGATCCGGAATTGATTGAAGTTCAAGATGATCTCACATACAAGGAGCATCCGATCTGCATTCTTGAAGAAGCTGAATGTCGAACACGCCAGAAGGTTACAAAGTTCCTCAAGGTGCAATGGTCAAATCATTCTAAGGATGAAGCCACTTGGGAACGCGAGGATAACCTCCGTGCCGAATACCCCGACATGTTCCCTTCTACCTCTTAATTCTCGGGACGAGAATTTCTTTTAGAGGAGGAGAGTTGTAACACCCTGGTGTAATGATGCTACAGTAACCCCTGGGGTTAAGTTAATCTTTTTGCTAAACATGTGCCTGATCATTATTGTCTCATGTTCTTTCAAATTCCAGTTGAATTCAAATTCAAATTCTGTGTGAAATTCAAAATGCTCAGACATGAAAACAAAAATGTTCATCATGTGCCAAATATTCCACAACTAATATTGGTGGTGAACCAACATTTTTGCAAAGGGTTTAAGTGGCCTAAACTACTTAAAATAGTGACCTAAGAAATAAATTAAATGCCTTTTTAATTTATAAAATTGGCATTCTTTTTCTAAAGTCTCACAAATATTTTGTGGCAGTGCAATATACTTCTTTGAGATTATTTTGGCCATTGGCATAATTTTTTCTCACTTTTTATTGGCTAAAAAGAAATAGAAGTGCAAAAGGGGGAAGGAAGAAGGAAAAGGGAACCCTCCTGCCCCTGGGCCAAAGGCCACAGAGACAGGCCCAGCCGGCCAGGCCCAGCTCGCCGCCCCGGTCGTCTCCCCCACTGTTCCCCCAGTGCGCGTCGCTACAGGAGGCTGGTCGCTGCCGAACTACCTCGCCGGCGATGAACCCCGCGAGAGGATAAGTCGTCCACGCCCCTGGACGCCTCGAGTCCTCCCCCTCACCTACCGCCTCTCCATCCCCTGCCTCTCCCTCTCCCCCAGATCCCCTTCTCTCCCCCTCACCGAACGCCATCGCCGCCGCGGCTCCGTCATTTTCCCGGCTACCAGCGGCCCCGTGATTGCTGACTGCAACGGCAAGCTCCGCCAGCATCCTCCCCTTCCCCTGTTGCGTTCGGTTGGAGTCGGGGAACCCCGTAGCTGCCGCGTCATCATCGTCCTCTTCTCCGGCCGAGCGGAATCGCTGCCGTCCTCCGTCGCCATCGAGGCGACCGGCACCGCTCTGGCCGCTCGTGTTGTCCAGGAGAGCCACCGTCGTCCTCCCGTTCGACTGGAGCATTCAGGTGGAGCCGGGGACCTCTACAGCTACCGAGCGCCGCCGCCCCCCTTCCGCGTCTGTCGCCGGCCACCTTCGTCGTCACCGGCGAACCCTGCAGCTCCTAAGCCTCTCGTCGGGCCTTCATGTGCCCTCCCGGTGAGCTTCACACCTCCTCCCCCTCTCCGCTAGCTCTCTCTCGCCCCGTAGCCACCGTCGTTTGCATGGCTGAACCCGTTGCCGCCTAGCTCGTCGCCGGCGCGGACCCGGTGACCTTTTGGTCCCGCCAACATGTCCAACAAGCTCCATGCGCCGTGTAGACCTCGCCCAGCTCCTTAGTTCGCCAAAACGCGCACCGCAACGCCGGTTCCGTCGCTGCCCGAACCTCGCCTCCACCACCCCTCGTCGCCGGTGCCGTTCCCGGCCAACTCCGGCGAAGCCAACACCACCGTTCGACTCGCGGGCGAGGACTCGTCCGAACGCAGCCAACCGCGCGGCAAATGGTGCCCTCTAGCACCTTTCCGGGCTGCTCCACCATGCGCCGCCATGCTTTGGGTCGCCGGAGCAGCTCCAGTGACGCGTCCGACGTGGCGCCAGCGTGGCCGTGGGCCCCACGCGTTGGGCCGCTGACCGCTGGGCCCCGCGTGCCCAGTTGACCAAGTCAACTGCCCACGTGGCAGCTCTGGCTCGCTGACATGTGGGTCCCGCGAGTAAAATGTTTAAAAAACAAACGATTAATTAAAACGTTAGTTAAATTAGTTAGTTAATTAGTACTAACTAGTCAGTGACTGCTGGGGCCCACGCCCCCTAACTAACCCTGTTTGTTTAGTTAAGCCTCTGTTAGACAGAGAGGCTGACAGGTTGGTCCCACATGTCAGAGCTGACGCAGTGCTGACGTCACTACTGACGCAATAAACCTTTTCTGCTTTTAAAATAATTCAGAAATTGGTTTAAACTTCGAAAATTCGTAACTTTTAAACCGTCGCTCGGATGAAAATGCTTTCTACATGAAAGTTGCTCAGAAAAATCCAACGAATCTAAATACGCGATCCTTTCCTCAATCACATGCCCCTAGCATGCTGAACATGGAACCATTCCCCTCTCTTTCATCTATCAGAATCCGCCTAACATCGGGAATTCATCCTCGGATGATTATCCCCTCCGTCCGCAACGTGTAGTACTACGTTAGGGAAACCCTAGCTCTGCTCGTCGTCATGTTATGCCTTGTGATGCATTGATTGCTCTATATTTACTGTTTCTTCCCCCTCTTCTCTCCGGTAGACCCCGAGACCGATGATGCCGCTGTGATCGACTATGTCACCGACGACCCCTCCTTCTTGTCTAAGCAACCAGGCAAGCAAACCCCCCTTGAGCATTCCGATATCGCCCATTTCTTTCCCTCTTATGCTTGCATTAGAACTACTACTGCTTTATGTACGATCCTACTCTGATGCATAGCCTGTTTTTGTTACCTGCTTTCATACCTTACCTGCTTATCCTAAACTGCTTAGTATAGGTTGGTTAGTGATCCATCAGTGACCCCACCTTGTCCCAGTTGCCTCGCGTTATGTTTGATGACTTGATCAACGTGATCGACGTCCAGGCCCCGACACCGCACATCACCCCCCTAGTTGTACAACTCTGCAGAGTTACCATCGAGTGCCGAGGGTGGAACCTCTTACATCACTCTTGATGAGACCTCTGTAGTGTAGCTATCCGGCCGTGGTCATTGAGGGTGATTTCCTCCTTAACCACTTCCGATACGGCTCTGTCGTGCAACCCCTCAAGCGTGAACCTCGAGGGTGGATCCTCTTATGTTCACCTTGATGATAACATCGAGTGGAATTCACCGGGGGTGATTCCTCAGGTTTTCCCCTTGGTGTTAGACACACAGTTACTATGGTTACTATGACTTTACACTGAGCCATGTTACTAAAGACGGGTCGGCCCTGAGGGGTACCCGCGCAAGCTTAATAGCGAGTGATGTGGAGTCGGGTTGACCTGGAAGGTGCCCGCGAGATACTTACGAGGCGTGGCCGGGCATTCTTAGCCCTTGCCGCAAGTACTCGACACGGGGCGACGGGGTCACATCGATCGTGAGTCTCTGCTCGTTACCGCGCGTTCCTAATCCACTACGATTTGGATATTTGATCCGAGGGGCCTCTGGCCTGATAGCACTAACCATCACGTGGGCATTGTATGGGCGTTCTGCGTCGTATACATCAGTCGAAGCTTAATAGACGTCAGTGACTGAGCGGCGCACGCCGGGTTGGACTGCGTAAGCTCCTGCCTTGTTGAAGGAGGTAGCTAGGTCTTCTCGCCGGCTGCCCACGCAACGTGCAGGAGTTCCCGGGGAGATGGCCCATGACCCCTGGGGCATAGGTTTAGTCCAGCGTGCTGACCTCTCTATTAAGCCTAGGTCGGGTTGCGGCGTATTGTTTGGACGAGGCCAGGCATGACCCAGGAAAGTGTGTCCGGCCGGAGTTAATCGAGCGTGGTTGGTAAGTTGGTGCACCCCTGCAGGGAAGAAAACATCTATCGATAGCCTGTCCTATGGTAACGAACACTTGGAGTTGTATCCCGATCGATACAACTAGAACTGGATACTTGAGATGAGAAATGGTTATGAGACATGATTATGATGAATGGATAGTATGGCTCTAGGATTGATTTCTCGGAGGGAGTCGAGAAAGGATCTCTAGCCGAGGTTGATAACTCTACTACTCTTCGTTGTGTTGGTCTGTACTCTTCTATATGCTGCAAGATGCTTGAAGATGCTAGTCTTCGATAGGCTAGCCTTTCCCCTTCTTTCTGGCATTCTGCAGTTTAGTCCACAGATACAACCCATTCGTTTGATATAGATGCATACTTAGTTTAGATCTGATGTAAGTCTTGCGAGTACTTTGGATGAGTACTCACGGCTGCTTTGCTACCTCTTTTCCCCCATACCCGATTGTTGCGACCAGATGACGGATCCCAGGAGCCAGACGACACCACTAAAGACTACTGCTACCCCGAGGGTGCCTACTACTACGTGACGGCCGCTGACGACTTGGAGTAGTTAGGAGGCTCCCAGGCAGGAGGCCTTGCCTTTTCGATCGTTGTTGCTTTTGTGCTAGCCTTCTTAAGGCAAACTTGTTTAACTTATGTCTGTACTCAGATATTGTTGCTTCCGCTGACTCTTGTGTATTCGAGCTTATGTATTCGAGCCCTCGAGACCCCTGGCTTGTAATATAAAGCTTGTATTATTTTAATTTGTGTCTAGAGTTGTGTTGTGATATCTTATCGTGAGTCCTTGATCTTGATCGTACACATTTGCGTGTATGACGCTGTCGGTGCTTTGCTTGATACTGCCTTGCTTGCTGTTGCGTTACTTGCTGCTGCTTGCTCTACCTGAAGTCCTTGTTGCTTGCTTTGCCTTATGCATCGCTGCTGCTACGGACTCTGTCCAAGAGGCCGGCCCTATTAGTGCTTAATTGGATTAGGTTAGGGGCTAATCTAATTAGCTAATCTAGTTAGACACTAACTGCCGGGCCCTGCTGTAATTAGTTCAACAAAATAACCTCTAGATTAGTTACAATGAATGACATGTGGGTCCCCTGTCCATTTTGTCCAGTCAAACTGTTGACTGGTTTGACCCAGTCCATGACATGTGGGTCCGGTTTGACCTTGCTGGCCAGTCAATAGTTCACTGGTCAACTACTGACTGGACTAGTTGACTAGGTCAACCCAGCCTTCTGGTCCCACATGTGAGCCACCATGGCTAGCTGCCGCTAAGTATAAAAAGTATTTTACTATTTAAATTCGTAATATAAATAAATTCAGAAAATTTAGAATATTGTTTAAACTTCAAAAATTAATAGAAAATAAATTGTAAGTCGGATGAAAATAATTTATATATGAAAGTTGCTCAGAACGACGAGACAAATCCGAATACGCATTCCATTCATCCACTGCATGTCCCTATCATAAAGAACTTGCAACCATCCCCCTCCGGTCCATCTGTCCGAAAACGCAAAACACCGGGAATACTTTCTCGGATGTTTTCCCCCCTTTGCCGGTATCACCTATCCCTGCGTTAGATCACCCCTAGCACCGCGTATTTCCATGTTATGCTTTGTGACGCTTTGATTGCTCTGTTATTTGTTGTGTTCCCCCTCCTTTACTTCTTTTCGGTAGATCCCGAGACTAACGGCGACCCCTAGTTCGACTAAAGTGTTGACGACCCTTCCTTCTTGCCAGAGCAACCAGGCAAGCCCCCCCCCTTGATCACCAGATATCGCCTATTCTTCTCTCTACTGCTTGCATTAGAGTAGTGTAGCATGTTACTGCTTTCCGTTAATCCTATCCTGATGCATAGCCTGTCTTTGCTACTACTATTCCATCAGTGGCCCTACATTCTTGTCCGTCTGCTATGCTATACTATCGGGCCGTGATCACTTGGGAGGTGATCATGGGTATATACTTATATACATAATATGTGATACATGTGGTGACTAAAGTCGGGTCGGCTCGTAGAGTACCCGCAAGTGATTCCAATGTGGGGGCTGAAGGGGCAGGTGGTTCCATCCCGGTAGAGGTGGGCCTGGGTTCCCGACGGCCCTCGACTGTTACTTTGTGGTGGAGCGACAGGGCAGGTTGAGACCACCTAGGTGAGAGGTGGGCCTAGCCCTGGTCGGCGTCCGCGATTACTTCAAAATAACACGCTTAACGAGATCTTGGTATTTGATCTGAGTCTGGTCATTGGCCTATACGCACTAACCAACTACGCGGGAATAGTTATGGGCACTCGATGTCATGGTATCAGCCGAAGCCTTCTTGATGTCAGCGACTGGGGGCGCGCGCCGGATTGGACTGGAAGGCCTGCTCTTGTATAAGGGAGGCTAGGTCTGCTCGTCGGCCACGTTCGCAACGTGCAGGTGTGCAATGGGCGATGGGCCCAAACCCCTGCGCCATAGGATTTAGACCAGCGTGCTGACCTCTCTGTTGTGCCTAGGTAGGTCTGCGACGTGTTGATCTTCCGAGGCCGGGCATGACCCAGGAAAGTGTGTCCGGCCAAAGGGGGTCGAGCGTGTTGGGAAATGTGGTGCACCCCTGCGGGGAAGTTTATCTATTCGAATAGCCGTGTCCCTCGGTAAAAGGATGACCCGGAGTTGTACATTGACCTTATGACAACTAGAACCGGATACTTAATAAAACACACCCTTTCAAGTGCCAGATACAACCCGGTGATCGCTCTCTAACAGGGCGACGAGGAGAGGATCGTCGGGTAGGATTATGCTATGCGATGATACTTGGTGAACTTACCATCTACTCTCTTCTACATGCTACAAGATGGAGGCTGCTAGAAGCGTAGTCTTCGACAGGACTAGCTATCCCCCTCTTATTCTGGCATTCTGCAGTTCAGTCCACATGTACTACCCCTTTCATTTGATACCAATGCATATGTAGTGTAGCTCCTTGCTTGCGAGTACTTTGGGTGAGTACTCACGGTTGTTTTGCTCCCCTTTTCCCCCTTTCTATACCCGATTGTTGCGACCAGACGATGGAGTCCATGAGCCAGATGCCACCATCGACGATGACTCCTAATACACTGGAGGTGCCTACTACTACGTGTAGGCCGCTGACGATGACCAGGAGTAGTGTAGGAGGATCCCAGGCAGGAGGCATGCGCCTCTTTCGATATGTATCCTAGTTTGTGCTAGCCTTCTTAAGGCAAACTTGTTTAACTTATGTCTATACTCAGATATTGTTGCTTCCACTGACTCGTCTATGATCGAGCTCTTGTATTCGAGCCCTCGAGGCCCCTGGCTTGTAATATGATGCTTGTATGACTTATTTTATTTGTAGAGTTGTGTTGTGATATCTTCTTGTGAGTCCCTGATCTTGATTGTACATGTTTGCATGTATGATTAGTGTATGGTCAAATCAGGGGCGTCACAAGTTGGTATCAGAGCCGACTGCCTGCAGGAATCCCCCTTCCACACTCCTTGGCCAAAGTTGAGTCCAGTCGATGAAAATTGTTTTACTAACTTGGTTGTGCGGCCCATGGGCCCACGTCGCCATTGGGTGGTATTAGGATCTTTTATTCCTCATCTATACTCTAGGACTTTGATCTCTCTTCTCTTCGGGTTAAAGATTTTGCTAACTCTAACATTAGGATCTCGTGATCACATCCACCCGGAGAGCCCCTTATTACAGATGATCACCTTCTGCACCCGAAGATTTCGAAGATACTCTTAGATGTTCTATCAAGACTTTGTGCCCGTTGCTTTTACAATTCCGTACCACCAAAATATCCCTATGGATAAATACATACACCCGTCGTTCTTACTTTTATTCCCAGTTGATCTTGTTATTACAATATACCCCGTACTTCTCTCTATTGCTCCGAGAAAACTTTGTGCTTACTGCGTTGTAGTTCCTTGTCGCCTGAATACACCTATAAATTAATACTCACACTTACCGAGGATTTTTTTTCTCCCCAGTTGTTCATGTGGCCACAAAAGTCTTCGAAATGCTATTCAATTTCCCGAAAATCCTCAGGAACCTATTGCTCTTGAACTTCTTGCTTGCCTGCATTATGATTAATCCCATAAGTCTGGTAATCTTATTGGCATTCATTGTCATTATAATTTTGAGTCTGTTGGTTCAATATGTTGTGAATGCTCGCAATCCTCAACCAGATCCTAGAAATCATCCTTCCGGCTCAGGCGTCATTTTGAACATGAGCTGGCCCTCGACCAATCAAGTTGTCGTCGAATGCACCTCTATGTCTATTCAACTTACTTATATCTTGATCAGAGCCTCTACTTCTGATCCCTTGATTTGGAAATGATAATTCCTTTACATTTGAGCTTTGGATTAGTCGGTTGTTTCTATAATCTGATCTCCTTGCATTCTTTCTCCCTCTGGTTGGGTACCGATGCTCACATCAGATCCCTTGTGGGCCATCGGATCCTTTCTTATATTTTATCCAACAACGTCCTTCATATTCAATCACTTTGGAAGTTCTTTCCCTGATACATAATGCCATTGGTAAATCATATCCCTTGATTTGGCCAACCATGCTCTGCTTTCGAGCTGGTGAGATTTACTATTGAAGCTTGTGGTATATGTTTCCATGATGCCTCGATGGGTTGAACCTATGCCTTCCTTAATATGTGTGAACTCGAAATTTTTCACGAGTCATACTCTTCTAGTATTTTTCTAGATAAAATTTCAACGCTGCAACTTCATCAAACGCGAGAAGTGAATGAAAGGTTATGCATTGGAGAAGTGGGAGTCGACCTTGGACTTTGTGCTCATGCCCATGGAAACAATGTAGATCCTATCATGGAAGCTTCTTGTAATAATAACTATTTCCCTGATATAAGTTCATCTGGTATCTATGCTTGGTCTTTTGCAACCGTGGTTCCAACCATGAATGTTCTCCTTTGATTCCATTTCTTGGACAAGATGAAGTACTTGTCTTCTACAGATCATTTCACGTGTCCACCCTCTACTCTGCTCTAGCGCCAAATATTACACTCTGGTATCTCGAGAATATCATGGAACTGCATAACTTCTTATGGGTTCTTCATCAAGTGCTACATTCTCACTAATTCCAATTGTTCACGGACTCTGAGTTATTAAACAATCAAAGACACCAATAACTGAATCGAGTACGCACTATGGTTCAACAACTCTTAGAAATCTTCTTTACTTACGAGTTTGTACCCGATCACGTCTTTCCTAGCCTGTTTGGCTATATCATTATTGTGATGATTTTAACTGTGCTACCAGGTCGTTATTCCCGGAGCACCACTTTCGACGATGAGCTATGCTTATGTCAATTTTCCTTGTCATATCATTTCACCTTGAACAGCAAGCTTGATTTCGAGTTTGTGTCGTACCCGTGGTTCCAATAACTTTTTGCCTCATTATTCCTTTGACTTGATGTCATCACCAATCGATTATATCTTCAGGTAATCTCTCGACAAATGTGTCATGATCAGCATCAACATCTGAGCTCTTCCAAGATATCAATCGAATTCCTGATGGGGATTACCATCCTTGCCCCTTGGTAATTTATGTTGTCATCGACTAGTTCCTTGCCTTGTTTCCAACACAAACTTGTTCATGTTGTGGTTGTACCTTGAGTTCCTGGCTATCCATCTTATCTTATGTCCTACCTTGGAATATTACCATCTTATACACCCAGAATGTTGTGAGAATTTCACCACCTCTTAAGAATTCTTGATACAAGTGATACATCTCGCCATATACATTCATTTCTTGGTCCCCGTGTTGTTTTTAACCGGAATACCGACAAATGGACTATGATGTGTACAATTCAAAACTTCTAGCAACCCTATTGCTTGTAAGTTAATGAACGATGATTTCATTCTTGGTGTATTGGTTATGAAATCACAATACTAACATTGATCATGCTACATAAGCCCATATTTTAGGTGCACCTTCCAACCAATGTTTAATTGTGGATGTTTTCCTCAAACATACTTCATTATCTACTTCGATATGTCCAATATTATTCCCTTGTTCACATAATTGTGGAAATCCATATTTTTGCAAACCTCGATGAATTGTCGCTGATTCCATCAGCCACCTCCTCATCCTCTCCTTGGTTAAATGATGAACTCTTGTTTCGAAACTCGCTTCCATAGTTCATTTCTCGAGAATCTTACAATGACATCTCGTCAATTTATGTTGCACCTTTTCTTCTGAGGCATCCTGAGTCTAAGGTATCTTGACAACAATCAGATCTGAATCTCGGTCAGAAATGATGGTTGTAACATATTTCCAAGAGTTATAACATTAATATTTGAACCAATAAGGTGATGTCATTCCTAGCACACCTGGCCAGAATACATATTGTTATAGTTTCCTTCTCAACAAGGTTGTCCATTCTTCCATGAGGAAATTGTAATACTTATTCTACAAGTTGTTCCTGATGAATCCTTTGTGTATCCATAGCCTAATCTTTTACCTGTTGACTATGTCAATGCTATCTCTAAGCATGTTTGTGGTACTCCAATTTTCAACAAGAACATTTGAAGCCCAATGCTAAATGGTTCCTGCTCAATTATCCAAACACCGATGTATGGGTAATGTCATGAAATTTCTCTCCACTTACCTAAAGAGTTTTCTACATTATATTATGTCATGGATATCATGCTTTGTTTATCCTTGGGAAGGATATACCCCTGAAATATGTGTTTAAACACATTTTTTCATCATTGTTCTATTTAATCTGATATTCACATTTTCCTTTCCATTGTCTTGTTTTAACCTTTCTCATGGTTTATACGATCTAAGTAGTAATGGTTCGTTGCTTATGTAAACACCCTGGTGTACAACCTTGTCAGTGAGACTATGTTACTATTGTTGATAACATTTTGGTAACCACTGATGGACGAGAACTTTGCCTATTGGTCCGCCTTGTTTCAACGAGCAGGAAAATGGTTCTCTTCGTCCCTCGCCCTTGTACCAACGATGCAGCCAACATAACTGACCGGTTATTCTCTGACATGCCTTGCTATCATGACCGTGGAAGATGTCAATGCCTTTCCTTCTTTTAATCCACATGGTGGGCCCATAACCCACAATTCCACATGATCGAAACTTGACTCTCTTGTACACCCCTTTTGCCAAAGTTATTCCTCGCGCTTGACTTTGTATGTAATTTATGGGCCACCTTCCTAGAGATGGTCTACTCTAGTATCAAATGCAATATTTGTCTCATTGCTCTGAAACCCCTTTCACCTTCCAATTAGGCATCGAACGATTGCCTGACCGCTCGAAACTTCTCATGGTACCTTCCTACTTTGCTCTCGAAATTTTCTTAAGTTTCAATTCGAGAGTTACTTTCTGTCACCTTCCCCGATGTTAGCTGCCAGGTAGTCAACCTTGCAGAGGTCTTCTTTCGGAATACCACCCCCTTATTCTTTTGGAAGTATGATGGGATCCCCGAATAAAGGATGACGACTTCATCATGATAACCAGAAGCAGAGAAATGAAGACATCGACGTATTGGATCAACCTCTTCGAGAAGAGCAACCAAGACCAAGAACACTCGCTATAATTTCGTGTCCAGAACCTGCCCCTTTACTCCGCCTCTTAAATCTCGGGATGAGATTTCTTGTAGTGGGGGAGAATTGTGACGCCTGGATAATTAAGCTACAGTGAATCTCTGCTAATGATGCCACGTCACTGCGATTACTATTATTAATCTCGAATGGTTCAAAAACAATTCAAAATTTTCAATAACAAGTCAAATTCGTATTTCTTCAAACTGTCAAATAAAAATGTTCGAGGGTTTACAAATATTCACTAAGTATTTAACATGTAGGAACCAACATTAAAATGGATTTTCAAATTGCCCCTAGGAATAATTAATGTGGACAAGCAACACTTATTATGCCCATTTAAATATAAACCTATTTTCAAATATTTTCCAAATAACCTCAAACTTTTTAGACAACACCAAAATATCAGCAGGTAATGTTGTGGGAAGTTTCAACTTTAACTAAAATCATTTAGTATCTAGGCTAAATACAAAATAGTGGCTAAAATAGAATGTGGAAATATATAAAAACTAAATTACTCTTTGGACTCACGTCCTACTAGCTACAGGAACCAGCCAGCCCAACTTGGGCCATCCCCAATCTCACTACAGGAGGAGGCGAGGGGATCGTGGCGGCCATCCACCGGCATGGCCGTGCCATGCTGTAACACCCATGATGCGGCTATATCTCCCACGTGTCGGAGCACGACTTAGAGGCATAACCGCATTGTAGGCGTGTCGCAAGAGGGGTAATCTTTACACATCCCATGTACTAAATAAGAAAGAGGTACAGAGTTGGCTTACAATCGCCACTTCACACAATACATAGGAATAGCATTACATCATCCAGAATACAACCAAGGTCCGACTACAGAACCAAAATAAAGAAAGACAACCCCTAATGCAAATAGATCCCCGATCGCCCCGACTGGGCTCCACTACTGATCAACTGGAAACGAAACAACACAACGAACACGATCTTCATCGAGCTCCCACTTGAGCTCAGTTGTGTCATCTGCACGGGCATCGTCGGCACCTGCAACTGGTTTTGGAAGTAATCTGTGAGTCACAGGGACTCAGCAATCTCACACCCTCGCGATCAAGACTATTTAAGCTTATGGGTAGGAAAAGGGGAGTGAGGTGGAGCTGCAGCAAGCACTAGCATATATGGTGGCTAACTTACGCAAATGAGAGCGAGAAGAGAAGCAAAGCACGGTCGTGAACTAGAAGTGATCAAGAAGTGATCCTGAAACTACTTACGTTCAAGCATAACACGAGACCGTGTTCACTTCCCGGACTCCGCCGGAAAGAGACCATCACGGCTACACACGCGGTTGATGCATTTTAGTTAAGTTAAGTGTCAAGTTTTCTACAACCGGATATTAACAAATTCCCATCTGCCCATAACCACGGGCACGGCTTCCGAAAGTTCAAAACCCTGCGGGGGTGTCCCAACTTAGCCCATCACAAGCTCTCACAGTCAACGAAGGATATTCCTTCTCACAGGAAGACCTGGTCAGACTCGGAATCCCGGTTACAAGACATTTCGACAATGGTAAAACAAGACCAGCAAGACCACCCGCTATGCCGACAAATCCTGATAGGAGCTGCACATATCTCGTTCTCAGGGCACACCGGATAAGCTAAGCGTACAGGAGCCGACGTAACCCATGTTGCCAAGGGATGGCCCTGCACGGTGCTCTAGTTTGGACCAACACTCAGAGGAGCACTGACCCGGGGGGTTTAAATAAAGATGACCCTTGAGTCTGCAGAACCCAAGGGAAAAGGCTTAGGTGGAAAATGGTAAAACCAAGGTCGGGCCATGCTGGAGGAGTTTTATTCAAGGCGAACTGTCAAGGGGTTCCCATTATAACCCAACCACGTGAGGAACGCAAAATCAAGGAACATAACACCGGTATGACGGAAACTAGGGCGGCAAGAGTGGAACAAAACACCAGGCATAAGGCCGAGCCTTCCACCCTTTACCAAGTATATAGATGCATTAATTAAATAAGAGCTATTGTGATATCCCAACAAATATCCATGTTCCAACATGGAACCAAACTCCAATCTTCACCTGCAACTAGAAACGCTATAAGAGGGGCTGAACAAAGCGGTAACATAGCCAAACAATGGTTTGCTAGGAAAGGTGGGTTAGAGGCTTCACATGGCAATATGGGAGGCATGATATAGCAAGTGGTAGGTATCGCAACATGGGCATAGCAATAGAGCGAGCAACTAGCAAGCAAAGATAGAAGTGATTTCGAGGGTATGGTCATCTTGCCTGAGATCCCACAAGGAAGAAGAACGGGTCCAAGAAGAAGACAAACGGAGGAAGTCGAACGAATTCTCCCAAACGCAATTTTAACGGAACTAGCCCGAAGAAGCAACACCGGAAAGAAGCAAACAACATAGTAAACAACCACCACATAATCATGGCATGATGCACAACCAAGTATGATGCATGTCCGGTTTAATGAAGCATGGCATGGCAAAGTGCAACAAACAAAACTACAAATTAAGTGGAGCTCAATATGCAACGGGTTGCATATTGACGGAACACCACATCAATTATTTAGTTCTCTCCCGGTTAGGTACTCAACAATATTAAAGGTTGGTTAACATGGCAAGAGGTGAAACATGAGTAAAATACACAGTTAGGCATTTTAAATGAGGCCGGAAACATCAAACAACAATTCTGGTAAATCCTCATGTGCAATTAGCAATTTTAATGCAAACAACAATTTAAACATTTTAAATGTTATTATCATGATGCGGATGACATGTTCAAGTTTATGCAATTATTTATTAAAAGGTGACAAGAGCATTATGAAGCATTTGTCACCGTGGTGGAAAGAAAGAGGGGTGCCACGGCAACGATAACGAAAACGGTGCCACGACAATGTTCCGGTTCCGGTAACTCGATTGAAATGACGGTGCAAAAGAGAGGGTGATGGGAGCATGTCATGCAAGGATGGTGGGGTGATCCCGGCAAACGGGTGTCCCACGAGACGACAGTATGGCAACGGGGAACATGCAAGAAAACATGTCGGGCATGGTGCAAACGCGAGCATTTCACACAACACACATGCGTTCATACACGGGCGTCGTCTCGATGGTTATACCTTCGAAGCGTGCGTTAACGGCGGGGTTCAAGTTCGATGCGGTGTAGGGGAAGTAGACGTTCTCGAGACGTTCGGTAGTGGAAGTAGGGGTACATGACGACGGTAGAGGTACTCGTGATCTTGGCGACAGTAGTCGTTCACGTTCTTAGTTGCACAATTTTCCATAGATGTTCGGGATCACGACGAGGGACTTGACGTCCATGAAGGCTTTGAGGGTCGACAGTAGTTGTTCTCGTATCATCGTGGAAGTATTCGTACTCGGCGATAGTGGTACTTGGCGTTTCGTTCGGTACTCGTTCGAGCATCCAAGGTCTTCGGCGCTACGGTAGTCGAACTTGACGAAAAACGGGTCTCCTCGGGGACTTGATGCATCCGAATTCTCCGAGTTTGTAGTAGTACTTGACAGGGGTGGTGCTTGTCGATCCGGGTCTTGAGACATACTAGGCATCGGTGCCTTCGAGGAACTCGGCGTGTCCAAAACATAGCGGATCAAGGTATCGGTTGCGGTCGTGTGAACGTTCAGTGAAGACGAACTTGCCGGTCTTGCCGAACTGAAGAGGTACTTGGCATTTTGCAAATTGATATCCAGGGTCAAACATGTAGTCATTCTTTGCGATGGAGTCGACCTTGACGTGTCCAGGGAACGCTCAGGTCGGTGGATGTTCTTGGTCTTGCGGTTCGGAAGCCGGTACAAAGAGTTGCGGTTCATGGCGCTGGTCAACGAGCAGGAGAGGCGGTGTTGAGGACGACGGGTCCGGGCGGCGAGGAGGCGCGCCATGGAGACTGGGCGCGTCGCGCGGCGCTGCACGGGAAGAGCGGCAGCAGGACGGAATGGCTACCCTCGCCCTTAGCGTGGAGCAAGGGAGGCGAAGCTCCTGGAGGCTGGAGGTGCCACGGACCTCGGACGCACGAGGAGGAGCAGGGAAAAGAGGTCGGGCGGGCGGCGTGCTTGGGACGGCTGGACCTCGCCGAATCAAAGAAGGAGCGGCGGCGTAGGAGAGTTCAAGCGGCTCCCTGGTGGATCCCAGCTAGGACAGGGCGCGGGAGGTTGGCGGCTGCGGCAGAACTCCTGCGCAGCGAGGCGGCGTGCAGAGCTTGGGGCGCGAGGGTGCAGGGTGGCGGCCTGCGGCGCTTGGCGGAGGAGGAGAAACTGCAGGGTTGTCGGGGTTTCAACGCGAGGAGGAGGCCATGGCAAGGAGGCGCGGTGGCGTGGTGGATCAAGGGCCGGCAACAAGGCAAGGCGACGCAGGGAGCCTGCGAGGGAGGAGATGGAGAAGAGCACAGGGAGATGGGCGCGTCTGCTGGCGCGTGCGGGGATGGAAGGAGCGGCGCGGGGACGGCAGGGGCGTGGTGCCTCGCTCCTCTCTCTGGCGAAGCAGGGAAGGAGTGGATCGAGGGAGAGGGCACTGTGAACGAATGGAGATGGAGATCGGGCCTCTCCTGGCGGCGCTGGTGGGAGGACGAGGGAAGGGATTGGGGATCAGGCTAGTTAGAATTATAGGTAGGTGGGCCGGGGGAGTGGGCCTTGGAGCCGGCCCAGTGGGAAAGGCGCTAGCTGGGCCTTGGCCAACTGGTGTGGCTTCTGGGCCCCCTCTCCCTTCCAAATTCTTTCCTTTCTTAATTTATTGTTTATATAAATAAACAACCAACAAAAGGGAAAATCCTGGGGTTTTTGGTTAGGAATCTGAGATATATAAATATATATATCTGGAACCCTGGATTTATGTAGGGTTTGAATAAATTGCTCTGGCATTTTTAGAAGGTAGAAAAATAATTAGAGTTTGAATTATTCTCAAACTTCAATCATTTTTGAACCTGACCAAAACAACTTCGAATGGGATGAAATCTGGCGGAGAGGGTGTAGGAAAGAGGCAAGATTTATAGGGAAAAGATGAACATTAATGGAGGAGGAAAAAGGTCGCTTGCAAAGACATGAAAGAAGAAGGAAGTGAGAGGTGATGATGCATGGGTATGGCTTGAGAGAGAGATGACAAGGAAAATATATGAAGTTAAGTCGGATACAAGAAGAGTTGAAGAGTAATGCAATTGTGTGATGGGTGATTCCAAGTTAATGGAATATTTACAATAGCTCCCTAATAATAGTAGGGGACTTTTATATGTTATAAAGAGAATTTCACCATGTGAACTCCATCGATTTAAATGGATCAAAGATCCATGCCATTTATTTAGTTGAGTAAAGAAAAGAAATGACATGATGGCATGATGACATGATGCAATGCACATGATGCAATGATGAATGCAATGAACCAAACAAATCACACGACAAAACCCGAAAACCACGGAAGGCATCTGAAGCTCCGGTCTTGGGGTGTCACACATGTCGTGCGTGGCGGCCATCTCGCACACCCCGGTGCCCTACAAAACACCGCTGCACCCCTCGACCGAAACCCTAGCTCCTAATTCTATCTCCCCTTTCCTCGTTCGATCTAGAACTCGCATCCGAACATAGCCGCCACCGCTTCGCCGTCGTCGTCGTAGCCACTGCCATCCCCGTCGGCTGAAACTTCGCCAGGAGACGCGTCTGCCTCATCTACTTCGACTACGGCCACCAGATCGAGCTGGGGCGCCGTCAAGCTTTGGGATTGATGGTTTCTTCCCACTTCGGTCGCCGGAGTTCCTCACCGAATCCACTGCCTCTGCTGCTCCTAAGTCGCTCACTGAGCCATCTTGTGCTCCGCGGTGAGATCCTCGACGTTTCCCTTATGCTCGTAGCTCGATCCTTTGTCCATAGCTAGTTGTTCTTGTCGCCGCTCCCATCCGCCCCTTGCTGCAGCTCCGCCCGACCGCGCATGCCCCATGGTAGTCCTCCGCTCGCGCCGCCCGTTCTCCCACCGATGGCCGTGGTCGTCGTGCTCACTAGGGCCGCGCACGCGTCCCGCGCGCCATCGCCGTGGCTGCCCTCCGCTGCTGCCGTCCCAAGCGTGCACGCGCGCATCGGCCACCGCCGCCGGCTGTTGCTGTCCCCGCCAGCTATAGTCGCCGCTGCTGTCTGGCCGCGGCCCGCGCCCTTCCGCCGCTGCCTCTCACGCGCGTCTCAGCTGCCTGTTGCCATCGCCGCTGTTTCTGCTTGTGACGCTGCCGGTGCTTTGCTTGCTACTGCCTTGCTTGCTGCTGCGTTAGAGCATCTCCAGCCGCGCCCCCAACAAGGCCCCCCAGGCGAGTTTTTGGCCACCGGCGCCAAAAAATCGGACCAATCACGCCCCCAAGGGCCCAATTTTCGCCGACCCAGGCCGAAATTAGCGCCGGCGGACCCAACCCGACCCCGGTGTGCTGGGGGCGCTCGGGGGCGCCGGGCGAATTGTTTTTGGCGCGAAAGAGCCACGGGCCCTCCTTGCCAGCGACTCATCTCGCTTCTCGCCACTTCGTCGTCCTCATCGCCTCGTTTCCCGTGACGAATCAATGCCAAAGCTGTCGCGCGCTGCCGCGCCGGTCAGCCTCCGCCATTGATGCCTCACAGGCGGCGCAGTGAAAATGAGACGACGCGCGTCTCCTTGCATGCCACGCGTAACGCGGTGACCACACGTACGCGCGGCGCCTCCGCCTACATAAAGCCGACCCCCAGCGCGTCGGTGGCACGCACAGAGTCTCCACCGCCGGCGCCACCTTTCTCCCCTTCCTCCCTCTCCTCTCGCCGTCTCCAGCTCAAACAATGGCCGAACTCTTCCCAGGCGATGGCGCTGCGGCGAACGGCTTCGGCCGTCACCACCTTCACGAGTACAAAGCTCGGCTCCTCTTCGAGGCCGAGTACCCGGTCCCGTCGGACATGCGGGTGCCCGGGGCCTGGAGAACCAGCGCCGGCGGGGTCGCGGTGCCGCCACCGCCCACCGGGGCGGCGCGGCGCGCGGAGATCGTGTGTATCCGCTCCTCCCTGCCGCGGGCGGCGAGGGAGGGGCCACGCTACGTCCCCGACAGCCCGCTCTGGGAGCCATACTTCCGCCGCCGCCATGCCAAGCAGCTCGAGGCCACCAACGGCGTAGTTCCCTCCGGCGGGCTCAACTACGAGGGGCAGCACCGATGGTGGGGCGTGCCCGGCCGCACGCTGGAGGCCGTCCTCGAGTACATCGAGGGCGGCAACACGCTGCTACCTCTTGAGCATTGCGTTGGATTTCCTTAAAGAGGAAAGGATGATGCAGTAAAGTAGCGTAAGTATTTCCCTCAACTTTTGAGAACCAAGGTATCAATCTAGTAGGAGGCTACGCGCGAGTCCCTTGTACCTGCACAAAACAAATAACTCCTCGCAACCAACTCGATAAGGGGTTGTCAATCCCTTCACAGTCACTTACGAGAGTGAGATCTAATAGATATGATAGGATAATATTTTTGGTATTTTTGTGATAAAGATGCAAAGTAAAATAAAAGCAAAGTAAAAGGCAAAGGAAATAACTAAGTATTGGAAGATTAATATGATGAAGATAGACCCCGGGGCCATAGGTTTCACTAGTGGCTTCTCTCAAGAGCATAAGTATTTTACGGAGGGTGAACGAATTACTGTTGAGCAATTGACAGAATTGAGCATAGTTATGAGAATATCTAGGTATGATCATGTATATAGACATCATGTCCGAGACAAGTAGACCGACTCCTGCCTGCATCTACTACTATTACTCCACTCATCGACCGCTATCCAGCATGCATCTAGAGTATTAAGTTCATGAAAACAGAGTAACGCCTTAAGCAAGATGACATGATGTAGAGGGATAAATTCATGCAATATGATAAAAAAAAACCATCTTGTTATCCTCGATGGCAACAATACAATACGTGCCCTGCTACCCCTACTGTCACTGGGAAAGGACACCGCAAGATTGAACCCAAAGCTAAGCACTTCTCCCATTGCAAGAAAGATCAATCTAGTAGGCCAAACCAAACTGATAATTCGAAGAGACTTGCAAAGATAACCAAATCATACATAAAAGAATTCAGAGAAGATTCAAATATTGTTCATAGATAATCTTGATCATAAACCCACAATTCATCGGTCTCAACAACCACACCGCAAAAAGAAGATTACATCGAATAGATCTCCACAAGAGAGGGGGAGAACATTGTATTGAGATCCAAAAAAGAGATTAGAAGCCATCGAGCTAATAACTATGGACCCGAAGGTCTGAGGTAAACTACTCACACTTCATCGGAGAGGCTATGGTGTTGATGTAGAAGCCCTCCGTGATGGATGCCCCCTCCGGCGGAGCTTCGGAACAGGCCCCAAGATGGGATCTCATGGATACAGGAAGTTACGGCAGTGGAATTAGGGTTTTGGCTCCGTATCTGATCGTTTGGGGCTACGTAGGTATATATAGGAGGAAGGAGTACGTCGGTGGAGCAACAGGGGGGCCACGAGGGTGGAGGGCGCGCCTGGGGGGTAGGCGTGCCCCCCTACCTCGTGGCCTCCTCCTTTATTTCTTGACGTAGGGTCCAAGTCTCCTGGATCATGTTTGGTGAGAAAATCACATTCCTGAAGGTTTCATTCCGTTTGGACTCTGTTTGATATTCCTTTTCTTCAAAACCCTAAAATAGGCAAAAACAGCAATTCTGGGCTGGGCCTCCGGTTAATAGGTTAGTCCCAAAAATAATATAAAAGTGGATAATAAAGCCCAATAATGTCCAAAACAGTAGATAATATAGCATGGAGCAATCAAAAATTATAGATACGTTGGAGACGTATCAAGCATCCCCAAGCTTAATTCATGCTTGTCCTCGAGTAGGTAAATGATAAAAAAGATAATTTTTGATGTGAAGTGCTACTTGGCATAATTTTAATGTAATTCTTCTTAATTGTGGTATGAATATTATGATCCGAAAGATTCAAGATAAAAGTTTAATATTGACATAAAAATAATAATACTTCAAGCATACTAACAAAGCAATCATGTCTTCTCAAAATAACATGGCCAAAGAAAGTTATCCCTACAAGATCATATAGTCTGGCTATGCTCTATATTCACCACACAAAGTATTTAAATCATGCACAACCCCGATGACAAGCCAAGCAATTGTTTCATACTTTTGACATTCTCAAACTTTTTCAATCTTCACGTAATACATGAGCGTGAGCCATGGATATAGCACTATATGTGGAATAGAATGGTGGCTGTGGAGAAGACAAAAAGGGAGAAGATAGTCTCACATCAACTAGGCGTATAAAGGGGCTATGGAGATGCCCATCAATAGATATCAATGTGAGTGAGCAGGGATTGCCATGCAACGGATGCACTAGAGCTATAAGTATATGAAAGCTCAACAAAAGAAACTAAGTGGGTGTGCATCCAACTTTCTTGCTCATGAAGACCTAGGGCATTTTGAGGAAGCCCATCATTGGAATATACAAGCCAAGTTCTATAATGAAAAATTCCCACTAGTATATGAAAGTGACGAAATGAGAGACTCTCTATCATGAATATCATGCTGCTACTTTGAAGCACAAGTGTGGTAAAGGATAGTAACATTGTCCCTTCTCTCTTTTTCTCACATTTTTTTATTTGGGCCTTTTCTCCTTTTTTTATGGCCTCTTTTCTTTCCCTTTTTTTCGTCCAGAGTCTCATCCCGACTTGTGGGGGAATCATAGTCTCCGTCATCCTTTCCTCACTGGGACAATGCTCTAATAATGATGATCATCACACTTTTATTTTCTTACAACTCAACAATACAACTCGATACTTAGAACAAAATATGACTCTATATGAATGCCTCCGGCAGGGTACCGGGATATGCAATGAATCAAGAGTGACATGTATGAAAGAATTATGAATGGTGGCTTTGCCACAAATACGATGTCAACTACATGATCATGCTAAGCAATATGACAATGATGGAGTGTGTCATAACAAACGGAACGGTGGAAAGTTGCATGGCAATATATCTCGGAATGGCTATGGAAATGCCATAATAGGTAGGTATGGTGGCTGTTTTGAGGAAGGTATATGGTGGGTGTATGATACCGGCGAAAGGTGTGTGGTATTAGAGAGGCTAGCAATGGTGGAAGGAAGAAAAGTGCGTACAATCCATGGACTCAACATTAGTCATAAAGAACTCATATACTTATTGAAAAAATCTACAAGTTATCGAAGCAAAGTATTACGCGCATGCTCCTAGGGGGATAGATTGGTAGGAAAAGACCATCGCTCGTCCCTGACCGCCACTCATAAGAAAGACAATCAAAAAATAAATCATGCTCCAACTTCATCACATAACGGTTCACCATACGTGCATGCTACGGAAATCACAAACTTTAACACAAGTATTTCTCAAATTCACAACTACTCAACTAGAACAACTTTAATATCACCATCTTTATATCTCAAAACAATTATCAAGCATCGAACTTCTCATAGCATTCAACACACTCATAAGAAAGTTTTTACTATTCTTGAATAACAAGCATATTAGGATTATTTAAGCAAATTACCATGCTATTTAAGACTCTCAAAATAATCTAGGTGAAGCATGAGAGATCAATAGTTTCTATAAAACAATTCCACCACTATGCTCTAAAAAATATAAGTGAAGTACTAGAGCAAAACTATATAACTCAAATGATATAAGCGAAGCACATAGAGTATTCTAACAAATTCCAAATCATGCATGGCTCTCTCAAAAGGTGTGTACAGCAAGGATGATTGTGGTAAACTAAAAAGCAAAGACTCAAATAATACAAGACGCTCCAAGCAAAACACATATCATGTGGTGAATAAAAATATAGCTCCAAGTAAAGTTGCCGATAGAAGTAGACGAAAGAGGGGATGCCTTCCGGGGCATCCCCAAGCTTTGGCTTTTAGGTGTCCTTAGATTATCTTGGGGGTGCCATGGGAATCCCCAAGCTTAGGCTCTTGCCACTCCTTGTTCCATAATCCATCAAATCTTTACCCAAAACTTGAAAACTTCACAACACAAAACTTAAAGTAGAAAATCTCATGAGCTCCGTTAGCGAAAGAAAACAAAAGACCACTTCAAGGTACTGTAATGAACTCATTCTTTATTTATATTGGTGTTAAACCTACTGTATTCCAACTTCTCTATGGTTTATAAACTATTTTACTAGCCATAGATTCATCAGAATAAGCAAACAACACACGAAAAACAGAATCTGTCAAAAACAGAACAGTCTGTAGTAATATGTAGCTAGCGCAAGATCTGGAAACCCAAAAATTCTAAAATAAATTGCTGGACGTGAGGAATTTATTTATTAATCATCTGAAAAAATAATTAACTAAATATAACTTTCCAAATAAAAATGGCAGCAGTTCTCGTGAGCGCTAAAGTTTCTGTTTTTTACAGCAAGATTAACAAGACTTTCCCCAAGTCTTCCCAACGGTTCTACTTGGCACAAACACTAATTAAACACAACCAAAACAGAGGCTAGGTAAATTATTTATTACAAAACAGGAGCAAAAATCAAGGAATAAAAATAAAATTGGGTTGCCTCCCAACAAGCGCTATCGTTTAACGCCCCTAGCTAGGCATAAAAAGCAAGGATAGATCTAGGTATTGCCATCTTTGGTAGGCAATCCATAAGTAGCTCTCATAATAGATTCATAAGGTAATTTAATTTTATTTCTAGGAAAGTGTTCCATGCCTTTCCTTAACGGAAATTGGAATCTAATATTTCCTTCCTTCATATCAATAATTGCACCAATCGTTCTAAGGAAAGGTCTACCAAGAATAATAGGAAAGTGAAGGATTGCAATCTATGTCAAGAACAATAAAATCTATGTCAGGGCCCCGATCCTAAGTCACACTGATCAAGCATGTAACACATCATATCACTTTGCGGCCTCACGCACGGTATTCCCACGGGTGCCACCTTACCTGGCCCGGGACCGTTTGCGCCTTTTGGCTCACGTATATGATAGTGTCGCTAGCATCCATATGACAAAGAACCTGGGCCGACATGACTAGTCGTGAACCCAAAGTGGCACTAACTCACGGGGACAGGCATACATGAATCAACATCGAGCATGTCGGTCAGCAGTGTGCGAATCCGGGCTGTAGCACTGGGCTAACAGGACTCCGGTGAACCGGGCTGTAGCAGGCTAGGCAGGACTCCGGATGTCACCATGTGACATTTCCCCAAAGGGATAGACACAGGAACGAAGTGAATCACATGCCGGCCAGTCAAGTGTTCCGGAGCAGTAGTGTTGGGCTAGCAGGACTCCGGTGAACCGGGCTGTAGCGGACTACTATGGCTCATGGAAGCACAAGACTACATTTCCCCATAAGAGAGGCTACCAAGGATAAACAACTAGGTTGTCGGATCCCACACATACCAAGCATTTCAAATCATACACACAATATGCTCGATATGTGTAAATACAACATGGCATCACAACAAGACTCTGCGACTCAAAGTATTTATTCATTAAACTCCGAGGAGCCAAGCATTACAAACATGGGTCTCATGACCCCAACATACAGAGCATACAAGCAACAAGCACATGCGGAAGCTTAACTTGTCTGGGTACAGACATCTACAAATGAAGAAGGCTGAGAAGCCTGACTATCTACCAGATCCTGCCGAGGGCACAAGATCGTAGCTGAGGTATCAAGCTAAACGTCGAAGTCCACACGGAACTACTAGCGAGACTGACGTCTCTCTGCAAAACATAAAATAGGCAAACATGAGTACAAATGTACCCAGCAAGACTTACATCAGAACTAACTACATATGCATCCTTATCAACAAAGGGATGGTGGGGTTTAACTGCAGCAAGCCAGCTTTGACTCGGTGGCTATCCTAAAGTACGACTGCAAGTAACTCTTTTGAGGTGGCGCACATGAGTCCACATATTCACCACATAAATACACCACTATGGATCCGCTTCCGTCTCCCTACGAGAACGCCATACATAGCACTCGCGCTTATCTTGCGCATTTTAGAGTATCCACTTTCACTTGTCTATGAACTGTACAGGCAACCAAGTAGTCCTTTACCGCGAACGCGGCTATTCTAATAGATGATGTTAACCCTGTAGGGGTGTACTTCTTCATACACACTCTCACCACTTACCGTCGTTTACACGACATGTACTCGGCAACCTTCAAGCGGAAGCCCAACGAGGGTGTCGGCCATGGCCTACCTAAACACTCAAGTCTCTAGTCCAGGTTTATCGTCTATCCAGGTTCCATCCGCAGGGAGTCCGGCCGAGGTTTCCACATACGGCCCCGAACGATGTGTACAGGGTTCCGAGACACCAAACGAGCGTCCGGCATGCCCGACCATGGTGTATCTACCGCATCATAGCCCACCCCTGGGGTCAGTGCTACGCACGGCCGCCAACACATATGCTACAAACACCAGAAATTAGTTGCAACTCCTGGACAGAGGACTAGGGTGGTTAAGAAGCCGAGAGGGTCAATTAAGGATCCCAATGCATGGTAGTAACTGGTTCTTAAATCACACATACAGATCTCGGTGCTTAAGGACGGTTCCAATGAAACGACCCACCATGTACTCCTACATGGCCTCTCATCGGTACCTTTACCAAATCGTGTTCAACACACTTAGCTCACACACAGTAGGACATGTTCACAACTTTCCAATTCATCCCTGATGGATCAGACCTGACTCAACTCTAAGTAGTAGCAGGCATGACAAACAAGCATGAATGAGTAGGCACATTAGGGCTCAAACAACTCCTACTCATACTAGTGGGTTTCATCTATTTACTATGGCAATGACAGGTCATGCAGAGGAAAGGGGTTCAACTACCGCAGCATGTAACAGTTGAATCTTTGTTGTCCTAATGCAGTAAAAGAGAGCAGGAGCGAGAGAGTGGGATTGTATCAGAATGAACAAGGGGGTTTTGCTTGCCTGGCACTTTTGAAGAAAGTATAACTCTTCATTGGTGTCATTGATCACATCGTCGAAACATACGTCTACTGAGGGGGAACAATGACCAGCAAACACAGAAAGAATACAATCAATGCAATGCACGATATGATGCATGATCATGACATATCAATATGCTGTGATTTGAGCTAATGCAGCTAAAAATAGAAGGGTTTGAATTGATTTGAACTCAAGGTTCAAATTCAGATTCAAACTATGAATTCAAATAGTGCATGATCATGTTTTGAACTAAACATTGAGGTTAATTTATTTAAACATGCATGAAACCAGTGCAGATGGATAGATTGGATTTGTCTGATCATTTTTCATATATAACTTATCTTATTTGGCGTTATAGATAATTTCCTATGAATTTTATAAGTTTTGGGCATTTTCTGGAATTTCCTGAATAAGAATAAATCCAAAAAATAATTAACTGCGTCAGCATGATGTCATTGTGATGTCAGTAGTCAACAGGGCCGGTCCAGGTCAAACCTGACGTGCGGGTCCCACTGGTCAGTGACTTAGGGCTAGTCATTCTCACAGACAGGTGGGACCAGTCAAACGCCACGTCAACAAAGTCAATGCTGACCCATGGGTCCATCGGATTAGATTAAATCTAACTAATTTAGTTAGCTTGTTAATTGAACCGGTGGGTCCCGGCTGTAAGTGTCTAGGGGTTAAACTAATAGGGTTAGTTAGTCCCTAATCTAATGACGGCCACGTCGGCTAACCAGCGATTAGCCGCCGGCGCTAAGCAGGACACGGCAGAGGTCCTCGTCCGGTCGTTTCCGGCCACGAGAGGCCGTGCGGATGGGTTCTGCGGGACCGGCGCGACGAGGCGCGTCGGGCAGTGGCAACGGTGGTTGCCGGGGTGGCCAGAGTTGACGCCGGCGAGCTTGGCTGCGGCGGCCGGAGCTCGGGTGCAAGCGGGGATGGGGCAGCGATGCGCAAATGAGCGAGGTGAGGTGCTACGAAGGCTCTACGCGATGTGGGGAGCGCGTTGGTCACACGTCCGGGACCAAATGGTCACCGGAGCGTCATCGGCGACGAGCGCAGGCGGTGGCGGGTGCGGCCGAGCTTGCTGCAGTCGCTACGGCGTGCAAGGAAGAGAACGGAGAGGGGGAGAACGGCCAGTAGCTCACAGCGGTCACGATGAACGGGTCGGCGAGGTCGGGGAGGAACAGGAGCGGTCGGGGCGGCGAAGGGGATCTCCGGCGACGCAAGGTCGGAGACGGCTCGGTGAAGGCATTACAGGGCGTGCGAGCGCTCGGGGCTTGGCCTGCTCGTTGATGTGGGCGACGGCGGAGCTCTTAGACACGGCGAGGCGACGAGAGGACGACGGTGGCTGCGGCTACGGCGAGCGGCAGCGGCGTCTGCGCTCGGTGGTGCTGGGGAAAGAGAGCAGAGGAGGGGGAGGAGGCCGAGGGAGAGTGAGAGAGGTCCAGGGAGAGGTCAGGCCGATGCACGTGGCGCTTGGGGCCGACTCCAGTAGCGGCAAGCAGGCAGGAGGTGGCCGGATGCGTGCTCGCGCGCGCCAGCCACGTGCTCGTCCTTCTAGCAAGGGGAAACACGACAGGGAGGAGGCTGTGGTGGGCTGGTCCGGCCAGCTACAGTGTTGGGTCGGTTGGTGGGTGACAGGCAAGTTGCGCCAGGTACGTTCTCTCTCTTCTAATTTAGTTTCCGTTTTCTATTTTTCTGTAACTGTTTTGACTTAATTAAAATGCTAGGGCATTTTCAAAAATCCTGAAAATAATTGTGGGCTCTGTTTGGAATATTTCCAACAGCCCTCATTTTAAGTTCAGAGTTATTTGGACATTCAAAATATCTTATAGCATTTAAATGTCCAAAGAAAATAGCTAATGATTTAATCCAGTGACCATATGTGTCCTAGAAAATTGTGCACCATTTTTGTCAGAGGTTTAAGACCAGGGCAAAGATGATTAAAATTTAGAAGGGCATTTCAAGTTCACTGAAAAAGATTTTAGTAAACCCTAGTTGTTTTCAGGGGGGTGTTGGGGGTTTTGTCATCCCCATTTCAACTTTCTGTGAAAAGTAAACATGATGCAACACCAGATGCTAGCACTAGGCATGTCAGAACTAGGGATGTGACAACTCACCCCTACTAAACAAGAATCTCGTCCTGAGATTCAAGTCGTGAGGTAAGAAGATAGAGGGACACAAGCTAACACAAACTTCACGATCCAGATGTCTTTCTCGAGGATGTTGATTCATTGCATCACCTTGATCTCGACGTCCTTGCCTTCGAGATCTTGGTCCAACACGATGGTGACAGAAAGAAGCTCTACAGAAATCGATCTTCTCAAAGATTGAACAACTCAAGATCAACTCATGGAGTGAGACGTAGAAACATCTCTGGAGCTGAGGGGCAAAACATGCATCAGGAGGGACGGAAGAAACAATTTTACGAGGATTTCGAAGTAGCGAGGAAACAATTACCATGATCCCATAACGGGGCACCTTAGAGGGGGTGACTCGTAGGATTATTCCCTTAAGTGGCAAAAAGAATTACTTTTGATATCTAGATCATTGAAACTTTTCATACCAGCCTAGGGAAAATCACAATTGGTCGTTTCGGAGAGTTCGAAGAATTGACATACTCAGACTAAGATGGATGATGTGGACTACCTTGTTGAAGACAACTCAACGGATGATTTTTGCTTATCATCAGAAATGGGTGGGACCCATGGTAGGACCACTTTTGAAGATGATCCCGACCAGAAATTACCGAGAAGGGTGGTCCATGGTCGAATGGCACAATGGCGGTGCAAGCTAGGAACAAAATGCTAATGTTTGGAATGATTTTAGTAACTGGGCGAAACTCAACAATAGAGAGTGATTCCACTGTTTAAAAGGTTATGGCATAATCGAAGAATCTGAGAGCGGATCCCAATTAGTGGCGATGATAAATCCCAGTTGCTTGCGCGTGCTCTCAAGAACTTGAGCATTTCCATAATCATCAAGGTTTTACCAATAACCGTGTCAAGGGTCCTGGCAACACAACATACTACCATGATGAATAGTGATGGATGATGCAAATGCAAAGGAGGATAACACCTTCTCAGATTTCACCTTAGCGAGGCCAAGGAAACGAAATCCAGATGATCGACCGAGAGACATTTAGCACTCTGCTTCTAATGTTCTCCTTGATGTGCTAGCGTAACCCATTTATAGATATGGTTTGGTATCTAGGACACCAAGTAAAAGGTCGGACTTTGGGAGCGCAAGAATCCATAAGGAATAACTATGGAAGTAAATCCTACTGAATCCTTATGGGGAGGTGGCCAACTTCCTCAATCAAGATGCTATGATAATAGGTCTTCCAGCTGGGTGTGTTGGCCACGACATCCACTTTATTGGGTTACAGAGACCAATATTATAGTTCTTGGGAAACGTTCCAACCATCATATCTGCATGAGATTCAGATCTGGTTGGTAACATAACAGTTCAGACAACATGTCTGAAAAGGAAAGGTTGCAACACAAATCGACGAGATGATGTTGCGAGATTCTCGGGAAATGAACTACGATAGCAAGCTCCAAAACATGAGCGGGTTCTGCTACAAACATGTGATCACGCTGCCCCAGACAAGCATGGCCACAGAGTAGTCTTACAATAAAACACTACCGAGTTCTGGTAAGGAACCATCATCAAGGATATCGAAGTCCTAACATAAGTCATGATTCTTAAGAAGGAACTTCTTATCCTTGAGCAATTCAATCAGTGGCTTGGTGTGCTAGGAACACATATAGAATGGAGGCAGCCAACCTATCAAACCATAGAGCACTTCGCATGTGCATGACTAATTTGGGATGATTCTAGAGGGGCAAAAATAAACTTTCTCGAATTCACGACGGCAACTTGCATCGATTGCACGTGAACCAGAGGAAGTCACTTCTCTCATCCAAGCATATGTTTCATGAACGGGACATGAGGATAATGCTTATACAAGTTCCCAAGACTATCTTGATGTTCAACATGAATCATGGAGAAGATAAAGATGTTGCCGATGGGCTCAACAACAGTTCATCCAGATTTCCATATAGATGGAATTCCATAATTAGGTGAACACGGTGATAGCATTGGTCAGACCAAAGGATGTAATGGTGTATGCTCGAGGAATCAACCACGAGTAAGACAACATTACGAACACCGTTGGTTCTGATTTGATTTAAGGATAGCCCACACTCAAATCAAAGTTTGGACAAGACAATAGATCCAACAAATGATCACGAGGACCAATCGATGAAGATGTCATCTTTCTTCAACGCACACACGCACCAGATATCCCTTTGGAGTGAACTAAGTGGATTAAGATTTTATCTTCCAACTCTCCAAGTTGTTGTTTAGCTCAACCAACTAGCTCAGGGGTATCTAACACGGATTCTTGGAGAAAGGGTGGTTTCTCAGAAACCAACTTGATCACGAGCTCAACATAACAGTCAGGGGACAACCTGGTAATACTTCCGAGAAGATATTCGAAAAATCAAAAACCACTGATATGTCTCTAAGCTCGAGAACAATCTTGCTTTTGAGGGCAAGATGATATAGCTAAATAAGAAAGGGATTGATACAATCCTAACTCTCGATGAAGAGTGCACCAGAAATAAGGACAAGGTAGCACGATCAATCCTAGTATAGTGATTCGTTAACCAACACACTAAGAATGAAATTATTGTCCTTTAACTACCAAGCAACGGAGTTGCTAGGAGTATAGATTTCACGCATCACGATTCACTTGTCAGTGTTCCGGTTACAATAACATGGGGACCGAGGAATGAATAATGATGGCAAGAAGTATCACCGTATCAAGAGTTCATAGGATGGTGTGCAATTTCCATGACATTCTTGATATAAAGGGGGTAATACTTCGAGGTAGAAGAGAACAAAAGCTGGGTTGGCATTTTGATCTGTGAAATACAGCTACTTTGACCCAATCCTGGATATGGATGAGATACTGGAGTTTGTTTCTCCTAGTCATTCCGGATTAGAATGGCTTGATGGCCACAAGAATAATAGGCATCGATGAACGAATGCACGCATACTCTTGACTATCAATTGATAGACGAAGGTCAGAAAACAACTAAAGAGGGACAACTCAAAGGAACATATATCTTTCTAAGTTGTGGATGCATAGATTAGTATGTCGAACAAGTTCAACATATTTCTTTCGGATAACCCATGCAGAAGAAGAAAGGACTGGCAGATTCACAATACGAATGGAGTACTCATCAAGAGCACCCTAGTTGTGATCTTTTGGTTCAAAAGAACTTCTTCCATAAGCACTTCATGGTATTTGGAAGAAGGAAATACCACAGACCTCGAGGACTATCGCAAGGTTACTCATATCCTAAAGGAACTAGCAAACACTATCAACATGAATGAGTAGAGTGAATCTCGGTTCAAAAACCCAGGGATAGAATGCCTACTAACTAAATGGCATCACGGGATGCTTTCGAGAAAGATGGCCAACATCATCACACTGGGAACACAAAACATGGCTAGATTACTAGGTGACTCCCTAAGACACCTAGGGTCATAATAATAGCTCCAACATATATGTCGAGGCAACAAAGTACCTCAACTCTCCGATTAGTGTGGTTAAACTGGCCCAAAGAAACGTCGGTAACAGGAAGAAGGAGTTTGCAAATGCATCAGACTGGTTAGAAACCTGGGATGACTCGGACAGCATAACGGCTGTAAATGCTCAAAAAGATTTGAGGCATCCTGTAAAATGGTGGAATAACCACTCAACATCACAATATCAAGGTTCTGAGATCAACTGTCAACACACAGAAATAGTAGGAACATAACAGAGGCTTGGATCCAACAATCCCATGAGTCTGCGGATTAGTAACACGTGATCCTGATAGAAAGATGAGAAGCCTAGTTCTTAATCCCCGTAGAAAGAAAGAGGATGACTCAGATCAGAAGGGCATAAGGTAAAGGAGTAAAAAGAGCCTTACGTTCCCTTCCACAATCAATTCCCTTATATAACTAAAGCATTTCTAGACCCAACTTCGACCAGTTTGGCTTGGTAATCCTACAGGCAGTCAGGCTCTAATACCAAAGCTGTCAGGACCCCGATCCTAAGTCACACCGATATAGCATGTAACACATCATATCACTTTGCGGCCTCACGCATGGTATTCCCACGGGTGCCACCTTACCTGGCCCGGGACCGTTTGCGCCTTTTGGCTCACGTATATGATAGTGTCGCTAGCATCCATATGACAAAGAACCCGAGCCAACATGACTAGTCGTGAACCCAAAGTGGCACTAACTCACGGGGACAGGCATACATGAATCAACATCGAGCATGTCGGTCAGCAGCGTGCGAATCCGGGCTGTAGCACTGGGCTAATAGGACTCCCGTGAACCGGGCTGTAGCAGGCTAGGCAGGACTCCGGATGTCACCGTGTGACATTTCCCCGAAGGTACAGACACAGGAACGAAGTGAATCACATGCCGGCCAGTCAAGTGTTCCGGAGCAGTAGTGTTGGGCTAGCAGGACTCCTGTGAACCAGGCTACAGCGGACTACTATGGCTCATGGAAGCACAAGACTACATTCCCCATAAGAGAGGCTACCAAGGATAAACAACTAGGTTGTCGGATCCCACACATACCAAGCATTTCAAATCATACACACAATATGCTCGATATGTGTAAATACAACATGGCATCACAACAAGACTCTGCGACTCAAAGTATTTATTCATTAGACTCCGAGGAGCCAAGCATTACAAACATGGGTCTCATGACCCCAACATACAGAGCATACAAGCAACAAGCACATGCGAAAGCCTAACTTGTCTGGGTACAGACATCTACAAATGAAGAAGGCTGAGAAGCCTGACTATCTACCAGATCCTGCCGAGGGCACAAGATCGTAGCTGAGGTATCAAGCTAAATGTCGAAGTACACACGGAACTACTAGCGAGACTGAAGTCTCTCTGCAAAACATAAAATAGGCAAACGTGAGTACAAATGTACCCAGCAAGACTTACATCAGAACTAACTACATATGCATCCTTATCAACAAAGGGATGGTGGGGTTTAACTGCAGCAAGCCAGCTTTGACTCAGTGGCTATCCTAAACTACGACTGCAAGTAACTCTTTTGAGGTGGCGCACATGAGTCCACATATTCACCACATCAATACACCACTATGGATCCGCTTCCGTCTCCCTACGAGAACGCCATACATAGCACTCGCGCTTATCTTGCGCATTTTAGAGTATCCACTTTCACTTGTCTATGAACTGTATAGGAAACCAAGTAGTCCTTTACCGCGGACGCGGCTATTCGAATAGATGATGTTAACCCTGCAGGGGTGTACTTCTTCATACACGCTCTCACCACATACCGTCGTTTACACGACATGTACTCGGTAACCTTCAAGCGGAAGCCCAACGAGGGTGTCGGCCACGGCCTACCTAAACACTCAAGTCTCTAGTCCAGGTTTATCGTCTATCCAGGTTCCATCCGCGGGGAGTCCCCGAACGATGTGTACAGGGTTCCGAGACACCAAACGGGCGTCCGACATGCCCGGCCACGGTGTATCTACCGCATCATAGCCCACCCCTGGGGTCAGCGCTACGCACGGCCGCCAACACATATCCTACAAACACCAGAAACTAGTTGCAACTCCTGGACAGAGGACTAGGGTGGTTAAGAAGCCGAGAGGGTCAATTAAGGATCCCAATGCATGGTAGTAACTGGTTCTTAAATCACACATACAGATCTCGGTGCTTAAGGATGGTTCCAATGAAACAACCCACCATGTACTCCTACATGTCCTCTCATCGATACCTTTACCAAATCGTGTTCAACACACTTAGCTCACACACAGTAGGACATGTTCACAACTTTCCAATTCATCCCCGATGGATCAGACCTGACTCAACTCTAAGCAGTAGCAGGCATGACAAACAAGCATGAATGGAGTAGGCACATCAGGGCTCAAACAACTCCTACTCATACTAGTGGGTTTCATCTATTTACTGTGGCAATGACAGGTCATGCAGAGGAAAGGGGTTCAACTAGCGCAGCATGTAACAGTTGAATCGTTGTTATCCTAATGCAGTAAAAGAGAGCAGGAGCAAGAGAGTGGGATTGTATCGGAATGAACAAGGGGGTTTTGCTTGCCTGGCACTTCTGAAGAAAGTATAACTCTTCATTGGTGTCATTGATCACATCGTCGAAACATACGTCTACCGAGGGGGAACAATGACCGGCAAACACAGAAAGAATACAATCAATGCAATGCACGATATGATGCATGATCATGACATATCAATATGCCGTGATTTGAGCTAATGCAGCTAAGAACATAAGGGTTTGAGTTGATTTGAACTCAAGGTTCAAATTCAGATTCAAACTAAGAATTCAAATAGTGCATGATCATGTTTTGAACTAAACAGTGAGGTTAAGTTGTTTAAACATGCATGAAACCAATACAGATGGATAGATTGGATTTTTCTGGTCATTTTTCATATATAACTTATCTTATTTGGCATTATAGATAATTTCCTATGAATTTTAGAAATTTTGGGCATTTTCTGGAATTTCCTGAATAAGAATAAATCCAGAAAATAATTAACTGCATCAGCATGACGTCATTGTGATGTCAGCAGTCAACAGGGCCGGTCCAGGTCAAACCTGACGTGTGGGTCCCACTGGTCAGTGACTCAGGGCTAGTCATTCTCACAGGCAGGTAGGACCAGTCAAACGCCACGTTAGCAAAGTCAATGCTGACCCATGGGTCCATCGGATTAGATTAAATCTAACTAATTTAGTTAGCCTGTTAATTGAACCGGTGGGTCCCGGCTGTAAGTGTCTAGGGGTTAAACTAATAAGGTTAGTTAGTCCCTAATCTAATGATGGCCACGTCAGCTAACCGGTGATTAGCCGCCGGTGCTAAGCAGGACACGGCAGAGGTCCTCGTCCGGCCGTTTCCCGTGACAAGAGGCCATGCAAATGGGTTCTGCGGGACCGGCGCGACGACGTGTGTCGGACAGTGGCAACGGCGGGTGCTGGGGTGGCCGGAGTTGACGTGGCGAGCTTGGCTCCGGCGGCCGGAGCTCGGGTGCAAGCGGGGATGGGGCAGTGGTGCGCAAATGAGCGAGGCGAGGTGCTACGAAGGCTCTACGCGATGTGGGGAGCGCGTTGGTCGCACGCCCGGGACCAAATGGTCATCGGAGCGTCATCGGCGATGAGTGCAGGCGGTGGTGGGTGCGGCCGAGCTTGCTGCAGTCGCTACGGCGTGCGAGGAAGAGAACAGAGAGGGGGAGAATGGCCAGTAGCTCACAGCGGTCATGATGAACGGGTCGGTGAGGTCGGGGAGGAACCAGAGAGGTCGGGGCGGCGAAGGGGATCTCCGGTGACGCGAGGTCGGAGACGGCTCGGTGAAGGCATTATAGGGCGTGCGAGCGCTCGGGGCTCGGCCTCCTCGTTGATGTGGGCGACCGCGGAGCTCTTAGACACGGCGAGGCGATAAGAGGACGACGGTGGCTGCGGCTACGGCGAGCGGCAGCGGCATCCGCGCTCGGTGGTGCTGCGGGAAGAGAGCAGAGGAGGGGGAGGAGGCAGAGGGAGAGTGAGAGAGGTCCAGGAAGAGGTCGGGCCGATGCACGTGGCGCTCGGGGCCGACTCCAGCAGCGGCAAGCAGGCATGAGGTGGCCGGACGCGTGCTCGTGCGCGCCGGCCACACGCTCGTCCTTCTGGCAAGGGGAAAGATGATAGGGAGGAGGCGGTGGTGGGCTGGGCCGGCCAGCTACAGTGCTGGGCCGGTTGGTGGGCGACAGGTAAGTTGCGCCAGGTACATTCTCTCTCTTCTAATTTAGTTTCCGTTTTCTATTTTTCTATAACTGTTTTGACTTAATTAAAATGCTAGGGCATTTTCAAAAACCCTGAAAATAATTGTGGGCTCTGTTTGGAATATTTCCAACAGCCCTCATTTAAGTTCAGAGTTATTTGGACATTCAAAATATTCTATAGCATTTAAATGTCCAAAGCAAATAGCTAATGATTTAATCCAGTGACCATATGTGTCCAAAGAAAATTGTGCACCATTTTTGTCAAAGGTTTAAGACCAGGGCAAAGATGATGAACATTTAGAAGGGCATTTCAGGTTCATTGAAGAAGATTTTAGTAAACCCTAGTTGTTTTCAGGGTGGTGTTGGGGGTTCTGTCATCCCCATTTCAACTTTCTGTGAAAAGTAAACATGATGCAACACCAGATGCTAGCACTAGGCATGTCAGAACTAGGGATGTGACAATCTACGGGCACATAATTCCTATTTGCGATAATAAGAACATCATTAATTCTTCCCATTGGTTTCTTAATAGTGGAATCCGCAAGGTGCAAGTTTAGAGAGCAATCATCAAAACCACGGAAACCTAACAAATCACACAAAGTCTTTGGAATCGTGGAAACACTAGCACCCAAATCACATAAAGCATAGAAATCATGATATTTAATCTTAATTTAATAGTTGGTTCCCACTCATCATAAAGTTTTCTAGGGATAGAAACTTCCAACTCAAGTTTTTCTTCATAACATTGCATCAAGGCATCAACGATATGTTTAGTAAACGCTTTATTTTGACTATAAGCATGAGGAGAATTTAGCATGGATTGCAACAAGGAAATACAATCAAACAAAGATAAATTTCCACAATTAAATTCCTTGAAATCCAAAATAGTGGGTTTAGCAACATCTAGGGTTTTAATTTCTTCAATCCCACTTTCATCAAATTTAGCATCAAGATCTAAAAACTCCGAATTTTTGGAACGCCTTCTAGGTAAAGGTGGATCATATTCAGTCCCATCATTATCAAGATTCATATTGCAAAACAAAGATTTAATAGGGGACACATCAATAGCTTTTAGATCTTCATCTTTATTCTCATAGGAACTAGAGGAACACGCTCTTATAAAGGCATCTTTCTTAGCACGCATCCTAGCGGTTCTTTCTTTGCACTCATCAATGGAAATTCTCATGGCTTTGAGAGACTCAATGATATCATGCTTAGGTGGAATAGATCTAAGTTTCAAAGAATCAACATCAAGAGAAATTCTATCAACGTTCCTAGCCAACTCATCAATCTTAAGCATTTTTTCTTCAATCAAAGCATTGAAATTCTTTTGCAAAGTAATAAATTCTTTAATATTAGATTCAAAATCAGAGGGCATATTATTATAATTTCCATAAGAATTATTGTAGGAATTACCATAATTATTAGAGGGATTACTAGGATAATGCCTAGGATTAAAATTTCCACTATACGCGTTGTTACCAAAATTGTTCCTACCAACAAAATTCACATCCATAGATTCATTATTATTCTCAATCAAAGTAGACAAGGGCATATCATTAGGATCAGAAGAAACACTCTTACTAACAAATAATTTCATAAGTTCATCCATCTTTCCACTCAAAACATTAATTTCTTCTATCGCATGCACCTTTTTATTAGTAGATCTTTCAGTATGCCATTGAGAATAATTAACCATAATATTATCTAGGAGTTTAGTAGCTTATCCTAAAGTGATTTCCATAAAAGTGCCTCCCGCGGCCAAATCTAAAAGATTTCTAGAAGCAAAATTCAATCCGACATAAAAAATTTGTATAATCATCCACAAATTCAAACCATGAGTAGGGCAATTACGTATCATTAATTTCATCCTCTCCCAAGCTGGTGCAACATGTTCATGATCAAGTTGCTTAAAATTCATAATATCGTTTCTAAGGGAGATGATCTTAGCGGGAGGAAAATACTTAGAGATAAAAGCATCTTTGCACTTGTTCCAAGAATCAATACTATTTTTAGGCAAAGACGAAAACCAAGCTTTAGCACGATCTCTAAGCGAAAAAGGAAATAGCTTCAATTTAACAATATCATTATCCACATCTTTCTTCTTTTGCATATCACATAAATCAACGAAGCTATTTAGATGGGTAGCGACATCTTCACTAGGAAGGCCGGAAAAGGATCTTTCATGACAAGATTCAGCAAAGCGGCATTATTTTCACAAGATTCAGCATCGGTAAGAGGAGCAATCGGAGTGCTAATAAAATCATTGTTGCTGGTATTGGTAAAGTCGCACAATTTAGTGTTATCTTGAGCCATCGTGACAAGCAAGCAAGAAACGGGCAAAAAGAGGCAAATAGAGAAACAGAGGGAGGATAGAGAGAGAGAGGGCGAATAAAACGGCAAGGGTGAAGTGGGGGAGAGGAAAACGAGAGGCAAATGGCAAATAATGTAATGCGGGAGATAAGGGTTGTGATGGGTACTTTGTATGTTTGACTTCTGCGTAGACTCCCCGGTAACGGCACCAGAAATCTTCTTGCTACCTCTTGAGCACTGCGTTGGATTTCCTTGAAGAGGAAAGGATGATGCGGCAAAGTAGCGTAAGTATTTCCCTCCATTTTTGAGAACCAAGGTATCAATCTAGTAGGAGGCTACGCGCGAGTCCCTTGTACCTGCACAAAAAAAATAACTCCTCGCAACCAACGCGATAAGGGGTTGTCAATCCCTTCACGGTCACTTACGAGAGTGAGATCTGATAGATATGATAAGATAAGATTTTTGGTGTTTTTGTGATAAAGATGCAAAGTAAAATAAAATAAAAGTAAAAAGCGAAGGAAATAACTAAGTATTGGAAGATTAATATGATGAAGATAGACCCGGGGGCCATAGGTTTCACTAGTGGCTTCTCTCAAGAGCATAAGTATTTTATGGTGGGTGAACGAATTACTGTTGAGCAATTGACAGAATTGAGCATAGTTATGAGAATATCTAGGTATGATCATGTATATAGGCATCACGTCCGAGACAAGTAGACCGAGTCCTGCCTGCATCTGCTACTATTACTCCGCTCATCGACCGCTATCCAGCATGCATCTAGAGTATTAAGTTCATGAAAACAGAGTAACGCCTTAAGAAAGATGACATGATGTAGAGGGATAAATTCATGCAATATGATAAAAAACATCTTGTTATCCTCGATGGCAACAATACAATACGTGCCTTGCTGCCCCTACTGTCACTTGGAAAGGACGCCGCAAGATTGAACCCAAAGCTAAGCACTTCTCCCATTGTAAGAAAGATCAATCTAGTAGGCCAAACCAAACTGATAATTCGAAGAGACTTGCAAAGATAACCAAATCATACATAAAAGAATTCAGAGAAGATTCAAATATTGTCCGTAGATAATCTTGATCATAAACCCACAATTCATCGGTCTCAACAACCACACCGCACAAAGAAGATTACATTGAATAGATCTCCACAAGAGAGGGGGAGAACATTGTATTGAGATCCAAAAAAGAGAGAAGAAGCCATCTAGCTAATAACTATGGACCCGAAGGTCTGAGGTAAACTACTCACACTTCATCGGAGAGGCTATGGTGTTGATGTAGAAGCCCTCCGTGATGGATGCCCCCTCTGGCGGAGCTCCGGAACAGGCCCCAAGATGGGATCTCGTGGATACAGGAAGTTACGGTGGTGGAATTAGGGTTTTGGCTCCGTATCTGACCGTTTGGGGGTACGTAGGTATATATAGGAGGAAGGAGTACGTCGGTGGAGCAACAGGGGGCCCATGAGGGTGGAGGGCGCGCCTGGGGGGTAGGTGCGCCCCCTACCTCATGGCCTCCTCCTTTATTTCTTGACGTAGGGTCCAAGTCTCCTGGATCATGTTCGGTGAGAAAATCACATTCCCGAAGGTTTCATTCCATTTGGACTCCGTTTGATATTCCTTTTCTTCGAAACCCTAAAATAGGCAAAAAAACAGCAATTCTGGGCTGGGCCTCCGATTAATAGGTTAGTCCAAAAATAATATAAAAGTGGATAATAAAGCCCAATAATGTCCAAAACAGTAGATAATATAGCATGGAGAAATCAAAAGTTACAGATACGTTGGGGACGTATCACACGCCGAGGCTGGAGTACCCCTCCCCCGGTCCTTCTCTCGCCGCCCTGGGAGCTCGTGGACGCCGAGGCGCATGGACCCCGGGGCGTCCTCCTCCTCGTCAGGTCGGTCAACCGGCTCTCCCTGCCTCCGCCCCGTCAAGCAAGAGCCCCGGGACACGCCTGTCAGCGCGCGCACCCGCAGTTCCTGCGTCCGCATCGACGACTCCACCCCCGCCTCTGGCCGCCTCGCCCTTGTCAGGCCGAAGCCAGAGCCCAGCCTCCCCGCGGAGTACGAGGAGATAGCCCGGCGCAGCATCTCCGATGAGGACGCCATGAAGTGGGCGCGGGACGACCACCTCCGCGACGAGATGGTCCAGCGGAACCGGGACCTGGAGGAGATAGCCGCCCGCAAACGTGGGCGCGAGGACGAGCACGGCATTGTGGTCCTCGACAGCGACGACGACGACGACGCCCCCGGACCGTCCAACCCGCCGCGCCAACCGGGGGAGGGTTGCAGCAGGGACGGTGGCCGCGACGGAGGCGACGACGACGATGGCAGCGACTACACGCGGTTCTACAGCCTCCTCGGCATGTAGATCTGCAAGGGCGGCGGGCGGCGAGGAGCAACCTAGTAGCTTTTTTTTCTTTTTGTAAAATATTTTAAATATGAATGAACTCGCCGAAGTTTGGTTGAATTTGCGCCGTGTTTGTGCTGTAATTTATATTTTCAAAAAAACATGGGCGCCGTGACTGGGGGGCATCACGCCCACGGCGCGCCGTTTATCGCCGGTGTGCCCCACGGGGCAATTTTTAGCGCCTCCTGGGGGGCCAGCGGCTGGAGATGCTCTTACTTGCTGCTGCTTGCTCTACCTGAAGTCATTGTCGCTTGCTTTTCCTCATGCGTCGCTGCTGCTACAGACTCTGTCCAAGAGGCCGGCCCTATTAGTGCTTAATTGGATTAGGTTAGGGGCTAATCTAATTAGCTAATCTAGTTAGACACTGACTGTCGGGCCCTGCTATAATTAGTTCAACAAAATAACCTCTAGATTAGTTACAATGAATGACATGTGGGTCCCCTGTCCAGTTTGTCTAGTCAAACTATTGACTGGGTTGACCCAGTCTATGACATGTGGGTCCGGTTTGACCTTGTTGACCAGTCAATAGTTCACTGGTCAACTACTGATTGGACTAGTTGACTGGGTCAACCCAGCCTTCTAGTCCCACATGTGAGCCACCGTGGCTAGCTGCCGCTAAGTATGAAAAGTATTTTATTGTTTAAATTTGTAATATAAATAAATTCAGAAAATTTAGAATATTGTTTAAACTTCAAAAATTAATAGAAAATAAACTGTAAGTCGGATGAAAATAATTTATATATGAAAGTTGCTCAGAACGACGAGATGAATCCGAATACGCAGTCCATTCGTCCACTGCACGTCCCTAGCATAGCGAACTTGCAACTATCCCCTTCGGTCTGTCTGTCCGAAAACGCGAAACACCGGGAATACTTTCCCAGATGTTTTCCCCCCTATGCCGGTATCACCTATCCCTATGTTAGATCACCCCTAGCACCGCGTATTTCCATGTTATGCTTTGTGATGCTTTGATTGCTCTGTTATTTATTGTGTTCCCCCTCCGTTACTTCTTTCCGGTAGATCCCGAGACTGCCGGCGACCCTTAGTTCGACTACAGTGTTGACGACCCTTCCTTCTTGCCAGAGCAACCAGGCAAGCCCCCCCCCCTTGATCACTGATGACCCACAAGTATAGGGGATCTATCATAGTCCTTTCGATAAGTAAGAGTGTCGAACCCAATGAGGAGCAGAAGGAAATGATAAGCAGTTTCCAGCAAGGTATTCTCTGCAAGCACTGAATTAAGTGGTAACAGATAGTTTTGTGATAGGATAATTTGTAACAAGCAACAAGTAACAAAAGTAAATAAAGTGTAGCAAGGTGGCCCAATCCTTTTTGTAGCAAAGGACAAGCCTGGACAAAATCTTATATAGAGAAAAGCGCTCCTGAGGACACATGGGAATATCGTCAAGCTAGTTTTCATCACGTTCGTATGATTCGCGTTCGGTACTTTGATAATTTGGTATGTGGGTGGACCGGTGCTTGGGTACTGTCCTTACTTGGACAAGCATCCCACTTATGATTAACCTCTATTGCAAGCATCCGCAACTACAACAAAAGTATTAAGGTAAACCTAACCATAGCATGAAACATATGGATCCAAATCAGCCCCTTACGAAGCAACGCATAAACTAGGGTTTTAAGCTTCTGTCACACTAGCAACCCATCATCTACTTATTACTTCCCAATGCCTTCCTCTAGGCCCAAATCATGGTGAAGTGTTATGTAGTCGACGTTCACATAACACCACTAGAGGAGAGACAACATACATCTCATCAAAATATCGAATGAATACCAAATTCACATGACTACTAATAGCAAGACTTATCCCATGTCCTCAGGAACAAACGTAACTACTCACAAAGCATATTCATGTTCATAATCAGAGGGGTATTAATATGCATATAGGATCTGAACATATGATCTTCCACCAATTAAACCAACTAGCATTAACTACAAGGAGTAATTAACACTACTAGCAACCTACTAGCACCAATCCCGGATTTGGAGACAAGAATTGGATACAAGAGATGAACTAGGGTTTTGAGAGGAGATGGTGCTGATGAAGATGTTGATGGAGATTGCCCTCTCCCGATGAGAGGAGCGTTGGTGATGATGATGGCGATGATTTCCCCCTCCCGGAGGGAAGTTTCCCCGGCAGAACAGCTCTGTCGGAGCCCTAGATTGGTTCCGCCAAGGTTCCACCTCGTGGCGGCGGAGTTTCATCCGAGGAGATGGCTTCTGATTTTTTCTCATCGAAAGACTTCATATAGAAGAAGATGGACATCGGAGGGCCACCAAGGGGCCCACGAGGTAGGGGACGCGCCCCCGCCCTCGTGGGCAGGGTGTGGCCCCCCTGGTGAACTTCTTGCGCTTAGTATTTTTTATATATTCTGAAAACATCTTCCATGAAGTTTCAGGACTTTTGGAGCTATGTAGAATAGGTCTCTAATATTTGCTCCTTTTCCATCCCAGAATCCCAGCTGCTGGCATTCTCCCTCTTTATGTAAACCTTGTAAAATAAGAGAGAATAGGCATAAGTATTGTGACATAATGTGTAATAACAGCCCATAATGCAATAAATATCGATATAAAAGCATGATGCGAAATGGACGTATCAACTCCCCCAAGCTTAGACCTCGCTTGTCCTCAAGCGAAAGCCGAAATCGAAAAATATGTCCACATGTTTAGAGATAGAGGTGTCGATAAAAATAAAATACGGACATGAGGGCATCATGATCATTCTTAGAACAACAACTTATATAATTCCTGTCATATGGTTTCTTATGCTAGAGTAATAATTCAATCACAATTTTACTATGAATCGTAAACTTGATTGAAAACTAACAAACTATAATCTCAGTCATTGGAGCAATTGCAATTTATCATAACATAGGAAAGAGTCAATGTATAAGAGCTTTTCAGCAAGTCCACATACTCAACTATCATATAGTCTTTCACAATTGCTGACACTCACGCAATACTTATGGGTATGGAGTTTTAATCGGACACAGAGAAAGATAGGGGCTTATAGTTTTGCCTCCCAACGTTTTACCTCAAGGGTAATGTCAACAATAATAGTTCATGAAAACTCACATCCAATTAGCCATATATACCAGGATCTTTCCAACATACTGTGCTTGCCAAAGGATAAAATGTAAAAAGAAAGGGTGAAGATCACCATGACTCTTATGCAAGGTAGGAGATAAAAGTAAAAGATAGGCCCTTCATAGAGGGAAGCAGAGGTTGTCATGCGCTTTTACGGTTGGATGCACAAAATCTTAATGCGAAAGAACGTCACTTTATATTACCACTTGTGATATGGACCTTTATTATGCAGTCTGTCGCTTTTATTTCTTCCATATCACACGATCGTATAAAGCTTATTTTCTCCCACACTAATAAGTCATACATATTTAGAGAGCAATTTTTATTGCTTGCACCGATGACAACTTACTTGGAGGATCTTACTCAATCCATAGGTAGGTATGGTGGACTCTCATGGCAAAACTGGTTTAAGGGTATTTGGAAGCACAAGTAGTATCTCTACTTGGTGTGATGAATTTGGCTAGCATGAGGGGGAAAGGCAAGCTCAACCATGTTGGATGATCCATGACAATATAATTTATCTCAGATGTAAGAAAACATAATCCATTATGTTGTCTTCCTTGTCCAACGTCAACTCTTTAGCATGTCATATTTTAATGAGTGCTCACAATCATAAAAGATGTCCAAGATAGTATATTTATATGTGAAGACCTCTCTTTCTTTATTACTTCCTATTAATTGCAACAATGACCAAAACTATGCTTGTCAACTCTCAACAACTTTTATTGATCATACCTTTTCTATGTGAGCTCATTACTCTCCATAAGATCCATATGATCTCTTTGTTTCCCTTTTTTATTCTTTTTCTTTTCTTTTATTCACTTAGGATCATGGCAAAATAATCAAGCCCTTAACTCAACACTAATCTTTATTTTATATATATAGCTCATGGACTCGATTACATAGAGGAATTATAAAGCAGAACTCACAACTAGATCATACTAAGAACTTTTATTCTACTAGATCAAGATATTACCAAAAGGATCGAACTACGAAAAATGGTAAAGATAAAAGTGATGGTGATACGATACCGGGGCACTCCCCCAAGCTTGGCAGTTGCCAAGGGGAGTGCCCATACCAGGTACTCAATTCTTATTTGTTGGTGAAGAAGGTGATGGTTTTGTTGATGGCATAGGCTTCTTCCTTAATTTGCGCTTGAGGACAGAATTTTGGTCCCTTAGGTCCTCGATCTCCTGTTCCAGGCTCAGTATCTTTTTGCATAGTTCCTGCTTGTTTTCCTGCAAGAGGCGAAAAGGGATAAACTCGATCTTAGGTTTCTTTACTCTATCTGGGAGGCTTGACTTTTTGAACTCCACATGCATGTCCCCAGGTTGAGGTAGTGGGACTTCATCTTCATCTGAGCTCGTCTCCTCCTTTCCCTTGGGTTCATAGTCCTCTTCTTCTTCTGTAGTCCAACTACAATGCTCCACATCCCCATAGACCTTAGGATCTGCAAGGTAATCAGCCACATAGCTTTCTCCTTCTGAATCCTGGGACGACATGTTGCTTTGTCCGCAGTAGGACAGCTCAAAACAAAGACAAGAGATATTTGCGTGATACGGGAGTCAAAACCTCCGGGAGATTATATAATGAATTTTTACCGACCAAAATACGTAACATGTAAGAAAACGGAGTCCGGAGAGCGCACGAGGTGCCCACGAGGTAGGGGGCGCGCCCAGTAGGGTAGGGCGTGCCCTCCACCCTCGTGGAGGCCTCGTGTCCTTCCCGGACTGCTTCTTATTTTTCTATTTTTCTAAATATTCCAAAACGGAGAAATATTGCCTTAAATACTGTTTTGGAGTCGGTTTACTTACCGTACCACATACCTATTCCTTTTCGGAGTCTGAAACATTCCGGAAAGTGTCCCTTATGTATTCCTCCGGGGTTACGGTTTCAATAACATTGGTTTCAACATTTATGGGATTACCAGAGATATAATGTTTGATTCTTTGACCGTTCACCACCTTTGGATTTGTTTTTTTTTGAGGGGTCAAAGACAGTAGGAAAGGATCCTACTGACACATATATTATATCACTTTGTCAAAGTGTCAATTTACATGATTACAAGGTGGGCCAGTACAAGGGTGGATGTGTGTCAGAACCCCAAGAGGGGAGAGTATGGTGGAGGTGGTTACAAATTTGTTACAAGGAAGGCAGAGATAAACTCTACTAGGGGGCTTGACCCTATGGCGTAGTAAATCTAGGTCATTTTGTAGTCTAGCCCTCCAAGAAGTGAAGGTGGGGGGATGCCTCTGAAGATAAATCCACTGCGTTCTTTCCAGATGCTCCAGGCGGCTAACATGAAGATTTCCATGAATAATGGTGAGAGCTAACGGAGTCTTCCACCTCGGATAAGCTGCAATCTGTTTCCATTGTTTGGCCAAGAAATACCAAGTGCAGTCCAGCATCTTTGGCTAAAGGGGCAGTTGAAGAAAAGGTGCTCAACGGTCTCTTCCACATTGCAGCTACAAATAGCACAGTTGACGTTGTTTCCGACGTTGTAGTGCCTCCTTTTCAACATGTTTCTCGTGTTGATTCTATCTGCTAGGAGTAGCCATGCAAACACTTTGATCTTGGTCGTGCATTTAGAGTCCCATAGCCAAGCAAATGCTGGATCAGCCGAGACATTCCTGAAGAAGAATTTATAGTATCTGGCCGAAGTGTATTTGGCTCCCCAGGGATAGGTCCACTGGTCAGGTTTGTCGCCGTCCAGGGTGGTGTCTGCAGTTTGGGCATGTAGTTGTTGAAGTTCTTGCCGTGCCAGCGGAGTCAGGGGAAGGTGAAAGCCAGTGTGGATGTTGGTTATCGCCAAGAAGTCAACAACCGAAGCATCCTCAAGTTTGGTGAAAGAGAAAGCCCGGGGGAAAGCTTCTTCGTGTAGCTGGTCACTCCAGAGATCTTTCCAGAACAGTGTGGTGTCGCCTGTGCCAATTTGTACCGTAGTGATCCCACGATAAATGTCGCTTAAGTTCATGACATCTTTCCACCAGAAAGAGCCACAAGCATCCGTAGAATGGGGCACCTTTTTGTTGTAATATGTATTCCAGATCAGATGGACCCATGGGATGTCATGCTTGTTATAGAAACTGTGCAGAAATTTGAGAAGTAGAGCTGTGTTTTGGGTTTTGATATCGAGGATCCCTAGGCCTCCGCAATTCTTGGGGCGGCAGACTAAGTCCCATGCAGCTAGGGAGGTTGCTTCTTCCCCCTGGTCAGTTTTCTTGCGCCACAAACAACGCCTTATGATTTTGTCAAGGTGTTCAATCAATTTGGGAGGGAACCTCAGAGTACACATCGGGTATATGAGCATGGATGTTATGAGTGAATTTAGGAGAGTCAATTTAGAACCATGATCCAGCATACATAGGGAGGAAGATAGCCTTCTTTCAGTTCTTTCCACTAGTGGCATCAGATCCACCATGGTCGGCTTGGTGGTGCCCATTGGCAAACCAAGGTATGTGAAGGGCATTTTACCCTTAGTGCATCCCCAAATTTGAGCTAGTTGGTCAACCATGTCCTCCTATACATTGAGTGGTATGAGCAATGATTTTTGGAAGTTTATCTTCAGACCGATGGAATCGGCATAATCCAATAGCAGTTGCTTCATGGTTTTGACTTGTTCAGGACATGCAGGCATCAACAAAATTGTGTCGTCGGCATATTGTACCACAGGATAATCAGTTGGTTGGTTGCAAGGGATCGGGAGCTGGATCTTATGCTGTCTGTACGCATCATTTATTGCAGCTTGTAGGAGGTCGGCAGCAAGGACGAAAATGAGAGGAGAAAGTGGATCTCCCTGACGAACGCCACGTTTACAGTTAAATTGTTGGCCCGGGACACCATTCAGAAGCACGGAAGAAGTGTCGGACTCAAAAATGTTCTTGATCCAGTTGAGCCATCTATCATCGAATCCCATTTGCTTCATGATAGCAAGCATGGCAGGGTGTTCGATGGTGTCGAACGCTTTTGCGAAGTCGAGCTTGAGCAGTATGATTGGAGCACCGGATTGCTTGCACTGATATATGTATTCGAAGGCCCAAGCGAGACAATCCTGAATGGTGCGGGTGCGACGAAAACCATATTGGTTTCGGTGCACGATTTTGAGTATGATTTTCTGCAGCCGATTAGCCAAGATCTTTGTTATGATCTTCAGACAACAGTTAAGGAGCGTGATCGGTCTGAAGTCATTGGCAGTCTCGAGGGAGTTGATTTTAGGAATGAGGGTGATAAAACCAGAGTTAATGCTGGCGAGGTCTAAGTTGCCACTGTAGAATTCCTCACAAAGTTTGTAGAAGTCATTTTTGATGATATGCCAGCAAGATTTCAAGAACTGTCCATTGAAGCCATCAGGTCCAGGAGCTTTGTCATTGGGCATGGTTCTGACGACCTCATCGATTTCATTATGTGTAAACGGTGTTGATAGGGTCTCGAGTCCGTCAATTCTCTTGATTATGTTAGGTAGAACAAATTTCATTTCAGGTGGGGACGATTCACCCAATCTTTGCTTATAAGTGGTAAACAGAAGCGCCTCTTTGGACTTGTGGTCACTGACTATTTCTCCATCAGGTGTCTTCAGTGTGGCTATGGAGTTCTTCCTGTACCTTTCTGTGGCAAGTGCATGGAATAACTTTGTGTTTTCAGTGCCAAATTTGATATACCTGATCGTGCACCGCTTCCTCCAGTACTGGTTCTGAAAGTGCAAGAGCTTCAGAAGGTGGGTTTTAATAATGTGTCTGAAATTAACTTCAGGTATGGACAGTGGGCGCTGATCTTCAAGCCCATCAAGCTCAAGGAGGGCCTGGTTGCAGTTCTGGATGAGAATGGACAGCTTGGATATGTTTTTGCTCCAGGATTTCAAATCATATCGAAGGTTTTTCATTTTTTTTTTGCAGATGGTGGCCGCAGCATTTTTGGCATGGCATGGTTTGTTCCAAGATGTTGCCACGACTTGCAAGAAGTTTGAGTGGTTGGTCCAGTAGTTTTCGAATCTAAAAATCTTGCTTTTGGGGATGGTTGTTTCAATATGTACCACACATGGTGTGTGGTCGGATATTGGCTTCCCCAGGGTGGAAACTAATGTATTTGGGAAAGATTGAGTCCAATGGCAAGATGAGAAAAACCAATCTAGTTGCTCGAGTAGTGGGTCGGTCTGCATGTTACTCCAGGTGTAGGAGTGGCCTTTGAGAGGTATTTCAATTAGCGCTTGCGTCCGGATAATGTCATTGAACATTAAAATGTCATTTGGATCACCTCCCGCCTTATTTCTATTTGCAGATGATCGTATAAAGTTGTAATCTCCCACTAGCAACCAATCCTCAGAGTCTGGTATATCCAGATCATACAGCCAATCAGTGAAAAGAACACGATCATTGCCCTGGCAGGGCCCATAAATATTATATAAAGACCAAACATTTCCAGAAACTTTGGAGGTTAGAGTAACTCCAAGAGCATGATTCTCTGAGTAACAGACTGATCCAGTAAAAGCGGAGCCACTCCAAATAGTAATAATTCCCCCAGAAGCCCCACGTGAAGGAACATAAGCAAAATTATCGAAGCGTTTAGGACAAAAGGTTTTAAGGAAAGCCAAATCAAAATGCATGCGCTTAGTCTCTTGCAGGCATATTACATCACAACCACAGGTCTCGATAGCATTTCTAATAGCTAGTAGCTTGTCGTCGGAGTTTATTCTTGAATGTTCCAGACCAGAACATTCCACTGTTGCTTGGGGGGCATGAAGCTGTGACTTAAGAGGAAGACGAGGTCGAGCTCTCCTGATCAGCCATAAGGATGTCGTCGGAGAGTTCAGCCACAGGAACGCCGCATCTGATTGTGACAATCATCTGAAGCACAGGAACTGGTGTTGGTGGAGGCGCAGAGCTTGGCGCAGTAGAGGTGGTGGAGGTGTGGTTGGGGGCTTCGGGCACTTGTCAAGCTTTGACCCTGCTTTTAGTGGATCTGCCATATGCCATTGACGGGGCTTTGAAGCCATCGTACTTATTGGAGCGGGTGCTGCGACGCAGATTGGATTCATCAATTGCAATGGGCTTCTTCTTTCTATCTTTGCGCATCTGGTCATTAGACATGTAGTCGGAAGAATTACTATCAGCAGGAGCGTGCATAGATGAACCAGAGTCCTCAGAGCTACTCACCTCAGTGTTAGCCAGTTCCAAGATATTCAGTAGTGACGGTGGTGTGATGCTGGCTGTCACAGAATTCTTGGATGGAGAGACATGAATTCGTCCCTCAGACATGGCCTGAGTCCCCACGGTGGGGAGGGCAACTTCATCAGGCTGTGTAGAAGAACCACCAATCAGTGTGCCATCATGCCCAGCGGGAAGATCATCTGAAGCAGCAGCAAAGTGTTGCAGCTCATGGCTCTGAACCTTAGTATTCAGAAGCATAGTAGACTGAACTTTAGAAGTCTGAATCTCATGACTCTGATCTGTAGTGATGGCCCTATCAGTGTTCCGAATAACGTCGGTTTGGACTGCCTGTGGCTCATCGAGCTCCTGAATGACAACCGTGGTTTGTCCTGAAGAGTGGGGTGCAAAGTTGGTGCCGGGGAGTTGCTTAATGCCAAGGCCCTCCGGCGTAATGGAAATTTGCACTCGAAGCTGCCTAGACCGATCACGGATACCATAGCTAGTACTCCATGGACCAAAGGATGCAAGGATCGGACGGATGGCAGCAGAGAGGAAGGTATTGAGCTGCAAGCGGGGGCTAGATTGGCCAGCAGAAAGTTCATCACTTCATTACCTTGTGCAGACAGACTAAAACTAAATCCCATTGTTGTGCACTTGAACAGACAGGGTAATGGGTTCAGCATTGTGTGCATGTACTGTGTCCATGGCATTGAAAGGAGAAGTTACCTCGTTGTTTTCAAAGACCACCATTGCCAGTTCCTCCTGGTTTGTGCTGGAATCATCAGACGTCGTGATGGAGTCATTCCAGGCTTGGGCAGCACTATCGGAGATGTTGTTCTCAGGAACGAGACCATCTTGAACAGTCAAGCCCTGGGCTGCTAGCCATGCCTGAAAATTCATGAGGTAAGGTGGTAACTGTGGCTGCGGGGCAGGAGGGGCCGGCCACTCTCCCCAACCAGCGTCAATCTGAACTTCGTCAGTATCAGTATCAGAGTCACCGTCCAGGTTGGCTGGCTGTCCCATGGCAGGTGGAGCACCGTTCTGCGTGAACCAGTTGTGCACTTGCTGCTGGTAGAGCTTCTCTGCCGTCATCTCAGGGCCGAACAGGGGATGCGGGTCGCCATTGGGGGGCGGTGGTTCTTCGCCAGCAGGTGGGACTTCAGGTAAATGGGCATTCCAATCACTACTGCGAAGTATGGTAACTTGAACTGTCCAACAATCGCAGGCCCCTCCAAGTTGACGAACCACGAAGCTCTTCGGTATCAACCTCATGTGAATCAGCTGAACTTGAACCATAACATACCTATGGTCTTGTCTAGGGTTATACCAAGAAATCAGACTACCAAAACCCCCAACAGATTTATTGATGTAAAACTCTGTCTAATAGTCATAAGGAAATCCAAAGTACAGCAACCAAACTTGCGGGCCAAAAGTGGCGGTACGCCTATTCAGAGCAACATTGTGTGGGACGAAAGTAATGAGAAGATCTTCATCTTCAAGCTCTAAAGGAGTCGCTACTGCCGTGTCTCTCGCAAAGGAATCAACAAATCCAAAGATGCCAATGCCAAAAGGATGATCGCTTGCCTTGGTGGTGAACAACTGAGATTCATGCAGCATACCTTCAACCGCATCTCGGATGGCCTGACGATGATGCAGAGGAACAGAGTGGCTGGCTTCCGCAATGGCGAGGAAGTCGTGATTTAGCGGCGCGATGGGTGAGACCACCATGCCACTGCGAACCACCCGGTCAGCAGGTCCAGGCTCAACTGCCCATCCCAAAGGCAGGAAGGGGACGGGGTTCAATGGGTAGTTCGCCATTGTTGCTGCTTGGAGAGCGACGGTGGAGGAGGGCGGTGGAGTGACAGCGATAGGCTGTGGAGGTGGTGAAGCCGAGGCCGAAGGCGGACCGTGAGGGGTAGGAATGGAAACTGTGTGTCGTTTGGGAATCCATTGCCATCTTTGTGCTCTGCGGCGCGCTAGGCAAGATGATGACACGTGTCCATAGTGACCACAACTTTCACATCGGACGGACTGGCGTTTTTTCTTTGGATGGAAAGTTTTGGGCATAGGAATGTTAGGTGCAAAAGATCCATTAGGGCTCGGGGAGAGTGCAGGGGTAATTGATTCGCTTGTACTTGCCATTTTGTGTGGGCAAACAAATGCCTTATGGCCAGGAGCCGAGCATTGAATGCAAATAAGTCTCGCTGGGCAAGAAATTTTTTGGTGTCCCCATTGAAGGCATTTTGCACATAGCATGGCCCAGTTTGATGCCAGTGTGGTAATCTCTTCCCAAGTATATTGGGCTTGGGCCAAATCCGCCTTGTGTTTATTCGTGAGGACCGGAGGCCATTGACAATGCGCATGAGCATATTTGTAGGCCGAACTTAAAAAACACTGCGGAGGGGGAGGATACGGAATGTTTATCAAGCATTTAAAGCCCCCCCGGATAAGGTAATTAGCCAATTGTGATTCCTGTAATTTCTCTTGGGATAAATAATATTCCTGCAATGAGTGGGCCGTAATAACTGCTGGTAGTAATTGCTGATTGGCCTTGTCGGTCGCACCTGACTGGACGCCCAAATTATGGGTCAAAATTTGAACTATCGGTGGGGCTCTGCTGCTGCTGTTCATCTGAGTGTTATCCGAAGGCATCGAAGAAGTAGATGCCTCATCAGAATTTGCATTAGAGAAAAGCATGTGATTAATAGGAACAATATGGAACTTGCTGAGATCCTGATTAAAAGACTTGTCCAAAGTATTATGTTTGTGCATGAAACCCAATTTTGATTTAACCGCCACTGTCCTCCTAGAGGATAGATCATAAAGCTCTTCATCGGCGTGCCAATGGTGATCATTAGAGAACCGAGAGAATCGCCCATTAAAAAGATGAAAATGGCAAACAAAGTCAGGCCAAATTCGATCCTTGAGACCATAGATGAAGTGTCCCACTTTATTATTTGCCACAGAGAACCGAAATGACCGAGAGGACAATTGGAGCACTTTGAAACCAGAACTAATACCACCAATGCAACATATACCAACTGAATCCACCGAGAGGCAGAAGGAGGCCGAGGAGAACGAGACTACCAGAAAGAATTCCTTGGCGTCCCGCGAGGGGAAAAAATGAACCATGGATCCAAACCTGCGTCTCACCTGATCTGCCAGGGCTAAGCCCGGTGCAAAATCCCAGTGTAGGAGCCCTTCCATGGGAGGAAGAGCTAGAGATCGCCATGATAGGTGGTGGGAGGTGGGAGGAGGGGGAGAGAGGGGAGGAGAGGAGGAGAGCCATCTGAGATCGAAATTTTACCTTCGAAGTTGTTGATTTTTATGGCACCGGAACGATAGACCTCCTCGATAACGTAAGGACCTTCCCATTTAGAGAGAAGTTTTCCTGCAAAAAATCTTAAACGAGAGTTGTATAGCAATACATAATCACCTACATTAAACTCACGCTTTTGTATCCTTTTATCATGCCATCTTTTAAATTTTTCTTTAAACAACTTGGCATTTTCGTAGGCTTGGGTTCTCCATTCATCGAGAGAGCTAATATCAAATAACCTCTTCTCACCGGCAAGTTTAAAATCATAATTGAGTTCTTTAATAGCCCAATATGCCTTGTGTTCTAGTTCGAGAGGTAAGTGACATGCTTTTCCATAAACCATTTTATACGGAGACATACCCATAGGATTTTTATATGCAGTTCTATAGGCCCATAATGCATCATCAAGTTTCTTGGACCAATTCTTTCTAGATCTATTAACAGTCTTTTGCAAAATTAATTTGAGCTCTCTATTACTCAATTCTACTTGACCACTAGACTGAGGGTGATAAGGGGATGCAATTCTATGATTAACATCATACTTAGCAAGCATTTTACGGAAAGCACCATGAATAAAACGTGAACCATCATCAGTCATTAAATATCTAGGGACTCCAAATCTTGGAAAAATAACTTCTTTAAGCATTTTAATAGAAGTGTTATGGTCAGCACTACTAGTTGGAATAGCTTATACCCACTTAGTAACGTAATCAACAACAACTAAAATATGTGTATATCCATTAGAGGAAGGAAAAGGTCCCATATAGTCAAAGCCCCAAACATCAAATGGTTCAATAACGAGTGAATAGTTCATATGCATTTCTTGACGTCTACTAATATTACCAATTCTTTGACATGCATCACAAGATAAGACAAACTTACGGGCATCCTTGAAGAGAGTAGGCCAATAAAAACCAGATTGCAATACCTTATGTGCAGTTCTATCTCCAGCATGGTGTCCTCCATAAGCTTCGGAGTGACACTTGCGTAGGATCTGTTCCTGTTCATGCTCAGGTACACAACGTCTAATAGCACCATCTACTCCTTCTTTATAAAGATGTGGGTAATCCCAAAAGTAATGCCTCAAATCATAGAATAACTTTTTCTTTTGCTGGTATGTGAATCTAGGTGGTATAAACTTAGCAACAATGCAATTAGCATAATCAGCATACCATGGAGCAGTATGAGAAGCATTTATGACATTTAATTGCTCGTTAGGAAAGCTATCATCAATAGGAAGTGGGTCATCAAGCACATTTTCTAACCTAGACAAGTTGTCTGCAACGGGGTTCTCAGCTCCCTTTCTATCAACAATATGTAGGTCAAATTCTTGTAGCAAGAGAACCCATCTAATAAGTCTAGGTTTAGCATCTTTCTTTTCCATAAGATATTTAATAGCAGCATGATCAGTGTGAATAGTTACTTTAGAATCAACAATATAAGGTCTGAACTTATCACAAGCAAATACAACTGCTAAGAATTATTTTTCAGTAGTAGCATAATTTCTTTGAGCATTGTCTAGGGTTTTACTAGCATATTGAATAACGTTTAATTTCTTATCAACTCTTTGCCCTAGAACATCACCTACAGCATAATCACTAGCATCACACATAATTTCAAAGGGTAAATTCCAATCAGGCGGCTGAATAATAGGTGCAGAGATCAATGCTTTCTTAAGAATTTCAAATGCTTCTACACAATCATCATCAAAGACAAATGGTATATCTTTTTGTAATAAATTAGTCAGGGGCCAAGAAATTTTTGAGAAGTCCTTAATGAACCTCCTATAAAATCCGGCATGACCAAGGAAACTTCTTATACCTTTGATGTCCTTGGGGCATGGCATCTTTCCAATAGCATCAACCTTGGCTTTATCAACTTCAATACCTCTTTCAGAAACTTTATGCCCCAAGACAATACCTTCATTAACCATAAAGTGGCACTTTTCCCAATTCAAGACAAGATTAGTTTCTTCACATCTCTGCAAAACTCGATCAATGTTGCTCAAGCAATCATCAAAAGAAGATCCATAGACGGAGAAATCGTCCATGAAAACCTCACAAATCTTTTCACAAAAGTCAGAGAATATAGCCATCATGCATCTTGAAAGGTAGCAGGTGCATTACATAAACCAAAAGGCATACGTCTATAAGCAAAAGTACCAAAAGGGCAAGTAAAAGTAGTCTTTGATTGATATTTGAGAGAAACCAGAATAACCATCTAGAAAGCAAAAATGTGTATGTTTGGATAATCTTTCTAGCATATGATCGATAAAAGGTAAGGGGTAATGATCCTTTTTAGTGGCCTTATTTAATTTGCGGAAATCAATTACCATCCTATAACATGTAATAATTCTTTGAGGAATCAATTCATCTTTATCATTAGGAACGATAGTAATACCTCCCTTCTTAGGGACACAATGGGCATGACTTACCCATCGACTATCAGCAACGGGATAGATTATACCTGCCTCAAGGAGCTTTAGTATTTCCTTTCTTACCACTTCTTTCATTTTAGGATTCAGCCGTCGTTGATGATCATGAACTGGTTTAGCATCTTCTTCCACATTTATTTTATGTTGACATAGAGTGGGACTAATGCCCTTAAGATCATCAAGAGTATACCCAATAGCAGCACGGTGCTTCTTCAGAGTTTTCAATAATCTCTCTTCCCCATGCTCTGAAAGGTTAGCACTAATAATAACATGATATATCTTTTTCTCATCAAGATAAGCATATTTAAGAGTATCAGGCAACGGTTTAAGCTCAAACATGGGATCACCCTTGGGTGGAGGAGGATCCCCTAGGATTTCAACAGGCAAATTGTGTTTCAGAATAGGTTCCGAATACTTCATCTATTTCCCTTCTTTCATTCATAAACATATCGTTTTCATGGTCTAGCAAATATTGTTCTAAAGGATCACTAGGAGGTACGGCAATAGAAGCAAGACCAATAATTTCATCCTTACTAGGTAATTCTTCTTCATGGTGTTGTCTACTAAATTTATAGAAATTAAATTCGTGAGACATATCATCTAAACCGATAGTAACAACATCCTTTTTGCAATCTATCTTAGCATTAACAGTGTTTAAGAAGGGTCTACCAAATATAATGGGACAAAAGCTATCTTGTGGGGAACCAAGAACAAGAAAATCAGCAGGATATTTAGTTTTCCCACACAAGACTTCAACATATCTAACAATTCCCATTGGTGAAATAGTATCTCTATTGGCAAGTTTAATTGTGACATCAATATCTTCTATCTCAGCAGGTGCAATATCATGCATAATTTCTTTGTATAAGGCGTGAGGTATTGCACTAGCACTAGCACTCATATCACATAAGCCATGATAACAATGATCTCCTATTTTAACAGAAATAACAGGCATGCCTACCATAGGTCTGTTTTTATCTTTAGCACAAGGTTTAGCAATTCTAGCATTCTCATCAAGGAAATAAATAGCATGCCCATCAATATTATCAGCCAAGAGATCTTTAACAATAGAAATATCAGGTTCAACTTTAATTTTCTCAGAAGCTGTATAAGTTTTAATATTGATTTTACGAACCACAGTTGAAGCTTTAGCAAGATCCTTTATTCTGACAGGGAAAGGTGGTTTCTCAACATAAGAAGTAGGAACAATAGGATCATTATAAGTGATAGTCTTTTCTTCAACTTTAATAGGTGCAGCTACTTTTACTTCTATGGGAGGATGATATTTAAACCACTTCTCCTTGGGGAGATCAACATAAGTAGCAAAAGATTCACAGAAAGAAGCTACTATTTCAGAGTCAAGTCCATATTTAGAGATAAACTTACGGAAAACATCGGTATCCATAAAAGATTTAACACAATCAACCCTAGGTGTCTGTTGGGGAACGTAGCAGAATTTGAAAATTTTCTACGCATCACCAAGATCAATCAATGGAGTCATCTAGCAACGAGGGAGAGAGGAGTGCATCTACATACCCTTGTAGATCGCGTGCGGCGTTCAAGAGAACGGGGTTGATGGAGTCATACTCGACGTGATCCAAATCACCGATGACCTAGTGCTGAACGGACGGCACCTCCGCGTTCAACACACGTACGGTTGGGATGACGTCTCCTCCAACTTGATCCAGCAAGGGGGAAGGAGATGTTGATGAAGATCCAGCAGCACGACGGCGTGGTGGTGGAAGCAACGGTGATCTCGGTAGGGCTTCGCCAAGCGCAGGGAGACGGAGGAGTGTCACGGGAGGGAGAGGGAGAGGCCAGGGGCTTGGGGTGCGACTGCCCTCCCTCCCCCCCCCCCCACTATATATAGGGTCCCTAGGGGGGGCGCCGGCCCTAGGAGATCCAATCTCCTAGGGGGGCGGCGGCCAAGGGGGTGCCTTGCCCCCCAAGGCAAGGGTGGCGCCCCCACCCCTAGGGTTTCCAACCCTAGGCGCAGGGGGAGGCCCAAGCGGGGCGCACCAGCCCACTAGGGGCTTGTTCCCCTCCCACTTCAGCCCATGGGGCCCTCCGGGATAGGTGGCCCCACCCGGTGGACCACCGGAACCGATTACCCCCGAAACTTTCCCGATGGCCGAAACTTGACTTCCTATATATAAATCTTCACCTCCAGACCATTTCAGAACTCCTCGTGACGTCCGGGATCTCATCCGGGACTCCGAAAAACTTTCGGGTTACCGTATACTAATATCTCAACAACCCTAGCGTCACCGAACCTTAAGTGTGTAGACCCTACGGGTTCGGGAGACATGTAGACATGACCGAGACGACTCTCCGGTCAATAACCAACAGCGGGATCTGGATACCCATGTTGGCTCCCACATGCTCCACGATGATCTCATCGGATGAACCATGATGTCGAGGATTCAATCAATCTGCATACAATTCCCTTTGTCAATCGGTACGTTACTTGCCCGAGACTCGATCATCGGTATCCCAATACCTCGTTCAATCTCGTTACCGGCAAGTCACTTTACTCGTACCGTAATGCATGATCCCGTGATCAACCACTTGGTCACATTGAGCTCATTATGATGATGCATTACCGAGTGGGCCCAGAGATACCTCTCCGTCATACAGAGTGACAAATCCCAGTCTTGATTCATGCCAACCCAATAGACACTTTCAGAGATACCTGTAATGTACCTTTATAGTCACCCAGTTACATTGTGACGTTTGGCACACCCAAGGCACTCCTACGGTATCCGGGAGTTGCACAATCTCATGGTCTAAGGAAATGATACTTGACATTCGGAAAAGCTACAACAAACGAACTACACGATCTTTGAGCTATGCTTAGGATTGGGTCTTGTCCATCACATCATTCTCCTAATGATGTGATCCCGTTATCAATGACATCCAATGTCCATAGTCAGGAAACCATGACTATCTTTTGATCAATGAGCTAGTCAACTAGAGGCTCACTAGGGACGTGTTGTGGTCTATGTATTCACACATGTATTATGATTTCCAGATAACACAATTATAGCATGAATAATAGACAATTATCATGAACAAAGAAATATAATAATAACCATTTTATTATTGCCTCCAGGGCATATTTCCAACAGTCTCCCACTTGCACTAGAGTAAATAGTCTAGTTACATTGTGATGAATCGAACACCCATGCAGTTCTGGTGTTGATCATGTTTTGCTCTAAGGAGAGGTTTAGTCAACGGATCTGCCACATTCAGGTCCGTATGTACTTTACATATCTCTATGTCTCCATTTTGAACACTTTCATGAATGGAGTTGAAGCGACGCTTGATATGCCTGGTCTTCCTGTGAAACCTGGGCTCCTTGGCAAGGGCAATAGCTCCAGTGTTGTCACAGAAGAGAGTCATCGGGCCCGACGCATTGGGTATGACTCCTAGGTCGGTAATGAACTCCTTCACCCATACTGCTTCTTGTGCTGCCTCCGAGGCTGCCATGTACTCCGCTTCACATGTAGATCCCGCCACAACGCTTTGCTTGCAACTGCACCAGCTTACTGCCCCACCATTCAAAATATACACGTATCCGGTTTGTGACTTAGAGTCATCCAGATCTGTGTCGAAGCTAGCATCGACGTAACCCTTTACGACGAGCTCTTCGTCACCTCCATAAACGAGAAACATATCCTTAGTCCTTTTCAGGTAATTCAGGATATTCTTGACCGCTATCCAGTGTTCCATGCCGGGATTACTTTGGTACCTTCCTACCAAACTTACGGCAAGGTTTACATTAGGTCTGGTACACAGCATAGCATACATGATAGACCCTATGGCCGAGGCATAGGGGACGACACTCATCTTTTCTCTATCTTCTGCCGTGGTCGGGCATTGAGCCGTGCTCAATCTCGTACCTTACAATACAGGCAAGAACCCCTTCTTTGACTGATCCATTTTGAACTTCTTCAATATCTTGTCAAGGTACGTACTCTGTGAAAGACCAATGAGGCGTCTCGATCTATCTCTATAGATCTTGATGCCTAATATATAAGTAGCTTCTCCAAGGTCCTTCATTGAAAAACATTTGTTCAAGTAGGCCTTTATGCTTTCCAAGAATTCTATATCATTTCCCATCAACAATATGTCATCCACATACAATATGAGAAATGCTACAGAGCTCCCACTCACTTTCTTGTAAATGCAGGCTTCTCCATAAGTATGCGTAAACCCAAACGCTTTGATCATTTCATCAAAACGAATGTTCCAACTCCGAGATGCTTGCACCAGCCCATAAATCGAGCGTTGGAGCTTGCACACCTTGTCAGCATTCTTAGGATCGACAAAACCTTCCAGCTACATCATATACAATTCTTCCTTAAGGAAACCATTAAGGAATGTCATTTTGACGTCCATTTGCCATATTTCATAATCATAGAATGCAGCAATTGCTAACATGATTCGGACGGATTTCAGCTTCGCTACGGGTGAGAAAGTCTCATCGTAGTCAACCCCTTGAACTTGTCGATAACCCTTAGCGACAAGCCGAGCTTTATAGATGGTTACGTTACCATCCGCGTCTGTCTTCTTCTTAAAGATCCATTTATTTTCTATGCCTCGCCGATCAACGGGCAAGTCAGTCAAAGTCCATACTTCGTTTTCATACATGGATCCTATCTCGGATTTCATGGCTTCTAGCCATTTGTCGGAATCCGGGCCCGCCATCGCTTCTTCATAGTTCGAAGGTTCACCGTTGTCTAACAACATGATTTCCAAGACAGGGTTGCCGTACCACTCTGGTGTGGAACGTGTCCTTGTGGACCTACGAAGTTCAGTAGCAACTTGATCTGAAGTTTCATGATCATCATCATCAACTTCCTCTCTAGTCGGTGCAGGCACCTCAGGAACATTTTCTTGAGATGCGCCACTAACCGGTTCAAGAGGTAATACTTCATCAAGTTCTACTTTCCTCCCACTTATTTCTTTCGAGAGAAACTCTTTCTCTAGAAAGGACCCATTCTTGGCAACAAAGATCTTGCCTTTGAATCTGAGGTAGAAGGTATACCCAATAGTTTCTTTAGGGTATCCTATGAAGACGCATTTTTCCGATTTGGGTTCAAGCTTTTCAGGTTGAAGTTTCTTGACATAAGCATCGCATCCCCAAACTTTTAGAAACGACAGCTTAGGTTTCTTCCCAAACCATAATTCATACGGTGTCGTCTCAACGGATTTTGACGGTGCCCTATTTAAAGTGAATGCGGTAGTCTCTAAAGCATAGCCCCAAAATGATAGCGGTAGATCGGTAAGAGACATCATAGATCGCACCATATCCAATAGAGTGCGATTACGACGTTCGGACACACCGTTACACTGAGGTGTTCCTGGCGGCGTGAGTTGTGAAACTATTCCACATTTTCTTAAGTGTGTGCCAAATTCGTGACTCAAGTATTCTCCCCCACGATCTGATCGCAAGAACTTGATTTTCTTGTCACGTTGATTCTCAACCTCACTCTGAAATTCCTTGAACTTTTCAAAGGTCTCGGACTTGTGTTTCATTAAGTAGACATACCCATATCTACTCAAGTCATCAGTGAGGGTGAGAACATAACGATAGCCACCGCGAGCCTCAACACTCATTGGACCGCACACATCAGTATGTATGATTTCCAATAAGTCGGTTGCTCGCTCCATTGTTCCTGAGAACAGAGTCTTGGTCATTTTACCCATGAGGCATGGTTCGCACGTGTCAAATGATTTGTAATCAGGAGACTCCAAAAGTCCATCTGCATGGAGCTTCTTCATGCGTTTGACACCTATGTGACCAAGGCGGCAGTGCCACAAGTATGTGGGACTATCATTATCAACCTTACATCTTTTGGTATTCACACTATGAATATGTGTAACATTACGCTCGAGATTCATTAAGAATAAACCATTCACCATTGGAGCATGACCATAAAACATATCTCTCATATAAATAGAACAACCATTATTCTCGGATTTAAATGAGTAGCCATCTCGAATTAAACGAGATCCTGATACAATGTTCATGCTCAAAGCTGGCACTAAATAACAATTATTGAGGTTTAAAACTAATCCCGTAGGTAAGTGTAGAGGTAGCGTGCCGACGGCGATCACATCAACCTTGGAACCATTCCCGACGCGCATCGTCACCTCGTCCTTCGCCAGTCTCCGCTTATTCCGCAGCTCCTGCTTTGAGTTACCAATGTGAGCAACCGCACCGGTATCAAATACCCAGGAGCTACTACGAGTACTGGTAAGGTACACATCAATTACATGTATATCACATATACCTTTAGTGTTGTCGGCCTTCTTGTCCGCTAAGTATTTGGGGCAGTTCCGCTTCCAGTGACCACTTCCCTTGCAATAAAAACACTCAGTCTCGGGCTTGGGTCCATTCTTTGGCTTCTTCCCGGCAGCTTGCTTACCGGGCGCGGCAACTCCCTTGCCGTCCTTCTTGAAGTTCTTTTTACCCTTGCCTTTCTTGAACTTAGTGGTTTTATTCACCATCAACACTTGATGTTCCTTTTTGATTTCTACCTCCGCTGATTTCAGCATTGAATATACCTCAGGAATGGTCTTTTCCATCCCCTGCATATTGAAGTTCATCACAAAGCTCTTGTAGCTCGGTGGAAGCGACTGAAGGATTCTGTCAGTGACCGCATCATCCGGGAGATTAACTCCCAGCTGAGTCAAGCGGTTATGCAACCCAGACATTTTGAGTATGTGCTCACTGACAGAACTATTTTCCTCCATCTTACAGCTGAAGAACTTGTCGGAGACTTCATATCTCTCGACCCGGGCATGAGCTTGGAAAACCATTTTGAGCTCTTCGAACATCTCATATGCTCCGTGTCTCTCAAAACGCTTTTATAGCCCCGGTTCTAAGCTGTAAAGCATGCCGCACTGAACGAGGGAGTAATCATCGGCACGTGACTGCCAAGCGTTTATAACGTCTTGGTTCTCTGGGACAGGTGCGTTACCTAGCGGTGCTTCTAGGACATAATCTTTCTTGGCAGCTATGAGGATGATCCTCAAGTTCCGGACCCAGTCCGTATAGTTGATGCCATCATCTTTCAGCTTGGTTTTCTCTAGGAACGCGTTGAAGTTGAGGACAACGTGGGCCATTTGATCTACAAGACATATTGTAAAGATTCTAGACTAAGTTCATGATAATTAAGTTCATCTAATCAAATTACTCAATGAACTCCCACTCAGATAGACATCCCTCCAGTCATCTAAGTGAAACATGATCCGAGTTAACTAGGCCGTGTCTGATCATCACGTGAGACGGACTAGTCAACATCGGTGAACATCTTCATGTTGATCGTATCTTCTATACGACTCATGCTCGACCTTTCGGTCTTCTGTGTTCTGAGGCCATGTCTGTACATGCTAGGCTCATCAAGTCAACCTAAGTGTATTGCGTGTGTAACTCTGGCTTACACCTGTTGTATTCGAACGTTAGAATCTATCATTCCCGATCATCACGTGGTGCTTCGAAACAACGAACCTTCGCAATGGTGAATAGTTAGGGGGAACACTTACTTGAAATTATTACGAGGGATCATCTTATTTAAGCTACCGTCGTTCTAAGCAAATAAGATGTAAAACATGATAAACATCACATGCAATCAAATAGTGACATGATATGGCCAATATCATTTGCTCCTTTTGATCTCCATCTTCGGGGCTCCATGATCATCGTTGTCACCGGCATGACACCATGATCTCCATCATCGTGTCTTCTTGAAGTTGTCTCGTCATCTATTACTTCTACTACTATGGCTAACGCTTTAGCAATAAAGTAAAGTAATTACATGACATTTATGTTGACACGCAGGTCATAAATAAATAAAGACAACTCCTATGGCTCCTGCCGATTGTCATACTCATCGACATGCAAGTCGTGATTCCTATTACAAGAACATGATCAATCTCATACATCACATATATCATTCATCACATCCTTTTGGCCATATCACATCACAAAACACTTGCTGCAAAAACAAGTTAGACGTCCTCTAATTGTTGTTGCAAGTTTTTACGTGGCTGCTATAGGTTTCTAGCAAGAACGTTTCTTACCTACGCCAAAACCACAACGTGAATTGCCAATTTCTATTTACCCTTCATAAGGACCCTGTTCATCGAATCCGATCCGACTAAAGTGGGAGAGACAGACACCCGCCGACCACCTTATGCAACTAGTGCATGTCAGTCGGTGGAACCGGTCTCACGTAAGCGTATGTGTAAGGTTGGTCCGGGCCGCTTCATCCCACAATGCCGCCGAATCAAGATAAGACTAGTAACGGCAAGATAATTGATAATATCGACGCCCACAACTGCTTTGTGTTCTACTCGTGCATAGTAACTACGCATAGACCTAGCTCATGATGCCACTGTTGGGGAACGTAGCAGAATTTTAAAATTTTCTACGCATCACCAAGATCAATCTATGGAGTCATCTAGCAATGAGGGAGAGAGGAGTGCATCTACATACCCTTGTAGATCGCGTGCGGAAGCGTTCAAGAGAACGGGGTTGATGGAGTCGTACTCGACATGATCCAAATCACCGATGACCTAGTGCCGAACGGACGGCACCTCCGCGTTCAACACACGTACGGTTGGTATGATGTCTCCTCCAACTTGATCCATCAAGGGGGAAGGAGAGGTTGATGAAGATCCAGCAGCACGACGGCGTGGTGGTGGAAGCAACGGTGATCTCGGCAGGGCTTCGCCAAGCGCAGGGAGACGGAGGAGTGTCACAGGAGGGAGAGGGAGAGGCCAGGGGCTTGGGGTGCGGCTGCCCTCCCTCCCCCACTATATATAGGGTCCCTAGGGGGGGCGCCGGCCCTAGGAGATCCAATCTCCTAGGGGGGCGGCCAAGGGGGTGCCTTGCCCCCCAAGGCAAGGGTGGCGCCCCCCACCCCTAGGGTTTCCAACCCTAGGCGCAGGGGGAGGCCCAAGGGGGGCGCACCAGCCCACTAGGGGCTGGTTCCCCTCCCACTTCAGCCCATGGGGCCCTCCGGGATAGGTGGCCCCACCCGGTGGACCCCCGGGACCCTTCCGGTGGTCCCGGTACAATACCGATTACCCCCGAAACTTTCCCGATGGCCGAAACTTGACTTCCTATATATAAATCTTCACCTCCGGACCATTCGGGAACTCCTCGTGATGTCTGGGATCTCATCCGGGACTCCGAACAACTTTCGGGTTACCGTATACTAATATCTCAACAACCCTAGTGTCACCGAACCTTAAGTGTGTAGACCCTACGGGTTCGGGAGACATGTAGACATGACCGAGACGACTCTCCGGTCAATAACCAACAGCGGGATCTGGATACCCATGTTGGCTCCCACATGCTCCACGATGATCTCATTGGATGAACCATGATGTCGAGGATTCAATCAATCTGCATACAATTCCCTTTGTCAATCGGTACGTTACTTGCCCGAGACTCGATCATCGGTATCCCAATATCTCGTTCAATCTCATTACCGGCAAGTCACTTTACTCGTACCGTAATGCATGATCCCGTGATCAACCACTTGGTCACATTGAGCTCATTATGATGATGCATTACCGAGTGGGCCCAGAGATACCTCTCCATCATACGGAGTGACAAATCCCAGTCTTGATTCGTGCCAACCCAACAGACACTTTCGGGGATACCTTTAATGTACCTTTATAGTCACCCAGTTACGTTGTGACGTTTGGCACACCCAAGGCACTCCTACGGTATTCGGGAGTTGCACAATCTCATGGTCTAAGGAAATGATACTTGACATTCGGAAAAGCTACAGCAAACGAACTACACGATCTTTGAGCTATGCTTAGGATTGGGTCTTGTCCATCACATCATTCTCCTAATGATGTGATCCCGTTATCAATGACATCCAATGTCCATAGTCAGGAAACCATGACTATCTTTTGATCAACGAGCTAGTCAACTAGAGGCTCACTAGGGACGTGTTGTGGTCTATGTATTCACACATGTATTATGATTTCCGGATAACACAATTATAGCATGAATAATAGACAATTATCATGAACAAACAAATATAATAATAACCATTTTATTATTGCCTCTAGGGCATATTTCCAACAGTGTCATACCCGACTCCTTACCTTTGTCGAGGTCCCAATCTTCAGAGTTACGTTTAATTCTTTCCAATAAATCCCATTTGAATTCAATAGTCTTCATCATAAAAGAGCCAGCACAAGAAGTATCAAGCATGGTGCGATTGCTATCAGAAAGCCGGGCATAAAAATTTTGAATAATCATTTCTCTTGATAGCTCATGATTGGGGCATGAATATAACATTGATTTAAGCCTCCCCCAAGCTTGAGCGATGCTTTCTCCTTCGCGAGGCCAAAAATTATATATATATAATTGCAATCACGATGAATAATATGCATAGGATAAAACTTCTGATGAAATTCCAATTTCAATCGTTTGTAGTTCCATGACCCCGTATCATCACATAACCTATACCATGTTGATGCATCTCCCTTCAAAGATAAAGGGAGGACCTTCTTGTTAACAACATCTCCGGGTACACCTACAAGCTTAAATAATCCACAAACTTCATCCACATATATTAGATGCTCATCAGGATGCTTTGTTCCATCTCCCACAAAAGGATTAGCTAGCAGTTTTTCTATCATACCTGAAGGAATTTCAAAGCAGACATTTTCATTTTCAGTAGGTTCAGTAGGTTGAGGAGCAACTCTTTGCTCTACTAGTCGGGGTGAAGATACCCCGAACAAGCCCCTCAGAGGATTACTTTCCATAGTAACAAGTGACAGTAAATTTCAGCACACTATATAAATTTTTCCTTACCAAATTCCACCTACCAAAGGCGCTTCACTCCCCGGCAATGGCGCCAGAAAAGAGTCTTGATGACCCACAAGTATAGGGGATCTACCGTAGTCCTTTCGATAAGTAAGAGTGTCGAACCCAACAAGGAGCAGACGGAAATGATAAGCGGTTTCCAGCAAGGTATTCTCTGCAAGTACTGAAATAAGTGGTAACAGATAGTTTTGTGATAGGATAATTTGTAACGAGCAACAAGTAACAAAAGTAAATAAAGTGCAGAAAGGTGGCCCAATCCTTTTTGTAGCAAAGGACAAGCCTGGACAAACTCTTATATAGAGAAAAGCGCTCCTGAGGACACATGGGAATATCGTCAAGCTAGTTTTTGTCACGTTCGTATGATTCGCGTTCGGTACTTTGATAATTTGGTATGTGGGTGGACTGGTGCTTGGGTATTGTCCTTACTTGGACAAGCATCCCACTTATTATTAACCTCTATTGCAAGCATCCGCAACTACAACAAAAGTATTAAGGTAAATCTAACCATAGCATGAAACATATGGATCCAAATCAGCCCCTTACGAAGCAACGCATAAACTAGGGTTTAAGCTTCTGTCACTCTAGCAACCCATCATCTACTTATTACTTCCCAATGCCTTCCTCTAGGCCCAAATCATGGTGAAGTGATATGTAGTCGACGTTCACATAACACCACTAGAGGAGAGACAACATACATCTCATCAAAATATTGAACGAATACCAAATTCACATGACTACTAATAGCAAGACTTCTCCCATGTCCTCGGGAACAAACGTAACTACTCACAAAGCATATTCATGTTCATAATCAGAGGGGTATTAATATGCATATAGGATCTGAACATATGATCTTCCACCAATTAAACAAACTAGCATCAACTACAAGGAGTAATTAACACTACTAGCAACCTACTAGCACCAATCCCGGACTTGGAGACAAGAATTGGATACAAGAGATGAACTAGAGTTTTGAGAGGAGATGGTGCTGATGAAGATGTTGATGGAGATTTCCCTCTCCCGATGAGAGGAGCGTTGGTGATGACGATGGCGATGATTTCCCCCTCCCGGAGGGAAGTTTCCCCGGCAGAACAGCTCTGCCGGAGCCCTAGATTGGTTCCGCCAAGGTTCCGCCTCGTGGCGGCGGAGTTTCGTCCGAGGAGATGGCTTCTGATTTTTTTCTCATCGAAAGACTTCATATAGCAGAAGATGGACATCGGAGGGCCACCAGGGGGGCCACGAGGTAGGGGGGCGCGCCCCCGCCCTCGTGGGCAGGGTGTGGCCCCCCCTGGTGAACTTCTTGCGCTCAGTATTTTTTATATATTCTGAAAACGTCTTCCATGAAGTTTCAAGACTTTTGGAGCTATGCAGAATAGGTCTCTAATATTTGCTCCTTTTCCATCCCAGAATCCCAGCTGCCGACATTCTCCCTCTTTATGTAAACGTTGTAAAATAAGAGAGAATAGGCATAAGTATTGTGACATAATGTGTAATAACAGCCCATAATGCAATAAATATTGATATAAAAGCATGATGCAAAATGGACGTATCAATCACCAGATATCGCCTATTCTTCTCTCTACTGCTTGCATTAGAGTAGTGTAGCATGTTACTGCTTTCCGTTAATCCTATCCTGATGCATAGCCTGTCTTTGGTACTACTATTGTTACCTTTACCTGCAATCCTAAATGCTTAGTATAGGATGCTAGTATTCCATCAATGGCCCTACATTCTTGTCCGTCTGCTATGCTATACTATCGGGCCGTGATCACTTGGGAGGTGATCATGGGTATATACTTATATACATAATATGTGATACATGTGGTGACTAAAGTCGGGTCAGCTCACAGAGTACCTGCAAGTGATTCCAATGTGGGGGCTGAAGGGGTAGGTGGTTCCATCCCGGTAGAGGTGGGCCTGGGTTCCCGACGGCCCCCGACTGTTACTTTGTGGTGGAGCGACAGGGCAGGTTGAGACCACCTAGGGGTGAGAGGTGGGCCTGGCCTTGGTCGGCGTCCGCGATTACTTCAAAATAACACGCTTAACGAGATCTTGTTATTTGATCTGAGTCTGGCCATTGGCCTATACGCACTAACCAACTACGCGGGAACAGTTATGGGCACTCGACATCGTGGTATTAGCCGAAGCCTTCTTGACGTCAGCGACTGGGCGGCGTGCGCCGAGTTGGACTGGAACGTCTGCTCTTGTATAAGGGAGGCTAGGTTTGCTCGCTGGCCACGTTCGCAACGTGCAGGTGTGCAATGGGCGATGGGCCCAGACCCCTGCGCCATAGGATTTAGACCGGCGTGCTGACCTCTCTGTTGTGCCTAGGTAGGGCTACGACGTGTTGATCTTCCGAGGCCGGGCATGACCCAGGAAAGTGTGTCCGGCCAAAGGGGATCGAGCGTGTTGGGAAATGTGGTGCACCCCTGCAGGGAAGTTTATCTACTCGAATAGCCGTGTCCCTCGGTAAAAGGACGACCCGGAGTTGTACCTTGACCTTATGACAACTAGAACCGGATACTTAATAAAACACACCCTTTCAAGTGCCAGATACAACCGGTGATCGCTCTCTAACAGGGCGACGAGGAGAGGATCGCCGGGTAGGATTATGCTATGCGATGATACTTGGTGAACTTACCATCTACTCTCTTCTACATGCTGCAAGATGGAGGCTGCCAGAAGCGTAGTCTTCGACAAGACTAGCTATCCCCCTCTCATTCTAGCATTCTACAGTTCAGTCCACATATACTACCCCTTTCATTTGATACCAATGCATATGTAGTGTAGCTCCTTGCTTGCGAGTACTTTGGATGAGTACTCATGGTTGTTTTGCTCCCCCTTTTCCCCCTTTCTATACCCGATTGTTGCGACCAGACGATGGAGTCCATGAGCCAGATGCCACCGTCGACGATGACTCCTACTACACTGGAGGTGCCTACTACTACGTGTAGGCCGCTGACGACGACCAGGAGTAGTTTAGGAGGATCCCAAGCAGGAGGCCTGCGCCTCTTTCGATATGTATCCTAGTTTGTGCTAGCCTTCTTAAGGCAAACTTGTTTAACTTATGTCTGTACTCAGATATTTTTGCTTCCACTGACTCGTCTATGATCGAGCTCTTGTATTCGAGCCCTCGAGGCCCCTGGCTTTTAATATGATGCTTGTATGACTTATTTTATTTGTAGAGTTGTGTTGCGATATCTTCCCGTGAGACCCTGATCTTGATCGTACACATTTGCATGTATGATTAGTGTACGGTCAAATCGGGGGTGTCACAGAAGCCAAAAGATGCAAAGTTAATAATGATAGTGCAACTTATTTGTGGCACTGCCGTTTAGGTCATATTGGTGTAAAAGCGCATGAAGAAACTCCATGCTGATGGGCTTTTGGAATCACTTGATTATGAATCACTTGATGCTTGCGAACCATGTCTCATGGGCAAGATGACTAAGACTCCGTTATCCGGAACAATGGAGTGAGCCACTGACTTATTGGAAATAATACATACTAATGTATGCGGTCCGATGAGTGTTGAGGCTCGCGGAGGGTATCGTTATTTTCTAACCTTCACAGATGATTTGAGCAGATATGGGTATATCTACTTAATGAAACATAAGCCTAAAACATTTGAAAAGTTCAAAGAATTTCAAAGTGAAGTGGAAAATCATCATAACAAGAAAATAAAGTTTCTACGATCTGATCGTGGAGGTGAATATTTGAGTTATGAGTTTGGTCTTCATTTGAAACAATGTGAAATAGTTTCGTAACTCATGCCACCTGAAACACCATAGCATAATTGTGTGTCCGAACGTCGTAACCATACTTTATTAGATATGGTGCAATCTATGATGTCTCTTATCGATTTACCGCTATCGTTTTGGGGTTATGCTTTAGAGACATCTGCATTCACGTTAAATAGGGCACCATCTAAATCCGTTGAGACGGCACCATATGAACTGTGCTTTGGCAAGAAACCTAAGCTATCGTTTCTTAAAGTTTGGGGCTGCGATGCTTATGTGAAAAAGCTTCAACCAGATAAGCTCGAACCCAAATCGGAGAAATGTGTCTTCATAGGATACCCAAGAGAGACTGTTGGGTACACCTTCTATCACAGATCCGAAGGCAAGATATTTGTTGCTAAGAATGGATCCTTTCTAGAGAAGGAGTTTCTCTCGAAAGAAGTGAGTGGGAGGAAAGTAGAACTTGATGAGGTAATTGTACCTTCTCCCAAGTTAGAAAGTAGTTCATCACAGAAATCAGTTCCAGTGATTCCTACACCAATTAGTGAGGAAGCTAATGATAATGATCATGAAACTTTAGATCAAGTTACTACCGAACCTCGTAGGTCAACCAGAGTACGGTCCGCACCAGAGTGGTACGGTAATCCTGTTCTGGAGGTCATGTTACTTGACCATGACGAACCTACGAACTATGAGGAAGCGATGATGAGCCCATATTCCGCAAAGTGGCTTGAGGCCATGAAATCTGAGATGGGATCCATGTATGAGAACAAAGTGTGGACTTTGGTTGACTTTCCTGATGATCGACAAGCCATAGAGAATAAATGGATCTTCAAGAAGAAGACTGACGCTAACAGTAATATTACTGTCTACAAAGCTCGACTTGTTGCAAAAGGTTTTCAACAAGTTCAAGGAGTTGACTATGATGAGACCTTCTCACCCGTAGAGATGCCTAAGTCTGTCCGAATCATGTTAGTGATAACCCACAAGTATAGGGGATCAATTGTAGCCTCTTTTGTTAAGTAAGAGTGTCGAACCAAACGAGGAGCTAAAGGTAGAACAAATATTCCCTCAAGTTCTATCGACCACCGATACAACTCTACGCACGCTTAACGTTCGCTTTACCTAGAACAAGTATGAAACTAGAAGTACTTTGTAGGTGTTTTGGATAGATTTGCAAGATAATAAAGAGCGCGTAAATAAAAACTAGGGGCTGTTTTAGGTAAAGAAGCAATAAAGTTAGTATAGCGAGTGTGGAAAAGTGGTGGTAGGAGTTGCAAAATTGTCCCTAAGCAATTGACTACTTTACTAGACCGATAGCAAGTTTTATGTGGGAGAGGCCACTACTAGCATGTCATCCCTGAATTGGAATTTTATGCACTTATGATTGGAACTATTAGCAAGCATCCGCAACTACTAACGTTCATTAAGGTAAAACCCAACCATAGCATTAAGATATATTGGTCCCCCTTCAATCCCGTATGCATCAATTTCTATGCTAGGTTGAAGCTTCTGTCACTCTTGCCCTCCAATACATAGTCCTATCAACATACAACTAACCCTATGGTGTGATCCACACGCGTGCTCATATGATGGGCATGAAAGGGCAGCAACATAAACACAAGCAAATTAAACCAATCATAGAAATTCACCAATTACCGATAGGACAACAAAAATCTACTCAGACATCATAGGATGGCAACACATCATTGGACAATAATATGAAGCATAAAGCACCATGTTCAAGTAGAGGGTACAGCGGGTTGCGGGAGAGTGGACCGATGTAGATAGATGGGGGAAGGTGATGGATATGTTGGTGAAGATGACGGAGGTGTTGGTGTAGATTGCGGTGATGATGATGGCCCCGGCGGCGTTCCGACGCCACCGGGAGAGAGGGGGAGAGGGCCCCCTTCTTCTTCTTCTTCCTTGACCTTCTCCCTAGATGGGAGAAGGGTTTCCCCTCTGGTCCATGGCCTCCATGGCGGCGGAGGGGCGATAGCCCCTCCGAGATTGGACATGTCTCTCTGTCTCTCTGTTTCTGCGTTCCAAGATCTGGCCTTTCATCATTTCTTATATTCCCGGAGATCCGTAACTCTGATTGGATTGAAATTTGAACACGATTTTTATTCAGATATTAGCTTTCTTGCGGTGAAAGAAGGGCAACAACTGCCTTACGGGTTGTCCACGAGGGTCAGGGGCGCGCCTGCCCCCCTGGGGCGCGCCCCTGCCTCGTGGGCCCCTCGAGCATCGCCTCGCATTGTTTCACTTCCCAAAATTCACATATATTCCAAAAAAATCTCCATCAGTTTTTATCCCGTTTGGACTCCGTTTGATATGGATTTTCTGCGAAACAAAAAACATGCAACAAACAGGAATTGGCACTGGGCACTGGATCAATATGTTAGTCCCAAAAATAGTATAAAAACTTGCCAAAAGTATATGAAAGTTGTATAATATTGGCATGGAGCAATCAAAAATTATAGATATGACGGAGACGTGTCATCATCCCCAAGCTTAATTCCTGCTCGTCCTCGAGTAGGTAAATGATAAAAAAGATAATTTTTGATGTGGAATGCTACCTAGCATAATCTTGATCATGTAATCTAATCATGGCATGAATATTAAGACACGAGTGATTCAAATCAATAGTCTATCATTTGACATTAAGACAATAATACTTCAAGCATACTAATAAAGCAATCATGTCTTTTCAAAATAACATGGACAAACAAAGTTATCCCTACAAAATCATATAGTCTGGCTATGCTCCATCTTTACCATACAAAATATTCAAATCATGCACAACCCCGATGACAAGCCAAGCAATTGCTTCATACTTCTGACGTTCTCAAACCTTTTCAACTTTCACGCAATACATGAGCGTGAGCCATGGACATAGCACTATAGGTGGAATAGAATATGATGGTGGAGGTTGTGTGGAGAAGACAAAAAGGAGAAAGTCTCACATCGACGCGGCTAATCAACGGGCTATGGAGATGCCCATCAATTGATATCAATGTGAGGAGTAGGGATTGCCATGCAACGGATGCACTAAGAGCTATAAGTGTATGAAAGCTCAAACTGAAACTAAGTGGGTGTGCATCCAACTTGCTTGCTCATGAAGACCTAGGGCATTTGAGGAAGCCCATAGTTGGAATATACAAGCCAAGTTATATAATGAAAATTCCCACTAGTATACGAAAGTGATAACTCAAGAGACTCTCTATATGAAGAACATGGTGCTGCTCTGAAGCACAATTGTGGTAAAAGGATAGTAACATTGTCCCTTCTCTCTTTTCTCTCATTTTTTTATTTTTATTTTTTTTCTCTTTTTATTTTTTTGTAGCTTCTTTGGCCTCTCTATCTTTTTTTTTGGGGGGGGGGCTTCTTTGGCCACTTTTATTTTGATAACCTCACATGGGATAATGTTCTAGTAATGATGATCATCACACTTTTATTTACTTACAACTCAATATTACAACTCGATACTAGAACAAAATATGACTCTATATGAATGCCTCCGGCGGTGTACCGGGATGTGCAATGATATAGCGTAGCAATGACATAAAAAAGGACAAGCCATGAAAACATCATGCTAGCTATCTTACGATCATGCAAAGCAATATGACAATGATGTTCAAGTCATGTATATGAAGATGATGGAAGTTTCATGGAAATATATCTCGGAATGCATGGCTATGGAAATGCCATGATAGGTAGGTATGGTGGCTGTTTTGAGGAAGATATAAGGAGGCTTATGTGTGACAGAGCGTATCATATCACGGGGTTTGGATGCACTGGCAAAGTTTGCACCAACTCTCGAGGTGAGAAAGGGCAATGCACAGTACCGAAGAGGCTAGCAATGATGGAAGGGTGAGAGTGTGTATAATCCATGGACTCAACATTAGTCATAAATAACTCACATACTTATTGCCAAAATCTATTAGCCATCGAAACAAAGTACCACACGCATGCTCCTAGGGGGATAGATTGGTAGGAAAAGACCATCGCTCGTCCCCGACCGCCACTCATAAGGAAGACAATCAATAAATAAACCATGCTCCGACTTCATCACATAACGGTTCACCATACATGCATGCTACGGGAATCACAAACTTCAACACAGGTATTTCTACAATCCACAACTACCCACTAGCATGACTCTAATATCACCATCTTTATATCGCAAAACTATTGCAAGGAATCAAACATATCATATTCAGTGATCTACAAGTTTTATGTAGGATTTTATGACTAACCATGTGAATGACCAATTCCTGTCATCTCTCTAAATAGATATAAGTGAAGCAAGAGAGTTTAATTCTTTCTACGAAAGATATGCCCACGCTCTAACAAATATAAGTGAAGCAAAAGAGCATTCTGCAAATGGCGGTTTTCTATGTGAAGAGAAACAGGCAATCCAAACTTCAAATGATATAAGTGAAGCACATGAAGCATTCTATAAAGCCATACTCAAAAGATATAAGTGAAGTGCAAAGAGCATTTTATAAATCAACCATGGACTATCTCAAACCAGCATGGTGCATAAAATAAAAGTGAAAACTAAATGCAAAATACGCTCCAAGATTTGCACATATCGCATGAACGAAACGAATCCGAAAACATACCGATACTTGTTGAAGGAAGATGGGATGCCTTCCGAGGCATCCCCAAGATTAGATGCTTGAGTCTCCTTAAATATTTACTTGGGGTGCCTTGGGCATCCCCAAGCTTGAGCTCTTGCCTCTCCTCCTTCTACTCACATCGAGACCTCCTCGATCTTCGAACACTTCATCCACACAATACTCAACAGAAAACTCGGTAAGATCCATTAGTATAATAAAGCAAATCACTACTCTAAGTACTGTTGCAAACAAATTCATATTTTATTTTGCATTGTAGCTACTATAATATAACTTTTACATGGCTTAATCCACTGTTAGAAATCGATAGTTTCATCAAAACAAGCAAACTATGCATCAAAAACAGAATCTGTCTTAAACAGGACAGTCTGTAATAATCTGAACATTCACCATACCTATGGTACTCCAAAAATTCTGAAATAATTAGTAAAAATAAAAAAGTTGTATAGAAATACAGTGCAAAAAGTTTCATAACCGTTCGACATTCCAGTAAAAAATGTAAAATCACGCACTACAGCCAAAGTTTCTGTTTTGCACCGCACAAACCAACAAGCACTATAAACATCCTAAAGGCAAATCTTGGCACATTATTTTTATAATACAATGGAATTTTACAAGGGGATAATAATTATTTTTTTGAGAAGTTTCTGTAATCAAGATTCACAAAGTTTCTGTGAGCATGAACAAAGTTCAAGGAGCTCCTCCACTTCAACAATGCTTGTCTCTCTCACTTTCACTTTCCTTTTTGAAAAGTTTTTGGTTCCCCTCTTTATTTTTTTTATTTTTAAACTATAAAAAATCACTCAACAGAAAAAAATGACTCTCTAAAACTTCCGGGTTGTCTCCCTGGCAGCGGTTTCTTTAAAGCCATTAAGCTAGGCATAAGGTGCTCAAGTAATGGATCCACCCGGATCCCAAGGTATATCAAAGCCAATTTTAATTAACAACGGTTTATGATTTAGTAGGGAGCACAAGGTAACATATATCATGTAATGACGAAGTCTAACTCTCTTCCTATGCATCGGCATGTCATAAAAGAACAATTCATGCACACGTAGTAAAGGCCAATGCATAATATAATCAGTTTCTTGCAATTTTATCATATTGGAAACATGGAGAGGCGGAGATGTAGTTCCTCTCTCATAATAATTGCAAGTAGGAGCATCAAGCACATGCATATTATATCTATCAAAATCATCATGTGTAGTAGTAAAACGCAACCCATCAATATAATCCTTAATAAGGGCAAACTTCTCTGATATAGTGTAGTTTGGAGAATTCAAAAAGATAATAGGACTATCATGTGTGGGTGCAATAGCAACAATTTCATGTTCAATATAAAGAACTATAGCAAGTTCATCTCCATAAGCATAATTCATATTGGCATCTTGGCCGCAAGCATAGCAAGCATCATCAAAAAGGGATATTTCAAAAGAATCAACGGGATCAGAACAATCATCATAGCATTCATCCTTCGGTAAGAATAAAGGGACATTAAATAATGTATGAGTTGGAGAGTTACTCTCATTAGAAGGTGGGCATGGATAGCTAATCTGATCTTCCTCCTTTTGTTCTTCGCTCTCCTCATCATCTTTTTCATCCAATGAGCTCACAGTTTCTTTAATTTTTTCTTCCATAGACTCCTGCAAAATATTAGTCTCTTCTTGGACAGGGGAGACTCTCTTAATAAAATCATCAATATTGGAATTGAATTCATAATTCTCGTAGCAATATATAAGTATAGCAAAAATTTCAGGTCTGTAAACAGCATCATCAAGATTTTCACACTCTTTAAACAGAGATTCAATTTCATAAGCACCCATAAAAGCAACGAATTCTTCTATTCATTCCACATCATAGTAATCATATACACCATTAGCATAAGAAGCTAAGGTTTCATTATCATTAAAATTGCATGAAAAGGGAAGGTGTGGAGCCTTCATCCTAGAGCAACAAGTATAATCATATCTCAAGCATAGTTGCCGAGCATACCAATGCAACATATAAATTTGATCCCATAATAGTTTCCCTTTTTGAGTCAAGCGATAATCCCTAAAGTATCCATGTTGATCCAATGTGTCTCCCATTACATAATTGAATGGGGTTTTCTCAGGATTACTAAAGTAGTGCATAATATCTTTCACATAATGAGCATCGAGGGTTTTAGGAGGTTCCCCATCTCCATGAGTAGCAAGTAAACCTAAATTTTTTTGGTATGTCATGTTCCATATCCATAACTAAAGATAGAGAACAACTTAGAATATCAAATACAAATTACTTAGTGATAAAGCAAACAAGCACACACGACAATATAACCATCTAACAAAAGAACAAGACAAGGTTTTCCCTTTATAAAAACTAATAATTATAAGTATTTCCATGGCCACTACCTACTTATATTAGATAGAACAAAATAATTGCAATGCTCAATAGCCTTTGGAAAAATTATGGCCCACTGCCAAAACCTACCTCTCATCAACTCGTGAACTAGCTATGGTGGGACCCGTAAAAAACTAGCTATGGTGTGTCCCACTGCTAGACGTTATCTGACAAAAAATTGATCGTCACACATTCGTAGTATTCAATGACTATCAAGTTTGTCATGCAAACTTCCAGACCATCACAGAAATTCACAGCCAAGTGTGCTCATAGGTCGAGACATTTCAGTGACGCTTATCGTCACCTATTTGTAGTAATTGGTGACGCCACCTACGAGAACATCACACATTGAGAATTTTGGTGACGTTGTCCATCATCGTCACGAGGATTTTTGTCACGGTATGTCAATTTTGTTGTAGTGCACGCTATAACTCCCCGGCAACGGCACCAGAAAAAGGTCTTGATAACCCACAAGTATAGGGGATCAATTGTAGCCTCTTTCGATAAGTAAGAGTGTTGAACCCAACAAGGAGCTAAAGGTAGAACAAATATTCCCTCAAGTTCTATCGACCATCGATACAACTCTACGCACGCTTAACGTTCGCTTTACCTAGAACAAGTATGAAACTAGAAGTACTTTGTAGGTGTTTTTGGATAGGTTTGCAAGATAATATAGAGCGCGTAAATAAAAACTAGGGGCTGTTTTAGGTAAAGAAGCAATAAAGTTGGTATAGCGAGTGTGGAAAAGTGGTGGTAGGAGTTGCGAAATTGTCCCTAAGCAATTGACTACTTTACTAGACCGATAGCAAGTTTTATGTGGGAGAGGCCACTACTAGCATGTCATCCCTGAATTGGAATTTTATGCACTTATGATTGGAACTATTAGCAAGCATCCACAACTACTAACGTTCATTAAGGTAAAACTCAACCATAGCATTAAGATACATTGGTCCCCCTTCAACCCCGTATGCAATTTCTATGCTATGTTGAAGCTTCTTTCACTCTTGCCCTCCAATACATAGTCCTATCAACATACAACTAACCCTATGGTGTGATCCACACGCGCGCTCATATGATGGGCATCAAAGTACAGCAACATAACCACAAGCAAATTAAACCAATCATAGCAATTCACCAATTACCGATAGGACAACAAAAATCTACTCAGAAATCATAGGAAGGCAACACATCATTGGATAATAATATGGAGCATAAAGCACCATGTTCAAGTAGAGGGTACAGCGGGTTGCAGGAGAGTGGACCGCTGTAGATAGATGGGGGAAGGTGATGGAGATGTTGGTGAAGATGACGGAGGTGTTGGTGTAGATTGCGGTGATGATGATGGCCCCGGCGGCGTTCCGGCGCCACCGGGAGAGAGGGGGAGAGAGCCCCCCTTCGTCTTCTTCTTCTTCTTCTTCTTCTTCTTCTGCTTCCTTGACCTTCTCCCTAGATGGGAGAAGGGTTTCCCCTCTGGTCCATGGCCTCCAGGGCGGCGGAGGGGCGATAGCCCCTCCGAGATTGGACATGTCTCTCTGTCTCTCTGTTTCTGCGTTCCAAGATCTGGCCTTTCATCATTTCTTATATTCCCGGAGATCCGTAACTCCGATTGGATTGAAATTTGAACAAGATTTTTATCCGGATATTAGCTTTCTTGCGGCGAAAGAAGGGCAACAACCGCCTTACGGGTTGTCCACGAGGGTCAGGGGCGCGCCCCCTGCCTCGTGGGCCCCTCGAGCATCGTCTCGCGTTGATTTCACTTCCCAGAATACACATATATTCCAAAAAAATCTCCGTCAGATTTTATCTCGTTTGGACTCTATTTGATATGGATTTTCCGCGAAACGAAAAACATGCAACAAACAGGAACTGGCACTGGGCACTGGATCAATATGTTAGTCCCAAAAATAGTATAAAAAGTTGCCAAAAGTATATGAAAGTTGTATAATATTGGCATGGAACAATCAAAAATTATAGATACGACGGAGACGTATCAGTTAGCAATTGCCGCATTTTATGATTATGAAATTTGGCAAATGGATGTCAAAACTGCATTCCTTAATGGATATCTTAAAAAAGAGTTGTATATGATGCAATTAGAAGGTTTTGTCGATCCTAAAGGTGCTAACAAAGTGTGCAAGCTCTGGCGATCCATTTATGGACTGGTGCAAGCCTCTCGGAGTTGGAATATACGCTTTGATAGTGTGATCAAAGCATATGGTTTTATACAGACTTTTGGAGAAGCCTGTATTTACAAAAAAGTGAGTGGGAGCTCTGTAGCATTTCTAATATTATATGTGGATGACATATTGTTGATTGGAAATAATACAGAATTTCTGGATAGCATAAAAGGATACTTGAATAAGAATTTTTCAATGAAAGACCTCGGTGAAGCTGCTTACATATTAGGCATCAAGATCTATAGAGATAGATCAAGACGCTTAATTGGACTTTCAAGAAGCACATACCTTGATAAAGTTTTGAAGGAATTCAAAATGGATCAGTCAAAGAAAGAGTTCTTGTCTATGTTACAAGGTGTGAAGTTGAGTCAGACTCAATGCCCGACCACTGCAGAAGATAGAGAAAAATGAAAGTCATTCCATATGCCTCAGCCATAGATTCTATCATGTATGCAATGTTGCGTGCCAGACCTGGTGTGTGCCTTGCTATAAGTTTAGCAGGGAGGTACCAAAGTAATCCATGAGTGGATCACTGGACATCGGTCAAGAACATCCTGAAATACCCGAAAAGGACTAAGGATATGTTTCTCGTTTATGGAGGTGACAAAGAGCTTGTCGTAAATGGTTACGTCGATGCAAGCTTTGACACTGATCCGGATGACTCTAAGTCACAAACCGGATACATATTTATATTGAATGGTGGAGCTGTCAGTTGGTGCAGTTCCAAGTAGAGCATCGTGGCTGGATCTACGTGTGAAGCGGAGTACATAGCTGCTTCGGAAGCAACTATGAAGGAGTCTGGTTGAAGGAGTTCATATCTGATCTAGGTGTAATACCTAGTGCATTGGGTCCAATGAAAATCTTTTGTGACAATACTAGAGCAATTGCCTTGGCGAAGGAATCCAGATTTCACAAGAGAACCAAACACATCAAGAGACGCTTCAATTCCATCCGCGATCAAGTCAAGGAGGGAGACATAGAGATTTGCAAGATTCATACGGATCTGAATGTTGCAGACTCATTGACTAAGCCTCACTCACGAGCAAACACATGATCAACATCAAGACTCTATGGGTGTTAGAATCATTACTATGTAATCTAGATTATTGACTCTAGTGCAAGTGGGAGACTGAAGGAAATATGCCCTAAAAGCAATAATAAAGTTGTTATTTATATTTCATTCTATCATGATAAATGTTTATTATTCATGCTAGAATTGTATTAACCGAAAACTTAGTACATGTGTGAATACATAGACAAACAGAGTGTCCATAGTATGCCTCTACTTGACTAGCTCGTTAATCAAAGATGGTTAAGTTTCCTGACCATAGACATGTGTTGTCATTTGATGAACATGATCACATCATTAGAGAATGATGTGATGGACTAGACCCACCCGTTAGCTTAGCATAATGATCGTTTAGTTTTATTGCTATTGCTTTCTTCATGACTTATACATATTCTTCTGACTATGAGATTATGCAACTCCCGAATACCGGAGGAACACCTTGTGTGCTATCAAACATCACAACGTAACTGGGTGATTATAAAGATGATCTACAGATGTCTCCGAAGGTGTTTGTTGAGTTGACATAGATCAAGATTAGGATTTGTCACTCCGTGTATCGGAGAGGTATCTCTGGGTCCTCTCGGTAACGCACATCACTATAAGTCTTGCAAGCAATGTGACCAATGAGTTAGTTGCGAGATGATGCATTACGGAACGAGTAAAGAGACTTGCTGGTAACGAGATTGAACTAGGTATGAAGATACCGGCGATCGAATCTCGGGCAAGTAACATACCGATGACAAAGGAAATGACATATGTTGTTATGTGGTTTGACCGATAAAGATCTTCGCAGAATATGTATGAGCCAATATGAGAATCCTGGTTCCACTATTGGTTATTGACCGGAGATGTGTCTCAGTCATGTTTACATAGTTCTCGAACCCGTAGGGTCCGCACGCTTAATGTTCGATGACGATTTATATTATGAGTTATGTGTTTTGGTGACCGAAGTTTTTTTGGAGTCCCGGATGAGATCACGGACATGACGAGGATTCTCGAAATGATCGAGAGGTAAAGATTCATATATTGGAATGTTATATTCGGACATCGGAATGGTTTCGAGCGATTCGGATATTTTTCTAGAGTACCGAGGGGTTACCGGAACCCCCTAGGGGAATAATGGGCCTTACTGGACTTTAGTGGATAAGAAAGAAGAGCTGCAAGGAGTTGCCCCCCATGGCAGTCCGAATTAAACTAGGGGGCGGGGAGACGCCCCCCTTTCCCTTTCCCTCTCCCTCTCCTTCCTATTCCCTTTGGTGGAAGAAAGGAAAATGGGGGTCTGAATCCTACATGGACTAGGAGTCCAAATAGGACTCCCCCCATGGCGCGCCCCTCCTGGCCGCCGGCCTCTCCCCCCTCCTTTATATACGTGGCCAGGGGGCACTCTAAAGGCACATCAAGAAATCTCTTAGCCATGTGCGGTGCCCCCTCCATAGTTTACTCCTCCGGTCATATTGTCGTAGTGCTTAGGCGAAGCCCTGCGCGGATCACATCACCATCACTGTCATCATGCCGTCGTGCTGTCGGAACTGTCCCTCGATCCTCTACTGGATCAAGAGCTCGAGGGACGTCATCGAGCTGAACGTGTGCAGAACACAGAGGTGTCGTACGTTCGTACTTGGATCGGTTGGATCGCGAAGACATTCGACTACACCAACCGCGTTAACATAATGCTTCCGCTTTCGGTCTACGAGAGTACGTAAACACACTCTCCCCATCTCGTTGCTATGCATCTTCTAGATAGATCTTGCGTGATCGTAGGAATTTTTTTGAAATTGTATGCTACGTTCCCCAACAAGGTGTTCCTCGTCCTGGACGTCAGAATCGGCTCCCTCCTGCAGCAGCGCCGCGAGCGCCTCCTCGTCGTCAGAGTCCATCCTGAGCAGACAAAAACGCCGAACACCTGTCAGGCTTGGTGGGCGCACACCCGCCGGTATACCGCCCTGCACGTCCGGAGCGCCGTAAACTCGCCCGGACGATGGTGAAGAGGCTATCGTGGCGAAACCTTTTCTTTTTTCCGACGGGGAATGGGTTGGGCAGTGGGCGGCGCCGAGATTGGCAGGGTAGTGGCCGAGCGCGCGGGGGGTGAGGGGCGAATCTGCACGATTGGCTTAACTTTTCGCCTGACAGGGGTGGTCCAGGTGTGTTTCCCCCTTACATCGGAGCCCCCGAATGCCCAGAACGTTGGGTTCGGTCTGCGATCGCCGGGCCCAAAAATAGACCGAGCCGGCGAATTTCGACGTCTTGAAACACAAGTGAGGATTTTTTTTCATGCCGGCGCGTAAAAAGGCGCCCTGGGGCCCGGCGGGGGCGCGGCTGGAGAGCCTGCCGGCCTTCCCACCCGACCTCCCCTCTTTTCTGTTCGTTCCCCCTCCCCCTATCGCATCGTCTTCGTCTCGCCTACTGGCTCCTTGCCTCCTCTGCCCCCGTCCTTCTCTTCCCACCGCCGCGTTCTCCCTTCCTCCTCTTACCCCGTATCCGCATCACGCGCCTCGCTGCCCTGTCGGTGCCTTACAAGCCGGTGCACCGTCAGAGGAGGAGGATTGGTGGAGGACAGGATGGAGGTGGGTGAGATGGACGACGTGCAGGCGGTGGGAGAGCAGGTCATCAGCAGCAGGGGCGGCTCCGTGCTCGGGAAGAAGACCATCCTCAAGAGTGACCACTTCCCCGGCTGCCAGAACAAGCGCCTCACCCCGCACATCGACGGCGCGCCCAATTACCGGCAGGTTACGTCTCAACCTCCTCTGAATTGTACGATTTCCTGGCCTCATTCCCCGAGTTTTCAAGGAAATCGTGCCAATTTGGACAACAAAAAAAATCCCCAAAGGACCTGCTTTTTAGCGTTGTTATCTTTCTTAGCTGTCTGTTTGTCACGTACGTATCTCATCATAATGTAGGCTTGAGTTTCAAACAGTGTTTTTGTGCTTTTGGGTGTTAACTGCTGTGCCTGCGTACAAAATGCATTTGTAAATGTACATCTCAGTTTTGCAATAATCTAGCTTCCTTTTTGACGGGATTCTGTAAATTCAACATGATGCCTAGGTTTTCAGCATCCTTCAAATTTATTCCATATGCTCGGTCTTCATGCTTTACAAAGGTGTCATGTCATACTCATTATCACCATTTTTTCAGGCAGGATCACTGCGTGTTCACGGTGTTGCAATGCCCACAATGGAAGGAATTGTGAATGTGCTAAATCATATTGGGGCACAAAAGAAGGGAAAGCAAACCCGAGTTCTATGGCATAGTCTTCGGGAGGAACCAGTAAGATAGCTAATTATCATATTAGAGTCTTTGTGCAAAATATGCAAAACACAATGCTTATAACTTTGAAAACTATGGAAATTTACAATGAGCAAATAATGGATGCTCAGCTGACCAGAATATCAAGTTGCAACTCGATGCAAATAAATAGAGAGTGGTAGGGAAGAGGTCTTTCCACGAACATTAAACATGTTATCTAATGTCTATACATATGATAGAAGCCACTTTTCTGTTATATGTTTAATATCTATACAAAATCTATATGTTCCATTAATCATATGTCTCTATATCTTTTCCATAGAGGCCTTTGACTTCAACTTTTTGGTTTATCTGAGACACATGTCTAAACAATATGTACTTTTCAAAATTTGTTGTGCTTTTAGCAGCATTTTGCTTAAATTTGAAATTTCAGTGAAGTTTCTCTTGAACAGGTTATATTATACTCCCTCCGTCCCAAAATAAGTGTCTCAACTTTAGTACAACTTTGTACCAGTACAAAGTTGAGACACTTATTTTGGGACGGAGGGAGTACCATGTATGCTCTAACTCATATGTTATGTCTTTTGTTATCACATCTAGTAATATGTGTTTTTCCACTAATATTACACAGGTTATCTATATCAATGGTCGCCCTTTTGTTCTACGAGATGCCGAAAGACCCTTCTCAAACCTTGAATATACGGTTTGCTTCGACACCTGACTTTGATAATTATTTTGCGTGCATTTTCTGATAATTTATGGTTTCCCAAATTTACTGGTTATGTTACAATCTCATTAATGTCTTATATTGGAGATAGTTGTCCTGGTAAATTTCCACAGTGGAAGTTATGACACAAATGTCTTTATACCAATGCTATTGCTTTGTTTAAAGAGATTGTGACGTTTTGGTGCAGAGGTGTTAACTATAGCTTCTTAGGGATTCCTGTCGATTTGGGTATTTCCAGTTACACGTAGGCTATACAGTTGAGCCATCCCATAGAAGATACCTTGTTGATGTCCATATAGCTTCCATTTTATTTTCATGATACCTAATATTAATCCTTGACTTTTGCTAATATAATATAGGGAATCAACCGGGAGAGAGTCGAGCAGATGGAGTTTCGTTTGAAAGAAGATATTCTTCAGGAAGCTTCAAGGTACGTTACTAGCAAGATAAACTACTTCTCTGTTTACTTCGAGCAGGTTTTTATAATGCAATATTTGATGGTGCAGATATGGGAATAAGATCCTAGTTACTGATGAGCTGCCGAATGGTCAGATGGTGGACCAGTGGGAGTCAGTGATGTCTGATACAGTTAAGACTCCACTTGAGGTAACTCCATGGTTGATGATTTAGAACATACCTCTTACCTCTCCTTGGTATTTTTGAGAAAACTTAATTCATCTGCAGGTCTATGAGGAGTTACAACACCAAGGATACCTTGTTGATTACGAGCGTGTTCCTATAACTGATGAAAAAGCTCCGAAGGAAGGGGATTTTGATAACCTGGTTAGTTTTATACGCCGCCATTAGGTTCTCCACGTAACTTCTCGTCCCTATGTCTTCACTATATTTGCTGTAAAATTGAACCTTCACTCGTCCAGGTTGCCTGTCTACCACGAGATCTGTGTGCTAGTCACACTATTTCTTTATGCTTTAACTTTCAACTCTTTTGACACAGTTAGTAGGAAACACATTTAGCAGGGATTGCATTCTCCGCAGACAATCAGCTATTGCAATAATAAAAATACTGAGATTGGAAAGTATGTTACATAGAATTAAATTTCCTTTGATGTGTCTAACAGGTACATCGAATCTCTCAAGTTGATATGGAGACTGAAATTGTATTTAATTGTCAAATGGGGAGGGGACGGACTACTACCGGCATGGTCATATCTACGTTGGTTTACCTAAATCGGATAGGAGCTTCAGGTGTGCACCGTTGTTACCAGTTTGTTATATAGAACTGGTCAAGAAATATAATGCTCCACATGCACAATTATATGATTGTCACGTGTTTTGAATTTTCACTAGATTATTTAGTATTTATAATATTATATATACTGATGGCAACTGAAAGCCTGCCTGGTGCGTACTTGTCTGACTGTATGGTTATCACATTATGCGCTTATAGTTTACACCTATACTTGGATTTTCAGATATTTAACGTGGGGTGCTTTCTGCTGCAGGTATCCCAAGGACAAGTTCAATTGGGAAGGTTTTCTATGCTGGAAATGATTTAGATGACTACAGTCCTAGCTCAGAAGAAGCAATTCTCAGAGGAGAATATGCTGTCATTAGGAGCTTAGTCCGAGTTCTGGAGGCAATAATCTGAATATGTTAAACTGTTCTCCTTTTAACTTAGTTTCTCTCAGTAGTGACTCTGTGTCTGATATTTATGCAGGGTGGTGTTGAAGGCAAAAGACAAGTGGACAAAGTTATTGACAAATGTGACTCTATGCAGGTATGCCGTTTTATGTCCTGATAACTCAATTCAAGCAACCTTATTGTTTCATGTTTGTGCTTGCTGTCCTTGTGAACAGAACCTGAGAGAAGCTATTGCGACCTACCGCAATAGCACTCTTCGGCAACCTGATGAGATGAAACGGGAGGCATCACTTTCCTTCTTTGTGGAGTACTTGGAACGTTATTACTTCCTCATATGTTTTGCTGTCTATGTACATTCGGTGAGCTCTGCTCACCAAGCAACATCTTCAGGAGTTAGTTTTTCTGATTGGATGAGAGCGAGACCTGAACTGTACAGCATTCTTCGAAGGTGAGCCATGGTACTTCCGCATACGAATGCCAACAGTTCATAGCTTGTAAGAGTGTATCTGGCCCAAACTTTGTTTCCTTTGAGACACAAGACAAGTCTTAATTTTTTACCCTCCTTGTTGTGCCACTTCATTGAATAGTAGGCTGAATGTGGATATTCAAAGAACTGCTATCTGCTTACTTTAGTGCATTTTTTCTTTGTAATTGTTTTCTTTTGTAGTTTATTTGGAATGATTGCTAGGTCGCGCTGACACTTCTACTAGGCAGTCTCCATGTTCAAGACATTGGTGCTTGAGTGTCGAGTCATGTAGTAACTATGTCTCCTATCAAACAGTTAGTGCCATGTCAGTTTACATGCATTTTTTCCTCAAGTTATTGTCTTGCTATAAGAATGAATGCCAACGGTTAATTGGCATCAATAAAGAATGAAGGCCAGACACTCAAGTTTAATAACTGAACACAGCTCCATCATCCTACTATATTTAATTAGTTTTATGCAGCATTGCCATTTTGTATAAATACATAACTACAACTTGTTGAATTTTGGTAACCCAGTTTGTGATTTACATCAAGTGAAATTTGTTAGGAAATATGCAGCTGATATTATTGAGAGGCCAAAGCTAGCAGGCCCACCAGCGACCTAAGCAAGCCGATCTAGCACGGGCCTGGAGAATAGCACGCACGCCTGCCGATCTAACAATTTAGCTGGCACGCACACACTGCGTGGATCACGCAACCCTGACGCAGTCAACGCACGCAAGCCTGCGGTGGTGGAGCACGGAAACCGGCGGCCGGCGGCCGATCTTGGGCGGGAACCAGGCGCCGCGGACGACAGCCTGAGCGGTAACAGGTGGCCGGCGGCCAAATTTGGAGAGCCGGCGATCTCAGCGGCACACGATCTGGACGAAGCCTGCGGTGGAACCAGCGGCCGCCGGCTGATCTTGGGGGAACCGAGCACCGTGGACGGCAGCCTGGGCGAGAACCAGTGCCGGCAGCCAAACTTCGACGAGAGCCATCGATCTCCGAGCTGGGTGGTGCACGATCTGGACGTGCAGGGAAGCCGTGAAGAATCTACAGACCGGTAACTTGTGTCTGCTGGCGTTGACGAGACAAGAGCAGCAGCTGGTAGGGAGAGAAGGAGCGGCTAGCCGGGAGAGGAGAGCATCGGCGTCCAACAGGGAAGGGAGGTGTAGCAGCAGCCGGTGAAGAAAACAATGGCGGCGCAAAATTGGATCGAGAGCACGGGTTGCGCGTGCGGAAAAAAAACCCTAAGCTGTAATACCATGTTAGGAAATATGCAACTGATATTATTGAGAGGCCAAAGCCAGCATATATACACATACACGAGGATGCCAAAAGTTAACAAGAGGGTGCCAATAGACTAGAATGCATAAGGTCAAAAGACATCACTAGTATAACTATAACAAAATTAATAGGTACAGGTAAGAAGGTTAACATCTTGTACACTCTTCTGGCATTTTACAGATGCTTTGTTATATCCCACCTTCCCACTCATTCTCGCAGCTTCTCCCGTGTTCTGACCAAGTCATATGATGTCTTAAACACTCACTAATTTCGGCCAAACACCATATTGATCTAACTAGAGACATAAATCATAGCAAGAATGTTAGAGGAAAAAACAAACTAGTATATACTCCCTCCGTCCCATAATGTAAGACATTCTTGTATCCACAAGGGTGACCATCAGACCACAGGCGCGATTTGTATTTTGCAGCTCAGTAATTCTTTAGGTCATGACATGTATCTGAATAATTACCACAACTGTAATTTGCTGTTCAAATTCTGTGCTTCTTTAGTCCATGGCCTATATTTGAAGAATTATCTTTATTGTCAGAATTAAATGGAACTATTTAGTTTCTTACCAGGGCTTGGAATTACTTAACGGTAACTGCTTGGTTAACTGGTTTCTCCAGTTTCCATGTAGATTACCTACCCCAGCCCACCACCAATCTGCTGCAATTGCATGCATGATTGGCGCCACATTCCTTGATGGTTATATTCTACTTATCAAAGTGTTAAAATAAAATGAAATGTGCTAATTCAATTGTGGTCCAGTTTTGTGCTAAAAGAAAGAAAAAAAATGAACTGTTGGTTTTGTTGCAAAAACCTAAACGGGTCAGGTTCCAGCTTTTGGCATAAAATTGTAATCATAATTGTTCCAAATATCGGCTAGTTAATCGGCATCTCGGTCAGTTAGTCACTACTTGTTGGGTCACTGATAGCTGATTAACTGATTTATCGGCCGATTAACTAATTTATCAGTGATTAACTGGAAAATTCGCCTATTTACCTCTAATGAGCACGCGACCGGTATGGTACCAGTTACCGATATCCTGAACACTGACATCATATATCAATATGATCCATTATAACGTTACATTAGTGATCATCCCCAGCTCACTGATAATAAATTAATAATTTAGGGCCCGTAGCCGCTTCTGTAACATCTTTGCACTTCAGTTTAAGAGCATTTCAGAATTCCATAGGAGCATTCGTTGCAGTTAGCCCTAGCTCACAATGCAACTTTTGTGTTTTGTTCACATGGCTCATTACTAATGTGACATAGAAGGAAGAACAAACAAGTCTATATTGCCATGATAAACTATTCGCATGCCGCCAATCTGTGGACTTTATCTCTCACTGTAAAACATTAGTAATGACGCTTTCTGTTGCACAGTTAATACTCGAGAACACCATATTAAAAAAACTATTTATAATAGTACCAGCAAAAACTGTTTAATTTTCTGTTTATGGGTTCTTGTTGCATTATTTGACATAACCTGTAAGTCGTTTCATATTTCAATATATTCAGGCTGCTGAGGAGAGATCCAATGGGCGCTCTTGGTTATTCGAGCTCAAAACCTACTCTTCCAAAAATTATTGAATCTGCTGATGGGCGCCCACATGAGATGGATGTTGTTGCTGCCATGAGGAATGGAGAAGTTCTTGGACGTCAAACTGTTTTAAAAAGTGATCACTGTCCAGGGTGTCACAATCTTAATTTGCCTGAAAGAGTTGAGGGTGCACCTAATTTCCGGGAAATTCCGGGGTTTTCAGTCTATGGTGTTGCAAATCCTACTGTTGATGGCATTCGGGCTGTTATTCAGCGAGTTAGTACAAGCAAGGGAAACCGGCCGATACTCTGGCATAATATGAGAGAAGAGCCCGTCATTTATATACATGGAAAGCCTTTTGTGCTACGAGAAGTAGAAAGACCGTACAAGAATATGCTTGAGTACACGGTATGTTCCATTTCCAGTTGCCTCTATGGATTTATGGCAGATAGTTGATGCTATGATTTGTAGTGTTAGTATAAACAAAATAACTTCATATGACAATTTCCATGCATTGCTTCTCCAACATGACTTCATTTTCTCTCTCTGAATAGTAATTTGCACTAACCGCACAAGTTATAGCACTAAACATGATGATTAATTTGAATCCACAACTAAGTTATCTTTATTTCTGCATATGCTTTTGTACAAGTACTGAGCTTGAAGGTGCTGTCGGGTGTCCAAAGGCCTTGTGCTGATACTATTTGTGTGAAAAAAAATCTGCTCATTTATTCAGACCATTAAAATGTGAACTTGTCAATTATAATGTCTAAACATGTTCAGTACTTGAATAAACTACCTGTTGTGGCTTGTGGGGCTTGGTTCACATTGGGTTGATCAGCTCTCATATGTTGAGTAGCCTTCTCTAGGCTGACCTGTCCCTCAAGACTCAGACTGTATCTCAGCATTCTAATCACACCTAAACTAATTAGTCTTGTATAGAAACATTTCATTGAATGTGATATGTGATATGCTATCCTGTACTTTCCATGAGGAACATTTAGTGGTCTAAATCAGAGAAAATTCACTGATGTCAGGGGATCGGTCGTGATAGAGTTGAGCGTATGGAAGCTCGGTTGAAGGAGGATATTTTACGAGAAGCAGAACGGTATGATGGGGCAATAATGGTTATTCATGAAACCGACAATGGTGAGATCTTTGATGCATGGGAAAATGTCAATAATGAAGCTGTTCTGACTCCACTGGAGGTATACAAATGTTTGGACTCTGAAGGCCTTCCAATCAAATATGCACGAGTGCCCATTACTGATGGTAAGGCCCCCAAAAGTTCAGATTTTGATACGGTAGCCTTTAATGTCGCAGCTGCTTGCAAGGATGCTGCTCTTGTATTCAACTGCCAGGTACTACAACTTATCTCTTTGCTGGGAAAGAATTCTATACTTGTTATTTGAGAGAAGTATTGGCTCTTCATATCATAGGCTTCAAAAACTTGAATTTTAACATTGTGGTCTTATAGATGGGCAGGGGCAGAACAACTACTGGTACTGTGATTGCTTGCCTGCTCAGACTTCGAATCAATAACGGCAGACCTATTGGAATGCCAGCCATCCAAAATAATCATGAAGACACAACTGATGCCGATTACTCAAGCGGAGAAGAAACAATGGACCACAATGGTCACTTGAATTCAGAATCATGGAAACCTCACACTTTGACAGAGCTACACCCTAGATTTGACATTAATGACATCCTTCTGTTGCGAAAGATTACAAGGCTATTTGACAATGGGATTGAGTGTAGACAGATTTTAGATACTGTTATTGACAAGTGTTCAGCTTTGCAGAACATTCGCCAAGCTGTTTTGCAATACACAAAGGTGATTAATCAACAAAATATGGAGCCAAGAGTTAGGAGAGTCGCATTAAATCGTGGTGCTGAATATTTGGAGAGGTACCTGAAATTAATTGCATTCTCGGCATACCTCGGGAGTGAAGCATTTGATGGTTTCTGCGGGCAAGGAGAAACAAAGATCTCATTTAAAAATTGGCTGCAACAGCGTCCGGAGATCCAAACCATGAAATGGAGCATAAGACTGCGACCTGGGCGTTTTTTCACTGTACCTGTAAATATCTTTCTCTTCTCTCCAAAGCTTCATTTGGGCACTTTGGAGACATGATGTTACTAAAAACTATTTGCCATCTGCAGGATGAGCATAAAGCAACATGTCAACCTTCCATCGTGAAAGCCCGTAATGGTTCTGTTCTGGGAAAGGGATCCATACTCAAAATGTATTTCTTTCCTGGGCAGAGAAGGTCAAGTAGCATGAACTTCCGTGGTACACCACATGTTATCAAGGTATCTAACTGTGCAACTAACCAATGTGAACTCCATATTTGCTCGCTAGATGTATATACAGTTCTATCATTATTGATATCCTTATTTATTTCTGTGAGTTAAACCTTCTATGTTATTCAAACATTCTGACCCATCAGGGTAGCTAAACTAGTGTAAGAATTCAGGCTTCTATTGTAAAATTTATCTTACTAGCTCACACCATGTGCAGTGCTCTATTTGGACCACAAACCTTTTTGTTTTTGAGGAATCACCGGTGGGGTCGGGATTGAGACTAGAGTTTCCCCACCTGAATATACTACTCAAAGCGGATCTGAAATACAAAAAGAGTGTTACATAGGCACATAAAGATAGGTATGTTACAGACTTGAGGAGATAGTGAGCTGGGGCTGAACACAGCAGTGCTATTTTCTGAAGCTGAGGTTTATATATAGTACATAGGCAAGTTGGTTGCTAAACCAACAATGCAGTTCTAGCAGCTACCAGTACAGGCAAGTCTAATTGACTACCTAGCTGTCAGCATTCATACTGTCATACAGACTAAGAAAGGCTAAGCCGACTTATACTATACTAGCTAATAAAGTAGAAGGCACAAGTGATGCACCGGGTTATGGCTAGTGTGCCTGATCTTCATGAACTGGAGGTGGAGTAGGGAAGAACACGAAGAACTCAAGAACTAAGGTGAAATGACAAGCAATCACAAGGAGAACATAAGATCCTCTGGCCAACACACACATTATATAACCAAAATCTACACAAAGAGGTTCAATTGATCCAACAACTCCAAAGGAAACAGGTAAAACAAGAGTAGATAGTTCGTCTCAAATCCTAAGAGATGGAGGTCTTGTGCTTCATGGAAGCCTTCACCTGGAGGTGGTCTTGAACTCCTCGGAGTCTTCTCCACCAGGGAGGTCTTGATTCCACTAGGGGAGGATAGATGAGCAAAGCTCTCTCAATTTTTTAGTTTATGCTTTGCTAACCCTAGATCTAAAGAGGTGTCTTATATAGTTGGTTGGGGGCGAAAGAGTAGGTAAGTGGGAGAGTTACGAGGCCCCAAGCTGACTTTACTATGGCAGGTTGGGTTGGAATCTCCAGGGGTTCCGGAATCTCCAGTGTATCATCGGGCATACTCTGGGCTAGCTAGTAGTGTGCGAATCCGGGGTATCAGAGAGCTACGAATCCTAGACACCGGGGGTCAACCCGAAGACTTCGGGGTTCCTTCGAGGCAGCCTTCGGTGTTCCGGAGGTGGCTTGGAGTCTCTGGGTAGGCCTTCTCATTGTTTTTGACCTTGCCTTGGGATGCCATCTTCGTGCTCCATGCCTTCCTCGTTCATCATCATCTCTTCTCTGTGCTCCAAGCCATCCAAGCCATCACGCCTGATCATACATAGTCACATATAGTTCCACCATGATGTAGCAACTCATTCTCATGAATATTGGAAGGACCTTCGTTAAGGAAAAGAGTTACCTTATTGTTGTTGATATGTTCTTTTAGGGGATTGTCGTTGATATGTTGGAAACTTGGAATGGTCCGTATCCTCTTGGCAGGAGCTCGAACATCCGCTCCTCTTGAAATGCTCCTTCCGAAGATATACCTAAATGAAGTCACCGGGTTGGAAGATCATTGGTTGCCGATTGGCTTTGAACTTGGTGGCTTGATGTTGAACTTGTTGCTCAATGTTGGCCTTTCTCCTCATGTAGTTGCTTCATGTACTCGGAGCGCTTGGTGGCACCCAAGTTTGTGCGTTCTTGAAGTGGTAGTGGTTGGGGGTCGCAGGGTGTGAGGTTTGAAATGTACACCACCTCAAATGGACTCTTGCATGTCATTGAGTGGGTGGAGTGGAGCAGTTGTAGGCGAACTCGACTTGAGGAATGCACTCGTCCCATGACTTCAAGTTCTTGATCATAACACGTGGTAGGGTTGATTGAGTGCGGTTTATGACTTCGGTTTGACCATCAGTTTGTGGGTGGCATTGGTGGAGAATAGGAGCTTGACACCGAGCTTAGCCCACAACGTCTTCGAAAAATAGCTCACAAAGTTGACATCATGGTTGGAGACAACGGACTTGGGTATTGATACGGGGCAAGCCGTAGGGTGGCCCGATCTTCACGAAATGGAGGTAGATTGGGGAAGAACACAAAGAATACGCGGGGAATCACTAGGAAATCATGGGGAAACACAAGTGAAACACATGGATAACTAGTGATGCCAAGGCAACACCCTCTTGTGACCATAGACCACACCACACAGTTCACGTGGTTTCTTACAAATCCAAGGGAGAGGTAAGAATGAGGTGGGAGATCTTCTTCCTTATGTCCTAGGACAAAGGAGGGCTTGAATTCCACAAGAGAAATCTTCTCCTTAAGAGGAGGCCTTGATCTCCACTAGGGGAACCAACTCCATGTAGGAGGAATCCCACATGGGGAGGTACATGACGTAAGCTCTAATGTCTAACCTTGTCTTAGCTAACCCTAGGATGAAGGAGGAGGAGGGGTGTTTATAGTCTAGTCATGAAAGGGTAAGTTGGGAAAGTGATACATGGGTTTGGCCTTTTCACTGCACGCATACAGGACATAGCCGGACAATTCGGCTTGGAAGGCTATTATAGTTCGGGCGCTGTTGCTGGCATGGGGCAGACACGAGATGACGGTTGATGGAGACACAGGGTCGGACAATCCGGTCATTGGGCCATGCGGACTCCGCGTCTGGCGGCGGCTGGTGAAGATAGGGCCGGACAGTCGGGGGTGAATCCAGCCGGATAGTCCTGGTGCTTGAGGCGGTGGGGGTGCCAGGACCATACACGTCTTGTTCTGTATTTGATTGGGGGTGCTTGGATACCAGCATGGGCCGGATAGTCTGGGGGCTTGCCCTACTACTCTCGGTCTGGTTAGGACGCGCTGAACTGAGGTAGCCACATTGTCTCTGCTAGGAGGAACACCCACATGTAGCCGGTGCAGTCATGAACCAACTGCAAGAAATAGTGACGGCCACGTGGGTTGCGTTGGTCTGCATATGTCACCATTGACAAGGTCGAGGCATCCTCAACCCTGAATTTTGCCTTCTTGGGGGAAGGAGTTTGCTGGTGTTTATGGTGATGTAAACATCGTAGAGTTGGTCCACATGCTTGAGCTCCGGCAACACACACACCATCTTGTCGCGAGACATGTGTCGCGATCTGTTGAAGCAGTCGTGGCGTGCAGCAAGACACACATGATGAGCGATGTTGAAGCTCACCACATGTAGCGGGTGCAGTCATCAACCAACAACAGGAAATAGTGATGGCCCATGGGTTGTGGGCATGAGTGTTTCACACACGTCACCATGCACGAGGTCAAGGCGCCTTTCAGCCCCGAAGTTCGCCCTCTTAGCGAAAGGAGTTCGTCGATGCTTGGTGGTGATGCAGGCATCGCAGAGTTAGTCATGCTCAAGCTCCCACGCGCCATCTTGTGGTGAGACATGGGCCTTAGTGTCGCGAAGGAGTTGCGGCGTGCAACGAGGTACACATGGTGAGCGATGTTGAAGTGCACCACATATAGCCGGTTGTGTATGTTTGGCACCATCACAAGGTGATGCTTCTCCCTGTCTTAGATGCAAGGGATTCCTCGGTTGATGTGGATGGCGGCGCCATTCTCTCCCAGCTTCCCCAAGCTCATGATGCTGTTGCGGAGCAGAGGAATGTAGTAGACACCCATTAAGACCTTGTGTGCGCCCAACTTGTCAATGAAAGTGACTGAGCTGCAGCCTTGGACGCTCACAACCAAGCCATCCCTGAACATGACGGAGCCGACCGCAAAGTGATCGAGCTTGGAGAAGACCTCTCATGGCCTGTCATGTGGTTGGTTGGCTCTATATCGAGGTACCACCCCTCCAGATGCTCGATCATCCGTAGTTCCGAGGAATGCCTTTGCCCGTGGCTCTTCCTGTTGCATGCCCTTGTCGTCCTCATGGGCTTGGGTGAGGTGTGCCCATGCCTTACCTGGATTTGCGTCAGTCCTTTGCCCAATGCTCAAGGCGGATGTAGTTGTGGCATCTCTCATGCTTGTCATCCTAGGTGCCCTCTTGGCAGCGGGCATGTTGCTTATTTTCTTTTGCACACCATGGGGCATCACCACCCACTGCTCGGCTTAGGGAGTCCCGGAGGTTCCCTCTCCTTCCTGCCTTTCCTGCATCCGGGTGAGCCATTGCTTCTTAGTTGAGTAGAGGTGTAGAGTTTGCCGCTAAACATGATTGGCTGATCCAACTCGGGTGACGGCTAGTACTCCATCCGTCCAAGTGCATTGGGCACCTAAGAGAATCTAGGAATTCCAAAAGTATTAGTCGCAATTATAATTAATATCCCTCGTAATCTACGCATCCTCTCGTTTGACTCTCTCATGCAACCCCCTTTAACTTCTTGGCTCCCTTTCCCATGCATCCTCTCGTCCAAGTGTATTGGGCACCTAAGAGAATCCAGGAATTCCAAAAGTATTAGTCGTAGTTGTAACTAATATCCTTCGTAATCTACGCATCCTCTCGTTTGACTCTCTCATGCAACCCCCTTTAACTTCTTGGCTCCCTTTCCCATGCATTCACATCTCAATCCTCCCATTCTCATGCATGCACAATTAAATGTTTCTTCCAATTGTGTTTTTGAGGGCACACGATAGGCTTGTTTTCACAACCTCAAACTTAACGCTAGCCTATCACAGTGTGTCTGGTGCAGCTCCTTAAACGCTCTATGCACATGGATGGAGGGAGTAATGGTCATCAACAGCCTTGAGCTGTTCGTCACCTCTTCAATTGAGAGCAACGGCATCGAGGAAACTCTTGATTGGCAACGCAGTTTGCCAGGGGAACGACGCGTAGCAGGTTCTCAATGCCCTCTGTTTGTCGACGTGATCAGCATGAATGGTCAGCGAACTGATGAGGCCGGAGAGGAAGAGTGCAAAGTTTTCAGCTCTCCCTGTTGTGGAAAGTGAGCAGCTCCCACTCCCGGCCAACTTCTGCACAGTGGACTTCATGGACTTGTGGATGCGATTTTTGCCGATGTGAATCGTATGGATCACCTCCCAAGCTTCAGTGGCTGTTCTGTTGACCGTTAGGGTGCGGATCATCTCCAGTTGCTCGACACTGAGGATGGCCTCAACCACCGTATGGTCTACTTGTTGGGCAGCACCACCAAATTCGACGGCTGTCCTCATAGTTGTTCCGTTTCGTTTGTGTGGCCGCCAACTTCTTTTATCACATGTTGGATGTCCACGTCCAGAATGTCATTGTGTTGCCCGCGCCTTGGCTACATGGAAGTGGAACGGCAATGATAGGCGTGCTGCTATGTGCTTGTGGCCGACGGTGGATCCAATATCGTCTTGGATCAAAATCTTGCGTTGTTGAGGTATAGACGCCACGAGTAGGCAAAACCAATGAGTTCATAAAGTAAAATTGGAGATGATGTTAACCATGGTAGAGCTGTTGTCGATATCACGGAAGCTCTTGGTTCCCAAATCTTCCATAGGTTAAAAGAATCGAAGGCCAAATGGAGACATCCAAATTGCTTTGGGTAGGCCAGTCCCAAGATGGTTGATATCGTCACCTTGATTGATGCTAATGCACCGCCACAACCTAGAAGTCAGGTGGCAATTGATGAAGATGTGTGCGCAACCTTCTGACTTGTGGCCACACCTAGGGCAGGCGGTGTTGGAGGCTTTGTGTTGACGGAGCAAGTTATCCTTTGAGTTTAGCCGTTTGTAGAATAAGAGCCAAGTAAAGACATTGATCTTGTTTGGAACGCTTGAGGCCCAAATGTAGTCCAAGTCTTTATGATCATCATGAAGTAAAAGGTTGTATGCATGCTTGGTGGAGAAGGCTACTAGTTTTGCTAGTTGCCATCACTTGTGTTAATGCTACTTCCACTTTCTGAGAAGAATTCCCTAAAAGTTATGTTCATTTCTGCCATAGGTCTCGGCGACAACGTAACTTGAACTTCTATAACTATAACTATAACTATAACAGACCCCTTAAGACAATGCTTTTGTTGGAATCACCATATTTCAAATGATAGTCAGTGTCACTAATTAGTATTCCCTCCGTCCCAAAATAAGTGATCACTTATTTTGGGATGGAGGGAGTAATACTTATAATGATGGCTATTACATCATCTGTCTCGTTGGTCAATATAGAACAACAACAATAACAGCAAAGCCTTTCAGTCCCGAACAAGTTGGGGTAGGCTAGAAATGAAACCCATAAGATTTCGAAACCAAGTCATGGTTCTGTGTTAGAGTACGTAATGGGCCTAATGGGCCCGTTAGTCTTAGGGTTAATTAGAGATAAGAGTCGCTTTCTTAGGGGTCAAGTAAGCCTTGCTTGGGAGTCAAGTAAACCTCTCTATATAAAGAGAGGAGATGTATCAATCTAATCAAGCAAGAATTAAGAAGGAAATCCTTCCATCTTGCCCGGCCGTGGGCAAAAGGCCCCCGGCCGGCCTTCTTGCGCCCTCCTTCTAGCAGCGCCATAATAATTTGGTATCAGCTAGCTTCGGTTCGATCATGTCTTCACCGCCGCCCAACCTGTCTCTTCCGCTGCCGGTCACGACCGTCGCCCCGCTCCTGCCCGCGCCGGGATCCTCCGTCGCGCCCGCCCCCGTCGTCCTCACCCCGGAGGTGTCCGGGGCGCTGCGGGACCTAACACAGGCGGTCCAGGAGATCCACCTGTTCTTGGCCGGGTCCTATGGGCCGCACCCGGCTGCGCCGCCCATCACCGCCACCGCGCCGCCGTGGCTGCCGTGGCAGCCGCCGCACCAAGCGGCCCCCGCCGCGCTCGCCGGGCTGCTGCAGCAGCCGCTGCAGCTGCCATCCATCGCCCCGTCCCGGCTGTCGTGGCAGCCGCCGCACCAGGCGGCCTTCGCCGCGCTCGCTGGGCCACTGCAGCTGCCATCCATCGCCACCACCGCCCAGCCCTGGCTGCACTGGCAGCCGCCGCTCCTACCGGCCTCCGCCGCGCCCGGCGCTCCGCCGCAGCAGCCGCTGCCGCTGCCCGGTGCGCCACCGCCGCAGCCGCTGCCGCAGCCACCGCCGGTTAGCTCCGGCCCCGCATCGACCGCGCCGGCGGGAGTCCCGCTCCACCAAGTCCAGTCCCCGCCGTCGCCGTCGCCGCTTCCGTCTTGGATCGCTACCCGCCACGTGTCGGCGGCGGTGAGGCTGCAGGCTACTGCGCGTCGGCGTGTGCGGGAGATGCGTGGTCTGCAGCTGCCGCTCCTCCAAGTTGCCCTTCGCTGCGCAAAGGACCTCGATCTCATCCGCTGCGCCGGGGATCTTGGGCATGCGGTTTCCCCCACGGGCAGCGGGCATGCTGTTTTCCCCACGGGCAGCGACCTCCAAGTCTGCGACATTGGCGGTTGGGGGGGCGCACCCCTCCTCGTCATTTTCCATCGCAAGCCCCCCACTCTTCCCTGTGCGGTGCAGACCAACAGCCGTCCGGCAGGAAGAAGGCATGGTGTCACCGACAACAACGCACCACGTAGCACCACTGCATTCCGTCACCGGGCGCCGCAAGGGCGCCTCTGCTGGTCACTCTTGCGACCACTTCCAGGTGGCCATACACATGCACTCCTTTTGTCCAGATGGTGTCCATGGGATCCAGGTGGCTGTACACGTGCACGTCCGACGTGCGGATGGTATCCACTTTTTGTTAAGAGGTCCAAAATAAATCGTCCCAGTCCATTTCAGGTTGAGAATAATAAAACAAGCCGAGATGTAAAAGGCTTGTTTTTAGGTGTTAGGTTTGGGTTGCGTCGAGTCATGGTTATAAGTTGGTTAGGCTGCAGCTTGAGGACAAGCTGCATGTCCAGGTGGGGTGTAGTGTTAGAGTACGTAATGGGCCTAATGGGCCCGTTAGTTTTAGGGTTAATTAGAGATAAGAGTCGCTTTCTTAGGGGTCAAGTAAGCCTTGCTTGGGAGTCAAGTAAACCTCTCTATATAAAGAGAGGAGATGTATCAATCTAATCAAGCAAGAATTAAGAAGGAAATCCTTCCATCTTGCCCGGCCGTGGGCAAAAGGCCCCCAGCCGGCCTTCTTGCGCCCTCCTTCTAGCAGCGCCATAATATTCTGGCATGTGGATAGCTAACTTCCACGCACCCTTGTCCATGGCTAGTTCTTTGGTGATATTCTAGTCCTTCAGATCACTCTTTATGGACTCCTCGCATGTCAAGTTGGGTCTACCCCGACCTCTCTTTACATTAGCAGCACGCTTTATTTCTTCGCTAAGTTCATTTTAACAATATATGGCTACTTATATTCTTTAAAAATACTGAATTTTAACCATGTCAACCTCAGGTGGATGGATACCCTGTGTATAGCATGGCAACGCCAACTGTTGATGGAGCTAGAGAAGTTCTGTCATACTTGGGCTGTAAGGATGCAACTGGAAGAGACATTATTCAGAAGGTGGTCATCACGGATCTTAGGGAGGAAGTGGTAGTTTACATCAAGGGAACACCGTTTGTTTTGAGAGAGTTAGATCAACCTGTTGATACACTGAAGCATGTGGGAATAAGTGGCCCAATGGTGAGTAGCTCCTCCAATATTTGCCTGTTCCTTTTATTTTGGCAATCCTTAAAATTCTATCGTATGCAGGTAGAGAACATAGAGGCAAGGCTGAAGGAGGATATACTTTCTGAAGTTAAACAGCTAGAAGGTCGGCTGCTTCTGCATCAAGAAGAATTTAACACAGCCACAAATCAATGCAGTGTACTAGGTTATTGGGAGCACATAGATCTGGAGGACGTAATGACACCGGCTGAAGTGTACAGCACATTGAGGGATCAGGGGTATTGTATTGACTACAAAAGGATACCTCTGACCAGGGAAAGAGAAGCATTAGCTGCTGATGTTGATTCAATACAGTCATCAATCAATGAGTATGCCCCCTTATCCAAAAATTCATATAACTTGATGACTTCTGTTGCTCAATTGCGGGACATAAGAATCACTATTGCTTCTTTACAGATCTTCTAGGTACTATCTCTTTATTTCACACACGGGATATGGTGGTGTTGCTTATGCAATGGCCATTACATGCCTGAGACTTGGTGCAGATGCAAAGTTTGTCATGGAACAAACAGCAGAAACACACTTCGTATCAAGTTCTCTTACAAAAAGTGTATCTGTGAAAACCTTCACTGACATAGCCCTCAGGCAGGGAGACTACCGTGACATACTAAACCTTACTAGAGCACTGATACATGGTCCTAAAAGCAAAGAAGAGGTTGACAAAGTTATTGACAGGTATTATAGCATAAGATGTGGCGTTTACTTAAGCTATGCTTCAATATGAATTTTTTAAATTGTAGTTGTGCAGTACCTGGAAAGTTACTAAGTTAGCAGTTGATGTAGCCCATGTTATGATGGTTCAGCATTTTTTTAAGTACTGATTTCTCCTATGAAGATGTGTTGGTGCTGGGGATTTGCGGGAGGATATTTTGCAATACAGGAAGGCATTGCGAGATTGTTCACATGATGATGATGATGAGGCACGGTCATATCTCATGGATATGGGGACTAAAGCTTTGAGGTATGTATAATTTGATTTAACTCAAGGGGTTTTCTGTCACATGACACTCTTTTATTCCTATCATCTTTAGTTCATACTTGATATAATATATTCAAGACGAAGTGCATGCTTTTGTTTTATCTGATTATAAAAAAATATATTAACTTATCTCACATCACTGAAGTTTATTTTTGAGCGTCACTAAACATCAGTAAAGTATTATTTCATAGGCATATCGCTTGGTATAGCATTGACAATACATGTATTCCATTTTGCTCTTTGTGGATACCTTAAGGAAGCGTAATAGGACATTGAGTGTTTCCTTACTTTGTGACACTTGACATTGCTATTAAAATTAGACAAAAATGGTCCATACAACAATGAAGCAACTAATTTTAGAAATGCCACTGAGAACACCCAATTGACTGCCATGTGAAACGGTGGTTGTTTATAATTTGCAACATATCACTGGCAAGATCAAGCAGGTTCTATTCAGGTACAAACGATCATTTATGTTAGAAAAGGTACAAATGATTTTCTTCTAAGAATTAGTACAAGAAATCATTTTCCTTCAAAAGAGAACCATTGAATTGATGATTTATTTTGTTTTTAAATGACACTGTTGCGGTTAGTGATACACCAATACACTATACAAGGGTTTGCACTTTAGAGTGGAATGTATTTTCGAATTTGCCGCCACACGGTGCTCCTATGTGCCAAGAGTATTGCCATTAGATATCCACTAGCAACGTTTTACCTTATGTACTAATTGGGCTAGTGGCAACAAGCTGAGTTGACTATACATGGCTGGAGTCACCTGACGCGTTTGGCATTAGAAAAATGTTTTGGTGCTATTTTTGAAATAATGCAAGTGATCATTTACACTCATGCCAAACCTTACGGCCTTGAGAGTGAAGAGAACTCGTTCTGAAAGCGAGAGCGAGCGCATGAGACCAAACCTTACCCTCCCTCCCACTCTGTTGCTGATGTCCACCTCCCGCCGACCGCCACTTTGGCCCTAAGGATCACTTCCCTTCCCAACCCCCACTTCTGAGCTCCCCTTTCTGTAGCCATGGACCACTTGTCCAGCGGTAGCCCTGAACAGCATCACGTTCGTGAGGATCGTTGGGGCGTCAGCTTGGACTCGTCTGATGAAGATTCGCAGCGCTCCTAGCACGGCGTCACTAATGGGAAGGCCATGGCGGTGGAGGTTGCCAAGTCTCAGTGTGCGTGTTAGGGCCCTCGCTCGGAGGGTCACGTGGTGGACTCTGACAATGGCTTTGATGAGTTGGATGACCCGAACGAGGATGAAGACATGGGTGTGGAGCAGCCCAAGAGCAAGCGTTGAGATGGTGGTCGTCGTGGTAGCAAGCGCAGGTCGGCGGTGACGGGTGAAGGTCGCCACCCCGCCTTTGATGGACCGTGCCTGCTCTATATGGACCCTAACCACTGTGTCGCTGACTGTATGACAGAGCTGACATGGCAGTTTTTTGGCTCACCGGCTGGTGTCTGCACGCAACTAGATCACCAGGGAGGACTTCCACGTGGTGCAATCGGATGATCTGTCATTGGCATGACATTGGTGGGTTGTTTGAGCTCGTCATGCCGCTGGACGTCAAGACCCATGTCGCCTCGCTGTTTATCCAGATGGTTGATTACCGTTGTTCGCCGCATGCAGATTTGGGAGGCGTTAGCAATGGCGATGTGCACGCGGTCAGACTTTGGTTGGTCACGAGGCGCTTCAAGTACATGCTAGGAAGACTGGATTCTCTGTTGTCGACTTGCGGCGGCGCTGCCTTCGCTCCGGGCACGTCCAATGATTGATTAGGCTAGTCCTACTTGAGATAGGTGGCATCATGGAAGATGTCGCCGCCTTCGCAGGTGGACTCGACCTCAGTCAGAAAGGGAAAAGGCCGAAGGAAGCGGGATAGGGGAAGTGGCGGGAAAAGGGGTACTACAAGCTCGCCACGTCCGCAGGGGATGCTGTGGCGACCATAAAGGTCCACATGCTGATCCACGCCATTGCGGGGTCGGAGATGCCTAGCACGTAGGTCGATCCTGCCATTGCCTTGGTCATGCTGGTTGCTCGCTCCATCGTGCACACGTATCCTTGCTTGTTTGGGGACTGTTGGTGGTTGACTTGTGTCTATGGGCTGCAGGAGGAGGACATTATCGCTTTGCTTGATGAGATGTGAGTTGCTAGCCATCCGACCAGGCCTTTGGGTTATCAGTTGGGACATGATCTACCGCAACAAGACAAGAGCGATGATAACCTCTACCCTGGCTTGATTGGAAGATTCCATCACTTCCTAAATGAATGTGAGCTCAAAGAACTGGTTGACACTACACGAGGTCCAATGAGCATGCTGCTCCCACTTTGGTAAAGCTTGACCGCGTGTATTGCATGGTGGTGGATTGGGAGGAGCTGCACCCCTGCCGCTTGCTTTGTTGTCACTTAGTTGTCTCTCCATTGTAATCTCTGACCGCTGTTCCATTCTCTTGGACTTAGGGCAGTGGTTATTCAAGTTGGCGGAGCCAGGCCGCCCTCGTCCAGAGGGACTATTAGTCAGGTCATCTGCAGTGTCAAAGGTGATTCTGCTCAACTTTCTCAGATAATGAGGGGACGACAAGTTTGCTACTAACAGTTCACGGTTCAACCGTTAATGGTGCTCCGTCCGCCCCCTCGGATTCCATGACCTTTGTCTCTGGCTTTGAAGATCCTAGGCTATTGGTATACTGAGGTGAACATGTCGCTGGCTGAGCCCTTGGCTAGTGACTGTGCTTTGCTTAATGAGGTCATGTTAGTGGGACCACACTTCCGCCTGTCTCTGCCACGCAGTCAGGATTTGATTTGCTAAATAATCTATCCTTCGGTGGTGCTATGGGCGAGGCTGAGGCCCATGCCTCCGTTCATGTAGATGTTATTAACCAGGTGGTCGTTGCTGGTGGGCCTAGGTTTGCAGATTGACGATTGCCTGAGGTCCACCTCGAATGCACAATATGAGGCCCCTTGTGGCCCTGGTTCTGTGGGACAGGACAGCGCCCTGCAAATCCGGGGATGATGCCCACGATGCTTCTGTTGGGCAGTCATCCTAGGGTAGTGCAGGCTCTGGTCGTTTACTCCATGTGAGCCCTACGCAAGGCTCAACAACCCATCTTGCCCCCGCCTGGCGTACAAAGGAAAAAGAAGTGCAGAGTATATCTGGTCGATGCTACCCCCTCTCAGAAGAGTTCTCATATCGCTAATCAGCAGATGGTCGGGCTCATGGCGGATCAGCGGGCTTAGGTCGTTGTCACCAAGCGCATCGGCCTAACAACCAAAGATCTCCCACTTTGTCAGGAGGCAATCGGTAAGATCAAAGAGATGTTTCGGAAGGAATTATCCCAGAGCGAGTCCTGGTGATGATTTGCGTGCTTTGTTCGACAAGGCCGAGTAGGAGGGTCTCCTATATCATCTGGGTTACTGCGTCCTGAGAGACTATCTTTATATGTTGATGATGTGATTGTGCTCATCAAGGCTTGTACGGACGAGGCTTATGCTGTTAATTGCCTTCTTGATATGTTTGGTAGGCAAGGTTTTTGAGTCGCCGACTAATCGCCGATTAGTCGCCGACTAATCGCCTAGTCGTCGCGCCGTGACTGGCTTGCGCGGGCGACTTGGCTCGCGGAGCGAGTCGCCCGACTCGCTGGCTCAACAGCGATTTTCTGTGATTAACCGCTGCGATTAGTCGATTAATTGACTTGCTGGCTCGACAGAGAGAGGGAAAGGGAGGGAGCTCGGGAGGACAGGAAGCCATGGCGCTCGCGGCCGTGACCTAGGAACCGCCGCCGCAGCTCGCCAGCGACGCACCCCCTTCAGATCGACGGCGGCTGGACCTCCGCGGCGACGGCCGTGACCTCGAGCGAGGCTGCGGCGGCGCAGACTAAGGCGGGGGAGGAGGAGATGAAGCTGCAGGCGGGTGAGGCTGGGGAGGAGGCGGGGAGGGAGAGGAGACGGGGGAGGAGGCGCCGCCTCTCCTTGCCGGCGGCGTAGAGGAAGAAGTTCGAGGGGAGAGGCGCGGATGAAGGAGTGTGGGCTGGCAGCGCTAGGTTTAGCGAGTGGATGAGGGCCGAGAGTGGTTAGCTGGGCCGTGCTGGGCCTGTTCGGCCTGATAACTTTGCTTATCTGGCATTAATGGGCTATGCAAAGGAGGGAAACAGGTGCGGGAGTGCACTGTACTGCCATGGCGACTTGGGGCGATTAGTCCAGGTAAGTCACTGACTCAAGCCAGCAAGCCACTAGCCGCAGCCTTGGCGACTTGGCTTGACTCGGCGACTCAAAAACCTTGTTGGTAGGGCCTTTGTTGGTAGGGCCTCTGGCCTCCGATGTAATATGAGCAAGAGTTCTTTATCTCCCATCGTGGCAAGGAAATTAGTGACATCGTGTGTTGCAAAATCTGCCCTCTGCTCATCAGGTATCTTAGTCTCCTGTTGAGTCTCAAGAAAGTGTGCAAGGAACAACCTCCAGAAGTTAATTGATATTATCAGGAACAAATTGGCAGCACAGCGGACGGATTTTCTCAACCAGGGTGGTTGTTGCTAATGAGTATTAGTGCTAGTCTAGAAGTCCTTATCATGCTATGTTTCCTTCCTTGTACCCCAAGTCTTGCGTACTATATATTTGCCCCTTGGGCCATGCAATAGAGATGAGTTGCATCCATAACACTGTATTGGAGCCTAGGTATTTCTTTTAGCACACGCAACTCGTGCTTCCCTTATCCAATCTTGCACCGCCGTTGCTTTCTATTCGCCGTCCGTCTCTACTTTTCTCTACCCGCATGTTCGCGTTTTGCTCATCCCATTTGAGCAACCGCCATGTTTGGTTAACAGCCTATGCTCTTGTCTGCTCGTAATGATGGATTGTGCTGCGCCCCACTGATTTCCTGCCGGATCTGGCTGTCCTGAAGGTTGTCGCTGCTGGTCAACTCTACCACGTCGGATCTTGTTGCCCTGAAGGTCGCCGCCGCCCCAGTCAACTCTGCCACGCCGGATCCTGTTGCCTGGAAGGTCACCACCGCCCCAGTCAACTCTCCCATGCCAGATCCCGCCGCCCTGAAGGTCGCCGCTGCCCATTCAACTCTGCGTCGCCGGATTTCGCTTGGATCCCTCCCGATTTTGCCCGTGTACGTCGCTCCCTGCCAGATCCCACCCGTCCGCCGTCACCTGCTGGATGCCCGTATCTGCCCGACTTCGTCTGGATTTCAGCGCCCTCTTCCCTGATTTCATAGCGTTGGAGCCATCTCGCTTGGGGCTTCCTTGCTCGTTCAGCTTGCTTGTTTGGCTAGGTTGACTCGGCCGGGCCTCGTTCGGCTGGGCCAGGCCTTCTCGCTTGGGTCGCTGCTAGCTGCTTCCTAGTTTGGGATGAATCGATTGCTTGGTGTTTAAAAAAAAGATTATATAAAAAACAGGTACAACTCCTATGTCATCGGGCTATGTTGTCATTCCTCGTTGCCCGATTATTTTTTGATTGTACTAACTACACCGAGTTCGTTGCCTTCTTTCACATTCATATGCGTGGCATTAGTTTCTGGTGAGGTCTCCTGTCCGCCGCATCCAGTTCTTCCTGTGGCTCCTACTCGCCAACACCACAGGCTCTTGTTGCGGATGCTCCTCAAGCTGCTAAGGACGTTGCTAAGCTTGCTGATGAGACTGCGGATCATGCTTATGAGCAGTAGGTTTTGGCCTGTGAGGAGGCTCTTCCCTCTTACCGAAAAAGGCTTTCGCCTCACTTTATATATAAAGCAAACCGCCCGAGCCACAACATCCACACAAAGGTTCACACCACACGCACGCCAAATGTCAGGACACACACAAGCAAGGTAATAGGGTTAATGCTGAGGGCACAACTCAACAAGCCCTGAAAACAGAAACACAAGGCACAACAAGTAAGAGCCCAAGTGGCGGTCCAAGGGTCCTGCGCCGTGAGGAGGCCATTTGCCTAGTCTGGCTCCGGGGGTGGGGGTGGAAGAGGAGGCGCCACTCGGAAGGCCATCGCGCGAAGGTCGGTGACGAGGGTGTCGATGGCGTCCCGATCCTGGAGGCGGCTAAGCGGCCGCCAAAGCTGCAAGTAACCACACAATTTGAAGATCACGTCAGTCGCACGTCGAAGAGGAGCCCGTTGAATGACAAGCTTATTGCGGATAGTCCAACGCGTCCAGGCAAGCACCCCAACGCACATCCACCAAATGTGGCGGTGGCGGGGGGCGGAGGCCTGGATTTCCATTTATAAGTCCGGGAAGTTGGTGTTACACCAACGACCACCGACCACATTGCGGAAGCAGGTCCACAGGAACTGAGCCGTAACATAGGAGAAGATGTGAGGGGACACATCCCATCTCCAGGGCCGTTGTGTTTCGAAACCTCAACCCCAGAGGGGAGACGACCACAAATCTACTGCCACATTTAGATTCGGATCTTCAACGGTAAGCAAATGTCCCAAATAAGGTTAAACGGCTCAGGGGCAGAGGAAGGTGCAATGGTTGGATATATGGACTTGGTCGACAATTGACCAGAGGACTCCAAGCGCCAGGACATGGAGTCGAGCGTGTTGTCCACGTCCAAAGGCTGAAGAGCAATGGACTGGAGGATGGCATCTCATGTAGCAACCTCCGGGGGACCAAAGGGGCGACAGAGTGCGAGGCGCCCTAAGTCAATAAGGGCCGCCTCGACGGAGAACTGAGGGTCAACCACGATGGAGAATAATTCCGGGAAACGGGCGGCGAGGGGGGAGTCCCCCACCCACCGGTCGAACCAGAACAACGTCGAGGAACCAGAGCCCATCGAGATGGAGGTACCAATCCGGAGGATAGGCATGAGCTGGATAACCGCCTGCCAGAACTGGAAGCCATAGGTGCGCTGGCAAAAGGTGAGAGGCTGACCGCAGAGGTATTTATTTCTAATGATGGTCAGCCAGAGTCCTTCCCCATTGGCAATCCTCCAAAGCCAACGTGTCAGGAGAGCGATGTTCATGCGCCTGGAGGACAAGATCCCGAGGCCACCCTGGTCCTTGGGTTTGCAGATGTCCGGCCAGCTGACCATATGGTATTTTTGCTACTCCCCCTCGCTAGCCCAAAAGAACCTGGACTGGTATTTGGCAATCTCCTGGTGTAGCATCTCATGTAAGCTATAGGAGCTCACGAGGAACCACAAGAGGCCGGGCAGCGAGGAGTTAATGAGGATCGTTCGGGCTGCTTTAGATAGCCACCTGCCCCTCCACGGTTCCACCCTGTGCTGCATCCTAGTTACCGCCGGGCGAAGGTCAGCAACGGTCAGTCTAGAGTCACTAATGGGGATCCCCAGGTAGGTGGTGGGGAAGGAACCCAGCCTACAATTCAGTCGGTCTGCCATGGCCTGGGCCTCCGCAGGAGAGTAAACCAAGAATCATCAGTTCGCTCTTATCGAAGTTGATCGTGAGGCCCGACATTTGTTGGAAGCAGAGGAGGAGGAACTTCAGGTTGGTGATATCGGAGGCAGAACCCTCAACCATTATGGTGTCATCTGCGTATTGCAGGAGGGAGACCCCTCCCCCTCCCACCAGATGAGGGACTACGCCCTGGATATGGCCTGCCGATTTGGCCTTATCAAGGATGGAGGCTAGGGCATCGACCACCATGTTGAACAAAAACGGGGAGAACGGATCGCCTTTGCGGACCCCACAAAGGGTGGGGAAGTAGGGTCCAATCTCGCCGTTGATGTTAATCGCGGTCCGGCCGCGGGAAACCAGTTGCATAACCCTGTTCACCCAACGGTCATCGAAGCCCTTGCGAAGCAAAACTTCCCGAAGGAAGGGCCACAGGACAGTGTCGTAGGCTTTGTGGAAGTCAAGCTTCAGGAAGACCGCCCGTAAGCGCTCGGAGCGGACTTCATGTAGCACCTCATGAAAGACCAACACCCCATCTAAAATAAACCGCTCTTTGATGAAGGCGGATTGATTGGGGTGGGTAATGGCATCCGCGAGCAGGGCCACCCTATTGGCATACCCCTTTGCCAGAATCCGAAATATCACATTGATAACGGCGATAGGGCGGAACTGGCGGATGTCCGAAGCGCCCGAAACTTTGGGGATGAGCGTGATGATCCCGTAGTTCAGGCAATCCATGCAACATAGAATTTGTCAAAGAGGGCCATGACCCCGGGCTTAATGGTCTGCCAGAATGTTCTAAAAAACTTCACTGGGAGACCATACAGCCCCAGAGCTGAGGAAGGACTCATGCCTTTGATAGCCAAGAAGACCTCCTCAGAGAACGAAGTCTAAAGGCGGCATTCGCCTCGGTCGAAACTAGCTGGTGGCCAGACCAAGTGTCGGGGGCCAGGGAGGTCCCACCCCTAGGAGGAGGGGGGGAGAATAAGGCTTTATAAAAGCCGTCAACGTGAGCACGTATATCCGAATGACAGTGGAGAGGGGTGTCACCGTCCCAGAGGCAATGGATGGAGTTACGGCGTCTCCGCCCATTGGCGATCGCCTGGAAGTAAGCCGTGTTGGCATCTCCGCGGAGGACCCACCGTTGGGTGCTGCAAAGCCGACAGTACGCTTCTTCATCGGTGTAGATAACCGAGAGCTGGTCCTCAAGATCATATCTCAGCATCCACTCATAGGGGAAATCCCGGAAGTGTCGACGTGGGTGTCGAGGGCTTGAATAGCCGACAGGAGGGCCTTCTTGTGATTGCGGAGGTCCCGGCCCAGGGTCGCGCCCATCCCTTCATTAACTGGCCGACAAGCTTGGCGCAAAGCTGCCATGAGTCCACCGCGGAGAGGGAGCGCTGGGGAGTTGTCCGGGCAGCGGCCCATTGAGAGCCGACCGCCTCCACACACCCCCCCCCCTGGTTGAGCCAAAATAGCTCAAAGCGGAACCGGGGAGGGGTGGGAGGCCGATCGTCCGAGGAGGATAGGAGGGGGATGTGGTCGGAACCAATCCGGGTAATCGCGCGAAGCGAGGCAAGAGGGCATCGGAGCTCCCACTCTCGGGAGACAAGGACGCGATCCAGAACGGAGCGAGCGGGCCGGCTTGACGGTTTGTCCAGTTAAACCTGACACCCGTCCTATCTAGCTCGCGGGGGAGGTTGAGTAGGTCGTTGTTCTTCTCCCCGGGAGATCTGATGAGATTAAAGTCTCCACCGACCACCACTGGCAGTAGGGTGACAGAGACCTTCCTCTGAAGTTTGTCTAGGAAGGCCGACGAGCGACGGTGATCGGCCAGCCCGTAAACAATCACGACCTCCCATTTGAAGTTGAGAGCCCGTTCGAAGACCTCCATACTAACATAGAATTCACCCTATCCATGCCCCCCACCTCGAAGGTGGCATCCTTCACGCCTAAAAAACCTGGCACCTGTCCTATCTAGCTCGCGGAGGCCAAGGTCCGTGATGTAGTCATTGAACTTCTGCATGCGGGGGAGGTTGAGTAGGTTGTTGTTCTTCTCTCCGGGAGATCTGATGAGGTTAAAGTCTCCACCGACCACCGCTGGCAGTAGGGTGACAGAGACCTTCCTCCGAAGTTCGTCTAGGAAGGCCGACGAGCGACGATGATCGGCCAGCCCGTAAACAATCATGACCTCCCATTTGAAGTTGAGAGCCCGTTCGAAGACCGCCATACTAACATAGAATTCACCTCTATCCACGTCCCCCACCTCGAAGGTGGCATCCTTCACGCCTAAAAGGATGCCACCTGAATGGCTGATGGTCCCAAAAGGGAGCCAATGCCAGGCAAACAGGTGGGGACTAAGGCCGTCGAGCTCGTGCAGGGAGAACTCCGTATGCATGGTTTCATGGATGGCTATAATGTCGATGTGTTCGTCTCGCATGTATTCGATTAATTGGCGGCGCCGGCCATCATGGCCAAAGCCGCGGATGTTGCAAAAGAGGATCCGCATCAAGGCGACATAGGGGGGCTGCTTGACCCCAAAACACGGGAGGCACTCTGAGCCCGGAGGGTAGCAGTGCATGAGCGGGTGCGACCACGGATCTCCTCCTCGGGGACTGTTGGGGGCGCCGTAGCTGTGGGATTGGCCACGTCGGTCGGCACCGTGGTGGTGCGGAGGAGGCGCACTCGAGATTCAGCAAGTTTGCCATCAAGGATTTCGCGGGCGCGAATTGCCTCAATCTGCTCTTAAGGGGGGACCAACCTCCCCCCTGAAGATGATGGCCGAGTCGGCGACCACCTTAGCGAGGTGGCCGAGGGGAATAGCCTCAAGTGCGGAGAAAGAACAACTGGGAGGGATGTCGTTCGAACCTGACTTGAGGTTCCTGGCCGCCGCCCGGAGCTCGGCACGCTCGGGGATGGACGGAGCTGGGAAGTCGGACAGGCGAGCGGTGTCAATGCGGGCACTGCGCCGGGAGGCAGTCACCGGCGTCTTAAGTGGATCGGGTCCGCCTGGCGTATGCCACAGTCCGCGGCGGGTGCAAGGCGACGGGGGTGGTCACCACGTCGGGCACCGCTGTGGTTAGCAGCATTGGAGAGGCGAGTGGGTCATCAGCGGCTGGTCGGGAAGATGGCGGCGCGACGATCTCAGGCAGGGGGGAACCCAAGGCCATCGAAGCCAGCCCATCCGCGAAGGGGGGCGCAGTCGGAGCTGGGTGGGGCGACCCGTCGCGGTCCCCAGCAGGAGGCGGCTCCAGGAGGAACGACCCGTCAGTCATCGGAGGGGCCGGCCGCAAGAAGGCGAGGGTGGCGGGCTCGGCGACACCGAGCTGAGGGCAGTGTCAGCGCACGGAGATCTTGGAGAGGATGCTGGGAGGACGAGGAGGCCCATGTTGGAGATGTCGCTCACCTCCTCTGGCACGACAGGGGAGGGGGGCTGTCGACAGGAGAGCAAGCCCGGCGTCGGGTACAGCTGAGCAGGACCGCCCGGTCCCGGAGCCTTCACGGCCTGGAGGGGGGTTGGAGGGCTCGCGGGAGGGAGAGCGGGAGTGCTCAGACAACTCGTCATCGTCCTCCGTGTCATCGTTGCGCGAAGGGCGGGGGCGCTGGTGATGGGAGTCGCCATCGCCACCCGGACCACCCCCAGAGTGGCCATCATCGGAGTATCAGGGCGGCCGACGTGGTTGGGCGGCTCAGGGTAGATCTTGAGGTTGAAGCCTTGGTCGTTGAAGAAGATGCAGACGGTGGCACGAAGCTTGGAGGAGTCCAGGGATTTCACTCGGACTTCCTCCTCCTTGCGAAGCGAGAGCTCATCGACCACCACCACCTTGCCGATGATCTTGGACATATTGCGGATCACCCGCTCGGACCGGGCGATGTGGGGAAGGCCGGCGATGAGGATCCAAGCCGTGTCCAGAACCGCCACCGCCTTGGGGTCCCATTTCGGCTCGGAGATGTCCACCACCAGCTGGTTGAGGACCAAGGTGATGTTGCCACTGCGGGTGCAGTACCCCATGCTGATGGCGTCGGGGAAGATCACCGAGAACGCGTTGGAGGAGGTCGGGGCTACGCCAATCCCACATGCAACGGCACAGGTGGTTGAGCTCGGCCTCGATCATCTCTAGGGACACGACACCCTCCCCCATGACGGTGACGATTGCCTGAAGCGAAGGGGAAGGGGGAGGGGGATGTCCGGCACCTTGATGTGGAAGAAGCCTAAGCCCTCAATGCCGTGTCCATACATCATGGTCTCCTTGGAGACCGGACGGTCCGGACAAAGGGCTGCGGGGTGGCCGGAGTCGTTGCACAGGTAGCACATCGGCGGGTTGGGGCAAGCGACCTGAAAGTGGCCAGCGATCCCACAATTGAAGCACGGAGGAGGGTCCCGTGAGGTACCGGAACCCGAGGGCGGAGCAGCCGCGGGGGGCGGGCACACGAGCTGGAACAGGAGGGGGGACACGGGCGCGGCACATTACGGGGCGGCCCGCGGCGACATCATCCGCCTCGGCGATGTCGGCCCAGATCACCCGCGCCGGGGACGGGGGGACGAAGACCGGGGGGGCGGGGGGGGGGGGGGCAGCGGAGGCTTCAACGGCGGCGGCGCCACTCGGCGGGAGGGACGGGCGGCGAGGAAGCGGCCGCGCCCGAGCCCGAGGGTCGCCAGAGCCAGGGTCGTCCATTCGTCGGTCTCTGTTTGCTTACAGTGGTGGCTGTCTTACAGTGGTGGCTGTCCCCACTTCCAGTGTTCTCCCTCAGTTTTCCTCTTAGTTTATGGGCCTCGCTACAGTCTTCGAGGTGTGGACATGTTTTTGCCAGCGCTATCAACCCTTTGGTGATGCGTTGTACCTGTTTGTCGTTTGCCAGCAGCATGCTCTTCAGCACGGTGACTCCACCGTTGATGATTCCTACGCATAGAGTTCTACTATCTAGCGCCGGCTTGACTCTCTTCACTGCTGGTTGTCGTACTTGCCAAATGTTGCCAGGCTGTGTGGTCAGCCTTGGAGTTTCATCGTGTCTGTGAGTTCTTGTCTCAGCTTCATAAGGAGTTTGAGCCATAGTGTGCTGAGTTGTTTGCTCGTGGCTGTATTTCATGAGATACGGGCGGAGGAGACTTGCCTTTATGGGGCAGGTTTACTTGATATTCCCTCTGTGCTCTCTTTCTACGCCGTCTGCTATACCGTTTTCCCCCCGCTCCAGTGCTCCACCACTCCACTCCTCCTGCTGGCGAGGATCGCTCTTGTACTCATTGTGGCTACTACAAGGACGGTCACCTCGAGCTTGATTGGTTCAGGCTCTTGAAGAAGCGACATCTACACTAGGCGCGCACAACAACTTCAGGGATTTGTCCTTGACTCAGCAGAATATTGTGCAACTTAAACGTCTGCTTGCAACTTCGGGTTCTAAACCAATAGGTTCTATCGGTCTTGTTGCTGACTCTTCTAGCTCAGAGAGACCACCCACTTCACAGTTAGGAGCACAACACAAGAGCTTTGCTTGGTTTTGGCCTTCGTCTCTATGATTTTTCTTTCGCTGCCATCGCATCTATAGTCTAGTATGTGCTATCTAGTTTTCTGTATTTTCGCTGCGTCCACCAAGACTGTTGCTCTTTTTCGTGTTTCTCATGTCATGCGAGTTCACCATACCTTATCCGTTAGCCTTTTGTCCTTGTCCTTTCTATAGGATTTTGTGGCCTCCTTTTGAATTGTCGATCTACACCCATTCTCTTGCCGTCGAGCTTCTTTCGCCGCCGGTTTTCCTGGGCTATGGTTTTTTGCACAATGTTTCATTCTCTTGATGTACCATTTTCTTTTGACAACCCATCTTCTCTTGTATCTTCTACCGATGAGGTGTCTTCCTCTGATGCGACATCTTGTTTGTTGTTTATCCCCTTTGGCTTGACTCAACAGGTTTTTAAGACTCTTCATGCTGCGGCGAAACTGTCAAGACGTGGATTACGGAGTATTAGTATTAGTCTAGGAGTCCTTATTAGGCTGTGTTTCCTTCCTTGTACCGCAAGTCTTGTGTACTATATACTCCCTCCATTCCTAAATATAGGTCTTTTAGAGATTTCAATAAGAACTATATATGGATGTATATAGACATATTTTAGAGTGTAGATCCACTCATTTTGCTCCGTATTTAGTTTGCATTGAATCTCTACGAAGACTTATATTTAGGAGTGGAGGGAGTATTTATTAGGCTATGCATCCTTCCTTGTACTCCAAGTCTTGTGCACTATATATTTGCCCCTTGGGCTTTGCAATAGAGATAAGTTGCACCCATAACGGTTGTCTTATCCTTGTGCAAGCCATGCTCACCGCACCGCTGCACCCATCTTTCATCTTATCTCTGTTGATCCCCCTACCGTGGGTCTTCAAGGCTATTGACAAGATTCGTAGAGTCTTCTTTCAGAAAGGAACGGATGCCTTTGCGGGTGGGCATTGTTTGGTCAGTTGGAAGGTGATCTGTAGGCCAAAGTGAGCCGGTGGCCTCGGCATGCTTGACCTATAAATCATGTGTAGAGCCTTCAATCTGCGCTGGGAGTGGAGGTCGTATGGCTGCTGACATTCCTTGGCGTTACTACGGCGCCTCACCGGAGGTTTAAGAAAAGGATCTGTTCAATGCTGCAGCAAAGGTTGTGGTTGGCAACGGCGAACACACCTACTTCTGATGCGTTAAGTGACTTAATGGTGTTTTCCTGGGCATGGTCGCACCGTAGATTGTCAACCTGATCGCCCCCTCAGAAAGGCGTCAAGGTGTTATGTGGCTGCTAGAAAGAGGGCGCGAGAGGGCCGGCCGGGGGCCTTTTTTGCCCACGGCCGATCAAGAGGGAAGGGATTTCCTTCTTAATTCTTGCTTGATTAGATTGATACATCTCCTCCCCTTATATAGAGAGGTTTACTTGACTCTCCAGCAAGGCTTACTTAACCCCTAAGCAAGCGACCCTTGTCTCTAATTAACCCTAAGACTAACGGGCTATACCACCAGCCTAGGCCCATCAGGCCCATTACGTACTCTAACACTACACCCCACCTGGACATGCAGCTTGTCCTCGAGCTGCAACCTAACCAACTTATAACCATGACTCGACGCAACACAAACCTAACACCTAAAAACAAGCCTTTTACATCTCGGCTTGTTTTATTACTCTCAACCTGAAATGGACTGGGACGCTTTATTTTGGACCCCTGTACATAAAGTGGACACTATCCGCACATCGGACGTGCATGTGTACAGCCACCTGGATCCCGTGGACACCATCTGGACAAAAGGAGTGCATGTGTATGGCCACCTGGAAGTGGTCGCACAGAGGCGCGCTCGCGGCGGCCGGCGGCGGAATGCAGTGGCGCTAAACGCTGCGCTCCTGTCGGTGACACCATGCCTTCTCCCCGCCGGACAGCTGTTGGTCTGCACCGCACAGAGAAGAGTGGAGGGCTTTCGATGTCATAGACTTTGAGGTTGCCCCCCAACCGAAGATGGAGAATGGTGAGGAGGGGTGCGCCCCCCAACCGCCGATGTCGTAGACTTTGAGGTCGCTGTCCGTGGGGAAAACAGCATGCCCGCCGCCCGGAAAAGCGCATGCCCAAGATCCCCGATGCAACGGACGAGATCGAGGTCCTTTGCGCAGTGAAGCGCAACTGGGAGGAGCGGCAGCTGCAGACCACGCATCTCCCGCACACGCCGACGCGCTAGGAGGCCGCGCACAGCAGCCTGCAGCCTCACCGCCGCCGACACGTGGTGGGTAGTGATCCAAGCCGGGAGCGGTGACGGCGACGGTGGGAACTTGATCTGCTGGATGGGACGCCCTGGGACGGCGGCAACGCTGATGAGAACGAGGTCGTCGCAGTCCCGTCGTAGGGCATCCCATACTGGTACGAGATGACCGGCGCCCTGGTCGCGTCCGAGGGCGGCAGCGGCGGGGGTAGCTGCTATTGGTGTGGCGGCGGAGGAGGTGGCTGCTGGGGATGCGGCTGGGGGCATAGGGCCTGACGAGGAAGGCCCTGATGCCCGTCACAGCCTGCCGTAATTCCAGGATTGCGGCTGTCATCTGCTCCGGGGTGAGGACAAGGGCGGACGACGCTGGGGCAGAGGGTGCAATTGCCCCTGAGGACGCCATCACGCGCAATGCCGGCGCGCCTGCTGTGTGGGGCAGCAGCGCCGATGAAGACGCTAGTGGCGGCGGGTAGGTGTGCGGCGGCGGCGGGTGGGAAGAACTCTGTGGAGGGCTGGACATGATCGAATCCGGGAAAGCTGATATCAAATTGTTATGTGGCTGCTAGAAGGAGGGCGCGAAAGGGCCGGCCGGGGGCCTTTTTTGCCCACGTCCAGGCAAGAGGGAAGGGATTTCCTTCTTAATTCTTGCTTGATTAGATTGATACATCTCTTCCCCTTATATGGAGAGTTTAATTGACTCCCCAGCAAGGCTTACTTGACCCCTAAGCAAGCGACCCTTATCTCTAATTAATCCTAAGACTAACAGGCTATACCGCCAGCCCAGACCCATTAGACCCATTACGTACTCTAACACGAGGCCTTGCTTGATCCGGCTTGGTTAAAAGACATAAGGGGCACCTTAACATCCGTGCTTATCTTCAATTACTCGAGCTCTGGGAAAGAGTTTGCGGTTTAATCTCCACCCGGAGCACAAAGATAGCTGGTCATGATCGTGGGAGCCTGTCAGGAACCTGACCTTGGGCAACGCCAGCCACCTCGGATATGGGAGGAGGCTAGGACCTCTTTATAAGGGAGAGTGCCACACTCATCTAGATCGGTCTTTTGGGATGTGATAGGCTCTCCGCTTGTAGTGGAGTGTCCGATGCGCATCAGAAACGTTCGATCATATGCCGATGGACCGGGAGCTGAGCTTGAGTTGCTAACAAGTGGTATCAGAGCTGGGCCCCATGCCACCCTAAGGGGGGCTTCCCTAGGGAGGGGGGTGGGGTGTCAGGAACCTGACCTTGGGCAACGCTAGTGACTTTAGTCCCACCCGGATATAGGAAGAGGCTAAGATCTCCTTATAAGGGAGAGTGTCACACTCCCTTCACGCTGGTCTTTTGAGATGTGATGGACTCTCCGCTTATAGTGGAGTGTCCAATGCGCACCTGAAACATCCGATCGTATGCCGATGGATCGGGAACTGGGCCTGGGTTGCTAACAGAGCCTAGCAGTAATTTCTTGGTCATGTCCGTCTATGCGGTGCACTTTGCCGCTTCCTCTAGGAGCAGCTTCGATGAGGTCATTTGGAAGGCTAAAGCCCCGCTCAAGTGCAAGCTCCACCTTTGGCTTGTGTCGTGCAAGAGAATCTGGACGACCGATCGCCTTGCCAAGAGAGGTCTCCCTCATAACAAGCAATTTTCCATGTGCAGTTTCGTGCCTGAGGACTGCAGTCATCTCTTCGCTGCTGCACCGTCACCAATATAGTTTGGAACTCCATCCTCCAATGGGCTAACTTACAGGCGTTTGTCCCCACCATGGACCAGGGCCTCGTGTCATGGTGGATCGCTGCTAGGGAAGCTTACCACGGCAAGGACAGGAAGAGGCTTGATTGTCGTGGTAGAAAGGAATGCTTGTGTTTTTTAAAGTACTTTATTGTGATCTGTGCCATAACTTGGTATTATAATTTGCATAAACCACACAGTTATATAAAGTAAACCATGATGTTACTTAAGTTGTATCTGCAAGTTTTGTGGGTGCTTCTACTGCCTACTTCATGCCAATAGGTTATTTTATAAGCAAGTATCGTGGATTTAGTACAAAGTTGTTATTTTAGGATGGAGGGAGTACTATTTTATGACATCCAAGAATGTGATCACTTTGGGACTCTGTTCTAGCTTTCTGTTTGGTTAGTAAGTGTTGCATGGTCAAAAAGAAGATTATACAAAGTGTTATCTCCATAACTAAATATAAGATGTTTTTGAACTGCAAAAACATCATATATCTAGTAACAGAGGTAGTACTCCCTCCGTCCGAAAATACTTGTCATCAAAATAGATAAAAAGGGATATATCTAGAACTAAAATACATCTAGATACATCCCCTTTTATTCATTTTGATGACAAGTATTTCCGGACGGAGGGAGTACTAAATAACATGCAGTAGTAGCAGTTGTGACACAGGGGATTTCGGAATTGACTAGTGTGGAAGCTATTTTTGTTTGCATTGTTTTGACTTTTAGCGTAATCCTAGACGTGCATTGTTGAATTTAATATATTTAGCTAGTCTCTCTGTCTCAAAATATAAGACGTTTTTTGACACTGGAGTACATGTTTTTAAATGTTGGCCTTATTAGTTTTCTGACTCTAAACTAATGCAATTGCAGGCGTTACTTCTTTCTGATAACATTTAGGTCCTACGTCCATTGTACATCCTTGCATGAAGTAACATTTGCGTCATGGATGGAGGCTAGGCCTGAACTCGGCCACCTCTGCGATAACTTAAAGCTGGATAGATAGTGGTCATTATTTTGGAGCCCGGGGTATCTTGGGACTGGTGGACACGTGGACTCACCATTTCTGGACCTGAGAAGGTGGTACTAAAAGCGATGAGTAAGGAGTAAAGATAATTTGGAGGGGGTATGTATTGGCCGAAAGAGGGGCATTGTATTGAAAATTAACAGAGGCAAGCATGTATGTGTATATATTTATATATTTATATATTGTCAAGCTTAAGTTGGACTAGGACAGTAAAGTTGAGCTTTCCGATCTACTCCCTCTGTCCGGTAATGTAAGACGCCATTTAACACTACACTAGTATAAAAAAAACACCCTACATTATGGGACAGAGGGAGTACATGTTTTTCACTGCTTCCAAATTATAGTCTGTCATTTAGATGCATGGCCTTGTTTTGCTCAACAAACTGGACTTTAGGAGCTCTTCCTGTACTTTTTTTATATGCTCCTTGGGTAATATTTATGGATTGGCCATCTGTAAATTACGTGAACCTGCTTTTCATAACAGATTTATTTTCCTGTCGTGATCTGAAAATAAGAGAGGGCTCACTTATGCATAATATTGAACTTGTCATAGGACGTCTGATTGGAAGCATGGCCAGACGTTGCTTCATTGGTGAAGTGGTCCATTATAATTTGCTTCACGAAAGAAAATTCTTGGGCTCGGAACGCTTGACCCAACCCCTCCTCTCCCGCGACCGCGCCGCCCCCGCGGGCGGCTGGCCGCGCCCAGCCTTCTCCTCCGCGCGCCTCTCCCTCCCCCTTCCTCTCTGTTGCCGTCGCCGGCGCCCGTTGCGGGGCTGGCCCGGGCGACGCTGGTGGCGGCGGCCCCCTGGCTTTTCCCCTCTCGGGTGTCCGTCGGCGTGGGTCGGGGCGACCCCGGGCGGTGCTTCTAGGCGGCGGCGGGGGCTCCTTGCGCGAGCGGGGGCGGACTTCTGGACAGCGCCGTCGCCGTTGGCGGCAGGGCGACGTGGCGGCGCTCGCTCGGCCCAGATCTGGGCCCTTCGGGCCCCATCTGGGCCTGGGCGGGCCGGCGGCGGGGTGGGTCTGCTTTGTGGCTTCCGGGAGGCGGGGGAGAGGCGATGAGCGCCAGGGTGCTGGCGGCGCCATCGCCGGCTTGCTGCAGCGTGGCGGCGGGGCTTAGCGGGCCTGTTTCGGGCTTGGCCGGGCCAGGGGTGGCCTGGCATGCCCTGCTGCCGCGTTCGGACGGCTACCGCGACGGTGCCAGAGGCTCTGACCTCTCGACGACGGCGGTGGAGGTGGTTCCCTCCCGTTCGGCTTCGGTGCCGCTTCTCCCTCCTCGGGACGCTTCTCTCCGGTCCTCTTGGCCTCGTGGTGGTGTTCATAGTGAGGCGGCGTGGGTGACGACGCAACCGCGATGGCGCATGGTGGTGGGCGGCGGTCTGGCTGGTCGGCTCCGGTCCGTTGGGCGGTGGGGATTGGAGTAGGGAGAAATCCTTGCCGGTCTTCAGCCCCGATGCGGTGACACCTGCGAGTGCCACCATTCCTTCATGGAGGGTGTCGGTGATATCCATCCCCCACCTCGCTCCGCGTGCCGGGGAAACCCTAGGACATGTCCGGGCAGGAGTGTCGTTGGCGTCGCTTTCCTTCTTGGAGGTGTTGTTTTGTACGTGGTGGTCCGGAGCCTCAGGTTGTAGTGGTTTGTCTCTGGTGGGCGTAGCGGTGGTGGGTCATCCACGCTCTGTCGAGCTGCCGTTGTTGGCATTTGCTTCTTCTTCTTTTTTCTTTTGGGCTTGTTGTGTTGTTCGCCCCAGCGATCCTGTATCGGTGTTGGTTGCTTTGGAATACAAAGCGGGGGAACCCTTTTTCGGTAATTTGCTTCATTGGTGAAGCAGTTGCAATAGAGTTTCTAGATAAAAGCAGTTAATACAGCAGAGTATTTGCAACCGGACTCCTCAAATGCCCCTTATACATCCCGGTGGACAGCCCGGTCAAGAAATTGTGATTTAGCCGCATCCCTCATACCGGCCCTATATGTCGGGTTGATCGGCACTCCTCATATCCAACCCATATCTAGGGCGGATATGGGGGAAGCTTGGAAGCGCGCGTGCGCGTACCTGGCGCCTGATCCAGCCGTTGCTGGCTCACCTTGACCCCACATATGTTTGTCCCTATCAACATCCCAAACCAAACCCTAGTCACTCCACTTCACTTTGCCCCCAAACTCCTTTTCAGCGATCTTCGGCCTTCTTCCGTATGGCGGGCAACAAAATTGATTATGAAATCTCCCGACCCGTCGACCTCATCCCATGCGGGGACGAGGATTTAGCCGTCTGGCTGGCTGACCATCGGTCTTGGAGGAAATCCCACCTCCGCGGTCGGAGTCGCATCGGGGCGAATCCATTGCGTTTGTGCAAATGGCGCTTGGATCCGGTGACATTGGTGGCTCGAGGCGTGTGATCGTGGCCTCACCAGATGCGTCGACTATTGGTTGGTGGTGCAACCCCTTCGATGGCGCCTTGTCCCCCATGGCATCGGGCTCTGAGCCGAAGTTCAACACCGGCATGCGCCATGGCCCAAACGGTGCAAAGGACCGGCATGCCCGTCGTGCAAGGAACAAGGCACGACAAGCCAGAGTAGCCCCAAAGGTCAAGGCCACAGAGGTGATGTCGCATGCCGCATTGGACAACAACGACGAAGCCCCTCATGCCCACATCCTCGAGAAGCAGCAAAGGAGGATGATACACACCCTCGCAAGGGAGCAAAGTGTGGCGGTCCGTGCCATGGCTGACTGCCCCCCATGAGGAGAAGCAGGAAGCCAATGACGGCAGTGAGAAGATCCGAATTGATCCATTTTGCGTATTCGACCGCTACTTTGGCGATAAAGATGACAAGGGAAAGGGCAGTTGCGGGTGAACAATCTCCACAACTCTAGTATTTAGAACATGCCAATTTTTGGTAGTCTGATGGTGTATGATGAAGTTGGAGCATGCCAATTTTTTGGTAGTCTGATGACATGTATGATGTTGTAGTTGTATGGTATTTGTGGGAAAGATGTAGTATGTGAGTTCAGTTTATGTTGCATGACATTTTATGAATTTGAGGGTTTGCTAATGAGGTACTCGTGGACACGAACACTTGAGGAGTGATCGACGCGTCCGCAGACGTTTAGGGGCGGATTAGCTAGGTCCGGCTATAGATGCTCCCATGGAACTCGTGAAGAAGATGCTGCTGGTTTCCCATGTAAGCCATGAAGAGTGCAAGCCCGCCCATTGTATCTCCAAGTCCACAACAGAACAAGTAGTTATTATCTTGTAATCATGTTGGTGTGTTTTCTAGGACACATGTGTTGGAAATATGCCCTACAGGTAATAATATTGTATTATTATATTTTCATGTTCGTAATTAAGAGTTTATATTCTATATTTAACTGCTATGGTTCTTGAATATGCGATTCGGTGGAAAACTCATATGCACGTGTACAATGATAATGGTAAAATTAGGTTCCTAGTCTTGCCTCTAAGATGGGCTCAAGTGTTGTTGGTGATCATGTTTTCCAGATCTTAGGATATCGCTAAGTGCAACGATGGTCCTAAAACAACATTGAGAGGAAGAACGATCATATTGAATCGACCCAAACTTGTTTATTAGGGCATCTCCAGCCGTTGGAGCCCCCCAGGACAATCGCTAGACCGAAAATAGCATGTCCTGGAGGGGGGGCAAACGCTTCCGCCGGCGCCTCCATGAACCCGTGTTCCCAGTTGTTGGCGTCCCCAGAAGAACCGCTGGGCACAAAGTGTTTGGGTGGGCCTGGAAAAAGAATGTATGGAGGAGTAGGATTGGCCGGTGCCTCCGCCGGCGCCCCCAGGAGCCCCCCAGCGCGCTGGGTTTGGGCTGGGTTTGCTGGCGCTAGCATGGGGTCTTGGGGGCTCTTGGGGGGCATGGCTGGGCTGTTTTTTGCCCCTTTTACGGTGTTGGCGCAGAGAAAGTGGCCCTGGGGGTGGCACTTGGGGTGGGCGGCTGGAGATGCTCTTATACTTTAAGATTATATCGTCAAAAGTCAATTGTTATAATTGTTGGGGAACGTAGCAGAAATTTAAAATTTTCTACGCATTACCAAGATCAATCTATGGAGTCATCTAGCAACGAGGGAGAGAGAGTGCATCTACATACCCTTGTAGATCGCTAAGCGGAAGCGTTCAAGTGAACGGGGTTGATGGAGTCGTACTCGCCGTGATCCAAATCACCGATGATCCTAGTGCCGAACGGACGGCACCTCCGCGTTCAACACACGTACAGCCCAGTGACGTCTCCTACGCCTTGATCCAGCAAGGAGAGAAGGAGAGGTTGGGGAAGACTCCATCCAGCAGCAGCACGATGGCGTGGTGGTGGTGGAGGAGTGCGTGACTCCAGCAGGGCTTCGCCAAGCACTACGAGAGACAAGGAGGGAGAAGGGTAGGGCTGCGCCAACAGGGGAGGAACTTCATGTGTTGTGCTGCCCCTTTGCCTCCACTATATATAGGGGGAGAGGGAGGGCTGCGCCCCCACCTAGGGTTTCCTCCCTAGGGGTGGCGGCAGCCCTAGATCCCATCTAGGGTGGCGGCCACAAGGGGGAGAGGGGGAGGCGCACCTGAGGTGGGCCTTAGGGCCCATCTGCCCTAGGGTTTGCCCCCTCCCCTCTTGGAAGCGCCTTGGGCCTTGGTGGGAGGCGCCCCAGCCCACCTAGGGGCTGGTCCCTTCCCACTATTGGCCCATGTAGGCCTCCGGGGCTGGTGGCCCCACCCGGTGGACCCCCGGACCCCTCCGGTGGTCCCGGTACACTACCGGTGATGCTCGGAACACTTCCGGTGGCCAAAACCATACTTCCTATATATTAATCTTTACCTCCGGACCATTCTGGAACTCCTCGTGACGTACGGGATCTCATCCGGGACTCCGAACAACATTCGGTAACCGCGTACATACTTTCCCTATAACCCTAGCGTCATCGAACCTTAAGTGTGTAGACCCTACGGGTTCGGGAGTCATGCAGACATGACCGAGACAACTCTCCGGTCAATAACCAACAACGGGATCTGGATACCCATGTTGGCTCCCACATGCTCCACGATGATCTCATCGGATGAACCACGATGTCAAGGACTTAATCAATCCCGTATACAATTCGCTTTGTCTAGCGGTACGATACTTGCCCGAGATTCGATCGTCGGTATCCCGATACCTTGTTCAATCTCGTTACCGGCAAGTCTCTTTTACTCGTTCCGTAACACATCATCCCGTGATCAACTCCTTGATCACATTGTGCACATTATGATGATGTCCTACCGAGTGGGCCCAAAGATACCTCTCCGTTTACACGGAGTGACAAATCTCAATCTCGATTCGCGCCAACCCAACAGACACTTTCGGAGATACTTGTAGTGTACCTTTATAGCCACCCAGTTACGTTGTGACGTTTGGCACACCCAAAGCACTCCTACGGTATCCGGGAGTTGCACAATCTCATGGTCTAAGGAAATGATACTTGACATTAGAAAAGCTTTAGCATACGAACTACACGATCTTTGTGCTAGGCTTAGGATTGGGTCTTGTCCATCACATCATTCTCCTAATGATGTGATCCCGTTATCAACGACATCCAATGTCATGGTCAGGAAACCGTAACCATCTATTGATCAACGAGCTAGTCAACTAGAGGCTTACTAGGGACATGGTGTTGTCTATGTATCCACACATGTATCTGAGTTTCCTATCAATACAATTCTAGCATGGATAATAAACGATTATCATGAACAAGGAAATATAATAATAACCAATTTATTATTGCCTGTAGGGCATATTTCCAACAGTCTCCCACTTGCACTAGAGTCAATAATCTAGTTCACATCGCCATGTGATTAACACTCACGGGTCACATCGCCATGTGACCAACATCCAAGAGTCTACTAGACTCAATGATCTAGTTCACATCACTATGTGATAAACACTCAAAGAGTTCTGGGTTTGATCATGTTATGCTTGTGAGAGAGGTTGTAGTCAACGGGTCTCGCCATATTCAGATCCCTATGTACTTCGCAAAACTTTGTGTCATATCGTAGATGATGCTACCACGTTCCACTTGGAGCTATTCCAAATTTTTGCTCCATTATACGTATCCGGTATCTCTACTCATAGCTATCCGGATAGGTGTTAAGCTTGCATCGACGTAGCTCTTTATGTCGAACTCTTTATCACCTCCATAACCGAGAAACATTTCCTTATTCCTCTAAGGACAATTTTGACCGCTATCTGGTGATCCATTCCTAGATCACCTTTGTACCCTCTTGCCAGACATGTGGCAAGGCACACATCAGGTGCGGTACTCAGCATGGCATACCGTATAGAGCCTATGACAAGAGCATAGGGGACGACCTTCGTCCTTCCTCTTTCTTCTGTCGTGGTCAATCTTTGAGTCTTACTCAACTTCACACCTTACAACTCAGGTAAGAACCCCTTCTTTGACTGATCTATTTTGAACTCCTTCAAAAACATGTCAAGGTGTGCGTTCTTTGAAAGTATCATCAGGCGTCCTGATCTATCTCTATAGATCTTGATGCCCAGTATGTAAGCAGCTTTATCCAGGTCTTCTTTTGAAAAAAAATACTCTTCAAACAACCATTTATGCTTTCCAGAAATTCTACATTATTTCGGATCAACAATATGTCATCCACATATACTTATCAGAAATGTTGTAGTGCTCCCGCTCACTTTCTTGTAAATACAAGTTTCTAGCAAACATTGTATAAACCTAAAAGCTTTGATCACTCCATCAAAGCATATATTCTGATTCCGAGATGCTTGCTCTAGTCCATAGAAGGATCGCTGGAGCCAGCATACCTTTTAGCATCCTTAGGATCGACAAAACCTTTTATTGTATCACATACAACTTTTTCTTACGAAAACTGGTAAGAAAACTTGTTTTGACATCCATCTGTCAGATTTCATAATCGAAAAACACAGCTAATGCTAACATGATTCCGACGGACTTAAGCATCGCTACGGGTGAGAAATTCTCATCGTAGTCAACTCCTTGAACTTGTGAAAAGGCTCTTTCCCACAAGTCGAGCTTCATAGAAGGTAACATTACCGCCCATGTCCGTCTTCTTCTTAAAGATCCATTTATCTCGATGGCTTGCCAATCAACGGGCAAGTCCACCAAAGTCCATACATGGATCCTATCTCGGATTTCATGGCTTCTAACCATTTGTCGGAATACGGGCCCACCATCGCTTCTCCATAGCTCGTAGGTTCATTGTTGTCTAACAACATGATATCTAAGACAGGATTACCGTACCACTTAGGAGTAGTACATATCCCTGTCGACCTACGAGGTTCGATAGCAACTTGATCCAAAGCTTCATGATCACTATCATTAACTTCCTATTCAACAGACGTAGGCGCCACAGAAAACATCTTTCTGTGTTGCATCACTCTGTTTGAAGTAAAGGTTCGACAACCTCATCAAGTACTATCTTCCTCCCACTCAATTCTTTCGAGAGAAACTCCTTCTCGAGAAAGGACCCGTTCTTAGCGACAAACAATTTGCCCTCGGATCCAAGATAGAAGGTGTACCCAACTGTCACCTTTGGGTATCCTATGAAGATGTGTTTGTCCGCTTTGGGTTTGAGCTTCTCCGGCTGAAGCCTTAAGCATCGCAGCCCCAAACATTAAGAAACGACAACTTTGGTTTCTTTCCAAACCAATGTTCATATGACGTCGTCTCAACGGACTTAGATGGTGTCCTATCTAAAGTGAATGCAGCTGTCTCTAACGCATATCCTCAAAATGAAAACGGTAGATCGGTAAAAGACATCATAGATGGCACCATATCTCATAAGGTTCGATTACGACGTCCGGACACACCATAACCCAGTGGTGTTCCAGGTGGCTTCAACTGTGAAACAATTCCACAATGTCTTAAGTGATTGCCAAACTCACAACTCAGAAAATCCCCTTTTGATCAGATCGTAGGAACATGATCTTATTGTTATGATGATTCTTAACTTCACTCTGAAATCGCTTGAACTTTTCAAAGGTTCAGACTTGTGCTTCATTAAGTAAATATACCTATATCTACTCAAATCATCAGTGAAGATGAGAAAATAGCGATATCCACTGCACGCTTCAATTCTCATTGGATCACACGCATCAGCATGCATGATTTCCAACAAGTCACTTGCCCGTTTCATTGTACCTGAGAATGGGGTCTTAGTCATCCTGATATGACCTAAGTGGCAGTGCCACGAGAAAGTGGTACTATCATTATTAACTCTACATCTTTTGGTGTGAACATGTGTATTACCACGACCGAGATTCAATGAACCATTCACATAGGGTGCATGACCATGAAATGTATCATTCATGTAAACAAAATAACCATTATTCTCTAACTTAAATGAATGACCGTATTGCAATGAACATGATCTAATCATATTCATGCTCAACGTAGACACCTGATAACATTTATCTAGGTTCAATACTAATCCCGAAGGCAGATGGAGCGTGCGATGGTGATCTCATCAACTTTGGAAACACTTCCAACACACATCGTCACCTCGCCCTTAGCCAGTCTCTGTTTAGTCCGTTGCTTTTGCTTCAAGTCACCAATAATAGCACCTGAACCGCTATCCAATACCCAGGTGCTACCAGGAGTACTAGTAAGGTACACATTAATAACACGTATATACTTTGTTGAAGTTGCCAGCCTTCTTATCTACCATGCATTTGGGGTTATTCCGCTACCAGTGACCGTTCCCCTTACAATAGAAGCACTTAGTCTCGGGTTGGGGTTCAACCTTGGGTTCCTTCACTGGAGCGGCAACTGGTTTGCCATCCATGAAGTTTCCCTTCTAGCCCTTGCCCTTCTTGAAACCAGTGGTCTTGTTAAACCATCAACACTTGATGCTCCTTCTTGATTTCTACCTTTTGCGGTCTTAAGCACCACGAACAGCTCCGAGATCAACTCCATCCCTTGCATGTCATAGTTCATCATGAAGATCTAGTAGCTTAGTGATAGTAGCTAGAGAACTCTATCAATCACTATCTTATCTGGAAGTTTAACTCCCACTTGATTTAAGTGATTGTAGCACCCAGACATTCTGAGCACATGCTCACTAGCTGAGCTATTCTCCTCCATCTTGTTGGCAAAAGAACTTGTCAGAGGTCTCACACCTCTCAACACGGGCATGAGCCTGAAATCCCAATTTCAGCTCTTGGAACATCTCATATGTTCTATGGCGTTCAAAACGTCATTGGAATCCCGATTCTAAGCCGTAAAGTATGGTGCACTAAACTATCAAGTAGTCATCAGGATGTGTCTGTCAGGTGTTCACAACATCCACAGACGACGTTGTAGGGGTTTGCACATCGAGCGGTGGATCAAAGACGTAAGCCTTCTGTGTAGCAGTGAGGACACTCCTCGGACTACGGACCCAGTCCGCATCATTGCTTACAATATCTTTCAACTTAATCTTTCTCTAGGAACGTATTGAAACAGGGAGCTACAACGTGAGCTATTTATCTACAACATATTTGGAAAGACAATTTAGACTATGTTCATGATAATTGAGTTCATCTAATCAAATTATTTAATGAACTCCCACTCAGATAGACATCCCTCTAGTCATCTAAGTGAAACATGATCCGAATCGACTAGGCCGTGTCCGATCATCACGTGAGACGGACTAGTCATCAACGGTGAACATCTCATGTTGATCGTATCTTCTATACGACTCATGCTCGACCTTTCGGTCTTCCGTGTTCCGAGGCCATGTCTGTACATGCTAGGCTCGTCAAGTCAACCTAAGTGTATTGCGTGTGTAAATCTGGCTTACACCCGTTGTATTCGAGTGTTAGAATCTATCACACCCGATCATCACGTGGTGCTTCGAAACAACGAACCTTCGCAACGGTGCATAGTTAGGGGGGACACTTTCTTGAAATTTTAGTGAGGGATCATCTTATTTAAGCTACCGTCGTTCTAAGCAAATAAGATGTAAAACATGATAAACATCACATGCAATCAAATAGTGACATGATATGGCCAATATCATTTTTCTCCTCTTGATCTCCATCTTCGGGGCTCCATGATCATCGTTGTCACCGGCATGACACCATGATCTCCATCATCGTGTCTTCTTGAAGTTATCTCGTCATCTATTACTTCTACTACTATGGCTAACGCTTTAGCAATAAAGTAAAGTAATTACATGACGTTTATATTGACACGCAGGTCATAAATAAATTAAGACAACTCCTATGGCTCCTGCCGGTTGTCATACTCATCGACATGCAAGTCGTGATTCCTATTACAAGAACATGATCAATCTCATACATCACATATATCATTCATCACATCCTTTTGGCCATATCACATCACAAGGCATATGCTGCAAAAACAAGTTAGATGTCCTCTAATTGTTGTTGCAAGTTTTTTCGTGGCTGCTATAGGTTTCTAGCAAGAACGTTTCTTACCTACACCAAAACCCCAACGTGATATGCCAATTTCTATTTACCCTTCATAAGGACCCTTTTCATCGGATCCGATCCGACTAAAGTGGGAGAGATAGACACCCGCTAGCCACCTTATGCAACTAGTGCATGTCAGTCGGTGGAACCAGTCTCACGTAAGAATACGTGTAAGGTCGGTTCGGGCCGCTTCATCCCACGATGCCGCCGAATCAAGATAAGACTAGTAACGGTAAGTAAATTGACAATATCGACGCCCACAACAACTTGTGTTCTACTCGTGCATAGAAACTACGCATAAACCTAGCTCTGATACCACTGTTGGGGAACGTAGCAGAAATTTAAAATTTTCTATGCATCACCAAGATCAATCTATGGAGTCATCTAGCAACGAGGGAGAGAGAGTGCATCTACATACCCTTGTAGATCGCTAAGCGGAAGCGTTCAAGTGAACGGGGTTGATGGAGTCGTACTCGTCGTGATCCAAATCACCGATGATCCAAGTGCTGAACGGATGGCACCTCCGCGTTCAACACACGTACATCCCGGTGACGTCTCCTACGCCTTGATCTAGCAAGGGGAGGAGAGGTTGGGGAAGACTCCATCCAGCAGCAGCACGACGGCGTGGTGGTGGTGGAGGAGCGCGGTGAAGGAAATATGCCCTAGAGGGAATAATAAAGTTATTATTTATTTCCTTATTTCATGATAAATGTTTATTATTCATGCTATAATTGTATTAACCGGAAACATAATACATGTGTGAATACATAGACAAATAGAGTGTCACTAGTATGCCTCTACTTGACTAGCTCGTTAATCAAAGATGGTTATGTTTCCTAACCATAGACAAAGAGTTGTTATTTGATTAACGAGGTCACATCATTAGTTAAATGATCTGATTGACATGACCCATTCCATTAGCTTAGCACCCGATCGTTTAGTATGTTGCTATTGCTTTCTTCATGACTTATACATGTTCCTATGACTATGAGATTATGCAACTCCCGTTTACCGGAGGAACACTTTGGGTGCTACCAAACGTCACAACGTAACTGGGTGATTATAAAGGAGCATTACAGGTGTCTCCAAAGGTAGATGTTGGGTTGGCGTATTTCGAGATTAGGATTTGTCACTCCGATTGTCGGAGAGGTATCTCTGGGCCCTCTCGGTAATGCACATCACATAAGCCTTGCAAGCATTGCAACTAATGAGTTTGTTGCGGGATTATGTATTACGAAACGAGTAAAGAGACTTGCCGGTAACGAGACTGAACTAGGTATTGGATACCGACGATCGAATCTCGGGCAAGTAACATACCGATGACAAAGGGAACAACGTATGTTGTTATGCGGTCTGACCGATAAAGATCTTCGTAGAATATGTAGGAGCCAATATGGGCATCCAGGTCCCGCTATTGGTTATTAACCGGAGACGTGTCTCGGTCATGTCTACATTGTTCTCGAACCCGTAGGGTCCGCACGCTTAAGGTTACGATGACAGTTATATTATGAGTTTATGCATTTTGATATACCGAAGGTTGTTCGGAGTCCCGGATGTGATCACGGACATGACGAGGAGTCTCGAAATGGTCGAGACATAAAGATTGATATATTGGAAGCCTATGTTTGGATATCGGAAGTGTTCCGGGTGAAATCGGGATTTTATCGGAGTACCGGGAGGTTACCGGAACCCCCCGGGAGCTATATGGGCCTTAGTGGGCTTTAGTGGAAAGGAGAAAGGGGCAGCCCAAGGTGGTTGTGCGCCTCCCCCCTTCCCCTAGTCCTATTAGGACTAGGAGAGGTGGCCGGCCCCCTCTCTCTCTTTCCCCCCTCAAGGAGTCCTATTCCAACTAGGATTGGGGGGGGGAATCCTACTCCCAGAGGGAGTAGGACTCTCCTGGCGCGCCTCCTGTGGCCGGCCAGCCTCCCCCCTCTAATCCTTTATATACTGAGGCAGAGGCACCCCAGAAACACACAAGTTGATCCACGTGATCTATTCCTTAGCCGTGTGCGGTGCCCCAGCCACCATAGTCCTCGATAATACTGTAGCGGAGTTTAGGCGAAGCCCTGCTGCTATAGTACATCAAGATCGTCACCACGCCGTCGTGCTGACGGAACTCTTCCCCGACACTTTGCTGGATCGGAGTCCGGGGATCGTCATCGAGCTGAACGTGTGCTCGAACTCGGAGGTGCCGTAGTTTCGGTGCTTGATCGGTTGGATCGTGAAGACGTACGACTACTTCCTCTATGTTGCGTCAACGCTTCCGCAGTCGGTCTGCGTGGGTCCGTAGACAACACTCTCCCCACTCGTTGCTATGCATCACCATGATCTTGCGTGTGCGTAGGAAATTTTTTGAAATTACTACGAAACCCAACAGTGGCATCCGAGCCTAGGTTATTTATGTTGATGTTATATGCACGAGTAGAACACAAGTGAGTTGTGGGCGATATAAGTCATACTGCCTACCAGCATGTCATACTTTGGTTCGGCGGCATTGTTGGACGAGACGACCCGGACCAACATTACGCGTACGCTTACGCGAGACCGGTTCCCCCGACGTGCTTTGCACATAGGTGGCTTGCGGGCGACTGTCTCTCCAACTTTAGTTCAACCAAGTATGGCTACGCCCGGTCCTTGCGAAGGTTAAAACGGAGTCTATTTGACAAACTATCGTTGTGGTTTTGATGCGTAGGTGAGATTGGTTCTTGCTTAAGCCCGTAGCAGCCACGTAAAACTTGCAACAACAAAGTAGAGGACGTCTAACTTGTTTTTGCAGGGCATGTTGTGATGTGATATGGTCAAGACATGATGCTGAATTTTATTTTATGAGATGATCATGTTTTGTAACCGAGTTATCGGCAACTGGCAGGAGCCATATGGTTGTCGCTTTATTGTATGCAATGCAATCGCGATGTAATGCTTTACTTTATTACTAAGTGGTAGTGATAGTCGTAGAAGCATAAGATTGGTGAGACGACAACGATGCTATGATGGAGATCAAGGTGTCGCGCCGGTGACGATGATGATCATGACGGTGCTTCGGAGATGGAGATCACAAGCACAAGATGATGATGGCCATATCATATCACTTATATTGATTGCATGTGATGTTTATCTTTTATGCATCTTATCTTGCTTTGATTGACGGTAGCATTATAAGATGATCTCTCACTAATTATCAAGAAGTGTTCTCCCTGAGTATGCACCGTTGCGAAAGTTCTTCGTGCTGAGACACCACGTGATGATCGGGTGTGATAGGCTCTACGTTCAAATACAACGGGTGCAAAACAGTTGCACACGCGGAATACTCAGGTTATACTTGACGAGCCAAGCATATACAGATATGGCCTCGGAACACGGAGACCGAAAGGTCGAGCGTGAATCATATAGTAGATATGATCAACATAGTGATTTTCACCAATGAAACTACTCCATCTCACGTGATGATCGGACATGGTTTAGTTGATTTGGATCACGTGATCACTTAGAGGATTAGAGGGATGTCTATCTAAGTGGGAGTTCTTAAGTAATATGATTAATTGAACTTCAATTTATCATGAACTTAGTCCTGGTAGTATTAGCATATCTATGTTGTAGATCAATAGCTCGCGTTGTTGCTTTCATATGTTTATTTTGATATGTTCCTAGAGAAAAATTGTGTTGAAAGATGTTAGTAGCAATGATGCGGATTGGATCCGTGATCTGAGGTTTATCCTCATTGCTGCACAGAAGAATTATGTCCTTGATGCACCGTAGGTGACAGACCTATTGCAGGAGCAGATGCAGACGTTATGAACGTTTGGCTAGCTCAATATGATGACTACTTGATAGTTTAGTGCACCATGCTTAACGGCTTAGAATCGGGACTTCAAAGACGTTTTGAACGGCATGGACCATATGAGATGTTCCAGGAGTTGAAGTTAATATTTCAAGCAAATACCCGAGTTGAGAGATATGAAGTCTCCAACAAGTTTTATAGCTAAAAGATGGAGGAGAATCGCTCAACTAGTGAGCATGTGCCCAGATTGTCTGGGTACTACAATCGCTTGAATCAAGTGGAAGTTAATCTTCCAGATAAGATAGTGATTGACAGAATTCTCTAGTCACCATCACCAAGTTAGTTGAACTTCGTGATGAACTATAATATGCAAGGGATAACGGAAACAATTCCCAAGCTCTTCGTGATGCTGAAATCGACGAAGGTAGAAATCAAGAAAAACATCAAGTGTTGATGGTTAACAAGACCACTAGTTTCAAGAAAAGGGCAAAGGAAAGAAGGGGAACTTCAAGAAGAACGGCAAGCTATTTGCTGCTCAAGTGAAGAAGCCCAAGTCTGATCCTAAGCCTGAGACTAAGTGCTTCTACTGCAAAGGGACTGGTCACTGGAAGCGGAACTACCCCAAGTGATTGGCGGATAAGAAGCATGGCAAAGTGAACATAAGTATATTTGATATACATGTTATTGATGTGTACTTTACTAGTGTTTATAGCAACCCCTCAGTATTTGATACTAGTTCAGTTGCTAAGATTAGTAACTCGAAACGGGAGTTGCAGAATAAATAGAGACTAGTTAAGGGTGAAGTGACGATGTGTGTTGGAAGTGGTTCCAAGATTGATATGATCATCATCGCACACTCCCTATACTTTCGGGATTAGTGTTGAACCTGAATAAGTGTTATTTGGTGTTTGCGTTAAGCATGAATATGATTTGATCATGTTTATTGTAATACGGTTATTCATTTAAGTAAGAGAATAAATTGTTGTTCTGTTTATATGAATAAAACCTTATATGGTTACACACCCAATGAAAATAGTTCGTTGGATCTCGATCGTAGTGATACACATAATCATAATATTGAAACCAAAAGATGCAAAGTTAACAATGATAAGTGCAACTTATTTGTAGCACTGCCGTTTAGGTCATATTGGTGTAAAGCGCATGAAGAAACTCCATACTGATGGGATTTTGGAATCACTTGATTATGAATCACTTGATGCTTGCGAACCATGCCTTATGGGCAAGATGACTAAAACGCCGTTCTCCGAAAAAATGGAGCAAGCAACAGACTTGTTGGAAATCATACATACTGATGTATGTGGTCCGATGAATATTGAGGCTCGCGATAGGTATCATTATTTTTTGAACTTCACAGATGATTTGAGCAGATATGGGTATATCTACTTGATGAAGCATAAGTCTGAAACATTTGAAAAGTTCAAAGAATTTCAGAGTGAAGTGAAAATCATCGTGACAAGAAAATAAAAGTTCCTACGATATGATCGCAGAGGTAAAATATTTGAGTTACGAGTTTGACCTTCAATTAAAACAATGTGAAATAGTTTCACTACTCACGCCACCTGGAACACCATAGTGTAATGGTGTGTCCGAACGTCATAACCGTACTTTATTAGATATAGTGCGATCTATGATGTCTCTTACCGATCTACCACTATCGTTTTGGGGTTATGCATTAGAGACAGCTGCATTCACGTTAAATAGGGCACCATCTAAGTCCATTGAGACGACACAATCTGAACTGTGGTTTGGCAAGAAACCAAAGTTGTCATTTCTTAAAGTTTGGGATTGCGATGCTTATGTGAAAAAGTTTCAACATGATAAGCTCGAACCCAAATCGGAGAAGTAAATCTTCATAGGATATCCAAAGGAAACTATTGGATACACCTTCTATCACAGATTCGAAGGCAAGACTTTTGTTGCTAAATTCGGAAACTTTCTAGAGAAGGAGTTTCTCTCGAAAGAAGTGAGTGGGAGGAAAGTGGAACTTGATAAGGTAATTGTACCTTCTCCCTTATTGGAAAGTAGTTCATCACAGAAATCTGTTCCTGTGGCTACTATACCAATTAGTGAGGAAGCTAATGATGATGATCATGTAACTTCAGATCAAGTTACTACTGAATCTCGTAGGTAAACCAGAGTGAGATCCGCACCAGAGTGGTACGGTAATCCTGTTCTAGAGGTCATGCTACTTGACCATGACGAACCTACGAACTATGAAGAAGTGATGGTGAGCCCAGATTTCGCAAAATGGCTTGAGGCCATGAAATCTGAGATGGGATCCATGTATGAGAACAAAGTATGGACTTTGGTTGACTTGCCCGATGATCGGCAAGCCATAGAAAATAAATGGATCTTCAAGAGGAAGACGGACGCTGGTAGTAGTGTTACTATCTACAAAGCTAGAATTGTCGCAAAAGGTTTTCGACAAGTTCAAGGTGTTGACTACGATGAGATTTTCTCACTCGTATCTATGCTTAAAGTCTGTCCGAATCATGTTAGCAATTGCCGCATTTTATGAAATCTGGCAAATGGATAAACAAAACTGCATTCCTTAATAGATTTATTAAAGAAGAGTTGTATATGATACAACCAGAAGGTTTTGTCAATCCTAAAGGTGCTAACAAAATATGCAAGCTCCAGCGATCCATCTATGGACTGGTGCAAGAATCTCGGAGTTGGAATATATGCTTTGATAAGTTGATCAAAGCATATAGTTTTATACAAACTTGCGGTGAAGCCTGTATTTACAAGAAAGTGAGTGGGAGCACTACAACATTTCTGATAAGTATATGTGAATGACATATTGTTGATCGGAAATAATGTAAAATTATTCTACAAAGCATAAAGGAGTGTTTGAAAGGAGTTTTTCAAAGAAAGACTTCGGTAAAGCTGCTTACATATTGAGCTTCAAGATCTATAGAGATAGATCAAGACGCTTGATAAGTTTTTTTTCAATGAGTACATACCTTGACAAGATTTTGAAGTAGTTCAAAATGGAGCAGTCAAAGAAAGAGTTCTTGCCTATATTACAAGGTGTGAAGTTGAATAAGACTCAAAGCCCGACCACGGCAGAAGATAGAAAGAGAATGAAAGTCATTCCCTATGCCTTGGCCATAGGTTCTATAAAGTATGTCATGCTGTGTACCAGATCTATTGTATACCCTGCACTGATTTGGCAAGGGAGTACAATAGTGATCTAGGAGTAGATCACTGGACAGCGGTCAAAATTATCCTTAGTGGAATAAGGAAATATTTCTTAATTATGGAGGTGACAAAAAGGTTCGTCGTAAAAAGTTACGTCGATGCAAGTTTTGACACAAATCTGGATGACTCTAAGTCTCGATCTAGATACATATTGAAAGTGGGAGCAATAAGCTAGAGTAGCTCCGTGCAGAGCATTGTTGACATAGAAATTCGCAAAATACTTACGGATCTGAATGTGGCAGACCCGTTGACTAAAATTATCTCACAAGCAAAACATGATCACACCTTAGTACTCTTTGGGTGTTAATCACATAGCGATGTGAACTAGATTACTGACTCTAGTAAACCCTTTTGGGTGTTGATCACATATCGATGTGAACTATGGGTGTTAATCACATGGTGATGTGAACTATTGCTGTTAAATCACATGGCGATGTGAACTAGATTATTGACTCTAGTGCAAGTGGGAGACTGAAGGAAATATGCCCTAGAGGCAATAATAAAGTTATTATTTATTTCCTTATTTCATGATAAATGTTTATTATTCATGCTATAATTGTATTAACCGGAAACATAATACATGTGTGAATACATAGATAAACAGAGTGTCACTAGTATGCCTCTACTTGACTAGCTCGTTAATCAAAGATGGTTATGTTTCCTAACCATAGACAAAGAGTTGTTATTTGATTAACGAGGTCACATCATTAGTTGAATGATCTGATTGACATGACCCATTCCATTAGCTTAGCACCCGATCGTTTAGTATGTTGCTATTGCTTTCTTCATGACTTATACATGTTCCTATGACTATGAGATTATGCAACTCCCGTTTACTGGAGGAACACTTTGGGTGCTACCAAGCGTCACAACGTAACTGGGTGATTATAAAGGATCATTACAGGTGTCTCCAAAGGTAGATGTTGGGTTGGCGTATTTCGAGATTAGGATTTGTCACTCCGATTATCGGAGAGGTATCTCTGGGCCCTCTCGGTAATGCACATCACATAAGCCTTGCAAGCATTGCAACTAATGAGTTTGTTGCGGGATGATGTATTACGGAACGAGTAAAGAGACTTGCCGGTAACGAGACTGAACTAGGTATTGGATGCCGACGATCGAATCTCGGGCAAGTAACATACCGATGACAAAGGGAACAACGTATGTTGTTATGCGGTCTGACCGATAAAGATCTTCGTAGAATATGTAGGAGCCAATATGGGCATCCAGGTCCCGCTATTGGTTATTGACCGGAGACGTGTCTCGGTCATGTCTACATTGTTCTCGAACCCGTAGGGTCCGCACGCTTAAGGTTACGATGACAGTTATATTATGAGTTTATGCATTTTGATATACCGAAGGTTGTTCGGAGTCCCGGATGTGATCACGGACATGGCGAGGAGTCTCGAAATGGTCGAGACATAAAGATTGATATATTGGAAGCCTATGTTTGGATATCGGAAGTGTTCCGGGTGAAATCGGGATTTTACCGGAGTACCGGGAGGTTACCGGAACCCCCCGGGAGCTATATGGGCCTTAGTGGGCTTTAGTGGAAAGGAGAAAGGGGCAGCCCAAGGTGGTTGTGCGCCTCCCCCCTTCCCCTAGTCCTATTAGGACTAGGAGAGGTGGCCGGCCCCCTCTCTCTCTCTTTCCCCCCTCAAGGAGTCCTATTCCAACTAGGATTGGGGGGGAGGGGAATCCTACTCCCAGAGGGAGTAGGACTCTCCTGGCGCGCCTCCTGTGGCCGGCCAGCCTCCCCCCTCTAATCCTTTATATACTGAGGCAGAGGCACCCCAGAAACACACAAGTTGATCCACGTGATCTATTCCTCGATAATACTGTAGCGGAGTTTAGGCGAAGCCCTGCTGCTATAGTACATCAAGATCGTCACCACGCCGTCGTGCTGACGGAACTCTTCCCCGACACTTTGCTGGATCGGAGTCCGGGGATCGTCATCGAGCTGAACGTGTGCTCGAACTCGGAGGTGCCGTAGTTTCGGTGCTTGATCGGTTGGATCGTGAAGACGTACGACTACTTCCTCTACGTTGCGTCAACGCTTCCGCAGTCGGTCCGCGTGGGTACGTAGACAACACTCTCCCCACTCGTTGCTATGCATCACCATGATCTTGCGTGTGCGTAGGAATTTTTTTGAAATTACTACGAAACCCAACACGCGGGACTCCAGCAGGGCTTCGCCAAGCACTACGAGAGACAAGGAGGGAGAGGGGTAGGGCTGCGCCAACAGGGGAGGGACTTCATGTGTTGTGCTGCCCCTTTGCCTCCACTATATATAGGGGGAGAGGGAGGGCTGCGCCCCCACCTAGGGTTTCCTCCCTAGGGGTGGCGGCAGCCCTAGATCCCATCTAGGGTGGCGGCCACAAGGGGGAGAGGGGGAGGCGCACCTGAGGTGGGCCTTAGGGCCCATCTGCCCTAGGGTTTGCCCCCTCCCCTCTTGGAAGCGCCTTGGGCCTTGGTGGGAGGCGCCCCAGCCCACCTAGGGGCTGGTCCCTTCCCACTATTGGCCCATGTAGGCCTCCGGGGCTGGTGGCCCCACCCGGTGGACCCCCGGACCCCTCCGGTGGTCCCGGTACACTACCGGTGATGCTCGGAACACTTCCGGTGGCCAAAACCATACTTCCTATATATTAATCTTTACCTCCGGACCATTCCGGAACTCCTCGTGACGTACGGGATCTCATCCGGGACTCCGAACAACATTCGGTAACCGCGTACATACTTTCCCTATAACCCTAGCGTCATCGAACCTTAAGTGTGTAGACCCTACGGGTTCGGGAGTCATGCAGACATGACCGAGACAACTCTCCGGTCAATAACCAACAGCAGGATCTGGATACCCATGTTGGCTCCCACATGCTCCACGATGATCTCATCGGATGAACCACGATGTCAAGGACTTAATCAATCCCGTATACAATTCGCTTTGTCTAGCGGTACGATACTTGCCCGAGATTCGATCGTCGGTATCCCGATACCTTGTTCAATCTCGTTACCGGCAAGTCTATTTTACTCGTTCCGTAACACATCATCTCGTGATCAACTCCTTGATCACATTGTGCACATTATGATGATGTCCTACCGAGTGGGCCCAGAGATACCTCTCCGTTTACACGGAGTGACAAATCCCAGTCTCGATTCGTGCCAACCCAACAGACACTTTCAGAGATACCTGTAGTGTACCTTTATAGCCACCCAGTTACGTTGTGACATTTGGCACACCCAAAGCACTCCTACGGTATCCGGGAGGTGCACAATCTCATGGTCTAAGGAAATGATACTTGACATTAGAAAAGCTTTAGCATACGAACTACACGATCTTTGTGCTAGGCTTAGGATTGGGTCTTGTCCATTACATCATTCTCCTAATGATGTGATCCCGTTATCAACGACATCCAATGTCCATGGTCAGGAAACCGTAACCATCTATTGATCAACGAGCTAGTCAACTAGAGGCTTACTAGGGACATAGTGTTGTCTATGTATCCACACATGTATCTGAGTTTCCTATCAATACAATTCTAGCATGGATAATAAACGATTATCATGAACAAGGAAATATAATAATAACCAATTTATTATTGCCTCTAGGGCATATTTCCAACAATAATACGGAATGTTAAGTGTGTTTTAGTTCGTTAGACCATGAGAGTATCGTAGTCACTTATCATACGGTGGGTTTTGGGGGTCGCTCAAACTTCATCTATAACACGGTGATCATAACGACAACTTACAGGTTTATCGGAAAGTTTGACAAGGGACAAAACCAGTAATGATGGTCATCATCTGGCCAGACTCATGTGACTATTTCATGGGGATGCCGGAATATGTCAACGAGAAAGAAGAACAAAACCAGTAATGAGGAGACCGGTATAGTGAGCATGTGTATGACTCAAAAGGACACCGATACATCTCACCTCAGGTTTTTAAAGTATCACGAAGCAAAGGGAATATCACATGATAACCAAAGGTTCACTCGTATGTCATTTGTGTACTCATAGGGATCGATATGGATGTCCACGGTTCGGCTATCAGTCATTGAACAAAGGGGTTTTGTTCATCTCTATGTTTTAGCAAACCTACAGGGTCAAAAGCTTAAGGTAATCACAATTTTCTGAGTGTTAGTAGGACATGAGTAACGAGGAAATATTTGTGAAATAGTTTCATTAATATTCGAAATAGTTTCAAGAAGATCCGAAAGCGTTTCGGTGTCACCAGAAGGGTTTCAGAGATTATCGAGCAATATCGGGTATTATTAACAAATTATATATAGGTGGAAATTTTTTTCCGGAGATATTAAATTAATAATAAAATACTTTAATAATAGTTAGGAGGCTTCTATAATTTATTAAATATTGACGGGCCTTAAAAGACCAAGAGGTGGAAGGCAACTTGGGCCACAAGGGCCTAATAGGGGAGGCGCCCCCCTTTCCCTCTAGGGGAGGCCGAGGAGTCCTCCTTGTGGCGCAGCCTCCTCTCCCCTCCAACCTATATCTTTCCCTAATAATAAAGCGAATAGTGCTTCTGGTCGTCCGTCATCGCACATTTTGCAGAAACCCCCCATTTCCCAGTAATTAACTGACAGTCCTTTTTAAAGTTACAACGAATCATTGTTTCTGCATTTTACGCAAACCCCCTCTCTTTTATGCTAACTAACCCGCCCTCCATATTTAAGTGGCAGTGAATCGTTTTTTCAGCTTTACGTAAACTCCCCTGATGTCTACGTTAATCACCCTGCAGTCTATTAAGATTTGTTTTTCAAATAACCATATCTTTTAAATTGTAACACCAAATTTAACATGTTATATATGGAATTTGATTAGAAAAATGTGTAAAATTTGAATATGATGTTATTTTACATGTTCATTATTTTTAAAATGCATGTTAGGGTGCAATGTTAATCAATGACACACAATCGTCTTTATTTCATACCGGTGCAAATCCGTATTGCAAATGGACATGCCGTACACAATGTTGTGTGCTGGTTGGCAAGGAGCGAGCGAAGAAAAAAAATATGATCCTTGGGCATGCTATACTTTTAGCGTGTTCTCTATTTGTACATGTTTCATGACCTAAGACCCTACGCATATACTTTTTCTTGATGAAATCCACACGCATACTTACCGATGGACAATACAATTTTTTTAGTGAGTACACAAACAATTTTTATTAAGATGTACATACACTTATAAAATTCATGAACATCATAAGTACATGAAGGTTTATTTTAAAAATATCTAAACTATTCGTGTGATAGTCATCAACGTTATAATATTGGAACGGATAAATACGATCTTAATTTATGTTACATCTGTTGCATGTGACAGTGATACATATAGGTATTCTTAAAGAAAGTTAATTTATATATGCAACCTCCTCAGTGTCGACACCGCCCAGATGTTGCCTGAGTATGGTCATAGGTGCATGCCATCAATATGACGAGTCAGAGTCGAAATTGAATCGTAATGAAAATAGTGGCTCAGGTAAAAAAATGTTTACTCTCCCATTGCAACGCACAGGCACGTTTGCTAGTGTGTGTGTGTGTGTGTGCGTGTGTGTATTCCTCACCCTGGGTGAGGAATAGTTATTCTTCACCCCCTCTATTTTACCATCAATGCACCGTAGTTTTATGTTCCGTAAGTTTTGTCTTATTTCCCACGCAAAAAGGGATCATAAGAAAATATATAATCGCCGTAAAAAATATTTTATGTTATGTAAAATTACAAACGTAAAAATATAGTCTAAAATACACATAAACTGCAAATTTTCTTGTCTTATGACCTATATTTTTAGGGTTTTTATCATTTATGCCATCGGTTGTGTCCCACTACTCAGTTTTGCCACTAGGAATTTTAACTGCTCAAAAATGTCATCGCTTTGTTAGACACGTGTTCAAAAATGCCACTGGACATCATTATTGTGATCTCAAATCTCTTTTGCCATGTTATAATGACATAAATACCTATGAACCAGCATGCCAGCTCTCCTTCTATCTTACTGCAATAAAGTGTGGGGCCCACTTGATCCCAACGACGTTCTTATTTTTCTATAAAATTATTCGCTTGGTTACTCCTGACAAGTGGGGCCACATTTATCATTGTGCGATAGAGAGAACTGACATGTGGGTCTAGGCTTATTTTTGTCATATAACATGGTCAATGAGTTTAATGTGAAAAAAACGATGTCTAATGGAATTTTTGAGGAAACATCTAACGGAACGATGGCATTTTTGAGCAAACATCTCGCAGATCGATGGCATTTTTGAGTAGTTGTAACTTCTAATGGCAAAACTGAGTAGTGGGACACAACTAGTGACAAAAATGATAAAAACCTATATTTTTATTTTGTTATGTCAAATTTTACGTAGTGAATCAATAGAAATGTAACTATTTGAATTTAAAACGTAATTTAATTATGAAATGATCGTAAGATTACCTCGGGTGAAGAATAACTTATTCTGCATCCTAGGTGATGAATAGTAACACTATATATGTATATATTGAGTGAGGAATATTTATTCTTCACCCTCCTCTATTTTAACACCAATGCACTGAAATTTTACGTTCCGTAAGTTTTGTCTTATTTCTGACGTAAAAAGAGACCGTAAAAAATTATATAACCGCCGTAAAAAGTATTTTATGTTATATAAAATTACAAACGTAAAAACATAGTGTAAAATATATATAAACTTCAAATTTTCTTATCTTATGATCTATATTTTTATTTTTTATATCAAATTTTACGCAGTGAATCAATAGGAATATAACTATTTGAATTCCAGACATAATTTAATTATGAAATGATCGTAAGAGTACCTCGGACGAAGAATAACTTATTATGCACCCTGGGTGATGAATAGTACCACTAACATATTTTTTACGATGATTATATATTTTCTTACGATTTTTTTTACGTCGGAAATAAGACAAAACTTACGAAATGTAAAATTATGATGCATTAATGATAAAATAGAGAATAGAGAGGGTGAAGAATAACTAATCCTCACCCAGTGTGTATATATATATAGACACACACTGTTACTAGTAACAAAATGATATCTGTTACCCCTCAGCCCTATAAGGCCCGATCTGCAGTTTCGGAACAGATAGCGTAGAAACTAAAAAAGAAAAGAAGCCCACCCCGAACGGCACAAAATAGGAAAAAAGAAAACCCACCCCATCTTCCCCATCTTGTCGTCGACCCACCACATCCGGCACCCCGCTGCCGGCCACCTCCCGGCGCCCCGGCTTCTTGACCCGCCGCCAGCCACCTCCGGCGCCCCAACTTCTTGACCCGCCGCCAGCCACCTCACCATGCCCCTGATTCTTTCCCTGCCACCTCCCCGCGGCCCGACTTCTTTCCCGCCTCCGGCCTCCTCCTCGCGCCCCGGCTTCTTCCCGGCCGTCGGCCTCCTCCTCGCGCCCCAGCTTCTTCCCCGCCGCCGGCCTCCTCCTCTTGCCCCGACTTCTTCCCCGTTGCCGGCCTCCTCCTCGCGCCCCAGCTTCTTCCCCTCCGTTGGCCTTCTCGTCGCGTCCCGGCTTCTTCCCCGCCGGAGCGGCCAACCACAAGATCCGGTCGCCACATCCCCATGACGCCCCCAGCAACGGCGCCCGGACCTCGACACCACCCGGCTCGGGGGACTCCAAGCCCCGGCGCTGCCGACCCCTGCACTACCTCATCCGGCGACGATCCACGCCATCACTCTGCCTCGTTCCGGTGGTGGATCCATGGCCACTACGCCAGTCCAATACCACCGCCGCAAGCCGGCCACATCCACAATGACCAGACCGGCTGCCCCGCGCCTCAGCCCCCCGTATGCACGCCACCAAGTGCCTCTGTGCACTACCCCCGCCTCCCCCATCAGGTTGCAGCCCGAGCCACACGGTGCCGCATCTTGTTGAGATCACTGCCTTGCCGTGGTTCCAGCGGTACACAGGAGGATGGATGCCCTGGTGCCGTACGTCCAGGTTGGTATTGATGCTCCGGCCAACTCCATTGATATTCTCAATAAATGCTCCACTGCTAACTCCATTTGAAGTTTTGTCAGGTTTTGATGCGATGCTCTTCTGCTCATGACGCTGGAGCCCTAGTGCCCCACTACACATGAAACGAGAGACATGTACAGAAGTTCACCTAAAAAAAGGCTAGCAGTTCTTCCCAAAGAGACAACAGTTCTAAGAAAAGAAGGTAGAAAAAAAGGGTAGCTCAACGTACAAAAAATTGGAGGTTTAGAGACCACAAACAAAGACGAAAACAATTTCAGTGGCACAATCAGTTTAGTTTCTATTTTTAGTTCAGTTCAATTATTATTTTTAGTTTCGTTCAGTTCAATATTGTCAATGAACTGATATACATACAAATAAGAAATTATATTCATTTATTTGGTACAGACTTAGTTATTAGTTTTGGAGACCAGAATATCAGTTCAGTTATTTTATCATTTTGTACCGATTCCACTCATTGTATGCATCACCATGGAAGTAAAAAAGAAAGGAAACATCAGTCCAGCTACTAGACATGGATGTGATTTTCTATGTAGATATCTAGCGGGAGCTGCAGCTGGTGAGCGTCTGTGCCCTGCTGATTGCGTGCAAGTACGATGAGATTTGGGCTCCAGAGGTACGTAGGTTGAATGATGGATCATCCATCCATTCTGCTGTTTGTTCGTTCATTGAGTCCGCGTTCTGATTGGTGGCTGTTTTGTGCGTAGGGATGGCAATTTTTCCCATGGGTATGGGTACCCGTGGGTACCCTACCCGAAAACAATGGGAATGGGCAAGACTTGAAGAGATTTTCTACCCACGGGTAATGGGTACCCATATCCACAAAATGTATGGGTAGGGCATGGGTAAGAAATTGTGCCCATGGGTAACCCAATGGATACCCAGAAAAAAATAACAAATGAAAATAATTCCTATAACATGTGGGGTTAACATCCAACTCATATGGTCTAACCCTAAATCTCGTATTCCTTAAACAAGTCATAGCTCATAGGCTCATAATCACCTGCTTGCCACTCCTCATACGTCCTATGTGACTCCTCAAAAATATGAAATATCGACTCTTTGCTACCAGACTCTTGTCGAACACTCGATCCAGCGATCCCCAATTCCCACCACCGCCTTCCACTACGTCGGCCTTCCACCAACCGCTGCTCATACTCCCCTGATGCCTCCAAGAGGCCACCCACTGGAGGAGGCCACATACGTGCTATAGTTCTCTACCATGATCACTTGAATTTTGAACTCATTTCTCTACCTCTTAAGAATTTGAATGCTATATATTGTACCCAATGGATACCCATTGGGTATAGGATACCCGATGGGTATGGGCATGGGTGTCAGTTTATACCCATGGGTATTGAAGTGGGTGGGTATAAAAAATTTCTATGGGTATGGGTTTGGGTAGAAGGAGGTTGTACCCGCCCATACCCTACCCATTGCCATCCCTATTTGTGCGCCAACCTGCAGGTGAATGACTTCAAATTGTTCTCCGACAACACATATACAGGGAGCAGATTCTGAGGATGGAGAAGGCAATCCTGAACATGCTTGAGTGGAACTTGACAGTGCCCACACCTTACGTCTTCCTTGTCCGATTCGCCAAGGCCGCGTCCTCCTGAGATAAGAAGAACGGCAAGGAGGTAAAAGGAACACCAGATTTTTAGCAAATTCTTCAGATGTAGTACGTATCTTCCATTTTGCCAAAGCAGTGAGTCTATGTGCTGAAGTTTCTCGCGTCTTCTCTTGGATGTATTTGTCTAAATGGAGAGCACTGTCTTTTTTGTGTGGAGCTGGCGCTGCTGCAGTATGGACAGGAACAATGTGTTGATGTCGAGCAAAACACAGAGACAAGGTTAGGGATTTTGTTTTTGTTCTAAAGTATTTATCTGCATGCGTAAGTTTGAAGATTGTTGTAGAGCGAGTTCAAGTGTGGTTTCGTGAAAAAATTCTCGGTTTTGCACACCAGCCCCTTTGCTTTGCACATTGCTTGGTTATGCATGACTGCTGATGGATGCAGCAAGCGTTTATATTAGTTTGATCTTGTGCAAGACTCAATTTTGTCTCGGTTTTCGTGGATGCTAGCTGGCAATACGTCCAACATTCTTGCGGCGATAGCGGCCACCACTAAGGGCATTTGCGTCCAGCACTCGAGCTACATGCTCGACGGTTGCACACTGCCGACATGGGCATGCACAAAGATATTAAGTAGATGTTTGTTAGTTCAGTTTTTTATTGATTTACCTTGTTTAAGTAGTAGTGCAACAATAAAAGGTGTAGTTGTACTGAAGTTTTAGTTGCTATATGAGGAACCCAGAGGCCATTTATTTTGGTTTTCAGTTCAGCTTGTCTGTTCTTTTCGGTCCGGATGCTTTATTGCGCATAATCTTGAGGAAATCCCCAAAAATCATATGTCTCATGTGAATCTTGATCAGTTCATCAGTTTGTCAGGAAAATATCATCTACAAGAAGAATTGCAATCTCGTAATGTGAAGTATGTTGTAGTCTATACCTGTAGAGTGCATTTTTGCAGTGCTGGTATTCGTGGTCACTCTTTTATGTTAGAAACAATGGATATATATTTATATTTTGTAGTGTCAGTACTTGAGAACAAAAGGTTCAGTTTCCAAACTTTAAACAGTTCATCGCAAGCTTTCGGTGTAGCAAGACATGCGCCAATGTGTGTGTGCACTTGATGCAACTCTATTGCAGTATATGAAGTTCATGCGATTTTCATGCATCAACAATCTGATAGAGAGCACCATTCTTTTCTGAATTTTGTAATTAAGAAATATCACCCTTTCTATATTTTGAACACTAGCTAGTGCTTTCTTTCGTTGTTATAGTCAAAAAGTAGTACATGTATTTAGTTATGGTGATAGTGATACTAACCAGACCAAGCTAGTTCAATCGTTTTACCAAATTCTAGAAATTCTCCATATATGCAAGAGCCAACCGGACGTCTTTGTCTAGCCTGACTTGGGACGGCTTCTTTGCAACTGCAGGTTAGAAAGTTCAACATGTGATTGGAATTCAGTGCGAAAAGCTGCAGGTTAGAAGTTCATCTTCTGTTCTGCCCCTAGAAAGAAGTTTGTCTTGTAAAGGTTGAAGCTAATGGGCTAGGAAGCTTTATAAGAAATTGATTTGTGTGTTCATTGAAAAAGTTTGGTTTGCCTGTTCCGTGAAAATGTCTTGCTAAAGAAATATCTCTTGTGCACTTATTTATTCGCCTGAATATTTGGTTTGATTCTCAGGTGCGAGATGGCGGCCGCCGACGTTGCTAAATCCTTCTACAAACTAGTGGTTGGCTGCTTCGAGCGGTAAATGTGGTCGGATTCAGCAGCTAGCTCTTCCTCGAGCAACCATTTGGAGAATTTTATTGTCTTCTTGTGGTGGTGATTGATTTTAGGATCAGTAAATTTGACATTGGTAGCTAGCTTGCGTATGGAACCTGCAAGTTCAATATTGGTATTAGATTTAGTTTCTTGTTGTACAAATGTCCCAGTTCAGCTACAGAAATCATGCAGGTTTAGTGATGATGATACCATAAGTTCGGACAAGAAAATTTATGTATATGATGAGATGATTGCTACTTCTTCAAAGAAGGTATAGTACATGACAGCTTGATGTGCATACAAGAATAAAGAAAATGTTTGAATCAAAAATATTGATCAGTACTAATTAAAAACAATGATTAGTTTTAAAAGATGGTTAGCTTTTGGTATTCTGAGACGTTGACGTTCAAGTTCTACAACTGATCTGTCCAAATGGGACAATGAGGTCAATCCAGCAGGTGCTCTCCAGTGACATGTCAGTGCGTCGCCCACTCGTCCCCATGCCTCTCTGCCACACGTCGTGCCGTGCCGGCTTGCCATCAACCACCATTGTGGCAGCCCTGTAGTGCTTCCGCGATCACCACAAGCAGCTTCCTTCTATCGTTGCCCTCGCCCTGCTCTCCTGCATATTGGCATTGTAAAAACACAACAAGTTCACAATTAAAAAAATTGTAAGTTCAACACGACGCCCCAGATAAGTTTGAGAAAAAAACTCAAACAAAATGAAACCCAATGAAAAATCAAATGGTAAAAAATTCAAGTCGCAAAACAAGAGAAGTCCAAAACATCTTCCTTTAAAAAAAATATCATTTAGTTCAACGATGTAAACCATGCAAGTTCGGGGACTATGATACCCAAAAAACAAAGTGAAGTGTAGTATGTGAAAATATGCTCAGTACAAACCCATACGAACATTAGTGCAAGTACTCTTTTCTTGGAACCATTCAAAATACTCTGAAAAAAATACCTCAGTACAAGCACACACATAGATCAGTACGAATACTCTGTTTTTCGGACAGAAAAACAACACGATGAGTCTCACCGTATTCAAAATTACTCTTATTCAAAATTACTCTTAAAAGATGGGAGCAAGTACAAAATCATAAAGACATCCGTTTAAAGTACTCTTTTTTTAGAGCCATTCAAAACTACTTTGTGAAAAATACCTCAGTACAAACATAGACATACTTCAGTACGAGTACTCTGTTTTTTAGAGAGGAAAAAACAACACGATGGATTTCACCTTCTTCAAAATTACTCTTAAACGGTTGCAAAGTAGAGAAAATGTTCAACATGACTAAGTTTCGCATTTTCGATAGCTATCCAACGGTATATTATTTTCCCTATTTCGACGAACTTTAAAAAAACCGCATTCGAAAACAAATTTGACCATTTTTGAATTCGTGTTTAAACCGTAAGGAATTAGAAAGAACTTTCAATACGAAAAAGTTGCGCATTTTCCATAGCTTTCCAACACCATATCAATACGAATACGAAAAACTTTCAATCCGACAGACCGTTTGCAAAAAAACGCGAAAATACGTTTCACCCAGAATTTCACCGTTTTTCAAATTACTTTGAAATTCTATATAATTTGAAAAAACAGTAGATATATGGAAGATGCGGATTTTTACCAGCTTTCCAACGCCATCTTATTTGTTCAATTTCTACAAGCCGTTTGGAAATTGAGTCCAAAATACGATTTGTGTTTTCAGTTTTTAAAAAAATGGTTTTTTCAAAACTGCTCTTAAACCGTGATTGCAAAAAATTCCTACATATTTATAATGTAGATGTCAAGAGCTTTCCAATGATATATTACATGCCCCATTCCGACGAAAAGACGATCAGTTCGACGAGATGAAAATTATCAGTACAACCGCCTGAAACCATCGGTTCAAGTAGGGTAACAGAATATATTCTGTTACGCGAAACAGAATAGCCCAGATAATATTATCAGAGTAGTTATTCTGATAACACTTCCGCACTACATGCTCAACGCAAGAGCACTGCTCTTTCTTTAACAAGAGCACTGCATTACACAGACTAGTGAACTTCGTGTCGGAAAAAACTGTGCGTAGTGTTTTTTCGGTACTGTTTTCGCTCTAATTTTTTAACTGTTTATCAGAACGAGGCGTGTAATATATCGTTGGAAAGCTACGGATTAGGCGCAACTTCGCCATGTTGAACACTTTTCGAGATTCCCCGCGGTTTAAGAACAGTTTAAAAAATGGTGCGGCCAACAAAGAGTGACATCGAGCATTTTTTCATATTTTTTCTAAACCGCTCGTTGGAATGAGGCAAATGATACACCGTTGAATATATATCGTCGAGGCGCATCTTTTTCATAACTATTGTTTTCTCTAATTCATTATGGTTTAAGAGCAGTTTCAAATTTACTAAACCATAGAATTCCGTTTTTCAAAAAAATTCAAATATTCGGTACTGTTTTCGCTCCAGTTTTTTAACCGTTTGTCGAAACAAGGCATGTAATATACCATTGAAAAGCTATGGACGAGGCACAACTTTCATATGTTGAAATATTTTTGAGATTCCTTACGGTTTTAAGTTAATTTTGAAAATCATGCGGCGGACGACGAGTGGCAGCGGCCGTTTTTCGCGAAATTTTTACAACCTGCTCATCAAAATGATTCAAACGATACGTGGTTGGAAAGATATCGACGAGGCATAACTTTTTCATGTAGAACACTCTCTCTAATTCTTTACGGTTTAATAGGAATTTTGAATTTACCGAAATGCGGACGCTCTGCTTTTTCATGACACCCAAATCGACGTGCGTACTTCATCCGACTGAAAACCGCACTGCATCGGACGAAAAACCGCACTGCATCAGACGAGTAAGAGAACTGCATGGTTTCTTTTATTCAATCGCAATTTTTTCAAGGACGAGAAAGTAGAGTGCACTTCACATCGGATGTAAATGAACCACAACACTATCAAGAAGTGAACCGCATTAATTTTCTTTGATTCCGTAACAATTTTTTTGCACTTACTAGATGAACAACGTCATACGGCCGACCGCACTGCTTCAGAATGAAAACCGCACTGCATCGGATGGGCAAGCGAGCTGCATAGTTTCTTTTATCGGACGTAATTTTTCTCAGAAGAGTTTTGTTGTCTTTTTTTAACTTTTTTTATGAACGAGAATGGACCGCAGATATAAGAGCAAGTAAACCACATCAAGCGAAAAATGGACCGAGGCACAAGTCTAAGTGTACTGTATGCTTTTTCTTTGTCTTTTTCTAACTTGTTTCACAGGGTTAAGTGGACCATATTTGTCAATATTAGTGTGCTGCATCATGTGGGAAAACGCACTGCAATGTCATCACAGAGGATTGGACGTGATTCTTTTTGTTATCGTTTAAAACGAAAAAATGCATAGTGCAGTGGAGAGAACCTCTAAAAATAAAAAAAAGTGCATAGTATAGTGAAGCCAACCTCTCCACATAATAAAACCAGACCTCTCTGTGGACAAAAGTGAACCTCTTGGCACATTTTTTTGCATGTCCAATGTATTTTGAGGAGGAACTGAAACTTGGATACAACAACAGTGCACTTCATTTTCATGCTATTTTGCATTGCAAGGGAACATAGCCCCCGACCGGCTACGACATAAAACACACACATACACACAAAACCTTCATGAGCACACTGTACTGCAGTGGGGATGGCATCGACAACAACCAAAACGAACCGCGTTGCAGGAACCTATCCGCGTTTCGTCGGTGGACTGCAGACCCAGGGGAAAGCAACAAATTTACGCCTGAACTCCCACCGCAGCTTCTTCTGTAGGGGAATTAGAGAACCACGACGCACATAATCGCCGGTGTCACGCCACACCCTGGTTCCCAGCGCGGCAGAGCCCGTCCTGGCCTCAGATAGAGCAGCAAGAGAAGGCACAACATGGCCAGCGCCATGGATCTCACGACGAACTGCTAAACAAAACTTAGTGATACGTCCATTTTGCATCATGCTTTTATATCGATATTTATTGCATTATGGACTGCTATTTCACTTTATGTCACAATACTTATGACTATTCTCTCTTATTTTACAAGGTTTACATAAGGAGGGAGAATGCCGGCAGCTGGAATTCTGGGCTGGAAAAGGAGTAAATATTAGAGACCTATTCTGCGCAACTCCAAAAGTCCTGAAACTCCACGGAACATCTTAAAATAAATAAAGAAAAATCCTCACCAAAGATGAAGGCCAGGGGGCCCACACCCTGCTCACGAGGGTGGGGGGCGCGCCCCCAACCTCGTGGGCCCTCTAGTGGCTCTCCGACGTCCATCTTCTCCGATATGAGGTCTTTCGATGAGAAAAAAAATAAAGAGAAACTTTTCGGGATGAGACTCCGCCGCCACGAGGCGGAACCTTGGCGGAACCAATCTAGAGCTCCAGCAGAGCTGTTCTGCCGGGGATACTTCCCTCCGGGAGGGGGAAATCATCACCATCGTCATCACCAACGCTCCTCTCATCGGGAGAGGGCAATCTCCATCAACATCTTCACCAGCACCATCTCATCTCCAAACCGTAGTTCATCTCTTGTATCCAATTCTTGTCTCAAAGTCCGGGATTGGTGCTAGTAGGTTGCTAGTAGTGTTGATTACTCCTTGTAGTTGATGCTAGTTGGTTTATTTGGTGGAAGATCATATGTTCAGATCCTATATGCATATTATTACCCCTCTGATTATGAACATGAATATGCTTTGTGAGTAATTACGTTTGTTCCTGAGGACAAGGGAGAAGTCTTTCTATTAGTAGTCATGTGAATTTGGTATTCGTTTGATATTTTGATAAGATGTATGTTGTCTAGCCTCTAGTGGTGTTATGTGAACGTCGACTACATAACACTTCACCATTATTTAGGCCTAGAGGAAGGCATTGGGAAGTAATAAGTAGATGATGGGTTGCTAGAGTGACAGAAGCTTAAACCCTAGTTTATGCGTTGCTTCGTAAGGGGCTGATTTGGATCCACATGTTTCATGCTATGGTTAGGTTTACCTTAATACTTTTGTTGTAGTTGCGGATGCTTGCAATAGAGGTTAATCATAAGTGGGATGCTTGTTCAAGTAAGAACAGCACCCAAGCACCGGTCCACCAACATATCAAATTATCAAAGTATCGAACGCGAATCATATGAACGTGATGAAAACTAGCTTGACGATATTCCCATGTGTCCTTGGGAGCGCTTTTCCTATTATAAGAGTTTGTTCCGGCTTGTCCTTTGCTACAAAAAGGATTGGGCCACCTTGCTGCACTTTATTTACTTTTGTTACTTGTTGCTCGTTACAATTTATCTTATCACAAAATTATCTGTGACCACTTATTTCAGTACTTGCAGAGAATACCTTGCTAAAAACCGCTTATCATTTCCTTCTGCTCCTCGTTGGGTTCGACACTCTTACTTATCAAAAGGACTACGATAGATCCCCTATACTTGTGGGTCATCAAGACTCTTTTCTGGCGCCGGTGCCGGGGAGTGTAGTGCCTTTGGTAGGTGGAATTTGGTAAGGAAAAATTTATATAGTGTGCTGAAATTTACTGTCACTTGTTACTATGGAAAGTAATTCTCTGAGGGGCTTGTTCGGGGTATCTTCACCCCGTCCAGTAGAGCAAAGAGTTGCTCCTCAACCTACTGAACCTATTGAAAATGAAACTCCTTTTGAATTTCCTTCGGGTATGATGGAAAAACTGCTAGCTAACCCTTTTACAGGAGATGGAACAAAGCATCCTGATGAGCACTTAATATATGTGGATGAAATTTGTGGATTATTTAAGCTTGCAGGTATACCCGATGATGTTGCTAAGAAGAAGGTCTTCCCTTTATCTTTGAAGGGAAATGCATTGATATGGTATAGGCTATGTGATGATATGAGATCATGGAACTATAAAAGATTGAAATTGGAATTTCATCAAAAGTATTACCCTGTGCATCTTGTTCATCATGATCGCAATTATATATATAATTTCTGGCCTTGCGAAGGAGAAAGCATCGCTCAAGCTTGGGGAGGCTTAAATGAATGTTATATTCATGCCCCAATCATGAGCTCTCGAGAGAAATAATTATGCAAAGTTTTTATGCTCGACTTTCTCATAATAATCAAACCATGCTCGATACTTCTTGTGCTGGTTCTTTTATGATGAAGACTATTGACTTCAGATGGAATTTATTGGATAGAATTAAACGCAACTCTAAAGATTGGGACCTCGACGAAGGTAAGGAGTCAGGTATGACACCTAAGTTTGATTGTGTTAAATCTTTTATGGACACCGATATTTTCCGTAAGTTTAGCACTAAATATGGACTTGACTCTGAGATAGTAGCTTCTTTCTATGAATCTTTTGCTACTTATGTTGATCTCCCTAAGGAGAAGTAATTTAAATATCATCCTCCCATAGAAGTAAAAGTAGCTGCACCTATTAAAGTTGAAGAAAAGACTGTCACTTATAATGATCCTATTGTTCCTACTTCTTATGTTGAGAAACCACCTTTCCCTGTTAGAATAAAGGATCATGCTAAAGCTTCAACTGTTGTTCGTAAAAGCAATATTAGAACTTATACACCTCCTGAGCAAGTTAAAGTAGAACCTAATATTGCTATTGTTAAAGATCTCTTGTCTGATAATATTGATGGGCATGTTATTTAGTTCGAAGATGAAACTGCTAGAATTGCTAAACCTTGTGCTAAAGATAAACATAGACCTATGGTAGGTGTGCCTGTTATTTCTGTTAAAATAGGAGATCATTGTTATCATGGCTTATGTGATATGGGTGCGAGTGCTAGTGTTACACCGCATACTTTATATGAAGAAATTAAGAATGAAATTGCACCTGCTGAGTTAGAAGGTATTGATGTCACAATTAAACTTGCCAATAGAGATATTATTTCACCAATTGGAATTGTTAGAGATGTTGAAGTCTTGTGTGGGAAAACTAAATATCCTGCTGATTTTCTTGTTCTTACTTCTCCGCAAGATAGCTTTTGTCCCATTATATTTGGTAGACCCTTCTTGAACACTGTTAATGCTAGGATATATTGCGAAAAAAATGTTGTTACTATTGGCTTGGATGATATGGTTCATGAGTTTAATTTCTCTAAATTTAGTACACAACATCGTGAGGAAGAATTACCTAGTAAGGATGTAATTATTGGTCTTGCTTCTATTGCCGTACCTCCTAGTGATCCTTTAGAACACTATTTGCTAGGCCATGAAAATGATATGTTCATGAATGAAAGAAGGGAAATAGATGAAGTATTCTTTAAACATGAACCTATTCTGCAACACAACTTGCCTGTTGAAATTTTAGGGGATCCTCCTCCACCCAAGGGTGATCCCGTGTTTGAGCTTAAACCTTTGCCTGATAATCTTAAATATGCTTATCTTGATGAAAAGAAGATATATCCTGTTATTATTAGTGCTAACCTTTCAGAGCATGAATAATAAAGATTATTGAAAACTCTAAAGAAGCATCGTGCTGCTATTGGATATACTCTTGATGATCTTAAGGGCATTAGTCCCACTCTATGTCAACATAAAATAAATTTGGAAGCAGATGCCAAACCAGTTCGTGATCCTCAACGACGTCTGAATCCTAAAATGAAAGAAGTGGTAAGAAAAGAAATACTCAAGCTTCTGGAGGCAGGTATAATTTATCCCGTTGCTGATAGTCAGTGGGTAAGTCCTGTCCATTGTGTCCCTAAGAAGGGAGGTATTACTGTTGTTCCTAATGATAAAGATGAATTAATTCCACAAAGAATTATTACAGGTTATAGGATGGTAATTGATTGCGCAAATTAAATAAGGCTACTAAGAAAGATCATTACCCCTTGCCTTTTATTGATCAAATGCTAGAAAGATTATGCAAACATACACACTATTGCTTTTTAGATGGTTATTCTGGTTTCTCTTAAATACCTGTGTCGGCTAGAGATCAATCAAAGACTACTTTTACATGCCCTTTTGGTACTATTGCTTATAGATGTATGCCTTTTGGTTTATGTAATGCACCTGCTACCTTTCAAAGATGCATGATGGCTATATTCTCCGACTTTTGTGAAAAGATTTGTGAGGTTTTCATGGACGATTTTTCCGTCTATGGTTCCTCTTTTGATGATTTCTTGAGCAATCTTGATCGAGTTTTGCAGAGATGTGAAGAAACTAATCTTGTCTTGAATTGGGAAAAGTGCCACTTTATGGTTAATGAAGGTATTGTCTTGGGGCATAAAGTTTTTGAAAGAGGTATTGAAGTTGATAAAGCCAAGGTCGATGCTATTGAAAAGATGCCATGTCCCAGGGACATCAAAGGTATAAGAAGTTTCCTTGGTCACGCCGGATTTTACAGGAGGTTCATTAAGGACTTCTCAAAAATTTCTTAGCCTCTGACTAATTTATTGCAAAAAGATATACCATTTGTCTTCGGTGATGATTGTGTAGAAGCATTTGAAATATTTAAGAAAGCATTAGTCTCTGCACCTGTTGTTCAGCCACCTGATTGGAATTTACCCTTTGAAATTATATGTGATGCTAGTGATTATGCTATAGGTGCTGTTCTATGGCAAAGAGTTGATAAGAAATTAAATGTTATTCATTATGCTAGTAAGACTCTAGACAATGCTCAAAGAAATTATGCTACTACTGAAAAAGAGCTTTTAGCAGTTGTATTTGCTTGTGGTAAGTTCAGATCTTATATTGTTGATTCTAAAGTAACTATTCACACTGATCATGCTGCTATTAAATATCTTATGGAAAATAAAGATGCTAAACCTAGACTTATTAGATGGGTTCTCTTGCTACAAGATTTTGATTTGCATATTGTTGATAGAAAGGGAGCTGAGAACCCCGTTGCAGACAACTTATCTAGGTTAGAGAATGTTCTTGATGACCCACTACCTATTGATGATAGCTTTCCTGATGAACAATTAAATGTTATAAGTACTTCTCGTAATACTCCATGGTATGCTGATTATGCTAATTATATTGTTGCTAAATTTATACCACCTAGCTTCACATACCAACAAAAGAAAAAGTTTTTCTATGACTTGAGACATTACTTTTGGGATGACCCACATCTTTACAAAGAAAGAGTAGATGGTGTTATTAGACGTTGTGTACCTGAGCATGAACAGGAACATATCCTACGCAAGTGTCATTCCGAGGCTTATGGAGGACACCACGCTGGAGATAGAACTGCACACATAAGGTATTGCAATCTGGTTTTTATTGGCCTACTCTCTTCAAGAATGCCCGTAAGTTTGTCTTGTCTTGTGATGAATGTCAAAGAATTGGTAATATTAGTAGACGTCAAGAAATGCCTATGAATTATTCTCTTGTTATTGAACCATTTGATGTTTGGGGCTTTGATTATATGGGACCTTTTCCTGCCTCTAATGGATACACACATATTCTAGTGGCTGTTGATTACGTTACTAAGTGGGTAGAAGCTATTCCAACTAGTAGTGCTGATCATAACACTTCTATTAAAATGCTTAAAGAAGTTATTTTTCTGAGGTTTGGAGTCCCTAGATATTTAATGACTGATGGTGGTTCACACTTTATTCATGGTGCTTTCCGTAAAATGCTTGCTAAATATGATGTTAGTCATAGAATTGCATCTCCTTATCACCCTCAGTCTAGTGGTCAAGTAGAGTTGAGAAATAGAGAGCTTAAATTAATTTTGCAAAAGACTATTAATAGGTCTAGGAAGAATTGGTCTAAGAAACTTGATGATGCATTATGGGCTTATAGAACTGCATATAAAAATCCTATGGGTATGTCTCCGTACAAAATGATTTATGGAAAAGCATGTCACTTACCTCTCGAACTAGAACGTAAGGCGTATTGGGCTATTAAAGAGCTTAACTATGATTTTAAACTTGCCGGTGAGAAGAGGTTATTTGATATTAGCTCACTTGATGAATGGAGAACCCAAGCTTATGAAAATGCCAAGTTGTTTAAAGAAAAATTTAAAAGATGGCATGACAAAAGGATACAAAAGCGTGAGTTTAATGTAGGTGATTATGTATTGCTATACAACTCTCGTTTAAGATTTTTTGCAGGAAAACTTCTCTCTAAATGGGAAGGCCCCTATGTTATCGAAGAGGTCTATCGTTCCGGTGCCATAAAAACCAACAACTTCGAGGGCACAAATCCAAAGGTGGTAAACGGTCAAAGAATTAAACATTATATCTCAGGTAATCCCATAAATGTTGAAACCAATATTATTGAAACCGTAACCCCGGAGGAATACATAAGGGACACTTTTCGGAACGTTTCAGACTCCGAAAAGGAATAGGTATGTGGTACGGTAAGTAAACCGACTCCAAATTTTTTTAAGGCAATATCTCTCTGTTTTGGAATATTTAGAAAAATAGAAAAATAAGTAGCAGTCCGGGAAGGACACGAGGGCCCCATGAGGGTGGTGGGCGCGCCCTACCCCTCTGGGTGCGCCCCCTACCTCGTGAGCACCTCGTGTGCCTTCCGGACTCCGTTTTCTTGCACGATACGTATTTTGGTCGGTAAAAATTCATTATATATTCTCCCGAAGGTTTTGACTCCCGTATCACGCAAATCTCCTCTGTTTTTGTTTTAGAGCTGTTGCTGCTACAGATTAGAGCAAGATGTCTTCTCAAGAGTCAATCGGGGAGAGCCGGGTATCTAATCCGGCACCGGAACCAAGGGCAAAACAGCGACGCTGACCACTTTGGGACAGTAACGGAGGAAGAGATGGAGGTTGACTTGATGAGAATAGATGCCATGGAGGATCAAGAAGTCACCTCTCGCCTCCGAGCTGGGTTCACGATGGGGGAACTACAGAGCTCAGCTATTCCAAACTCGGTTATCCCTTCTAATGTTAGTTTTCTTTCTTATGAAAATATGAAGAGGAGTGTCACTTGTTCTCCCGCAGCTATGCAACACCCTTGGGTGCAAGGAGCTTTAGCTGTCACAGGAAAGCTTCGTAAGGAAATAATGGACCTCAAACAGCAAGTCAATAAGCTCGAGGAGGAGAACCGCATCCTGAGGGGAATCATCGCCAAGAATATTACACCGACAACAAAGAAGGAGACATAATCACATGGGTGTGGGCACTCCCCTTGACAACTGCCAAGCTTGGGGGAGGTGCCCCGGTATCGTATCACCATCACAACTCCTATCTTTATCGTTTTTCTTAGTTCGATCCTATTAGTAGTATCTTGATCTAGTAGAATAAAGTTTATGGCATGATCTAGTTTTGAGTTTTGCTTTTTGATCTCTTTATGTAATCGAGTCCGTGAGCTAGATATAATAAAGATTAGTGTTGAGTCAAGGGCTTGATTATTTTGCCATGATCTTGCGTGAATAAAAGAAAGAAGAAAAGGATAAAAAGAAACAAAAATTTCATATTGATCTTATTGAGAGTAATGACTTCACATAGAAAGAGTATGATGATTAAAAGTTGTTGGGAGTTGGCAGACATAGCTTTGGTCATTGTTGCAATTAATAGGAAGTAATAAGGAAAGAGAGGTTTTCACATATAGATATATTATCATTGACATCTTTTATGATTGGGAGCACTCATTAAAATATGACATGCTAAAGAGTTGATGTTGGACAAGGAAGACAACGTAATGAGTTATGTATTTCTTATATCCGAGATAAAGTATGTTGTCATGGATCCTCTAACTTGTTGAGCTTGCCTTTCCCCCTCATGCTAGCCAAATTCTCAGCACCAAGTAGAAATACTACGTGTGCTTCCAAATACCCTTAAACCAGTTTTGCCATGAGAGTCCACCATATCTACCTATGGATTGAGTAAGATCCTTCAAGTAAGTTGTCATCGGCGCAAAGCAATAAAAATTGCTCTAAATATGTATGATTGATTGGTGTGGGAGAAATAAGATTTATACAATCTTGTGATGTGGAAGTAATAAAAGCGACGGACTGCATAATAAAGGTTCATATCACAAGGGGCAATATAAAGTGACGTTCTTTCGCATTGAGATTTTGTGCATCCAACTATAAAAGCGCATGGCAACCTCTGCTTCCCTCTGTGAAGGGCCTATCCTTTATTATTATCTTCTACCTTATGCAAGAGTCACGGTGATCTTCACCTTTCCTTTTTCATTTTATCCTTTGGCAAGCTCAGCATGTTGGAAAGAACATGATATATATATATATATATATATATATATATATATATATATATCTAATTGGATGTAGGGGAGCATGAATTATTATTGTTGACATTACCCTTGAGGTAAAAGGTTGTGGGGCAAAACTATAAGCCCCTATCTTTCTCTGTGTTCGATTAAAACTTCATAACCACAAGTATTGCGTGAGTGTTAGCAATTATGAAGGACTAAATGATAGTTGAGTATGTGGACTTGCTTTTTAGCTCTGACATAGACTCTTTCCGATGTTATGATAAATTGCAATTGATTCAATGACTGAGATTATAGTTTGTTGGAGCCCAATAAGGTTTATGATTTATACTCTTGCATTGTGAATAGATCATCACTTGAACATAAGTAATCATATGACAAAATCTATATATGTTGCTATTATGAGAATAATCATGATGCCTTCATGTCTGTATTTTTTTATTATCGACGCCTCTACCTCTAAACATGCGGACATATTTATTGTTATCGGCTTTTCGCTTGAGGACAAGCAAGGTCTAAGCTTGGGGGAGTTGATACGTCCATTTTGCATCATGCTTTTATATCGATATTTATTGCATTTATGGACTGCTATTTCACTTTATGTCACAATACTTATGGCTATTCTCTCTTATTTTACAATGTTTACATAATGAGGGAGAATGCCGACAGCTGGAATTCTGGGCTGGAAAAGGAGCAAATATTAGAGACCTATTTTGCGCAACTCCAAAAGTCCTGAAACTCCAGGAACATCTTAAAATAAATAAAGAAAAATCATCGCCAAAGATGAAGGCAAGGGGGCCCACACCCTGCTCACGAGGGTGGGGGGCGCGCCCCTACCTCGTGGGCCCCCTGGTGGCTCTCCGACGTCCATCTTCTCCTATATGAGGTCTTTCGATGAGAAAAAAATAAAGAGAAACTTTTCGGGACGAGACTCCACCGCCACGAGGCGGAACCTTGGCGGAACCAATCTAGAGCTCCGGCAGAGCTGTTCTGCCGGGGATACTTCCCTCCGGGAGGGGGAAATCATCACCATCATCATCACCAATGCTCCTCTCATCGGGAGAGGGCAATCTCCATCAACATCTTCACCAGCACCATCTCATCTCCAAATCGTAGTTCATCTCTTGTATCCAATTCTTGTCTCAAAGTCCGGGATTGGTACTAGTAGGTTGCTAGTAGTGTTGATTACTCCTTGTAGTTGATGCTAGTTGGTTTATTTGGTGGAAGATCATATGTTCAGATTCTATATGCATATTATTACCCCTCTGATTATGAACATGAATATGCTTTGTGAGTAATTATGTTTGTTCCTGAGGACAAGGGAGAAGTCTTTCTATTAGTAGTCATGTGAATTTGGTATTCGTTTGATATTTTGATAAGATGTATGTTGTCTAGCCTCTAGTGGTGTTATGTGAACGTCGACTACATAACACTTCATCATTATTTGGGCCTAGAGGAAGGCATTGGGAAGTAATAAGTAGATGATGGGTTGCTAGAGTGACAGAAGCTTAAACCCTAGTTTATGCGTTGCTTCGTAAGGGGCTGATTTGGATCCACATGTTTCATGCTATGGTTAGGTTTACCTTAATACTTTTGTTGTAGTTGCGGATGCTTGCAATAGAGGTTAATCATAAGTGGGATTCTTGTTCAAGTAAGAACAGCACCCAAGCACCGGTCCACCCACATATCAAATTATCAAAGTATCGAACGCGAATCATATGAACGTGATGAAAACTAGCTTGATGATATTCTCATGTGTCCTCGGAAGCGCTTTTCCTATTATAAGAGTTTGTTCCGGCTTGTCCTTTGCTACAAAAAGGATTGGGCCACCTTGCTGCACTTTATTTACTTTTGTTACTTGTTGCTCGTTACAATTTATCTTATCACAAAACTATCTGTTACCACTTATTTCAGTACTTGCAGAGAATACCTTGTTGAAAACTGCTTATCATTTCCTTCTGCTCGTTGGATTCGACACTCTTACTTATCGAAAGGACTATGATAGATCCCCTATACTTGTGGGTCATCACTTAGCGAGCTTAAAAAAATCAAAATGAACTGCAATCAGGCTGTTGCAGGCCCTGCTCCACGATAGATGAAGTCGAACAGAGAGAGGGACTCATCTGGGACCGTCCGGGCTCTTCTTGGGCACTGCGGGGGAGGAGGAGAGCTAGATAGGGGGTCAAGGCAGAGGGTGGTCGCGCCGTCGGGGGCAGATGCCCTACAGCTCGTCACGGGAGGAGTCGAGCACTGCAACGCCCTCGCAACCGCACCACGGCCCGGCGCTAGCGAACTGCGCGCTGTGGTGGTAGGCGGTGGCGTCCTCCCAGTGGAGTAGTCGAGCAGGCTAAAGTACAGGGCCCGGTGCAGTGCTGTCGGCAGTGCTTCTGGGACAGAGGAGGGGAGGTGGAAGAGGAGTGGGTGTAGAGGAGGGGAAGGGAGCTGCGGCTGCCGGAGGAGGAGGTGAGGTGGAGGAAGGGAACATAGGAGAGGCCTGACCTCGTCGCCGGCTAGAAGAAGGAGGCGGCGACGGATCTTGGCACGATGGGGTCGCCAGTTCCTAGCAGATCAGCGGGGGTTGAAGGAGCTGCACAGCCCGCCGACGACGCCTCGCACCTGCGGGTGGGGTGAGCGGCGCGGGAACGACGAATGAGGGTGGTGGAGGGCCTTGATCCGGTGGTGAACGGTCTGGTGCCGTCAGATCCGAGCTCGGTGTGGAGCAGGTCGCCGGCGTGGTGGTGGCTGCGGTGCGTCGCGGGGAGGGCGCCGCCCCTGACTCCGGTGGTGGGGCGTCGCGCGGGGGAAGGGAGGTGGTTGGGGGAGGGTTGTCTCGCCGGCAAGTGGAGGAAGGTCGCGGGTGGGGCGGGGCGCAGGAGATCGGTGCGGTTGTGGGGTGGGGGAAGAAGGTGATGTGGTGGTGGTGGGTGGGTTGACCTGTTTATTTTTTATTTCGTGTCAGTCGGTGGGTTGGGGTGTTAGCAGAATAAGGCTCCGGTGTTATTCATCACTCAGGGTGCAGAATAAATTATTCTTCATCCGAGATAATCTTATCATTGCTTCCTAAATAAATTATGTTTAGAATATAAATAATTACATGCAGATTGATTGAATATGTAAAATTTGGTATAAAAAAATAAAAATATAGGTTATAAGACTAGAAAAATCATATTTTATGTATGTTTTATGCCATGTTTTCACATTCATAAATTTACGTAACATAAAATATTTTTTACGGCGAATACATATTTTCTTACGTTCTCTTTTTATGTATGAAATAAGACAAAATTTATGAAACATAAAAATACAATGTAGTAATATTAAAATAGAAAAGATCGCTCTATATAGAATCAGAATAGTTATTTGGATCACGATCGCCCTATATAGGACCGGATGGACTTGTTCCCGAACTCCCCCAGCCCGTGTAGAAAAAAAAACCCACTCCCCGTCCACCACCTCCCCTGATCCCCAACCTTCCCCCGATTTCCCTCGTGCCAGGTGCCAGCGCCGTGCATCTCTCCCCGCTCCTCGATCTCCTAGCACCGCCGCTCCCCGCTTCCCCTGCCTCCCGGCGCTGCCGTGCCCACTTCCCCTGCCTCCTAGTGCCGCCGCTTCCCTCCACCCCGCTTCCTCTACCTCCAAGCGCCACTGCCCCAACCTCCGGCATGCAACTAGGCTGCCTTCCGCCGCCTCCCCTTGCTCTGGCGTGCCTCCCATCGCCATGCCTCCGGCACGCCTCCCACCGCCGCACCCCCGGCCCCGGTGCGCTTCCCGCCATCGCCTTCTCTCCAGCAGCCGCGGCCACCCGTGACCAGCGTCAGCACAACCAGCTACAAATCCAGTGGGATTCGCCCCCACTCCTGTCCATAGTCGCGTGGCTCGCGGCAAAACAGGGCCGCCGAGGAGAACATCTCCCGTCCGGCAAGGAGCATCTCAAGGGCGTCCGACGAGGAGCATCTCAGGGGCGAGGAACATCTCCCACCTCCTCCCTAGTGCAGAGCTTTCAGTCCAGGCCCCCGCGGCAAAAAACGCAGTGTCCACTCCTATGAAAATGCTCCTCCAATATCTTCAGGCGGTGAGTGTTCTTCATGTTCTGCACTTCTGCCCAACTTCTTCTGAACTTCTGCTTGTTTCATACGTAGTGAATTTGCCCTAAAAATTAGACCATCCATATATTCCTTCAGCTCAGTAAATAGTTTGTCTAGAAACTACTACTACAGTTAGTTACTTTTACATAATTCTTAGATGGTTGGTTAGCCTAAATCAGTAGGCACCGAGCTCAAAAACTGTGAAACTGAAACTCTGCACACTGCTCTAGCAGACAACAAGAGACGCTCTAACTGAAAATCTGAAACTCGATTGTGTCGCGAGTGCCTAACCATGTTCGTCGATGCAGCTCTGATCACAAACTCTTTATTTTGCCTTGTTAAATCGATGCAGGTGTGGGCATCCGGTCATAGAGAGATGTGTGGAGCGCTGCATTCCGCTTGTTGTTGACCTCGTGGCCGCAAACGCCGAGATTATTGTCGTGTGTGGACTGCAACGATGACCGAATCCGACCTTCACCAGCATCATCATTCTTCCTTCTCCTGTTCACCAACGTGCACCACCCGTCATGGGTTAAGACACTGCTCAGACACTTCGAGGTGCCATCGATGGATGTCTTGTCAAAAAGATTCGCTCTCTTCGGCTTTATTGCTGGGTGGAGCATCGCAACCTCTGCTGAGACTGGACCTACCTTCCAGGTATATATGCTTGTAATGATTCTCCCAACCGATTCAGCAATCCCTTTTTCCTAAGCATTGAACCTATTAGACATTACCTACAACCTAAGACTTGTTTATTTCTCTTGCACAACCATTAGACAGTAAATATACCTATAAGATAGATTAAGCCTACAATGCCAATGGTATCTCGCTGGTTCTAACAATCTTTCTAACATTGATGATTTTGTGTTGCAGCTTGCACTGGTACTCGTCTCATGCATATACTTTCTCAACGACAAGATGAAAGAACCTTGGCAGGGCGTCTGCTACAGGGTTAGTTAGCACCTGCATAGCAACATACATACGAGGACTCCCTTGGTCGTTATTAGTCGCACACGTATAGGGTGTTTAATCCTCCTATGTACTTGCAGGCTTGGACTCTTTGCGAGTGGCTGGATAGTAGGTTCGCTGGTAGTCCCAGTGATCCCGACATTTATTTTGCCGCGTACTTGGTGTCTGGAGCTCCTTACTTCGCTAGTCGCTTATGTATTTTTATTCCTGGGTTGCATCCACTTGTGACGTTCCACCCGCTAATGTCAAAGACAAACAATTTTGTACAGGAGATGTTAATGTAAACATTGATACGAGTAATTGATAGCCTAGGTTGGTGTTTTTTCAGTAAAAGATATGGGCTTGACTACTGAGAAAACATTTTAGTTTCCAGCCTCGTCTTCATGAAACAGTTTAGTTAGTCCACAAGGATCAGACTAAATTTTTTCCTTGTGAGGTTTCTGAATGAACATGTTTCACTAAATAAAATAGAAGAGTAATTATGATTATTTGTTCGAGACTGCAACCAAGCTAACTAGCTGCCCTTGTTTTTCAGCATGGATAGATTGTTTCAAGAGGAATTTACTGCACTTTTATTATGATTCAGATTTCAGAAGTAAGCTAAAACAATTTGGTTTGCAGCAGGTTCAGGCAAGTCTTTTGTGTTTGTTTCAAGGTTCAGAAGTAAGGAAGTACTAGCTAGTTTAATGTAGTAGTTTTTCAGGGCTCAGATTTTGACGCCTCTAATGATTTTTTTGTCTACTGCACACAGTTGAATCTCCAAGTTATAAGATTCTGTCAGTGTTGAAGATCAAGATTACTTTCAAACTGCAACCATCATCTACTATTTGGTTGTCCTTTCCATTGCCCCTTGAGTAGCATCGTCTGTTGTTTCTTTCACCAGCAGAGCACCACTCTCTCATGATGAAGTTTCCTAATTGAGTCTCAAACTGCAGCAACCTAATCTGGACTTGTTTTAGGAATGACCGATTAATCGGTCCAAATTCTAACTGTTGATTATCCACTGGGCGCCTTCACGGCGTGCTTCAGACTCCAATCCATCCTTGTTGTCCTTAGAGAGGAACACGTACAGGTCGTGGGTCGCTAGCAGGAGATAAGAATTATATGCATCAGGTCACTTAGCTTCCTTTGCTTTGTGGGCAAAAGGTTATCAAAGTTCTCGCAATTTTTTTGGGTAAAAAGTATAGAAATTCATGGAAGATTGATTTGTGTATGCTTGTGAGTCTGAAACCTTTTTTAGTTGATGTCAGCCAAAAAAATGTGGATATGTTGTGCGTGTGTGTGTAGTACACCGAATTGAAAAATACTATTTTCTGTCATGTAGATCAAAGAAAGAACATAGAAAATTTTAAAATGTGGATACACACATTTTCTATGTATGAGCAAAAAACAAAGAAAAATGCATAATTTCTCCTTTATTTTCCTCTTTGTGATTGTGTGTTCTCCCTTTCGATCAAAATTGTGTGCTCTCCCTGTGTTCTTAGAGTGATATTCACATGAGATGATGTCCATGAATGCAATAGGTTACCTTGTCCCTTGTCTTACCAACAAGGGGGTTTGTGACTCCTTGAACTAGTGCAAGATATGGAAGTTGTTTGCACTTGTCCTCTCCAAAATGATATGAGTGAAGTGTGTTGGCGGAGTCACCCTCAAGAACTCTCTAGTTCTTATTCTTCGGGATCCACACCATCTTGATGGGAATCCTTGGAGTTGTAGTCGTACTTGATGAAGTAGAACTTGATGTAGTCTTGGGAACCCACTTGACCAAGGCTTTGGGAGCTTCTTCAAATGCATCAATCTCCTCTTGAAGCTTGTCCTTGCCTTTTAGCTTGTGGTATTGTGGTGGAAGATCATCTTGAGCTTGTGTTCCTTGGAAAGAAGTAGGATCATACTTCTCTTGTTGAGGAACAAACTTCCTCTTGGGGTATTGATCTTCTTCCCACTCAACTCCATTGACATTGAACTTTCGTTCAAAACCAACACCTTGATTCTTTCACTGTCTTCCTTGCTTGCGTACAATTTCCTCAAATTGCTTACTTCCAGCAAGGCTCTTGTAAACACCTTTATCTATAATTCCCTTCAATAAGCTATTTTCTTGCTCAAGTGTAACTTGGCTAAGAGAATCATTAGTGGAATCAAGAGAACTACTAGAAGCAACATCATTGAGTTTAGCATGATTATTGTTACTACTAGAAGAAGAATCTTTCTTACTCTTGTTGCTAGATTTAACTTGTGGCATGTAACTAGACAAAAGTAAACGCTTGGCAATGTAAGAAGAACTTTTCTTGCGAAGATCATCATTGATCGCCTTTAAGAACTCATGCTCTTGCTCAAGGTTGAGCTTCTTAAAGCGTAGATTCTCATGAGTCTTTAAAAGCTCTCGATGATTTTCCAAGGTAGTTTCATGAGCTAACTTAAGAGTGTTTAGCTCTTTAGCTAGACGCTCAATCTCCTTCTTATCATTGTCATTCGTTTTGTCTTGATTAGCATGATTAATAGCAAGTTCATCATAGTTTTCATCACTAGAATTGTCAACAAGTAAATCATCATCACCTAGCAAGTCATCTTCATCACTATTGAAATCAACATACTTGGGGTGTGATACCTTCGGGCCTTTAGCCATGAAGCATCTTCCACTTCCTTTATTTGGTGACTCAAATATGTCATAGGAGTTGGTTGACACAAGTGCTAGACCGGCAACACCTTCATCTTGAGTATATTCGGAGTCAGAGTGATAATTTTTCTCGGAGTGATCGTCAGAGTCGGAGCCGGATACCCATTCACCAACGTGAGCTTGATGTCTTCGTTTTGTGTAGCCCCTTGATGATTTGTCCTTCCTTTCCGAATCCTTGCTTATCCATGATGTTCTTCTTTCATAACGTTCATATCTACTCCTTCTCTCTCTTGGTGGTGATTCTTCTCTCCTACTCCTTCTTTTGGGGGAACCTTCTCTTCTTTTGTAGGGAGCCATACACTCATTGGAGTAGTGTCTGGGTCTTCCACAATTGCAGCAATTACGTTCACGACTTGAAGATCTTTTTTCATTGTAGGACCTTGACTTGGAACTTCTTTCCTTGCTTCTACTCTTGTAGAACTTGTTGAAGTTCTTCACCATTAGGCTCAATTCTTCATTGAAGTCTTGTTTCTCACTTGATGATGTAGGGGCTTCACATGAGGCTTTATAGGCACCACTTGATTTGTTGTGAAGTTCCTCTTTATCCTTAAGTGACATCTCATGAGCAACAATTCTTCCAATCACCTTCGTTGGCTTGAGATCTTTGTAATTGGGCATCATTTGGATCAATGTGCACACGGTATCACATTTTCCATCCAAGGCTCTTAGAAATCTTTTTGATGATGAATTTACCGGTCATCTCTTCACTTCCTAAGCCGGCAATCTCATTTGTGATGAGAGAAAGCGTAGAGTACATTTCAGCGACACCTTCACCATCCTTCATTTTGAACTTGTCAAGTTGACTTTGAAGCACATCCAATTTGGATTCCTTGTCGGAGTCGGTACCTTCGTGCATATCAATCAAAGTATCCCAAATTTTCTTTGCATTCTCAAGACAGCTGATTTTGTTGAATTCTTCGGGGCACAATCCGTTGAAGAGAATATCACAAGCTTGAGCATTGTATTGCAGCATCTTCAACTCTTCCACACTAGCCTCACGGTTCGGTTACCTCCCATCAAAGAATTCACCTTGCAAGCCAATACACACAATAGCCCAAACGGCGGGGTTATGTCCAAGAATATGCATTTTCATCTTATGCTTCCAACTAGCGAAATTAGTACCATCAAAATAAGGACCTCTACGGTGGTAATTTCCCTCACTAGACGCCATACTCTCCTAGGTTGTGAAACCAAGGCTATGATCACCAAAGCTATGGAAATCAAGAAAAATGGAGACCAAAGCTCTGATACCACTTGTAGGATCGAAAGTATGTCTAGAGGGGGGGGGGGTGATTAGACTACTTGACCAAATAAAAATCTAGCCTTTTCCCAATTTTAATTCTTGGCAGATTTTAGCAACTTAGCACATGTCAAGCAAACAACCTACACATGCAATTCTAAGAGTATAGCAGCGGAATGTAAAATAATTGCATATGAAGGTAAAGGGAGGAGTTTGGAGGGAGAAAACGCAATGTAGACATGGAGATTTTTGGCGTGGTTCCGATAGGTGGTGCTATCGTACATCCTCGTTGATGGAGACTTCAACCCACGAAGGGTAACAGTTGCGTGAGTCGACGGAGGGCTCCACTCACGAAGGGTCCACGAAGAAGCAACCTTGTCTATCCCACCATGGCCATCGCCCACGAAGGACTTGCCTCACTAGGGTAGATCTTCATGAAGTAGGCGATCTCCTTGCCCGTACAAACTCCTTGGTTCAACTCCAGAATCTTGACAGAGGCTCCCAAGTGACACCTAACCAATCTAGGAGACACCACTCTCCAAGAGGTAACAAATGGTGTGTTGATGATGAATTCCTTGCTCTTGTGCTTCAAATGTAGTCTCCCCAACACTCAACTCTCTCTCATAGGATATGATTTGGTGGAAATATGATTTGAGTGGAAAGCAACTTGGGGAAGGCTAGAGATCAAGATTTATGTGGTTGGAATGAAGTATCTTGACCTCAACACAAGTGTAGGCAGTTCTCTCTCAGAAAATGTATGTTGAAAGTGTAGGCATGTTCTGATGGCTCTCTTCACGAATGAAGAGTGGGTGGAGGGGTATATATAGCCTCCACACAAAATCTAACCGTTACACACAAATCACCAAACTCGGTGGGACCCAATCATACAACTCGGTCAGACCGATTTACTTCATAATATGACCATTGGGGTTTTCGGTGGGACCGACATGTCAACTCGGTGGGACCAATATCATTAGGGTTAGGGCATAACGTAATCTCGGCGAGACTGATTACACAAACTCGGTGAGACTGATTTTGGTAATAGACTAACCAGAGAGTTGGCCAGGCAATCTCGGTGGGACCGATTCGCTCTCTCGGTAGAACCGAAACGTTACGAAAGGGAAATAGAGAGTATGCATTGCAATCTCGGTGGGACCCATCACTCATCTCGGTTGGACCGAAACGTTACGAAGGAAAACAGAGAGATTACAATCCCATCTCGGTGAGACCGAGATCCCTATCGGTGGGACCGAAAAGACTAGGGTTTGTGGAAGTGGCTATGTCAAGTGAACTTGGTGGTGCCGGATAGATCAAATCGGTGGGGCCGAGTTTGACTTTTGGTTTGGGATATATTTGGATATGAGAAAGTGGTTGAGGGTTGTGGAGCATATCACTAAGCATTTTGAGCAAGAACCTCATTAAGCAACACCTCATCCCCTCTTAATAGTATTGGCTTTTCCTATGGACTCAATGTGATCTTGGATCACTAAAAATGAAATGTAGAGTCTCGTGCTTTGAGCTTGAGCCAATTCTTTTGTCCTTAGCATTTTGAGGGGTCCACTTTTTAACCCATGCCATGCCAACCATTGAGCTTTTCCTGAAATATTTATCTTCAAGTAGAATTAGCTCAATGAGCTATATGTTGTTAGGAATTACTACCCGGGATAGTTGCACTTTAACAGTGCTTGCAAACAATGCCTTGCTAAAAACCGCTTGTCATTTTCTTCTGCTCCTCGTTAGGTTCAACACTCTTACTTATCGAAAGGAATACGATTGATCCGCTATACTTGTTGGTCATCAAGACTCTTTTCTGGTGCCATTGCCAAGGAGTGAAGTGCCTTTTGTGAGTGGAATTTGGTAAGGAAACATTTATATTACGTGCTAAAAATTACTGTCACTTGTTACTATGGAAAACAATCCTTTGATGGCTTTGTTCGGGGTATCTTCACCTCGACCGGAAGCACAAAGAGTTGCTCCTCAAGCTATTGAACCTACTGAAAATGTTTATTATGAGATTCCTTCGGGTATGATAGAGAAACTGTGAGCTAATCCTTGTGCAGGAGATGGGACAATACATCCTCATATGCATCTAATCTACGTGGATGAAGTTTGTGGATTATTTAAGCTTGCAGGTCTACCCGGAGATGAAGTTTAGAAGAAAGTTTTCCAACCTGTGGGCGATAATGTAAAGGATCTCTGTCAAATACGTATTACTAACCATTTGTCATGAGATTGATAGGGGAAACAGAGATAACAAATTAATATGCGCGAACGGAAACAGAGATATATCACTATCAAAAATACACTTCTGTGATGATACGTGTTTGTCACAGTAGGTCATGTTTTCTGTCATGCATGTACATCCATGACAAATTTATGACAGAATCAAGATAGTCATACCTGTGCTGTCGTAGTAGTGTTCCATGACATCACCAAAATTATCATCACGGAAGTGTCCACTTCCATGACATAAATTGCGCGTCACAGAAATGCTTTTGTCAAGGGTGACCGACACGTGGCATCCACCGTAACGGAACGCCGTTAAGCTATCGGGTCCGGTTTTGGATCCGATAACCCGTTAACAACGCCGACCAATGGGGATTTTCCACGTGTAAAATCATCATTGGCTGGAGGAAACACGTGTCGGCTCACCGTTGGGACAGATGTCATCCACTCATTGGACCCAAAGCGCCTATGATACGTCGACACGTGGCATGGCCCAATAGAGGCCCATATAGGTTAAAAAGGCCGGCCCAGTCAAAGGCCCGTAGTACTTACTCAGGTACTAGTGGTCCAGCCCAATAACGGCCTGCTTAATAAAGGCCCATTTATGGCCCGAAGCCAGATCTGGCCCGTTAATTGTTCGCCGAATATTTGGGCCCATTTACGGCCCGAAGCCAGATCTGGCCCGTTAATTGTTCGCCAAATATTTGGGCCCAATTATAGCCCAGCGACTTTCGGCCCGTTAGAGGCCCGATGTAGACATGGGCCCATTTTCAACCCGGTGTGACTTTCGGCCTGGGAATGGCCTGTGCTGCCCATGGGCCATATATGGTCCGACAGGACATCGGGCCCACTAACGGCCCATGATAAAGGTGGCAACAGTTAAGCCCAATGTGACTTTGGGCCTATTAAAGGCCTGTCGCATAATTCGGCCCGTTGATGTCAGTACTAAGCTTTCGGCCTCTTAAAGGCCCATGATATCAGTGGGCCAACTAAGGCCCGAGATATGTTTCAGCCTGGTAACTGCCCATGATATAACTGGGCCCAAAAAGGCCCGGTCTACATTTCAGCCTGCTGAAGGCCCGTCGACGACTAGTGAAAATTGAGGCCCAATATGCATTTCGGCCTGCTAAAGGCCCATGGTTTCATCTGGGCCGTAACAGGCCAGTACAATATTCAGCCTGTTAATGACCCAACGCTACCTGGGCCAAACTAAGCGCTAGGTCCATAGAAGGCCCAACTAAAATATAGGCCGATGTAAGTTGTGGGTCTCGCACAAAGTGTGAAAGCCCTAATGATTCGGGCCCATGAAAGATCCAGGCCGGCCCAATTGTGGCCCGCTAAACACCAGGCCCGTTAGAGGCGAATGTTTTGGCCCGGTCGACTACATCTGATTTTTTTTCAGATAGCGAATGATGGCAGTAACTAGTAGGAATTAAGAACAAACCTACTCTATACAATAAAGAAATTACGACATAGTAACTAAGAATAAACCTACACCATACAGTAAAGGATTTATGGTATATTACATCCACTGGGCATCGAAGTTCGCCACCAGTGATCATAACGCGCAACGAAGAAGAAGATTACAAAAATTGGGCACCATTGCAGTGTAACAAAATAATATTGAACCGAGACCACTTCCAAGACAGTTCAAGAAAGGTTAGCCTCGCGCGGGAACTCCTACACAAGCTGCTGAGCAAGGCTGTGAGACTGGCCTAGCATGTCGGTCATAGCTTCCAGGTGTAGCTGTTTAGCGATGAGGTTCTCATTGGTGTTCTCCGCAATCTTTCTTAGAGATAGGACTTCAAGTGGAAGTTGAGTTGCAGAATGCCTTTCTGCTAGAACTTGGGACTGAAGAAGTCGAACTGATTCAGACAACGAATTCTGTGAGCTTGTCTGACTGCTAGTCTCAAGTAACTTGAACACTGCATCAAGACAAGACTTTGGGGTTGTCTCGCTATCTTCAAGATGTTTTGCCTTCTTTGCTGCAATATATGTTGGGTTTGTCTCACAACCTTCAGCAGACTTGTGCATGCCATCAGGCATATCACCCTGAAACAAAGCAGAGAGATGACAGGTTTTGCACGTGTATAAACAAAGATGATAACTGTGCTATCAATTCCATCCAATTTCAAATTAGAAAATAAAGAGTAAGTTCAAAATATCAATAGCATAATTTGGCATTGTTCATAACGCGAGGAGCTTCACCACACTACTGGATTACCATGTCAACATAACAAGCATAGATGAAGGGCAAATAAAATCATTGTATCTATTTTGGTTAATGTGCATGGCATGTTGTTCATATCATCAACCACATCAGTAAGATAAAACAGGAGATGACATGGTGCAAACGTGGGCTACTTCACCACACACTGGATTATAGATCCACAAAAACAAGCATACATATAGGGAGTATTGATTAATGTGCATGGTATGAGTAAGGAATTTGGTTTTACAAGTAAAACTTAGAACTTACGGTTCTTGCGAACATGCATTTTGGTAGAAACAGCAAACTAAACAGCAGTAAATGATAGGGAGTATGAGAAAATTAAACAACAGTTGAGGATAAAGGCTTTAGAAGGACTGACTTACATTAACAATTAATACCGGCTTTATAATGCCCTTCTCCATGTTAAGGGAAGGATAACTCAAGAGTTTCAGCACATAATCTTCTTCATAAGCATTGCCTATACTCTACATTTTGTAGAGAGTAATTATATATATGATAATACTGGAAGGGATAGAGGATAATGAAGATAAGATGCAGATTGATGCTACATAATCAACTACCAATCCTTGGAAGTACAAGCATTACAGGACAAAATGTACCGACAAGAGCAATGGGCTACACTTCTGCACTGGCATTGTCTGTGTATTCTACTTTTTGGTAAGATTAAATATAGATCTGATCTTTTTTAGTAAATGGTGGGCGAGGGAGATATGATGCAGAATGCTACACAATGAACCAATCCCTCTTCCCATAATACAGGAGTGTTTTGAACACTGGTGTACTGTACAAAACGTTCTTATATTATGGGACGGAGGGAGTAGCTGTTAATGTAAGTACAGTGATAGACGGCGTTCAGTCCTTACAAGAGGACTGCAGAGCTAAACCTCTTCAAAAGCATTGGGTTGATTCTAAATTTATGTAAGAGTCCATACTGATCTTATAATGTCAACCAAATGGATGATAACGAGGCTAACATGTGTAGTGATGCTACATAATCAAACGACTATGAAAGTAAGTATGGTCATACAGGGCAAGAGGTACTCACAAGAGCAATGCAGTGTGCAGTATAGTTGCGAGATTCCGTGGCCCCTTGAGAATGAATGTTCTTCTGCTAACAGTTTTCGTACAAGTGAGACGTTAAGGCAAATGCAGAAGTGTAGTTCAAATTGTGATGTGATATCATAGATAGTACCTTACGCCGCAGCCGAGACCAATGTGTATTTGTGTAACAAGATTATTCCAGTCACCGTCGGATAAATGTAGCACCGGAGACTTTACAGAAATTTTGTTTAGAGGCTTTCCATCGAAGTGCGCTTGCCTCAGGTAGGAACGATACTTCGTCAACGAGTGATTGAAAAGCGCAAACAACCCTTGCTCGTCTTCACAATCTAGTTTGGTCCTATCCTATTTAAAAGATTGAAATCTTGTGTCTTTTGTCAGCAGAAACATATGTAGCAATGACCATGAATAACATTAGTATATTACTTACGCGTAAGTTGCGGAGGAAGACTGGAAATTGTTCTGTGTCTGCGGTATAATCTTTCCATGAAGGAAAGATGCGCACAAAGTTCCTGACAACAATATAAGCTTTGTCTTCTAAACTGGGAAGAAATGGAACAGGGGTCCTATTTGCTGCAATTGGGGCTCTCTCTGGTTCGAAAAGGGATTTGGCAACTGGATTTGGTGTACTCTTTGCTGGAATGGGGGTTTTACGTCGTAGAGTTGGTGCTATGTCAACTGACATAATCATAATGTTTGCTGCAGTTGGGGTCTGCTGAGTTAGGGCATCAGAAATGACCAGTGTAGTAGGGCTAGAGTCTGCTAGAGTTGGGGTGTTTTTTGGGTCAGGTGATGTTGCAACTACACCTAATGAGCTATTTGATTTATCAGGTGCCACTACCTTTTCCAAATACTTTGCTTGTGCTCCTCCACGATCAGCAATCGCCCTCTTCCTTTTGAACGTTTGATACACAAGAACAACATTTGAATGGATAAATATGGTATGATGACAGATGGAATATGTACTGAAAATGGATAGGAAGGGCGTATTCACATACACGATGTGTAAACTAAGCTAATGGCAGTTCAACAAAGTAGAAGCAATGCAAAGCATCAGTTGCAAGATATATGCGACACATATAACCTTTGGAAAGTTAGAGCAAGCACCTTGATGGGTGAATAAGATAGGGCATCTTGCTATGACTCCTCCACTAGGGAGCTACATTGACTTAGGTCTCCCTCTAGCTCAGAATCACTGTTAGGATCATATTCTGAGCATGAATCTGTAGGTGGAGAGTGTTTGCATTGCATTGCATCCAGACTTGATTTCTGTCCCTTAATGCCAAGTTTCACAGCCATGGCGTTGTTCTGCTTTATTCTTTTCATGCGTGCAAGCTCATAATCATTATGATGCTGTTCAGAATATGAGATTCATGAAAACATAAAAAGTAGCCAGATTATCTATGGAATGCATTGCGGATTCAACTCAAAGAGTGTCTCCCTATAAACCCCTGCATATGCAAAGTTGACCCCCCAACCGTGCTGACCAGACCACACATAGAAATACAAACCCCTTATGTCTCTATAACAGGGAGGCACACATTTCAAAACCGAAGTAGGAACATTAGAACCATATGAAATTCGTATTTGAACAAATAAACTAAGGAATTATGAGTGGCATAATGTTTAGCTTCAAGGGTGGATTGTTGGTAGTGCGACACAAAGCAAGTAGGCAGATTGTATTCCATGTAAAAGATCGAAGCCTATGTAAAAGCTGGAAATGACACTTTCTTTCTATACAATGCAGTGTTCGTCGCCCACACATGATGGAAGAGATCACATAGAGAAATACTATTCACTCATGTCTATGGTTGCAGTATTTAGAAACAGGGTGGTCCACCCTAAAAGAATATTGACAACAAGTATGACAAGGCAAGCATAGATGTAGTGAATCAATCATTTACTTGTGAGCTTACTAGGACAAGTATGCAGAATTGTAACTGTAGTAAGAAATTGTCCAAAATATGAATCAAGAAGTTTGTCTAGCAATTATTGTTTGCAACTAATCAACGTGAATAATTGGATATTATATCGAATGAGTAAGAAAGACAAGTAAAATTGTCAACAAACCTGGCTTGCAGTAGTAATCTGGGTCAATGTCACTACGACCAACAATCCAAAATGACTAGTGTCTGTTCCTAGGGCCGGAATTTTGAAAACCCTGTGAAATTTACATGTACTAAAGATTACCGAAATACATCTGAACCATTAAGTGTAGGTAGCACTGAGCACACAACAAACCCTAATGACAGTCCTTCCTAATGAGTAATGAATCAATTAGAAAATGGGTGATGAGGAGTGGCTGCTGAGTGTTGAGGACTTATCTCAGGATAAATCGGGTTGCCTTAGTGGGTGTTGCATGCCTGAGCCCTGAACGGACTGGGAAGGTAGGCACGGCGGCGCGCCCGGGAAGCGGTGACGCTGTTGGGCGAGCAGCTCCTGACCTCCTGTTAGTCCGGCTTCTCCTCCTAGAGTCATGCCGTCCGGGGACGGCAAGTCACCGGCGAGGCAGGCGGCTGGGGGCGAGTAGAGATCGGAAGTGCACAACAGAACAAAGGGGAATCGGGGCCTGGGACGACCCAAAATCCCAGGGTGGGCCGGCCCACCGTGGGCACCCTGTAGAGATACACACCCGAGCGGCGAACATGCATTTTTGAAACTAATTTAGGAACATTTAGCTGACCAATTAAACGAATCTGTTTTAATAATATCAGATTCGTATTTGAACAACTAAGCTTGTTTAGCTTGATGGGTCGAGCAGTGCTATTATGACACGAAGCACGTATTCTGATCGTATAGTGATCATAAAAGGGGGAAACTGGAGAAATGATATTTAACAGCCATTGTTTGCTTCGAACTAAGAACTAAATTCTAAGAGCTGAAAAGAAAGTAGAGTAACCAAGTTAAGATCTATTTTCTGGTTGAGATCAAAAAGTTGAGGAGATATGAAGTACCACCTCTCTTGTGGCGCCGTGTAGGCATCGGGGGTGCGATGGCTGTCGGTGGCATTGAAGCAGATCTGCAACGGTAGACGGGTGCATCGGGGGATAAGTCCCGTTGCGGTGGAAGAGAAGGCCGTGTGAGAGGCCCCGGCAAAGAGGACGCCGCCGCCGATGAAGCGAGAGGACGTGATGCAAGGCTCTTGGTCCGTCGCCGTGGATGAGAAATGTCCATCTCTAGCAGTGGATGACGCGGTCTTGGTAGGCGCTCTGGCATGGTGGAGGATGGTGGCGATGGATGTGGTGGAGGACGGCGGCGATGGATGTAGTGGAGGACAGCGACGATGGATGGGGTGGCGGACGGAGGCTGGTGTGGGGATGGTGTTCTAGCGCAGACGGTGTATGAATGGGAAAATGGAGGGAGAGGTACGGGGAACCATGTTTTTGGGACGCACCTATCTGAAATATGGGAAAGTTACGAACTTAGCCCCCATTTAAAATTTGGACATCTCGTCGGTTGGGGATAGGATGGTAATCTCGCATCTCGCCAATATTTTCCCAAAGCGATTTCGGGCGAGGAGAGTGTTGTTGGCGCCGACGGTGTATGAACAGGGCTGACAGGTAGGGCGGTTGTGTCACGTCTGAATGAAGTTACAAACCTGCCCCTATTGAAAATATTTGTCTACATCGATTTCGGCCGAGTCGAGTTTTTTTTTGCCGCCCACCGTGTATGGATGGGGAAATGGAGGGAGAAACAGAGGTCTTTCGGACGAGCTTGAATCAAATGTGTTTTGCCGCCCATGTTTGGCGCCCACCGTGTCATAATGGGCTCAGAGGCGGTTGTGTCATGTCTAATTGAAGTTACTATCCTACCCCTATTTAGAGCAGTGGAAATCGGGCCGATGGATTGTCCGTGTAATGGGTAGATAGTAATTTCCATCTCCCAAACACTTGGCTTCGGGCAGCCGACGTGGGAGCGGACATTTTGCCGCTTCTTTCGAATTTTGGGACAATAAGCATCCATGTTTACCCTGGCAACTAAATTCGAATCCATTTTGTATTCCTATACGAATCTTTATAAATCATTCTATGTGTTTTTATATATCTTCAAAAGGACGACAAAGATATATTCCACTGTCATATATGAATATGCTTTACAAATGCCGATACTCAAATTCAGAAGCTAGCATCCAGTTTAAGGTGAATTCGAATATTTGGAACACTTCATGTCCAACTCAAATGTCACACGTAGCATAATGTGTACTCCCATTTAGATATGTACACAAGCGATGTATCAAGATTCAAATACCGAGTCAATCAACCAAGAATGTACATAACTAACAGACATATAAACACTTATAGAGTATATGGATCAATAATATCAACTAACATACATAAGCCAGGTCGCTGTACTTTTCTTTGCTACAACAACATCCTTTTTTTAGCCAAGCTACTACAACATCTTGGCCCTCTCCGATGCGTGCCACTTATGGTCCATCTATACTACTATTATTGCTGAATGCACATTCAGTACGATTGGTATATTTGTAGGTCTGGCACAACAATCAAAATGAAATGTCTCTGAGTCTTATCAATTAATACAGACTTGTGCTCAAATAAAATTACAAACCAAAAAACAAAAAACAAAAAACAATTATTACATGATCTCTAAAACAAATGGTTTGATTGATTACATGAAGAAACAACACAAAGGTTATTCAACGATGGAAAGAACATTTCACCAAGTGGGAATTTAATTTCCTTTTTTCCTTCAGGACCTTAACAATGTGGTCAGTCTCAGCTTGCTTCGTTTTGAAATCCACCAAATATTTAATGGTTGTCTTGAGTACCGCTACTGATTGTGCTATTTGCTTCCTCAACATGTCAACTTCATATCTAAGTGCAAAAGCAGAATCTCTTTATACCACTAGTTTAGCCTCTAGAGCATCAGTAGTTGGCAATTCATAATGCACGATTGGGCTGGTGCCACTGCTGTGGGATGATACAACGTCCATGGGGACCTCGCTCTTTGATCTTGGGCTAACCTGTTTTTCCATTAAAGTTCCGATTGGATTCAGAAAAGTTGAAGTTAGCAAAACATCTCAACTGGGAGTTATAACAGCAAACCAGTTAAACAAACAAGGAATTAAAGAGTTTCAATTCGATGCTAAAAAGTAGTTATTAACATCATTGTAACCCGTTGTTGCAGCAGCAAAGCAGTTAAACAAACAAGTAGCTATTTAAGTTCAGGAAAACAGGTAATTCTTAATAGTAAGTATCAAACACATAGATAGGCATAGTCTATAATAGGATTAACATGCTGTGGCATTGTGTAATCAGTGGCAAACTAAATTAAGCCAAGCAACGTAATTGAACAATTTTGCAATAAGTGGCTAACTAAAATTCCGAGAAGCAGGTAACTAAACTTACGCTAGTTCTTTGTACAGGCACACTGCAACTTCTTTTTCGCTTACAAGGTTGTACGAAGGAGTCCGTGGCATCAATTGCTTGGATACGCAGTCCCAATACTTCTTTCTTCCCACACTACATTGGTAAGTCGAATGGTTAATCTGGTAAGACGCTGCATCCTTCATATGTTATATGAGGATGTGTAGTCAGACTAGGTGTAGCCACACACATCACACTGGCTTTTACTATATATTTCATGCGATTACTTTTGGCATATCGAGATCTAAGCAATCTACAATAGGATGAAAAGACTGGCATCCTTCACATTATTGGCGAACTCAGTTCATAGAAACAAGCAATTCAACCATTCTGTGGGTAAATCAAAAGCGCCACTGGAATATTTTTCACTACCCCTATCATACACGCAAAAAGGGGCGATGCCACCATAGGGGCTGGTATGGGATGCCGCCTCGAGTGGCTCGAAAGTGTGCACCTAGTTTGAGTCGTCCAGGTTGGCCCAGGCTAGTTTTGTTTGTCCCAATGCACGAGCAGGCAATGTAAAAAATGAAGAAAAATGTTTCAATTTTGATAGGCCAATAACATAAGTGCAAGGCATGCCCTATAGCAGGCTCGCGGCCCAAACGAGCGCCTCCCATATCGATCGACATCAGGAAAAATCCCAATTCATCCGCTCCAGCCTCCAGTCTGGTTCGCTCCTAACCTAGCCGCCGCTGGACAGACCGACACAACACTTCCTCGCGCCCTCGTTGGAGGGCGGTCGCCGGGCTTCAAGCGAACGGAAGGACAAAAAGATGAAGATCCAACCCTGGGTGTAGCCTGCGTGGGAGGCAAATGGACAATTGCAGCTTGCAAGAGTAGCATGCGCAACGAGCAGGTACATCACATCCCTGATTATATCTAATTCAACTCTTCAATTTCTGGCCAATAGTTAAACCTGACGGTGTTGTAAAACTGCTTGTATGTAGGGAATCTATGAGAAAATGAAACCAATTTCTACTTATTTTATAATTCCCCCAATCAATACTGAATTGACTGAATCGGACGAATCTAATCAAGTTTCCGGTGCAAACATCCAAGCTCATGTTTCTTGAGCGTGAAGTGTCTAATGAACAGACTGCTAATGAAGGATTTGATGCAAATATTTTACATGCTCCTGGTGATGAACATATAGTGTCTAATGAGGCATCTAATGCAAGCATTTTGCAAGCTCCCATTGAAGGATTTAGTGTCTAATGATGATTTGCTATGTTGAGAGAGACATAGAGATTTGTAGGCATTGATGACAAGAAAATTATAGTGCATTTTCATGGCTTGAGGAAACATTGAGGCCATCTACCAGAAAGTCCCCGTATCATGACAACGCAGCATAAATACTTTTCTAATGTGTTGTTTGAAACTATTGGCATACTTGTGCAGGATAGATATATTGATATGCAGTTTGCGCACTGGTTATAGGTGCAATTACACATTGATATTTTCAGCCAGAGAACGAATAATTCAAGCAGGTACAGACCATGTATGTAGTCCTTACACACCATGTTGCATTTTGTGTTTATAATCTGAACTACTTTGGATCATTAGCTGGTTTCCAAAGTGCATGTAGCTTCACATTTCTCAAGTTATGTCGATTTCTGGAGTGCAAGTGCCTTCGTATTTTTTAAGTTAAATGTTCACCCCAGGTAACTTGAATTCGTGGATCCTCCACTGCACACAAATCATACACGAATGCCAGTACGAATTAAATGAAATGCAGGGACTTACGCTAGCTCGTTGTAGAGGCTCACTGCAGCTCTGCTTGCGCTTGGGATGTTCCATGTACAAGTCCATGTTACCACTTGCTTGGATGTGCAGGCCTTGTGCTCCTTGCACCCCCTCTGCATTTTTGACATGGAGAATGGCTGATCAAATAAGAGGAATCGACCTTGCCATTGTACCAAAGGACAAATACTTACAAGGTTATACGGGTGTGTAGGATGTGTACCAGATCCCGTAGCGCCGTCATGCATTGCTAAAAAATGAATTTGCTTGCTTCAGATGATATCTCCAGAAGAAATAAGAGTTAAAGTCAGAGTTGGATAGGCGTGTAAGCTAAGAGAGCAGTGAAAGGATATCCAAACATCGTCGGAACAGTGCACAAGGGAGTGATGTGTGGATACCTAGTTCGGGCCGGCGTTTGGGCATGCTCGCCTAGCTAGAGTGCGGGTCACTTCAGAGCCGTTGAGGGTGATGCGCTGGCGTTGGCTGGCCGCGCACGGATGCAGATCTTGAGTGGCAGCGGAGTGCTACGATGCGGTGGATGAGACCGTTGGTGAAGCCGCAGTGGCCTCGGGGGGCGGAGGCGCGACGATGTGCTCGGTGAAGTAGCCCCGTTGAGCTGGGAGATGACGTCGGTGAAGCGCACCTGATGCGGTGGAAGTCGGTGTCTGTGAGGCACGTCGGTTGCGGCGGCCGACTTTGTCGGTGGACCACCCGGTGCGGTGGACGAGGGCGTAGATGAGGTAGCTCCGGTGCGGTGGTGAAGCGCAACTGTCGTCTTCGTCGTTGTCGTCCGACACAGAGGTGGGGAAAGAGACAAGACAAGGGGCGATTCGAACTTTTTTGCTTGGGTTGGTGGCAAATTAGGGATTTGAGCAATCTGGGCGCAGAAGGGGATGGTGGAGAAGGGAGATTTTGCAGGGCTGGAATTGGGGCCGCCAGATATTTCAATCGGAAACATGGAAGCGCGAACTTATTTTGTCGCCATCCTTTTTTTGGGGGGGGAGGGGGGAGGGAGGGAGGGGGTGGCTGGGTGCTAAGCGTCCGTCCGACACACACGACCACTATGACACGACCCTGGTCTGCCTGGTGCGCCTACATTTGAGAATGCAATCGAATCTTCTTTCATTTGCAAACGAATCTGTATGTATTACCATGCTTGTGTTTTCCTTGCAATAATTAGTCATTCGAAACGAGATACTATAAATTAATTAATGAGGAGTTATTTGAATAAATAAATCAAAACGGTATCCGCGGTATCCACGCTAATGTGGATTAGAGTGTGTGTCACATAATTAGTTATTTGAATTAGAGTGTGTGTGTCACATAGCGATCTCCAATTCTAACGTGGATTTCGCATTTCACTGTATCCATGCTACTTTTTAATACAAATTCATATGTATATGATGAACACCATGGTAGTGAGAAAACTTTTGGATGGATCCAAACATATGACCTACAAAATAGCACAACAAATCGAGTCAATGTCAACTTTTCGAAACCTAGTATGGCACGATTTCGAAATAATTACCCATATGCATGGTCCTCAGTTCAAATCTTACAATGTACACCAAATTGAAACATCAATATTAAGTCTCTTACTATCTACATTCAAATGTTGTTTTGAGCCCCCCCCCGTGCACACACGCTACATACTTCCTGTATCGGTCAATCTTCCTCTCCTAACCACCTTAGGAAGCTATCAGTTTCCAACACACATCCATTCTTTCTCTCCATGTTTCGATCTCTAACTCTCTGAAGTACACAACCCCCTTTTTCCACTCTGTTACGAAATGTATTTACCTCACACACCCGCCATTGCACCCCATGCCGAGCTCTCTCTCCCCCTCTCCCTCTCACCCTCTCGTGCTAAATACATGCATTGCCTATCTAGCCCCCAACCTCTCGTGCGCACGCACGCACGTTGTCTATCTAGGTCACTCCCTCAAGACTGTCTCACTCTTTCTTCCGCACAGCGGGCCACACTCGCTCAATCTCGCTCTCTTTATCTGAGTCTCGTTTAACCTCGTTTCTTTCACACACAAATGATATATCTCCCTGTTCGGGTCTCGATCGACACACTCTATACTCTCTCACGCAGATTGTCTATCTAGGTCAGTCCATCGAAGCCACCCCCACTCTTTCGACCTCATGGCGGGCCACGCTCGCTCTCTCTCTCCCTCCCTCTCTCTCTCTCTTTGCATGTCTCGATTGACCTCGCTCTTTCTCGGACAAAAACGATATATCACCATGTTTGAGCCCAATTCGACTTATTCACATTGTACACTCTCTCACGCACATTGTCTATCTAGGTCACTCTCTCCAACCCGTCTCACTCTTTCGATCGCACGACGACCCTATGTGATCGATTGACCTTGCTTCCTCCCACGCACAAAATATATCTACACGTCTGTGACTGGATCATCTCTCAAGCTCTATCTTACAACCCCCACCCTTGCCAAAAGCTCAATCAGACAATATATCTCCAGAGCATATATATTTGTTCAATGAATGTCGGACCACACTCACTTTGTCTCTCTATCTATATGTCTCTCGATTGACCTCGCTTTCTCACGCCGTATCTTCCACACATTGAAGCTACCTCTCCATCCCTCGCAAAGCCGGAGCTATTTACATTGCGAGGGGCACTCCAACATTGGATTAATTTGTGTAGGCATTTATTCCGGTCGGTTTAGATTATATTTTCGTAGCATTCGGCCCACAACTACTCGAAACACCGTTGCAACCCCCGCAACTCCCCTAGTTGATATCCCTCTGGCTCGGTCATCGCTCTCTCGCACGTCCTTTCTTGCCTTCAACATCGCACCATGGTATTATTGCAAAAACTATGTTGTTCTCTTTAATTATTATAAATAAGCTACAAAACTACACACCGATAGTCCACTTGGAATGGAACAAATTTCGACCCACAAATTAAAGTGCTACAAACTACACACCGAGGGGCCCACATGTCATGAAAAAAAATTGGACCCATATACAAATTAAAAAATAAAGGCCGAGGATCGAACATGCGACCAGGGCCTTCAAGCCGCACGTCAATAGGCAACATACATAGAACAACAATGTTTGTTGTACCTCCCTTTGTTCATATAATGTTTTTATATTACCACAGCCTATTTAATTGATAATATGTAATATTGTTTTTAGTACTATTCGCCTTCACTTACTGGTGGGTTCCATGTGTGCTCTCTCTCCCCCCCTTCTGCGTTTAGACGCACGGGCAAACACGAAGAACTCGCGAGCGATGTTGCCGTTGACCATATCTGGACGCGTTCACAAGTTACAACACCAGTTTCACGTGCTAGCACCACTAGTCAGTGTTTACGTGCAATGCACGTTAATTTGGAAGTATATTAAGTGCAAGCGGATATTAAGTAGGATATTATTTGCATGTTATTATGTGATTAACACTATTTTTGGCATGAAATTAACTGCACGCTAAACGTGTTGAGCGCTCGACATTAAAGCAGTCTAGCTCGTTGGATGACAAGGAATACATGTGGCTTGATGGCATTTTATATTTAATTTGATACGGCTCTAGCACAACATTTAATCGATCAAACCATAGATTTCGTTTAGTCTGACTCCGACTTTAAATTATACGACGATCGATCTAAAATAAACGGAAATGATAAACGTTCGGCTTTTAAGCATGGCAATCCGAACGTTTTTCATGGCAAATTTAGATTACACGGCGGCGGCGGGGGCGTCTTGCGGTGGGAAGCGGCTCCTCTGCCATGCTCTGTGTGTCATCGGGCCTCTGACCGACGGCGATGGCGGCGCCTTGCGCCGTTGTTGGCATACTCCTGGACGTTGGCCTAGCTTCAAGGAAGGCCAAAATGTTCTGGACTTCAGAGCGAGTCAACTGGCGGGAGGAGGCGACTGGCATTGGTGCAAGGAAGCGGTCGATGGCGGCCATCCATGCCGTCGAGGGGGGCACTGGCACCCGCACGGGGACAGGCGCTGTCAACGGCGTGGCGGAGACATTCATGTGCATGGGCACCGGCACGGGCGCACACGTCAGTACACGCGCATGCGCATGCGCTGGCAGGTGCACGGGCACCGGCACGGGCCTGCGCGTCAGTGCACACACAGGCGCATGCGCTGGCAGGTGCACAGGCGCGTGAAAGTCGGCGGGGACCTCGTGGAACCCCGTGGCATCAAGCTCGGCGACAATGTGCGGCTCCCAGCCCATCAATGCCACGGGGATGGGCACTGGCGCAGTCGGGGCGACGGGAGCCAGAACGGGAGCGGGGACAGGCGCGACATCTTCCCGCAAGGCCAGTTCAAGCTCGCCCCAAAGCGCCTTATGTTCTTGAGACTCCGGCTGGGTGTCTTCCTCAAGAAACTGGGAGACTAAGGCCAGACCATCGTGATGCGGCATGGCGTACGTTTAGGTCAGGCTGGTTGGAGGTAGACGACAGGAGAATCGGAGAGGAAGAGAGAAGATTGTAGTGATACCGGGTAGTGCGGGGTTGATTTTAAACTGCGGCGCCGGCGACATTAAAAGTGGGAGCAGTTGGGATGAATGTGGGCGGCGGAGCCTGGTCAAAGGGCTCGCCTCCTGGTGAGCCTGCACAATGGTCTGCTCGCACGCCTCCCCGTCAGCCGGCACAGCGGTCTGCTCGCACGCCTCCCACCGACTCACACGCTTGCTCTGACGGCACCTGCCGATGAGAAGCGGGACTCGTGGCGGCGCGTAAACGCCCACGGTTTCAATAGTGAAAGCGTTCGCCTTAACGTGACAGGTCTTTGTTCCAAAATACCTTGCCTCTTCATTTGTGCAACTTGTCATAAGCAGCTTGTCTCAAATTGAAGAAAAAATTATGAAGTAATATTTGTGCCATATCACGTGACCATGCTCAGTTTCAAGAATTTATGGTCACTTTTGGATTTTCTGAAATTTAAGATCCAGGATTCAAAACAATATCATAACCTGCATCATGCAATAAATTTTCAAGCCATACATCTGTCCTGTTGTATTTCTTAAGAAAGGATTTGGTCAAACATTTTGCTTAGTTAGACTTCAGACAAGTTATATATGCAGAGCAAAAGGATAATCCCTCCGTACCAGTGCATTGCCTGATATATTAACTCAAGTACTAGGCACGAACAAACGGGCTAAATTCTGTGCTCATCCTGGTGTAGTAGTAGTAGTACTAGGCAATGCAGTTGACGGGTGACCTTGGCGAGCTGCGACCGATGGAATTGAACCGTGCTCGTCACGATAGGTAACATTGTCTAGTTACTAAAGCATCGATAGTCATTATGGACCGGGGACATGAGGGGAATTTCCTAGGGCTGGAATTCTGGCTAGTACGCCGTTGGGTCCTACCATTCGAGAATACGGAAGGAACCTTTTAAATTGCCGAACGAATCTATGTGTATTACAATGCCCGTATTTTCCTTGCAAATACTAATCTCAACATGGTAATTGATTTATGACGAGTTGTTGAATTAGAGTGAGTTTGTGATATAGTGATCTCAACGTGGATTTCACATTTCATGGTATCCCTGGTAAGTTTTTCAATGCAAATTCAAAATTAAAAGATGAACAATATGGAGGTGATAAAACTTTGTATGTATCAAGCATATGACCACACACACACACACACATACACACACATAGAGAGACACCCACACACGAACACAACAATCCAATAAGTATACTGCATCTATTTTTCCAAACCATGCATGTATGACACGAATTCAAAAATACTCCTTCTGTTCCTAAATATTAATCTTTTAGAGATTTCAACAAGCGACTACATACGGAGCAAAATGAGTGAATCTACACTCTAAAATATGTCTATATACATCCGTATGTGCCAGTCCACTTGAAATCTCTAAAAAGACTAATATTTAGGAATGAAGGGAGTAAAATGTAAGACATGCATGGTCCTCAATTCAATATTTAAAATGTACATGAAACTGAAACATGAATATTAAGTCTAGTACTATAGTACATGCAAATGTTGTGTTTAATTAGGCGGAACTATGATTATCGGGGGTCACCCCCTCGACCTTAGATAAAATTGTGAAGCTCTGTTTAGGGTTGTTTAGATTATATTTGTCCCCACCCTCCCAACTACCGATTGGTTGTGCACCACCCACCCCTCCTCCCCGGGAGAATATCATGTGCCCCCATACCTTAGATGCTATATGCCGATACGAGTTGCTTGGAGCTTGTAGATCTGAGATATAGCAGCTCACATGATGTCTTAATATTTTAAAAGGGAACCTTGATGAGTTTGAGAATTGCACACAATTTGTACAAAAACTACTCAGATGCCCTTGGATCCCATATCCAACGACCTCGAAGCTCGTATCACCGTAGCATCTAAGATGAAGGAGGACATCATATTCTCCTGTATGTAAGAATATCATGTGCTACCACACCTTAGATGCTTTGGTGATACAAGCTCTTCGGAGCCATCGGATTTGTGAACCAACACCTCCTCGGAGGTTCGAATGGTTTTTTGCAGAAAAGCCCAAAGAGTTCAGCCACTGCTTACAAGCACAAAGACTGCTTAGATGCCATTGGATCTCAGATCAAACAACCTCGAAGCTCGTATCACCGTAGCATCCATGCTGTGAGAGCACCTTATGTTTTCTCGCACGGGAGAATATGAGGTGCTCCCGCACCGTAGATTCTATGGTGATACAAGTTCATGGAGATCTAATGGCCCACAGTAGGAGGTTTGAATGTTTTTGCAATATACAGCTGAGAGAGTTTGGGAATTGCGCAGAAAGTACAAGTACTACGCATGTGCCATCTGATCACTGATCATACGACCTAGATTCTCATATCACCGTAGCGGGTAATTAAGCTACGAGGAGCACCTAATATGAGCGGGGAGCCGTCAGATCCAAGATGCAGCGGCACACACGAGGCCTGAATGTTTTATTTGCAAAAAACCTTTCAAGAGTTTGGAAATTGCGCATAATTACAAAGACTACTCCCAAGCCATTGGATCTCACTTCCAACGGTGTAAAAACTCGTATCACCATAGCATCTAAGCTGCGGGGTGGATGTGATATTGTATGCCGCTATCATTTTTGTTCGTAAACTTGCAAAATACGTGTAACTTGTGCCGTTACTTGTCAAACCGCGCAAAGTGTTTGTTCAAAAAACCATCCTACACTGAAATATCAGAACAACACACGGGGGTCCCACTTGTCATTAATCAAATTTGGACCTAAAAGTAACAAATCTGGAAGACGAGATTCGAACTAGCAACCCGGACTACAAAGCGTAAGTCGATAGCCTGAAACAACAACGGTTGTTGGCTTTGTCCCATAACTTGATTTTATACAGTATTACGTTGAGTAGAGTAGAGGGGGTGCCTCGTCAACACATGCATGACCATTGACTCACTTACTGGTGGGTCCCAGGTTTGCAATCTCTCTCTTCTCTCCATCGTCTAACCTTTGCACGGGCACACACGAAGAGCGGGGCTAGCTTGCCGTGGTGTTATTACAACTGAAAAAATGCTTGGAAAATAGAAGAATCGCCTAGAACAAGAGACGTTGTGGCTGGTCGAGACGGAGCTAACCACACCTATCCTTCGTGCCATGTTAGCATGATGAAGTTGTGTGGCTAGTGGTGTGTTTTCGACCGACTGGCTGGGTCCCGAGGTCGAACCGTAGGTACTATGTTTGATACAGTAGATTTTTACACGCACATTTTTCCTCCGCACCGAGACATGGCACACCCTACCGCGCGGTTTCAGGATCCTCCCGGGTGGTGCATGCATATATTCTTCCTGACGTGGGACGCCCTACCGCGCGTTTTCGCCGAAGCAAGTAAATGAGTCATCAAATCACGAAAGACCACTTTTCCCGCCGAGTACATTAGTGAAGCACGGTGGCTAGCTAGTTAGGCTAGTTCGACCATTAGCTAGGCCGCCGCCACATTTGTTTTTTCACCCCTTTTTTATCTACTTGCCGGCAAGTAAATTTAAATATCCACCGCGGCGCTGCTCTGGTGTTTGAGTGCGGCAGGATTTTTAATTTTTGGTTGACGGGAGCAGGTGCGGCAGGATTTTTAATTTTTTGATTGACGGGAGCAGGCGCGATAGCAATTAGTCACGATGATTCCGCCTGTAAAACCCACTGCTCCCTGATGTGAGAAGTCATCGACTGGTGTTTTACCATGGTGACAACCAAAAGATTCCCCGCTCCTCGGCTGGCTCCCTCCGCCTTCCCGTAGATTGCATTGCCTTTCAGCCGTTTCGCCTCCTGCATCACCAACGTCGTGCACCTCGAGAAGAAGAGGGACTTCGGTGGTGTTTAGGCTCCCTCTGCATGGGCATGTCCATGTCTCGGTGCAACATGACCGTTGGATCAAACTCAGACGGTGCAGATCAGTCATTGTAGCACAAAGCATGTGGGTGTGTTTGGTTGCATTCTCATCTCAATATAGTTGTTTCCTCTTCGTGTACTTGTGTTAACCTAGTAGTGTGGACTCATGCACCCTTCATGCACTCTGCCAAACACCCAAAAGTGGGTCGAGAAGGGAACTTTTGCTCCCATCCCGTGCACCCTTCATGCACCCTGCCTAGCACTATTCGTGCTTCATATGGTTCATGTTTCGTGGAGTACTGTAGCACCGTACTCTCCGTGCACTGTAGACCTAGTTCTGTTAACATTGATCTCACCGTTCATTCTCGACCGGACAGTCGAAAAAGCGGTACTATGTTACTACATTTCTGTTCATATAGTTGACATGCGCACAACATCATTTGTTGTCGTCATATCTTACTACACTAGCAACAAGATTATGTAGTACCGACATATGAACCACTGCACATGCCTAGTATTAGGAGCACCGTGTATGTTCAAGTGGCTGCCGTGTTTAGCACTCCTCCGTCGTAAGAGTGGAAACGCTTGCTGTAATCATTTTTTTCTTCAGAAAAATAGTGGACACGCTCTACCATGCGGATCCTCCTCCAGCCATGCACTAAATTACTCATTTTCGCAGACGTGTGGGACAACCAGCATCGGAGTCCACCAGCCATGCACTATACTCCGTAGTAGAGTGACGGTAGACTACCCCGATCGAAGCACCGCAGTAATGCCCAATGAGCCGTCAAATCACAAAACCCCCTCCTTTCCAGCAGTAAGTTGGACAGACGAAGCAACCATCATTTCACTCTTCTCTCTCAGCTTCCTCTCCACCCAACTCGCTTCTCCCTCATCTTGTTCCTCATTTCTTCAAGAAAACCCCGACCTGCTTCTGCCATTGTTCTTCTCTCCCAAAGAAGGAAAGGTGAGCGCATCAATGGTGTTTATTCTGGCCGAGGCCCGGTCTGCAACCCCGAGACTGATCCTATAACTCCCTCTCTTTCCTTCTTTTGGGTTTGTGATTATGGTTTCTTTTCTTTTATTTATATTTGACAGTTTCTTGATGGATGCTGGAGCACCGGCCGAAGTGATGTCTATGGCTCTGGCCGAAACCGTCGAGGCTCATGGTACGAAGAAGCACAAGCACCCTGCCGAGACTACCGCAGACAAGATCAAAGCCATCGCCCTGTCCAAGCCCCCCTCTCCGGGATCCCTCATTAAGCAAGTCCAGGTAATATCTCTTCTTAACAATCTTTTTCTCGATCTTGATCGTGTTTTTTCATCTAACACGCAGTACTAGTACTAGTAGTACAACTTTCTGGGTGATCTTGCATGTGATTTTTGTGTGCCAAATGACGGTTCTAAATTCCTCTTTTGACCAAAACATGCGAGAGGTTGACACCGATTTCTTATAGATTACTTTCAACTACTCCCTCTGTCCCAAATTTCTTGTCTTAGATTTGTCTAGATACAGATGTATCTAATACTAAAATGTGACTTGATACATCTGTATCTAGACAAATCTAAGACAAGAATTTTGGGACGGAGGGAGTACTTTATGAACATCAATGCTACCTTTGAAGAGGGTATATTTGCCTCAATAACTTGTGTTATGGATATTGCAAGTAATCCCTCTGCTCTCATGCCTTTGAAGACATGTTCTAGTGTCTTTGTTCACTCATTTCTGTTCGTATATGTAGTCATATATGGATTATAATATCGAAAATCATCTTATATTTCTGAATGGAGGTAGTAATAAAATATGGTTTCTGTTTGAATTAGAACCAGGTCCGTGGTGGAGATGAAGTTCTCAAAGTCATGCCATGTGAACTGGAAGAACTGAGGATGAGTTCTACTGCTAAACTATCCAGCTGATGTGTCCTTGTCGCCACGTGTCCTGAACTAGTGTTTTCCTGTAGCATTGTTGCCAGGCGTGTTCTCGAGGTTGTACTTGACCACAACAATTTCCTGGCTGTGCCTTCGATTACGAAGGGTGTGGTTCTTGTAAAGCTTCCCTACAAATCTGATGCGGCCTATCTTCGTGATCATGTTTATGAGTGGAAAGACCACTCTGTTAGGTTCTCCAAGGTTGACGAGATGGTGATGGTGCATGTAGACATCTCTCACGAAGTCCATGGCCTAGTCAGTTATGCGGGGTTCATCCCGTAGGTCGGTGGCAAGAAATAGTTTGCAGATTTTAATTAGTGCAACTTTGCTTGTCTGTAGTAAGTACTATTGTTCAGTACTTGATTTGTGTTTGTGAACCCTGTATTGTTTATTAGTACTGCCGCTTTTGTTGTGTGGCTAGTCCTGAGAACGGTCTATGTTAATGTTTGTCCACTCAATTCAGTCTGTATATTTTGAAGTATCCAGATAATCTTTTTGTGAGGACGGTTTATCAATTATGGTTACACTCCAATATCTGTATGCATTGCAGGGTCTATCACACCCACCAGGATTTCCAATCCCATGGATGTTCGGTCCATACGATCTGTCACGACCTTTGGACTGTCCTGCTTGTGGGGGTAGGCGGGGCCCCTGCATGCCACCCGTAGTTGGAATATCAAGCTTTTGTTTAGTACTTCAACATAGTGATTTCCTGGTAAGGATTCACTCGTGTCACATCAAGTAAATTTTATTGATTTACTGTCTAAATCTTATTGATTTAATGTCATGTTTTCTTTCTTTTCCTGCAATTTAACGATGTAGGTTTTGCCATGTGACATTCATCATAGAATAAACCGTTTGGTTTGCTCTACGATGGCTATTTTTGCAGGTTTCACTTCTTATGTCGTGTCAGTAACGAAGGCACTGTCCATCACTTATATTACTGGAAAAAATTGGATCAGTCTATTGTCTGAGTACAAGCTGAATCCCTATGATGAACTGCAGTTTGGTTTAACAAAAATGCCACAATTAGTCCTTCTCGCGTTTAAGAAATGAAGAAAAAAATTGGATCATAGTCATGAAGCCTAGTCAAGTTAGAAAGCTGATCGTAGCAGACCAGACACGATCGCCGCTGTCTCGCACATCGGTACCACCTTCAGCAACGGATTGAGCACCGACAGTTGCTCTAGCACTGACAGTGGCAGCAGCTCAGTCTGATCCAGCTGAGGATTGGGTACCGACCGCGTCAGCGGATTAGGCTGATCTACCGGAGGATCGGGCATCGACACCGGCACCTGCTCCGACACCGGTACCAGCTCTACAAGGAGCACCATCTCCAGCAGCACCAGCGGCTTCGGCACCTGCACCAACACTTGCACTTCCATCTGCTCCGGCCCGTGCAATGGCAACTGAATGAGCAGCTGCACCGGCAACAGACCGGGCTGCAGTTCGCACTACATATACCAAAGTCCTTACAAAAACCGACATGTCCATCTTCTTGGTAAGCATTGGCCGCCCAAGTGTTTTGTTCTTTTTTCTTTCCATGTTGTTTCACATGATTCACTGTGTTGATCTAACTTTTTGGGTATGTCTTCTTGTTTGCAAACAGAGAATTCCTAGAGCAACGAGGGAGTCGTTCAACAATCTGGGCGACAGCGGCCAAGTTTCTCTTACCATGCGCAGCCTTGGTGTGAATGAACCTGCTCAATATACCGTAAGTACAAATGATGGTCGCATGATGATTGATGCTAAAGGATGGTCAAGGTTCAAATCTAAATCATTTCTTACGGTAGGGGATGATCTCAAAATTGAACTTTCTCGGCAAGGAGAGCTAGTCCAAATCAACTTTGAAATTCTTCAGTAGCAGCACGCAACTACCGAACTGATCTATCCTACGAGACATTTTGATGTAATAATCTGGCATGGTGAAACAAGTGTCCTGTGTGTATAAGTAATACGACAATATTATTTATCACATGGTATATCGTTGATAGAATTGCAACTCCCATTGCTGGTTAGGAACTGTCGTTTGATTTCATTCTAACAGCTTCCGTGCTTTATTCAATTTTGTGTATTCGCCTTGTGACAACATCTAAAACCAGCGCTGTACTGATTACTTGCAATATGAAAAGCGCTGAGGTAGAACACATGGGCCCCCAAAATGCAGGGTGGGCCTGTGGCCCAAAGTCCAGAACCGTGAGCCTGTCTGAGTATTATATTCTCAGCTGAACCCCCATAATGCCCGTGCGTTGCACGTAACATCAAGATGCATTTGTATGAGTATTTTATCTAGTGAGAGAAAATGATGAACGAGGGAAAGACTTATTTGCAAATGTGGAGAGGTGTGTGGGTACCTTTTTGCAAAATTTCCATAGTTTCCTTCCTATCCGTCAAATATAAATCGGACGGCATATATTGCAGGATGGCAGGCACACCATCATCCCCAACTCGTCTATACTGTGTTAAAAACAACTCTGTTTTTTATAATTATATATGTTATATATATTCCCCTTGATTTTTATTATGTATAAAGTTGTGATATAAAATATTTGTATATTTATTTACAGAGGGAGTATCTCTCTGTCAAAAATATATTTTTGTGTAACTAGTTACTCCTGTCTTTCTACTTCCTTTCGGTGATATGTGGGGCATCCGGCAACGGAGTCCACGTGGTATATGCACAAATTAGAGTGCACAACTACACGGTAGACACACCCCGGTCGTAGCGCCGCAGTAATGCCCAATGAGCCGTCAAATCACAACTCCCCCTTTCTAGCTTTAGCAGTAAGATGGACGGACGAAGCGGCAATATTTCACTGGGCCTGAATCCCCTTCTCCGTTGTTTGCTTGTTCAGAGAAAACCCCCTCTCCGCGATTGCATAGGGTTTTCTCATGGAGAACCAAGTACGGATTCTTCATCCATCCCTGATAAATCCAAGTCCTTTGGTCGCGGGTAATCCTAGGATGGCAGCCGCCGCCGTTGATGCAATTTTCTTCCTACTAAATCTAGTGTGTTTCATTTGCAGTGCCCAAAGTGCAAGGACCCTACAGGTTTCTGCGCCCTCGGCAAGACGCCACACTTGTTCCTTCTCATCCTAACACATGATTTTAGAACGCGCACAGTATGTTCCTAGGATTCTCTTTTATATCCGGGAGGGTGGGGTTTTTTTGAACATGCTGTTGACTAATTTGGAAATTTGGATTGCTATATTTGGATAAAAGGTACTACCGGTACGATGGTCAACACTTACGTGAAGGAGGAAGTTATTTCTAGATTTGGATAGGGAATACATTGTGTTCTCATATTATTTTTCCTGCAGTGCATTATTTGCTCTGCCAGAACACATGTACTCAAGATGCTCGGCCTTGGCATAACTGAATACACCAGTTTAATGGTCACAGTGAAGACAAGCCATGGATATAAGTTCCGAGTTGGGTTCATGAACCAAGAAGATCGCTGATTTTTTATGGCCGAACTTGGATAAACTTCCTCAAGTGTTACGGACTGAAAGTTGGCGCATGGATGTTGATGGAAATAGCAGAACCTGGTCTCATCTTCACTACGATCTTCCACCCCGACGTCGTTCCAATTGTTCATCCATGTTAGTTTTGTATCTGATTCTTGCTTGTTGCCTCGATTACTTCTTAATCCACCTATTCTGTCTAACTAATCACAATTTAACTTTAGAAGTAGCAACGAATCTCTCACGAAGATGCTACATCTAACTAATGTTTTCTTATAATTGGTGGCACGTGTAGGTTTTTTCAGAGTTAAGCAGGCTGCTCGTTTGTTATTCTGTAACAACTCGGCTGTTACTGATGGCACTGAAGTTGACTGGGACGACATCCACAAGTTCGTACACTTTATTGATCGTCTTGAGGTCCTTGTGGGGCGTTACAATGGTGGAAGGCCATGTGGGACATGTGTGCCACTGCTGTACTCATTGAACAGGTCCAACTGTGTTGAGAAACTTATGGTATGAGCTGTTTTCTGTTATATATGTTGTTCATAAACTATTGCTTATACACAATTTTACAGCTGTGATCTTCTTGAAACAGAAACTGCCCAGTTCTATTGTTCCTATACAGATGCCTAACCATGGTCAGGTCAGACTTGCGCTTGGTCACAACATGATGTTTATGTCGACCTACTCCATTCCCCTTGGAGGTGAAAAGATACTTATTCATGGGTGGTCTCAAATAATGAAGGCCCATCCATCTTGGAGAATAGGACAACAGATTATGTTTCCTGCTTTTCCATGGCTCTAAAGCGAATATCCTGTTTATTGACCACATTGCGATATGAAGCCGCTTTCAGAAGGTTGTGGATGCGCGGGCTGGCGCCTGGGCCTTGTCCTGGGGCTTGGCGGCCTCACCCTTGGTTAACCTTAGGCAAAGTAGCACTATTCGAGGTGTGCTTTGTACGGTTGAACCTGTATAAGTACTCATACTGCTTTCATCTATGGTTGTTAAGTGCCCCTGCTGGTTTCAGTTAAGGTTGTTAAGTACTCCTGCTGCTTTTACAGTCTGTCGTGTTTCTCCAGTCCTGTCTTCCTCTAGCCACCAAAACCAAACCAGCGCTGGTGGGGCCGCCTGCTTCCGCCTCCCACGGTTGGCTGCGCCTCAGCGAACACATCGCCGCCCCACCGTCTCCTAAATCGTTAACACCAAAATCCGAGGCCTCGCCGTCATCCTCCGCATGCTTTGGTGCGCTTGTCGCCGCGCCGTCCTCTCGCGTTGTCAACATGGTCAACAAACAACAGGAATCGACAGAAGTACGTGCAGAGGATGACAGTACGGGCCCACCATGTCAGCGTAAGGAAAAATAAAATGCTTCCTCCTAGTGTTTTCCTGACATCTGGGACCCACGACATTGTGAGCGTATATAGTCAATAGACAAGAGAACATCACAAGATTGGCTGACACATGGGACGTAGTTGCTCGAGTAGTATTTTTTTTGTTATTGTTGAGACGGAGCAGGGTTTGAATTGGGCTGTGGCCCGTCTAGCCCAGGCTTATACTTTATGTTCACCATGTGACCAGCCCAGCTATTTTTTCTTTGTGAAAATGAGCCCAGTTTATTTTTTCTGAAGAATACCCAATCCAGGCCTATTTATTTTTCTACGCCCTGATGGGCTGCAACTCTTTCAAGACGCCTGCAAATCTTGAAAGTAATATGAAATTGGTTGTAAATATAAAACAGATGACAAATTGGCAATTACTTTATAATTTCTGATTTTTTTTTCACATTTTCGGATTCCTATTTCACTGGGCATTAACCTAATTTAAATATATCTTCAAAGTACTTTAAATCTGGCTTGACATTTCGGTATTAAAAATAGTTTGGAACCCACAGAAATATGCAAAATTGGCCCTGGCCAACCAAAAAAACGAACTGCAATAAATTACATAAGAAGTCGCAATGAGCTATATATTAATTATTAAAAAAAGAGGGAATGGTGACTTATGGGCCTATTAAGTTGACACGTATGCAAGATTTTTTTAGTTATTATATACGTCAACAAACAATTCTAGCAGACGTAACCGTTGGATGTCAATCCAATGGCTGTTGTGTTTCTTCAATCTCTGATCTTCTTGCTCCAGCCGCCAAATCCAGCGCCGGCGGGACCGCCTGCTCCCGCCTCCCGTGCAGGCCTCACTGCCCCTACTACTCCCACCACTGGCCAGGGCATCCCTCTACTCACCCACACCCCCTGTTATTCTGCAGCGATGGCAGCCTCACACCGCAGCCGAACCAGTGAACCCTCATACTCCTCTCTGCGTGGGCATCCACTGCCGCGTCTTCCTCGGCTCCGCGTCGTCCCCTTCCTAGGCCTCACCGCCGTCCACCTCCCTGGTGCTCTCGACGCGGCGTGGTCAACATGATCAAGGAACGACTTCCATCAGAAGAGTACTGTCGTGGAGAGGCTGACAGCTGGGTCCACGGCCATAGCAAGGAAGTGCCTCCTTATTACGCGCAAAATAATTATTCCTCCACCTAACAGTGGGGACCCACCGGACGGGCCACCGTATTTTGTGAAAAAACGTTTCCCCTGACTGCTGGGACCCACCAGCTACATCTTCGCATGCAAGGAAGTGCGTCCGAAAAAAAACGATTCGCCCCCTGACTGTTGGGACCCACCAGCTACATCTTCGCACGCAAGGATGTGCCTGACAGTTGGGACCCACCTGGTCGAAGCGTATGTAGCGTTGTCATTCTGGTCGCAAATGTGTATGTACATACTGTTCGATGTAGAGGCGCGCACATGTCGTAGCAGAGGCGCACACATAGCATGTACACGTACGTACAACGGCCAGGGTGCAAGAAAGTAAATACGACCACGTACGTACATACGGGCGGGGTCTCGAACGCCTACTCATGCGTACGTACGGCCAGCGCTCGTGTACATGGCTGGGTCGGAACGGAGAAACAATGTCGTCGTCGTGTTCATGGGGAGCCAACCGGCTGGGTCGGAACGGAATGCGTCGTCATGTTCATCGGGAGGGCTTGGACGGAACAGCCGATGGAAACGAGGCCTGTCGTACCGCAGAACGGAGGAAACGACCTTGTGTTCGACTGGCCATGGTCGAAACGGGATCCTGTTCATCGGGAGGGGTATGACATACCGCAAAACGTAGGAAACAGACCTCCTACGGTCGAAACGGGGGGTTTTGTTGATCAGGAGGGGTGTGGCGTACCGCAAAATGGAGGAAACGGACTTGTGTTGGAGTGCTACGGTCGAAACAGGGGTCCTGTTCGTCGGGAGGGGTGTGGCGTACTGCAAAATGGGACTCCATGGGATACTGTTCATCTCCACCGTCGACCCCCTCCAGCCTCCACGGGCTACTGTTCATCCACCGTTGACCTCCTCCAGCCTCCACCTGCGACTGTTCATCCACGGGCTCCTGTTCATCATCCTCCACCGCACGCTACTCCACCGGCTACTGTTCAACCAGCCCTCTCCACGGGCTCCTGTTCAACCACCCCTCCACGGGCTACTATTCATCTAGCCCTCCACCATCTACTGTTCATCCTGCCCTCCACCGGGTGGTCCTATTCATCCATCCCTCCACGGGGTCCTGTTCATCCAGCCCCAACCGGCTCGATCGATCGAGGTCTTGTTCATCCAGAGGCAACACCACGGGGTCCTGTTCATCCACCCCCACTGGGAACTGTTCATCCAAACCCCCCAGCTACGCTCACTGTTCATCCAGAGGCAGCATCGATCGGCTTCAGTTAGCAGCAGTAGCGAAGGAATCACTCGATCGGGTTCAGTTAACAGCCATCGATCGATCGCTCAGGTTCAGTAAAGCGTAGCCTCCAGTGCAATCGCTTGGGTTCAGTTAGAGCCCAATGCCTCGCACCCACGCACGTGCATGTACGAGAGAAACACGCATCGCTCGGCCCCGACCACCCACCGTAACCGGGAACACCCCGATATTTTCCTCGCCCTCTCTTCTACCATAGTTTTTCCCATCATGGACGGCCCATAGAATGTCATGCAACTGCGTCTCCAGCCCGCCCAGGACGAAAAGCCCATTTTCTGTCATGATTTTTTGTCATAGAAGTAGGACCCCACCACATCTATGATGATACCGTGTTTTGTCACAATTATTGTCATTGAAGTGTCATAAGTATGACATAATTTTTTTTCGTTCAGTCCAAAATGTCATGGATGTATTTTTGTAGTGTATACAGTCTGCTTAATTTAGTCCTTGTTGTTGTTGTTGGATGGCCCCACGACATCGTCTTGGTGAGGATGCTTCTTGCCGCTGACCGCTGGCTTTTCATCACCACTGCCATTGTCATCGTCGTTGTTGTCATCGTCGTCGTCCTCCTCCTCGTTCGACCATTCGTCCTCCTCATCATCATCGTCCTCTTCTTCGTCCTCCCACGGCTCCTCGTCCATCTGGTTGTTGTTTGATGACTCCGAAGGCGGCATCCCTTCCAGGATCTGGATATAATCGAGGTCTGGGCTCGACACCAGACTCAAGGAAGACGAGCAGGATGATTCCGATGTTGACCTATCATCAGGCGCTAGACTGCTGGCGGAACTGTCGTCCTCGCCGTCGATCGACATGGCTGCGGTACGTATAAAAACAGCAAGAAAGCGAGATTGCAGAGTGTGTGCAAGTGTGTAGCGTGATCGGCCGAGGACGATGAAGATGGTGGACACTTAAGCGGGGTATGCAGAGAAGAGGAATGTCAATTGGATTGGGGGATTGACGTATTATCTAACCGATGATATAATCAACCGCAATTATTTGTACCCAGTTGCTCCAAATTCCTGGGGTTGCCCAATTCTCAATATGATAAGTACGCACACGCATTTGAGCGTCCAAATATGAAACAAGCATTTTTCATAGTACTAAGTGGGGGGGGGGGATGGGGGAACTTGATACCGGTGACCTAGGTGGGGAAAAACAAGAGAACTTGATGATTATTTGGTAATCAATACCATTGCATGTTATGCTAAGTAGTCTGAAGTCATTGAATGCATACTAGCCCAAGGACTCCTATTGGCCGATTTCTTTTTTCAGGACAAAAATCAAGGAACGAGTTTTGAGATTATTTGGTTTTCGTTATGTGACTTATGCACTGGTACGAACGGAGTAGGACAGTTAGCAAGCAATACATTGAGATCTTCTTATTGATGAAGCCAGTAATAATCAAACTACAAAGGAAAAGAAAAAAGACAAAGGAAAATATCTGCATGAATCTTCGCATAACATCAATGGCACATGACCTAGATGTGCATTACTTAGAGAACATCTAGATGTGCTTTAGCAATACTGTCAAACAAAACCCCTAATCATCATTGCAAACAGCACATAGAACATGGCTAATGCGACAACCACAACTACACATGCTAGTTCCTTCTTGTCTCTTGCTTTCATCTATTGCCTGTGATTGACTCTTTCTTGCTTCATCGTACTGATTGTACATTCCAGATCAGTCAGTTTCTTCTTCAGCTTCACGTTTTCTTCTATGAGCTTGGTGATAACACTCTGAGCCCTGCCATGCCATTTTTCATCCAGCCAATTAACAAAGGCACAAGCCTCATATCCCTGCTAATATTAAATAGTATTCAGGATGATGGTGGCATTAACTCAAGTAAAATGATGAACTTAGCACTAACCTCTAAGGGGCAACTGAGAAACCGTCTGCCAATGTCGAATCCCTCCGTGCATACACGTTGAGTGGGAGTGTGCCCGTGCACACAACTCAACTTTTGGTACTTCTCGGTGGAGCAAAACTCAGAGTCGAACTCGTGTTGAAGGAGTCTGGAGTCATGCTCTGGATCTGGCGGCAGATCACTTTCCTGAGGGGGGGGGGCATTCAGGGCGGATTCAGCATGGAGCTACTTTGGACATGCTAAAAAAGATCGGGATAGATTGGAACCTGACAGGACAATTCAGAACCGTAGTACACCTGCCTTCTGATAACCTTATGCAAGTGCTCGACGGTGACTGCCGTCGTGGTGGCACTGCCTAGAGCGGCGATACGAGCAAGAGCTGCCGCACCGAAACCATCAGCACCACTCGTCCGCATTTCCCCAACGGCAGCGCCATGCGAGGGAATTTGGAGGCTATTTAGGGATTTGGGGGAAATGGGGAAACTATGGGGATAAGCTAATGACCGTGAACTACTTATCGCACTATATGTTGTATACGACACACTGTTGATACATGTCGTTTGTCTTAGGTATCACAACTTACACACAATTTCCGTATCAAACTGTGTGAGAAGACAACATAGGTGAGACACAGTTTCCGTGACATAACCGTATGTGATGTACTACCCTGTACATACGGGGCTGCAATATAATTGAGTTACAGTAATACCTAGTGTAAACAGCCGCTCTGCAGATAGAGATGGTGGCGACGGCCGAGGCAGTGGCTATCAGATAAGAGGTCAATCCTTGGTTGGTAGGCGGTGGCGGTGTCATAGGAGGTCAATCCTCAGTCTACGGCAGGAGATAGGAGGAGCTCAACCATCAAGGTCGGCGGCGGCTTGATTGGAGCACATCCATCGCGGTCGATGGTGGGATAGTGGAGGTCAATCTTTAGGCGGTAGCCACACTAAGCTTTGCTCCTCGACCCAGTTGTCTCGGCATGCCACCGCATCGCGCTTCTCTGTCTGCTGGGTGGAGGTCGCCGCATGGCTAATTAATTAAGGTATTCTTTTTTGTGAGTGGCTTAATTAAGGTATTCTATTCCTAAGGGTAGTGTTGTAGTACTCTGCATGTAAATTGACTTGCCATTAATTTTTCTCATTGCATGTCTGGATAACAATATGGAGCACCCTCAGTAATTATGAAAATAAAATCGTGTAATTTATGCATGCATCTTTGGGCATCAGTTAATCCGGGTATTAATGCTATTGTTTTGTTTTTAATCACTCTTCGTGTGGTGCAGATGGAACGATCTAAATGGATGAAGAATTGGAGAAGCTCAGATTTTATCAGTGGCGTGACAGAGTTCATGAATTTGGCTGAAAGTACAAAGAAGAGAATTGGTGATGAGGATTACAACATGTGTCCATGCAGTCATTGTGCCAATACAGAGTCACATGAAGTTACATATATCGAGTGGCACTTACTCTCTCGGGGATTCATGGATGGATATACACGTTGGAACAGACACGGTAAAGAGCAGGTCATGGATGAATATACCCAGGGCTGCGAGATGCCAAACCCCGGTTAGAGTCACATGGATGTTGAATATAACATCGGGCTAAGGCGTCAAGCTACCAATGGAAACCAGAAAGCCAAACCCCCACTAGAAAATCAAGACGGTGACGCAGACGACGATGGCAATCTTGATATGCCAGATTTAGCTGCTATGATTGCAGATTTGAAGGCCCAAAAAAGGATATGATTGGGTACAAGGATCTGCCAACCATTGCTGCAGACTCCAAGAAAGAATTGTATCCAGGTTGCAAAAAGAAATATTCCAAGTTTAGTGCCACTGTGATGCTTCTCAGATTTAAAGCAGCAAATGGTCTATCAAACAAGGGCTTCACAGAGTTGTTAGGTCTTTTCAAAGAAATTCTTCCAGAAGATAATGTGCTCCCCAAAAGCACGAACAAAGCAAAGAAAATGGTTTGCCCATTGGAACTTGAAGTACATAGGATACACGCTTGTGTGAACGATTGTATATTTTACCATGGTGAGTACAAAGATTTGCGTGCATGTCCCATATGCAAGCATGCACGATACAAGCGCAGGAGAGCAAAGGACAAGTACAAATTGGACGACGAGATCAAGACAAGAATCCCGTTCAAGGTTGTTTTGTATTTCCCTTTAAATCCAAGGTTGAGGCGTTTGTTTGCAAACCCTAGAGAGGCAAAGAGGTCGTGGTGGCATCATGATGACCAAAGTGCGGATAAATATACGAGGCAGCCAAAAGATGGGCTCAGTGGGAATTAATCGACAACAAGTTTAAAGACTTTGCCAAGGATCCTAGAAGTATAAGGATTGGGGAGTGTACTGACAGGATGAATCCTTTTGGTGATAGGAGCACCAAACATAGCACATGGCCAGTGCTTCTGTGCATATATAACCTAGCTCCTTGGTTGTGTATGAAGAAAAAATACATTATGATTTCAATGATTATCAAAGGCTCAAAGCAACCTGGAAATGACATTGACATTTACTTTCAGCTAGTGGTAGAAGAACTGCTGACACTGTGGGTAAAAGAGCCTGCTATAAAATGTTATGATGCTTACAAAAAGGAGTTTTTCGATCTACATGTGATGCTATTGCACACCATTCAAGATATGTTGGCATTAGGCAAAACATCGGGGCAGAAAACAAAGGGAGATGTAGGGTGTGTCAGATGCATGGATAGGACAGCTAGCAGATTTTTTTCCCAACTCGCGCAAAACCGTGTATTTGCATCATCGTAGGTTCTTATGGAGAAATCACCCATACCGAAAGATGAAAGCTGAATTTGATGGTACGGTAGAGGTAGGTTTGGGACCAAGACCTTATGCTGGGGAGGTGGTCCATGAAATGGCTAAAAAAATTAATGTTGTGCTTGGCAAGAACCACGCTTTGACGGTGAAACAAACACCCATGAATCAAGTGTTTAAGAAGAAATCGGTGTTATGGAAATTACCTTATTGGGAGATTCTACTTGTACGTCACTGCATTGATGTCATGCATGTAGAGGAGAACATATGTGAAAGCATCCTTGGTACTATGCTCAAGATTAAAGGTAAGACAAAGGATGGTGACGGTGCACGACTCGATATGCTTGGTGATCAATAAAAACGCAAGAGTGAAGCAGAAGATGATAACAAATTCCTCCACGCTCGCTAGAGTTACAATTTCAATACAAAAGAAGCAACAGAGTTCTTCAACTATTTGTTGTGAGTTAAGACACCCTCTTCCTACTCCGCAAACATCAGAAGTCTCGTGGATGTGAGCTCAGGTGAAATGAAGTTGGGATACATGAAGTTACATGATTGCCATGTAATGTTGACACAAATCCTCCCGGTGGCCATCAGGAATCTGATGGACAAAGATATAAGAACACACTCATTGAGCTCTGTGATTTCTTCAACAAACTATGGCAGGAAGTTGTAGATCCTGAATAGTTAGATCATATGCAAGAGGATATTGCAAGAATATTGTCTAGCCTAGAGATGTTTTCCCACTGTCATTCTTTGATGTCATGGTCCATCTCATTGTGCACCTCGTTGAAGAGATAAAGTATTGTGGTCCTGTGTTTCCTTGCAACATGTATCCCTTCGAGCGGTTCATGGGAATACTGAAGCGCTATTATCGGAACCGAAACCATCCAGAGGCAAGCATCCTACAAGGTTATACCACAAAGGAGGTGGTTGAGTTGTTCACCGAATACATGAAACAAAGACCTATAGGTTTTCACCTCTCTTGCCACGAGGGAAGGCTGAAAGGTAAGCCGGTCCTTCCTGGCACGCAAAAGGCTACACCCGGAGAATTTGCCGACAAAGCCCATTTGACGGTACTACTTAACAGCCCAGTTCTCAGCGCTTATGCTGACGAACACTTGGCCGAGATACACCAAAGATTCTTGACAATGGTGTATCCATTAGATGTGGAGATGAAGGAGCACACTAAGAACTACGCCGGATGGCCGAGGAATCGTTTGGCACAAGGATCCATGGATGACATTGCTACATGGTTGGCACAAAAGCCATCACCTATGGTGTTGATGTACCAAGCATATGACATAAATGGCTACACTTCCTACACCGTGTAACATGATGAGAAGACCTCATATCAGAATAGCTCTGTTTGAATATAATGTATGACTGTAAATGAAGCTGATAAAAGGGTATACTATAGAACCATCAAAGAGATTTGGGACCTTAACTATGTGAAAGTTAAGGTGGCATTATTCAGGTTCACATGGATCCCTCTTAGTTAGGTAAAGGTTGATGGTTACAGGAAGACCTATGTTAATAGGACAACGATGGCGTATCAGGCGGACCCGTTCATTCTTGCCAGTGATGCTACCCAAATTTTCTACGTGGAAGACCCCTTATATAAGAACTTCCATGTAGTGATGCATAGGAAGAGGAGGGTACTGGGTGTCGAGGATGTTGCAGATGAGGACGAGTACGATGAATTTGATGAGTTGCCAGCCAAGGGATCACGCAACCCTTAAACAGAGAAGCGTAAAATCACCAGAAAACCCAAGTTCATTCGGTGTCAATGTAATGATCCTAGTACCCCCATGTACATGGGAATTAAGCCATAAGACTATTTTTTATGCCTACCCTGCAACTTAATTCGTTCAATTTATAATTGCCGCGTGTACTGAATTTGTGAGTTATGCCCAGTTTTCTCTTGATGTGAACTGTTAATATGTTGGCCTTGATATGCTGTCAGTTCAGGCAATGAATTTGAACTGTTTATTATTATTATTATTATTATTATTATTATACCATAGAGGTAGCACACTCAATTGATCTCACTCTAGTATGTATGAATAGAAGATATGCAATCTGGTTTGCGAAAGCACACGATTCATTCATGAAAGCCGTGTGCCGACCAAACCGCACGCGCGATCTGAGTCGTGCGTTTTGATTGGCCAGAACCCAAACCCCACGGATCGTATGTCTGCACCGTTTGATGCTCCCAGATCGAACAACAATCCTCATCCCTTTCGACAACACATGCAGTTCCGGTTGTGATTTTATTTATATGCACAAAATGCAAGTTAAATTCAAAAAAAATCTTAAACATAGCAAACGATACCTGAAATGCGCCATAAAATCAAACCCGTGGTATAATGGTGATTGCGTAGCATGGAAATTTTTATGAGGCCAAACGATGAAATCACTGGCCACTGGAGTTTGAATTGACACGTCTCCTTTTGCAAACCATGATCCTTCTTGTGAGATGCTCGGTTTCCAAGGAGCGATCATCAAAATTTGTGCCAAACTTTACCAATTTTTTCCATGGGGTCGTGAGGGCACGCCACGGGCACACACCGAGTTTGATGATGTCCGAACTTCATCTGAATTTCTTATAATTAAAATACCAACTAGGCCGACATTGGTGGCCACGCCTCGTGGCTAAAATGTTTGAAACTTCTCCCCGCTTCTCGGACAATGGATGAAAACTTGCAAAGCGGCACACAAATTATTTGTACACCTTCTTTGCTAACTAACACCCACATGTAGTTGTAATTGAGTTTTGACTTTTTATGCACTAAATGCAAAAAATGACTTAAATATAGCAGACGAGACCTGAAATGGGCCAGAAAATCAAACCTAGGGTATATCCGTGATTATTTACCATGAATTTGTTTTTCGAGGCGGAATGATGTAGTCCCCTATGATTTGGAGTCAGAAGTGCTGCGCCTCCTTTTGGAAACTATGATCCTTCTTGTGAGATGCTTCGGTTTGGAAGGTGCGAGCATCAAAACTTGTGCCAAAATTTACCAATTTTTTCCGTGGGATCGTGAGAGCATGCCATGGTGACACACTGATTTTCGTTAGTTCCGGACTCTATATGCATTTCGTGTAATTAAAATACCAACAAGGCCTATGCTTCTGGCTACACCCTGCGGTCGAACTGTTTGAATTTTTTTCTTGTTTCTCGGAAAATGAAGGAAAACTCGCAAAGCAACACACAAATGATCTTGCTGACACCCACGTGTAGTTGCGACATGATAAATGCAAAAATGACTCAAATATAGCAAACGAGATCTCAAATGCACCAGAAAATCGAACCTTAGGGTACAATGGTGATTTCTTACCGTGGAAAAGAATTTGAGGCGAAATGATGAACTTTATTTTCATTCAAATGAAAATATGTTGTTAGTTCATGTAAATGTTTTGAAATAGCACACGGTTCACTCACGAAAGATGTGTGCCTACCGAACCATGGCCGATGCCCCCAGTTGCGCATGCGATCTGAGTCATGCGTTCTGATTGGCCACAACCCAAACCGCATGGATCGTATGTCTGCACCGTTGGATGCTCCCAGATCGGACGGCAATCCTCATCCCTTTCGACATCAGATGCAGTTCCGATTGTGATTTTATTTATATGCACAAATGCATGTTAAATTCTATATTTGAGTCATTTTTCTCCTAGATCGAACGACAATCCTCATCCCTTTTGATCTTATCTACACTACATGAAAAAAAACAACTTAAATATAACAGACGAGACCTAAAATGGGCCAGAAAATCAAACCTAGGGTATATCCATGATTGTTTGCTGTGAATTTTTTTGAGGTGGAACGATGTAGTCACCGATGATTTGGAGTTCGAAGTGCCGCGTCTCCTTTTGGAAGCTATGATCCTTGTTGTGAGATGCTCCGGTTTGGAAGGTGCGAGCATCAAAACTTGTGCCAAACTTTCCCGAAATGTTTCCATGGGATCGTGAGAGCACGCCACGGTGACACACTGATTTTCATTATTTCTGGACTCTATATGCATTTCCTATAATTAAAATGCCAACAAGGCCGACGCCTCTGGCCGCACCCTGCGGCCGAACTGTTTGAATTTTTTCCCGTTTCTCGGACAATGAATGAAAACTCGCAAAGAGACACACAAATGATCTTGCTAATAACCACGTATAGTTGCGACATGGTAAATGAAAAAAATGACCCAAATATAGCAAACGAGATCTCAAATGCACTAGAAAATCAAACCTTAGGGTAAGATGGTGATTTCTTATCATGGAAAAAAAAATTCAAGGTGAAATGATGAACTCATGTTTTTGTTCAAACGAAAATATGCGGTTAGTTCATGTAAATGTTTGCAAATATGATGGTTCACTCACGAAATCCATGTGCCTACCAAACCGTGGCCGAAGCCCCCTGCTGCGCGCATGATCTGAGTCATGCGTTCTGATTGGCCAGAACCCAAACCCCACGAACCATACGTCTGCACCGTTGGATGCTCCCAGATCGAACGGTAATCCTCATCCCTTTCATCAGCACATACACTTCCGGCTAGGATTTGATTTATATGCCAAAATGCATGATAAATTTCAAATATGGCTTAAATATAGCACAGGAGACCTGAAATGCACCAGCAAATCAAACTTGTGGTATAAAGGTGATTGCTTACCATGGAAAAAAATTAGAGGCGAAATGATGAACTCATGTCTTCATTTCAAACGAAATTATGCTGTTTGTGCACACGAGTGCTTAGAGGCAACCGTTTGCATAGGCCTTTCCACGCGGTGACCAGGGATCTTTTTTCACCCTTTTCACCTAGGCCGCCAACACCCCCACCGCCCGCCCATGTTTCACTCAATAGTCCACCCAATCTCCATTGCCAGCTCCCCCTTCTCCAGATCCAAAGCAGAACCCTCTCTGGCGCCGGCTTGCTCAACCCATGCTCGCTCTTTGGCGTCAAACCTACCTCCACTCCATTCCCAACACACGGTTGCCCGGACCTCTACGTCTTTGTTTGCTCGCCAGCCACCCTCGAGCATATCGATCATGTAACCCTCACTTCTGCTATGGTCCTGATGGGTTTGCACAAGAAATCTGTTAGTTATTGCTCTCTATCACGGTGAGGCATATTTCCTCCCAATTCCTCTTCCTATTTCGTTCGGTATTTCCCAAATCGTCTATAAATAACGGAGAGCGCATATATGTTCATTATCTACCTTTCTAACTAATACATATAAGCTATATTTGTTCCAATAAGTTACTGCTGATTTATAGATCGTGGGCGCTTGAGTCACACAGACTTAACAAATTACCCGTACTTTTTCTAAATTATTGCATGACATGTTTAGACAACTTGATACCAAGTTGTTAGCTTTATGCTTATCGTCCTTTCTTGAGTTTCGCATGTGTTATCTGTAGATGCCGAGTAGCAGCGACAACACTCAGGCTTCAGGCGATGTATCTTCATCTGAGTCCGACAACCCTAGTTCTCCAGCAGATGGTGAGGGATCAAGTAATCTAGAACAGGATAGAGCTGCAACAATTACCCTTCTGGTCAGGACACGGAGGAATGCTCCAAGGAAGCCCACACACCAGCCTAAAGGTGTATATGAAGTAACCGACATCGATTTAAAGTCTTGGGCTCCAACTAAGCCAGATAAAGCACGCACGAGGTTCAGGAGTGTGTGTGGATTTGTTGGTAGGGTAAGGCTCAACATTAATCTTCTGGGGTTTCGAAAGGCTGACATAGAAACTTGGCAAAGGATAGTCCGGGTGATCATGGATCACTTCAATGTTCCAAAGCAGTGGAGAATGCAGGTGGAACACGCTGCGCTGAAGAAGGCATGGGATGTTTGGAGAAACTAGAAGCACGTGCTATACAAGAAGTACTTGAGTGAAGGCAAGGACCCAATCCCTGCATACCCCCAAATTAGAAAGGCAGACTGGGCAGAATTAAAAAGGGGCAGGGCAACTAGAGAGTTTGCTGAGAAGAGTGCCAAGCAATCAGAACTTCAGAAGAGGAACACACACCCCCACCGTATGGGTGTGAGAGGATACTACGGCATGAAACTGATATGGGACCAAGAGGACAAAGAAGCAGTAGCTGCGGGTGGGAAACTGGCCTTTTCTGAAATCGGGGGTGAACACGCTAGAGACTACTTGCGGGCATGTGCAAGGAGGCGTGATGATGGAACTTATTACTTTGAAAACTCACATGACGAATAACTATATCATGTGATGTTAAAGGCTTCCAAGATCCCTAGAAGGTTCTACAGGAACCCAGGGCCATGTGACATTCTGTCCGATGCTCTGGAAACAAGAGAGCCCCCCTGCCATGCAAGGGGTATAGGTGTTAATGTCCCGCACAAGAGGGCTTTCACACTCAGCAAAGAATAGAGGCTCAACATGAAAAAAGTGAGGAGTGAAATGAAGCAGAATGAATTCTATGAAAGGTTGAGGAAAGACATGTATACGAATGTTCAAAAGGAAATTAAGGAGTCAATGATGATGCAGAAGAATCTAACATTGACAGATAGCCAGCGGATGGGAGGGGAGGCGGGTATGGAGGATGCTTGCTATTGCACGACAACACCACACAAGAGTAGTTGTGCATCAGCTGGCCCCAGGGACACTGAGACTACAACTGCTCATGATGATGCTATATCTGATCTATCTAGAATGAAAGACAGACTGAAGGGCATGCTTACACATTATGAAGGTACATTCAAATGTGCAATAGCTTGGGTTTGCCCACCCTTCTTGGAAGAGGGCCTCTTGTTGGACAACGTGCCATTGAAGCCAAGCTGTGTGAAGTGCTACATGACTGAAGTAAAAGCCTGGATTCAATGAATTTGCCCTGAAGAATGTCCTAGGAGACTTTGATGAGCATAGGACCTTGGGAGAAACACTGTTATATCACATCTAGTGGCCACGAAAGGAAATAGACTTTATGGATGAGATCCCTGAAGCCCTGCCAAGAGCAACCAATGTCGCCCCTCAACTAGTGATGCTCTCATTACCACAACAACTCTTGTGTGCTTCCCCCAAGGAACCTAATACTCGTAATCCGACGACTGATGCATCAACCTGTGATCAGTCCGCCCGACTTTGTGCCATACAGGCCATGTCATCGTCCGCCCCAGAGAAGCCAGTGGCAAGGACTACAACTGCTGAAGACACACCACTATTTTAGATGCCGGGCGCTGAAGCAGCGAGGGGAGACCCAACTGCACCACATGCTCAGCAGACCAACCTAGTGGAACGGACTCCTAAGTAGCCTGATGCTTCAAAACCTCCCGCTAAGCAGTCTGTAGGTCTAGAACCGACTGCTTATCAGTCCATCAGTCCACAGCCGCGTGATCAGCATACCAATGTGTCAGCACTGCCTGCTCAGCAAACTAACACGTTGGCACGGCCTCCTCAGCACACCGACAAGTTGGCACCACCTGCGTAGAAACCCGACATAGCTTCAACGCATGGTCAGCAGTCTGATGCCTCTGCTCCTACAACCCAGCAGTCCATCACAGCAGCACTACTAGCTCAGCAGTACGGCATAGCCAAACCGCATGCTAAGCAGTCCATTGAAACTTTACCATCTGCTCTGTAGTCTACCTTTCAGCCATCCAGACCTTGGACCCGAAGTGCTTCAAGTACCAAGAAGGAAGTGGGCAAAAGGCTACACCCGTGGGGAAGCGTGCCCAAAGAGCGAAGTGGAATGAGAACGATTGCCTCTTATTTAAAGCACTCATCGCCTAGAACCAAATTAACATCAAGTTATTCGAATTGGAGAGTAATATTATTTCTGAAGGCATGAATGATGCAAAAATAGATTTGGTGCTTGCTAAAAATAAAGCAGACATACTTGAAGCACACAATTACGTCCATGGCCAGTAATTTCTTGTTGGTGAATACTTTGATGAGTGCAGCTCCGGTTTTCGCTAGTTACATAAATGTTGCATGGATCAAATGTTAGCAGGTCATCATGTTCTGCTAGTCTTCTACAACAGATATCATTTCTGACTCGATCCTCGTTCCATTAGTGTGAATTTCGAGGACTTACATCTCTTATTGAACTTCAACGAGCTCGATGCCACTCTTGTTAGATGCCTGATTTTGTAAGTACTTACCAAGCTTTGATCAACTTCTCCATACAAGGTTGTAAATGATAAACAATGAACTGCATTTTATTCTTCTCAGGGGATTGAACGCACAGAGAAGAAAAAGGGAGTGTGTGTGTTTCATAGATCCCGCATTAGCAAATGTCACAACATTACATGGTAAGAATGAACGGGAGTGGTCCATTAACACGGTCGTCCGTATCTTCAAAAACACGTCCCATGCAAAATCATTTCTCTAGCCATATCATGAATGGTAAGTCAAATAAACAACCATGCATACACTAATTGTTTTTCAGATTATGACATAATCCGTAAGTTCATGGCTTTCTTAATTGTAGCACTCACTGGATCTTCGTATTCATTGTTCCAAACAAGAACCTGGTTTACTACATGGATTGTCTAAGAGAGTCAATAAACGCTCAGGATCTGACGCATCATCAACAATTCATGGATAGGTATTGACACTACTGTAGGATGGTGCTAACACAACACTACGATCAGAGACCCTTCGAGAAACTGTGTGCGATGCAATAATCGCAAACGGTGCTGTATGAAAACCGTTAGAAATGTATAAAATGTTTGCGATGACGGATGCATCAAACACGATTCAGGTTGTATTTGCGTGTGCGATGAAGGGCATACGGTTCAGTTCAATGAACTGTTTGCGATGAGGAGGAACAAAAGAAACGAGCAGCCAGATGAAGGCATGTGCGATACACATCATACGGTTCACTCGGATGAACTGTTTGTGATTAGGCCACACAAAATAAATGGCCAGCCAGATCAAAGTGTGTGCGATATACGACACGCGGTTCACTCGGATGAACTGTTTGCATTGAGACATGAGAACATAAATGATTCAAATGAACAAGATGTGTGTGATACGAGGCAAACAGGTCTGTAATCGAAGACGTGTGCGAAGACCGATAACAACACAGATGATTACTGCTAACAAGCCGTGTGTGTTGTGAGTAAACGATCCCTGGTATACAATTGTGAGTGATTGATGAAAACATAAATGATGGGTTCCATTGTTCAGTCCGTGTGCGATGTGATTTTCTTTCTCCACACAACATCTACGCTTTGCCTACAGCATCAACATATATACTTAAAAAGACAGCATTGCATAACCAAATTAAGTATACAATTACACAAGTGACTACACACATAACATTTCCACACACCAAAGAAAGCAATTACATGCATACTAAAGTAGGAGAAACGAGGATCTAATCATCTACTTATTGTTGCGACGACGCTTGCCATTGCTCTGCTTCCAGCTGGATCCCTGGCCGTTTTGGGGAAGGAGGGACTTCCTCATGTCAACGATCCGCATGTACATGTTGTAGCTCGTGTACGCCTCCTTGGCCGCGTACACGACATGAGCTTTGTCGAGTTTCTCCATCCAGGCCGAGTGCCAGGCACGCTTGTCCTTGTTGCACGAATCCTTCATGTCTCTGTAGTAGGGGTCGATGATGGCCTTGGCAAGGTGAACCAGTGAGTCCTTCTCATGCTCCTTGCTACCTCTGATCTTGTATTGGCCCTGGATGTCAATAAGATTCTGGCAGGCGATGCCCGAATTCTCGAGCGCCTTTACATCATTGGTGATGTCCACCATAGCGAACATGTAGTGGGGGCTGTTGACAAACATGGCGCAACGCTCGCAAGGCCTTGTGGCCAGGCAGTAGTGGTAGACGAGGATGTTGTGGCGCACACACATCTGGGCCACGGTGACCTTGGGATGAGACACGACACGAGCACGGGTGTACTCGAGGTTGAACCCGACCACCTTGTACTTCTCGGCAAGCAAGAGCTCCATGATGTGGATGGAGTGCTTCACCCAGACCGGGTCATTGGTGTACACCACCGAGAGGTCCATGAACCTTCTGTGGATGTCCACCATGGCATGCATGGTGAACTACTGCTCGTCGTCAGTAGCCGCTCAGAGCGCCGTTGGAGCCGTGCAGGATACCCTCTAAGAATTTCTCATGGTGGGTGTGCTTCTTGCAATGGTGGGGCGCGATCGAAAGGTTGAAGAGACACAAGGGTAGGTTAAATGGCCGCTGTAATAAATGGGGGCCAGCCGGCCTGTAATCGTCACGTCTTGTCATGGCGTTCATAGAGGAGGATTCCAGAATCCAGTGCATGCTTGACAACACCGCACCCCAAGCATGGGCTCGAAGAGCCTGTTCCCGCACTACCGCACTGTTTACCGCGCAAGCTTCCCGCCTAGCTAGTTTGTCCATGCGTCGGCTAGAAGAGGGACAAATCGTGGGCGTTTATTGGCAAAAAGCTTTGTAAAAACAAAGTGTGTGGAATGACTTTGATCATAAGTTTACCCTTGGGTGATGAGGTCAAAGTTACACAGAATGGTGATGATGGACACTCGAGTGCGATAATTAATTCTGTGCTCTACAGTGCACACGGTGGAAGAAACCAACTGTGTGCAATAATGTCGAAGATCAGAACCGAGTTAGCTATATGGATCGTGTGCTGTGAGATCGACAAGGTAAACTCATTCGAGAATGATTAATAAAATCTAAGACCATTGCATATTAATGTCAAAATAGTGCGAGCAATATACGAGTCTCATACGATGCCATTTCAACAATTGTACCACAAAAGCTCGAAATGTTACACGGTTCAAATTCCATGAGTTATATGGCTCAAATTCGAAGATTACAAGGTTCAAACTGATATTAGAAATGCAATTCAGCTCATCAGCTGCAAATGCTCGCGCTGATGCACTGAACATGGATGTAGCGATCCGACCTCAAACGATCAAATCTCTGTGCATAAGTGTCATCCCTCGATCGGTAATGCTGACACACACAGTACTTTGAAGGATTTATAACAGAGTAGCAATCACACACTTATTACATCGATAGTCTCAAGAGAGAATACAAAATATGGCTTAAGGCCATCTAAATACGATAACGGTGGAAGACTTGGAAGATAAAGTGAGTCCATCAACTCCAACAGCATAGCTAAGTACATGACAACGACCTAGCGCACCTTACTCTTCATCTGAAAAGTCTGCAACACAATACGTTGCAGCCCGAAAACGGGTCAGCACATGGAATATGCTGGCGAAATAACACTATAGAGCAAACGAATAGGTAACAACTATAACTATATGCATATTTGGCTGGTGGAGGCTCTACAATTATAATGTCTTTTGCGAAAAGGCAATTTTTCCCTACAACAAAGGAATGTATTTTTTCTAACTATCATGGTAGTTGATAAACATTGAGAAGGTTCCTCAAACTCAATCCCAATTAAGCAGTATTAATAACCTAACAAATTAATTTAGAGTGATGAGATCAACATGATAATCCAAGAACCAGATACTCAAGATGTCCATAACCGAGGACACAGCTGACCATGAATAGTTTGTACACTCTGCAGAGGTTTGCGCACTTTTCCCCACAAGACTCGATCTCCTCCGTTGCTTTTCTCGCACTGCATGGTGTTTGAGAAATGGATGACCGAGACACATTCTTTCAGAAGAATTAACTCTTTACTCTGGGTAGACAGCTACACCTACTTTCCCCTACGTCTGCTAGCCTACCACTTAAAGAGGTCACGCAACATACTCAACTATGCCAGAGCCCATAATGGCTTGTGGCTGCACACGGAAGTTTCTAGCATGAATAATCTTATGATCCCTTTGAGCATGGGTGGCGAACCATAAGATGATCACACGGGTACTCCGGGATATCCTAGGACAACACTGGATTCTCCAGATGCCCGCAACCAATCCACCCAGATGTGTATTTAAGTAGACGCCTTAAGTTAACCCTTAATTAACAACTCTCACATCTATCATGGATACACTCAACCAATCCACGTCTACGAGCATAGCATAGCAGTATAAGCATAACGTATAAGTAACTCCCAGGGTTTGGTAGTAAAAGGGAAATAGGTTCTACCTCATCATCTACTTCCCAATACCCACATGTTAAGAGATCCTACTCATGCAATGTTTGAGGGTTGAAACTAATGCATAAAAACTAGGTGATAAAGGAATATGATCAAAGTGTTACTTGCCTTGCTGACGATCTACAAACCCTAGAGACTCGTAGTAGCACGCTTCGCACTCCGGAAACTCTATCACAAACAAACAGTAGCATACATAAGCAATCAAGCAAAGATGCAAGGATAAAACTCAGATATGAAAGTCCAAACTGAAAGTTCAACTAAAGAGCTTCGATTTGCAAAAAGAATCAATCGAATCGGAGCTACGGAACTGAAACTATGATCAAAAGAACTTCGAATTCAAATCTTCTTGAAACCAAATTTTAAATTGTCAAAACCATGTTCAAGTTGATTAACTGGAAAGAGGGCTTCGAGACGAAGATTTTGGCGTTGGTATCACTGGATTTGGACGAACGGTGGAAAAGTTGCGAGGGTTTGAAGATCAGGGGCTAATCTGTGATAAAAGAAATCGCAGATAGGTCCCTAGCGAAAATAAAACAGAAAAAGAAAAATCCATCGGACGAACATCCGCTAACAGAGGCTAACGAACGAAGTTCGCGAAATAGATCTAAACCGAGAAAAACCGATTGAACCAGCGAAAAACCAAGAAAAACCGGCTATATAAAAAAACCGATCTAGATCTAGGGTTTACCGAAATAAACCGACGAGAACCGGAAATAAACCGGTCGGCGGCGGCGCAGACCCGAACGGCGGCGACGGCTAGCTGCGCGGCTTCGGGCGGCGACTGCGCGCAGCAGTGGCGCGACGCGGGCAGGCGGCAACGACTGGCGGGGGTAGTGCGGCTGCGGCGGCGAGGTTGAGTGGGGGAGGGAGGCGGCGGCGGCTAGCTATATAAAGGCCGCGGCGGGGGGGGGGGGGGTGCTTGCGGGAGGGGGCAGGCGGCGGCGAGTCCGAGCCGGACTCCTCGCGGAGTCCGCCGGCAGCACGGCGCGGGCGGCGTGGAGACGATGGCGCGAACAGGCCGGCTGGGCTTCGGCCCAGTTCTGTTCGAGTTTTTTTTAAATAAATTCCACCGCCGAAAATCCTAAATAAATATAAAAAATTCTAAAAATGCAAAAAACAATTTTCACCATCTAAATAAAAAATTTAGAACAAAGTGAACATTTCGTGGCCTAAAATGCAATATTGAAAAATGCATATTTTTCTAATTCAAATAAAATAGCAAGAAAATCCAAATAAAGTATTTATTTAATTCTAACATTTTTCCTCCAATATTTCCTTTATTTTGGAGAAGTCCTTTTATCTCCTCTCTTTTATTTTTATATTGGAAATATTTTGGAGAGAAAAATATTAAAACAAAAGTGATCCTCTTTTCAAATTTGAGAAAAAATCAAATAAGAAAATAGTGAAATCCCCAACTCTCTCCGTGTGTCCTTGAGTTGCTTTGGATTTCTAGGATCACAAATGGGATGAAAATAAAATATGATATGCATATGATGACCTATGTATAACATTCCAAATTGAAACTTTGGGATGTTACAAACCTACCCCCCTTAAGATGAATCTCGCCCTCGAGATTCGGGTTGGCTAGAAAATAGGTGCGGGTGGTCTTTCCGTAGGTCTTCCTCTCGTTCCCAGGTGATTTCATCCTCGGTATGGTGGCTCCACTGAACTTTGCAAAACCTGATAACCTTGCTGCGCGTAACTGGGCTGGCAAACTCGAGAATCTTGACGGGTTTCTCCTCGTAGGTCAAATCACTATCCAACTGAATTGCTTCCAGGGGCACTGCATCTCTCAGAGGAATATCGGCCATCTCTGCATGACACTTCTTCAACTGGGAAACGTGAAACACATCATGAACTCCTGACAGTCCTTCGGGTAACTCCAACTTGTAGGCAACTTCTCCCATACGTTCCAAAACTCGGTATGGTATGGTCCTACAAATCTCGACGCTAACTTTCCCTTAACTCCAAAACGTTTTACTCGTCGGAGAGGTGACACAAGAAGATATGCTCTGTCTCCGATTTCATACACTACCTCCTTGCGTTTTGAATCTGCGTAACTCTTCTGCCTGGACTGAGCTACCTTTTGTCTGTCGCGAATCAACTTAACCTTCTCTTCGGTTTCTTTGATCAAATACGGTCCAAAAAACCGATGGTCTCCAACTTCATCCCACATCAACGGTGTCCTGCACCTCCTTCCATACAAGGCTTCAAAAGGGGCCATCTTCAGACTAGCCTAATAACTGTTGTTGTATGAGAACTCCGCATAAGGCAAATTATCATCCTAACTAGGTCCATAATCTAGCGCACAAGCTCTCAACATGTCCTCCAGAATCTGATTGACTCTCTCGGTCTGTCCGTCTGTCTGCGGGTGAAAGTCTATACTGAACTCTAGCCTAGTACCCAAAGTCTGGTGCAGTTGGTGCCAAAACTTCGAAGTAAACTGAGTCCCTCTATCCGATACGATGGTCCTCAGAACTCCATGCCGACATACAATCCTGTTCATATATATCTTGGGCAACTTCACACTCGTATAGGTGGTTTTCACTAGGATAAAGTGAGCCACTTTGGTCAAACGATCCACTACTACCCAGATAGAATCATATCCTGATCGTGTCCTGGGTAATCCGGTGATGAAATCCATGCCAAGCTTATCCCACTTCCATTCGGGTATCGGCATAGGCTGCAGTAATCCTGCTCGCTTCTGATGTTCTGCCTTCACTCTCTGACATACATCACATATGGCTACGTACTCGGCAATATCCTTCTTCATACCAGTCCACCAGAAACGCTCCTTTAAATCCGAATACATTTTGGTGTTTCCTGGGTGTATCGAGTATGGCGAGTCATGAGCTTCCTGTAGTATTAACTTCCTGATTTCTGCATTATTGGGTACATATACACGGTCCTCAAATCATAAAGTGTCGTGCTCATCCTCACGAAAACCTTTGGCTTTTCCTTTGCTCATCTTCTCCTTTACCTCAGCAATCTCTTTATCATCCTTTTGAGCTTCTCGAATCTTTCCCAATAATGTTGACTGTTCCTCCATTGTTGAGACAAAACCTCTAGGGACTATCTCCAAGCGAAGCTCCCTAAGATATTTGACTAACTCCTGTGGAAATCCTCCGCTTACGAGGGTATTTGCATAACAATTCCGGCTCAAAGCGTCTTCTACGACATTGGCCTTGCCTGGATGATAGTGTAGCTTCATATCATAATCCTTTATAAGCTCCAACCATCTCCTTTCTCTGAGATTCAGCTCATTCTGTGTGAAAATGTACTTCAAACTTTTGTGACCCGTGTATACATCACAACGGTTTCCAATAAGAAAATGTCTCCAGGTCTTGAGTGCATGAACTACAGCTGCTAACTCCAAATCATGTGTGGTATAATTCAATTCATGCGGTCGAAGCTGATGTGAGGCATATGAAACAACTCTTCCGTCCTGCATAAGTACACCTCCAAGTCCTAAGAGAGAAGAATCGCAATACACTTGGAAATCCTTGCGCATATCTGGCAAAATCAGCACTGGGATGTAACCAAAAGTTTCTTCAACTCCTGAAAACTTGCCTCACATTCATCTGTCCATTTGAACTTAGTGTCCTTCTTCAACAACTCCATCATGGGCTTTGCAATCTTGGAGAAATTCTCAATGAATCTCCGGTAGTATCCTGCGAGTCCAGGAAAACTGCAGATCATCCCTACCGAGGTGGGTGCTAGCCAATCAGTGACTGACTGCACTTTGTTAGGGTCTACTGCTATACCTTCTCCTGATATAACATGTCCAAGAAATCCAACTTCTTTCAACCAAAACTAACATTTGCTGAACTTGGCATAAAGCTGATGTTCCCCGAGTTTCTCGAGAACTAAACGCAAATGCTCCTAGTGTTCCTCTTCATTCTTCGAGTATACCAAAATATCATCAATGAACACCACAAAAAACTTATCCAAGAACTCCATGAACACCTTATTCATCATACTCATGAAATAGGCAGGGGCATTTGTCAATCCAAAAGACATGACCGTGTACTCATATAGCCCGTACCTTGTGGTGAAAGCTGTCTTGGGTATATCCTTTTCTCAGATCTTCAGCTGGTGGTATCCTGATCGCAGGTTGATCTTGGAAAATACTTTAGATCCTTGCAGCTGGTCAAACAGATCGTTGATCATCGGTAGTGGGTATTTGTTTTTGATTGTCGCTTCATTCAACGCACGATAATCAACAACCATTCTCAAAGATCCATCCTTCTTCTCAACAAGTAGCAGTGGGGCTCCCCATGGCGACGAACTTCATCGAATGTAACCTTTCTCCAATAACTCCTTAACCTGCTTCTTAATCTCCTCCAGATCATTTGCGGGCATCCGGTATGGTCTCTTTGATATAGGTCCGGTGCCTGGCAACAACTCTATCAAAAATTCAATGTCTCGATCCGGCGGCATGCCTGGTAGTTCCTATGGAAATACATCTGGATAATCCTTCACTACAAGCACTTCCTCCTGAACAACTCCTGAGAGGGAATTTACTTGGGTCCTCCTTGGCGCATGTAACGCCCCTATACCGATGTGCCAGGTGTCCTCCAGTTATTCGCTGTTGTTGCCTTGTCATTGCTTGCGTGTCATGCATTGCATATCATGTCATCATGTGCATTTCATTTGCATACATGTTCGTCTCATGCATCCGAGCATTTTCCCCGTTGTCCGTTTTGCAATCCGGCGCTCCTATGTCACCCGGTGTCCCTTTCTACCTCTTTTCGTGTGCGGGTGCTAAACGTTTTCGGATTGGACCGAGACTTGTCATGCGGCCTTGGTTTACTACCGGTAGACCGCCTGTCAAGTTTCGTGCCATTTGGACTTTGTTTGATACTCCAACGGTTAACCGAGGGACCGAAAAGGCCTCGTGTGTGCTGCAGCTCAACACCCCTCCAAAGTGGCCCAAAACCCACCTAAACCTGTTCCATCATCTAGAGCATTCGATCACGATCGCATGGCCGCAAAACGCACCTCATTTGGAGCTTCCTAGCTCCCTCTACCTATAAATATGTCTCCCTCCCGGAATTTTCGCGCAGTCCAAACCCTAGCCATCTCCCTCCTCGCGCCGCCGGACACGTCCATCCCGCGCCGGACATGTCCGCCGGACGCGTCACTCCAGCGAATCAGACGCCGCCACGTGGCTTCCTCCGCCGCCCGAACCAACCAGGCGCCGCCACCTCACCCGCGCCGGCCCTCCTCTCTCTCCTCCCCACCGCCCGGCCCGCCGGGGCCCGAGGCCGGCCCGCCTCGGGTCGAACGCCGCTGCTGCCTGGGCCTGATCTGGGCGCCGAGCCCCACCGCGCCTGGATCCCGCAGCTCTGTCGCCGCTCCGCGTCATGCCTCCCGCCAGCAAGCTCTCGCCGGAATCCCCACCGAGCCGCCGCCGCAGAACTCCAAGCTCGTCGCCCCGCCGACTCTTCCTCATCTCCGGCCAGGACCGGCCAGCCGTTGTTCGGATCCGACAGATCCCGCTGTTCACCGGACCTCCCCGACCTCCCCGCTCATCGCCGGAGTCTTCGGCCGCCGCCTCGGTGTCCCCGACCTCGCCGGAGCCAGATCCACCCCGCCTGGATGAGATCCACCGGGAGTCCAACCAAACGGCCTCCCCGCGCCCCGATCCACTCCGTCCCGGATCCCTCCATCCCGCGTTGACTTTCGCGGAGGTAAAAATTTCACAAAGTCTTGATATTTTCCTGATTCATATGCCTCTATTCATCATGCCATAACTCATCATCTGTGGCTCCATTTTGAGCGTGTAGCATATCAAAATGTTCGCCTCGACGAGTACATCATTTCATATCATTGCATCATTTTCATTTGAGCTCATATTGATGCCCAAAATGCTGTTGGAAGAGGGCTATGTGGTGAATTTGTCAGATCTGTTTCAGCAAATAGCATTTTGTCATTTTTGCCATGATTAATGTGTGCATGCTATGATCCTGAGCTCTACATGTGTTTTTTTATATGCCATGCCATCTTTACAGGGGTGCTTTCCATGTATTTTTTTTGATATTTGTGGTTACTAGCACAAGCTTCCAAAGTAGCATAATCGTTAATGCTGATTTCAAGGACTTAGAATTTCACCAAGTCCTTATCCTGATTTTGTTGTTATGCCATATGTTCATGTTGTTTCCTAGTGACCCGTGCCTCTTTTGAGGATGATCAGTAAGGATGTTTTGTTAACATTGTGGTGCTCTATCCATCCATGTCTTTGTTTTCATTTATGGAGCACCCTAGCTTGAGTCAATCAAGCTCTTCGTTTGCTATAAAATGTTCCTGGCAGATTGTTAACTTGTTTAGCGATTTTGCCGAGATTGTTGCTATTGATCCCTGCACACTATGTTGTTGTTCTTCCCATTTCTAGCTTCTATGCCATGTCTTCTTGATGGGTGTATGCTTATTTTGTCATGCCATACTCTGTAGTGAGTGCATCGAGTTCGTAAACATGCCTACTCGTTAACTCATTTGCCATGCTCCAGTTTTTCACTAAGTCTGTATCTGTTTATGTTTTTGCCATGTTCACATGCTTGCAATTGTATGTTCTGATCCCTTTTGGCTCAAGGTCACTAAGGGACTTTTGTTAAGTGCTTTGAGTAGCTTCATGCCATGCCTTGCTTTGCCATGTTAAGTTCCTGTAGCTTGTAGTTTTCATGCTCTAAAGTGTGCTTCCTGATGATAAACTCCAGACTTGTGTTAATTTCACTAAGTCTGAAACCTGTTATCATTTGCACTTTTGCCATGCTTGTTTGAACCTGTTAATGGATGAATTAGCCATAGCTCAGTGTTCATCTGGTCAAGCATCTTGAGTGGATCCCTGCCATTTATTTTTTTCTTATGATTGAGTGCTCTAGCATAATTATCTTGATGCATTTATATGGCTCCTTGCTGTTTATCGCAGACCAGTGCCATATTTGTTTTGCTTGCCATTTCCAAACCGTGGATCCGATTCCGGCGATCTTTATATCGATTTCAACTGAAATCATATCACCTTTCCAGTGGCACTCTTGGATTTGCAAGTTGAGGCCAGGTTCAATCATTCCTTTCCATATCATTCATATGCATCACTCCTGGACTCGTTCTTCTTCCTTGCGGGATTTCAGGCAAGATGACCATACCCTCGAAATCACTTCTATCTTTGCTTGCTAGATGCTCGCTCTTTTGCTATGCCTATGCTACGATACCTACAACTTTCTTATCATGCCTCCCATATTTTTGAGCCAAGCCTCTAACCCACCTTGTCCAAGCAAACCATTGTTTGACTATGTTACCGCTTTGCTCAGCCCCTCTTATAGCGTTGTTAGTTGCAGGTGAAGATTGGAGCTTGCTCCATGTTTGGAACAAGGATATTTTTTTGGTATATCACAATATCTCTTATTTAATTAATGCATCTATATACTTGGTAAAGGGTGGAAGGCTCGGCCTTATGCCTGGTGTTTTGTTCCACTCTTGCCGCCCTAGTTTCCGTCATATCGGTGTTATGTTCCCGGATTTTGCATTCCTTACACGGTTGGGTTATAATGGGAACCCCTTGACAGTTCGCCTTGAATAAAACTCCTCCAGCAATGCCCAACCTTGGTTTTACCATTTGCCACCTAGCCTTTTCTTTCCCTTGGGTTCTGCAGACTCAAGGGTCATCATTATTTTACCCCCCCGGGCCAGTGCTCCTCTGAGTGTTGGTCCAACCTGTCAGCCGCCGGTGGCCACCAGGGGCAACTCTGGGCTGGCCTACCGGAAGTTTGGACAATCTGAGTGTGCCCTGAGAATGACATATGTGCAGCTCCTATCGGGATTTGTCGGCACATTCGGGCGGTGTTGCTGGACTTGTTTTACCATTGTTGAGGATGTCTTGTAACCTAGATGCCGAGCCTGATCGGATTGTCTTGGGAGAAGGAATATCCTTCGTTGACCGTGACAGCTTGTGATGGGCTAAGTTGGGACACCCTTGTAGGGATTTGAACTTTCGAAAGCCGTGCCCGCGGTTATGGGCAGATGGGAATTTGTTAATGTCCGGTTGTAGAAAACCTGAAGTTGACCTTAATTAAAATACATCAACCGCGTGTGTAACCGTGATGGTCTCTTTCTAGCGGAGTCCGGGAAGTGAACACGGTGTTGGAGTGATGCTTAACGTAGGTTGTTCTAGGATCACTTCTTGATCATACTTTCCCGACCGTGCTTTTGCCTTCTCTTCTCGGTCTCTTTTGCGTATATGTTAGCCACCAAATATGCTAGTCGCTTGCTGCAGCTCCACCTCATACCTTTACTTTACCCATAAGCTTAAATAGTCTTGATCGCGAGGGTGTAAGATTGCTGAGTCCCCGTGACTCACAGATACTTCCAAAACTAGCTTGCAGGTGCCGTTGAACCGTGCAGATGACGCAACCAAGCTCAAGGAGGAGCTTGATGAAGATCTTGTCCTTTGTGTTGTTTCGTTCCAGTTGATCAGTAGTGGAGCCCAGTCGGGACGATCGGGAATCTGTGCAGCATTTTGGGTAGTCTTCTTTTATTTTGGTTCCATAGTCGGACCTTGATTGTATCTGGATGATGTAATGTTTTATTCATGTAATTGTGTGAAGTGGCGATTGTAAGCCAACTATGTATCTCTTTCCCTTATTGCATTACATGGGTTGTGTGAAGATTACCTCACTTGCGACATTGCTTTCAATGCGGTTATGCCTCTAAGTCGCCCTTCGACACGTGGGAGATATAGCCACATCGAGGGCGTTACAAGTTGGTATCAGAGCCTTCCCCGACCTTAGGAGCCCCCTGCTTGATCGAATCGCTGGCGTTATTGAGTCTAGAAATGTTTTGAGTCATTTAGGATTTACATATATCGGAGAGTTAGGACTTCTTTTTACTCCTCAGTCCCTTCGTCGCTCTGGTGAGGCATCCTGACGTAGAGTTTTGACTCTTCTCTTCTCAAATTTCACTAAATTTTTTTAGGATCACGCGGGTATCTTGGAATCGTTCCGATCGATTTGTGACGAGAACATTGTTCTTGGTGCCTCCTATCATTTAGGGGTTGTGGCAGTGTCTCGGAGAGTTGAGCTCCGAGGTGTTGTCGTCACAATTCTATCGTTGCAGTTTTGGAATACCTGAGTTTAGTTTCGCGGACATCGAAAATCTCTTTTATGCAGTTGTTGGTGAGATAACCTTGACGCCACCCAGTACTGGGGCGGGAGTTCGGGAGTATTGCCATAACTCGTATAACGGATGCTTTTCGAATTGTGGTAGACGATTTCCAAAGGTTTCTTGGTTATGTGTTGAAGGATGGATACAGCTGGATGTAGGATTTGTTAGTTTTGGGTGAGATATTATGCTTCCCCTGTATCCCCAACACCTGATTGCATAACCGAAAAATTTCGGGAGTTTATAAGTGGGAATTCAAGTAGCTCTTAGGATATCTTCCGACAGATGTATGATATGAAATTGGGGTTCGACGTCTAGTGGTCCGCCTATTCACGGTCGGTTTTACAGTGGTCTCGTTGTGTCTTAAAGAGTCCTTGGCTATGCCGACTCGGGGACGCTTCGTATGTCATGTGCACTGCCTTGTACATGATGGTGCTGTACGATCGAGCCCGTGTAGGCCCCACCACGAAAACTTCGGACAAAATCTCTATCATATGTTTGTTCCGGCTTATTCTGCAAGCCAATCCTTTTATTTTTGTTTTGAGTTGTGGTATTCGAGTTGCTTCGAAGTCAAATGTTGATTCCATACCTTCCCCAAATGGTGTTCTCATACTCCGATGTGAATACCAATCCTTCTTGATCATCAAGATTGTTTTGTCAATCCTTTTTAACCGGCGTGCCTCTCTTCAAGTGGATCCGATCATTTCAACATCCGCAAGACCAAGTATCAGTTCTTCTCAACGGTGTTTGTTTCATCCGTCTCCAAGTTGCTTTTGTTTTTCCCGCCCTCCCTCCCTTGTTTCCTTCAAGGACTCATAATTCTTAATCATTTATCATGTTATTGATGTGAATCCTCTCCATTTTTTCCGTGAATGCTCTTATCCGGTGATTCTCAGAAAGATTCTAACGGACCTTCAAGTTCATCGTTCTTCGTTCTTTTTCTTCTCCGATGGATTCAAGTCAAGTTTTGTTGATCATACCTTTTTCCTCGTTTCAATGCTTTCTCATGCCAGTGCACCTCATTATCATTCCACTTCTCGCTATTTATTATTCCGGAGTGCTGAAGATATCTCGAAGATTCGTGTTTCCACTCTACATTTGTTCAAGCTCTTTCGAGGATGTTCCCTCATTCAAGTCATTTAATTCAACCAATGCTTTCTCTCTTTTGAATTGTTCAACTGTGTATCTTTTGAGTGGGCCCTAACCCACAGGTCTTTTCCCAGAATCTTACCTAAATCTTCTTATTTCCCGGAGCTATCCTCAAATTCTTTCAAAGTTTGACGTAAGAATGAATTGTCATCAGTCAAGTGCCTTTATCCAAGATCTTTCAAATTCTTTTCATCGTTGGCTGAACTTTTCCATTTTTCTTCATTACGGAGTGCTTCAACAATTCTTCGTGGTGTGTTCCATTGTAATTCTCAGAATTTGAAGACTAAAGAAGAGTTTTACATCCATATCTTATCCATTCTCTCAGAGATTTGTGGCTCTAGTTCGAGACCATCCTCTCATAATTGTTTTGATTGTGAAAATCCTTTTCACCCTGTAACGCCCCGAGACCGTTGTGCCAGGTGTCCTCCAGTTATTCGCTGTTGTTGCCTTGTCATTCGCTTGCGTGTTGCATCTTGCCATGTCATCATCTGCATTGCATCATCATGTTTTTGAAACTTGCATCCGTTCGGGTTCTCCGAGTTCTCTCCGTTGTCCGTTCTGAGCCCAACCACACTTGCACGCGCCCGTGACATGTCCGAGATAGTATTTTATAAGTGGCCGGAAAATGTTCTCGGAATGGGATGAAACTTGGCGTGCGGTCTTATTATAGTGTAGACAGAGCGCCTGTCAAGTTTCGTCGCATACGGACCTCGTTTGATAGCCCAACCGTTATATATATAGCGGCACCGTTGCTGGTATTTTCGTCGGACGTTTTCGGTCTTCGGAATACCGTGTCGGGCTGCAGTTCTTTTCTCTCCTCTCAGTCCAACCCTCCTACACAGCCCGAGTCCAGCCCACTAAACCCCCCTCCGACCGGAACCGTTCGATTACGATCGGAGGGCTCCGAAACCCCCCTAACCCTAGCCCCTTCTCTATATATATACACCTTCCCTAGCCCATTTTTGGACAAACCTAGCCTAAACCTATCCCCTACCTCTAGCCAGCCGCAATCCCCACCTCCTCCTCGAATTCCGTGCACATCCAGCCTCCCACCGCCACTTGGCACCGCCGCCGCCGCGCCCCGGACCAATCCGGGCGTGCCACGTCGCCCCTGGCCGTCTCCAGCCACCCCTGGGCCGCCATGTGGCGTCGCCACCTCACCCCAGCGCTCCCCACCGCCGCTGGCCCTGCGAGCCCTGCCGCGGCCCACCTGAGCCCATCCGGGGCTCGGGACAGCCCCCGCGTCGCCTCCCGCTCCCTCGTACCCGAGCTCTAGGGGAGGGAGCTCCCGCACCAGGCCCCGTCGGCGTCCTCGCCGGAGCAGCAACGAGCTCCACCAGGTCGACCCCGTCCCTCTCCTCTCCCTTTTCTCTCTCTTCTCTTTTTCTCTCCCTGACCTCTCTGCGCTTCCACATGGTCAGCGCCGCCACCAGGGCTCCCTCGCCAACGCCCACGACGAACCGCCGTTGGATCCTGCCAGAATGGACCCGGCGCGACCAGATCCGGCCATCCCCATGTCTCCGCGACCTCCCCGCCGTTGCCGTGCCCTCGCCGGCGTGCGCCGTCGCCGCCGTCTCTGCCTTTCGGTTCGTGCGGGCACGAGGAGGAAGAGCGCCTCTCGTGTGGGCCCCGCGTGGGCCGATGCGCCCCAAGGCCCAGCTCCCGGCCCAGTCGCCCGGCCTGCTGTTTCCACCGCCTTGGGCAAAGGCCCACTGGGTGAGAACCCCACTGTGCACTGTTGGCCCAGTCCGATTCGGCCCGCCTCTGTTTTTTTTTCAGATCTACAATTTGTCTATTTTTCCAGAGGAGAGCATTTTTGCAGGAAAACCCTTGTGGATCATGCATATAATAACTCATGAACCGTGCATCGGATCTAAATAAGTTATATATGAAACTTGCTTAGAATTTTTTCTAGATTCATAATATCCAACTTTCATCTATGTTTGAAATGTTTAAAATGTTGTTTGATTAAATTTGCTCCTATGCCATGTTAAAATGCTTTAATCCATAACTAATTAACCGTAACTCCGAATTTAATAAACTTTATATGTAAATGGGGTAGAATTTTGCCTAGTTTAACATGGTGGCATCATCTTACATGTTTAATAACTATAAAATATGGTTTAGGGCAGAACAGGACCAAACCTAATATATGCATATGAGGAGTTTCCGGAATTGTTGGTCGTTGTTTCCGGCCTCATTTAAACTTGACTAGATAGGTAGTTTTACTTTGCTTCACCCTCTTGCCATGTTTGACAACATTTAATATTGTTGGGTACATAAACGAGATCGAACTAAATAACTTGAATGTGGTGTTTCGTCAATATGCAACCCATTGCATATTGAGCTCCACTTAATTTGTAGGATTGTTTGTGCACTTTGCCATGCCATGCCTCATTAAACCGGACATGCATCATACTTGTTTGCACATCGTTCCATGATTATGTGATGGTTGTTTACTATGTTGTTTGCTTCTTTCCGGTGTTGCTTCTTCGGGTTGGTTCCGATAACGTCGCGTTTGTGAGGATCCGTTCGACTACGTCCGTTTGTCTTCTTCATGGACTCGTTCTTCTTCCTTGCGGGATTTCAGGCAAGATGACCATACCCTCGAAATCACTTCTATCTTTGCTTTGCTAGATGCTCGCTCTTTTGCTATGCCTATGCTGCGATACCTACCACTTGCTTATCATGCCTCCCATATTGTTAAACCAAGCCTCTAACCCACCTTGCCCTAGCAAACCGTTGTTTGGCTATGTTACCGCTTTGCTCAGCCCCTCTTATAGCGTTGTTAGTTGCACGCGAAGATTGAAGTTTGTTCCTTGTTGGAACATGGAGATGTTGTTCCTTGTTGGAACATGTTTACTTGTTGGGATATCACAATATATCTTATTTATTTAATGCATCTATATACTTGGTAAAGGGTGGAAGGCTCGGCCTTATGCCTGGTGTTTTGTTCCACTCTTGCCACCCTAGTTTCCGTCATATCGGTGTTATGTTCCCGGATTTTGCGTTCCTTACGCGGTTGGGTAATAATGGGAACCCCTTGACAGTTCGCCTTGAATAAAACTCCTCTAGCAATGCCCAACCTTGGTTTTACCATTTGCCACCTAGCCTTTTCTTTCCCTTGGGTTCTGCAGACTCAAGGGTCATCATTATTTTAACCCCCCGGGCCAGTGCTCCTCTGAGTGTTGGTCCAACCTGTCAGCTGCCGGTGGCTACCAGGGGCAACTCTGGGCTGGCCTAACCGTACCTAAGACAATCTGAGTGTGCCCTGAGAAAGAGATATGTGCAGCTCCAATCGGGATTTGTCGGCACATTCGGGCGGTGTTGCTGGTTTAGTTTTACCCTGTCGAAATGTCTTGTAGAACTGGGATACCGAGTCTGATCGGAATGTCTCGGGAGGAGGTCTATTCCTTCGTTGACCGTGAGAGCTTGTCATGGGCTAAGTTGGGACACCCCTGCAGGGATTTGAACTTTCGAAAGCCGTGCCCGCGGTTATGGGAAGATGGTAATTTGTTAACGTCCGGTTGTAGAAAACCTGAAGTTGACCTTAATTAAAATGAATCAACAACGTGTGTTACCGTGATGGTCTCTTTCCGGCGGAGTCCGGGAAGTGAACACGGTGTTGGAGTTATGCTTGACGTAGGTTGTTCTAGGATCACTTCTTGATCATAGTTTCTCGACCGTGCATTGCCTTCTCTTCTCGCTCTCATTTGCGTATGTTAGCCACCATATATGCTAGTCGCTTGCTGCAGCTCCACCTCTTACCTTTACCTTACCCATAAGCTTAAATAGTCTTGATCGCGAGGGTGCGAGATTTCTAAGTCCCCGTGACTCACAGATACTTCCAAAATCAGCTTGTAGGTGCCGATGAGTCCGTACAGATGACGCAACCCAGCTCAGGGGGAGCTCGATGAAGATCTTGTCCTTGTGTTGTTTCGTTCTAGTTGATCAGTAGTGGAGCCCAGTCGGGACGATCGGGGATCTGTGTAGCATTTGGGGTAGTCTTCTTTTATTTTGGCTCCGTAGTCGGGCCTTGTTTGTATTTGGATGATGTAATGCTTTATTCATGTAATTGTGTGAAGTGGCGATTGTAAGCCAACTATGTATCTCTTTCCCTTATGTATTACATGGGTTGTGTGAAGATTACCTCACTTGCGACATTTCTTTCAATGCGGTTATGCCTCTAAGTCGTGCTTCGACACGTGGGAGATATAGCCGCATCGAGGGCGTTTCATGTTGGTAATCAGAGCCTTCCCCGACCTTAGGAGCCCCCACTACTTGATCGTTTTTAGCAGCCGCTGTTGAGTCTAGAAAAATGTTTTGAGTCATTTAGGAATTATATATCGGAGAGTTTAGGAATTCTTTTTACTCCCCAGTCTCCTCATCGCTCTGGTAAGGCATCCTGACGTAGAGTTTTGACTCTTCTCTTCTCAAATTTCACTAAAACTTTTTTTAGGATCACACGGGTATCTTGGAATCGTTCCGATGGTTTTGTGACGAGAACATTGTCTTGGTGCCTCCTGTCAGGGGTTTTGTGGCAGTGTCCCGGGGAGTTGAGCTCCGAGGTGTTGTCATCATAATTTTATCATTGCAATTCTGGAATACCTGAGTTTAGTACGCCGACATCGAAAATCTCTTTTATGCAGTTCGTTGGTGAGATAACCTTGACGCCACCCAGTACTGGGGCGGGAGTTCGGGAGTATTGCCATAACTTGTATAACGGATGCTTTTCGAAGGTTGAGGTAGATGATTTCCGAAGGTTTCTTGGTTATGTGTTGAAGGATGGATACAGCTAGATGTAGGATTTGCTAGTTTTGGGTGAGATATTATGCTTCCCCTGTATCCCCAACACCTGATTGCATATCCGGAAAGGTTCGGGAGTTTCATAGGTGGGAATTCAAGTAGCTCTTAGGATATCTTTCCGACGGATGTATGATATGAAATTGGGGTTCGACGTCTAGTGGTCCGCCTATTCACGGTCGGTTTTACAGTAGTCTCATTGTGTCTTAAAGAGTCCTTGGCTATGCCGACTTGGGGACGCTTCGTATGTCATGTGCACTGCCTTGTACATGATGGTGCTGTATGATCGAGCCCGTGTAGGCCCCACCACGAAAACTTTGGGCGAAATCTCTATCATATGTTTGTTCCGGCTTATTCTGCAAGCCAACCCTTTGTTTTTGTTTTGAGTTGTGGTATTCGAGTTTCTTCGAAGTCAAATGTTGATTCCATACCTTCTCTAAACGGTGTTCTCATATTTCTATGGGAATACTAATCCTTCTCGATCATCGAGCTTGTCATCTAAATTTCTTCTCAACCGATGTACTTCTCTTCAAGTGGATCAGATCATTTCAACAACCGCAAGATCAAGTATCAGTTCTTCTCAACGGTGTTTGTTTCATCCGTCTCCAAGTTGCCTTTGTTTTCCCACCCACCCACCCTTTTTCCTCAAGGACTCAGATTTCTTAATCAAGTATCCTTTTATTCTTGTGAAGTCTCTCCATCCTTTTCCGTCAATATTCTTATCCGGTGATTCTCATGAAGATCCTAACGGAGCTTCAAGTTATCATTCTTTGTTTCTTCTCTTCTCCGGTGGATTCAAGTCAAGATTTGTCGATTATATCCCCTTTCCTCATTTCAAATACCTTCTCTTGACGGTGCTACTCATATTCATTCATTTCTCGCTATTCAATTGTTCCGGAGTGCTGAAGATGTCTCGAAGATTCGTGTTTCCACTCTTAATCCGTTCAAGCTATTTTGAGGATGTTATCTAATTCAAACCATTTAACTCAACCGGTGTTTTCTCTTTTAAATAGTTCAACGGTGTATCTTTTGAGTGGGCCCTAACCCACAGGTCTTTCCCAGGATCTTACCTGACTCTTCTAATTTCCGGAGTTATTCTCATATTCATCTCAAAGTTTGACGTAAGAATGATTTATCATCAGTCAAATGCTTTTCTTCAAGATCTTTCAAATTCTTTTCATCGTTGGCTCAACTTTTCCATTCTTCATTCCGGAGTGTCTCAATAATTCATGGTGGTGTCTCTCATCGTCTTTCATAACACTTGAAGACCGAAGAAGAATTTTACCTCCATATCTTGCTCCATTCTCTTCAAGATTCATGATTCTAGCTTGTTGCCATCCTCTCATAGTTGTTTTTGGATTGTGAGAATTCTTTTCAACTATCCGGAGCAAATTCAAGAGTCTTCTCAATTTGTTATCCAGAATCCATCTTTTCAAATATTATTCATTCTCAGCTTTCAGCTCTCGTTCTTCAATCTTACCGGTGCTTCGTTCAAGTGATCTTTAATCAGTTCATGATCCCTTCGTTCTCATGTATCTAGTTTCTCTCAAGCATCTTCGTTCATCTGCAAATTCTTCCCGGTGATTCGTTATCTTTTATTCGTTCATTTTCAATTCTTACGGTGGTTCATTCAAGAGTTTTCTTCCTTCGTGTATCATATCTATGCATTCGTGCTTTTCAAATTCTACCAGTGGATCGTTGAAGATTTTCTCAAGTTTGCGCTATATCTATCTTAATCTTTCTACGAGGATAAGTAGTATGCCAAATCCGTTGCTTGTTAGCAATTAAATTGTTGAAGGATACGCATAACCTAATTCTTATTCTTGTTCCATCCAAGTGATTAATTCCTTTTTCCGGAGTGGTTCATCATATCATATTCTCAGTTCGAGATGCTTTATCTTTCCATTCCCGGAGTTCCAAGCTCTAATTATCACGGAGATCCATCTAAACCATTGCAAGGATTCACCTTGTGTTTTCAATTTCTCTTTCTTTTTATTCTTTTGCTACCGGAGTTCTTCATGGAGGCTCTACATGATGGTTCATCAAGGATTTATTTCCGTCTAGAAGTTTTTCATTGAGTTTCTTTTCTAAGGAGCTCAAGCTTTCTTCATCTTGCAATCCGGAGTGCATTTCTTTCTACCATATCATTGGAGGTGGTTTTACATCATTCTTGATATTTGAGTTCATGTTTCATGATTCACAGGTTGTTAAGAATGGGGTATTGTAAATCCATCAATCTCTTCATTGGAGTTATCTTGGGTTATATTTCACCTAAAACTTTCCCTAAGGATTGTTGCTAATTATGGTGCTTATAAAGGACCCAAGCTCTTCTTTATCCTCCCGGTGAGATAGCTTCTCGTCTCCTTGTTCTTATCAATCCAATTCTTTTTCCCGTGAATGGCAGGTTGTCACCTCATAATTTTGAGATGTATTCTATTAGTCCATATCAAGCTTATCCTTTTCGTTGTTGATAACCCAACAACTTCGTTCTAGCTTTTGGTGTAAGCGTGCTCTCTCAAGACCTTGTTTTTTCTCCCCCGTTCATTCAGTTCCATTCTCTCACTTCTTCTGGAGGCATTGTGATGTTGCTTTCTTCAAACCTTCTTCTTGTTCTTGTCGGGATCATTTGCTCAAGTTCTTTTCGCCTTATCAAGTCTTGCATCCCTTCTCAACCGGAGTGCTGTTCGAATTTGTTCTTCCTTATTACTCTTCCCTACCGGAGTGCTTTCAACCTTGTTCTTCCTCGTTCCTCTTTCCTAACGGAGTGTTTTCCACTTTGTTCATCTCCGTTGTTTTATTCTTTTCAATTTGTTCAACCTCGCAAGGTTCTTAGGTTTCACTCGTTTGTCAAAGAAGCAACTTAGTTTTACCGCTTCTCTTTCTCTTCCGTTTTCCCTCCGGTGCCATTCTAGATCTCGGGACGAGATCCTCTCGTAGTGGCGGAGTGTTGTAACGCCCGAGACCGTTGTGCCAGGTGTCCTCCAGTTATTCGCTGTTATTGCCTTGTCATTCGCTTGCGTGTTGCATCTTTCCATGTCATCATCTGCATTGCATCATCATGTTTTCGAAACTTGCATCCGTCCGGGTTCTCCGAGTTCTCTCTGTTGTCCGTTCTGAGCCCAACCACACTTGCACGCGCCCGTGACATGTCCGAGATAGTATTTTATAAGTGGCCGGAAAATGTTCTCGGAATGGGATGAAACTTGGCATGCGGTCTTATTATAGTGTAGACAGAGCGCCTGTCAAGTTTCGTCGCATTCGGAGCTCGTTTGATAGACCAACCGTTATATATATAGCGGCACCGTTGCCGGTATTTTCGTCGGACGTTTTCGGTCTTCGGAAACCCGTGTCGTGCTGCAGTTCTTTTCTCTCCTCTCAGTCCAACCCTCCTACACAGCCCGAGTCCAGCCCACTAAACCCCCCTCCGACCGAAACCGTTCGATTACGATCGGAGGGCTCCGAAACCCCCCTAACCCTAGCCCCTTCTCTATATATATACACCTTCCCTAGCCCATTTTTGGACAAACCTAGCCTAAACCTATCCCCTACCTCTAGCCAGCCGCAATCCCCACCTCCTCCTCGAATTCCGTGCACATCCAGCCTCCCACCGCCACTTGGCGCCGCCGCCGCCGCGCCCCGGACCAATCCGGGCGTGCCACATCGCCCCTGGCCGTCTCCAGCCACCCCTGGGCCGCCATGTGGCGTTGCCACCTCACCCCAGCGCTCCCCACCGCCGCCGGCCCTGCGAGCCCTGCCGCAGCCCACTTGAGCCCATCTGGGGCTCGGGACAGCCCCCGCGTCGCCTCCCGCTCCCTCGTCCCCGAGCTCCAGGGGAGGGAGCTCCTGCACCAGGCCCCGTCGGCGTCCTTGCCGGAGCAGCAACGAGCTCCACCAGGTCGACCCCGTCCCTCTCCTCTCCCTTTTCTCTCTCTTCTCTTTTTCTCTACCTGACCTCTCTGCGCTTCCACGTGGTCAGCGCCGCCACCAGGGCTCCCTCGCCGACGCCCACGACAAACCGCCGTTGGATCCGGCCGGAATGGACCCGGCGCGACCAGATCCGGCCATCCCCATGTCCCCGCGACCTCCCCGCCGTTGCTGCGCCCTCGCCGGTGTGCGCCGTCGCCGCCGTCTCTGCCTTTCGGTTCGTGCGGGCACGAGGAGGAAGAGCGCCTCTCGTGTGGGCCCCGCGTGGGCCGATGCGCCCCAAGGCCCAGCTCCCGGCCCAGTCGCCCGGCCTGCTGTTTCCACCGCCTTGGGCAAAGGCCCACTGGGTGAGAACCCCGCTGTGCACTGTTGGCCCAGTCCGATTCGGCCCACCTCTGTTTTTTTTTCAGATCTACAATTTGTCTATTTTTCCAGAGGAGAGCATTTTTGCAGGAAAACCCTTGTGGATCATGCATATAATAACTCATGAACCGTGCATCGGATCTAAATAAGTTATATATGAAACTTGCTTAGAATTTTTTCTAGATTCATAATATCCAACTTTCATCTATGTTTGAAATGTTTAAAATGTTGTTTGATTAAATTTGCTCCTATGCCATGTTAAAATGCTTTAATTCATAACTAATTAACCGTAACTCCGAATTTAATAAACTTTATATGTAAATGGGGTAGAATTTTGCCTAGTTTAACATGGTGGCATCATATTGCATGTTTAATAACTATAAAATATGGTTTAGGGCAGAACAGGACCAAACCTAATATATGCATATGAGGAGTTTCCAGAATTGTTGGTCGTTGTTTCCGGCCACATTTAAACTTGACTAGATAGGTAGTTTTACTTTGCTTCACCCTCTTGCCATGTTTGACAACATTTAATATTGTTGGGTACATAAACAAGATCGAACTAAATAACTTGAATGTGGTGTTTCGTCAATATGCAACCCGTTGCATATTGAGCACCACTTAATTTGTAGGATTGTTTGTGCACTTTGCCATGCCATGCCTCATTAAACCGGACATGCATCATACTTGTTTGCGCATCGTGCCATGATTATGTGATGGTTTTTTACTATGTTGTTTGCTTCTTTCCGGTGTTGCTTCTTCGGGTTGGTTCCGATAACGTCGCGTTTGTGAGGATCCGTTCGACTACGTCCGTTTGTCTTCTTCATGGACTCGTTCTTCTTCCTTGCGGGATTTCAGGCAAGATGACCATACCCTCGAAATCACTTCTATCTTTGCTTTGCTAGATGCTCGCTCTTTTGCTATGCCTATGCTGCGATACCTACCACTTGCTTATCATGCCTCCCATATTGTTGAACCAAGCCTCTAACCCACCTTGCCCTAGCAAACCGTTGTTTGGCTATGTTACCGCTTTGCTCAGCCCCTCTTATAGCGTTGCTAGTTGCAGGCGAAGATTGAAGTTTGTTCCTTGTTGGAACATGGAGATGTTGTTCCTTGTTGGAACATGTTTACTTGTTGGGATATCACAATATATCTTATTTATTTAATGCATCTATATAATTGGTAAAGGGTGGAAGGCTCGGCCTTATGCCTGGTGTTTTGTTCCACTCTTGCCGCCCTAGTTTCCATCATATCGGTGTTATGTTCCCGGATTTTGGGTTCCTTACGCGGTTGGGTAATAATGGGAACCCCTTGACAGTTCGCCTTGAATAAAACTCCTCCAGCAATGCCCAACCTTGGTTTTACCATTTGCCACCTAGCCTTTTCTTTCCCTTGGGTTCTGCAGACTCAAGGGTCATCATTATTTTAACCCCACCCCCCGGGCCAGTGCTCCTCTGAGTGTTGGTCCAACCTGTCAGCTGCTGGTGGCCACCAGGGGCAACTCTGGGCTGGCCTACCCGTACCTAAGACAATCTGAGTGTGCCCTGAGAAAGAGATATGTGTAGCTCCTATTGGGATTTGTCGGCACATTTGGGTGTTGTTGCTGGTTTAGTTTTACCCTGTCGAAATGTCTTGTAGAACCGGGATACCGAGTCTGATCGGAATGTCTCGGGAGGAGGTCTATTCCTTCGTTGACCGTGAGAGCTTGCCATGGGCTAAGTTGGGACACCCCTGTAGGGATTTGAACTTTTGAAAGCCGTGCCCGCGGTTATGGGTAGATGGGAATTTGTTAACGTCCGGTTGTAGAAAACCTGAAGTTGACCTTAATTAAAATGAATCAACAGCGTGTGTTACCGTGATGATCTCTTTCCGGCGGAGTCCGGGAAGTGAACACGGTGTTGGAGTTATGCTTGACGTAGGTTGTTCTAGGATCACTTCTTGATCATAGTTTTTCGACCGTGCATTGCCTTCTCTTCTCGCTCTCATTTGCGTATGTTAGCCACCATATATGCTAGTCGCTTGCTGCAGCTCCACCTCTTACCTTTACCTTACCCATAAGCTTAAATAGTCTTGATCGCGAGGGTGCGAGATTGCTGAGTCCCCGTGACTCACAGATACTTCCAAAACCAGCTTGCAGGTGCCGATGAGTCCGTACAGATGACGCAACCCAGCTCAGGGGGAGCTCGATGAAGATCTTGTCCTTGTGTTGTTTCGTTCTAGTTGATCAGTAGTGGAGCCCAGTCGGGACGATCGGGGATCTGTGTAGCATTTGGGGTAGTCTTCTTTTATTTTGGCTCCGTAGTCGGGCCTTGTTTGTATTTGGATGATGTAATGCTTTATTCATGTAATTGTGTGAAGTGGCGATTGTAAGCCAACTATGTATCTCTTTCCCTTATGTATTACATGGGTTGTGTGAAGATTACCTCACTTACGACATTGCTTTCAATGCGGTTATGCCTCTAAGTCGTGCTTCAACACGTGGGAGATATAGCCGCATCGAGGGCGTTTCACACCCATCCGGAGCTATTCAAGAGTAGTTTTCAGTTTTATTCTCTGAAGGCCATCATTTCGGGATTATTCATTCTAGCTTTCAGCTCTGATCCTCCTAATTTTACCGGTGCATCGATCAAATATCCTCTAATTAGTGCATGATCTCTTCGTTCTCTCATATATATAAATTCTCTCAAGCATCTTCATTCATTTGCTAATTCTTCCCGGTGTTTTCTTGATCTTCTCTTTTTTCATTTTTAATTCTTATGGTGCTTCGTTCAAGAGTTCTCGTCATTTGTTATCATATCAATTTATTCGTTGTTTTCAATCCTTCCGGTGGTTGAAGACCTTCTCAAGTTTATGTTATATCTCTCTTAATCTTTTCTTCGAGAATAAGTAATATGCCAAATCCGTTGCTTGTCATCAAATTTAAATTGGTGAAGGATAAGCATAATGTAATTCTTATTCTTGTTTCATCGAGTGTATTCAATTCCCGCTTTCCGGAGTGGTTCATCATATCACATTCTTGGTTCGAGATGTTTTATCTTTTATTTCCCAAGAGTTCCAAGCTTTCGCAATTACATCACCACGGAGGTCCATCTAAATCATTGCAAGGCTTCACCTTGTGTTTTCAACTTCTTTTTCCTTTCGTCTTTGTCATCTTTTGTTACCGGAGTTCTTCATGGATGTTCTACATGATAGTTTATCAAGGATTTAATTCCTTCTCGAAGTGTTCATCGAGATTCTTTTCAGAGGAGCTCAAGCATTCTTCATCGTGCAATCCGGAGTGTAATTTCTTTCTACCGTATTCTTTGGAGGTGGTATTATGTCATTCTTGATAATTTGAGTTCATGTTTCATGATTCACATGTTATTAAGAATTAGGTATTTTAAATCCATCAATCTCGTCATTGGAATTACCTTGGGTTATATTTCACCTAAAGCCTTCCCTAAGGTTTGTTGCTAATTATGGTGCTTATAAATGACCCGAGTTCTTCACTTATCCTCCCGGTGATATAAGCTTCTCGTCTCCTTGTTCATATCAATCCAATTCTTTTGCCATGAGGGGCAGGTTGTCACCTCATAATTTGAGATGTATTCCATAAGACCATATAAATCTTATCCTCTTTTCGTTGTTGATTTTCCAACAACTCCGATCGACCCTTCTCCTAAAGATGCCTTTTCAAGCTCTTTTGTGGCATAAGATGGCATTTTTCTTCTCCATTCTCCTATTTCAATTATCTATCTTCTATTCTTTTGTTTCGGAGGCATTGTGATGTTGCCCTCTTCAACCCATCTTTTTTTTCAGGATCGTGTTCTTTTCTTGGTTAATCCATTTAACCGGAGTGTTGTGCCTTTTTGCTCAAGTTCTTTTCGCCTTATCAAGCCTTGCGTCTCTTTTCAACCGGAGTGCTGCCCGAATTTGTTCTTCCTTGTTCCTCTTTTCTAACGGAGTGTTTTCAAGTTCATTCACCTCCGTTGTATTCTTTTCTCGAAATGGCTTAACCTTTTCAAGGGTCTTTGGTTTCACTCGTTTGTCAAATAAGCAACTTAGTTTTACCTCTTCTCTTTCTCTTCCGTTGTCCCTCCGGTGCCATTCTAGATCTCGGGACGAGATCCTCTCGTAGTGGTGGAGTGTTGTAACGCCCCGATACCGATGTGCCAGGTGTCCTCCAGTTATTCGCTGTTGTTGCCTTGTCATTGCTTGCGTGTCATGCATTGCATATCATGTCATCATGTGCATTTCACATGTTCGTCTCATGCATCCGAGCATTTTCCCCGTTGTCCGTTTTGCAATCCGGCGCTCCTATGTCACCCGGTGTCCCTTTCTACCTCTTTTCGTGTGCGGGTGCTAAACGTTTTCGTATTGGACCGAGACTTGTCATGCGGCCTTGGTTTATTACCAGTAGACCGCCTGTCAAGTTTCGTGCCATTTGGACTTCGTTTGATACTCCAACGGTTAACCGAGGGACCGAAAAGGCCTCGTGTGTGTTGCAGGCCAACACCCCTCCAAAGTGGCCCAAAACCCACCTGAACCCGTTCCATCATCTAGAGCGTTCGATCACGATCGCGTGGCCGCAAACCGCACCTCATTTGGAGCTTCCTAGCTCCCTCTACCTATAAATATGTGTCCCTCCCGGAATTTTCACGCAGTCCAAACCCTAGCCATCTCCCTCCTCGCGCCGCCGGACACGTCCATCCCGTGCCGAACATGTCCGCCGGATGCGTCACTCCAGCGAATTAGACGCCGCCACGTCGCCTCCTCCGCCGCCCGAACCAACCAGGCGCTGCCACCTCACCCGCGCTGGCCCTCCTCTCTCTCCTCCCCGCCGCCAGGCCTGCCGGGGCCCGAGGCCGCACCCGGGCCGAACGCCGCCGCCTCCTGGGCCAGATCTGGGCGCCGAGCCCCGCCGCGCCTGGATCCCGCAGCTCCGTCGCCGCTCCGCGTCATGCCTCCCGCCGGCGAGCTCTCACCGGAGTCCCCACCAAGCCGCCGCCGCGGAACTCCAAGCTCGTCGCCCCGCCGACTCTTCCTCGTCTCCGGCCAGGACCGGCCCGCCGTTGTTCGGATCCGACAGATCCCGCTGTCCACCGGACCTCCCCGACCTCCCCGCTCATTGCCGGAGTCTTCAGCCGCCGCCTCGGTGTCCCTGCCCTCGCCGGAGTCGCCGGAACACTCGCCGGAGCCAGATCCACCCCGCCTGGATGAGATCCATCGGGAGTCCAACCAAACGGCCTCCCCGCGCCCCAATCCGCTCCGTCCCGGATCCCTCCGTCCTGCGTTGACTTTCGCGAAGGTAAAAATTTCACTAAGTCCTGAGATTTTCCTGATTCATATGCCTCTATTCATCATGCCATAACTCATTATCCGTGGCTCTGTTTTGAGCATGTAGCATATCAAAATGTTCGTCTCGACGAGTACGTCATTTCATCTCATTGCATCATTTTAATTTGAGCTCATCTTGATGCCCGAAATGCTGTTGGAAGAGGGCTATGTGGTGAATTTGTCAGATCTGTTTCAGCAAATAGCATTTAGTCTTTTTTGCCATGATTAATGTGTGCATGCTATGATCCTGAGCTCTACATGTGTTTTGTTATATGTCATGCCATATTTACAGGGTGCTTGCCATGTATTTTTGTGATATTTGTGGTGACTAGCACAAGCTTGCACAGTAGCATAATCGGTAATGCTGATTTCAGGGACTTAGAATTTCACCAAGTCCTTATCCTGATTTTGTTGTTATGCCATATGTTCATGTTGTTTCCTAGTGACCCGTGCATCTTTTGAGGATGATCAGTAAGGATGTTTTGTTAACATTGTGGTGCTCTATCCATCAATGTATTTGTTTGCATTTATAGAGCACCCTAGCTTGAGTAAATCGAGCTCTTCTTTTGCTATAAAATGTTCCTGGCAGATTGTTAACTTGTTTAGCGATTTTGCCGAGGTTGTTTCTATTGATCCGTGCATACTATGTTGTTGTTCTTGACATTTCTAGCTTCTATGACATGTCTTCTTGATGGGTGTATGCTTAGTTTGTCATGCCATACTCTGTAGTGAGTGCATCGAGTTCGTAAACATGCCTACTCGTTAACTGATTTGCCAGGCTCCAGTTTTTCACTAAGTCTATATCTGTTTATGTTTTTGCCATGTTCACATGCTTGCAATTGTATGTTCTGATCCCTTTTGGCTCAAGGTCACTAAGGGACTTTTGTTAAGTGCTTTGAGTAGCTTCATGCCATGCCTTGCTTTGCCATGTTAAGTTCCTGTAGCTTGTAGTTTTCATGCTCTAAAGTGTGCTTCCTGATGATAAACTCCAGACTTGTGTTAATTTCACTAAGTCTGAAACCTGTTATCATTTGCACTTTTGCCATGCTTGTTTGAACCTGTTAATGGATGAATTAGCCATAGCTCAGTGTTCATCTGGTCAAGCATCTTGAGTGGATCCCTGCCATTTATTTTTTTTCTTATGATTGAGTGCTCTAGCATAATTATCTTGATGCATTTATATGGCTCCTCTGTTGTTTATCGCAGACCGGTGCCATATTTGTTTTGCTTGCCATTTCCAAACCGTGCATCCGATTCCGGCGATCTTTATATCGATTTCAACTGAAATCATCTCTCCTTTCCAGTGGCACTCTTGGATTTCCATGTTGAGGCCAGGTTTAATCATTCCTTTCCATATCATGCATATGCATCACATACCGCATCCCGCATATCATACCATGTTTGTGTGTTGGTTGTTTACTATGTTGTGTGCTTCTTTCCGGTGTTGCTTCTTCGGGTTGGTTCTGATAACATCGTGATTGTGAGGACCTGTTCGACTATGTCTGTTTGTCTTCTTCCTGGACTCGTTCTTCTTCCTTGCGGGATTTCAGGCAAGATGACCATACCCTCGAAATCACTTCTATCTTTGCTTGCTAGATGCTCGCTCTTTTGCTATGCCTATGCTACGATACCTACCACTTGCTTATCATGCCTCCCATATTGTTGAGCCAAGCATCTAACCCACCTTGTCGTAGCAAACCGTTGTTTGGCTATGTTACCGCTTTGCTCAGCCCCTCTTATAGCGTTGTTAGTTGCAGGTGAAGATTGGAGCTTGTTCCATGTTTGGAACAAGGATATTTTGTTGGGATATCACAATATCTCTTATTTAATTAATGCATCTATATAGTTGGTAAAGGGTGGAAGGCTCGGCCTTATGCCTGGTGTTTTGTTCCACTCTTGCCGCCCTAGTTTCTGTCATATTGGTGTTATGTTCCTGGATTTTGCGTTCCTTACGCGGTTGGGTTATAATGGGAACCCCTTGACAGTTTGCCTTGAATAAAACTCCTCCAGCAATGCCCAACCTTGGTTTTACCATTTGCCACCTAGCCTTTTCTTTCCCTTGGGTTCTGCAGACTCAAGGGTCATCATTATTTTACCCCCCCCGGGCCAGTGCTCCTCTGAGTGTTGGTCCAACCTGTCAGCCGCCGGTGGCCACCAGGGGCAACTCTGGGCTGGCCTACCGGAAGTTTGGACAGTCTGAGTGTGCCCTGAGAACGAGATATGTGCAGCTCCTATCGGGATTTGTCGGCACATTCGGGCGGTGTTGTTGGACTTGGACTTGTTTTACCATTGTCGAGGATGTCTTGTAACCTGGATGCCGAGCCTGATCGGATTGTCTTGGGAGAAGGAATATCCTTCATTGACCGTGACAGCTTGTGATGGGCTAAGTTGGGACACCCCTGCAGGGATTTGAACTTTCAAAAGCCTTGCCTGCGGTTATGGGCAGATGGGAATTTATTACTGTCCGGCTGTAGAAAACCTGAAGTTGACCTTAATTAAAATACATCAACCGCGTGTGTAACCGTGATGGTCTCTTTCCGGTGGAGTCCGGGAAGTGAACACGGTGTTGGAGTTATGCTTAACGTAGGTTGTTCTAGGATCACTTCTTGATCATAGTTTCTCGACCATGCTTTTGCCTTCTCTTCTCACTCTCTTTTGCGTATATGTTAGCCACCAAATATGCTAGTCGCTTGCTGCAGCTCCACCTCATACCTTTACCTTATCCATAAGCTTAAATAGTCTTGATCGCGAGGGTGTAAGATTGCTGAGTCCCCGTGATTCACAGATACTTCCAAAACCAGCTTGCAGGTGACGTTGAACCGTGCAGATGACGCAACCAAGCTCAAGGAGGAGCTCGATGAAGATCTTGTCCTTTGTGTTGTTTCGTTCCAATTGATCAATAGTGGAGCCAAGTCGGGACGATCGGGGATCTGTGTAGCATTTGGGGTAGTCTTCTTTTATTTTGGTTCCGTAGTCGGACCTTGATTGTATCTGGATGATGTAATGTTTTATTCATGTAATTGTGTGAAGTGGCGATTGTAAGCCAACTATGTATCTCTTTCCCATATTGCATTACATGGGTTGTGTGAAGATTACCTCACTTGCGACATTGCTTTCAATGCGGTTATGCCTCTAAGTCGTGCTTTGACACATGGGAGATATAGCCGCATCGAGGGCGTTACAGCGCATGCCTGGATACATACTTAATCCTCCCCCCGGGGTGGTGAGCATAATTGACTTACTGGCGCAATCGATGTTTCCCCCATACATCGATAGCCAATCCATGCCTGATAGAGGTGAGGGTGTAGTCATGTCCTCATCAATGCCTAGTATCACATCCAATCCTTGTGACTCCAGAATTACTAGGTCTGAGGGGAAAACATGCCTACCTATGGTTAATGGCATCTGAAAACATCCTTGGGTTGCCATAAACTCTGCTCCTGGCGAGCTTACTAACATAGGTGTCCTAAGAACTTTGGTGGGCACCTCACACTTATCCACAAATCCCCTTGAAATGTATGAATGCGATGCACCAGTATCGAAAACAACGATTACAGTAAATGACTTAACCAAAAACTTACCTATAACTGCATCTGGCTGCTCTTCAACGTCCTCCACGTTAACGTGGTTCACTTGTCCCCTGTTGAAAGAGCTGGGCTTCTTCCCAAAGCTTCCATTTCCATTTCCATTCTTTGCTTCAAAACACTCGGTGGCGTATTGTCCAGTCTTCCCACACTTGAAACAAGTAATGTGACTTAGATCCTTCTTGGCGGGCGTTGCTAGGCTGGAACGGTTCGAGCTGCTGCTTCCTCCATTTCCATTTCCATTCCCATTCTTGGGGCCACTATGGTTATGTGAACTTCCTCCATTGTGAGTATGGCCTCCATGGTTATGGGTATAACCTCCGGAGTTAGGGGTAAAGCGAGGCTTTTGCTGAGCTCCAGAATTGTACTTCCCCTGTCCATACTTCCGTTTGCGGCTCTCTATCTGCTGCTGTTTTTTTCAGTCATCAGGGCCCAGTCTACCAACTCCTAGTAGTTAGTGAATGTTGCCACCATCAACTGCATACTCATCTCATCATTCAGTCCTTCCATAAACTTCTCCTGCTTCGCGACATCTGTGGCCACATCATCCGGGGCATAACGGGCTAACTTGCTAAACTCATCCATGTACTGCCCCGCCGTACGGTTTCCCTGGCATAAGTTGTGAAACTCACGCTTCTTCATATTCATTGCACCTGTAGAGACATGGACTGTGCGGAATGCTTGCTGAAACTATTCCCAAGTGACATTGGCTATGGGAAAAGTGGCTGTGTAATTCTCCCACCATGAGGTTGCGGGTCTATCCAGTTGGTGGTGGCAAAGCACACCTTCTCTGCATCTGTGCAACCTGCGGTGGTAAACTCCCTTCCAATCCTACATAGCCAGTCATCAGCAACAATCGGCTCGATGCTACTAGAAAACACCGGCGGATTCAACCTCAGAAAACGGGCTAGGTTGTGCACTGGAGGTGGTGGTGGTGGGTTGTTGTTATTATTGTTGTTGTTTCCTTGGTTCTGGACTAGCAGTTGCATCAAGGCATTCTGTTGTTGGATCAACTGAGCGAGCTCCAGTGGGAAGACAAATCTGGGGTCACGTCTCGGAGGCATCTTATGGGTTTAGAGGGAAGAGATTAGAATAGAAATGAAGTCTAAAGAGAAAGCACTACCCGTATGCACATGAGACAAACACAATCATATCACACCACTCAATTTCAAACAAGGGCATACAATTGATCTAGCTACTGTTACAAAATACTCGGACTACTACTATATACATGGGGGAAATACTACTAATAATATGGTGGTCATCTAGAAATTTTGATCGGTAGAAGACTCCATGATATTCACTCCAGCTTCATCTTTGTAGTCATCATCACTACTGCCGGGGTCGGATTCGGGGTCGTCGATGATGATGTAGTCCTCGGGATGGTCGTCATCTCCTCCTAGCACGGGGTCTCCCATGAATACTCCTAGCTTCCTCGTCAAGTGGTCATTATTTTCTACTAGTATTGCGATTTCCTCCTCATATCCATCGCGTGTAGACTTGAGTTCCTCTTCAAGCTCCATGTTCCTTGTCATCACCTTCTTCAGATCTATCATGCTTGCACGCATTTGGTTCTCCTGGTGACGAATGTGTTGGTTTAACTCTTGGATGAAGGCTGCAATGGATCAGTCCCTCCTGGTGCTGATCATCTCCCATTGCTCATCTCGGTGCCCACATATCTGGTAGATGGTGTCCTTAAGATCCTTGTGATAAACTTCGCCGATGCGTCCCATGGCGATGTGAGCTGCCATGCTCTTTCCTAGACTCTTGGTTGGTGCATCAAAGGAAAACTCTATGGGCTCAGTAACTGGCGTCAATGTCCTTCCTGGAACGTGAACTCGAACCATCCAATGCCCCTCTTCTGGTAAAGTGGCGGTGTAGGTCCCGGTGAAGCTTGGTATTCCGATGTTCAGGTACCTAGTGACTTCCTTCAACTGTCGACCAAAGGGTGTATCTTCATCTGGTTGAGGAAACTTGTTCCTTGGGTCCGTCATCAATAGAGTGGAAAATGGAGAGGAGTCAGAAGTGAGTAGAGAATAGTGACCTATAATCAGCGTGTGCTCTGATACCATCTTGTAGCGATCCGACCTCAAACTGTCAAATCTCTGTGCGTAAGTGTCATCCCTGGATCGGTAATGCTGATACACACAGTACTTTGAAGGATTTATAATAGAGTAGAAATCACACACTTATTACATCGATAGTCTCAAGAGATAACTTAATACAAAAATATGGCTTATGGCCATCTAAATACGATAACGGCGGAAGACTTGGAAGATAAAGTGAGTTCATCAACTCCAACGGCATAGCTGAGTACACGACAATGACCTAGCGCACCTTACTCTTCATCTGAAAAGTCTGCAACATAATACGTTGTAGCCCGAAAACGGGTCAGCACATGGAATATGCTGGCGAAATAACACTATAGAGCAAAAGAATAGGTAACAACTATAACTATATGCATATTTGGATGGTGGAGGCTCTACGGTTATAATGTTTTTTGCGAAAAGACAATTTTTCCCTACAAGAAAGGAATGTATTTTGTTTAACTATCATGGTAGTTGATAAACATTGAGAAGGTTCCTCAAACTCAATCCCAATTAAGCAGTATTAATAACCCAACAAATTAATTTAGAGTGATGAGTTCAACATGATAATCCAAGAACCAGATACTCAAGATGTCCATAACCAAGGACATGGCTAACCATGAATAGTTTGTACACTCCGCAGAGGTTTGCGCACTTTTCCCCACAAGACTCGATCTCCTTCGTTGGTTTTCTCGCACTACATGGTGTTTGAGAAATGGATGACCGAGACACATTCTTTTAGAAGAATTAACTCTTTACTCTGGGTAGACAGTTACACCTACTTTCCCCTACATCTGCTAGCCTACCACTTAAAGAGGTCACGCAACATACTCAACTATGCTAGAGCCCATAATGGCTTGTGGCTACACACGGAAGTTTCTAGCATGAATAATCTTATGATCCCTTTGAGCATGGGTGGCGAACCATAAGATGATCACACGGGTACTCCGGGATATCCTAGGACAACACTGGATTCTCCAAATGCCCGCAACCAATCCACCCAGATGTGTATTTAAGTAGCCACCTTAAGTTAACCCTTAATTAACAACTCTCACAACTGTCATGGATACACTCAACCAATCCATGCCTACGAGCATAGCATAGCAGTATAAGCATAACGTATAAGTAACTCCCAGGGTTTGGTAGTAAAAGGGCAATAGGTTCTACCTCATCATCTACTTTCCAATACCCACATGTTAAGAGATCCTACTCATGCAATGTTTGAGGGTTGAAACTAATGCATTAAAACTGGGTGATAAAGGAATATGATCAAAGTGTTACTTGCCTTGCTGATGATCTACAAACCCTAGAGACTCGTAGTAGCATGCTTCGCACTCCGGAAACTCTATCGCAAACAAACAGTAGCATACATAAGCAATCAAGAAAAGATGCAAGGGTAAACCTTAGATATGAAAGTCCAAACTGAAGAGCTTCGATTTGCAAAAAGAATCAATCGAATCGGAGCTACAGAACTGAAACTACGATCAAAAGAACTTCGAATTCAAATCTTCTTGAAACCAAATTTTAAATTGTAAAAACCATGTTCAAGTTTATTAAGTGGAAAGAGGGCTTCGATACGAAGATTTTGGCGTTGGTTTCACTGGATTTGGACGAACGGTTGAAAATTTGCGAGCGTTTGAAGATCAGGGGCTAATCTGCCATAAAAGAAATCGCAGATAGGTCCTCGGCGAACATAAAACAGAAAAAGAAAAATCTATCGGACGAACGTCCGCTAACAGAGGCTAACAAACGAATTCGTTCGTTATTAGATATAAACGAGCGAACATTCACGGAATAGATCTAAACTGAGAAAAACCGATCGAACCGGCAGAAAACCAAGAAAAGCCGGCTACATAAAAAACCGATCTAGATCTAGGGTTTACCGAAATAAACCGAGGGGAACTGGAAATAAACCGGTCGACGGCGACGCGGATCCGAATGAAGGCGACGGCAGCGGGCGACGGCGGCTGTCCGCGCGGCTTCGGTTGGTGGCGGCGGCGTGCGGCAGCGGCGCACCGTGGGCAGGCGGCAGTGGCGCGGCGACGGCTGGCGGTGGTGGTCGGCTGCGGCGGCGGGGTTGAGTGGGTGAGGGAGGCGGCTGGCTATATAAATGCCTCGGGGGGGAGGGGCGGCTTGCAGGAGGGGGCACGCGGCGGCGAGTCCGAGCCAGACTCCTCGCGAAGTCCGCCGGCGGCACGGCGCGGGAGGCACGAGACGGTGGCGCGAGCGGGCCGGCTGGGCTTCGGCACAGTTCGGTCCGTTTTTTTAAATAAGTTCCGTCGAAGAAAATCCTAAATAAATATAAAAAATTCTAAAAATGCCAAAAACAATTTTCACCATCTGAACAAAATATTTAGAACAAAGTGAACATTTTTCTGGCCTAACAATGCAATTTTGAAAAATGCAAAATTTTCTAATTCAAATAAAATAGCACAAAAATCCAAATAAAGTATTTATTTAATTTTAACATTTTTCCTCTAATATTTCCTTTATTTTGGAGAAGTCCTTTTATCTCCTCTCTTTTATTTTTATATTGGAAATATTTTGGAGAGAAAAATATTAAAACAAAAGTGATCCTCTTTTCAAATTTGAGAAAAATTCAAACAAGAAAATAGTGAAATCCCCAACTCTCTCCGTGGGTCCTTGAGTTGCTTGGGATTTCTAGGATCTCAAACGGGATGCAAATAAAATATGATATGCATATGATGACTTATGTATAACATTCCAAATTGAAACTTTGGGATGTTACAATGGATATCAGAGAGGTTCAAACTAATATCACCGCTTTTAAGTCTGGCTTTGAAACCTCACAATTTTTGCAAAGGGGTCAGCCACTGAGAAGTCATGTATGGGGTTGACCTGATGACTTCCGATTACGTTGTCATCTGAAGTTCCAAAATGAAATTCAGCATTTTTGGATCCTACTCCATTCTGCCGCAGGCGCCGGCACTGATCAATAGACCATTCATTTTTGCGAAATAAATGTAGGGCAAATCTCATTTCCTTTAGCACCCTTGCTCTGAGAACAAAGAACCTGGCGAATATAATCTCCGGTAAGGTCCCTCGGTAGGAGTTCAAAGTAATTTCTGAGAGATGCAGATCTAGGCATTCGACGTGATTGTTATATTGTATCACATTATCCACCACTGGGCCTAATCTTATCTGCAAAAGAAGAAAACATGTTAGTGCCTACAAGCATTTTTGAACATTACTACAGGCCTAGCTATTTGGTTTGCAGGATTTGTAAAATGCACTAACATGCCATCTTCGATCTGACATGATTAACATGGGCATTTGATTACATTCTAGAAAAATGTAGCCTTCTTCACAAGAGGTTGGAGTGGATGAAAAGTTCCCTAAGAAAACTAGTACAGATGAATCCGAAGGAGACATGCTTATTGATTGTAACCATATGGATCAAGCAACCAATATGGGGGGGGGCATGTATGTACTGAAATCCTCTAAAAGAACCTTCAGAAATCGTAGTACATTTTTATTGTAAACTTGGAAAAAGGTGTCACAAATTGAACTCCCTTATGGTTAACATTTAACAGGAAAGGAACATCACCTCGATATATAGCTTCTCCAAGCACGGAAAGCATCTCAGGAAACTGACAACTTGCTCCAGGTTGGGCCCGATAGATTCTAGTCCCAAGACCTTCACTGTGCGTGGTTTCGGGGTCAAGATAGTCGGAATCATTTTCTGAATGACAGACGAACAAACATCTTCAAAATTAGAAATAATGTTAATTTGTAGAAGGAGAGGTAGAAGGCGGCCGTTGTACCTGAATGGGTGCGGATCCAATAACAAGTTCGGAGTATTTGTCAGACGAGTAGCCCACCACTATCAATTTCGGCGCAAAAATGACATTGATTCTTGTTGGACCTTCTTGATCAACTACAAATAATCTCTCAAGTGCAGGTGTGTCCTGGATGACCATACCGTGGTCCACCTTTTGTGATGTCGTCCTGCCGCACCAGCAACACACATAAATAGTCCGGAGAGTCATGGAGGTGATGTGGAAGGTACTCAACCCGTTGATCGCCTGAAGACGAAGGTACTCGAGTGCAGTACAGCCACGGAGCAGGCGCTCCATGTCACGCTTTGAGAGGCAGATGACGACGAGCTCGAGGTGCTTCAGTCATGGTAGAATAAGAGCGGGTGCGTCATTAAGGGGCGGGAAATGGCAGTTCCTGAACTTGGTGACGTGCAGCATGGGAGCGAGGCGGAGTGCGGACGTTGGCAGCGACCGCATATGCCCATCATCGAAAGTGAGCTCCTCGAGATGATCTAGGGCGGGGAGCGGAACCAGTCATGAAGCTTGGCTCGGTCCTTGCCGTTGGAACGAAACTTGCCCATTCTAAGGCCTTTGGTTGGGCCAAGGTGACTGCCGAGGATCTTGGGAGAACGCATCCAAGCTTTGACGATAGCCATGGCAGAGCTCGTGGGTGTCGATGAGGTCGAGAGGCCGGAGTTCCATAGGGGGCGCCACTGCCGGGAAAGGAGGGTTGTCTATGCCCCATATTTGATTGGGAGGAGGGAGATGATGACTCTCAACATATCATCGGGGAGGCTGCTGATTAAGTCTAGGCCTGCTGGAGTCGCTTGCGGTTCTAGCTTGCCCCGCCTCCGCTTGTTGGCAGCCCCGTTCTCCACCTGCGGAGTCTCCTTGTCAGTGGCGCTTCCTGATAGAAATGGGAGTACAAGGAATATTTAGTTAAAATGGGGCAATAGAAAAGTGTATTGTAACTAGAAGTTATTAGGTAGGAATATAGTAAGATAAGGGAATAGCAATTGGTTGCTTAAATATTACACAATTCATTTGACATTGCTGGGTAAGTCAACATATGCAGAGAGTTGAAAAGAAAACTTACTTCGAACAAAGTCTGGATAGATGATTTTCTCGGGAAGTTAGCATATATCTCATGACCAGGCCCTTCTATGTGTAGTGCAATTTTAGTGCCAGCTTTCAATACATAAAACTTTGCAATTTCATTCCAAAAGCCAGTGCCAAAATATGAGTCAGCACGTTCATCAAGTCTTACAGCAGCAACGATTGTAAATCCATGGTTTGTGCACAGTATGACATTCGTGGAGCCTTGATGTATGTAAAGGGAAAATTGTGCACTACATAATCTGTTGCATAGAGGGGGATGTCCTGCAGAAAATGGTAGGGTTGTTAAAGAAAATATGGTAACATGCAAATATGGGCCCAAATTGAAAGAACTGTATAGCAGTTGAAATTGAAGGACAAAAGTCTATAATTAAACAGATATGGTAAACATGATGTCATGGAAATATGAGAGTAATCGAAAGAACAATACATCATTAATTTTCCTAATATAGAAAGAAGAGGGAAACATCCCCTTTGACGTATATGGTGCGTGTGGCACCTTTTATCCAAATGTAGCAATATTTAGAATATGTTCAGGAAAGTAGGCCATGCCAACTGATTAAGGGTGAGATTGAATATACCGCGCGCGTCCTCAAGTTATCTGGTACGATGAGATGGAATCTCTGGCGGCGGTCACCAAGTCCTGAAGTATTGGCGCACTATACATTCTATGAATGAAAGAAAACCCTCAAATCAGCTCGAATAAAGATGAATTCATGGTGATTTCCGCCGGGTGATTAAAGGAGGCAGATGAACTGGGATAAGAGATGAGATAATATCTCGTTAAATTAGTTACCTTGTCGTCCATGAGAAAGAACCCTTGGTACAGCAGATTCCCCACCCGAGCGGAGCTGGGTCGACCACGAGCAGCGTCGAGAAATTCGATGGCGATAGGCAGCGGCAAGCGGAAGTGGCGAAATGTGGTGGGCTTTGCCGGCAGCCTGGCGGCAGCGGCAGGCGTCGAGCTAAGTGTTTACCGCCGCGATAGGCGGTGCCATGGCATAGACGCGGAGGAGCTTGTGCAGGTGTGAATGGGGAACGCACCAGAGGGTCCGAGGTGGGTGGCAGGCGGGGTGAGGGTTTTTGTGACGTGGGGATGGTGAGGGTTTTCTTTTTTCTTTTTTGAATGGGGTGGTGAGGGTTTTCTGTCCCACAAAGAATTTTGGGGGCGACGGTTTGCTAGAGCGAACCGTGTGTGATTGACGTAGTAGGCAAAATGAAAGTCATTGCACACGGTTCGAATTTTGGGAACCGTGTGTGATTGACGTACTACCTCCGTCCTGGTTTATTGGTCCCCCATTGTATTTTTTACCAAAATTTGGCGAAATAATTAACATGCTCAGACATAGATAATAAGCGTACACGTAGATAATCATAGTTCAACCATAAGTAGTACATAGTTCAACATTATTAAGCATACTCTACTCAGACATAGATAATAAGCGTACATGTAGATAGGCATAGTTCAACCATAAGTAGTACATAGTTCAACATTATTAAGCATACTCAAGCATACATATATAGTTCCATCCATCCCACATCTCATCTCACAGGCCGGCACGATCCTAAAGCTTCTCCAGGTACTCGGCATACGCGCCGTGTGCCACCCTGCGAGAATAATTCTACTTGAAGGAGCCAACGACCCATCCTCTTGCATGCACCAGAACACTTAGATACGCGTCATGAAGCTTCTGGTTGCAAAATGGGCATCCATAGCCGCCGTTCCAGGTCCTAATACGCCTGTTATGCATTCCCGCTTAAAGCTCCCTCAGGATTTTCCTATTGTACCTCCTCTGGACATCTTCATCCTCGCTGTCCACATCGTCAGACAACACCTATACAAATAGTAAAACAAATTTGGCATCAAATCACTGATTACATGCCGTGAAGTAGGATTAGGAATTTATGGCTATTTATTTATACATATCCAGAGATTATGGTTTGATTTTTAAGCATAGTCGTCTATGTACAGACCAATCTTGAAGAAAATAATGGCACAAACATAGGTAGGTCATTCAAAATCAATTGTCAAGTCCTGGCTAGCAATTATTAGCAAGAACACTAACCCTAGTCGGATTACTAGCAGAAATCATTTGCACAGATGAAACAACTAATCACTTATCACATGTACCATTCAAACAATCAATACACCACACGGATCTAATGAAGCTTACTCAGAGTTCATGGAGTGGGAGAACGTAACCACATGATTTCTATTCCAAAAAGGGGGAGGTAGGAGTAACCAGAGAAACCCTATGATCTATTTGACACATAAACAGGTATAGATGACTAACCAGCTGTCCGTCATCGTCGGAGTCGTCGTCAGAGTGGTCGTCAGAGTCATTGCCGGAGTGGTCGTCGGAGTCGTCGCCGGAGTGGTCGTCGGAGTCGGTGTGGAACTCCACCTCCGGCTGTGGAAGCTCGATGCCGTCGACGACGTCAGGGTGCAGCGATAACTCGCCGGCGGTGACGGCAACCTCCGTCTCCATCTCCACGCCATGCTCCGGTGCTTTAGCAGCCCTGGCGTCGCCACTCCCTCCGATGGGGAGCTTCGGCGGCATCCTCATACACTGACGGCTTTGAGGAATGAGAGCGGCGTTGAGGTTGCAAGCGGAGAGAGAGGATTGTGTGTGTAGCGAGGATGGGGGTGCGGCCACTCGGGCGCACCATTAATATGGAGTAGTGGGAGTTGTGGGAGAGAGGCGGGAGGCGGTCAACCCGATGGCTCGCCTCCCGGTGAGCCTATGCACCGGACAGCTGGCATGCCTACCAAAGTTTCACATAGCTACTCGCACGCCTCCCGATGACACTATGCAGCGAGCACGCCTTCGTCAATTCACACACCTGCACACACGCCTCCCCGTCTGCCTGCGCGGCGGACTGCTCGCATGCGTCCCGTCAACTCACTCTTGCTCGCATGCCGCACGTGTCGCGTGGCGGCACATATAGTTTTTCTATATGGATGATTAATGCTGTCGCTTTATTGCTTAACCGAAGCATGGCATGTATCCATTGTTGGTCTAACGCTCACGGATTGAATAAATAATCCGTTTGGGATATTGGTTCCCAATTATTAATAATCTTCCGTCTGTAATTAGATAAAGATTACATCAAAACTGGTCTCAATTTGACAAACAAAAAGTACAATGCCACTTTGTATTGGTGTCCATATGACAACATGATAGCCAGCAGTGAGTTTAATTTGACCAGCAAGGTATAATCTTTTTTGTTTGTGTTATGGTGGTATATAATACGCGTCGAAGAGGTGGGAGGGGACTAGCATATATACTATACGTATGCGTCCGTGAATAAGTACACCTCACTCAGTGTCAGGACTATTTGGTTACCGAGGCATGTGCCACATCAAAATTGTGAAATTGGTTATTCAAACATCACACAACACCTTTTTGGGCCACATGCATATATATCCTAGCTAGGACACTCACATGTGACGCTTCCATCTATGGGCCCACGAGGCCATCGTCGACGCATGCATGCATCACTTTGACCTACATCGGGAGAGGTTAATTAATTTCACCATCGATGAGGATTCTTTTGGGTTGTACATATATTACGGCAGGAGCATATAGTATGCGGTGAAGAGGGGGGAAGGGGACCATCATATGTAGTACGCTTGATATGAACCTCGCTCTGTGTGGGTGCATGGTTTACGGGTTTTGAGGCATGTGGCACATCAAAGTTGTGCATTTTGGGCATTCAACATATATATGTTTGGCCCACATGAAAAGCGGTGGTGGTTGTCCTCTCGCACCCACTTAAGCGGTTATCAGCGATATCGATGCTTTCCATCTATGGGCCCGCTTGGTCCATCACTTCTTTTTGCTTGACAACAAGAGAGGTTAATTTGACTTAGGAGGGGATTATTATTTTTGCTCTGGGATGACATGCATGATACACTTTGAGCACACACATATGCATGTGTACGCATGAATCCCTCCCATCGAGTCGAAGTGGCTAGTACAACGACACCATCATGAACCGATCCCGCTCTGAGTGGGGAGCTAGTGTATGATTTTTGACACACATGCCAGATCAATGTTGTGTATTCAAACATGCATGCATGCATCACCTCCATACATATGCATGTAGTGGTTTCCTTTGAACAATACACTCCCTCACGTGGTTATCGGCAACAAGCCTATATATTCGTGGGCCCGCGTGGTCATCCATGATCACCTTGACCAACAACAAGATAGGTTACCATGGCAGATTCTTCATTTGGTTAGTGTTATCGTGGTATATGTCATGGTGAGATTCAGACCTAATTAAGTTTGAACGCATATACTATGCACGCATGCATGCATATATGAATCCCCGTCGTTGGCTTGAAGTGTGGTGTAACATACATATGCATCATCAACCTAACCCTCACTCAGTGTGGGGATTTCTAGTTTGAAATCACGGTGCCACATTAAAGTTGTTCATTGTTACTCAAAAACACATCTCTCCATACATATGTTTGGGCCACACACATGCAGTGGTTGTCTTCGGGGACTATCTACTTGCGTGATTATTGGCGAGCTAGCCCATCTCCGGGGTCGCATGGATGGCCATCACTTTGACCAACAACAAGAGAGAGGTTGTACGACCAAGGTGGATTATTCTTGGTCCATTTTAAGATCCATCTTGGTGAGATATATGCCTCTCTGGCCCGCCGACTGAAAGTGTGTGTGTGGGGGGGGGTTGCTAAATCACACTTTGCTAGGTGAACCTCGGTTGGGGGGCATGAATTCATTGCTTAATTAGGATTCCCTTCATGGTGACACGAGGGGGGTGGGGGCCTTCTAGCTACTTCGCACTTTGCTAGGTGAACCTCGGTTGGGGGGGGGGAGGGGGCATGCTCATAGCTTAGGATTCCCTTCATGCCGACACGAGGGGGGCTGCTAGCTACTTCACACTTTGCTAGGTGAACCTCGGTTGGGGGGCATGTGCATTCATAGCTTAGGATTCCCTTCATGCCGGCACGAGGGAGGGGTGGCTGCTAGCTACTTCGCACTTTGCTAGGGTGAACCTCGGTTGGGGGGGAGGGCATGCATTCACAGCTTAGCTAGGATTCCCTTCATGCCGACACGACGGAGGGGGGCTGCTAGCTACTTTGCACTTTGCTAGGTGAACCTCGGTTGGGGGGGCATGCATTCATAGCTTAGGAATCCCTTTGTGCCGACACGAGGGAGGGGGGCTGCTAGCTCTACTTCACACTTTGCTAGATGAACCTCGGTTGGGGGGCATGCATTCATATCTTAGGATTCCCTTCGCGCCGACACGAGGGAGGGGGATGCTAGCTACTTGGCACTTTGCTATGGTGAACCTCGATTGGGGGGCATGCATTCATATATAGCTTAGGATTCACTTCATGCCGACACGAGGGAGGAGGGGGGCTGCTAGCTACTTCGCACTTTGCTAGGTGAACCTTGGTTGAAGGGGAGAGGGCATGCATTCATATATAGCTTAGGATTCCCTTCATGCCGACACGAGGTAGGAGGGGGGCTGCTAGCTACTTCGCACTTTTCTAGGTGAACCTCGGCTGAGGGGGAGGGGCATGCATTCATACCTTAGGATTCCCTTCATGCCAACACGAGAGGGTGGGAGCAAGCAATACCGTGCGCTTTGCGAGAGAGGTGCCACATCGAAGTTGCATTTGGTATTTGAAAATCAAACCACCCTTTTGATACATAAATTTGATCCACATGCAAGTGTGTTCATGTTCTGACCCTCTCCCACGTCATTTTTCGCCAAATTTATGAACATTAGACAAGTTGGATGATGCAACCGACACGGTTCACTCAAACTAACCATGTGCCACGCCGATGCACCTGTCACGCACACATCCGCATAGTACATTGGGCTCCACGAGGCTCCCCCTCTCAAAAATATCTACCCGATTCGAGGGTTTTTTGTTTCATAACACACGGTTGTTATCTCCGGACTGTGTGCGATGTTTCTTGTTCCCAATCCCGCCTGCATTGAAAATATCTGCCCGCCTCGAGGGTTTTTCTTTTTCATAACACACTGTTGTTATATCCGGACCGTGTGCGATGCACTCTCATCAAAATTTGCAATAGCCCAGCATCTCACTCCCGCGTAGTAAAATTTTCAGTACCCGCGTCCTTTCCTCAAACACCCCGCGCCCCCTCCACACACACACACCAAAACCTCCTCGGGCGTGTGTGTGTGTGTGTGTGCGCACACACACACACACTCCCTCGCTCGAAACCCTAGCAAATCCCCGTCGCCGCTGCTGCCACCGCTGCAAGGCCTCCATTGTCAACATCTGTCGGTTTGCCCATGCAGCTTACCCACCGATCTCCATACCCAGGCCGCCCCGAGTTTCTTAGATGACGCCTGCCAAATGCCCCCTTTCCCACAGATCCCCATCCCCATCCCCCACTCCAGAGCGTCGCAGCCTAAGCCCGCTACGCTTCCCGTGGAGCTCGAGGAGTGACTGGCCCAAAGGAGGTGTATAGCGGTCTCTTCGCCCGACGTCGCCGAGGAAGCTGACGACCATTTCTAGCGGCAGGCACTCAAGTAGCAGGCTAGAGTATGTGGGCATGTCTCGTCCGCCGGCTATGACATCGAGGTCATCGACAGCGATGCCCTGAGGCGGGCTGTGTCACAAGTTAAGTGGCCCACCCCAACCCCTCGGGTTCAACCGCCATCGATCTCATCCATGGCCCTGCCGCTGATCTCCTCTGGCTCGCTGTCAACAATTTGCCATTCTACATCACCATCGAGCCCCTTTTGTCATTTCTGAAGGACACATTCTGCGACACTGGCTTGGGATCCATAGCTTCCAAGTCAGACCTCATCGATTGCGACCACGAGGAGGGCACCCTCTCCGGCTCTTCCAAGGGGAAAGAGCCCATCTGCTCTTCCAAGGGGAAAGCACCCGTCTGCGACATCAGGGAGGACACCCTACAGCCATGCTCTTCCAAGGGGAAGGAGCCCATCTGCGACAACATGAAGCGCATCCAGGGTCCGTGCTCTTCCCACGGGAACGAGCCCATCTATGACAAGTGAGGAAACCCATGATTTGTTTATTTTAGTTGTTCACAATGTGATGCTCTATATGTGCAATTATTTACTGTGCAGTACATTTCATCAATCCAGTTTTAAACATACCGATAGGAATGCATTTATTTGCTTGCTGTTAAGCCTGTTTTAGCTAGCATATGCCTCTTTTAAAGTTTTTGATTGTTCGGTTGTTTGTAGTAAGCATATGTTCAGTTTCAAATGCTATCTTTGGTTGTTCGTAGTATGTCTTTTGTTTATTCTAGTTATTCATAACATGATGTTCTATATGTGCAAGTATGAACTGTAGCGACCAGACCTCAAATAGTCTGATCTCTGTGCTCCGGTGTCATCCCTGGATCAGTAATGTTGACACCACACAGTACTCGGAGGATTTATAGCAAAGTAGCAATCACACACTTATTACATCGAGTGTCTCAAAAGAGAACTTATTACAATAAATATGGCTTAAGGCCATCTAGTAACGATAACAGCGGAAGGCTTGGAAGATAAGTGAGTCCATCAACTCCAACGGCATCACTGAGTATAGAACCACGACCTAAAACTCCTTAATCGTCGTCAGAAAAGTCTGCAACATTAACGTTGCAGCCCGAAAACGGGTCAGCACATGGAATATGCTGGCAAGGTAACACATAGAGAGTAATGGAATGCAACAGCTATACTATATGCATATTTGGCTGGTGGAAAGCTCTATGGTTACTGTTTTTGCGTAAAGCCAATTTTTCCCTACTTCAAAGGAATAAAGTTAATTACTATCATGGTGGTTGTGAAACATTGAGAATGGTTGACAGCATTCTTAATCCCAATTAAAGTAACATCATTAAAACCCATTAAAAATTAATTTAGAGTAACATGTTGAGATTCACATGATAATCCAGGTACTAGATACTCAAGATGTCCATAACCGGGGACACGGCTAACCATGATTAGTTTATTACACTCTGCAGAGGTTTGCGCACTTTTCCCCACAAGACTCGATCGCCTCCGTTTGTTTTCTCGCACTACATGGTGTTTGAGAAGACGGATGACCGAGACATAGTCTTTCAGAAGCGCTAGCACCTTACGATCGGGTAGACCGTACCACCTACATCCCCTACATCTGCTAGTCTACCACTGTAAGAGTTCGCACAACTTAATCAACTATGCCAGAGCCCATAATGGCTTGTGGCTGCACACGGAAGTTTCTAGTATGAATAATCTCATGATCCCTTTGAGCCTGGGTGGTGGTCCAATAAAAACAGGCAAGTCCTGGTAACCCCAGGTGCCTCAATCCACCCAGATGTGTGTTAGGTTGCCACCTTAGATAAACCATTAATTAACAATCTCACATCTGTCATGGATATCACTCACCCAATCCACGTCTACTAGCATAGCATGGCATAATAAGCAAACGTAGAAGTAACTCCCAAAGGTTTGATAATTAAACAGGTAATAGGTAATACCTCATCTACTTCCCATCCCACAATTTAATTAGATCCTAATCATGCAATGTGTGAGGATGGATCTAATGCAATAAAACTGGGTTGCAGAAAAGGTATGATCAAAGTGTTACTTGCCTTGCTCATGATCCGCGAAACCTAGAGATTCGAAGTAACAGGCGGTGCACTCCGGGTATTCTATCGCAGACAAACAACAAGCATACAATAAGTACTCATCTAATGCACAGGTAAAACTCAAATAAGAGATCTAACCAGAAAGTTCAACTTAAGAACCCTGGTTGGCAAAAAGAATCAAATCGAACGAAGCGAAAGAAATCAAACGGCGAAAGAAAACAACTTCGTTCTAGTAATCTGGATCTAGGGAAAATTTTACAGTAGCAAAAACTTGTTTAAGTTGATTATTCGGAAAGAGGGTTTCGAGATGAAACTCCAGGCGCTTGAATCGCCTGATTCCGATAAACGAGCGAAAAGTTATACTAAAACGAAAATCGGATCAGAAATCGCGATCAGAAAATAACCGCGGAAAATCCGACGAAAAAGACAAACGACGAACAGAATTTTTTTCCTTTTTTTTAAAAAAACTGCACGGAAAACAATGCGGCGGCGAACCTCGAAAGGCGCGCAACTCCGGCGGGCGGCGGCGGCGGCGGCGGGACAGGAGCTAGGGTTAGGGTTTAGGTGGCGGCGGCGGCTGGGCTTTCGGTCCCCGGGGCGGCGGCATTTATAGCCTTAGCCGGTGGAGTCCAGGCCGAATACGGCCCGTAGTCGGTTCGCGTTTTTTTTTATAAATCCGCTCGGAAGAAAAATAAAAAGAAATACTAAACGGACTCCAAAAAACACGAAATAAATTTTGCCGGGTTCCTAAAATCAAGCCCGATAAAGTGAACATTTATCTGGGCCCAAACTACAACTTTGAAAAACGCGCATTTTTCCTAAATTCAAATAAAAATACCGAAAAACTCCGAAATAAAACTTATTTGATTTTTTTATTAAATCCTCAATATTTCTATATTTTGGGAAAGTCATTTTATTCCCTCTCTCATATTTTTGTAATGGAAATAATTGATAATAAAATAAATAAAATCAAATGATCCTGTTTACATAATTTGAGAAAACTCAAATGTGTAAATAACGAAATCCCCAACTCTCTCCGTGGGTCCTTGAGTTGCTTAGGATTTTCTAGGATCAAAACCAAAAGCAAAATAAAATATGATATGCATGATGACCTAATGTATAACATTCCAAATTGAAAATTTGGAATGTTACAAACCTACCCCCCTTAAGATGAATCTCGCCCTCGAGATTCGGGTTGGCTAGAAAATAGGTGAGGGTGGTCTTTGAGCAAATCTTCCTCTCGCTCCCAGGTGGCTTCATCCTCCGTGTGGTGGCTCCACTGGACTTTGCAAAACTTCATAACCTTGCTACGAGTAACTCGGCTGGCAAACTCGAGGATCTTGACTGGTTTCTCCTCATAGGTCAAATTGTTATCCAACTGAATTGCTTCTAATGGCACTGTGTCTCTCAAAGGTATGTCAGCCATCTCCGCGTGACACTTCTTCAACTGAGAAACGTGGAACACATCATGCACTCCGGCCAATCCTTCTGGCAATTCCAACTTGTAGGCCACTTCTCCCATACGCTCCAAAACTCGATATGGTCCTACAAATCGTGGCGCTAACTTCCCCTTAACTCCAAAGCGCTTAATCCCTCGAAGTGGGGATACTCGAAGATAAGCTCTATCTCCAACTTCGTAAACTGTCTCCTTGCGTTTAGAATCTGCGTAGCTCTTCTGCCTGGACTGGGCTACCTTGAGCCTATAGCGAATCAACTTCACTTTCTGTTCAGACTCTTTGATCAGATCTGGTCCAAACAACTGGCGGTCTCCAACTTCGTCCCATGACAACGGTGTCCTGCACCTCCTTCCGTACAAAGCCTCGAAAGTTTCATCTTCAAACTGGTCTGATAGCTATTATTGTAAGAAAACTCTGCATATGGCAAATTATCGTCCCAACTAGATCCATAATCTAGCGCACAAGCTCTCAACATATCCTCCAAAATCTGATTGACTCTCTCAGTCTGTCCATCTGTCTGAGGATGAAAAGCTGTACTAAATTCTAACCTGGTACCTAAAGTCTCATGCAACTGCTTCTAGAACTTTGAGGTAAACTGGGTTCCTCTATCCGATACGATGCTCCTCGGAACTCCATGCAAACATACGATCCTGGTCATGTATATCTTTGCCAACTTAGCACTGGTGTAAGTGGTCTTTACTGGGATGAAATGTGCTACCTTCGTCAATCGATCAACTACAACCCAAATCGAGTCATAGCCTGAGCGAGTCCTTGGCAATCCCGTGATAAAATCCATACCTAGTTTATCCCACTTCTATTCGGGTATCGGCAATGGTTGCAACAATCCTGCTGGCTTCTGATGCTCTGCCTTTACTCTCTGGCATACATCACAAACTGCTACATACTCCGCAATATCCTTTTTCATTCTGGTCCACCAGAAAATATCCTTCAAATCCAAATACATCTTGGTACTTCCTGGGTGAATCGAATACGGTGAGTCATGTGCCTCTTGCAGAATCAACTTTCGGATCTCTGGGTCATTGGGCACGTAAACACGGTCTTCAAACCATAGGGTGTCGTTCTCATCCTCACGAAATCCTTTAGCTTTTCCTTTGCTCAGTTTCTCCTTTATGGCGGCAATCTCTTTGTCCGTTTTCTGAGCGTCTCTGATTCTATGCATCAAAGTTGACTGAATCTCTAGTGCTGCTACATAGCCTCTCGGAACTGTTTCCACACATAGTTCACGAAGATTTTCTGCTAACTCCTTGGGTATTACTCCCGTCATTAGTGTATTGACATGGCTCTTGCGGCTTAATGCATCAACTACTACATTAGCCTTCCCGGGATGATAATGCAATTTCATATCATAATCCTTGATAAGCTCCAACCATCTCCTTTGTCTGAGATTCAACTCCTTCTGCGTGAAAATGTACTTCAAACTCTTATGATCCGTGTACACCTCACAATGATTTCCAATGAGGAAATGTCTCCATGTCTTCAATGCATGCACTACGGCTGCTAACTCCAAATCATGCGTAGCGTAATTCAATTCCTGGGGCTTCAGTTGTCGTGAAGCATACGAAACAACTCTCCCTTCCTGCATAAGCACTGCTCCAAGTCCTCGACGTGAAGCGTCGCAATACACCTCATAATCCTAGGTTTGATCTGGCAAAATCAACACTGGTGAGGTCACCAAACGTTTCTTCAACTCCTGGAAACTTGCCTCACACTCCTCGGTCCATTTGAACTTAGTATCCTTCTTCAGCAACTCCGTTATAGGCTTTGCAATCTTTGAGAAATTCTCAATAAATCTCCGATAGTATCCTGCGAGTCCAAGAAAACTCCGGATCTCTCCAACTGTTGTTGGTGCTTCCCACTTGGTCACGGTTTCAACTTTAGCGGGATCTACTGCTATACCTTCTCCGGATATAACGTGTCCGAGGAATCCTACTTCCTTCAACCAAAACTCACATTTGCTGAATTTGGCATATAACTGATGTTCTCCGAGCTTTCCAAGTACCAAACGCAAATGCTCCTTATGCTCCTCTTCATTCTTCGAATAAACCAGGATATCATCAATGAACACTACGACGAACTTATCCAAAAATTCCATAAACACTTTGTTCATCATGTTCATAAAATAGGCAGGTGCGTTAGTCAGTCCAAATGACATAACGGTATACTCATATAGTCCATATCTTGTGGTGAATGCTGTCTTAGGAATATCCTGTTCTTGAATCTTCAACTGGTGGTATCCTGATCGCAAGTCGATCTTGGAAAACACTTTAGCTCCTTGCAATCGATCAAACAGATCATTGATCATTGGTAGTGGGTACTTGTTCTTGATCGTTACTTCATTCAATCCTCGATAGTCAACAACCATCCTTAACGATCCATCCTTCTTTTCCACTAGAAGTACTGGTGATCCCCAAGGCGAAGAACTTGGGCGAATATATCCCTTATCCAGTAACTCCTTAATCTGCTTCTTAATTTCCACCAAATCTTTTGTTGGCATCCTATATGGTCTCTTCGATATTGGCCCAGTGCCTGGCAAAAGCTCAATCAAAAACTCAATGTCTCTATCCGGTGGCATGCCTGGCAACTCTTCGGGAAATACATCTGGAAAATCCTGTACCACTGGTACTTCCTCCTGCACAACTCCTGTTAGGCAATTCACTTGTGTCCTTTTTGGTACATGCCGGGATACATACTTGATCCTTCTCCCTTCTGGTGTGGTAAGCAAAATTGACTTACTAGCACACTCAATATTCCCTTTATACTTTGATAACCAATCCATCCCTAATATCACATCCAATCCTTGAGATTCCAATACTATTAGGTCTGAGGGAAAAACATAGTTACCAATCCTTAATGGTAACCGATCACACCATAAACTTGCCACATACTCTGCTCCTGGCAAGGTTACTAACATGGGTGACCTAAGGGCTTGGGTTGGTAGGTTATACTTATCCACAAATCCCCTTGATATGTATGAATGCGATGCACCAGTATCAAAAAGAACGAGTGCAGTAAATGACTTAACCAAAAACTTACCTATTACTGCATCGGGCTGAGCTTCAACTTCCTCCACATTAACGTGGTTCACCTGTCCCCTATTGAAAGGGTTCGGCTTATTCCCAGAACTTCCATTGCCGTTTTGGCCTTCAGGACATTCATTTGCAAAATGTCCTGGCTTCGAACACTTATAGCAAGTGACGTGGTTCAAATCCTTCTTGGCTGGGGTTGATGGGGTGTTGCGGTTCTGTCCATTACTTCCTCCATTCCCATTACCATTCTTGGTGCCATTGTGATTGTGCGAGCTACCTACTCCATGGGTATGCTGAAAATGTCCTCCTGGTCTAGGGGTAAAACGAGGCTTCTGCTGACCTCCTGAATTATACTTTCCTTGTCCATACTTCCTCTTGCGGTTCTCAATTTGCTGCTGCTTCCCTTCAATCATAAGAGCACGATCTACCAACTCCTGGTAGTTGTTGAAGGTGGCTACCATCAACTGCATACTCAACTCATCATTCAATCCTTCCAGGAATTTCTCCTGCTTAGCTGCATCTGTAGCAACGTCATCTGGGGCATAACGTGCTAGCTTACTAAACTCCTCCACATACTGGCCAACTGTCCGTCCTCCTTGGCGCAAGTTACGAAACTCACGCTTCTTCATGGCCATTGCTCCTGCTAAAACATGGGCAGTACGAAAAGCTTGCTGAAACTGGTCCCATGTGACAGTGTCGACTGGGAAGGTGGCTGTGAAATTCTCCCACCAAGATGCTGCGGGTCCTTCTAACTGATGTGCGGCAAACTTCACCTTCTCCACATCTGTGCATCCTGCTGTGGTCAACTCCCTAGATATCTTGCGAAGCCAATCATCTGCTACTATCGGCTCGGTGCTACTGGAAAACACCGGCGGATTCAGCCTAAGAAAACGGGCTAAGTGGTCAACAGGTGGTGGTGGTGGTGGGTTGTTGTTGTTGTTCCCCTCATTCTGATTCTGAACTAGCAACTGCATCAGGGTGTTCTGCTACTGGATCAACTGGGTGAGCTCCGACGGAAAGGCAAATCCGGGGTCACGTCTCGGAGGCATCTGAGGGTTTAGAAAAGATGAGATGTAAGAATAGAGGGGGGTCTAAAGGGAAAACACTACCCATATGCACATGAGGCAAAAGCACACAATTCACTTCAATCAATCAAACAAGACATACAATCGATCTAACTATCGCAAAAAGTGCTCGGACTACTATATTTACATGGTGGACTACTACTACTGATGAGGTGGTCTACTAGAAATATTCTACGGTCGTAGACTCCATGATATCCGCTCCTGCTTCATCAACATGGACATCATCGCTACTATCTTGTTCCGAGTCAGTGCCGTCAATGATGATGTAGTCCTCCGGGCTAATCTCCTTGGGTTCTTCGTCTTCATCTACTGGTGTCGGGCCTCCCATAAATATGCCAATCTTCTTGATCAGGTCGTCATTCTTCTCCACCAATACTTCAATTTCTTCTTCATAACCTTCGCGTGTAGCCTTGAGTTCTTCCTCCAGTTCCTTGATTCTAGTCTTAGCCTTCTTCAGATCTATCATGTCGGCGCACATGTGATTCTCCTGTCGTCGAATGTGCTGGTTTAACTCCTGAATAAAAGCTGCAATTGATCTATCCTTCCTGGTGCTGATCATCTCCCAATGTTCATCTCGGCGCCCACAAATCTGGTAGATAGTATCCTTGAGATCCTTGCGGTAGACTTCTCCAATGCGTCCCATGGCGATGTGAGCTGCCATACTCTTTCCTAGACTCCAAGTTGGTGCATCAAAAGAAAACTCTATGGGCTCAGTGACTGGCATGAACGTCCTTCCTGGAACTTGAACTTGAATCATCCAGCGCTCTTCTTCAGGTAAAGTGGCGTTGTAGGTTCCCGTCAAGCTTGGTATTCCTATGTTCAGGTATCTAGTGACTTCCTTCAAGTGGCGTCCAAAGGGTGTATCTTCATCTGGTTGGGTGAACTTGTTCTTTGCATCCGCCATCCTAAAGAGTAGAAAAGATGAGGAGTCAGAAGAGAAGAGAATGAGTAGTGATCTAGGTCTTTAGCTTAGTGGTCGTGTCCTACAGTCAGCGTGTGCTCTGATACCATCTCTGTAGCGACCAGACCTCAAACAGTCTGATCTCTGTGCTCCGGTGTCATCCCTGGATTAGTAATGTTGACACCACACAGTACTCGGAGGATTTATAGCAGAGTAGAAATCACACACTTATTACATCGAGTGTCTCAAAAGAGAACTTATTACAATAAATATGGCTTAAGGCCATCTAGTAACGATAACAGCGGAAGGCTTGGAAGATAAGTGAGTCCATCAACTCCAACGGCATCACTGAGTATAGAACCACGACCTAAAACTCCTTAATCGTCGTCTGAAAAGTCTGCAACATTAACGTTGCAGCCCGAAAATGGGTCAGCACATGGAATATGCTGGCAAGGTAACACATAGAGAGTAATGGAATGCAACAGCTATACTATATGCATATTTGGCTGGTGGAAAGCACTATGGTTACTGTTTTTGTGTAAAGCCAATTTTTCCCTACTTCAAAGGAATAAAGTTAATTACTATCATGGTGGTTGTGAAACATTGAGAATGGTTGACAGCATTCTCAATCCCAATTAAAGTAACATCATTAAAACCCATTAAAAATTAATTTAGAGTAACATGTTGAGATTCACATGATAATCCAGGTACTAGATACTCAAGATGTCCATAACCGGGGACACGGCTAACCATGATTAGTTTATTACACTCTGCAGAGGTTTGCGCACTTTTCCCCACAAGACTCGATCGCCTCCGTTTGTTTTCTCGCACTACATGGTGTTTGAGAAGACGGATGACCGAGACATAGTCTTTCAGAAGCGCTAGCACCTTACGATCGGGTAGACCGTACCACCTACATCCCCTACATCTGCTAGTCTACCACTGTAAGAGTTCGCACAACTTAATCAACTATGCCAGAGCCCATAATGGCTTGTGGCTGCACACGGAAGTTTCTAGTATGAATAATCTCATAATCCCTTTGAGCCTGGGTGGCGGTCCAATAAAAACAGGCAAGTCCTGGTAACCCCAGGTGCCTCAATCCACCCAGATGTGTGTTAGGTTGCCACCTTAGATAAACCATTAATTAACAATCTCACATCTGTCATGGATATCACTCACCCAATCCACGTCTACTAGCATAGCATGGCATAATAAGCAAACGTAGAAGTAACTCCCAAAGGTTTGATAATTAAACAGGTAATAGGTACTACCGCATCTACTTTCCATCCCAAAATTTAATTAGATCCTAATCATGCAATGTGTGAGGATGGATCTAATGCAATAAAACTGGGTTGTAGAAAAGGTATGATCAAAGTGTTACTTGCCTTGCTGATGATCCACGAAACCTAGAGATTCGAAGTAACAGGCGGCGCACTCCGGGTATTCTATCGCAGACAAACAACAAGAATACAATAAGTACTCATCTAATGCACAGGTAAAACTCAAATAAAAGATCTAACCAGAAAGTTCAACTTAAGAACCCTGGTTGGCAAAAAGAATCAAATCGAACGAAGTGAAAGAAATCAAACGGCGTAAGAAAACAACTTCGTTCTAGTAATCTGGATCTAGGGAAACTTTTACAGTAGCAAAAACTTGTTTAAGTTGATTATTCGGAAAGAGGGTTTCGAGACGAAACTCCAGGCGCTTGAATCGCGTGATTCTGATAAACGAGCGAAAAGTTATAGTAAAACGAAAATCGGATCAGAAATCGCGATCAGAAAATAACCGCCAAAAATCCGACGAAAAAGACAAACGACGAACAGAATTTTTTTTCTTTTTTTTTTGTAAAAAAAACTGCACGGAAAACGAGGCGGCGGCGAACCTCGAAAGGCGCGCAACTCCGGCGGGCGGCGGGCGGCGGCGGCGGCGGCGGGACGAGAGCTAGGGTTAGGGTTTAGGTGGCGGCGGCGGCTGGGCTTTCGGGCCCCGGGGTGGCGGCTTTTATAGCCTTAGCCGGCGGAATCCAGGCCGAATACGGCCCGTAGTCGATTCGCGTTTTTTTTATAAATCCGCTCGGAAGAAAAATAAAAAGAAATACTAAACGGACTCCAAAAAACACGAAATAAATTTTGCCGGGTTCCCAAAATCAAGCCCGATAAAGTGAACATTTATCTGGGCCCAAACTACAACTTTGAAAAACGCGCATTTTCCTAAATTCAAATAAAAATACCGAAAAACTCCGAAATAAAACTTATTTGATTTTTTTATTAAATCCTCAATATTTCTATATTTTGGGAAAGTTATTATTTCCCTCTCTCATATTTTTGTAATAGAAATAATTGATGATAAAATAAATAAAATCAAATGATCCTGTTTACATAATTTGAGAAAACTCAAATATGTAAATAACGAAATCCCCAACTCTCTCCGTGGGTCCTTGAGTTGCTTAGGATTTTCTAGGATCAAAACCAAAACCAAAATAAAATATGATATGCATGATGACCTAATGTATAACATTCCAAATTGAAAATTCGGGATGTTACATGAACTATGCAGTTCAATTTCATCAGTACCAGTTTGAACAATACCACTATGAATGACTACATTTGGTTGCAGCATCTTGTAGTTAACATGCCTTTCCATTTTTATTTAACCATAACCAGTGTACTTAGACCGGCATAATACCGGTTTGAATGACCATGTTTGCTTGTTGTTAAATGTTAGGCCTGTTGCAGTTAGCATAGCTTTCCACTTGTTTTGGTTTACTAGCATTCTTAAACCTGCACACTGAAGCTATCTTTTGGAGATTATTTTGTCTACCATGTGTAATTTTGGTTGATGTTTAGCCTGTTATGCTTAACATGCTTCTTGATGTACCTACACAGGACAATTTTGGGAACGACCGTTGTTTTCCATCGAGGTTAGTTTCATCCCATGGCTTATATCTGCTCACTGTTCAGGATATCCGTAGCTGGTACCATATAGGCCAGTGGCTGATAAGGGACTAATCGGTGAATCCGACTTTTAACTGAATATATCTGCAACCCATTTTTCCTTAGGTTAACTAGGGCTATATGTAATATATCTGAGGCTACATAGCAACATGCACTGTACTTAATGTCTAAATATGCAATCCTAGGCTACATAGCAACAAGGAAGAGTGTTACATTAATGTTCTAATGATGTCTAGATATACGTAGAAGAGCAGCAGCAACAACCGCAACAACACAACCCTATTTGGATACTCAACTTAGCTAGAGGTTAGAGTTAGTTTCTAGCTCATTACTAACCCTGAACTAACTCCATCCAAAGAGTTGTTTGGATGGCAGGGTTAGATTGACAATAAATGCACTTGGAGAACTAGCTCCAATTAGCACCTCTTGGGTTGGATACTAGTTTTTCTGGGTGGGTTACAGATGCAACTAGCTCAAACTAGCCCTCATTTTTAGATATACTTTAGGGCTATTTGAGCCCAAACTAGCTCAAACTAACTGTAACCCGTGGATACAGCAGTAGATAATTTTTAAGAACGAACTAAACTCCTTCCGACCCATAATATAAGATGTTAATTCATCTAATATGTGAGTATATTGGATGTTATAAGATACTCCCTCCATTCCTAAATATTTGTTCTTTTTAGAGATTTCAAATGGACTACCACATACAGATGTATATAGACATATTATAAAAGAGTGTTGTACTACATCATTGTGCCATTGCTGTTTAGCTTCTAATATTAACTTGGTGCTTTTAGGTACATATGTCATTGGTAAAAATCCGCGTTTCGACCCTTTCTGCGTATGGGGCAATGAGATATCGATGAACCAGCATCAAGTGAGGAAGCTAATAAAGATTGTTAGTAAAATGGGTCCAAAGATGGCAATTAAACTATTTGTTTACACTTCATCCAAGACAACAGCGAACTGCAGGATGGTAAGTAAGAACTCTGCAGCCTTCTTTTTACTGCCCATAATGAGTTGTGTTAGATGACAATGTCTGAAATCTTATTCCTTTGCAGTGGTTGCCAAAGCAGTTTACTCAAGATTACCTCTCAAACTACATGATAGGTGGGCATGCAAAGGTTAAAGTATTTCTACCAGAACACGATTGTAACGCCCCCGGACACACCCGCCGGTGGTCGTTACTCATGGCGAGATCTAGACTGGCCCCACAGATCAATACTAGTCTTTTCTGCGCACTTTGTCCTCACTCGTGCGCACCCGGGAGCAACTTTCCGGTCGGTCACCCATCCTGAAACTACTCCAAGCTGAGCACGCTTAACTTTGGAGTTCGGTCCGAATGGGCTTCCGGAAAAGAAGGAATTCCTTATTGATATGAGTACTCTATCATCCCTAATAAGCCAGGCTATCACATACACCCCCACTCAAAGGAACCAACGTCCTCGTCGGGCCACAGGAACGTTCCCTCTTGGCACAAACGTCTGTGCATCCAGTCCGATACATGTGTCATGCCGTGTGCCACGACGGGTCACAAACGTCATGAACAACATGACCGCGCACCTGTCTGCAACCATCCGTGTAACCACGAGGGTCGGCTCTGATACCAACTTGTAACGCCTCGGACACACCCGCTGGTGGTCGTTACTCCCGGCGAGATCTAGACTGACCCCACAGATCAATACTAGTCTTTTCTGCGCACTTTGTCCTCACTCGTGCGCACCCGGGAGCAACTTCCCGGTCGGTCACCCATCCTGAAACTACTCCAAGCTGAGCATGCTTAATTTTGGAGTTCTTTCCGAATGGGCTTCCAGAAAAGAAGGAATTCCTTATTGATATGAGTAGTCTATCATCCCTAATAAGCCATGCTATCACATATTGTAACGCCCCGAGCCCGTTGTGCCAGGTGTCCTCCAGTTATTCGCTGTTGTTGCCTTTTCTTTGCTTGCGTGTCATGCATCTCATATCATGTCATCATGTGCATTGCATTTGCATACGTGTTCGTCTCATGCATCCGAGCATTTTCCCCGTTGTCCGTTTTGCATTCCGGCGCTCCTATCCTCCGTATGCCATGTTAGCTTTACAGGGGTGTATGCCATGTATTTTTGTGATCTTTGTGGTGAATAGCACAAGCATGCAAAGTAGCTTACTCAATGATGCCGATTTCAAGGACTTAGAATTTCACTAAGTCCTTGCCTTGTCATTATTTTTATGCCATATGTTCATGTTGTTTCCTAGTGATCCATGCTTATTTTGAGCATGATCAGTAAGGATGTTTTGTAGATAATGTTGTGCTCTATCCATCCATGTCTTTGTTTGAAATTATGGAGCACCTAGCTTGAGTCAATCGAGCTCTACTTTTGCTATAAAATGTTCCTGGCAGATTATTAACATGTTTTGCAATTTTGCCAAGCTTGTTGTTGTTGATCCGTGCATGCTATGTTGTTGTTCTTGCCATGTCTACTTGCTGTGTGTATGCTTAGTTTATCATGCCATGCTTTGTAGTGAGTGCATCGAGCTCGTAAACATGCCCACTTGTTGTCTGTTTTGCATACTCCAGTTTTTCACTAAGTCTGAATCTGTTTATGTTTGTGCTATGTTCACATGCTTACAATTGTATTTTCTGAACCCTTTTGGCTTATGGTCACTAAGGGACTTTTGTTGCATGCTCTGAGTAGCTTCATGCCATGACTTGCTTTGCCATGATATGTTCCTGTAGCATGTAGTTTTCGTGCTCTAAACATTGCTTCCTGATGTTAAATTCCTAACTTGCTGTTATTTTCACTAAGTCTGTAACCTGTTATCTTTTGCACTTTTGCCATGCTTGTTTGAACCTATTAATGAGTGATTTAGCCATAGCTCAGTGTTCATCTTTTGTCAAGAATCTTGAGTGGATCCCTGCCATGTGTTTTGTTGCTATGTTAGAGTGCTGTAGCTTGTTGTTCTTGATGCATTTAGAAGGCTTCTGCTGTTTATCGCAGACCGGTGCCATATTTGTTTTGCTTGCCATTTCCAAACCGTGCATCCGATTCCGGTGATCTTTATATTGGTCTCGACCGAAATCAACTCCTCTTTCCAGTGGCACTCTTGGATTTCCATGTCGAGGCCAGGGTCAATCTTTCCTTTCCAAATCTTGCATATGCATCACTTATCGCATCCCGCATATCATACCATGTTTGCATCATATTGTTTGTGCACTGCACGTGGTTGATTGTGTTCCTTTTGCTTGTTGTTCTTGCTTTGGGTAGAGCCGGGAGACGAGTATGTGATCGAGGATCCCGTTGAGTACGCTTACGAGGATCAAGTCAACTCTGAGAACTTTGCAGGCAAGATGACCATACCCTCGAAATCACTTCTATCTTTGCTTGCTAGTTTCTCGCTCTTTTGCTATGCCTATGATGCGATACCTACCACTTGCTTATCATGCCTCCCATATTGTTAAGCCAAGCCTCTAACCACCTTGTCCTAGCAAACCATTGTTTGGCTATGTTACCGCTTTGCTAAGCCCCTCTTATAGCGTTGTTAGTTGCAGGTGAAGATTAGATCTTGTTCCTTGTTGGGACATGGACATTTTGTTGGGATATCACAATATCTCTTATTTAATTAATGCATCTATATACTGGGTAAAGGGTGGAAGGCTCGGCCTTATGCCTGGTGTTTTGTTCCACTCTTGCCACCCTAGTTTCCGTCATATCAGTGTTATGTTCCCGGATTTTGCGTTCCTTACACGATTGGGTTTTTATGGGAACCCCTTGACAGTTTGCTTTGAATAAAACTCCTCCAGCAAGGCCCAACCTTGGTTTTACCATTTACACTAACAACCTACCACCTTCCCTTGGGTTCTGCAGACTCAAGGGTCATCTTTATTTAACCCCCCCCCCCCCCCCCCCCCCCGGGGCCAGTGCTCCTCTGAGTGTTGGTCTGAACCGAGTAGACTATGGGGCCACCTCGGGGCAACTTGAGGGTTGGTTTTACTCATAGGATGTCTCATCTGAGTGTGCCCTAAGCACGAGATATGTGCAGCTCCTATCGGGATTTGTTGGCACATTCGGGCGGCTTTGCTAGACTTGTTTTACCATTGTCGAGGATGTCTTGTAACCGGGATGCCGAGTCTGATCGGATTGTCTTGGGAGAAGGAATATCCTTCGTTGACCGTGAGAGCTTGTGATGGGCTAAGTTGGGACACCCCTGCAGGGATTTGAACTTTCGAAAGCCGTGCCCGCGGTTTTGGGCAGATGGGAATTTGTTAATGTCCGGTTGTAGAAAACCTGAAGTTTATCTTAATTAAATTACATCAACCGCGTGTGTAGCCATGATGGTCTCTTCTCGGCGGGGTCTGGGAAGTGAACACGGTGTTGGAGTAATGTTTGACGTAGGTTGCTCTAAGATCACTTCTTGATCATAGATTCTTGACCGTGCTTTTGCCTTCTCTTCTCGCTCTCATTTGCATATGTTAGCCACCATATATGATAGTCGCTTGCTGCAGCTCCACCTCATACCTTTTACCCTACCTATAAGCTTAAATAGTCTTGATCGCGAGGGTGTGAGATTGCTGAGTCCCCGTGACTCACAGATACTTCCACAACCAGCTTGCAGGTGCCGTTGAACCGTGCAGGTGACGCAACCAAGCTCAAGGAGGAGCTCGATGAAGTTTTTGTTTGCTATATTGTTCCGTTTCCAGTTGATTAGTAGTGGAGCCCAGTTGGGACAATCGGGGATATGTGTAGCATTTGGGGTAGTCTTCTTTTATTTTTGGTTCCGTAGTCGGACCTTGATTGTATCTGGTGATGTAATGCTCTATTCATGTAATTGTGTGAAGTGGCGATTGTAAGCCAACTAGGTATCTTTTTCCCTTATGTATTACATGGGTTCTGTGAAGATTACCTCACTTGCGACATTGCTTTCATTGCAGTTATGCCTCTAAGTCGTGCTTTGACACGTGGGAGATATAGCCGCATCGAGCGCGTTACAACGATGATTATCTAGATGTTTTCATGAAGACCGTGAAGGTTGGGCGCTCGGCCATCACAAGGGGTTGGACTAGAGTCGTGCGTGCCTTCTGCATGGAGGAGGGCACAATATGGGCATTCCGCTTCACCTTGTTCAGCAACCGAAATATATTTCGCCTCTTTCCTTACCGTCTTTAATAGTACAAGTACACAACTGTGGTTCATCATTCTTTATTTGGTTCTTATGTAATTCTTGAACATATGTACCTATGAATCGAATAATGCATTGGTTGTTTGATCCTGATGGATATGAATAAAGCTGTAGCATACATTCAAATTCAAATCCAAATTTGGTACAAATTGGAAAAGAAGCAATTAAATTACGGTGAAATTACACTCTCTAGGTTGTTACGGCACACATGGTTGGTAAAACAAAAACTTTTGCGATATGCACCATAATCCGAGATGGTTCACAGAGAGGAAACCTGTGCAAGCATGCGCACAGTTGCTGTTTGCAAAGCGTGTGCGATGTCAGACAATATCACAAACGATGCGGGCAAACTAAACGTTTGTGTTAGTTGCCTTATCATGCACGATTTGCAACCATGAACTGTTTCTGATGAAGTATGTATCGTAAACGTTGCACCACAGAATAGCGTGTGAGATAGTTGTCGTGTACAACGATGTTACGACGGTTCGATGTTCCGTAATCCTGTCCAACACTCGTACGACGATTAGCTAATCTTCTTAAGGGTGAACTGTTTGTGATGGGCCGCGCATCATACACGTTCTATAATAGTGAACCGTTTGTGATGGGCCGCGCATCGTAAACGTAGCACCACAGAATACCGACTGCGATGGCAATGCGAGCAGAAACGAGTAGGAGTACTGTAGGGGCCCTATCCCCAACGGTTTCTGGGTCGTGTGGGAAGGACCCCCCTATCGCCCACACTCACTTGGCGACGGTTCCAAATGCCGTCGCGGAAAGGGGTTTTAAACCGTTTTTTTAGGACCGACGCTCACTAGTGTGAATTCTATGATGTTGAAATTAATTTGCATTCATATATGGTTCAATAATTGATGTTGTGAAAATTCATCTTTATTTGCAGTGTGTTCACATTGTGGAAAACTAAACCAGGGAACCTGTTCAAGAGGGAACTACCTCTGCAGCACGAGATCGTTTCTCCGGTAACATACGGAAATCCGTTATTTTTGGAAAATGTATCCAATAGTATGCAAATACCTTTTCTTACGCTAGTCAAATGTTCAAGGTTCTAAATAAACCTCTTTCTATTTATGTCCAAAGAAAAAAAACATCTAACACCGGTTAGCTTATCCTAACAGGATAAATACATGACTAATTCTGTACAAATAATTTTAGTGTCCTCAGCAACAAGCAGGGACCAACCTTTGTGGATACTATCTTTGCAGACACATGATCTCCATCTGCAAATATGCTGATAGTTGTGAAGATGCTCGCGAATTAGTACCAGTAAGTCTATCTTAATTAATATCTTCTACTCCACTCATATGGCACATACTGATCTTAAAAATACTGCATCTCATCTTAGAACCAAGGACCCCTGAACCTCTCCCCACTGGTGAATTGCTGATGGTTCGGAGATTTATCAGCGACTTCTTCCTGAATCACTACATCAATCCCACTGGTGATAATGAAGATTTCAGCATGCCTTCTCCTGAAACATTGAGTAAGAGTTAGCCGCTAAACATATACACATGGATCCATTGTTTTCCATTTGATGAGATCTTTGTATTTTGTACATTATGATTAATTATGTAATGCATATATATGTCGACAAATCATTGGAATTTAGCTACCATTTGTTCAATTGCAATTTTTGCGAAATCTGATGAATGTTCTTCCCGTGGACACTATTTGTTCAATTGCATATTGTGGCAAATTTGCTTTTTGCATGCCGATTGAAATGGGATATTTTTTCTTTAACCTTGCAATTGCTCCGCACACGGTTCAACAAAATGAGTGTGTACGATCCACATCGAAAAGCATACGTCAATCATAAAGGAACCAGTGGTGATACACATCAGACTTCAGACGATTTGCAGCACTACTACGTGTGCGTATGGGCTCCAGAACCGTTTGTGATACCACATTATCGCACACGAGAGCTCAGAGTAAACTGTGCCCAATGTAAAATACAATCCTAGTCATAAAATTGTCAGGAAACGTGTGGGATCCTAAATGAAAAGCACACGTCACTCTTATCACAACTGTCGGTGATACACAAAAAATCAAAAATGGTCTGCGACAGTTGTATGTGTGCGAAGGGGCTCTTGAACCGTTTGAGATAGAAAATTATCGCACATGGTAATTGTTCGGAAACGTGTGCGATGGAGTCATGCATGGCAGACAAGTTCCACAGAAAATTCGTGTGCGATGGGGCACATATCACACACAGTTCATATGTTGGCCCGTGTGCCTTAGATACTGTTTCCCAAACGGTTCATTATGACACACCGTTTGGTTTCACTGCATCATTAGAAACATTTAATCACTGATCCCACATGTGTGACGGAATTTGGTGTGTGCTGCATCGCAGATGATTACATTTTGGCCAAGTGTCTGCATCATGGCTCCCTATCCCCGACGGTTTTGGGTCATGTGGGAAGGACCCCCGTATCGCACACACTCACTTGGTGTTGGTTTAAAATGCCGTCGCAGAAGGGGTGAAAAACCGTTTGTATAGCAGCTCGCTATACCAGTGCTTGCTTCTCTTTAAATATCTTGAGCTTCACATGCTATGTTCAAGTCAATTACTCTAGTGGTTGTATTGTATGTGTGTTCGTTTAATTGATCGGCTATACTGACATCGCATACGTGGAAATTCAAAACAGAATAAAAGGGTTCAAGAGTGGTAAGTTATGTGAAGCTCTAATTTTCTATGGTAACTATGAACTTTGGTTGATCATTATAATGGCGTTCAGCTTTGCTAAAACACGTTGACTCAATTTTCTAAATGACCAGAGTTTCTTTTACCTTTAGCCAAAGAAGTCTTTGACTCGTTCAAGTTGAATACTTGCAATCTGCAAGAAAGTCCAAAGTGCATGCTCTCAGCTTTGGTATTATGAAACATATTGCGTATACTTGCATAGACGTATACCCCCTGTGTGAGCTCGAGGTGCCAGTGCCGGATCCCATGGCCCCCTCTGCTGCGCTGCTAAAGACAAAGGTGCCATCTCTAGCAATCCTACTTCTCCGTGACAGGGAGGACGACGTTGTGCTTGGCCATAGGCCTGCCCTTTCTCCCACCCTTTGGCTCGAGGAGCAACAACTGCTGGCCTGCAGTGCCGCCGTATGAAGACAGAGGAGATGGCTGTAATCCCCTTATGGTAATTATGCAGGCGAGGAACCTCCCGAGCGCAAATGGCAGCCTCCTCCATCAAAGTTGAGCACTCGACGCCGTCCGAGTAGAGCATTGTGCCCCATCCAAGTTACCTTCTAGCATGTTGGATAATATACCGCTGAGCACCCTACATTTTTTTGCTTGAGTGCTATTGATAATCAGTTACATCTTCCTTTCGTGCAGCACATGTGAACTGAAAACTATAGAAATGAGAATTTAGTATGTTTTGGAGAGCTCAATTTCCCAAGTGGCAAATTTGATCTATACCAGTAGGTACATGATTAATAGTTTAGGGTATGTGCGGTTCCAGTAAGTAAATGAGTACTATTTAGCATGTTTGATTGCTTTTGAAAACTGAAAATGTCAGCATGTACTAATGTATTTCAAAATTGTGATGTGTGTTTTCAGGAAAAAAATATTTTTCAGGTTTTTGGTGGCCAAGTGTCATTTATATGGAGATGAATAAGTATGCGGATGTGCTCCGCTGTTTTTGCATCTCCTTGGCGATGATGTAGTGCGTGCACATGAACAAAAGAGAAAAGCTCGTGTTGCAGCCTGAGCTATTCATCGCCTCATCTCATTGGATCAGAGTTTATGGAAATAATGTTTGTCATCCTGTAGTAGTTATAGTCCTTAAGTTACAACAGTTTGATCACAAAAAATACATCTGTACAAAAAGGATGGAGCTTCTAATGTTGTAGAAATCTCATGCGCGGCCACAAGCATCCTTCCTGGAAGGTGGTCGGTGGGTTGTGTGCGTGTTGTGCATGCATCCATGCTTGCCTACTGCGTGCGTGTCCTTCATGTGTGTTAATCTCTACGAGAGAATAGGATGTCTAAATGAAGTTGTTCCATAAAATGTCATTGTGTTAAAAAATGCGCAAACTATTCTATTTTTGGGTACCTGAATGCTAATGCATGATGTTCTTTGGTACATGTCTTCAGTAAGAGTTTGGAAGGCCAAGGAGTTCTACTGCTAGCATATGCCAACGGAGCATTGGTCGAAGAAGGCCAAGGCGCCTCGTGCTAGCTCCGGGAGCCGCCAGAGGCCCTAACAACTCTTCCACCTCCCTTGTGCACTCACCATCGAGCCTCTCCATGCACAGCCCTGGCAGCCCGACATCACAACACACAATGGCTGGTGGAGCAGCTCCCTCCTCTCAGCTGCTCTATGGCTTGCAGAGGCATGAGATTGCTAGTAGTTCGACATGCAGAACCATGCATGTCCATGTTCCGGCACCTCCAAGCAAACTCCAGTGAAGGTGTGGCCAGCTCGGTGATAAAAAAATAAGGATTTTTTAGATTATTAATTCTATGTAGTTTTCTTTGAATACTATAGTTCAACTTTTCTGTATTTGTGGACTTCTATGGTCGAAAAAGTTTAGGTTTGGGATATTTTATTGAATTGCAGTTTGAAAATGCCAAGAGGTGCCTGCCTACTTTAAAAAATTGAAATGTTTGCATTATTTAACATTGTCAGCGTCCTGGGAATGGGGGTACCCAGACTTGCCTGCCTGCGGCCCACGGCGTGGCTCCATCGACGTCCTGGTGCGGCCCACCTACAACATCAACAACACAAGACCCTCGCGAGGGGCCAAGGAGGCAAGCACAGGCGCGGAGTCCCGAGGAATCAGTCAAAGGTTTCTATATTGGTATATTGGTGCAACGAGACCAAGACCGCCAGGACGACAGGACGGAGGTCATCACGGAGCCCACCACAACGTCACCACCAAAGCCTTTGTAGGCGAAGACTACTTTTGTCAGGATAACTTGTACTAGTTGTCTCCCTTGGAATTTGGCCATTGTGGGATCCGAGAGAGGGATCAGATCATTCAGACCATCCTCGCACCTACCAGCTCATCGAGCTCAAGAACACCTCACCTACGGAGGCTGTTCAACCACTGTACTAGTTCATCCTCAGCCCCTCGAGGCAATCCACCACAAAGCTGGAGTAGGGTATTACATCGCAAGGTGGACGGACCAGGATAAACCGCTGATTCTCTTGTCCCTTGGATTCGTCGAGCTAGGCTGTGGAATCGTTGGGCCAGCTGGTTGGGAAGAGGGAGTTCTTCGTACACACCCCAGTGTTCGAACCTCTCAAGGGTCTGCGGAGCCCAACATTCGACATTTGCACGCCAGGTAGGGGGTGCGTCAAACTTCTCCTCCGTCGATCGACTCACCGCCGCTCCATCGTCTCCATGGCTGATGCTCGCCGAGACCGTGCTGAGCGTCGAGCCGCTTTCGCCGCGCGCATCTCCCAGACAACGCCCATCGGCGGGCCTCCCCATCATTCTCCATCACCTGCCGCGAACGCCATCACCGGCCCGACGGGGCACGAGCAGCAAGCTTCGTCACAACACCCCTCCGTGCGGCGGGACGGACGCACCGCTACCCCGTCGCTGACTCCGGCCGGCTCGTCGTCCCACACTCGTCACGGTCCGGTGAACGCGCAGGATGCGTTGTGTTGGCGAACGCAGTCATTTCAAAAAAATTCCTACGCACACGCAAGATCATGGTGATGCATAGCAACGATAGGGGAGAGTGTTGTCTACGTACCCACGTAGACCATAAGCGGAAGCATTATGACAACGCGGTTGATGTAGTAGTACGTCTTCACGATCGACCGATCCTAGTACTGGAAGTACGGCACCTCCGCAATCTGCACACGTTCGGCTCGGTGACGTCCCACAAACTCACGATCCAGCTGAGTGTCGAGGAAGAGCTTTGTCAGAACTACGGCGTGATGACTGTGATGATGATGCTACCGGAACATGGCTTCGCCTAAGCACCGCTACGATATGACCGAGGTGGATTATGGTGGAGGGGGGCACCACACATGGCTTGAAACAATCAACTTGTGTGTCCTAGGGTGCCCCTACCCCCGTATATAAAGGAGCAAGGGGGGAGGCCGGCCGTCCCTAGTGGCGCGCCAAGGGAGGAGGAATCCTCCTCCTAGTAGGAGTAGGATTCATCCTTTCCTAGTCCTACTTGGAGGAGAAGGGGAAGGAAGGAAGGGAGAGGAAGAGGAGAAGGAAAGTAGGGGCGCCCCCTCCCTAGTCCAATTCGGGATCCCTATAGGAAGGGGGCGCGGCTGCCCCTTGTGGGCTGCCTCCCCTCTTCCCTATGGCCCATGAAGGCCCAACTTTCCCCGAGGGGGGGGGGTCCGGTAATGCTCCAACACTCCAGTTTCCTCCGAAATCACCCGGAACACTTCCAGTGTCCGAATATAGCTGTCCAATATATCAATATTTATGTCTCGACCATTTTGAGACTCCTCGTCATGTCCATGATCATATCCGGGACTCCGAACTACCTTCTGTACATCAAAACACATAAACTCATAATACCGATCATCACCGAACGTAAAGCGTGCGGACCCAACGGGTTCGAGAACTATGTAGACATGACCGAGACACGTCTCCGGTCAATAACCAATAGCAGAACCTGGATGTTCATATTTGCTCCCACATATTCTATGGAGATCTTTATCAGTCAAACTGCATAACGATATACCTTGTTCCCTTTGTCATCGGTATGTTACTAGCCCGAGATTCGATCATCGGTATCTCAATACCTAGTTCAATCTCGTTACCGGCAAGTCTCTTTACTCATTCCATAATGCATCATCCCGCAACTAACTCATTAGTCACATTGCTTGCAAGGCTTATAGTGATGTGCATTGCCGAGAGGGCCCAGAGATACCTCTGCGATGCTAAGAGTGACAAATCCTAATCTTGATCTATGCCAACTCAAAAAACACCATCGGAGACACCTGTAGAGCATCTTTATAGTCACCCAGTTACGTTGTGACATTTGATAGCACACTAAGTGTTCCTCTGGTATTCGGGAGTTGCATGATCTCATAGTCATAGGAGCATGTATAAGTTATGGAGAAAGCAATAGCAACAAACTAAACGATCATCGTGCTAAGCTAATGGATGGGTCAAGTAAATCACATCATTCTCTAATGATGTGATCCCGTTAATCAAATGACAACTCATGTCTATGGTTAGGAAACATAACCATCATTGATTCAACGATCTAGTCAATGTAGAGGCATACTAGTGACACTCTGTTTGTCTATGTATGCACACATGTACTACGTTTCCGGTTAATACAATTCTAGCATGAATAATAAACATTTATCATCATATAAGGAAATATAAATAACAACTTTATTATTGCCTCTAGGGCATATTTCCTTCAGTCTCCCACTTGCACTAGAGTCAATAATCTAGATTACATTGTAATGATTCTAACACCCATGGAGTCTTGGTGCTGATCATGTTTTGCTCATGAGAGAGGCTTAGTCAATTGATCTGCAACATTCAGATCCGTATGTATCTTGCAAATCTCTATGTCTCCCTCCTTGACTTGATCGCGGATGGAACTGAAGCATCTCTTGATGTGCTTGGTTCTCTTGTGAAATCTGGATTCCTTTGCCAAGGCAATTGCACCACTATTGTCACAAAAGATTTTCATTGGACCCGATGCACTAGGTATGACACCTAGATCGGATATGAACTCCTTCATCCAGACTCCTTCATTTGCTGCTTCCGAAGCAGCTATGCACTCTGATTCACATGTAGATCCTGTTACGACGCTCTGCTCGGAACAGCACCAACTGACAGCTCCTCCATTTAATAAAAACATGTATCCGGTTTGTGACTTCGAGTTGTAGGATCGAAAGTATGTCTAGAGGGGGGGGGGCGGTGATTAGACTACTTGACCAAATAAAAACTTAACCTTTTCCCAATTTTAGTTCTTGGCAGATTTTAGCTATTTTGGGACAAGTCAAGCAATCATCACATAATTCAAGCAAGCATGCAAAGAGTATATAGGCAGCGGAAAGTAAAGCATGCAACTTGCAAGAATGTAAAGGGAAGGGTTTGGAGAATTCAAACGCTATTGGAGAGACGGATGTTTTTCCCGTGGTTCGGATAGGTGGTGCTATCCTACATCCACGTTGATGGAGACTTCAACCCACGAAGGGTAACGGTTGCGCGAGTCCACACAGGGCTCCACCCAAGGGTAACGGTTGCGCGAGTCCACACAGGGCTCCACCCACGAAGGGTCCACAAAGAAGCAACCACCCACAAAGGGTCCACGAAGAAGCAACCTTGTCTATCCCACCATGGCCATCGCCCACACAGGACTTGCCTCACTAGCGGTAGATCTTCATGAAGTAGGCGATCTCCTTGCCCTTACAAACTCCTTGGTTCAACTCCACAATCTTGTCGGAGGCTCCCAAGTGACACCTAGCCAATCTAGGAGACACCACTCTCCAAGAAGTAACAAATGGTGTGTAGGTAATGAACTCCTTGCTCTTGTGCTTCAAATGTAGTCTCCCCAACACTCAACTCTCTCTCATAGGATTTGGATTTGGTGGAAAGAAGATTTGAGTGGAAAGAAACTTGGGAAGGCTAGTGATCAAGATTCATATGGTAGGAATGGAATGCCTTGGTCTCAACACATGAGTAGGTGGTTCTCTCTCAGAACATATGAGTTGTAATGATGTGTGTGTTCTAATGGCTCTCTCATCGAATGAGAAGAAGGTGGAGGGGTATATATAGCCTCCACACAAAATCCAACCGTTACACAGTTTTCCAATCTCGGTGGGACCGAATCAATAAACTCGGTCGGACCGAAAATGTAAACCTAGTGACCGTTAGTGATTTTCGGTGGGACTGACATGCAACTCGGTAGGACCGATATGGTTAGGGTTTGGGCATAACGTAATCTCGGTGAGACCGATTACACAAACTCGGTGAGACCGAATTTGGTAATTAGCTAACCAGAGAGTTGGTCAGGCAAACTCGGTGGGACCGATTTGCTCTTTCGGTGAGACCGAGTGGAACTCGGTGAGACCGAAAAGTTACAAAGGGGAAACACTAAGTTTACATTGCAATCTCGGTGGGACCGATTCGCTCTTTCGGTGGGACCGAAAAGTTACGAAAGGGAAACAGAGAGTTTGCAACCCCATCTCGGTGAGACCGAGATCCCTATCGGTAGGACCGAATTGCTAGGGTTTGGCAGTGGCTAATGACAAGTGAAACTCGGTGGCGCCGGATAGGAAGAATCGGTAGGACCGAGTTTGGCTTAGGGTTTAGGTCATATGTGGATATGGGAAAGTAGTTGAGGGTTTTGGAGCATATCACTAAGCACATGAAGCAAGAGGCTCATTAAGCAACACCTCATCCCTCCTTAATAGTATTGGCTTTTCCTAAAGACTCAATGTGATCTTGGATCACTAAAATATAAAATGAAGAGTCTTGAGCTTTTGAGCTTGAGCCAATCCTTTGTCCTTAGCATTTTGAGGGTTCCACTTTCACATCCATGCCATGCCAATCATTGAGCTTTCCTGAAATAATCATCTTGGAATAGTATTAGCTCAATGAGCTATATGTTGTTATGAATTACCAAAACCACCTAGGGATAGTTGCACTTTCAATCTCCCCCTTTTTGGTAATTGATGACAACATATAGATCAAAGCTTCGACAAATGATAATAAGCAAGAAATATATCGTCGCTTTGAGAAGTATGTGATAAGTAAGAGCTCCCCCTAAATTTGTGCATATTTAAAATTTGCTTTGGACTGCAAATGCACAAAGAGTTAGAGTCGTGGGTTACTCTTCCATGTCACATACATCTTGGTGGAGCGCTCAAAATGATAAGAATGAAATACATGCACTCATCACCAAGAAAAGTGAATGATCACACAAGATAGATAGGATAATAGTATTAAGCAAGCATTAAGTGTAGCTTATGATCAAACACATGATCATCAATGTCTCACAAATAATGACGTAGTATCTCAAGCACTCAAAAGCAAACAAGTTCGAAAAACCACCAAATAAAGCAAGAGAGAAAAGCAACACTCTCTCTCTCTCAGCCTATGATCTATACATCTTCTCCCCCTTTGGCAACAAGTTACCAAAAAGTTCCTAGAAGATGCATAGTGCTAAATCGACGCTCAGGCTTGATCTTCAGGTGGTGGTGGAGTCCGGATCACTCCAAGGACGAAGGCTTCGGTAGATGCTGAAGTAGTCGCTGGAGTTGGAGCTGAAGTAGATGCTGGAGCTGGTGGAACTGAGGCTGTAGCTGGTGCTGAAGTGGTGGCTCTGGTGTCAGCAACTGGCACGGCAGATGACCTCGGGCCTCGTGGCACTCTGGCAAAGGTATGAGTGGTAGTCCTGCCTCTCCTCTCCTGCATGTCCTCCTGGAGCTGCTCCACTGCAGACTGAACTTCCGTTACCTTGACATCCAAGTCATAGAACTTCTGTTCCATGATTCTCTCTAGGCTCTGCTGATTCTGAGTGAGGGTGGCCAGACTTTGCTCAATCCTCAACGTGGATGCAATCAAGTAACCAAGCTGCTCTTGTTTAGTCTTCAAGAAATACTCAGATGCCTCCTCTTGAGTAGGCATCTTGGCAGCTTTCTCCTTCCTCGCCTTCTCCTTCTTCGCGTATGCTTGGGCAGATGATGGCTCATTCTCAGTCATGACAACTTGATTGTCCTCGAAATCTGGACGGATGGGCAGGTGTTCCTTGTCCAATAGATATATGCCCGTGCCCATCTTGGAGTTGATGAGCTCCTGAATTTGAGGGGCATATCCGCAGCTCCTCTTCTGATCTGCTGCAGTCCTCTTGATTGTTTCCACTATGAGGCTCATCACCTTGAACTTCTGAGGCACATCAAACACATGTAGCAAGTTGATAGCATGGCCTCTGATCATCTTGTGATCTCCAGACTTGGGCAGTAAGGTGTGCCTTAGTATCCAATTGATCGTAGGCAGTCCTGACAGAAGGTAATGCACAGACCCAAATTTGAAGGTGTCAAGAGCTTCATTGGGAATTTCCTTGTACATATTGGACATGGAGTTATGGTCCATCTTCTTCTTGGCATAGATATCCAAGTCATCATCTTGCTCCTCTGGGGCATTTATGATCTGTGCCCACTCAGCCACTGTAGATTGGTACCTTGTACCCTCAGACATCCATGTGATCCTCCCATCTGGATAAAAGTGTGCCGTGGAGTAGAACTGCATGATAAGCTCCTCGTTCCACTTTGTGAGCTTCTGCCCAACAAAGTCAGCTACTCCACAAGCATGAAAGCTGTCATATACTCCTGGGTAGTGTTCCTCCTTCTCCTTCATGTAGGTCCAGTCAACCCATCTCATGTCACAGACAATTGGCTTCTTATCTAGCAAAACAGTCTCATAGAAATCCTGCTACTCCTTGGTGTGAAACCTGTAGTCCACTGCTGTCCTTCTCCTTGAACCATATGGGTCTGCTTCTCTCCACTTCCTCAGCCCTGAATCTCTTCTGAGCTTCATATCCTCAGCCACAGGATGAGCATCGTTGTGGTCTGGGATCTTGGGCTTTAGCTTTCTCAGGACATTCTCTTCCTCTTCTTCAGCAATAGTCTCAGGCACTGGGGCCTTGTTCTTCTCAGCTGCAGGAATGCTCCTTGTATTCCTCTTTGGTTTTGGCTTGGAGGCAGCTTTGGGCTTAGATGCAGTAGCCCCTGACCTTATGGCATCACCCATCAGCTTGGGTGCCTTGGGAGCTGGTGCAGCTACCTCTTCTTCCTCTTCCTCTTCCATGATGGAAGCTTTTCCAAGCACTCTGGCCACAGTCTTCTTCACCCTCTCCTTCCTTTTCTTGCCCTCAGCTGCAACTGGCTCTTGGGGAGTGGGCTTCTCAGTTGAGGCTCTTGCCTTTGACATGGGCTGCCTGCCTGTTGGCCTTTTGATTTTCAGACCTGGCTTAGTGCCTTGAGCTGGCTCAATTCTCTTGGAAGTGGCCTCTTCCTCTGCCACATAGTCCTCATCCTCGGAATCTGAAGTCCTCTTCTTCCTTTGTCTCGTGGCAGCCTTTGGCGAATTGCTAGGAGTGCTCCTGCTGCCTTCATCAGATGAACTGGAGGGACTAGTGCCCTCACTCATCACCACTTGCTGCTCTGACATATTTGGGCTATCACTTTGATCAGACATGCTGCAAACTGACTGCTGACCCTGTGAATAGATTATAGAAGAGATAGAGTGGATGAGCATCACAAAATGCAGAGATTTTTGCAAAAAAATGATCCAAAAACTTAGTTTTAGTTTCCCACTGAAATCATCTCGGATCAACCGATTTCCAAACTCGGTGATACCGAAGCAGTTTTGGAACCTAAACTAGTGAACTTGGTAGGACCGAGTCACTGTTCGGTGGCACCGAGACTGCTAGGGTTTCACTGAGTTCAAAAATCGGTCACACCGATAAGTAATTCTCGGTCAGACCGAGTCTCACTTGTGCAATGGCAAGAGCCAAATCGGTGGGACCGAGTTTTTCAACTCGGTGGGTCCGAGATGGTTTCAGCGGAAACCTAAACCTAGAATTTTTGAATCAAACCTAATCTACGGGGGTTTTGACTGGATAGAAGTTTATCAATCGTGGCAAGAATCAATATGATCACAATGTGCTAGGAATCAGATTGAGGAATAGCACAAAGATCAAGTCCATACCTTAGTTCGGTGGGGACTTGCTACCGGCGGCAACGGCGGGGCAGAATTCCCGTTGACGGCGACGGAGACCAGCGACTAGAGGCTGCTGGCGGCGAGAAGACGATCCGGAGACCTCGAGGGCAGAGCAGGCTATCGCGCGGGCGAAGGGGTTCGGAGAAATTTCCAAATTTTGCCCGTGACTATATATAGCCCGACCCTTTCGGTGTGACCAAGTGGAACGACTCGGTGGCACCGAGATTCATAACTGCGTGCAGTTACTGAAACTCGGTGTGACCGAAAGGTTCAAATCGGTTGCACCGAGATCGAAAACCTAGATCAACTTAATGATCTCGGTAGGGCCGAAAGTGGAGTATCGGTCAGACCGAGAATCATAAAGAGGTTTTGGAAGTTTAAGTCTATGACGAATCGGGGACTCCGAGCGCTCCTCACACAGAGTGGTTCGAATCTGACTTGATCAAATTTTGTGATGCAGCATGAATAGAGTTTGAGACGAGAAAAGCATAGATAGCTAGAGGAGGTTCTTAGGCATTCTTGTCCATCCACTTGGCAAAAGAAGATAAAACCAAACAATCAAAACAACAAGTGGATGTCCTCGAATGAGTAAAATATGCACCCAGCATGCTCACACAATAAGATGGCAAATGAAATATGTGGCAAGGCATGCACAACCAATTCTAGTATCTATCAAGCAATTTGCGATGACTAGGTCATCTATATATGAGTATATTGACTTAGGAGTCAAGTGAGAACACTTGATCATAGGTCATACTCATCGTTTAAGCTCAAGTGGGGTTACCACTTTTACATAAAGCATTGTTTTGTTCACATCTTTAGAGTTGCTTTAGCTCAAGTCTTAGAGTAAAGCTCCCCCTAGATGTGATATCCCCCCTAAGAGGGATGAACTAACCTTGGGTTTTGTCGATGATGACTTCATGTAGATATCGAAGATGTGGATGCTCAATGTTGATGTAGATCTCTTGGAGCTATCCATTTGAGTGAATTGCACTTTCAATACCTACATGGGTTAGTCCCACAAGGAACAAGCAAGGATATCCATAGACATAGAGTGATGCACACAAAAGATGATGTCCATGAAAACTTTTAGGTTACCTTGTCCCTTGTCTTACCAACAAGAGGGTTTGTGACTCCTTGAACTAGTGCAAGATGTGGAAGTTGATTGCACTTGTTCTTGCCAAAATGATAAGAGTGAAGTATGTTGGCGGAGTCACCCTCAAGAACTCTCTAGTTCTTCTTCTTTTGGATCCACATCATCTTGATGGGAATCCTTGGAGTTGTAGTCGTACTTGATGAAGTGGAGCTTGAAGTAGTCTTGGGAATCCACTTGACTAAGGTCTTTGGAGCTTCTTCAAATGCATCAATTTCCTCTTGAAGCTTGTCCTTCCCTTTTTGCTTGTAGTCTTGTGGTGGAAGATCATCTTGAGCTTGTGTCCCCTTGAAAGAAACATACTTCTCTTGTTGAGGGACAAACTTTGTCTTGGGGTATTGATCTTCTTCCCACTCAACTCCATTGGCATTGAACTTTCGTTCAAAACCAACACCTTGATTCTTCCGGTGCATTCCTTGCTTGCGCACAATTTCCTCGAATTGCTTACTCCCGGCAAGGCTTTTGTACACTCCTTTCTCTATGATTCCCTTCAATAAGCTATTTTCTTGCTCAAGTGTAACTTGGCTAAGAGAATCATTAGTGGAATCAAGAGAACTACTAGAAGCAACAATATTGGATTTAACATGATCATTGTTACTGCTAGAGGAAGAATCTTTCTTGTTACTAGACTTGACTTGAGGCATGTAAGTAGATAAGAGTAAACGCTTGGCAATGTAAGAAGAACTTTTCTTGCGGAGATCATCATTGATTGCCTTTAAGAACTCATGCTCTTGCTCAAGATTGAGCTTTTCAAAGCGTAATTTCTCATGAGCTCTTAAAAGTTCTCGATGATCTTCGAAGATGGTTTCATGAGCTAACTTAAGAGTGTTTAGTTCTTTAGTTAGGGCCTCAATCTTCTCCTTATCATTGTCATTCGTTTTATCTTGATTAGCATGTTTAATTGACATTTCATCATAGTATTCATCACTAGAGTTGTCACCAAGCAAATCATCACCTAACAAGTCATCTTCATCACTATTGAAATCAACATACTCGGGATGTGTTACCTTAGGACCTTTGGCCATGAAGCATCTTCCAATTCCTTCATTTGGTGAGTCAAATATGTCGTAGGAGTTGGTTGACACAAGTGCTAGACCGGCAACACCTTCATCTTGAGTATCTTCGGAGTTGGAGTAATAACTTCTCTCGGAGTGGCTGTCGGAGTCGGAGCCGGATACCCATTCACCAACATGAGCTTGATGTCTTCGTCTTGTGTAGCTCCTTGATGATTTTTCCTTCCTTTCCGAATCCTTGCTTCTCCGTGAGTATCTTCGTTCATAACGATCATCTCTACTCCTTCTCTCTCTTGGTGGTGATCCTTTGCTTCTTCTTTTTGGAGAATCTTCTCTTGTCTTGTAGGGAGCCGTACACTCATTGGAATAGTGTCCGGGTCTTCCACAATTGTAGCAGTTTCGCTCTCGACTAGAAGATCTTTTGTCATTGTAGGACCTTGACTTGGAGCTTCTATCTTTGCTTCTACTCTTGTAGAACTTGTTGAAGTTCTTCACCATTAAGCTCAATTCTTCATTGAAGTCTTGTTTCTCACTTGATGATGTAGGGGCTTCACATGAGGCTTTATAGGCACCACTTGATTTGTTGTGAAGTTCCTCTTTATCCTTAAGTGACATCTCATGAGCAACAATTCTTCCAATCACCTCCGTTGGCTTGAGATCTTTGTAATTGGGCATCATTTGGATCAATGTGCACACGGTATCATATTTTCCATCCAAGGCTCTTAGAAATCTTTTTGATGATGAATCTACCGGTCATCTCTTCACTTCCTAAGCCGGCAATCTCATTTGTGATGAGAGCAAGCCTAGAGTACATTTCGGCGACACCTTCACCATCCTTCATCTTGAACTTGTCAAGTTGGCTTTGAAGCACATCCAACTTGGATTCCTTGACGGAGTCGGTACCTTCGTGCATATCAATCAAAGTGTCCCAAATTTCCTTTGCATTCTCAAGGCGGCTGATTTTGTTGAATTCTTCGGGGCATAATCCGTTGAAGAGAATATCACAAGCTTGAGCATTGTATTGCAACATCTTCAACTCATCCGCGGTAGCTTCACGGTTCGGTTCTCTCCCATCGAAGAAGTCACCTTGCAAACCAACACACACAATAGCCCAAACAGCGGGGTTATGTCCAAGGATATGCATTTTCATTTTATGCTTCCAACTAGCAAAATTAGTACCATCAAAGTAAGGACCTCTACGGTGATAATTTCCCTCGCTAGACGCCATACTCTCCTAGGTTGTGAAACCAAGGCTATGACCACCAAAAGCTATGGAGATCAAGCAAATGGAGACCAAAGCTCTGATACCACTTGTAGGATCGAAAGTATGTCTAGAGGGGGGGGGGGTGATTAGACTACTTGACCAAATAAAAACTTAACCTTTTCCCAATTTTAGTTCTTGGCAGATTTTAGCTATTTTGGGACAAGTCAAGCAATCATCACATAATTCAAGCAAGCATGCAAAGAGTATATAGGCAGCGGAAAGTAAAGCATGCAACTTGCAAGAATGTAAAGGGAAGGGTTTGGAGAATTCAAACGCTATTGGAGACACGGATGTTTTTCCTGTGGTTCGGATAGGTGGTGCTATCCTACATCCACGTTGATGGAGACTTCAACCCACGAAGGGTAACGGTTGCGTGAGTCCACACAGGGCTCCACCCACGAAGGGTCCACGAAGAAGCAACCACCCACAAAGGTTCCACGAAGAAGCAACCTTGTCTATCCCACCATGGCCATCGCCCACACAGGACTTGCCTCACTAGCGGTAGATCTTCACGAAGTAGGCGATCTCCTTGCCCTTACAAACTCCTTGGTTCAACTCCACAATCTTGTCGGAGGCTCCCAAGTGACACCTAGCCAATCTAGGAGACACCACTCTCCAAGAAGTAACAAATGGTGTGTAGGTAATGAACTCCTTGCTCTTGTGCTTCAAATGATAGTCTCCCCAACACTCAACTCTTTCTCATAGGATTTGGATTTGGTGGAAAGAAGATTTGAGTGGAAAGCAACTTGGGAAGGCTAGAGATCAAGATTCATATGGTAGGAATGGAATGTCTTGGTCTCAACACATGAGTAGGTGGTTCTCTCTCAGAACATATGAGTTGGAATGATGTGTGTGTTCTGATGGCTCTCTCATCGAATGAGAAGAAGGTGGAGGGGTATATATAGCCTCCACACAAAATCCAACCGTTACACAGTTTTCCAATCTCGGTGGGACCGAGTCAATAAACTCGGTAGGACCGAAAATGTAAACCTAGTGACCGTTAGTGATTTTCGGTGGGACTGACATGCAACTCGGTAGGACCGATATGGTTAGGGTTTGGGCATAACGTAATCTCGGTGAGACCGATTACACAAACTCGGTGAGACCGAATTTGGTAATTAGCTAACCAGAGAGTTGGTCAGGCAAACTCGGTGGGACCGATTTGCTCTTTCGGTGAGACCGAGTGGAACTCGGTGAGACCGAAAAGTTACAAAGGGGAAACACTAAGTTTACATTGCAATCTCGGTGGGACCGATTCGCTCTTTTGGTGGGACCGAAAAGTTACGAAAGGGAAACAGAGAGTTTGCAACCCCATCTCGGTGAGACCGAGATCCCTATCGGTAGGACCGAATTGCTAGGGTTTGGCAGTGGCTAATGACAAGTGAAACTCGGTGGCGCCGGATAGGAAGAATCGGTAGGACCGAGTTTGGCTTAGGGTTTAGGTCATATGTGGATATGGGAAAGTAGTTGAGGGTTTTGGAGCATATCACTAAACACATGAAGCAAGAGGCTCATTAAGCAACACCTCATCCCTCCTTAATAGTATTGGCTTTTCCTAAAGACTCAATGTGATCTTGGATCACTAAAATATAAAATGAAGAGTCTTGAGCTTTTGAGCTTGAGCCAATCCTTTGTCCTTAGCATTTTGAGGGTTCCACTTTCACATCCATGCCATGCCAATCATTGAGCTTTCCTGAAATAATCATCTTGGAATAGTATTAGCTCAATGAGCTATATGTTGTTATGAATTACCAAAACCACCTAGGGATAGTTGCACTTTCACGAGTCATCCGGATCAGTGTAAATGCTTGCATCGACGTAACCATTTACGACGAGCTCTTTGTCACCTCCATATACGAGAAACATATCCTTAGTCCTTTTCAGGTATTTCAGGATGTTCTTGACCGCTGTCCAGTGATCCACTCCTGGAGTACTTTGGTACCTCCCTGCTAAACTAATAGGAAGGCACACATTAGGTCTGGTACACAACATTGCATACATGATAGAACCTATGGCTGAAGCATAGGGAATGACTTTCATTTTCTCTCTATCTTCTGCAGTGGTCGGGCATTGAGTCTGACTCAACTTTACACCTTGTAACACAAGAAAAAACCCTTTCTTTGCCTGATCCATTTTGAACTTCTTCAAAACTTTATCAAGGTATGTGCTTTGTGAAAGTCTAATTAAGCATCTTGATCTATCTCTATAGATCTTGATGCCCAATATATAAGCAGCTTCACCGAGGTCTTTCATTGAAAAATTCTTATTCAAGTATCCTTTTATGCTATTCAGAAATTCAGTATCATTTCCGATCAACAATATGTCATCTACATATAATACCAGAAATGCTATGGAGCTCCCACTCACTTTCTTGTAAATACAAGCTTCTCCAAAAGTCTGTATAAAACCATATGCTTTGATCACACTATCAAAGCATATATTCCAACTCCGAGAGGCTTGCACTAGTCCATAAATGGATCACTGGAGATTGCACACTTTGTTAGCACCTTTTGGATCGACAAAACCTTCTGGTTGCATCATATACAACTCTTCATTAAGATATCCATTAAGGAATGAAGTTTTGACATCCATTTGCCAAATTTCATAATCATAAAATGCGGCAGTTGCTAACATGATTCAGACGGACTTAAGCATCGCTATGGGTGAGAAGGTCTCATCATAATCAACTCCTTGAACTTGTCGAAAACCTTTTGCAACAAGTCGAGCTTTGTAGACAGTAACATTACCATTACCATCAGCGTTAGTCTTCTTCTTGAAGATCCATTTATTCTCTATGGCCTGCCGATCATCGGGCAAGTCAACCAAACGCCACACTTTGTTTTCATACATGGATCCCATCTCAGATTTCATGGCCTCAAGCCATTTTGCGGAATCTGGGCTCATCATCGCTTCCTCATAGTTTGTAGGTTCGTCATGGTTAAGTAACATGACCTCCAGAACAGGATTACCATACCACTCTAGTGCGGATCTTACTCTGGTTGACCTACGAGGTTCGGTAGTAACTTGATCAGAAGTTTCATGATCATCATCATTAGCTTCCTCACTTACTGGTGTAGGAATCACTGGAACTGATTTCAGTGATGAACTACTTTCTAATAAGGGAGCGGGTACAATTACCTCATCAAGTTCTACTTTCCTCCCACTCACTTCTTTCGAGATAAACTCCTTCTCTAGAAAGGATCCATTCTTAGCAACGTATATCTTGCCTTCGGATCTGTGATAGAAGGTGTACCCAACAGTTTCCTTTGGGTATCCTATGAAGACACATTTCTCTGATTTGGGTTCGAGCTTATCAGGTTGAAGCTTTTTCACATAAGAATCGCAGCCCCAAACTTTAAGAAACGACAACTTGGGTTTCTTGCCAAACCATAGTTCATAAGGTGTCGTCTCAACAGATTTAGATGGTACCCTATTTAACGTGAATGCAACTGTCTCTAAAGCATAACCCTAAAACGATAGCGGTAAATCTGTAAGATACATCATAGATCGCACCATATCTAGTAAAGTACGATTACGACGTTCGAACACACCATTATGCTATGGTGTTCCGGGTGGCATGAGTTGCGAAACTATTCCGCATTGTTTCAAATGAAGACCAAACTCGTAACTCAAATATTCTCCTCCACGATCAGATCGTAGAAACTTTATTTTCTTATTACGATGATTTTCCGCTTCACTCTGAAATTCTTTGAACATTTCAAATGTTTCAGACTTATGTTTCATTAAGTAGATATACCCATATCTTCTCAAATCATCTGTGAAGGTGAGAAAATAACGATATCCGCCGCGAGCCTCAATGTTCATTGGACCACATACATCAGTATGTATGATTTCCAATATCTCTGTTGCTCGCTCCATTGTTCTGGAGAACGGAGTTTTAGTCATCTTGCCCATGAGGCATGGTTCGCAAGTACCAAGTGATTCATAATCAAGTGATTCCAGAAGTCCATCAGAATGGAGCTTCTTCATGTGCTTTATACCAATATGACCCAAACGGCAGTACCACAAATAAGTTGTACTATCATTATCAACTCTGCATCTTTTGGCTTCAACACTATGAACATGTGTATCACTACTATCAAGATTTAGTAAAACTAGACCACTCATCAAGGGTGCATGACCATAAAAGATATTACTCATATAAATAGAACAACCATCATTCTGTGATTTAAATGAATAATCGTCTCGCATCAAACAAGATCCAGATATAATGTTCATGCTCAACACGGGAACCAAATAACAATTATTTAGGTCTAAAACTAATCCCGAAGGTAGATGTAGAGGTAGCGTGCCGAAGGCGATCACATCGACTTTGGAACCATTTCCCACGTGCATCATCACCTCGTCCTTAGCCAATCTTCGCTTAATCCATAGCCCATGTTTCGAGTTGCAAATGTTAGCAACTGAACCAGTATCAAATACCTAGGCTCTACTGCGAGTATTACTAAGGTACACATCAATAACATGTATATCAAATATACCTTTCACTTTGCCATCCTTCTTCTCCGCCAAATACTTGGGGCAGTTCTGCTTCCAGTGACCAGTCCCTTTACAGTAGAAGCACTCAGTCTCAAGCTTAGGTCCAGACTTGGGTTTCTTCACTTGAGCAGCAACTGGCCTGCTATTCTTCTTGAAGTTCCCCTTCTTCCCTTTACCCTTTTTCTAGAAATTGGTGGTCTTGCTGACCATCAACACTTGATGCTCCTTCTTGATTTATACCTCCACGGCCTTTAGCACTGCGAAGAGGTCGGGAATCGTCTTATCCATCCCTTGCATATTATAGTTCATCACGAAGTTCTTGTAGATTGGTGGCAGTGATTGAAGAACTCTGTCAATGACACTATCATCAGGAAGATTAACTCCTAGTTGAGTCAAATGGTTGTGGTACCCAGACATTCTAAGTATATGTTCACTGACAGAACTATTCTCCTCCATCTTGCAGCTGTAGAACTTATTGGAGACTTCATATCTCTCAATATGGGCATTTGTTTGAAATATTAACTTCAACTCTTGGAACATCTCATATGCTCCATGACATCCAAAACATCGTTGAAGTCCTGGTTCTAAGCCGTAAAGCATGGCACACTGAACTATTGAGTAGTCATCAGCTTTGCTCTGCCATGTGTTCACAATATCTGGTGTTGCTCCTGCAGTGGGTTTGTCACCTAGTGGTGCTTCCAGGACGTAATTCTTATGTGCAGCAATGAGGATAATCCTCAAGTTACGGACCCAGTCCGTGTAGTTGCTACCATCATCTTTCAACTTAGCTTTCTCTAGGAACGCATTAAAATTCAACGGAACAACAGCACGGGCCATCTATCTACAACAACATAGACATGCAAAATACTATCAAGTACTAAGTTCATGATAAATTAAAGTTCAATTAATCAAATTACTTAAGAACTACCACTTAGATAGACATCTCTCTAATCATCTAAGTGATCACGTGATCCATATGAACTAAACCATGCCTGATCATCACGTGAGATGGAGTAGTTTTCAATGGTGAACATCACTATGTTGATCATATCTACTATATGATTGTCAGTCGACCTTTCGGTGTCAGTGTTCCGAGGCCATATTTGCATATGCTAGTCTCGTCAAGTTTAACCCGAGTGTTCTACGTGTGAAAGACTAGCTTGCACCCGTTGTATGTGAACATAGAGCTTATCACACCCGATCATCACATGGTGTCTCGGCACGAGAACTGTAGCAACGGTGCATACTCAGGGAGAACACTTATACCTTGAAATTTAGTGAGAGATCATCTTATAATGCTACCGCCAAACTAAGCAAAATAAGATGCATAAAGGATAAACATCACATGCAACCAATATAAGTGATATGATATGGCCATCACCATCTTCTGCCTTTGATCTCCATCTCCAAAGCACCGTCATGATCACCATCGTCACCGGCTTGACACCTTGATATCCATCGAAGCATCGTTGTTGTCTCGCCAACTATTGCTTCTACGACTATCGCTACCGCTTAGTGATAAAGTAAAGAAATTACATGGTGATTGCATTGCATACAATAAAGCAACAACCATATGGCTCCTGCCAGTTGCCGATAACTGTGTTACAAAACATGATCATCTCATACAATAAAATTTAGCACCATGTCTTGACCATATCACATCACAACATGCCCTGCAAAAACAAGTTAGACGTACTCTACTTTGTTGTTTCAAATTTTGACGTGGCTGCTACGGGCTTAGCAAGAACCGTTGTTACCTACGCATCAAAAACCACAACGCGATATAGTGATTGCTTTTTGATCTTCAGAAAGAACCCTGTTCATTGAATCCGATTCAACTAAAGTTGGAGAAACTGACACCCACCTGCCACCTGTGTGCGAACCACGTCGGTAGAACCAGTATCGCGTATGTGTATGCGTAATGTCGGTCTGGGCCGCTTCATCCAACAATACCGCCGAATCAAGAATCAACTAGTGATGGCAAGCAATATGTATATACCCATGCCCACAACTCCTTTGTGTACTACTCGTGCATATAACATCTACGCATAAACCTGGCTCGGATGCCACTGTTAGGGAATGCAGTAATTTCAAAAAAATTCCTACGCACACGCAAGATCATGGTGATGCATAGCAACGAGAGGGGAGAGTGTTGTCTACATACCCTCGAAGATCGTAAGCGGAAGCATTATGACAATGCGGTTGATGTAGTCATATGTCTTCACGATCGACCGATCCTAGTACCGAAAGTACGACACCTCCGCCATCTACACACGTTCGGCTCGGTGGCGTCCCACGAACTCACGATCCAGTAGAGTGTCGAGGGAGAGCGTCGTCAGCACGACATCGTGATGACAGTGATGATGATGCTACCGGAACATGGCTTCGCCTAAGCACCGCTATGATATGACCGAGGTGGATTATGGTGGAGGGGGCACCGCACACTGCTGGAAACAATCAACTTGCATGTCCTAGGGTGCCCCTGCCCCCGTATATACAGGAGCAAGGGGGGAGGCCGGCCAGCCGTACTGGCGCACCAAGGTGGGAGGAATCCTCCTCCTAGTAGGAGTAGGATTCCTCCTTTCCTAGTCCTACTAGGAGGAGAAGGGGAAGGAAGGAAGGGAGAGGAAGAGGAGAAGGAAAGGGGGGCGCACCCCCTCCCTAGTCCAATTCGGACTCCCTATAGGGAGGGGGCGTGGTTGCCCCTTGTGGGCTGCCTCCCCTCTTCCCTATGGCCCATGAAGGCCCAACTTCCCCCCCCCCCCCCCCGGGGGGGGGGTCCGGTAACCCTCCGGCACTCCGGTTTTCTCTAAAATCACCCAGAACACCTCCGGTGTCCGAATATAGCCATCCAAGATACCAATCTTTATGTGTCGACCATTTCGAGACTCCTCTTCATGTCTGTGATCATATCCGGGACTTCGAACTACCTTCGGTACATCAAAATACATAAGCTCATAATACCGATCGTCACCGAACGTTAAGCGTGCGGACCCTACGGGTTCGAGAACTATGTAGACATGACCGAGACACGTCTCTGGTCAATAACCAATAGCGGAACCTCGATCTTCATATTGGCTCCCACATATTCTACGGAGATCTTTATCGGTCAAACCGCATAAAGATATACGTTGTTCCCTTTGTCATCGGTATGTTACTTGCCCGAGATTCGATCGTCGGTATCTCAATACCTAGTTCAATCTCGTTATCCGCAAGTCTCTTTACTCGTTCTGTAATACATCATCCCACAACTAACTCATTAGTCACATTGCTTGCAAGGCTTATAGTGATGTGCATTACCGAGAGGGCCCAGAGATACCTCGCCAAAACTTGGAGTGACAAATCCTAATCTCGATCTATGCCAACTCAACAAACACCATCGGAGACACCTGTAGAGCATCTTTATAGTTGATACGTCCATTTTTCATCTTGCTTTTATATCAATATTTATTGCATTATGGGCTGTTATTACACATATGGCATGATACTTATGACTATTCTCTCTTATTTTCCAAGGTTTACATGAAGAGGGAGAATGCCGCTAGCTGGAATTCTGGGCTGGAAAAGGAGCAAATATTAAAGACCTATTCTGCAAAACTCCAAAAGTCCTGAAACTTCACGGGTGCACGGTTTGGAATATATAAAAAATACTGGCGAAAGAATTATCTAGTGGGGGCCCACACCCTGGCCATGAGGGTGGGGGGCGCGCCCTACCCCCCTGGGCACACCCCCTGTCTCGTGGGCCCCCTGGCAGGCCTCCGATGCCCATCTTCTGCTATATGAAGTCTTTCGTCCATGAAAAAAAATCATAAGCAACCTCACGGGATGAAACTCCGCCGCCACGAGGCGGAACCTTGGCGGAACCAATCTAGGGCTCCGGCGGAGCTGTTCTGTCGGGGAAACATCCCTCTGGGAGGGGGAAATCATCACCATCGTCATCACAATCGATCCTCTCATCGGGAGGGGGTCAATCTCCATCAACATCTTCACTAGCACCATCTCATCTCAAACCCTAGTTCATCTCTTGTACCCAATCTTTGTCTCAAAACCTCAGATTGGTACCTGTGGGTTACTAGTAGTATTGATTGCTCCTTGTAGTTGATGCTAGTTGGTTTATTCGGTGGAAGATCATATGTTCAGATCCTTTATGCATATTAACATCCCTCTGATTATGAACATGAATATGATTTTTGAGTAGTTACGTTTGTTCCTGAGGACATGGGAGAAGTCTTGCTATAAGTAGTCATGTGAATTTGGTATTCGTTCAATATTTTGATGAGTTGTATGTTGTCTCTCCTCTAGTGGTGTCATGTGAACGTCGACTACATGACACTTCACCATTGTTCGGGCCTAGGGGAAGGCATTGGGAAGTAATAGGTAGATGATGGGTTGCTAGAGTGACAGAAGCTTAAACCCTAGTTTATGAGTTGCTTCGTAAGGGGCTGATTTGGATCCATATGTTTCATGCTATGGTTAGGTTTACCTTAATACTTCTTTTGTAGGTGCGGATGGTTGCAAGAGGGGTTAATCATAAGTGGGATGCTTGTCCAAGGAAGGGTAGTACCCAAGCACTGGTCCACCCACATATCAAATTATCAAAGTACCAAACGTGAATCATATGAACGTGATGAAAACTAGCTTGACGATAATTCCCATGTGTCCTCGGGAGCGCTTTCCTTTGTATAAGAGTTTGTCCAAGCTTGTCCTTTGCTACAAAAAGGATTGGGCCATCTTGCTGCACCTTATTTACTTTTATTACTTGGTACCCGTTACAAATTACCTTATCACAAAACTATATGTTATCGATAATTTCAGTGCTTGCAGAGAATACCTTACTGAAAACTGCTTATCATTTCCTTCTTCTCCTCGTTGGGTTCGACACTCTTACTTATCGAAAGGACTACGATAGATCCCCAATACTTGTGGGTCATCAAGACTCTATTCTGGCGCCGTTGCCGGGGAGTGATGTGCCCTTGGTAGGTGGAATTTGGTTAGGAAAAATTTATATACGATGCTGAAATTTACTGTCACTTGTTACTATGGAACACAATCCTTTGAGGGGCTTGTTCAGGGTATCTTCACCCTGACCAGTAGAGCAAAGAGTTGATCCTCAACCTACTAAACCTACTAAAAAAATTACTTTGAAATTCCTTCGGGTATGATAGAGAAACTGCTGGTTAATCCTTTTGTAGGAGATGGAACATTGCATCCTGACTTGCACCTAATCTATGTGGATGAAGTTTGTGGATTATTTAAGCTTGCAGGTATGCCTGAGGATGCTATCAAGAAGAAGTTCTTCCCTTTATCTTTGAAGGGAAAGGCATTGACATGGTTTAGGCTATGTGATGATATGGGATCATGGAACTACAACCGATTGAAATTGGAATTTCATCAGAAGTTTTATCCTATGCATCTGGTTCATCGTGATCGTAATTATATATATAATTTTTGGCCTCGTGAAGGAGAAAGCATCGCTCAAGCTTGGGGGAGGCTTAAGTTAATTTTATATTCATGCCGCAATCATGAGCTCTCAAGAGAAATTATTATTCAAAAAATTTATGCTCGGCTTTGTCTCAATAATCGCTCCATGCTCGATACTTCTTGTACTGGCTCTTTTATGACAAAGACTATTGAATTCAAATGGGATTTATTGGAAAGAATTAAATGCAACTCTAAAGATTGGGATCTCTATGAAGGTAAGGAGTCAGGTATAACACCCAAGTTCGATTGTGTTAAATCTTTTATGGACACTGATGTTTTCCATGAATTTAGCACTAAATATGGACTTGACTCTGAGATAGTAGATTCTTTATGTGAATCCTTTGCTACTCATGTTGATCTCCCTAAGGAGAAGTGGTTTAGATATAATCCTCCCATTGAAGTAAAAGTAGTTGCACCTATTAAAGTTGAAGAAAATACTATCACTTATAATGTTGATCCTGTAGTTCCTACTGCTTATATTGAGAAACCACCTTTCCCTGTTAGAATAAAGGATCATGCTAAAGCTTGAACTGTGGTTCGTAAGAGTAATACTAGAACACCTACACCCCCTGAGCAAATTAAAGTTGAACCTAGTATAACTATGGTTAAAGATCTCTTAGCCGATAATATCGATGGGCATTTTATTTACTTATGTGATGAAGCTGCTAGAATTGTTAGACCCGACACTAAAAATAAACATAGACCTATTGTAGGCATGCCTATTATTTCTGTTAAAATAGGAGATCATTGCTATCATGGCTTATGTGATATGGGTGCTAGTGCAAGTGCAATACCTCATTCCTTATACAAAGAAATTATGCATGATATTGGACCTATTGTAGGCATGCCTATTATTTCTGTTAAAATAGGAGATCATTGCTATCATGCCTTATGTGATATGGGTGCTAGTGCAAGTGCAATACCTCATTCCTTATACAAAGAAATTATGCATGATATTGCACCTCCTGAGATAGAGGAAATTGGTGTTACAATTAAGCTTGCCAATAGAGACACTATTTCACCAGTTGGGATTGTTAGAGATGTTGAAGTCTTGTGTGCGAAAGTAAAATATCCTGCTGATTTTCTTGTTCTTGGTTCCCCACAAGATAACTTTTGTCCCATTATATTTGATAGACCATTCTTGAATACTGTTAATGCTAGGATAGATTGCAAAAAGGATGTTGTTACTATTGCTTTGGGGGATATGTCTCATCAGTTTAATTTTGCTAAATTTCGTAGACAACCCCATGATAAAGAATTGCCTAGTAAAGATGAAATTATTGGTCTTGCTTCTATTTCCATGCCTTCTAATGATCCTTTAGAACAATATTTGCTCGACCATGAAAATGATATGTTTATGAATGAAAGAAGGGAAATAGATGAAGTACTCTTTAAACAGGGACCTATTTTGAAACACAACTTGCCTGTTGAAATCCTAGGGGATCCTCCTCCACCCAAGGGTGATCCCATGTTTGAGCTTAAACCATTACCTGATACTCTTAAATATGCTTATCTTGATGAAAAAAAGATATATCTTGTTATTATAAGTGCTAACCTTTCAGAGCATGAAGAAAAGAAATTACTGAAAACTCTAAAGAAGCACCGTGCTGCTATCGGATATACTCTTGATGATCTTAAGGGCATTAGTCCCACTCTATGCCAGCACAAAATAAAATTGGAGAAAGACGCGAAACCGGTTGTTGATCACCAACGACGGTTAAATCCTAAGATGAAAGAAGTGGTAAGAAACGAAATACTAAAGCTTCTAGAGGCAGGTATAATTTATCCTGTTGCAGATAGTCAATGGGTAAGCCCTGTCCATTGTGTCCCTCAGAAGGGAGGTATTACTGTTGTTCCAAATGATAAAGATGAATTGATCCCACAAAGAATTGTTACAGGTTATAGAATGGTAATTGATTTCCGCAAACTAAATAAAGCTACTAAAAAGGATCATTACCCTTTACCTTTTATTGATCAAATGCTAGAAATATTATCCAAACATACACATTTTTTCTTTCGAGATGGTTATTCTGGTTTCTCTCAAATACCCGTGTCAAAAGAGGATCAAGAAAAGACAACTTTTACTTGCCCTTTCGGTACCTTTGCTTATAGACGTATGCCTTTTGGTTTATGTAATGCACCTGCTACCTTTCAAAGATGTATGAATGTTATATTCTCTGAATTTTGTGAAACTATTGTTGACGTTTTCATGGATGATTTCTCCGTATATGGAACTTCTTTTGATGATTGCATAAGCAACCTTGATCGAGTTATGCAGAGATGTGAAGAAACTAATCTTGTCTTGAGTTGGGAGGAGTGCCACTTTATGGTTAATGAAGGTATTGTCTTGGGGCATAAAATTTCTGAAAGATGTATTGAAGTTGATAAAGCTAAAGTTGATTCTATTGAAAAGATGTCGTGTCCTAAGGACATTAAAGGTATAAGAAGTTTCCTTGGTCATGCTGGTTTTTATAGGAGGTTCATTAAAGACTTCTCAAAAATTTCCAGGCCTCTGACTAATCTCTTACAAAAATATGTTCCATTTGTCTTTGATGATGATTGTGTAGAAGCATTTGAAATACTTAAGAAATCCTTGATTTCTACACCTATTGTTCAGCCACCTGATTGGAATTTACCATTTGAATTTATGTGTGATGCTAGTGATTATGTTGTAGGTGTTGTTTTAGGACAAAGAGTTGATAAGAAATTAAGTGTTATCCAATATGCTAGTAAAACTCTAGACAGTACCTAGGGAAATTATGCTACTACTGAAAAAGAATTTTTAGCAGTTGTATTTGCTTGTGATAAGTTCAGACCTTATATTCTTGATTCTAAAGTAACTATTCACACTGACCATGCTGCTATTAAATATCTTATGGAAAAGAAAGATGCTAAACCTAGACTTATTAGATGGGTTCTCTTGCTACAAGAATTTGATTTGCATATTATCAATAGAAAGGGAGCTGAGAACCCCGTTGCAGACAACTTGTCTAGGTTAGAGAATGTTCTTGATGACCCACTACCTATTGATGATAGCTTTCTTGATGAACAATTAGCTATCATAAATGCTTCTCGTACTGTTCCATGGTATGCTGATTATGCTAATCACATTGTTGCTAAATTTATACCAGCTAGTTTCACATACCAGCTGTAACGCCCTCGATGCGGCTATATCTCCCACGTGTCGAAGCACGACTTAGAGGCATAACCGCATTGAAAGCAATGTCGCAAGTGAGGTAATCTTCACACAACCCATGTAATACATAAGGGAAAGAGATACATAGTTGGCTTACAATCGCCACTTCACACAATACATGAATAAAGCATTACATCAACCAGATACAATCAAGGTCCGACTATAGAACCAAAATAAAAAGAAGACTACCCTTAAAGCTACACAGATCCCCGATCGTCCCAACTGGGCTCCACTACTGATCAACTGACATGAAACACAACAAAGAACAAGATCTTCATCAAGCTCCTCCTTGAGCTCGGTTGTGTCACCTGCACGATATCATCGGCACCTGCAAACTGGTTTTGGAAGTTTCTCTGAGTCACGGGGACTCAGCAATCTCACACCCTCGCGATCAAGACTATTTAAGCTTATAGGTAGGGTAAAAGGTATGAGGTGGAGCGGCAGCAAGCACTAGCATATATGGTGGCTAACATACGCAAATGAGAGCGAGAAGAGAAGGAAAAAGCACGATCGATAAACTATGATCAAGAAGTGATCCTAGAACAACCTACGTCAAGCATAACTCCAACACCGTGTTCACTTCCCGGACTCCGCCGGAAAGAGACCATCGCGGCTACACACGCGGTTGATGCATTTTAATTAAGATAAGTTTTTGGTTTTCTACAACCGGACATTAACAAATTCCCATCTGCCCATAACCGCGGGCACGGCTTTTGAAAGTTCAAATCCTTGCAGGGGTGTCCCAACTTAGCCCATCACAAGCTCTCATGGTCAACGAAGGATATTCCTTCTCCCAAGACATTCCGATCAGACTCGGCATACCGGTTACAAGACATCCTCGACAATGGTAAAACAAGTCCAGCAAAGCCGCCCGAATGTGCCGACAAATCCCGATAGGAGCTGCACATATCTCGTTCACAGGGCACACTCAGATGAGACATCCTACGAGTAAAACCAACCCTCAAGTTGCCCTGAGGTGACCCCGTAGTCTACTCGGTTCGGACCAACACTTAGAGAAGCACTTGCCCGGGGGGGTTAAAATAAGATGACTCTTGAGAGAGCGACTCCCAAGGGAAAAGTAGGTGGTGGTGAGGCAAATGTTAAAACCAAGGTTGGGCCTTGCTGGAGGAGTTTTATTCAAAGCGAACTGTCAAGGGGTTCCCATTATAACCCAACAGTGTAAGGAACGCAAAATCCGGGAACATAACACCGATATGACAGACACTATGGCGCCAAGAGTAGAACAAAACACCAGGCATAAGGCCGAGCCTTCCACCCTTTACAAAGTATATAGATGCATTAATTAAATAAGATAAGTTGTGATATCCCAACAAAATATCCATGTTCCAACAAGGAACAAACTTCAATCTTCACCTGCAACTAACAACGCTATAAGAGGGGCTGAGCAAAGCGGTAACATAGCCAAATGACGGTTTGCTAGGACAAGGTGGGTTAGAGGCTTGGCTTAGCAATATGGGAGGCATGATAAGCAAGTGGTAGGTATCGTAGCATAGGAATGGCAAAAGAGCGAGCATCTAGCAAGCAAAGATAGAAGTGATTTCGAGGGTATGGTCATCTTGCCTGAAATCCCACAAGGAAGAAGAACGAGTCCATGAAGAAGACAAATGGACGTACTCGAACGGGTCCTCACAAACGCGACGTTACCGGATTACCGAGAAGAAGTACACCAGAAAGAAAGCAAACAACATAGTAAATGACCATCACATAAGCATGGCACGATGCACAAACAAGTATGATGCATGTCCGGTTTAATGAAGCATGGCATGGCAAAGTGCACAAACAATCCTACAAATTAAGTTGAGCACAATATGCAACTCCGTTGCATATTGATGAAACACCATGTGACTTATTTAGTTCGATCTTGTTTATGTACCCAACAATATTAAATGTTGTTAAACATGGCAAGAGGGTGAAGCAAAAGAAAACTACCTATATTGGCAAGTTTAAATGAGGCCGGAAACAACGAACAACAATTCCGGTAAATCCCCATATGCATATATTAGGTTTGGTACTGTTCTGCCCTAAACACAATTTTATAGTTGTTAAACATGCAAAGCAAGTACACCATGTTAAACTAGGCATTTTTCTACCCCATTTTCATATGAATATTATTTACAACCGAGCTACGGTTATTTAGTTATAAAATAAAGCATTTTAACGAGTTATTTAAACAAATTTAAACAAACAACATTCTAAACATTTTAAACATAGATGAAAGTGGCAAATTATTAATCTACACAAAATTCTAAGCAAGTTTCATATATAATTTGTTTTAATCTGATGCACGGTTAATGAGGTATCATATGCATGAACTCCATGGACTTTTTCTGTAAAACTGGCAGCCTTTGGAAAAAAACAAAATCACCAGAGCCTAAAAAAAGACTCTGGGCCGAATCTGGCCGGCCCAAAGTGCACATGGGGGTTTCTCACCCAGTGGGCCTGGCCCAAATCGGGAGGGAGGCTGTAGGAGGGGCGCTGGGCCCTGGCAACTCGAGAAACAGGGCACAGTCAATGCGCTAGCGAAACAGGGGGCCGAGCGCTCGTCCTCCTCTGCATCTGCTTCAATGAAGAGGACGCCGGCGATGCAGGAGGCCGCAACAGCGGGAGTGGCGGCAGCTTGAGGGACTCCGGCGGCGGGGAACCTGAGGCGGCAGCGGGACTCGAGGAGCTCGGCGAGGGGCCGAGGCAGAGGATGCTGCAGCCGCGCAGGTGGAAGCAGGCTCCGGCGGCTTACGCAGGGCGGCGCGGTGGGGCTTGCTCCGGCGGGAACGAGGTGTAGGCGGGGTAGGGCGACGCTCGGGGCGGTGGCCTGGTCTCGGGCACAGGCGATCTCTTGAGTGGCTCGAGGCAGAGCACCATGGATCGAGAGGAGGGAGCTCGAGTTCGTCTTTCTCGCACGAAAAGAAGCAGGCGGCAGCAGAGGGGACGGCGGGCCGCGGTGGATCCCTCGAGGACGGATCCGATCCGGCAGCTGCGGGCAACCAGCGACGTCGGGAAGGCCATGGCGACTCGACGGTGGCGGCGGTCCATGGCGACGGCTCCGGGCGACGAACCATTGTTCCTGTGAAGCTTCAGAGAGAGGGAGAGAATTGCGTGAGAGGGAGAAAGCAGAGGGAGGAAGGAGAAATAAGGGGAGGTGGCGAGGGCCCTGGCCTGATGGATCTGGCACCGTCGGGCGACTCTGGTGACCTGCCGGCCGGAGGCAGGGCTGGACGGAGAGAGGAGCTCGGCCTCCTCTCGATGCTGCGAGCATAGTGCTTTGGGCACTGTAGCGAAGCGACAGCGGCGCGGGGACGAAGTGAGGAGGCGCTCAGGCATCTGCGCGCTGGATCGAGAGCTCGAGGAGCACCTCTCCTTTGGTGCTGGACACGCACGAGAGCAGGGAAGGGGAGGCGGCAGCGAGCTGGTTGGGTGGATCGGCACAAATCGAGGGAGATGGTCGGAGCGAGGTGATTGGCCTGGCGCTGAAATTTAGAAGAAAGTGGGCGGCGGCGCTAGGGTAGGATCCCTAGAAATTAGCAGTTTGGTCTCGGTTTAGACTAGTATATATATCGGGTAGGTTAGGCTAGGGGCTACCTCATCCCTCCAATCGTAATCGGACGGTCGCGAATAAATAGGTCAGGGGGGCCAATTAACAAAATGGATACGTTTTGTAGATGTTTGGGGATGATTCGGACACAACGGTGACGACTGCCCGGGTCGGGTCCGGGACAACTTTCGGACGCGCGCGCGAGGAGGTCCGCGGACTGACGAGAGAGCCTAGGTTAGGCCTGGCGGTAGGTAGTGGACTGTGCAGAAGGTCTCAGGCTGAGAGAAGAGAAGAGAGGCCCGGCGACTGTTTCCGGAGACCGAAAATGCCCGACGTGTGCCCGGCTATAATGCCGCTATAGTTTAACGGTTGGGCTATCAAACGAACTCCGAATGCGATGAAACTTGACAGGCGGTCTATCTACACTATAATAAGACCACACGCCAACTTTAAACCCAATCCGAGAACATTTTTCGGCCACTTATAAAATAATATTTCGGACGTGCCACGGGCGCGTGCAAGTGTGTCTGAGCTCAGAACGGACAACGGAAGGAACTGGGAGACCGGGACAGATGCAAGTTTTGAAAACATGATGATGCAATGCACATGATGACATGGCAAGATGCAACAATCAAGCGAATGACATGGCAAAGACAGCGAATAACTAGAGGACACCTCGTGCATCGGTCTCGGGGTGTCACAACACTCCACCACTATGAGAGGATCTCGTCCGGAGATCTAGGATGGCACCGGAGAGAAACGGAAAAGGAAGAGAAGAGGTAACGAAGTTGCTTCTTTGACAATTGAGTGAAACCAAAGTACCTTGCGAGGTTGAACAAATTCGAGAAAATAATACAACGAAGGTGAACAAAGTTGAAACCTCCGTTAGAGAAGAGGAACAAGGAACCTTACTAGACCCTTGTAGGTTCAAAGACATAAGAAAAGTGTTACAATGGACAATAGGTACATGCAAGCACTCCGACTGAAATGAGATTTACAAGGAACGATAAGGATCAATTACGGCAACACTCCGGTTGGAATGAAAGGCAATAATAAGAACTTGGCAAAATGAAAGCACTTGGATGAGACTCCGGTTAAAACAAGATATGGAAGGGAAAGAATGATATAATTTGGACAACACTCTGACTGAATGGAAAGAATTGCATATGAACTTGGGAAGATTGGATGATACTTGATGAAATCAACAACACACTGCCTCCGGAACTAATGAAAGAATGGCACAATGGGTAAGAATGATTTCAGACGGCACTCCGGTTGAGAAGGGGGCAAAAGTTGATTTAATGGGAAGAACTTGAAAAAGAGGGCATGACACTCTGGTTGAAAAGATAAGCAAAAAGGAAAGAACATGATCTTGGCAAAACGAGATGATAGGACGAACAGAGCAACTTCACAATGCCTTCAGAACGAAAGAAAAAAAGGTAGATCGCTAGCATAAGAGAACGGAGAAAGAAAAGACAATTTCTCCGACAATTGAATTTGAAAAACATGCTTGCAAACAAGGATTGAAAGGAGTTGTTGGGAAATCAACAACGAAAAGAATAAGTTTGTTGTGGGCTTATGGAAAACATCTCAAAACTTAAGGTGAAACTCTGCCACTAACGAAAACAAGATTGGATTGATATCAACAAGGAGACGAGAAACTTATTTCACCGGGAGGATAAATGAAGAACTTGGGTCATTTATAAGCACCATAAATAGCAACAATCCTTAGGGAAAGCTTTAGGTGAAATATAACCCAAGATAACTCCAATGACGAGATTGATGGATTTAAACTACCTCATTCTTGATAACTTGTGAATCATGAAACATGAACTCAAATTTTCAAGAATGACATAATACCACCTCCAATGATACAGAAGAAAGAATTGCACTCCGGAATGCAAGATGAAGAATGCTTGAGCTCCTCTGAAAAGAATCTCAATGAACACTTCGAAAAGGAAATAAATCCTTGATAAACCATCATGTAGTGCCTCCATGAAGAACTCCGGTAACAAAGAATGATCAAACGAAAGGAAAGTGAAGTTGAAAACACAAGGTGAAACCTTGTAATGATTAGATGGATCTTCATGACGAGAAAAAATTGAGAGAGCTTGGAACTCCGAGAAAAGAAAAAGTGAAACACTAGGAACCAAGAATTGATATCGTGAATGATCTCCAGAAGAAAAGAATAGAATCACCTCAAAGAAAACAAGAATAAGATTTACTGTATGTTTATCCTTCATCACTTAAATTGATGACAAACAATGGATTTGGCATACTACTTATTCTCGTAGAAAGGATTAAGATAGATATAGTGCAAACTTGAGGAGGTCTTCAACGCTCCATCGGTAGAATTGAAACAACGAATAAATTGATATGATAAACAAAGGGAGAAGAATCTTGGAAGAACCACCATAAGAATTGAAAATGAACGTAGCAAAGGCACAAATCACCGGGTAGAATTGGAAAAGCGAATGAAGATGCTTGAGAGAATTAGATACATGAGAACGAAGAGAATCACGAGCTAATAAGGGAAAACTTGAATGATGCACCGGTAAGATTTGGAGAATGATAGCTGAAAGCTGAGAATGAATAAATCTTCTGAAATGATGGGCTCCGGGAAATCAAACTGAAAAGACTCCTGAATTGCTCCGGATAGGTGGAAAGAATTCTCACAATTGAAAACAATTATGAGAGAATGGCAATAAGCTAGAACCATGAATCTTCACGAGAACGGAGCAAGTTTTGGGAGGAAAAACTCTACTTCGGTCTTCAAAATTCGAGAATGACGACGAGAAATGCCACCAAATTGTTGAGATACTCCGGGATGACGAATAGAAAGGTTGAGCCAACGGTGAAAAGAATTTGACAGATCTTGGAGAAAATACCTAAGACTGATGATAATTCATTCTTATGTCAAGCTTTGAAATGAATTTGAGAATAACGCCGGGAAAAGAAGAGTCGGGTAAGATCCTGGGAAAAGGCCTGTGGGTTAGGGCCCACTCAAAAGATACACCAATGAATGATTGCTTGAAAAGAGAGATTGCCCCGGTTGAATTAAGTTGCTTGTATGAGACAACAACCTTGATATAGCTTAAACAAATTAGCAAAGGAAACGCGAATCTTCTGAGATATCTTCAGCACCCCAGAACAAATGAATAGCAAGCGGGGAGTGGTTAAGATGTGCACCGGCATAAGAAAACATTGAAACAATGAAAGGATATGATCAACAAAGCTTGAATTGGATCCACCGGAGAAGAAAACGAACAAAGAATGATGAGCTTGTAAAGCATATTCATGAGAATCCCCGGATACGAACATTGAAAGAAAAGAATGGAGATACTTCCATCGATAAAATGGATACTTGAATAAGAAATCTGAGTCTTGAAGAAAAAGGGTGGGAGGGTGGGAAAACAAAGGCAATTTGGAATGGATGAGGCAAACACCGTTGAGGAGAACTGATAATTGATCTTGCGTATGTTGAAGTGATCGGATCCACTTGAAGAGAGACACACCGGTTGAAAAGAAATTGAAATGACAAATTCGATGATCGAGAGGGATTAGTATTCACATAGGAACATGAGAACACCGCTTAGGAAAGGTATGTAATCAACACTTGACTTTGAATTAACTCGAATACCACAACTCAAAACAAAACAAAGGATTGGCTTGCAGAATAAGCCGGAACAAACATATGATAGAGATTTCGTCCAAAGTTTTCATGGTGGGGCCTACACGGGCTCGATCGTACAGCACCATCATGTACAAGGCAGTGCACATGACATACGAAGCGTCCCCAAGTCAGCATAGCCAACGACTCTTTAAGACACAACAAGACCACTGTAAAACCAACCGTGGATAGGCGGACCACTAGACGTCGAACACCAATTTCATATCATACATCTGTCGGAAAGATATCCTAAGAACTACTTGAATTCCCACTTATAAACTCCCGAAACTTTCCGGTTATGCAATCAGGTGTTAGGGATACAGGGGAAGCATAATATCTCATCCAAAACTAGCAAATCCTACATCCAGCTGTATCCATCCTTCAACACATAACCAAGAAACCTTCAGAAATCATTTACCTCAACCTTCGAAAAGCATCTGTTATACGAGTTATGGCTATACTCCCGAACTCCCGCCCCAGTACTGGGTGGCGTCGAGGTTATCTCACCAACAACTGCATAAAAGAGATTTTCGATGTCGGCGAAACTCTGGTATTCCAGAATCTCAATGATAAAATTGTGACGACAACACCTCAGAGCTCAACTCCCCGGGACACTGCCACAACCCCTAAATGTCAGGAGGCACCAAGAACAATGTTCTCGTCACAAAACCATCGGAACGATTCCAAGATACCCGTGTGATCCTAAATTTTTTTTAGAGAAATTTGAGAAGAGAAGAGTCAAAACTCTACGTCAGGATGCCTCACCAGAGAGACGAAGGGACTGAGGAGTAAAAAGAAGTCCTACTCTCCGATATATATAATCCTAAAAGACTCAAAACTTTTTTCTAGACTCAAAAACGCCAGCGATTCGATCAAGCAGGGGGGCTCCTAAGTCGGGGAAGGCTCTGATTACCTACTTGTAATGCCCTCGATGCGGCTATATCTCCCACGTGTCGAAGCACGACTTAGAGGCATAACCGCATTGAAAGCAATGTCGCAAGTGAGGTAATCTTCACACAACCCATGTAATACATAAGGGAAAGAGATACATAGTTGGCTTACAATCGCCACTTCACACAATACATGAATAAAGCATTACATCAACCAGATACAATCAAGGTCCGACTACGGAACCAAAATAAAAAGAAGACTACCCCCAAAAGCTACACAGATCCCCGATCGTCCCAACTGGGCTCCACTACTGATCAACTGACACAAAACACAACAATGAACAAGATCTTCATAAAGCTCCTCCTTGAGCTCCGTTGCGTCACCTGCACGATATCATCGGCACATGCAAATTGGTTTTGGAAGTATCTGTGAGTCATGGGGACTCAGCAATCTCACACCCTCGCGATCAAGACTATTTAATCTTATAGGTTGGGTAAAAGGTATGAGGTGGAGCTGCAGCAAGCACTAGCATATATGGTGGCTAAGATACGCAAATGAGAGCGAGAAGAGAAGGCAAAAGCACGATCGATAAACTATGATCAAGAAGTGATCCTAGAACAACCTATGTCAAGCATAACTCCAACACCGTGTTCACTTCCCGGACTCCGCCGGAAAGAGACCATCACGATTACACACGCGGTTGATGCATTTTAATTAAGATAAGTTTCTGGTTTTCTACAACCGGACATTAACAAATTCCCATCTGCCCATAACCGTGGGCATGACTTTCAAAAGTTCAAATCCCTGTAGGGGTGTCCCAACTTAGCCCATCACAAGCTCTCACGGTCAACGAAGGATATTCCTTCTCCCAAGACATTCCGATCAGACTCGGCATCCCGGTTACAAGACATCCTCGACAATGGTAAAACAAGTCCAGCAAAGCCGCCCGAATGTGCCGACAAATCCCGATAGGAGTTGCAATATCTCGTTCTATGGGCACACTCAGATTAGACATCCTACGAGTAAAACAAACCCTCAAGTTGCCCTGAGGTGGCCCTACAGTCTACTCGGTTCACACCAACACTTAGAGAAGCACTGGCCCGGGGGGGTTAAAATAAGATGACCCTCGAGAGAGCGACTCCCAAGGGAAAAGTAGGTGGTGGTGAGGCAAATGTTAAAACCAAGGTTGGGCCTTGCTGGAGGAGTTTTATTCAAAGCGAACTGTCAAGGGGTTCCCATTATAACCCAATCGTGTAAGGAACGCAAAATCCGGGAACATAACACCGATATGACGGAAACTAGGGCGGCAAGAGTGGAACAAAACACCAGGAATAAGGCCGAGCCTTCCACCCTTTACCAAGTATATAGATGCATTAATTAAATGAGATATTTTGATATCCCAACAAAATATCCATGTTCCAACAAGGAACAAACTTCAATCTTCACCTGCAACTAACAACGCTATAAGAGGGGCTGAGCAAAGCGGTACATAGCCAAACAACGGTTTGCTAGGACAAGGTGGGTTATAGGCTTGGCTTAGCAATATGGGAGGCATGATAAGCAAGTGGTAGGTATCGTAGCATAGGCATGGCAAAAGAGGGAGCATCTAGCAAGCAAAGATAGAAGTGATTTCGAGGGTATGGTCATCTTGCCTGAAATCCCGCAAGGAAGAAGAACGAGTCCATGAAGAAGACAAACAGACGTAGTCGAACGGGTCCTCACAATTATGATGCATGTCCGGTTTAATGAAGCATGGCATGGCAAAGTGCACAAACAATCCTACAAATTAAGTGGAGCACAATATGCAACTCCGTTGCATATTGATGAAACACCACGTGACTTATTTAGTTCGATCTTGTTTATGTACCCAACAATATTAAATGTTGTTAAACATGGCAAGAGGGTGAAGCAAAAGAAAACTACCTATCTAGGCAAGTTTAAATGAGGCCGGAAACAACAAACAACAATTCCGGTAAATCCCCATATGCATATATTAGGTTTGGTACTGTTCTGCCCTAAACACAATTTTATAGTTGTTAAACATGCAAGGCAAGTACACCATGTTAAACTAGGCATTTTTCTACCCCATTTTCATATAAATATTATTTACAACCGAGCTACAGTTATTTAGTTATGAAATAAAGCATTTTAACGAGTTATTTAAACAAATTTAAACAAACAACATTCTAAACATTTTAAACATAGATGAAAGTGGCAAATTATTAATCTACACAAAATTCTAAGCAAGTTTCATATATAATTTGTTTTAATCCGATGCACGGTTAATAAGGTATTATATGCATGAACTCCAGGGACTTTTCTGTGAAACTAGCAGCCTTTGGAAAAAAACAAAATCACCAGAGCCTAAAACAAAGACTCTGGGCTGAATCTGGCCGGCCCAAAGTGCACAGGGGGGTTTCTCACCTAGTGGGCCTAGCCTAGATCGGGAGGGAGGCTGCAGGAGGGGCGCTGGGCCCTGGCAACTCGAGAAACAGGGCGCGGTCAATGCGCTAGCGAAACAGGGGGTCGAGCGCTCGTCCTCCTCTGCATCTGCTTTGATGCAGAGGACACCGGCGATGCAGGAGGCCGCAGCAGCGGGACTGGCGGCGGCTTGAGGGACTCCGGCGACGGGGAACTTGAGGCAGCAGCGGGACTCGAGGAGCTCGGCGAGGGTCCGAGGCAGAGGATGCCGCAGCCGCGCAGGTGGAAGCAGGCTCCGGCGGCTTACGCAGGGCGGCGCGGTGGGGCTTGCTCCGGCGGGAACGAGGTGGAGGCGGGGTCGGGCGACACTCAGGATGGTGGCCTGGTCTCGGGCACAGGCGATCTCTTAAGTGGCTCGAGGCAGAGCACCATGGATCGAGAGGAGGGAGCTTGAGTTCGTCTATGTCGCACGAAAAGAAGCAGGCGGCAGCAGAGGGAACAGCGGGCCGCGGTGGATCCCTCGGGGACGGATCCGATCCGGCAGTTGCGGGCAACCAGCGACGTTAGGAAGGCCATGTCGACTCGACGGTGGCGGCGGTCCATGGCGACGGCTCCGGGCGACGAACCATTGTTCCTGTGAAGGTTCAGAGAGAGGGAGAGAATTGTGTGAGAGGGGGAAAGAAGAGGGAGGAAGGAGAAATAAGGGGAGGCGGCGAGGGCCCTGGCCCGATGGATCTGGCGCCGTCGGGCGACTCCGGTGACCTGCCGGCCGGAGGCGGGGCTGGACGGAGAGACGAGCTCGGCCTCCTTTCGATGCTGCGAGCACAATGCTGCGGGCACTATAGCGAAGCGACGGCGGCGCGGGGACGAAGTGAGGAGGCGCTCAGGCGTCTGCGCGCTGTATCGAGGGCTCGAGGAGCACCTCTCCATTGGTGCTGGACACGCATGGGAGCAGGGAAGGGGAGGCGGCTGCGAGCTGGTTGGGTGGATTGGCGCAAATCAAGGGAGATGGTCGGAGCAAGGTGATTGCCAGGCGCTGAAATTTAGAAGAAAGTGGGCGGCGGCGCTAGGGTAGGATCCCTAGAAATTAGGAGTTTGGTCTCGGTTTGGACTAGTATATATATCGGGTAGGTTAGACTAGGGGCTACCTCGTCCCTCCGATCGTAATCGGACGATCGCGAATAAATAGGTCAGGGGGCCCAATTAACAAAACGGAGACGTTTTGTAGATGTTTGGGGATGATCCGGACACAACGTGACGACTGCCCGGGTCGGGTCCGGGACAACTTTCGGACGCGCGCGTGAGGAGGTCCGCGGACTGAAGAGAGAGCCTAGGTTAGGCCTGGCGGTAGGTAGTGGACTATGCAGAAGGAATCAGGCTGAGAGAAGAGAAGAGAGGCCCGGCGACTGTTTTCGGAGACCGAAAATGCCCGACGTGTGCCCGGCTATAATGCCGCTATAGTTTAACGGTTGGGCTATCAAACGAACTCCGAATGTGATGAAACTTGACAGGCGGTCTATCTACACTATAATAAGACCACACGCCAACTTTCAACCCAATCCGAGAACATTTTCCGGCCACTTATAAAATAATATTTCGGACGTGCCACGGGCGCGTGCAAGTGTGTCTGGGCTCAGAACGGACAACGGAAGGAACTGGGAGACCAGGACAGATGCACGTTTTGAAAACATGATGATGCAATGCACATGATGACATGGCAAGATGCAACACTCAAGCGAATGACATGGCAAAGACAGTGAATAACTGGAAGACACCTGGCGCATCGGTCTCGGGGCGTCACACCAGCAAAAGAAAAAGTTTTTCTATGATTTAAGACATTACTTATGGGATGACCCACACCTTTATAAAGGATTATATGGTGTTATTAGACATTGTGTACCTGAGCATGAACAGGAACATATCCTTCGCAAGTGTCACTACAAGTCTTATGGAGGACACCATGCTGGAGATAGAACTACACATAAGGTATTGCAATCCGGTTTTTATTGGCCTGCTCTCTTCAAGGGTGCCCGTAAGTTTGTCTTATCTTGTGATGAATGTCAAAGAATTGGTAATATTAGTAGACGTCAAGAAATGCCTATGAATTATTCAGTTGTTATTGAACCATTTGATGTTTGGGGCTTTGATTATATGGGACCGTTTCCTTCCTCTAATGGGTATACACATATTTTAGTTGTTATTGATTATGTTACTAAGTGGGTAGAAGCTATTCCAACTTGTAGTGCCGATCATAACACCTCTATTAAGATGCTTAAAGAAGTTATTTTTTCGAGGTTTGGAGTCCCTAGATACTTAATGACTGATGGTGGTTCACATTTTATTCATGGTGCTTTTCGTAAGATGCTTGCTAAGTAGGATGTTAATCATAGAATTGCATCTCCATGTCACCCGCAGTCTAGTGGTCAAGTAGAACTCAGTAATAGAGATCTTAAGTTAATTTTGCAAAAGAATGTTAATAGATCTAGAAATAATTGGTCCAAGAAACTTGATGATGCATTATGGGCCTATATAACTGCATATAAAAATCCTATGGGTATGTTGCCGTATAAAATGGTTTATGGAAAACCATGTCACTTACCTCTCAAACTAGAACATAAGGCATATTGGGCCATTAAAGAACTCAATTATGATATCAAACTTGCCAGTGAGAAGATGCTTTTTGACATTAGCTCACTTGATGAATGGAGAACCTAGGCCTATGAGAATGCCAAACTGTTTAAAGAAAAAGTTAAAAGATGGCATGACAAAAGGATACAAAAACGTGAGTTTAATTTAGGTGATTATGTATTGTTATACAACTCTCATTTAAGATTTTTTGCAGGAAAACTCCTCTCTAAATGGGAAGGTCCTTACGTCATCGAGGAGGTCTATCGTTCCGGTGCCATAAAAATCAACAACTTCGAAGGCACAAATCCGAGGGTGGTGAACGGTCAAAGAATCAAACATTATATCTCAGGCAATCCCATAAATATTGTAATTAATGTTATTGAAATCGTAACCCCAGAGGAATATATAAGTGACACTTTCCATAATGTTTTAGACTCCGAAAAGGAAGAGGTATGTGGTACGGTAAGTAAACCGACTCCAAAACAGTTCTAATAGCAATTTTTCTCTGTTTTGGAATATTTAAGAAAATAGGAAAATAAGAAGTAGTCCGACAAGGACACGAGGCTTCCACGAGGGTGGAAGGCGTGCCCCCTGCCTCGTGGGCACCTCGTGTGCCCTCCGGACTCCGTTTTCTTGCACGATACTTCTTTTGGTCGGTAAAAAATCATTATATAATCTCCCGAAGGTTTTGACCATCGTACCACACAAATATCCTCTATTTTTGTTTCAAGATGTTTCTGCTGTAGATTTAGAGCAAGATGTCATCTCAAGACTCCGACGGAGAGAGCTATGTGTCACACCTCATTGCTGACCCAAAGACCTACAGGGACATATCTCCTTGTGGTCGAACTACGGATGATGAGGAGGATGCTCATTTAAGAAGGATCAGTGATTCAAGTTCGAAGGAGGAGGATGTTCCTCTACCTCAACCTGGGGATATGCACGTGAAGTTCAAGAAGTCTAGTCTCCCTAAGAGGGCTAAACTGTCTAACAACCGATCTATTCCTTCTCGTTTTCGGCAGAAAAGCAAAGGAGATTTATGTGACAAGATCTTGAAGCTGGAATCGGAGGTCGATGATTTAAAGGAGGAGATCGCACTTCTCAATTACAATATGAAAAAGTTGAAGGCACAATTTTCATCATCATCACCATCTCCTTCACCTCCGAAGAAAGAGTCATAAACACATGGGTATGCGCACTCCCCTTGGCAACTGCCAAGCTTGGGGGAGTGCCCCGGTATCGTATCACCATCACACTTTTATCTTTACCGTTTTTCTTAGTTCGATCCTTTTTGTTATATCTTGATCAAGTAGAATAAAGTTTTAGTATGATCTAGTTTTGAGTTTTGCTTTATGATCCTTCTATGTAATCGAGTCCGTGAGCTATATATAATAAAGATTAGTTATGAGTAAAGGGCCTGATTATCTTGTCATGATCTGGAGGGAATAAAAATAAAAGAGAAGAGAAAGAATAAAAAGAAATAAAGAGATCATATAGATCTTATGGAGAGTAATGACTTCACATATAAAGAGTATGATGAATAAAAGTTGTTGAGAGTTGACAAACATAGTTTTGGTCATCGTTGGAATTAATAGGAAGTAATAAAGAAATAGAGGTTTTCACATAGAAATATACTATCTTGGACATCTTCTATGATTGTGAGCACTCATTAAAATATGACATGCTAAAAAGTTGATGTTGGACAAGGAAGACAACGTAATGGGTTATGTTTTCTTACATCTCAAATAAATTGTATTGTCATGGATCATCCAACATGTTAAGCTTGCCTTTCCCTCTCATGCTAGCCAAATGCTTCGCACCATGTAGAGATACTACTTGTGCTTCCAAATATCCTTAAACCCAGTTTTGCCATGAGAGTCCACCATATCTACCTATGGATTGAGTAAGATCCTTCAAGTAAGTTGTCATTGTTGCAAGCAATAAAAATTGCTCTCTAAATATGTATGATTTATTAGTGTGGAGAAGATAAGCTTTATACGATCTTGTGATGTGGAAGAAATAAAAGCAACGGACTGCATAATAAAGGTCCATATCAGAAGTGGCAATATAAAGTGACGTTCTTTTGCATTAAGATTCCGTGCATCCAACCATAAAAGCACATGACAACCTCTGCTTCCCTCTGCGAAGGGCCTATCTTTTATCCTTGTCTTATACTTTATACAAGAGTCATGGTGATTTTCACCTTTCCTTTTTACATTTTATCCTTTGGCAAGCACTGTGTGTTGGAAAGATTCTGATATACATAGCTAATTGGATGTGAGTTTTCATGAACTATTATTGTTGACATTACCCTTGAGGTAAAAGGTTGGGAGGCAACACTATAAGCCCCTATCTTTCTCTGTGTCCGATTGAAACTTCATACCCATAAATATTGCATGAGTGTTAGCAATTGTGAAAGACTAAATGATAGTTGAGTATGTGGACTTGCAGAAAAGCTCTTATATTGACTCTTTCCGATGTTACGATAAATTGCAATTACTTCAATGACTGAGATTATAGTTTGTTAGTTTTCAATGAAGTTTAAGATTTATACTTGAAATTGTGAATGAATTGTTACTTTAGCATAAGAAACCATAAGACAATATATATATATGTATATATTGCTGTTCTAAGAATGATCATGATGCCCTCATGTCTGTATTTTGTTTTATCGACACCTCTATCTCTAAACATGAAGACATATTTTTCGTTATTGGCTTCCGCTTGAGGACAAGCGAGGTCTAAGCTTGGGGGAGTTGATACGTCCATTTTGCATCATGCTTTTATATCAATATTTATTGCATTATGGGTTGTTATTACACATAATGTCACAATACTTATGCCTATTCTCTCTTATTTTACAAGGTTTACATGAAGAGGGAGAATGCCGGTAGCTGGAATTCTGGGCTGGAAAACAAGCAAATATTAGAGACCTATTCTTCACAACTCCCAAAGTCCTAAAACTACATGGGAGCATGTTTTGGAATATATAAAACATACTGGCGAAATAATTAACCAGAGGGGGCCCACATCCTGGCCACGAGGGTGGGGGGCACGCCCTACCCCCTGGGCGCGCCCCCTGTCTCGTGGGCCCCCTGGCAGGCCTTTGGTGCCCATCTTCTACTATATGAAGTCTTCCGTCCAAGAAAAATCATAAGCAACCTCACGGGACGAAACTCCGGTGCCACAAGGCGGAACCTTGGCGGAACCAATCTAGGGCTCTAGCGGAGCTGTTCTGCCGGGGAACATCCCTCTGGGAGGGGGAAATCATCACCATCGATCCTCTCATCGGGAGGGGGTCAATCTCCATCAACATCTTCACCAGCACCATCTCATCTCAAACCCTAGTTCATCTCTTGTATTCAATCTTTGTCCCAAAAGCTCAGATTGGTACCTGTGGGTTGCTAGTAGTATTGATTACTCCTTGTAGTTGATGCTAGTTGGTTTATTCGGTGGAAGATCATATGTTCATATCCTTTATTCATATTAACACCCCTCTGATTATGAACATGAATATGATTTGTGAGTAGTTACGTTTGTTCCTAAGGACATGGGAGAAGTCTTGCTATAAGTAGTCATGTGAATTTGGTATTTGTTCAATATTTTGATGAGATGTATGTTGTCTCTCCTCTAGTGGTGTCATGTGAACGTCGACTACATGACACTTCACCATTGTTTGGGCCTAAGGGAAGGCATTGGGAAGTAATAAGTAGATGATGGGTTGCTAGAGTGACAGAAGCTGAAACCCTAGTTTATGAGTTGCTTCGTAAGGGGCTGATTTGGATCCATATGTTTCATGCTATGGTTAGGTTTACCTTAATACTTCTTTTGAAGTTGCGGATGCTTGAAAAAGGGGTTAATCATAAGTGGGATTCTTGTCCAAGGAAAGGCAGTACCCAAGCACCGGTCCACCCACATATCAAATTATCAAAGAACCGAACGCAAATCATATATGAACGTGATGAAAATTATCTTGACGATAATTCCCATGTGTCATCGGGAGCGCTTTCCTTTATATAAGAGTTTGTCCAGGCTTTTCCTTTGCTACAAAAATGGTTGGGCCATCTTGCTGCACCTTATTTACTTTTATTACTTGTTACCCGTTACAAATTACCTTATCACAAAACTATCTGTTACCGATAATTTCAGTGCTTGCAGAGAATACCTTACTGAAAACTGCTTATCATTTCCTTCTGCTCCTCGTTGGGTTCGACACTCTTACTTATCGAAAGGACTACGATAGATCCACTATACTTGTGGGTCATCAATAGTCACCCAGTTACGTTGTGACGTTTGATAGCACACTAAGTGTTCCTCCGGTATTCGGGAGTTGCATGATCTCATAGTCATAGGAACATGTATAAGTTATGGAGAAAGCAATAGCAACAAACTAAACAATCATCGTGCTAAGCTAACGGATGGGTTAAGTCAATCACATCATTCTCTAATGATGTGATCCTGTTAATCAAATGACAACTCATGTCTATGGTTAGGAAACATAACCATCATTGATTCAACGAGCTAGTCAATGTAGAGGCATACTAGTGACACTCTGTTTGTCTATGTATTCAGACATGTACTAAGTTTCTGGTTAATACAATTCTAGCATGAATAATAAACATTTATCATGATATAAGGAAATATAAATAACAACTTTATTATTGCCTCTAGGGCATATTTCCATCACGTTGCTCATGGCGCGTGAGCTCGTGCGCTACCGCCCCGTCAATGACCTCTATGAAGACAGGCTGGACAGCATTGCCAAGCTAGTCAGCATGGCTGGGGGCTCGCCTGCACTGTCCCTCTTGCTGCCTCATCTGCCGCCTGCTGCGGGCGACGTAGCTCATGGAGCACCTCCGCCACCTCCACACCAGGACATCGCCCTCGGCCCAAGACACGCGGCCCCGCGGCGTGACCCTCCGCGCCGGGCGCCCGTGCACGAAGAAGAAAGCTGCCGGGAGGTCCAATGGCTGCAAGAGGGTGCTCCAGCGCTCCCTCCACGGCCACGTCAAGACCGCGCGCCGCTTGTAGTGGTGGCGCGCGAGCACCAAGATCAGGCTCCACCTCCGCGACGGGCTCCAGTGACCACAGCGGGCTGACGCGCCTTCACCCCTGAGCTACGCAGCGTAGTCTGGCCAGGCAAGTTCAAGCCTGACCTACCTCCACGTTACGACGGCACCCCCAACCCTGCGGAGTTCCTGCAGCTCTACGAGCTGAGCATCGAGGCGGCCAGCGGCGACGAAAAGGTCATGGCAAACTGGTTCCCCATGGCCCTGAAGGTTGGCGTGCGCTCATGGCTCATGAATCTGCCTGCGGGATCGATCTCCTCCTGGGGCAAGATGCGCGAGTGTTTCGTCGCCAATTTCCAAGGCACTCGCGACCGCTTGCCTGCCGCGGGTGACCTGCAGTACATCAAGTAGCATCTTGGGGAGACCCTGCAGAAGTACTTCCAGCGCTTCAACAGTATTCGTCTCAAGATCCCTAAGGTTTCTGATGAAGCCATCATCTCAGCATTCTCCGATGGCGTCCGCGACGTCAAGACGAAAGAGGAGCTCGCCATGCATGAGGACCTGTGGACGCCTCTGGAGATGTTCAACATGGCTACTAGGTGCGCAAGAGCTAAGGAGGGGCACCTCTCCCTCCTCGAGCTCCCAGCGGCTGACCCAGAAGACGAGAAGGCCGAGGCCAAGGACGTGAAGCGCAAGGGGACTGCCGTGCTTGCTGCTGAACCGAATATTAAGCGCAGCTGTGATCACCCAGAGTCGTCCAAGAGCAGCTGTCCATTTTGCGTCTTCCACAATGTACACAACCACAACACCAGTGACTGTTAGGAGCTCAGGGCCATCCACGACGGGCGCCTCGGTCGACGCCCCGAGCGCAATGATCGAGGCTACGACCATGGAGGAGGCAGAAGTGGAGGACGTTGGGACGACCGCGGCCCCTGCCTGGAGTGGTGCGACCAGCCTCGTGAGGATCGCCGGCAAGGCCAGCCTCGCGAGGGCGCCTGGAGAGACCAGCCGCGTGAGGACCGTCATTAGGGCAATGCCGGCCTCCCTCCGCTACCACCACCTCCAAGAAGGAACGACGACCACTACTAGGACGGGGGCTGGGGGCTTCTAGGAGCCTTGCATCATCGCCTGCATCTTGGGTGGCGCTCAGGCCCCAGCCTCCCACTGCATCTTCAAGCAGTTCACTCGTGAGGTGAACGTGGCCCTTCCTAGGCTCGAGGCCACACGTCCGCTCAGGTGGTCCAAGTGCACCATCACCTTCAGCTCGTCCAATCAATTGAAGTGCGTGGCAACTGTCGGCGCCCTCCCGATGCTTTGCTCGCCCGTCATCAGCAATGTCCTTGTCACCAAGACCCTCATCAATGGTGGTGCAGGGCTCATTGTTCTTTCCATCGAGACGTTCGACCGCCTCCAAGTGCCGTATGATCAGCTGCAGCCCACCAAGCCCTTCTCAGGAGTAACCGATGGATCCACCACCCCAATAGGGAAGATCCGCCTCCCTGTCACCTGCCCTACTCGCTGTCGATGGTTGGTATGAACAAATCGATGAGAGGGTGAGATCTCGTGCTGTCAGCACTCACTTTGGCCTCAAGGTGCTCGATCAACTCCTGGTCCGTGGGATCGAACTTGACGCCAGCCGGCATCACCGGCCAATCCTTCTTGGACTTGCATCAGTTAATTCCAGTTATATGGTACTCAATGTATGATCAATCGATTGTTTTAAGTGAATGATGAAAGATTTCAATAGATAAGTGGTACTCCAAATCTGAAGTCCACAATACCCGAACACGCCTCCGGGATTCTTGTGTCACCTCACGCGCATCGTGTTCTCACGTCAATTCAATGTGTGGACATGATGAATAATTTGACCGATGTATACTAGTACTGCTACTGTACTACTTACTAGTCATATTTAGTGTCACATTTTAACCATAGGTCTAACTAACAAGTACACACTTGAAGCCTAATTATCAGTACATCCTACGCAGGTGAGTTAGCATGCACTTGATCCCAGAAAGGTATCTATCCTTCAAACCAGAGGAGTGCTTCAAACTAACAACAGTACATAATATCCAACAAAAGAGGGTCATGCTACAACAACATGATACATGGCTCATTCTAGATATCAGTACGAATCAAGTTGTGCATATTTGCTGTTGGCATGAACCACATCGCCGCATGTCGGGTTTGCAAAAGCCATCCATCGCATGGAAGCTTGATGCCTTTCACACATTGAAGATTACCTGGCAACAAGCTGTGTCGACGAATCTCTGGATATGGTGATTCATGAAACCCATGGTATGATGTGTAAACACAGTTCCCCCTAGCGAATGGAAGTTGCATAGCACGGTAATCATCGCCGGTGATATGATCGATGATTGGTTGGATGATCGGATAATTGAGCCCGGGGAACATGGAGTGGTTGCCGAGGCTGTAAACCCGCCTCCAGTTGAATACGCCTGGCCCAACAGAGCTAGGATCTTTCTCGAACATGAAGCATCCATAGCCATCAATGTCACGAACGCCCCAGGCATTGTACTTCATGTGGTTTGATGTAATGGTTTGGTCAATTTGGTACGTGCGAATGAGCATCAAATGACTGCCGTCAGCTGAACCAGCGATAAACCACCACCCATCGGCTGGTATGATTCCAAGTCCTGGAATCATGATGGCCAGCACATTTGCGCATCCTGTAACAATTCAAATTGGAGACCAAAAGGACAAAAATAAACAATCATGTTCAAAGTATGTGTGGAATTAAGATTATTTTAACAGTGACACATATCATAGACAGAGAATTGCAATGCCGTGGTCGGTGGTCATAATCATACCCCAAGTTAAAAAATAAGCCAATGGCTTTCATATTCTAGAAATATGTCATGGTTCAAACATCATGTAACAATGAGAGGAAAACAGCTATGACAGGGCCTACTCATATTCTACCATAGCACTTACTACTGTTCTCATATCAACTCTAAGCAATAACATGCGTTGTTATAAAAATCTTGGAAATGAGAGTAACATATAGCAATCATGAGGTTATGGTCATAATATCTATTCTAACAATCATTAGATGCCAATTGTTCTCATATCAACTCTAACAATAACATGTGTGGTCATAAAAATCTAGGAAATGAGAGGAACATATAGCAATGATGTGGTTATAGACATACTATCTATTCTAAATTTGTAACAATGAACAGGCAGTCGTATTCATAAGATAAATATGAGATGAGATGGAACAATTACACGACGATAGATTCCACCAGTATAGGCAATCAATCTGTGCGTTGACTGCATAAACGATGCCATCGTGCACTATAGCATCAGACAGAAATGTTGCCTCAACAGGATTGACGATGAGCCATAACCATGTATGGCGACCGGATTCCAGATAGACTAATCCCATGTTGAACATGGCAATGAGAATGTAATCCATGTAGCCTTCTGATGGTGTGGGAACTTCGCAGATTACAACTTTCAGCAAACAGAGGTCGAGCCAAAAGCTTGATGCGTCTTGTGCATAGTAGGCAAGACTGTCAGGCGGGCTGCGAGGCTCGATGGCGGCGGTATCCAACGATGGAAGGGTGATCTCTCCCTGGGTGTAGATATCCACGAGACACCACAGACTACCGGATTGGTGGATGAGGATGATCCAGTTGGCCTTCATGCCCGCCCAGTAGTGGCCGCACATGAAGGACATGTGGACGGGTAGTGGTAGCATGTCGAGGGGCACCACGGCAACCTCCGTAGGATCGTCAAGTCGGTGTCTGGGCCACCTGCGAGGATCGGGCATCAGCAAGCAGGGTGTCTTGAAAAGAGCCGGTCGGTTGCAAATGAGTAGATGGTACGAAGACACCGAGCATGCGGCCAGATGGACGGTGCTGAGCAGGTCCATATGATTACAGATCTGCTCCAAGAGAACATCGGGGAGGGAATTCCAATCGCGGCTCCGCGTGTCAGTCGGTTCTGCCATAGGGTTTTTTAGGGCGCTGAGTGATTGGGGTTTTCGGTGCCGGCGAGCCAGCGGGGAAGTGGATTCGGGTGGGCGAGCGAAGAAGATGGCGTGTGTGGCCGAGTAGTGAGCGGGGGGATATGGTACGCTCGAGCTACCAAGGAAGATGGCGCGGGCGGGCAAGCAGGGAAATGGTGTGCGGCCGACGATGGGGAAGAGAGGAGGAAGAAGAGTGAAAGACGGGGAAGAAAGTGCATTAAATCTCAATTCTACTAGTACTACTACCAGGATATACCGTCCTTTGGAGTGTAAATAGTTACGCCGATGACATGTGGGTCTACCTCAAGAGGGCCCATATGTCAGTTAATGGAGGAATGAGGTGCGTAGGTGTATTTGCGGAAGCGTGCTCCACTGGCAAACATGATGGTAGTACTCCTGGGTAAGGCTGATTTAGTAACACCAACACGCTGGTTCAGCTTATTAATTAAGTGTCCCATCTGCTGCAGCGTTTATTGTCACTTCACTGTGAAGACTAGTTGAATAGTTCTCTCTAACTGAGATGGGGAATAATGGATTGCAAAGACTTCCTATCTACAGTATCCCTATGCCTGTACGCTCATCCTGTCCAGCAAGATGAAACATTGGCCAAGGCACCCAGCGCCAATAATGTAGGAGTAGTAGTACTACCTCCTTTCCGATTTATAGGGCTCAATTCAAAAATATCATCAACCAAGGTAGATGATGAGTGGTGGAATAATTTTTGTAGTTTGCAAAAACACTCAACTAATGCACTAGTTTTCCTCAAAAAAATATGTTTGCCAATGCATTAATTTTGTGTCAAACTTTGACCATCTACTCCCTCCATCTAGGTGAATAAGTCATCTTTGGTTGTGCATCATTACCAAGGAGGGAAAAACAAGAGAACTTAATGTTTATTTGCTACTCCCTCCGTTCCTAAATATAGTCTTTTAGACATTCAAATGGAATACAACATACGGATGTATGTAGACATATTTTAGAGTGTAGATTCACTCATTTTGCTCCATACGTAGTCACTTGTTAAAATCTCTAGAAAGACAAATACTCCGTATTTGGGAACAAAGGGAGGATTTTACTCCGTATTTGGGAACAGAGGGAGTATCACCATATGGAGGGAATAGAGGAAGCTTGAAATATGAACATGTCAATGGGAGGGAGTAAAAGCCTCATGCATGTAACATGCAACACTCACACGTACACATGGACACACGCAACACTCACGCACCCATGCGGCACACATCACACGATCCAACACACATGCTCACGCTCAAGTGCTCAACCTACTCCCTACGTCCGTGAAAGACTGTACATTTAGAGATCTACACATTGACCAGGGCATAATTAACACCCAAAAGTAGCAGACTTATGTGTGCATGAGGCCATTGAGAGAAGAAGATTAAATGAAGGTTGTTGCATGCTGTAATTAAGGATAGACATGTAGCCTATAGCTAGAGCACAAGTTGGTGCATTAGTCAATCAATATCGATTTAGATTAAAGGCTAAAATGCATTAGAAGTGTAGATGTACACTCTTTGTTTTTTAGCCGATGTACACTCTTTGTTGGAAGACCGAGGGAGTACACGTGCATGCACTCACATACACATCCAGGGTGGTTCGCGCGCAAGGGTTGGACTCCTATCGCGCCTGCGTAAAGTTTTGTTTAACTGATTTCTTTGCTCTGCCAACTGACAGGTGAGACCCAGAAACCAGGTCACAATTTAACCAGTCAACAAAGTGCCACGTCGACTATGTGGCCGGTCAGTAGAGTGCAAAATGGTGCTCTACGATGAGCTAGTGATCGTATAATCACCACAAAACTATATATAGTGACCGTAAAGAGCGTATTGTTACATATGTTGACCTCCAGTGTATTTTTCTCATTTCAAATTAAGCCATATTAACCGGAAAGGGCGCGGTATGGACTATTACTAGTACTGCTTTGATGTGTCCCGTCAACTCGCCGAACAAGGAGAAGCTTGCTTACTACGCCTCTTCCTCGCCCACGCGTGCGGTGGCTCGCTGGACGATGAGAGGGTTTTGAATATAGCGGCCTCTCCCTCTCCCTCTCGCTCGCCCTCGCCCTCGCGGTGGATGTGTAGCAGTTCAATCGGTATCAGATTGCCAGAAGCATATTGTACTGTAGTATCATCATTGTTGGACCTTCCAAAGAGGCGAAGAGCCAAGTGCAAGGTTCACATGAGGACGAACTGTTGAACCTCCCGAAGAGGCAAAGAGCCAAGCGCAAGGTTTTGTAGGAGTTGTCATCCTAGTAGGAGTATGCTACAACTATAGCGGATGATGCTACTGTATGATGCCGCCACGTCACCTATATCCAAAGTTGTGCCACCTTTTTTACTCAAAGAGCGTGTTGGAGCCCGTGCAACAACCACACAAGTTGCATGTACACACAACACATTTACTAGTAATAAATTCTAAAGGACAAATGCCAGTATGCCAGACAAGTTCATCTCCAATTCATGTGATAAATTTGTGCATGACTAGTCTACACATATGCACAGCGCTACCATTCACAATTTACCATACCCCACTTACATGTTATAGATGGGCTACATGTCCTCCTCCAGGTTCCAGTCCCAGGTGTTCTTCATGGATGGCATGATCCATAGTGGTGGGCAACGAGAATCATTGTCGCGGGTTGGCTCCACACGAAGGAGACTCATCCAAGCTAAAGCAGCATAAATCAGGGATAGCGTGTCCCAGCATGTCGTTCATCCGGCGGTGCGCACTGAAGACACAACCATGCTTCATGAACGGCAGGCCTTCAGTGTCGTGCATGGAAGGTGGCATCCGCTTCACAATGGGGTAGTTGTCCCCAATGAAAAGGGAGTACTCTCCAAGAGTGTTCCTTGACACCCAGGTAGCATCACGGGGGTCGAACTCGGCGCCGTTCATATGGTACACGCGGCATCTCAGATCTGGACACATGGTGACGTACACAGTCAAGGTCCATGCATAATAATGTTGTGCTAAAATATGGCAGTCAGTAATACTGTGTAGCAAATAGTACTACTCCGGTATAGAGGAAGTAAAATAACTGGCTTATTATATATGGCAACTCTTGGCTACATGGATGAGATAGTAAGACATGGAAAAACAAAAATGGTGACAGCTAGTGGGTTCAAGTCTTCAAGGGCCTAGCTTAGCTATACGCATCCTCCAAGGTAAAAAGTACTCCTACTAGTACTAGTAATAAGTTGTATAACAACGAAAATTAAGGCGAGAGGGTTAAAAATATAATACTAAATGGAATACCTGGGTAGATGGTGACGGTATGATCGTGGTAGATTGTGTGACCATGTTGCACCTCAGTGGTACCATGGGTAACGACTGCTAAGATAGTTGATCCCAATATGCAAAAGTCAGCTACAAGGTTCCAGGTTAGACCGAATCGCGGATGCAAATGCACATCCAGGATCGGAGATCTTATTTTGATCGGGGGATGACTGGTCCCTGCAAAATAATGGAGTACCGTTAGGGATGCAAATGATGGTTGTGCATTCCGTTTGTAATCTCCCGTACCATAGGATGGGAACCAGATGAAACAAGTCCCCTGGCTTGTCACTGCGAAGATGCGGCCTAGATGGCGCACGACGTCTTCGAACGTGTAGGGGTACAAATCTGCCATGGCCAACATGCACCAGCCTATGTCGTTACTGCCTCTTGCATTGATGGCAATCCTTATGTCGAACACCACAATGAGATAGTAATCATCGTAGCCATGTCGCTTTGTTGGCAGGTCCGCAATTGCTATCTTCTTCAATCTCATGTAGGCATCATCATACGTATTCAAGCCCAGCCAGTCCAGAAGGCCGATCCCAATGGTGGAGAAGGGGTCTATGGGAACGGCCGCACTGCTATGGATGTTGTGCAAAATGATGGTGGTATCCGGCTAGAGGTATGCAAGACAATCTTCGTTGGCACCGACCAGACCTATATATAAGATAGTGGGCAACGGAGAAATTACGGGATGGAAATGGAATAACTAAGTACTACATGATCAAACTCCATGACTGACCTGCTCATTGGACAAAATCCGACTACCTCTCAACGTCGGCTACTCTAGCGGAGTCAACGTGCAACCATGGCTAAGGAGCGGTGGACTGTTCGAAGGATTGTCCCATAGAAGAACCTTCTCCACGAGGATGCATGGAAGACCAACAAGCATGGCCTTTTCCCAAGCATGTTTAAGCATTGTCTTGAAAAAGTTGGTGCAGGAAGCACCCAGTCTTGCGGCGGTGAGGACGTCAGAGCGGCGTGTGATTTCTCCCAGACGATCATCGTCCAAGGTCTCCCAGCCCCGACAAGGAGGAGAACCGCCTGGCGAATCCATGGGAGCAGCGATGAACTGCCTTCTCTTCGGGGGGAGGGGAACTGGCGAGGAGGAGATACGAGCGTAGTAACCGCAGGGCCTCTTCCCTTCCAACTGTAGCTCCTCAATTGTTCCTTAGCGAAGGGGTGAGGCTATTATTTACTATGTACTTGTACTGTAGCAATACTAGTACTACTTTCTCAACTAGTAGTGCGATGTATTGTACTTCTAGTATAGTGCACCAGTTTTGAACTCTTGAATCTCAGGGCCAAGGAGGTACAATTGGAAATGGAGGGTAGTACTGTTCTCTAGAACCATCGCCGTACTATCAATCCAGGGAAAGTACACCTTCGTAGTGGGTACTCTCGGTGCTCTATTCAAGCGTGTAGCTGGCTTACTCAGCCGCTCCTCTCACGCACACACTAGCAGCCTGTTTATCAGCGGCGGTTACTGCGGGGGCAGAACATTTGAGTTATTTTATATAGCGAGACTAAGCTTTTCGCTTCCATTTGTAGAGGTGTAATGGATCTCGTCGAACTTTGTTAGTAGTTCCTTCTTTATGAATGAGATGAGGCAAAGCTTTTTCCTCCGTTTCAAAACAAAAAAAATCACGTCAAGAGGAATTTCTTTTATAGAGCCGATAATGGAGTGAAGTCCATGCGTGTAACGCCACAAGCTATAGAGTAGTAGAGTACTAGCACTTTACGTATAGAGCCATATTGCACGGTTCCCAATGCCGCGCTAGGCTTTTCCGGCTCCTCGGGCTTAATTGGGAGGCGCTAGTTTAAATATTCTAGTACTAGCTGATGAGGAAGCTGCAAGCGAGGTGCAGCTAGGGAGAGCACGTGAGCCATGAGATGATGGGAAGGAAAACCTGTTCACGTGGATGGGCTATCCAGTGCACCCAGATTGTGGTGAGACACGTACGCTTGACTTCAAAACTCAAACTACCTTGTTTTGTGGAGTACTATTTAAAAAAAGGCCGCCGTGCATTCGGCCGGGATCGAACCCACAAAATGAGGTATACACTCCCGCGACCACTAGTAGTACTCGTTGGAGTACAGCACAACCTAGAATCGCCTTTTCTCACTAGTAGTACATTGTTCTTTACAAGAAACCACTAATAATGCCAAGAAACCACTAATAATGCCAAGAAACCACTAATAATACCAATAAACTACTACCACTTGCATACGTGGCAGACTTAAGATAAGACTACCTTATCAACCATTGTACATGCCCTTACTAACCAGCCCTACCAATAAACGACTACTCTACAAAGTGCCATTATAGGCACATTTCAACCCATGTCGCCCCTTAAGTCAACGCCTTCTATTCGACCGGCAAGTTATGCGTTATGACTTGTGGGACCTACATGTCAGTCTGCACAAAAATCCCCGAGTGACCTCCTACCTCCGGCCCGTCCACCTAGTCATCCTCGGGCATGGGACGCAGCTACCGCCGCTGGCAGAAGGCGAGGTCAAAACTACCGGCGGTGCGGAGCCCATCTTGCGGCATCCTAGATGCCAGCTCCGTTTGGTGCTCGCGGCCGCTAGCTAGCCAAGATAGCTCTGTCTAGCCGCTTGTTTGCAAGGTTTGCTAGCTAGATTGGCACGGTGACGCGAAGGCTTGCTCGCACGCGCCACGCTAAGGCTACCCATCTGGCTTGAGCGAAGGCCAGCACGGCGGCTTGCTCGCGCGTGAGTCACACTCGGGCCAGCTTGCCAACCCATGCGGAGGCCGGCGCGGCGTCCGGCCCGTCCGGCGGAGCGGCGGCCATCTCGCTCATACCGGCGCCACCGACGAACACGCTCAGGATAGAAGGTCAGATGTGGGTCCCTTGTGTCAACGGCCAAACAAAATATGTTGGTTTAAGCTGTCTCATCAGCACGGACGTGTGGGCCAACCCTGTCATAAACGGGTTTAAACGAACCTAATCGGCACTAGGTAGTAGTTTTTGGCACAGATTAAGAAATTTTGGGTATGTTTTTGCTATTTTTTGTACAATAGTTTCTTCCTAGGGCTGGTTGAAAATGGTAGTTTTTTGTTAAATACTCTACATATTGTAATAGGAGTGAAAGTTAAGCTTTGGAAGCCAATAAGCAAGGCTAGTTACATAGTGCCTATGTGTACGTGATTGAAAGTAAATATCAACCATGAGTGACTAATATCTTGATGGAAAACTCGAAACTATGGAAATACTAGCATTTTTGCATGGTTGGAAATACTAGCAATGTTCACGTGCGTTGCAACGGATCATAATTAGAATAATACTTATTCACAAACTTGATGCAAAACACTCTAATTTTGATATACATATATCACTAGAGATATATTATGTTTCAATCAGAAAATATTCCTTGGGCTGTTTTGGTGAGGTGAGGGAGGGATGTGGTTGGTTTTAAGATACTAATTATGGGTTTTTCTGCAAATTGGTAGAGAAGTGGGATGTTGGTGAGAAAAGGTAACAACTTACCTCACAGTCATTAGCTGTAGATCTCATGGTCAGAAATGACAGATGGCAGACACACCATCATCACCAACTTAGTCTTCTATAGGAGTACTAGCAAGATGTCCGTGCATTGCACGGAACATCAAGATGCATTTTTTTTATAAAACACTTGTTGTGATTGACCCATGCGGGAGTAACCCCATGTGTAAAAACTAATGATATACCGAGACAGAGGAGATAAGGTGAAGAGGAGTGGTGCGTGGTGGTGATTGATGGCCGGACTTAGCGGAGGCAAGGGGATGGACGGAGCCGGCAGCGGCCACCAGGCCAGTTTGTTCTAGAGGCTTCCTTTTTTAATTGCTCAACAATGAGGTTGTTGGAGATAAGGATGAACAGGGGAAGGCCTTGTCTGCAAATGTGAAGAGAGGTGCGGGTATCTTTTAGTTTAATTTCCATCCATCGGATATAGATCGGACGGTCTATTGCAAGATGGAACGCATACCATCATCACCAACTCGGTTTTTTTATAAGACAAGAAATATAAGTATGGAGATACAAACGTATTATCGATACTTGTTTCCGTAAACTAGGATCTACATTCTATTCAACGGCTCAGCATGTGGGGCCTTAGCACAATGACTTCTCGACTGTGTAAAAGAATGGTTTTCCCGTCGCCGATAAGGAGGGGGTGACGGAGGCGCGCTTTCGGCTTGCTCTAGTCCTAGTAGTCATACTAGGTGGTCTATGCACGTGTAGATTTATTCTTTTTCACGTCTCGTGTTTGCCGTATTGCCACGACTGTTGATGAATAGACGGTAAGTTATTCACGGGGAAACCCTTGTTGAGCGTGTTTGTGTGTGTGAGAGAGAGAGAGAGTGATATGTATAGAGACTGAGGCAATGGTAGGAGATTATTTGTGTCTATGTGTGTGGAGGATAGAGAGAGACATGTACATGGGGCTTTGTGTTGTGTAACGTGGAGACACATAGACATAATCAGAGAGTGAGTGTGTGAGATAAACATGCGGACATGGGGAGAGATGTGTGAGTTAGAGAGATGGAGAATTTTGGTGTGCATCTGAGCTAGAGAGGAGGGGGATATATACATACCTAGAGTTGGAGAGAATATGCAAGGGTGTGTGTCTTAAAAGAAGGATCTAGATAGATTGGTGTTTGTGCGTGTCTGTGTGTGTTTGTGCGCGCGTTTGTGTGTGAGAGGGAGTGTGTGTATGTGGAGTAGAGAGACCACTAATTATGTAAACCTAGTATAATTGAAGGGGGAATGGTGTCTCATGTGTGTCAAAGAGAGACAAAGGCATGTATAGTAGCGGGATAGCATGGGTGCGGGCGGGGAGCAAACTATTTGGAAGAGACATCGAGTGTGTGTGGGAGAGGGGTGTGAGAGCGATATAGAGAGAGCTAGAGACGGAGAGAGAGAGAGAGAGGAAAAGAGGGGGAGAGAGGGGTCGTTTGTGTCCATAAGTGGCGTATAGATAGGGAGACAATGTTGATGTTGTTTGAAATTGGCCTATGTACGGAGACGCAAGGAAAGCGAGTCATCATGTGTGTGATAGGGACTTCATGAGAGATCTAGAATAGATGGTGTAGAGAACAACGTGCGAGATTGAGAATGATGATACATTAGGGAGCTATGGAAAGAGTCACGGCATATATGTGTACAGGGAAGGAGCTAGGGTGGGTCCGCATGTGGGAGAGTAAATAGAGGAGAGTGGTGCACAAGGAGAAAAAGTGTGCTTGTTTGTAGTGGGGGTGGTGTGTGAGGTGAGTGTGCGAGAACCACATAACTAGGGAGATAGACGTTTGGGGGTGACGTTTTGTGTGTATGGGAAAGATACACTCTACATAGTGCATGTCCTTGGGAAAGAGAGATGCTGGGAGACCTAGAGAGTGGGGGAAGAGATGTGTGCATGCCCGAGAGACAAAGTGATAAGAGACCTATATTGGGGTCCGGATAGACTTTAGAAGAGAGGGGGGTGTTAATGTGCTCGTGTGTTCATGTCTGGGGGAGAGAACGACGTGTGTGGGGGAAACGGAGGGGGTGGGGGGTTGGCTTCAGATAATGAGTGAGGTGTCTATATTTGAGGGACTTTAGCGTGATTGAGATATATATGGTCAATAGTGTGTGCACTCATGGTTTATCAATTTGTTTCATAGTTTAGACTATGAGATAATGATAGTTTTGAACATGCGTGATATACCTTGATGTACCAGAATTACAAACCTAAAATTGGAATTTTGGAATTTGACTCCATCATTAGCTTTTGTAATTCATTTAAATGGAGGTACATTTTTAAGCCGAGATTTCGTGATTTCAAATTCATATATCAAACCTAGAGATATACACATACGGTCATGTTCAGACTTTATAATCATCCACTTTATTCATACACATACACATTTTTTCTTTTGTCATCATATTTAGGATAAACACATTTGGAATTTCATTTGAATTGGACCGTATGATGGTATTTTCTTATACTAGCTCAATGACCCATATTTGAATTGAATGGACAATCTAAGTTTCGAGTTGGAGACATTGATTTTCAAAACTTGCACTTCTTTTGGGTGCAAAACAAATAAATTCTCGGCCATGATATCATAGTCGGTCGTACAAGAGCAGAACACTTATAATTTCACGCGCCAAAAGCTTTCAAACTTCCCACTCACATCGAAATATCTCACGCTCGAAAGTTTAGCCCTGCGATATTCCTGTTTTACCCTTGCCACATGAACGAAAAAGGGCTGCTTTGGTAACTCCATTGTTTTCCCCTCTTTGCCCCCAACATTCTTCCCCAAAGCCCCTCCCCTCCCCTTCGTTTCCCCACCCCCCCCCCCAATCCACGGCAAGCCACCAAATCTTGTCCTCCGCCACAGCGGTGGACCTCACACCCCGCCGGATCTACCTTCCACACCTTGGAACCCCCAACTGCCAACTCACCACTTCACCGGAGCCGCTTCAACGACTGGCTTGTCCACCGCTCCAGATCTCCTTGACCGCCATCATGGTCCACCGCACCGGATCTTCTTAACCGGCGCCCTCGTCCACCATAGTGTAGGCCCTTCACTGACTCCCTCGTCCGCCCAATCGCTAGCCCTTCATAGAAGCTCTCGTACGCTGCAATAGATCCGCCTCATCGAAAGCACTATACACCGCGCCCGCCGAAGCCTTCGTCCACTGCACCGGACCCGCTCCACAGACGCCATATTCAACTCCACTGGCCCTGCTTTACTGATGCCACATCCTCATCAGGTTATTTTGATTTGTACTCCTTCAGTTTTTCTCTTCATTATCATGCAATTGTTCACTTACCACAGATGAGCTTTCTTGTATGTCGACAGGCGCCGCAACCGAAGCACCGGAGCCACTTCAGTGACGGCAACAGCCGGCCCAAACTCAACCGCAATACGAGCACCATCGACGATCCTTAGCTATCAAGTATGACAACGATACCCATATGCCACCGAGAATCAGGTACTATTATCCAACGGCTGGCGCCTACGTTCACTTTCTTAGCATAAACACCGCACCTTTGAATTTCTTCAGGGCATCATTCAATTTTTCATGAGACGCGTTATTCTGCTTGCACTTATAGGGCCATACTTCTAGCAATGAACATGTTACATGTGCTAAATTACATACCAGTGCACATATAGTTAATATGCTTTAGTTTTATCCTAAGTATTACTGTACTTCCAAGATATCATTGCCTACTATTTTACTTCTTGCATGCTATATTTATGATAATGGTGTTGCTCTGAGGCCACCTATTGGTTTCATCAGACTGCTTCATGTTCTCTATGCTTAATTACACATCAGCAAACTAGCATGTGGTTCCGCTGCTTTTTGTTCATTTTACCCTACATTTTCTGATGCTAGCTATTACATCACTGCTCTGAGCCTCTGTTCATTAATTTTTTGTGTGTTCTTGATCTTCCCAAGTTGCATAACTAATTTGATGCTTCTTTTAATTATGGAGCTGCCAAGCCCATCAAGCAAAATATTTGTTCTTTTGGGGCTGGCACCTCGAACAAGCATAAAAATAGAGTGATGCAGATATATTGTCGTGTAAGCACACACCCTTCTTTCATTAGTTTAGATGAACCATTGATGATCAATTTGAACCAGTGCATGCGATTAAAATTAATTTTACCTAAATAGAGGGTGCAGAATAAACTACAACACCTAGATTTGCAACCACGGGATGCTGACGATATCTTCAAAGATCATTGCAACAGCAGCGAGGCTTCACAGCAACATATGGTAAGCCAGTGTGTTTTAGTACATGTGAAATGTAATGCGTGTGGGCTTCTTCCTTGGCTTGTTCCCTAAACCTTCAATCCTACAGAATTACAAATAGTTTAGTTGTCTGCTTTGCTGTATTGCTTGATTTGAATGCTTGTTTGTTAGTTGTTAGGCTATACCTGAGTTGGCCAATATGTCAGCAGTGCCTGTTGTACTATCGTAAAGAAATGCATGCCTAGTTCATTGGAGTCCTTAACTTCTCCTCTGAACTTCACCACAAGACTGTCTTCGTAGTTTATATGAGGCCACGTTGTTAAGTGCTTTCTCTGATTATTTGAACTGCTTAGATGCCTTGGCAACTTAAATATAGCGGTGGTACACTCCCTTTCAACTAGGGATGTCAACTGGGTCCCATTTAATCCCAATTAAAGTCCACTAGTGGTATGATAGTTCAAAAGAGTTTTTGTTTTTTGAGGAAAATGAACTAGGGAGCTAGCAAAAACTAACTAGACGGGACTGGCGGATGTCGTTTATTTGCCACTTACATCCCTAGTTTCATCTTACCATTTTAATTTCTTTTCGGCTAATGCTGCTTCGAACCGTTTAAATATAGCTTGCCATGCTCGGCAATAATTCGTATGCTGTTTACCATGTAAGCTTACTGCATGGATCATGCGATAACTATCTCTTACTTATGTCCAGCGGAAACCTTTCAGGATGCCATTCACACTAGGACACAATGTACAACCTCAGAATCTATTTGTGGAAGCAGTGCGCCATCCATGTTACCAGATGGTAGAAGTTCAGAGGCAACACCGCCGGTGAGCAGTCTGAGCATAGATATTATAGTTCTTGAGGCTCTACTAGAGGCAGAAAGAGATGGTGTAGCTGCCATGAATGAGGTAATCTTGATCTTGAGGCTGGAAATTATGCAATTAGCTGCACACATTATGCAAGCAACCCAAGAATTGGAGGAAGTAAGAATGTTGCATTTGAAGACGGAGGAGGTCCTGCTGTTTTTGCTATCTGAAGCCTAGCATAATCCCAGTTCTTCTTTAGACACCAGTTGAAATTGTTAATAGATTATTGTACTTTCATGTTGTGTCATGTCTTTGAATGGATTATGTTGTAAGACCCCCTATGTTTTCCATGTGTTGTAATGATCCGAAATTTTTAGGCAAGGTAATCCTCAAAACTTGTATAATTGACATAAGGTGAACTGTTTTTCGTGTGAGCATATTGTATTGGATGAAATAACTATTTGACACAAAGTGTATCCAACCTACTGAATTTGAAGATCACGGCGTTTCTAAATCATAATCATATATAAAGGTGGAATAAATCTTTGTTGTGGTTTTGAAGAAATACATAACAAATGTAGAATTATCTATGGATATTCGTAATCGAATACAAATTGGATTTGAATTTAGTTGCTAGAGCCCAGGGCAAACGTGAGTGCTAATTCTCCCAAGTTTTGAACGAAGTGGCTAAACACCCACTATCATTTGTGGGCTGCCTGAAGCAAGTGTTTGCGAGATGGAAATTACTGTCTACTGATAACCCACAAGTATAGGGGATCGCAACAGTTTTCGAGGGTAGAGTATTCAACCCAAATTTATTGATTCGACACAAGGGGAGCCAAAGAATATTCTTAAGTATTAGCAGATGAGTTGTCAATTCAACCACACCTGGAAACTTAATATCTGCAGCAAAGTATTTAGTAGCAAAGTAATATGATAGTAGTGGTAACAGTGGTAAAAGTAACGGTAGCAGTTTTGGTTTTATAGTGATTGTAACAGTAGCAACGGAAAAGTAAATAAGCGAAGAACAATATATGAAAAGCTCATAAGCATTGGATCGGTGATGGATAATTATGTCAGATGACACAGAACTAGCCCCGGTTCATCAATGTAATGTAGGCATGTATTCCGAATATAGTCATACGTGCTTATGGAAAAGAACATGCATGACATCTTTTGTCCTACCCTCCTGAGGCAGCGGGGTCCTATTGGAAACTAAGGGATATTAAGGCCTCCTTTTAATAGAGTACCGGACCAAAGCATTAACACATAGTGAATACATGAACTCCTCAAACTATGGTCATCACCGCTAAGTATCCTGATTATAGTCACTTCGGGGTTAACGGATCATAACACATAATAGGTGACTATAGACTTGCAAGATAGGATCAAGAACTCACATATATCCATGAAAACATAATAGGTCCAGACCTGAAATCATGGCACTCGGGTCCTAGTGACAAGCATTAAGCATAGCAAAGTCGTAGCAACATCAATCTCAGAACATAGTGGATACTAGGGATCAAACCCTAACAAAACTAACTCGATTACATGATAAATCTCATCCAACCCATCACCGTTCAGCAAGCCTACGATGGAATTACTCACACACGGCAGTGAGCATCATGAAATTTGTGATGGAGGAAGGTTGATGATGACGATGGCGACGGATTCCCCTCTCCGGAGCCCCGAACGGACTCCAGATCAGCCCTCCCGAGAGAGTCTAGGGCTTGGCGGCGGATCTGTATCGTAAAACGCGATGAATCATTCTCTCTGATTTTTTTCTCCCCGAACACGAATATATGGAGTTGGAGTTGAGGTCGGTGGAGCACCAGGGGGCCCACGAGGCAGGGGGCATGCCCAGGGGGTAGGCGCGCCCCCACCCTTGTGGACGGGTTGTGGGCCCCCTGGCCTTGATTCTTTCGCCAGTATTTTTTATATATTCCAAAAATAATCTCCGTTGATTTTCAGGTCATTCCAAGAACTTTTATTTCTGCAAAAAATAACACCATGGCAATTCTGCTGAAAACAGCGTCAGTCCGGGTTATTTCGATTCAAATCATGCAAGTTAGAGTCCAAAACAAGGGCAAAAGTGTTTGGAAAAGTAGATACGACGGAGACGTATCAACACCCCAAGCTTAAACCTTTGCTTGTCCTCAAGCAATTCAATTGACAAACTGAAAGTGATAAAGAAAAACTTTTACAAACACTGTTTGCTCTTGTTGTTGTAAATATGTAAAGCCAGCATTCAAATTTTTAGCAAAGATTATGAACTAACCATATTCACAGTAAAATTTAGGTCTCATGTTTACTCATATCAATGACATAATCAACTAGCGAGCAATAATAATAAATCTCGGATGACAACACTTTCTCAAAACAATCATAATATGATATAACAAGATGGTACCTCGCTAGCCCTTTCTGAGACCGCAAAACATAAATGCAGAGCACCTTTAAAGATCAAGGACTGACTAGACATTGTAATTCATGGTAAAAGAGATCTAGTCAAGTCATACTCAATGTAAACTAATGATAATACATGCAAATGACAGCGGTGCTCTCCAACTGGTGCTTTTTAATAAGAGGATGATGACTCAACATAAAAGTAAATAGATAGGCCCTTCACAGAGGGAAGCAGGGATTTGTAGAGGTGCCTGACGGGGTTCTAAGTCTGACAGTAAAGTAGGGGGTAGGAATGTAGAGGCAAGATCCTAGCTACGGTGAGATTATGCACGCAAGATGTACGAGTTCAGGCCCTTCGCGGTGGAATTAATAGCCCTACGTCTCGGTGCCCGGAGGCTCGGTTGATTGGATTATGCATGAAGTTACAGGGGGTGCGAACCCTTGTGCTAGAGGAGGAGGTGCGAACCCTTGTGCGCCGGACCCCTCCAGCCCTCAGTTACACAGGGTTTAAGGTACATAAAGCTGGGGCGTTACTGATAACGCCAGCAATAAAGATACATTAATGACTATTAAGTCTACAGGGTAACTCCTGACCGCTGCCATACAGAGTGACTTTAGATCTTCTATCCGTCGAGTGATTCTTGTTACGGTCGAGTGAGTACTCCCTGGTCGAGTGAACATGAATCTTCTGAGTGGAATGTTTATGGTCGAGTGAATGATGGTATCCCTTGAATGCTTCTGACTTTAGGTCAATGTCCTTGGGGAGGGTGTCTAGGTCAGGCCTATGACCCTACCCTAGGTACATGTCGTCGTCATTAGCCCCCGAATGGTTCAGGGTTCGAGTGGAAAAAGGAGTGGGAGTTGGTTCTGACTCTGTTACATGCCGCGGAAGCGTTTTCCTTAGACTGATGAGTCATGCGACAACTTTGACTTCATTTTCAGTCGCCTTGATCCATTCCAAAGTAGTCGAGTGAACTTTTGCTGATAAGCTTCAAGTGTTGATATGGAAGAAACCTTCAGTCTGACAGGTTGCTCTGCTGCTCCCGGATCTTGCACGATTCGAAATTTTGGGAAGCGCGCGGGACGGAGGAGGCCGGAGTAATCGAGATGGATTAGGCAGGGGCACCTCAATCACCGCGCCACCTTTTTCACCATGTACCAAGCGAGCGACTGTTGCGGGATTTGACATGATTGCCCAGCCCCAGTCGTCAGTCACTCGGCAATGACTCCATATAAGGCGTTGGGTTGGGGAATTTTGCACAGTGCGCCCCAATTTCTCCTTCTTCCTCCTCTCCTTCTCCACCACTACCACTTCCGCTCTCGACGCCGCCTCCCACCCGTGTGCCTCTTGCTGCGATGGCAAAGGACAAGACGGTGGCGCTGGAGCGTGCAAAGAAGGGGGCGGCGAAGGGGAAGGGCAAGAAGACCGGCAGGAACGGGTCATCATCGAGATACGCCTTGCTACGCGGCTGGGTTCAGGGCGACTGGATCTAGTACACAATCGAGCTGGATGACTTGCAAGATCTGGCCGAGAGTGGGCTGATTGAGCATGGTTCCTGCAGGCTCCCGGGGGATGAAACTGAGCCGCAGCCTCAGGAGGGTGAGTGTGTCTTACTCGCCACTCACGTCGACTGTGGTTTTTCTTTGCCCCACATCCCTTTTTTCGTGCATTCCTGAACTTCTTCGGAGCTCAATTCCACCATTTCTCTCCCAACACTATCACGTACCTCGCTGCCTATGTCTCGTTGTGTGAGAATTTCCTTGGCTGCCGACCGCACTGGGGTCTGTTTAAGCACATCTTCACATGTCGCTCGCAGACTGTGAAGAAAGCTAGCCCAAGTGACGAGAAAACCCAGGTGATCCAGATGTGTGGGGGCTTAGGTATCCAGATGAGGGGGAAGAGCGCTTTTCCCGCGATGACTCTCCCTGACTCGGTTAGAGGGTGGCAGTCGACTTGGTTTTATTGCAAAGACAAGTCGACCCCTGGTCATTCGACTGGTCTCCCTCCCTTTTCCTTGGAGCGAGTCCAGAAACCTACTTCCTTGAGAGTGACTCCAGCAGAGAAGGTGGAGGTGACCATGTTGATGGAGCGAGTAGTTCAGCGGATCCATGAGGGTGTGACTGGTATAGATCTGCTCGAGGTATTCCTCGATTGACGTTTCGAACCACTCTAGGCTCGTGATCACTCCATGTGAATGTACTAGGGGATTGAATATTCCACTCGGATCCACCCAGAGGACGTTGATGAGAAGACGGTGGCTCAATGGGTGCAAGGCATCACAGGAAACAAGGATAACCCCAGGGGGTCCCGAAGAGTTTTACCATTCGACACCAACAACCAACCAGACCAGGTCTATTCTTTATTTCGAGTATTTTTCATTCTGACTTGTGGTTGTTTATTGAGTCGACCATCCTTTGGTCACCTCTTTTGCTTCGCAGATTTATACGGAGACGTACTCAATGCCGAACGGGGAGCAAGAGCAGTACCAGGAAGGAGAAGAAAGCGGAGGCAAAAACATGGATTGGCAGTCCGATGGAGGAGAAGAGGAGGAGGAAAGCAAGGACTCGAGCAGTGGTGAAGAAGTCGAGTCACCACCTCGCAACGAAAAGCGTTCTAAGCATAAGCACGACCCAACAAGTATCCGTGGCAAAGTAGCTAAGCCGACCGGACAGACTTCCAAGCGCACTCGGACCGCTTCCCGTGTGCCGACTGAGAAGGCTCCAAAGCAGCCCAAAGTTGCAGCACCGAAGTCTCGGAAGACCCTGCCCAAGATCAAGATCGATGTCCCCGTCGCTTCTGCGTAAGTGTCTTGTCCTCACTTTTTGATCAAGGACTTGTGTTGTCGACTCTCTTCCTCACATGACCGAGTGAATCTTGAAACTTGCAGAGCTGCTAGTTCTAGGACTTCTACTTACAGGGATGATGAAGAGGATGTGGAAGACGCGGTCACTTCTAACCCGGGTATGACTTTTGCAAACTTGTCTTTGCTTTCTCAGCCATTTTGTTGGTCGACTGAATTCTGGCGGTTAATTCTTTTTGTAGCTCCTCCCAATGTCATTGATCTTCCAGATGACGACGAGGATGTGCCGCTAAGGCCCATGGGAGGGAGAAGTAAGAAGACATCAACTGGCAAGGTGCCCTAGTCGATGCCAGTGATGGAGCCGGTGATCTAGGAAACCGGCGATGCCAACCGAGCTTCTGTGAATTTTACCGTACCAATGTCGAGTGCTCAGCCTTCGGCGTCGACTGCACAGATTCCAGCCGATACACCGTCTTCACTCTTCACTGCGCATCACGTCCCGGAGGACCAAGTAGGTGCTGCCAAGGAAGCTATACGCCAGGCAAGCATCATGATGGAGCAGATGAAGGTGGTTCGGGGGGCCAGTCAAGTTGCTTATGATGCCAGCTCAGCTCTCCGGAGCAACGTCTAGGTTGGTTGATTACCGATTGATCCCTTAGCTTGTCGCTTGTTCTGTGAGGATATGCTACCCGAAAATTTTCCTTGTGCATCTTTTCGTCAGTCTGCATTTTGCATTTGTACACCCACTGGATGTTTAATTTATTGCTGAATAGTTTTGCTTCTTGAGTCGACTAGCTTGTGTCGATTGAGTCTTTGAACAAGTGGGGGCACGCTGAGTGCACCCACTAGGTGTAGTCCCCGAGACCATAGTTGACTGCGGGCAGTCGGCTATAGTCCGAGAATCAAAACTTTCTCACTAGGTCCGAACGGATCATGTCGAGTGTAACTTGAACCAGTGGGGGTACGCTAAGTGCACCCACTTGGTGTAGTCCCCGAGACTACTGTTGAAAGTGCAACTATCCCTAGGTGGTTTTGGTAATTCATAACAACATATAGCTCATTGATCTAATGCTATTCCAAGATGATTATTTCAGGAAAGCTCAATGATTGGCATGGCATGGATGTGAAAGTGGAACCCTCAAAATGCTAAGGACAAAGGATTGGCTCAAGCTCAAAAGCTCAAGACTCTTCATTTTATATTTTAGTGATCCAAGATCACATTGAGTCTTTAGGAAAAGCCAATACTATCAAGGAGGGATGAGGTGTTGCTTAATGAGCATCTTGCTTCATGTGCTTAATGATATGCTCCAAGACCCTCAACTACTTTTCCATATCCACATATGACCTAAACCCTAAGCCAAACTCGGTCCTACCGATTCTTTCTATCCGGCGCCACCGAGTTTCACTTGTCATAAGCCACTCCCAAACCCTAGCAATTCGGTTCTACCGATAGGGATCTCGGTCTCACCGAGATGGGATTGCAAACTCTCTGTTTCCCTTTCGTAACTTTTCGGTCTCACCGAAAGAGCGAATCGGTCCCACCGAGATTGCAATGTAAACTCTTTGTTTCCCTTTTGTAACTTTTCGGTCTCACCGAAAGAGCAAATCGGTCCCACTGAGTTTGCCTGACCAACTCTCTGGTTAGCTTATTACCAAACTCGGTCTCACCGAGTTTGTGTAATCGGTCTCACCGAGATTACGTTATGCCCAAACCCTAACCATATCGGTCCTACCGAGTTGCATGTTAGTCCCACCGAAAATCTCTAACGGTCACTAGGTTTACCTTTTCGGTCCGACCGAGTTTGTTGATTCGGTCCCACCGAGATTGGAAAACTGTGTGTAACAGTTGGATTTTGTGTGGAGGCTATATATACCCCTCCACCTCATCTTCATTCGTTGAGAGAGCCATCAGAACACATACACAATTCCAACTCATATGTTCTGAGAGAGAACCACCTACTCATGTGTTGAGACCAAGATATTCCATTCCTACCATATGAATCTTGATCTCTAGCCTTCCCCAAGTTGCTTTCGACTCAAATCTTATTTCCACAAAATCCAAATCCTATGAGAGAGAGTTGAGTGTTGGGGAGACTATCATTTGAAGCACAAGAGCAAGGAGTTCATCATCAACACACCATTTGTTACTTCTTGGAGAGTGGTGTCTCCTAGATTGGCTAGGTGTCACTTGGGAGCCTCCGACAAGATTGTGGAGTTGAACCAAGGAGTTTGTAAGGGCAAGGAGATCGCCTACTTCATGAAGATCTACCGCTAGTGAGGCAAGTCCTTCGTGGGCGATGGCCATGGTGGGATAGACAAGGTTGCTACTTCGTGGACCCTTCGTGGGTGGTTCCTTCTTCGTGGACCCTTCGTGGGTGGAGCCCTCCGTGGACTCACACAACCGTTACCCTTCGTGGGTGCAGCCCTCCGTGGACTCGCGCAACCGTTACCCTTCATGGGTTGAAGTCTCCATCAACATGGATGTAGGATAGCACCACCTATCCGAACCACGGGAAAAACATCGGTGTCTCCAATTGCGTTTGAATTCTCCAAACCCTTCCCTTTACATTCTTGCAAGTTGCATGCTTTACTTTCCGCTGCCAATATACTCTTTGCATGCTTGCTTGAATTGTGTGATGATTTCTTGACTTGTCCTACAATAGCTAAAATCTGCCAAGAACTAAAATTTGGAAAAGGTTAAGTTTTTATTTGGTCAAGTAGTCTAATCACCCCCCTCTAGACATACTTTCGATCCTACAATTGGTATCAGAGCTTTGGTCTCCATTTGCTTTGATCTCCATAGCTTTTGGTGGTCATAGCCTTGGTTTCACAACCTAGGAGAGTATGGCGTCTAGCGAGGGAAATTATCACCGTAGAGGTCCTTACTTTGATGGTACTAATTTTGCTAGTTGGAAGCATAAAATGAAAATGCATATTCTTGGACATAACCCCGCCGTTTGGGCTATTGTGTGTGTAGGTTTGCAAGGTGACTTCTTTGATGGGAAAGAACCAAACCATGAAGCTACCGCGGATGAGTTGAAGATGTTGCAATACAATGCTCAAGCTTGTGATATTCTCTTCAACGGATTGTGCCCCGAAGAATTCAACAAAATCAGCCGTCTTGAGAATGCAAAGGAAATTTGGGACACTTTGATTGATATGCACGAAGGTACCGACTCCGTCAAGGAATCCAAGTTGGATGTGCTTCAAAGTCAACTTGACAAGTTCAAAATGAAGGACGGTGAAGGTGTCGCTGAAATGTACTCTAGGCTTGCTCTCATCACAAATGAGATTGCCGGCTTAGGAAGTGAAGAGATGACCGATAGATTCATCATCAAGAAGATTCTAAGAGCCTTGGATGGAAAATATGATACCGTGTGCACATTGATCCAAATGATGCCCAATTACAAAGATCTCAAGCCAACGGAGGTGATTGGAAGAATTGTTGCTCATGTGATGTCACTTAAGGATAAAGAGGAACTTCACAACAAATCAAGTGGTGCCTACAAAGCCTCATGTGGAGCCCCTACATCATCAAGTGAGAAACAAAATTTCAATGAAGAATTGAGCTTAATGGTGAAGAACTTCAACAAGTTCTACAAGAGTAGAAGCAAAGATAGAAGCTTCAAGTCAAGGTCCTACAATGACAAAAGATCTTCTAGTCGAGAGCGAAACTGCTACAGTTGTGGAAGACCCGGACACTATTCCAATGAGTGTACGGCTCCCTACAAGAGAAGAGAAGATTCTCCAAAAAGAAGAAGCAAAGAATCACCACCAAGAGAGAGAAGGAGTAGAGATGATCGTTATGAATGAAGATACTCACGGAGAAGCAAGGATTCGGAAAGGAAGGAAAAATCATCAAGGAGCTACACAAAACGAAGACATCAAGCTCATGTTGGTGAATGGGTATCCGGCTCCGACTCCGACAGCCACTCCGAGAGAAGTTATCACTCCGACTCCGAAGATACTCAAGATGAAGGTGTTGCCGGTCTAGCACTTGTGTCAACCAACTCCTACGACATATTTGACTCACCAAATGAAGGAATTGGAAGATGCTTCATGGCCAAAGGTCCTAAGGTAACACACCCCGAGTATGTTGATTTCAATAGTGATGAAAATGACTTGTTAGGTGATGATTTGCTTGTTGACAACTCTAGTGATGAATACTATGATGAAACGTCAATTAATCATGCTAATCAAGATAAAACGAATGACAATGATACGGAGAAGATTGAGGCTCTAACTAAAGAACTAAACACTCTTAAGTTAGCTCATGAAACTATCTTCGAAGATCATCGAGAACTTTTAAGAGCTCATGAGAAATTACGCTTTGAAAAGCTCAATATTGAGCAAGAGCATGAGTTCTTAAAAGCAATCAATGATGATATCCGCAAGAAAAGTTCTTCTTACATTGCCAAGCGTTTACTCTTATCCACTTACATGCCTCAAGTCAAGTCTAGTAACAAGAACAAGAAAGATTCTTCCTCTAGCAGTAACAATGATCATGCTAAATCCAATATTGTTGCTTCTAGTAGTTCTCTTGATTCCACTAATGATTCTCTTAGCCAAGTTACACTTGAGCAAGAAAATAGCTTATTGAAGGGAATTATAGAGAAAGGAGTGTACAAAAGCCTTGCCGGGAGTAAGCAATTCGAGGAAATTGTGCGCAAGCAAGGAATGCACCGGAAGAATCAAGGTGTTGGTTTTGAACGAAAGTTCAATGCCAATGGAGTTGAGTGGGAAGAAGATCAATACCCCAAGACAAAGTTTGTTCCTCAACAAGAGAAATATGATACTTCTTTCAAGGGGACACAAGCTCAAGATGATCTTCCACCACAAGACTACAAGCTTCAAGAGGAAATTGATGCATTTGAAGAAGCTCCTAAGACCTTAGTCAAGTGGATTCCCAAGACTACTTCAAGTTCCACTTCATCAAGTACGACTACAACTCCAAGGATTCCCATCAAGATGGTGTGGATCCAAAAGAAGAAGAACTAGAGAGTTCTTGAGGGTGACTCCGCCAACATACTTCACTCTTATCATTTTGGCAAGAACAAGTGCAATCAACTTCCACATCTTGCACTAGTTCAAGGAGTCACAAACCCTCTTGTTGGTAAGACAAGGGACAAGCTAACCTAAAAGTTTTCATGGACATCATCTTGTGTGTGCATCACTCTATGTCTATGGATATCCTTGTTTGTTCCTTGTGGGACTAACCCATGTAGGTATTGAAAGTGCAATTCACTCAAATGGATAGCTCCAAGTGATCTACATCAACATTGAGCATCCACATCTTCAACATCTACATGAAGTCATCATCGACAAAACCCGAGGTTAGTTCATCCCTCTAAGGGGGGATATCACATCTAGGGGGAGCTTTACTCTAAGACTTGAGCTAAAGCAACTCTAAAGATGTGAACACAACAATGCTTTATGTAAAAGTGGTAACCCCACTTGGGCTTAAACGATGAGTATGACCTATGATCAAGTGTTCTCACTTGACTCCTAAGTTAATATACTCATATATAGATGACCTTGTCATCGCAAATTGCTTGATAGATGCTAGAATTGGTTGTGCATGCCTTGTCACATATTTCATTTGCCATCTTATTGTGTGAGCATGCTAGTTGCATATTTTACTCATTCGAGGACATCCACTTGTTGTTTTGATTGTTTGGTTTTATTTCCTTTTGCCAAGTGGATGGACAAGAATGCCTAAGAACCTCCTCTAGCTATCTATGCTTTTCTCGTCTCAAACTCTATTCATGCTACATCACAAAATTTGATCAAGTCAGATTCGAACCACTCTGTGTGAGGAGCGCTCGGAGTCCCCGATTCGTCATAGACTTAAACTTCCAAAACCTCTTTATGATTCTCGGTCTGACCGATACCCTACTTTCGGTCCTACCGAGATCATTAAGTTGATCTAGGTTTTCGATCTCGGTGCAACCGATTTGAACCATTCGGTCACATCGAGTTGCAACAACTGTATACAGTTTTGCATCTCGGTGCCACCGAGTTGTTCCACTCAGTCACACCGACAGGGTCGGGCTATATATAGTCACGAGCAAAAATTTGGAAATTTCTCCGAACCCCTTCGCCCGCGCGATAGCCTGCTCTGCCAACTTGGTCTCCAGATCATCTCCTCGCCGCTAGCCGCCTCCAGTCGCTGGTCTCCGTCGCCGTCAACGGAAATTCAACCCCGCCATTGCCGCCGTAGCGAGTCTCCGCTGAACTAGGGTATGGACTCGATCTTTGTGCTATTCCCCAATCCGATTCTTAGCACATTGTGATCATCATGATTCTTGCCACGTTTGTTAAACTTCTATCTAGTCAATGAACTCATAGATTAGGTTTAATTCAAAAATTTTAGGGTTAGGTTTCCGCCGAAACCATCTCGGACCCACCGAGTTGAAAAACTCGGTCCCACCGATTTGGGTTATGCCATTGCACAAGTGAGACTCGGTCTGACCGAGAATTACTTATCAGTGTGACCGATTTTGGAACTCTGTGAAACCCTAGCAGTCTCGGTGCCACCGAACTGTGACTCGGTCTGACCGAGTTCACTAGTTTAGGTGCCAAAACTGCTTCGGTATCACCGAGTTTAGAAATTGGTAGATCCGAGATGCTTTCAGTGGGAAACTAAAACTAAGTTTTTGAATTATTCTTTTGCAAAAATCTCTGCATTTTGTGATGCTCATCTATTCTACCTCATCTATAAACTGTTCACAGGGTCAGCAGTCAGCTTGTTCATCATGTCAGACCAGAGTGATAGCCAGAACATGTCAGAAGAGCAAGTGCAGATGAGTGAGGGCACTGGTCCCTCAAGTTCTTTAGATGATGGCAGCAGAAGTACTCCTAGCAATCTGCCAAAAGCTGCCACCAGATAGAGGAAGAAGAGAACCTCAGAATCAGAGGATGAGGATTATGTGGCAGAAGAGGCAACAACTTCAAAGAGAGTAGTGCTTGAGAAGGAACATGGCTCAGCTCAAGGCACAAAGCCAGGGATGAAAATCAAAAGGCCAGCAGGCAGGCAGCCTATGTCAAAGGCCAGAGCTTCAACTGAGAAACCCACTCCCATAGAGCCAGTTGCTGCGGAAGGCAAGAAAAGGAAGAAAAGGGTCAAGAAGACTGTAGCCAGAGTGCTTGGCAAGGCTTCCATCATGGAAGATGAGGAGGAAGAAGAAGAGGTAGCTGCACCAGCACCTAAGGCACCCAAGCTGATGGGTGATGCCATAAGAACAGGGGCAGCTGCTTCCAAGGCCAAGCCAGCTCCAAAGCCAAAGCCAAAGAGGAACACAAGAAGCATCCCGGCTACTGAGAAGAACAAGGCCCCAGTGCCTGAAGCTGCAGAAGAAGAAGAAGAAGAAGAAAATGTTCTTAGAAAGCTCAAGCCCAGGATCCCAGACCACAACGATGCTCATCCTGTGGCTGAGGATATGAAACTCAGGAGAGATTCAGGGCTCCGAAAGTGGAGAGAAGCAGACCCGTATGCTTCAAGGAGAAGGACTGCAGTTGACTACAGGTTTCACACCAAGGAGCAGCAAGACTTTTATGAGACAGTGCTGCTAGACAAGAAGGCAATTGTCTGTGATATGAGATGGGTTGATTGGCAATACATCAAGGACAACAAAGAGTACTACCCTGGAGTGCAGGACAGCTTCAAGGCATGTGGAGTAGAGGACTTTGTTGGGCAGAAGCTCACAAAGTGGAATGAGGAACTCATCATGCAGTTCTACTCCACAGCCCATTTCTATCCAGATGGCAGGATTGTATGGATGTCAGAGGGTACGAGGTACCAGTCTACAGTTGCTGAATGGGCTCAGTTGATTAATGCCCCTGAAGAGCATGAGGATGACTTGGATATCTATGCCAAGAAGAAGATGGACCACAACTCAATGTCAAACATGTACAAGGAGATTCCAAATGAAGCACTTGATACCTTCAAGTTTGGCTCAGTACACTATCTTCTGTCAGGGCTGTCAACCATTAACTGGATCCTTAGGCACACTCTATTGCCCAAGTTAGGTGATCACAAGATGATCAGAGGCCATGCAATCAATTTGCTTCATGTATTTGATGTGCCTCAGAAATTCAAGGTCATGAGCCTCATAGTAGAAACTATCAAGAGGACTGCAGCAGATCAGAAGAGGAGCTGTGGTTATGCCCCTCAGATTCAGGAGTTAATCAACTCGAAGATGGGCACAGGCATATACTTGTTGGACAAGGAACACTTGCCTATTCATCTAGACTTTGAGAACAACCAAGTTGTGATGAATGAGAATGAACCATCATCAGTTCAAGCACAAGCAAAGAAGGAGCAGGCAAGGAAGGAGAAAGCTGCCAAGATGCCAACTCAAGAGGAGGCATCTGAATATTTCTTGAAAACCAAACAAGAGCAGCTTGGTTACCTGATTGCATCCACCCTGCGGATTGAGAAAGGACTAGCCACCCTAACTCAGAACCAGGCAAGCCTAGAGAGGATCGTAGAACAAAAGTTCTATGACTTGGATATCAAGGTAACAGAGATTCAGACTGCAGTGGAGCAACTTCAGGATGACATGCAGGAGAGGAGAGGCAAGACTACAACTGATGCATTTGCCAGAGTGCCAAGAGCTCAGAGATCACATGCAGTGCCAGTTGCTGACACCAGAGCCACCACTTCTGCACCAGCTACAGCTTCAGTTCCACCAGCTCCAGCATCTACTTCAGCCTCAACTCCAACCACGTCTACAGAAGGCTTCGTCCTTGGAGTGCTCCGGACTCCACCACCACCTGAAGATCAAGCCTGAGTGTCGACTTAGCACTATGCATTTTCTAGGAACTTTTTGGTAACTTGTTGCCAAAGGGGGAGAAAATGTATAGATCATAGGCTTCGAGAGAGAGTGTTTCTTTTATTCTCTCTTGTTTTATTTGGTGGTTTTTCGAACTTTGTTTGCTTTTGCTTGAGATACTATGTCATTGCTCGTGAGACATTGATGATCATGTGTTTGATCATAAGCTACACTTAATGTTTGCTTAATATTATCATCTTATCTATCTTATGTGATCATTCACTATTCTTGGTGATGAGTGCATGTATTTCATTCTTATCATTTTAAGCGCTCCACCAAGATGTATGTGACATGGAAGAGTAACCCATGACTCTAACTCTTTGTGCATTTGCAGTCCAAAGCAAATTTTAAATATGCACAAATTTAGGGGGAGCTCTTACTTATCACATACTTCTCAAAGCAACGATATACTTCATGCTTATTATCATTTGTCGAAGCTTTGATCTATATGTTGTCATCAATTACCAAAAAGGGGGAGATTGAAAGTGCAACTATCCCTAGGTGGTTTTGGTAATTCATAACAACATATAGCTCATTGAGCTAATGCTATTCCAAGATGATTATTTCAGGAAAGCTCAATGATTGGCATGGCATGAATGTGAAAGTGGAACCCTCAAAATGCTAAGGACAAAGGATTGGCTCAAGCTCAAAAGCTTAAGACTCTTCATTTTATATTTTAGTGATCCAAGATCATATTGAGTCTTTAGGAAAAGCCAATACTATCAAGGAGGGGTGAGGTGTTGCTTAATGAGCCTCTTGCTTCATGTGCTTAATGATAAGCTCCAAGACCCTCAACTACTTTCCCATATCCACATATGACCTAAACCCTAAGCCAAACTCGGTCCTACCGATTCTTTCTATCCGGCGCCACCGAGTTTCACTTGTCATAAGCCACTGCCAAACCCTAGCAATTCGGTTCTACCGATAGGGATCTCGGTCTCACCGAGATGGGATTGCAAACTCTCTGTTTCCCTTTCGTAACTTTTCGGTCTCACCGAAAGAGCGAATCGGTCCCACCGAGATTGCAATGTAAACTCTTTGTTTCCCTTTTGTAACTTTTCGGTCTCACCGAAAGAGCAAATCGGTCCCACCGAGTTTGCCCGACCAACTCTCCGGTTAGCTTATTACCAAACTCGGTCTCACCGAGTTTGTGTAATCGGTCTCACCGAGATTACGTTATGCCCAAACCCTAACCATATCGGTCCTACCGAGTTGCATGTCAGTCCCACCGAAAATCTCTAACGGTCACTAGGTTTACCTTTTCGGTCCGACCGAGTTTGTTGATTCGGTCCCACCGAGATTGGAAAACTGTGTGTAACGGTTGGATTTTGTGTGGAGGCTATATATACCCCTCCACCTCCTCTTCATTCGTTGAGAGAGCCATCAGAACACATGCACAATTCCAACTCATATGTTCTGAGAGAGAACCACCTACTCATGTGTTGAGACCAAGATATTCCATTCCTACCATATGAATCTTGATCTCTAGCCTTCCCCAAGTTGCTTTCCACTCAAATCTTATTTCCACAAAATCCAAATCCTATGAGAGAGAGTTGAGTGTTGGGGAGACTATCATTTGAAGCACAAGAGCAAGGAGTTCATCATCAACACACCATTTGTTACTTCTTGGAGAGTGGTGTCTCCTAGATTGGCTAGGTGTCACTTGGGAGCCTCCGACAAGATTGTGGAGTTGAACCAAGGAGTTTGCAAGGGCAAGGAGATCGCCTACTTCGTGAAGATCTACCGCTAGTGAGGCAAGTCCTTCGTGGGTGATGGCCATGGTGGGATAGACAAGGTTGCTACTTCGTGGACCCTTCGTGGGTGGTTGCTTCTTCGTGGACCCTTCGTGGGTGGAGCCCTCCGTGGACTCGCCCAACCGTTACCCTTCGTGGGTGGAGCCCTCCGTGGACTCGCGCAACCGTTACCCTTCGTGGGTTGAAGTCTCCATCAACGTGGATGTAGGATAGCACCACCTATCCGAACCACGGGAAAAACATCCGTGTCTCCAATTGCGTTTGAATTCTCCAAACCCTTCCCTTTACATTCTTGCAAGTTGCATGCTTTACTTTCCGCTGCCAATATACTCTTTGCATGCTTGCTTGAATTGTGTGATGATTGCTTGACTTGTCCTACAATAGCTAAAATCTTCCAAGAACTAAAATTGGGAAAAGGTTAAGTTTTTATTTGGTCAAGTAGTCTAATCACCCCCCTCTAGACATACTTTCGATCCTACAACTGTTGAATGTTTGATTCGGCAGTAGTCTGAGAATTATTTTCACTCGGAAGTGAATAACTTTTGATTCTGTCCACTGATGTAACATTTGTTGACTTCAGAAATCCTGTGAGCTCATCTCCAAATTTTCCGAATTCAAGGAGAAGCAGGGACAGCTCAATCTTGACTTGGAGCTGGCTAAGCAGAACTTGCAGAAGGCTAAAGACGAGACAACGGGTATGGAAGGTAACAACTGGTCGACTATTTAACTTGGCCAACTCACAAGTCATCACCTTGTTCTTCTGTGTGACCCGAGTGCATATCTTTCAGAGAAAATGAAGCAGGCTCTGGCGAAAAAGGACCTCAATCTTGCTGCTGCACAAAAGGAGGCTCAGGAGAAGACTGCGCTTGCTGACAAGAAGCTGGCCTCAGTCAAGGCGCTGGAGGAAGAAAATGCCAAGCTGAAGGCATCTCTTAATGAATCCAACTGAGAAGTGACCCGTCTGAAGAAAGACAAAGTGGCTTTGAACGAGAAGGTTGAAGGCATTTCTCGTAAGAGAAATGACCTGGAAGCTTATCTGGGGGCACTCGCCAAGAAGCTATTCCTTATGCTAGAAGGTATTCTTCCTTGTCCAACTGTTTAGCTATCGCCGATTCACCATGCAACCGTCGACTCATTATTTCTTTGCGTTTGTAGAATTCAGCTAAAACTTTGAGGAAGAAATTGGATGGATCGAGACAGGCCTGGACCCCGTCCATTCCCCTATTGGTGATGAGGCTGCCATGAACGTGCTCCGACTAGAATCCCGTGTTGCCAGTGTTACGGACTACCTTGCTCGCCTGAAGGTTGCGGTGTCGCGGATTGACTCAATGCTTTGGCCACGGGAGACACTCCAAAATGACCTCGAGTCTTTGATGACTCGACTCAATGAGATCCCTGGCCGAGTGCAGGAGTGGAAGAAGTCATCTCCTTGCTGCGGTGCTGACGTAGCTCTGTCGCTAGTTTGAGTCCACTGCAAGGAAGCCAAGGAGGAAAAGCTAGCAGTGATCAAGGTTGTCAATACCAGAAAACACGACTTCTAGTCCTTCATGGAAACCTTTATTGCCGCCGCCACTCGAATTGCAGATGGGATCGACCTGGACGAATTCGTCGAGCCTGCCAGTCCTCCTCCTGCGGAGTGAACAAACTTTTTATGATCTGATTAAATTTGCCTCGGTATGCCTAGTGGTTTTTGTAACCGTTTAAACTCCTTCCGGCCTGATGCCCGAGTACATTAAACTGCGATCTGGAACCTCGTAGGATTTATCTGTACTTGGTTGCTTTTGGATCTTTTGATTCTTTGAGTAGAACTTGTTTCTTCAGTTTGAGTTGCTACTGACTTTGTGATGCAGCTTAGTCGAGTGAACCATGGACAAAGGTACTTAGTGTTGCCCATGGCCTGCTCCTCATCATACTTGCGGATCAGGATGGAGCGGACGTTGTATTTGTGTCGCAGCTCCGAGGATGAGGTCGCAGTTGACCTGCACCTCGTTGTCCTTGCGGATCGGGATGGAGCGGATGTTGTATTTGTGTCACAGCTCTGGGCGTGTTTGAAACTTAGGCGAGTATTGGACTAAAGCTAAGCCCCCGAGTGGGGGGGTTGCTCACCACTCGGTAGGATTTTTTAAACTTAGGCGAGTACTGGACTGCAGCCAAGTCCCCGAGTGGGAGGGTTGCTCACCACTCGGTAGGATTTTTTAAACTTAGGCGAGTACTGGACTGCAGCTAAGCCCCCGAGTGGGAGGGTTGTTCACCACTCGGTAGGAATTTTTAAACTTAGGCGAGTACTAGACTGCAGCTAAGCCCCCGAGTGGGAGGGTTGCTCACCACTCGGTAGGATTTTTTAAACTTAGGCGAGTACTGGACTGTAGCTAAGCCCCCGAGTGGGAGGGTTGCTCACCACTTGGTAGGATTTTTTAAACTTAGGCGAGTACTGGACTGTAGCTAAGCCCCCGAGTGGGAGGGTTGCTCACCACTCGGTAGGATTTTTTGAACTTAGGTGAGTACTGGACTGTAGCTAAGCCCCCGAGTGGGAGGGTTGCTCACCACTCGGTAGGATTTTATAAACTTAGGCGAGTACAGGACTACAGCTAAGCCCCCGAGTGGGAGGGTTTCTCACCACTCGGTAGGATTTTTTAAACTTAGGCGAGTACTATACTGCAGCTAAGCCCCCGAGTGGGAGGGTTGTTCACCACTCGGTAGGATTTTTCAAACTTAGGCGAGTACTGGACTGCAGCTAAGCCCCCGAGTGGGAGGGTTGCTCACCACTCAGTAGGATTTTTTTACTGCAGCTAAGCCCCCGAGTGGGAGGGTTGCTCACCACTAGGTAGGATTTTTTAAACTTAGGCGAGTACTGGGCTGCAGCTAACCCCCAAGTGGGAGGGTTGTTCTCCATTCGGTAGGATTTTGTTTTTTTGGAACTTAGGCGAATCGGATTCGCGACTAAGCCACCCACTTGGGGATTTTGGACACATGTATAAGTAATAACAATCATTTAGGAGACTGCGAAACCATGTCTTTGATAAACAAACTGAAAGGTACTTCTTATTACATCTCGACAGTCTCAATGCTTAAGTGTTAAAGTGGCGGAGAAGCTCCGCATTCCAGGCGCGTGGCTCTTCTTTCTTGTGTTCCACATCGTACATGTGATATGCACCATTGTGGAGCACTTTGGTGATGATGAAGGGTCCTTCCCAGGCGGGAGCGAGCTTGTGTGGACGTTCCTGGTCCACTCAGAGAACCAGGTCTCCTTCCTGAAATGCTCGTCCCCTGACGTTTCTGGCGTGAAAATGCCGCAGATCTTGTTGATAGATGGTCGACCGGATCAACTCCATCTCTCTTTCCTCTTCTAGAAGGTCAACAGCATCTTGCCGGGCTTGTTCTGCTTCGGCTTCTGAGAAGAGTTCCACTCCCAGGGCATTATGAAGCAAATCAGTTGGTAGCACGGCCTCGGCTCCATAAACCAGGAAGAAGGGAGTCCGACCAGTCAACCGATTTGGCGTTGTCCTCAGGCCCCACAGTACTGATGGTAACTCATCTACCCAGGCGCCGGCCGCATTCTTGAGGTCTCGCATCAATCAACCTGGGCTTCAACCCTTAGAGGATCAAACCATTTGCTCTTTCTACTTGACCGTTCGACTGCAGGTGAGTGACTGGAGCATAATCGACCCAAGTGCCTTGGGAAGTACAGAAAGCTCTAAACTCATCTAAATCAAAGTTTGAACCATTGTTTGTGATGATGCTGTGCGGATCTCCAAACCTGAATGTTAGCCCTCTGACGAAGCTGATGGCAGTGCTCGAATCGAGGCTTTTGATGGGCTTGGCTTCAATCCATTTAGTGAACTTGTCGACTGCAACAAGTAAGTGAGTGAAACCACTTCTGCCAGTCCTCAAGAGTCCAACCATATCCAAACCCCAAACGGCAAATGGCCAGACGAGTGGAATGGTCTTCAAGGCTGGAGCGGGCTTGTGAGACATGTTGGAGTAGAACTGGCAACCCTCACACTTGTTGACTATTTCCTTTTCCGTTTCGTTTGCTCGCGGCCAGTAAAAACCTGCTCGGTATGCTTTGGCCACTATTGTCCGTGAGGACGCATGGTGACCACAGGTCCCCGAGTGGATATCATCGAGAATCATTCGACCTTCTTCTGGGGTAATGCATCGCTGAGCAACGCCAGTCACACTTTCTCTGTACAGTCGACTGCTTATCACGGTGAAGGCTTTGGATCGACGGACGATCTGTCGCGCTTCATCTTCGTCTTCTGGCAGCTCTTTCCTAAGAATATATGCGATGTACGATACAATCCAATCGGGAATGATAGCCAAAACTTCCATGACTAGGTCGACCACAGCTGGGATTTCAACTTCAGACGGATCAACAGAACTCATAGGTTGTGGGGGCTCTTCTGTGAAGGGATCTTCCTAGACTGATGGTGTGTGAAGATGCTCCAAGAACACATTTCTAGGAATGGGCTCTCGCTTGGAACCTATCTTAGCCAGGTTATCTGCTGCCTGGTTCTTCAGTCGGGGAATATGGTGGAGCTCTAGACCTTTGAACTTCTTTTCTAACTTTCTAACTGCATTGCAATAGCCAGTCATAGCCGGGCTTCTGACATCCCACTCTTTCATCACTTGATTAACCATCAAATCTGAGTCGCCGAAGACCATTAGGCGACGGACGCCGAGTGAAATGGCCATTCGCAACCCATACAAAATAGCTTTGTACTCAGCCTCATTGTTGGAGGAATCAAAGTGAATCTGAAGGACATAACTGAGTTTGTCACCTCGTCGGGACACCAGAACAACTCCAGCACCAGAACCACTCAACATTTTGGATCCATCAAAGAACATAGTCCAATGTTCCGACTGGACTAGAGTTGGTTGTTGCTGTTCAATCCACTCGACGAGGAAATCTGCTATTTCTTGCGACTTGATTGCTTTCTTTGCCTCAAACATGATATCCAGCGGAAGGAGGTCAATCGCCAACTTTGCCACTTGACCAGTTACATCTATGTTGTTCAAAATTTCTGACAACAGAGCGTCGCTGACGACTATGATGGAGTGATCTGAGAAATAATGTGCTGCCTTCTTCATAGTCAAGTAAATTCCATAGACCAACTTCTGGTAATGCGGATACCTCTGCTTGGACGAAGTTAAGACTTCATAAATATAGTACACCGGGCGCTGAACTTTATAAGTTTTACCTTCTTCTTCCTGCTCGAACCATGAGTATTGTACTGACAACTTGTCTAGTGGCTGCAATATAAAGCAGTAGAGGTTCTTTGGCAACTGGAGCAGCGAGCACCGGCTGGGTGGAAAGCATGGTTTTGAGCTCTACAAACGATGCATCAGCTTCAGGAGTCCACTCGGACTTATCAGTCGGTAAAGAGGCAATGCCTTTTCACCGAGACAAGAGATGAACTGACTCAAAGCGGCTAAGCAACCAGTAAGCTTCTGAATGTCGTGTACGTGCACAGGAAGTTTCATTCGGAGTATTGCGCCAACTTTCTCTGGGTTTGCATCTATACCTCATTCAGAAACAAGGAAACTGAGTAACTTTCTGCCTGGAACTCCAAATGTACAATTCGACGGGTTAAGCTTGATATCATATCTTCTTAGATTGGCAAAGGTTTCAGCGAGGTCAGCCAGCAGGTCGGAACCTTTACGTGACTTAACCATGATGTCATCCATGTATGCTTCCACATTCCGACTGATTTGAGTGAGCAGGCACTTCTGTATCATGTGCATGAATGTGGCGCCAGCATTCTTGAGACCAAAGGGCATGCTAACATAGCAAAATCACTCGAATGGGGTGATAAAGGATGTCTTCATTTCATCGGGACCATACAGTCGGATCTGATGATACTCGAAATATGCGTCTAGAAAGGACAGTCGCTCACATCCGTAGTCGAGTCGACTATTTGATCGATGTGGGGTAGAGGAAAATGATCCTTCGGGCAGGCCCAATTGATATGATTCAAGTCAATACACATACGGAGTGAATCATCCTTCTTGGGAACCATGACGACATTGGCGAGCCACTCGGAGTGGTAAATATCTTGGATGAACTCAGCTGCCAGAAGCCAAGCCACTTCCTCGCCAATTGCCTTTCTCTTCTCCACGTCGGACTGTCGGAGGTACTCTTGAACAGGTTTCACTTTTGGGTCGACTCGCAAATGGTGCTCACCCAGCTCTCTGGGTACACCTAGCATGTCAGAAGGTTTCCATGCAAAGATGTCCTAGTTCTCATGGACGAACTGGATGAGTGCTTCTTCCTATTTGCTGTCGAGTGTTGTTGATATGTGGGTCAGAGCAGCATTGGGATCAGTCGGGTGAATATGAACTATCTTTGTCTCACCAGACGACTTAAATGCGGACTCTAAAACAAGCTTCTTAGCACTCAACAAATCACTCGGATCTGCTGTCTTCTTATATTCCTCCATTTCTATTGTTGTCATCTGTTCATCGGCAATCTTCGATCCCTTCTGAAAGCACTCTTCTACTCGCTGCCGATTAGCAGTGACTGTAATCACGCCCCTGGGGCCAGGCATGTTGATCTTGAGATACACATAACATGGTCGAGCCATGAAACGGGCATACGCAGTTCTGCCTAGGATAGCATGATAGGCACTTTGAAAATCCACGACTTCAAATGTTAACTTTTCCTTCGGGTAATTCTTTGAATCGCCGAAAGCCACGTCAAGGGTGATCTGGCCGAGTGAATATGCTTTCTTCCCTGGTATAACTCCGTGAAACCGCATGTTACTCTCACTGAGCTTGGACATCGGAATGCCCATACCACGGAGGGTCTCAGTATACAAGATGTTCAATCCGTTGCCACCATCCATCAAAACTTTGGTCAGTCGGGTGCCTCCATCGACCGGGTCGACCACCAACGCTTGCCTCCCAGGGGTGGCAACATGCAGCGGGTGATCTGATTGGTCGAATGTGATAGGAGTCTTTGACCATTTCAGATATGTTGATGTTGCCGGTGCAACCATGTCTACTTCCCTGTCGATGACTTTCAGTCGACTTTTGCTTTCCACATCAGCAAAAATCACCAAAGTGGAATTGACATTAGGAAAACCATCATCATCCTCTTCCTTGTCCTCATCCTTATCAGATTCTTTTTCCTTCTCACTGGGTTGTTTTTCTCTGAATTGTTGTATAAGGATTCGGCACTGCCGAGTGGTATGCTTAGGATAGATGAGATTTCCCTCTTCATCCTTCTTGATGTGAATGTGACATGGCAAATCTATTATGTCATTTCCGGCTGCATCTTTTGCCTTCTTGGGGGTCCAGGGCCCTTTAGGTTTTCCTTTAAACTTTCCTTGAGTTGCGGCTGCAACTTCCCCAGGAGTCGCAGGTTCTGCCTTGCGCTTCTGCTTCCGATTGGAATTACCTCCTCCAGCGTCTTGGCCGACTGGTTTACTCTTGCCGCTGCGGAGTCGGTCTTCCTCTTCACCATTTGCATACCGAGTGGCTATTTCCATCATTCGAGTCAGGGACATATCTCATGTCCGACTGAATTTCAGGTTGAGCTCCTGATAACGAACACCTTCTTTAAAAGCGCAAACTGCCAGATGCTGAGATACATTCTCCACAGTGTGATGCAAAGTGGACCACCTCTGAATATAATCCCTCAAGTTTCATTCGGTTTTTGCACACAATGTTGTAATTCTGTCAATCATGCTGGCTATTTGCACGTGCCCTCAAATGTTCTGACAAACACTCGAGCCAACTCCTCCCAGCTAAATATACTACCCGGAGTCAACTGATTCAACCAAGCTCTAGCTGACCCCTCAAGCATCAAGGGAAGGTGCTTCATGGCCACTTCATTGTTTCCTCCTCCGATCTGCACAGCCACTCGGTAGTCTTCAAGCCAAGTGTCAGGCTTTGATTCACTGGTGAACTTACTGACCCCGGTCGCCAATCTGAAGTTGGGAGGGATCTCTGCTGCTCTGATAGCCCTGCTGAAACACTCGGGACCAGAAACATGTATTCTGCTTCCAGTCGGACGATCTCTGTCCTGCCCTTCTCTATGAGCCCGATTCCTGTCTACCAAACCTTGCACCAGAATTGACCTTGCGTCAAACCCTGGTTCTCTTGGATCGACCGGCCTCCTCCGCTCTTCGTTGTTCAGGCGCCTATCATCATAATGCCGGGGCACATATGATTTGCCCCTCGGAGGGGGCGTAGGCACTCGGCGGCCGTCATCACGGTCGAGCCGACGATCATACTGCTCGCGGTTCCGACCCGAGTACTGCCCTTGGCGATACCCTCGCCCTTCACGTCGTGGAGGCGATCTTGGGCTGTGAGCCGACTGAACGGTGTCAGCTACCACGGATCTGCTATGAATTTTGTTACGCGACTGAGATACTACTGTGTTCTGCTCTCCTGCTTCCCAGAGTAACGCTCTGATCTGCATCAAACCCCTTCCAGCCTCCGACTGGGACGGCTGAATAGACTCCGCTATACGGGCTGCAGCGGTGAGATTTTGAATCGGAGTGCGGTATACCTGTGGTTCCGGTGGAAATAATTGCCGCTGTCATCGACTGGACTCGGGGATCTGCCGCCGAGCACGTTCGTCGAGTGAACCCTGAAGATTCTCCAGTCGAGTGCGCTTAGCCAAAGTGTCTAAACGCACTGCCTCCAAGGCCCGAGCCTCAGAGGTCTCTCCAACAACGGGCGTGTGTAGGGCCTCCATATTGATGTGGTGAAGTTCCTCCCTCTGCTGAGAAGAGAGAGTTTCCGGATGATACTCTTCATGAATACGCGATGGCTCGCCGCCGCCGTCATTGCCGCCGTTGCGACGCATGCCATGCGGGCTGCGGGGCATGTCGACCATCGGGACTTCTGCCGCGGGGTCGCTGTTGTCGCACTCGGACAAGGTCTCAACGGAGCCAGTCGACATGTCGAACAGACCGTAGAGAGATTCTTCACGCTCAATTGTCGCGACTTGAGGGGTGTCCAACTGACATGCCACCGCGTGCTTCACCCACCGCTGAAGCCGCGACCGACTGGATCGCTTGCAACGGCGAGCAGCAGGGAGCGAAGGTACCGCGGGAGTAGACCGATATTGGGTCGACGGCTGCCGCAGTAGGACGCCACGAACGCATGCACGAAAGTGCGTCGCTCCATGGACAGGGAGCGCCTCGATGTCGAGAGGAGCTTCCTGAAGCCAAGCGGAGTCGTCGACGATGAAGATGAGTGTGATGAGACGGATCTCACGGCCCTCAGCAAAACCTCCGCCGGAAACCATGATGAAAATGAGTCAGAGAAAATTGCAACCTCACCGGAAAGTCGCTAAGACACCTGCCCCATGGTGGGCGCCAACTGTCATGGTTCTAAGTCTGACAGTAAAGTAGGGGGTAGGAATGTAGAGGCAAGATCCTAGCTACGGTGAGATTGTGCACGCAAGATGTATGAGCTCAGGCCCTTCACGGTGGAAGTAATAGCTCTACGTCTCGGTGCCCGGAGGCTCGGTCGATTGGATTGTGCGTGAAGTTATAGGGGGTGCGAACCCTTGCGCCAGAGGAGGGGTGGCTTATATAGAGTACGTCGGACCCCTCCAGCCCTCAGTTACACAGGGTTTAAGGTACATAAAGATGGGGCGTTACTGATAACGCCAGCAATAAAGATACATGAATGACTATTAAGTCTACAGGGTAACGCTTGACCGTTTCCATACAGAGTGACTTTAGATATTCTATCCGTCGAGTGATTCTTGTTACGATCGAGTGAACTTGAATCTTCCAAGTGGAATGTTTATGGTCAAGTGAATGATGGTACCCCTCAAGTGCTTCTGACTTTAGGTCAATGTCCTTGGGTAGGGTGCCTAGGTCAGGCCTATGACCCTACCCTACGTACATGTCGTCCTCAGTGCCAAAGCTCGATTTTGAAATAGAGATGAATAATATTTTGAGCGGTATACTTTCATTGTCAACATAACAACCGAGAGATCTCGATATCTTCCATGCTACACACATTATAAGCGGTTCCCAAGAAGAATGGTAAAGTTTATACTCCCCCACCACCAACAAGCATCAATCCATGTCTTGCCCGAAACAACGGGTGCCTCCAACTAACAACAATCCTGGGGGAGTTCTGTTTGCAATTATTTTGATTTGATTTGAGCATGGAACTAGGCATCCCGGTGACCAGCCATTTTCTCGTGAGTGAGGAGCGGAGTCCACTCCTCTTGAGAATAACCCTCCTAGCATGGAAGATACAGACAGCCTTAGTTGATACATGAGCTATTCGAGCATACAAAACAGAATGTTTATTTGAAGGCTTAGAGTTTGGCACATACAAATTTACTTGGAACGACAGGTGGATACCGCATATAGGAAGGTATGGTGGACTCATATGGAATAACTTTGGGGTTTATGAAGTTGGATGCACAAGCAGTATTCGCGCTTAGTACAAGTGAAGGCTAGAAAGAGACTGGGAAGCGACCAGCTAGAGAGCGACAACAGTCATGAAAATGCATTAAAATTAATCAACACCGAATGCAAGTATGAGTAGGATATAATTCACCATGAACATATCGTAGAAGCTATATATGTTGATTTTGTTTCAACTACATGCGTGAACATGTGCCAAGTCAAGCCACTCGAATCGTTCAAAGGAGGATACCACCCTATCATACCACATCACAACCATTTTAATAGCATGTTGGCATGCAAGGTAAACCATTATAAACTCCTAGCAAATTAAGCATGGCATAAGCAACTATAATCTCTAATTGTCATTGCAAACATGTTTCATTCATAATAGGCTGAATCAGGAACGATGAACTAATCATATTTACAAAAACAAGAGAGGTCGAGTTCATACCAGCTTTTCTCATCTCAATCAGTTCATCATATATCGTCATTATTGCCTTTCACTTGCATGACCGAATAGTGTGGATAATAATAATAGTGCACGTGCATTGGACTAAGCTGGAATCTGCAAGCATTTAACTCAGGAGAGAAGACAAAGTAATATGGGCTCTTTGTTAGATCAACAATAATGCATATGAGATCCACTCAACATTTTCATCGTGGTCTTCTCCTCTCGACCCCCAAAGAAAAGAAAAGAAACAAAACTATTTACATGGGAAAGCTCCCAACAAGCAAAAGAAGAACGAGAAATCTTTTTGGGTTTTATTTTTAATTACTACTACTATAGACATGAAAAGTAAACTAGCTAAAAGCTACAACTAATTTTTTTTGGTTTTTTTCTTAAGGTTTTTCAAACGCACAAGAAGAAAGCTTAAAAGAAAATAAACTAGCATGGATGATACAATGAAAAAGTATGAGCACCGACAACTGGCATGAGTGTGTGAACATAAATGTAATGTCGGTGAGAAATACGTACTCCCTCAAGCTTAGGCTTTTGGCCTAAGTTGGTCTATGCCCAAGGATCAAAGTGGCCCTCTCCGGTGTATGGAGGAGTGTCCTCTAGGTGCCACTGGTTGTGATCTCCTCCGGATCCCACTGATAAACAGATTGACGGTAAGGATCAAGTGGTCGCTCCGGCTCAGGCTCTGCAGCTGACATCTGGCCCCGGTACGCATGAATGGCCTCAGGCAAAATGAGGTACGTGCCTGAAAATATGTTAAACAAAGAGGGCATAGGCAAGGTAATAATCTCACAATAATTCTTTACCAAATATTAACTTGTACTTAAGTATCTTCTTATCCTTAACAATAAACTCATGTGCTACCATACTCTTATAATCTAGAACAATAGGAGGCAACAACTTTTCCTCTTTCTCAAAATGCCTGATAGGTATGTTAAAGTGTTCAGCAAGGCACGAGGCAAAGATACCTCCGAGGATGGGGCCCTTTGTACGTTTCAGATTTAACCGTTTAGCAACAATAGCGCCTAAACTGAAAGTGGTATCACGAAACAAAGCATGGCGCAAAATAACAATATCAGGGGCGCTAAGATTTCCACAGTTCCCGCGACCAATTAAGCATCTACTAGCAAATATTGCAAAGTAACGCATAACAGGAAAATGTGTGCTGGTGATTCTTGCATCGAAAACCTTTCTCGTTTCCCCTACAACAATCGTGTATCAATAAATCCCTCCACATCATTACGATGTGGTTCCTCTATGCTGCCCTCAAAGGGTATCCTACAAACCCAGCAAAAATCATAAAGTAACATCTCCTTATGCTCATCATATAATTAAAATTCCACCAAAGGTGGTGATCTCCTAGCATGGAAATGAAAATTTTGCACAAAGATATTGGTGAGTAAGAGATACTGTTCGCGCTGGTCGTGGAGGAAGTCGGTGAGGCCTGCATTTTCAGCCAAATAATAAAAATCTTCATAAATCCCGGCTTCTCTTAAGAACTCATCACAAGGCCATTCACACGGCCGAACCTCTCCAGTACGAGGGAGATTATACTTGGGCTTCTTATTCTCTTCACTTTGCTTATCCTTCGAGCTTCGGCTCGATGAGCCCCTCAAAAATCTCTTCATCTTTTTCTGAAAATTTCTGAAATTTTTAGTAACTTAAAATAAAAGTGAACAAACTCAATGGGGATATGCATGTACCCAACAATAAGAATATCATATTTCTTCTTGACAGTAGGAAGAGGAAATTCAAAACCTCCAATAGTGATTATTGGAATTTTTCCAATAGAATTGATACTGTGGACTTGAGGTTGTTTCCTCGGAAAGTGTACCGTATGCTCATTACCATTAACATGAAAAGTGACATTGCCTTTGTTGCAATCAAAAACAGCCCCTGCAGTATTCAAAAAGGGTCTACCAAGTATAATCGACATACTATCATCCTCGGGAATATCAAGAATAACAAAGTCCGTTAAAATAGTAACGTTTGCAACCACAACACGCACATCCTCACAAATACCGACAGGTATAGCAGTTGATTTATCAGCCATTTGCAAAGATATTTCAGTAGGTGTCAACTTATTCAAATCAAGTCTATGATATAAAGAGAGAGGCATAACACTAACACCAGCTCCAATATCACATAAAGCAGTTTTAACATAGTTACTTTTAATGGAGCATGGTATAGTTAGTACTCCTGGATCTCCAAGTTTCTTTGGTATTCCACCCTTAAAAGTATAATTAGCAAGCATGGTGGAAATTTCAGCTTCTGGTATCTTTCTTTTATTAGTAACAATATCCTTCATGTATTTAGCATAAGGATTCATTTTAAGCATATCAGTCAAACGCATACGCAAAAAGATAGGTCTAATCATTTTAGCAAAGCGCTCAAAATCCTCATCATCCTTTTTCTTGGATGGTTTAGGAGGAAAAGGCATGGGTTTCTGAACCCATGGTTCTCTTTCTTTACCGTGTTTCCTAGCAACGAAGTCTCTCTTATCATAACGTTGATTCTTTGATTGTGGGTTATCAAGATCAACAGCAGGTTCAATCTCTACATCATTGTCATTGCTAGGTTGAGCATCAACATGAACATCATCATTTACATTATCGCTAGGTTCATGTTCATTGCCCGATTGTGTTTCAGCATCAGAAATAGAAATATCATTGGGATTCTCTGGTGTGTCAACAACGGGTTCACTAGAAGCATGCAAAGTCCTATCATTTTTATTCTTCTTCTTAGAAGAACTAGGTGCATCAACATTAGTTCTCTAAGAATCTTGCTCAATTCTCTTAGGATGGCCCTCAGGATAGAAAGGTTCCTGAGTCATTTTACCCCCTCTAGTCATAACTCTAACAACATTATCATTTTTCTTATTATTTAATTCATTGAGCAAATCATTCTGAGCCTTAAGTACTTGTTCTACTTGAGTGGTAACCATAGAAGCATGTTTACTAATAAGTTTAAGTTCACCTTTAACTCTAGACACATAATCACTCAAGTGTTCAAGCATATCAGCATTGCGTTTCAATTATCTACCAACATAAGCATTGAAGTTTTCTTGTTTAACAATAAAATTATCAAACTCATCTAAGCATTGGCTAGTAGACTTATAACGAGGAATATCACCTTCATCAAATCTATAGAGAGAAATTTACCTTCCCTACCTGTGTCAGGTTATCAAGACCATGTATTTCTTCAATAGGTGGTAAATTCTTAACATCTTAAGCTTTAATACCTTTTCCTTTCATAGATTTCTTTGCCTCTTGCATATCTTCGGGACTGAGAAATGGAATACCCCTTTTCTTCGGAGTTGGCTTAGGAGTTTGTTCAGGAAGTGTCCAATCATTTTCATTACTCAACATATTATTCAATAACAATTCAGCTTGATCAACAGTTCTTTCCCTGAAAACACAACCAGCACAACTATCCAGGTGGTCTCTGGAATCATCAGTTAGTCCATTATAAAAGATATCAAGTATTTAATTTTTCTTGAGAGGATGATCAGGCAAAGCATTAAGTAATTGTAGAAGCCTCCCCCAAGCTTGTGGGAGACTCTCTTCTTCAATTTGCACAAAATTATATATTTCCCTTAAGGCAGCTTGTTTCTTATGAGCGGGGAAATATTTAGTAGAGAAGTAACAAATCATATCCTGGGGACTACACACACAACCAGGATCAAGAGAATTAAACCATGTTTTAGCATCACCCTTTAATGAGAATGGAAACAACTTAAGGGTAAAGTAATAGCGAGTTTTCTCATCATTAGTGAATAGGGTGGCTATATCATTTAATTTAGTAAGATGTGCCACAACAGTTTCAGATTCATAGCCATAAAAAGGATCAGATTCAACCAAAGTAATTAACTCAGGATCGACAGAGAAATCATAATCCTTATCGGAAATAAAGGTAGGTGAAGTAGCAAAAGCAGGGTCATATTTCATTCTAGCATTCAAAGACTTTTCTTTAAGTTTAACTAATAATTTCTTAAGATTATATCTATCATTGCAAGCTAAAAAGTCTCTAGCATTTTCTTCATCCATAACATAACCCTCAGGCACAACAGGCAATTCATATCCAGGGGGAGAATCTTCATCATCACTTTCATCAATATTATCAGTTTCAATAATTTCCTTCTCTAACCCTAGCAAGTTGTTCATCAAGAAATTCACCTAGTGGCATAGTATTATCAAGCATAGAAGTAGTTTCATCATAAGTATCATGCAAAGCAGAAGTGGCATCATCAATAACATGCGACATGTCAGAATGAATAGCAGGAGTAGGTTTCACAAGTTTACTCAAAACAGAAGGTGAATCAAGTGCAGAGCTAGATGGCAGTTCCTTACCTCCCCTCATAGTTGAGGGAAAAAATTTGGTTCTTTGATTTTTCAAATTCTTCATAGTGATAAACAGATATAAATCCCAAGTGACTCAAAGAATAGAGCTATGCTCCCCAGCAATGGCGCCAGAAAATAGTCTTGATAACCCACAAGTATAGGGGATCGCAACAGTTTTCAAGGGTAGAGTATTCAACCCAAATTTATTGATTCGACACAAGGGGAGCCAAAGAATATTCTTAAGTATTAGCAGCTGAGTTTTCAATTCAACCACACCTGGAAACTTAATATATGCAGCAAAGTATTTAGTAGCAAAGTAATATGATAGTAGTGGTAACAGTGGTAAAAGTAACGGTAGCAGTTTTGGTTTTATAGTGATTGTAACAGTAGCAACGGAAAAGTAAATAAGCGAAGAACAATATATGAAAAGCTCGTAGGCATTGGATCAGTGATGGATAATTATGTCGGACACGATCAATCATGCAACAGTTATAACATAGGATGACACAAAACTAGCTCCAGTTCATCAATGTAATGTAGGCGTGTATTCCGAATATAGTCATACGTGCTTATGGAAAAGAACTTGCATGACATCTTTTGTCCTACCCTCCCGTGGCAGCGGGGTCCTATTGGAAACTAAGGGATATTAAGGCCTCCTTTTAATAGAGTACCAGACCAAAGCAATAACACATAGTGAATACATGAACTCCTCAAACTACGGTCATCACCAGTAAGTATCCCGATTATTGTCACTTCGGGGTTAACGGGTCATAACACATAATAAGTGACTATAGACTTGCAAGATCGGATGAAGAAATCACATATATCCATGAAAACATAATAGGTTCAGATCTGAAATCATGGCACTTGGTCCTTATTGACAAGCATTAAGCATAGCAAAGTCATAGCAACATCAATCTCAGAACATAGTGGATACTAGGGATCAAACCCTAACAAAACTAACTCGATTACATGGTAAATCTCATCCAACCCATCACCGTCCAGCAAGCCTATGATGGAATTACTCACGCACGGCAGTGAGCATCATGAAATTGGTGATGGGGAAGGTTGTTGATGATGATGGCGACATATTCCCCTCTCCGGAGCCCCGAACGGACTCCAGACCATCCCTCCCAAGAGAGTTTAGGGCTTGGCGGCGGCTCCGTATCCTAAAATGTGATGAATCCTTCTCTCTGATTTTTTTCTCCCCGAACACGAATATATGGAGTTGGAGTTGAGGTCGGTGGAGCACCAGGGGGCCCACGAGGCAGGGGGGCGTGCCCAGGGGGTAGGCGCGCCCCCACCCTCGTGGACTGGGTGTGGGCCCCCTGGCCTTGATTCTTTCGCCAGTATTTTTTATATATTCCAAAAATAATCTCCGTTGATTTTTAGGTCATTCCAAGAACTTTTATTTCTGCACAAAAATAACACCATGGCAATTCTGCTGAAAACTGCGTCAGTCCGGGTTAGTTCCATTCAAATCATGCAAGTTAGAGTCCAAAACAAGGGCAAAAGTGTTTGGAAAAGTAGATACGACAGAGACGTATCATCTACCCCTGACACTTTGACATCCTTATCGACTGGATTTACACTGCTGTCAATAGGGGTAGACTAGTAACTTCAATCAGACATGACACGACCGCCTCTGAGCCCATTCAGACACGGTGGGAGCCAAACATGGGCGGCAAAACACATTTGATTCAAGCTCATCTGAAAGACATGTGTCTCTCCCTCCATTTCCCCATTCATACACGTTGGGCGGCAAAACAAACTCTCCTCGTCCGAAATCGATGTAGGCAAATATTTTAAATAGGGGCTGATGTGTAACTTCCCTCAGACGTGACACAACCGCCCTACCTGTCAGCCCCGTTCATACACCGTGGGCGCCAACTGTGGGCGGCAAAACACCCTCTCCTTGCCCGAAATCGCTACCGGCAAATATTTGGGAGATGCAAGATTACCTTCCTATCCGCAACCGACGTGATGTCAGAAATTTTAAATGGGGGATAAGTTCGTAATTTTCCCACATTTCAGACAAGCGCATCCCAAAGTTTGAGATCCCCCCTCCTCCTCCATTCCCCATTCATACACCGTCGGCGCCACAACAGCCTCCCCACTGCGGCCAGCCTCGTCTGTCCGCCACCCCATCCTCCACCTTGCCAGAGCCGCTACCCCTACCCCGTCGTCAACTGCAAGAGATGGACGTCTCTCATCCACGGCGCCAGACCAGGATCCTTTCATCACATCCTCTCGCTTCATCGGCGCCGTCGTCCACCTTGTCGTTGCCGCTCCTACGACCGCCTCATCCACGGCAACAAGATTTATCCCCCGACTGATACGTCTCCGTCGTATCTATAATTTTTTATTGTTCCATACCAATATTCTACAACTTTTATATACTTTTGGCAACTTTTTATACTATTCTTGGGAATAACATATTGATCAGTGCCCAGTGCCAATTCTTGTTTATTGCATGTTTTTTGTTTCGTAGAAAATCCATATCAAACGGAATCCAAATGGGATAAAAACTGATGGAGATTTTTTTTGGAATATATGTGATTTTTGGGAAGAAGAATGAACGCGAGACGATGCCCGAGGGGGCCACGAGGCAGGGGGCGCGCCAAGGGGGTCAAGCGCGCCCTGGGCCCTCGTGTCCACCCCGTAAGGCAGTTGGTGCCCCTCTTTCGCCACAAGAAAGCCAATATCCGGATAGAAATCGTGTTAAAATTTCAGCCCAATTGGAATTACGGATCTCCGGGAATATAAGAAACTGTGAAAGGAGAGAATCTGGAACGCAGAAATAGAGAGAGACAGATAGACAGATCCGATCTCGGAGGGGATCTCGCCCCTCTGCCGCCATGGAGGCCATGGAACAGAGGGGAAACCCTTCTCCCATCTAGGAAGAAGTTCAAGGAAGAAGAAGAAGAAGGGGGGCTCTCTCCCCCTCTCTCCCGGTGGCGCCGGAACGCCGCCGGGGCCATCATCGTGTGACGTGATCTACACCAACACCTCCATCATCCTCACCAACATCTTCATCACCTTCCCCCATCTATCTACAGCGGTCCACTCTCCCGCAACCCGCTGTACTCTCTACTTGAACATGGTGCTTTATGCTTCATATTATTATCCAATGATGTGTTGCCATCCTATGATGTTTGAGTAGATTTTCGTTGCCCTATCGGTAATTGGTGAATTGCTATGATTGGTTTAATTTGCTTGTGGTTATGTTGCTATCCTTTGGTGCCCATCATATGAGCGCATGCGTGGATCACACCATAGGGTTAGTTGTATGTTGATAAGACTATGTATTGGAGGGCAAGAGTGACAGAAGCTTCAACCTAGCATAGAAATTGATCCATACATGATTGAAGGGGGACCAATATATCTTAATGCTATGGTTGGGTTTTACCTTGATGAACGTTAGTAGTTGCGGATGCTTTCTAATAGTTCCAATCATAAGTGCATAGAATTCCAAGTCAGGGATGACATGCTAGCAGTAGCCTCTCCCACATAAAACTTGTTATCGGTCTAGTAACGTAGTTAATTGCTTCGGGACAATTTCGCAACTCCTACCACCACTTTTCCACACTCACTATACTAACTTTATTGCTTCTCTTTACCTAAAACAGCCCCTATTTTTTATTTACGTGCTCTTTATATTCTTGCAAACCTATCTCGTTACACCTACAAAGTACTTATAGTTTTATACTTGTTCTAGGTAAAGCGAACGTCAAGCACGCGCAGAGTTGTATCGGTGGTCGATAGAACTTGAGGGAATATTTGTTCTACCTTTAGCTCCTCGTTGGGTTCGACACCTTACTTATCGAAAGAGGCTACAATTGATCCCCTATACTTGTGGGTTATCAAGACCTTTTTCTGGCGCTGTTGCCGGGGAGTTATAGCGTGGGGTGAATATTCTCGTGTGTGCTTGTTTGCTTTATCACTAAGTAGTTTTTATTTTGTGCTCTTGTTTTCTATCTTTATTTATGGGTAGGAAACGCAAAATACCAAAAAAATTAGTTGTACCTACTACACCATTGGTTGAAGAACCACTCGAAATCTATCACACTCCTGAAGCTTTTTCCTTGGATCATCTTCGATCCCTATGTGCTCGTGCTGAAACCCCAACCGGCTTAGTTGAGGGCAAATCTTTAGATGAGCATGCTTGTTATGTGCGATACCGCTTATCTCAAAAAGGGAAACTTTTACTAGATCAAATTCATCGTTTGCAATGCTATGCTTGGAATTTATGTGAAATATATGATTTTACTTGTTGTTCTGAAGACCCTAAGAAACACCTTCCCTACCAATGTGAGTTTAGTGATAATGGAATCATATCTTCGTATGCTAAGGGTGTTTATAATTACTATGATGTTCAACTAATTGAGGAATTTGTTGCTTTTAAGGGTGCTTATGAAACTGCTTCTTTCATTGGAAAGTATGATGCTACTCTTTACAAATCTAAAAATTTGTCATACTTAAATATTGTTATGATAATTATGCTTCTAATGCCTATGTCAAACTATATATTGAGGACTCCTCCTTTGTCCAAGAAGAGACTAATATTTTGCAGGAGTCTATGGAAGAAGGAATAGATGAAACTGTGGGCTCATTAGATGAAAAAGAAGATGAGGAGAGTGAAGAACAAAAGGAGAAAGAGCGGATTAGCTACCCATGCCCACCTTCTAATGAGAATAACTCTTCAACTCATATGTTGTTTAATTTCCCTTCGTGCTTACCGAAGGATGATTGCTATGATGATTGTTATGATCCCGTTGATTCTTTTGAAATATCCCTTTTTGATGATGCTTGCTATGCTTGTGGCCAAGATGCCAATATGAATTATGCTTAGGAAGATGAACTTGCTATAGTTCCTTATGTTAAACATGAAATTGTTGCTATTGCACCCACGCATGATAGTCCTATTATCTTTTTGAAATCTCCCGACTACACTATATCGGAGAAGTTTGCCCTTATTAAGGATTATATTGATGGGTTGTGTTTCACTACTACACATGATGGTTTTGATAAATATAATATGCATGTGTTTTTTGCTCCTACTTGCAATTATTATGATAGAGGAACTACATCTCCGCCTCTCCATGTTTCCCACACGATAAAATTGCAAGAAACTACTTATGCTATGTACTGGCCTTTACTTGATGTTCATGAACTGTTCTTGTATGACATGCCTATGCATAGGAAGAGAGTTAGACTTTGTTGTTGCATGATATATGTTACTTTGTGCTCACTACTAAATCACAAATCATTTTTAATTAAAATTGGCTTTGATATACCTTGGGATCCGGGTGGATCCATTACTTGAGCACTATATGCCTAGCTTAATGGCTTTAAAGAAAGCGCTGCCAGGGAGACAACCCGGAAGTTTTAGAGAGTCATTTATTTCTGTTATGTGCTTTTATAAAGTACAAATCCATTGTATTATAAAAATAATGTGCCAAGATTTGCCTTTAGGATGTTTACATTGCTTGTTGGTTTGTGCGGTGCAAAACAGAAACTTTGGTTGTAGTGCGTGATTTTTCATTTTTTACTGGAACGTCAAACTATTATGAAACTTTTTGCAATGTCTTTATATAAAAAAAATTTATTTTTCCTAAATGTTTCAGAATTTTTGGAGTACCATAAGTATGGTGAATGTTCACTACAGACTGTCCTGTTTAAGACAGATTCTGATTTTGATGCATAGTTTGCTTGTTTTGATGAAGCTATCGATTTCTATCAGTGGATTAAGCCATGTAAAAGTTATATTACAGTAGCTAAAATTCAAGAACAAAATATTAATTGGTTTGCAACAGTACTTAGAGTAGTGATTTGCTTTATTATACTAACGGATCTTACTGAGTTTTTTGTTGAGTTTTGTGTGGATGAAGTGTTCGAAGATCGAGGATGTCTCAATGTGAGGAGAAGGAGGAGAGACGAGAGCTCAAGCTTGGGGATTCCCAAGGCGCCCCAAGTAAATATTCAAGGAGACACAAGAGTCTAAGCTTGGGGATGCCCTGGAAGGCATCCCATCTTTCTTCAACAAGTATCGGTATGTTTTCAGATTCATTTCGTTCATGCGATATGTGCAAATCTTGGAGTGTCTTTTGCGTTTAGTTTTCACTTTTCTTCGATGCACCATTCTGGTATGAGATAGTCCATGGTTGATTTATAGAATGCTCATTGCACTTCACTTATTTATTTTGAGTATGTCTTTATAGAATTCTTCATGTGCTTGAGTTATATCATTTGAAGTTTGGATTGCCTGTTTCTCTTCACATAGAGAACCGCCATTTGTAGAATGCTCTTTTGCTTCACTTATATTTGTTAGAGCATGGGAATATATTTTGTAGAAATAATTAAACTCTCTTGCTTCACTTATATCTATTTAGAGAGACGACGGGAATTGGTCATTCACATGGTTAGTCATAAAATCCTACATAAAACTTGTAAATCACTGAATATGATATGTTTGATTCCTTGCAATAGTTTTGCGATATAAAGATGGTGATATTAGAGTCATGCTAGTGGGTAGTTGTGGATTTTAGAAATACTTGTGTTGAAGTTTGTGATTCCGGTAGCATGCACGTATGGTGAACCGTTATGTAACGAAGTTGGAGCATGAGGTATTTATTGATTGTCTTCCTTATGAGTGGTGGTCAGGGACGAGCGATGGTATTTTCCTACCAATCTATCCCCCTAGGAGCATGTGCGTAGTACTTTGTTTCGATGACTAATCGATATTTTTCAATAAGTATGTGAGTTCTTTATGACTAATGTTGAGTCCATGGATTATACACACTCTCACCATGCTAGCCTCTTCGGTATCGTGCATTGCCCTTTCTCCCCTCGAGAGTTGGTGCAAACTTCGCTGGTGCATCCAAACCCCGTGATACGATACGCTCTATCACACATAAGCCTCCTTATATCTTCCTCAAAACAGCCACCATACCTACCTATCATGGCATTTCCATAGCCATTCTGAGATAAATTGACATGCAACTGTCATCATCTTCATATACATGACTTGAGCATCATTGGCATATTGCTTTGCATGCTCGTAAGATAGCTAGCATGATGTTTTCATGGCTTGTCGGTTTTTTGATGTCATTGCTATGCTAGATCATTGCACATCCCGGTACACCGCTGGAGGCATTCATATAGAGTCATATTTTGTTCTAGTATCGAGTTGTAAGTAAATAAAAGTGTGATGGTCATCATTATTAGAAAATTGTCCCATGTGAGGTTATCAAAATAAAAGTGGCCAAAGAAGCCCCCCCCCCCCAAAAGAGAGGCCAAAGAAGCCTACAAAAAGGAGAAAATATAAAAAATGAGAGAAAAGAGAGAAGGGACAATGTTACTATCCTTTTACCACACTTGTGCTTCAGAGTAGCACCATGTTCTTCATATAGAGAGTCTCTTGAGTTATCACTTTCATATACTAGTGGGAATTTTCAATATAGAACTTGGCTTGTATATTCTGATGATGGGCTTCCTCAAATGCCCTAGGTCTTCATGAGCAAGCAAGTTGGATGCACACCCACTTAGTTTCAGTTTGAGATTTCATACAATTATAGCTCTTAGTGCATCCGTTGCATGGCAATCCCTACTCCTAACATTGACATCAATTGATGGGCATCTCCATAGTTCGTTGATTAGCCGCGTCGATGTAAGACTTTCTCATTTTTGTCTTCTCCACACAACCTCCACCATCATATTCCATTCCACCTATAGTGCTATGTCCATGGCTCACGCTCATGTATTGTGTGAAAGTTGAAAAGGTTTAAGAACGGCAAAAGTATGAAACAATTGCTTGGCTTGTCATCAGGGTTGTGCATGATTTGGAAATTTTGTGTGGTGAAGATGGAGCATAGCCAGACCATATGATTTTGTAGGGATAACTTTCTTTGGCCATGTTATTTTGAAAAGAAATGATTGCTTTATTAGTATGCTTGAAGTATTATTGTCTTAATGTCAAATGATAGACTATTGCTTTGAATCACTCGTGTCTTAATATTCATGCCATGATTAGATTACATGATCAAGATTATGCTAGGTAGCATTCCACATCAAAAATTATCTTTTTTATCATTTACCTACTCGAGGACGGGCAGGAATTAAGCTTGGGGATACTGATACGTCTCCGTGTATCTATAATTTTTTATTGTTCCGTGCCAATATTCTACAACTTTTATATACTTTTGGCAAATTTTTATACTATTTTTGGGACTAACATATTGATCCAGTGCCTAGTGCCAGTTCCTGTTTGTTGCATGTTTTTTGTTTCCCAAAAACTCCATATCAAGCAGAGTCCAAACGGGATAAAAACTGACGGAGATTTTTTTTAGAATATATGTGATTTTTGGGAAGAAGAATCAATGCGAGACGATGCCCGAGGGGGCCACGAGGCAGGGAGGCGCTCCCCAGGGGGCCAAGCGCACCCTGGGCCCTCGTGGCCACCCAGTAAGGCAGTTGGTGTCCTTCTTTCGCCGCAAGAAAGCCAATATCCGGATAGAAACCGTGTTAAAAATTTAGCCCATTCGGAGTTATGGATCTCCGGGAATATAAGTGTTGGCGTTCCGGGAACAGGGGTCCCCAGACTTGCTTGCCTGCATCCCATAGTGTGGCTCCACCAGCGGCCCTGTACGGCTCATATTCACCAGCAAACACTCAAGACCCTCACGAGGGGCCAAGCCTCGCGAGGCGGACGATGCAAGACCACCTCGGGGGCAGCTTCACCAGGCTGGCTCACGAGGGGTGGAGAGATCAAGGCAAGGGACACCTTGCGAGGTTTCTGTGACGCAAGCCATGACGACTGGAGCCAGGCGGGCGCCAGCGTGCAGTGTCCTTGTTTCCTCTTTGGTGCTAAAGGGGCAAGCGCAGGCGAGGAGTCCCGAGGCATCATGCAAAGGTTTCCATATCGGTGCAACTAGACCAAGACCAGCAGGACGGTGGGAAGGAGGTCATCGTGGAGCCCAAGACGGCATCACCGCCAGAGCCTTTGGCAGGCAAAGACCACCTTTAGTCAGGATAACTTGTACTAGTTGTCTCCTTTCAAATTTATCCGTTGTGGGATCCCTTCCCGCTCAATATTTAGGGAGAGGACCAGGGCCTCTATAAATAGGACTAGCCACCACCATAGAAGGGAGCGGACAGATCGGCTCATCTAGAGAGAGACCATCCTCAACCACTCAAGCTCACCAAGCACAAGAACACCTCTCCTCAGGAGGCTATTCTTCCCTTGTAACTGTTCATCCTCAGCCCAAGAGGCAATCCACCACACCACACTAGAGTAGGGTATTACACCACATCGGTGCCCAAACCAGTATAAACTCTTGTGTCCCTTGTTCTTTGATTTCGTCGAGCTATGCCGTGAGATCATGATGTGCGCGAGCTAGAGAGGGGGAGAGATCTTCGTGCGCACCCCAGTGTCCGAACCTCAAGGGTTTTGCCAGAACCCGAAATCCAACATTTGGCGCGCCAGGTAGGGGTGCGCTTAAGCTTTCCATTTCGTCAATCCGCGCTTCGCCACTCCACCAAGTTCATGGACGATGCTCGTTGGGCCCGCGCTGAGCGCCAGGCCGCTCTCGCCACCGGCGTCACTCAGACAGCCCCTATCGGCGGACCTTCCCGTCGTTCTCCGTCACCCGCCGCCAACGCCGCTACCGGCCCGGCGGCAAACAAGCAGCAAGCCTCCTCACTGCACCCCTTCGTGCGGCGAGACGGCCGCACTGCCACCCCGTCGCTGACTCCGGCCGGTTCATCGTATCACGCTCGCTGCGCACCCACGGACGCGCAGGCTGCGCTGCTCATGGCACGCGAGCTCCTGCGTTACCGCCCAGTCGACGACCTCTATGAGGACTGGTTGGATCGCATCGCCGAGCTCATCAGCGCCGCGGGCGGCTCCCCTGCACCATCCCTCTCGCTGCCTCGCCCGCCCCCGGCTGCGGGCGACATGGCTCACGGAGCGCCTCCGCCCCCTCCGCATCAAGACGGCGCCCTCGCGCCGAGACACGCGGCTCATGGAGCGCCTCCGCCTCCTCTGCGTCAAGACGGCGTCCTCGCTCCAAGATGTGCGGTCCCGCGGCGTGATCCACTGCATCGTGTGCCTGCGCATGAAGAAATAAGCTACCAAGAGGTTCCCCGCCCGCAAGAAAATGCTCCACCGCTCCCAGCACCGCCACATCAGGATCGCTTGCCGTGGTAGGGCCATGCGCCACTTGCCATGGCGGCGCAGGGACACCAAGATCAAGCTCTGCCTCCACGACGGGCCCCGGTGGCCACGGTAGGCTGACGCGCCTTCACTCTTGAGCTACGTAGCATCGTCTGGCCATGCAAGTTCAAGCCGGATCTGCATCCTCGCTACGACGGCACCCGACCCTGCGGAGTTCTTGCAGCTCTACGAGCTTAGCATCGAGGCGGCCAACGGCGACGAAAAGGTCATGGCGAATCGGTTCCCCATGGCTCTCAAGGACGGCGCCTGCTCATGGCTCCTGATTCTGCCCTCGGGCTCGATCTCCTCCTGGGATGAGATGTGCGACCACTTCGTCGCCAACTTCCAGGGCACTTGCGACTGCCCCCGGGTGTGGGTGACCTGCGCCGCATCAAGCAATAGCCAGGAGAGACACTGCAGAAGTACATCCAGCGCTTCAACAACGTGCGCCTCAAGATCCCCAAGGTGACAGACGAGGCCATCATCTCAGCGTTTTCCGATGGCATCCGTGACATCAAGATGTAGGAGGAGCTCGCCATCCATGAGGAGATGTGCACGACTTTGGAGCTGTTCAACATAGAAACCAAGTGTGCAAGAGCTGAGGAGGGGCGCCTCTCCATCCTCGAGCTCCCCGCCGCGGATCCAGAGGAGAAGAAGGCCAAGGTCAAGGACGTGAAGCACAAAGGGGTGTCCATACTCGCAGTAGATCCAGACACAAAGCGTGGCCGAGACCTTCCCGAGTCGTCCAAGGGCAGTCATACGTTCTGTGCCTTCCACAATGTGCGCAGCCACAACACCAACGACTGTCAAGAGCTTAGGGCCATTCGAGATGGACGCTTCGGTCGACGCCCCGAGCGCAACGACCGGGGCTACGGCCGAGGAGGTGGGCGAGGTGGAGGACATTGGGACGACTGCATGCCCCGCCAGGAGTGGCGCGACCAGCCTCATGAGGACCGCTGGTAGGATCAGCCTCGTGAGGGCGCCTGGAGGGACCAGCCTCGCGAGGACCGTCCTCAGGGAAACCCTGGTCTCCCTCCGCTGCCGCCGCCACCAAGGAGGAATGACGACCAGCCATAGGATGAAGGGGCTGGGGGCTTCCAGGAGCCGCGCGACATCGCCTGCATCTTGGGTGGCGCTCAGGCCCCAGCTTCCCAGCGCATCTTCAAGAAGTTCTCTCGCGAGGTGAATGCAGCCCTCCCCAAGCTCGAGGCCACGCGCCCGCTCAGATGGTCCAAGTAAGCCATCACCTTTAGCTCGGCGGACCAGCTCAAATGAGCGGCAACCGCCGATGTTCTCCCGATGCTCTGTTCACCCGTCATCAGCAATGTCCAAGTCACCAAGACATTCATCGACGGCGGTGCAGGGCTCAGTGTCCTGTCTGTCGAGACATTCGACAGCCTTCAAGTGCCATACGATTAGCTCCAGCCCACCAAGCCTTTCTCAAGAGTGACTGGCGGCTCCACCACCCCGATGGGGCAAGTTCGTCTCCCTGTCACCTTCGGTCAGCGCGACAACTACCACACCGAGCTCGTCGACTTCGACGTCGCCCACATCCGCCTGCCGTACAATGTCATCCTCGGGTACCCAGCGCTAGCCAAATTCTTGGCAGTCACCCACCATGGCTACAACGTCCTCAAGATGCCGGGAAGCGGCAGAATCATCACAGTCCCCTGCGAAGAAAGAGACACGGTGTGCTCCCTCGAGCGTGCCTTCCAAGTTGCGGCAATGAAAGACACTGACAGCGCGGGTGTGCAGTCCCCTCCTGAGGCCAACCCCAAGAAGAAGAAGAAGAAGCTACTCCGCACTGGGCCTCAGGGGAGCGGCACCTCTAGTGGCGCCACCTCAGGATCGGTGCTCGTGCCTGGCGCGCCTCCCTCCCTCGCATAGGGAGGGGCGCCCGGCATCCTACTCGGGCAGGCCTCGGGAGCTCTTTTCTGGAGGGCCTCAGACCTGGCCAACATCACGAGGGAGGCGCTCGAGCACCATGTGGAGGAGTGCTTCGTGGCACATTTCCCTCAGGAGGGCACTGGGCGAGGAGCGCCCAGCGCTCAGGAGTTCATCACCAAGGCCACTCAGGAGCTTCAGGAAGCAAGGGAAATACGCGGCGACTGCCGCCAACCTGGCGCTGCTCCCCATCCAGGCAAGGGTGGTGACTGCGTGTCTGCATCGACATCCCGGGGCTCAACAGGCCGCATCTCAGGAGCGCTTTTGGCCTTTGTGTGCTGGACGGTGTGAGGGTCCACCTCACAGCTACGTTCGCATGCCGTTCGGACTGCCGAGCGTGGTAGCCGCGTTCCAGCACAACCTGCGAAGCATCCTTGCAGGTCAGGAGGCCAGGCATCACGCAGTCCTGGCGGAGATGGAGACGGTCCTCAGGAGGCCACCTGAGCCTCTAGAGCCTCTCGAGGCTCTGGTTCTCGACGGCTCATGAGGAGCAACTTCTTCGCCATGCATCTACAGCTACCCCAACACTCCTTCGACAACCAAACCAGGTGACATTTTCCAAGTTTATTTAGCTGGGAGCGCCCCCTGGGCTGCATCATTCCCAGGCCATGTGGGTCTGTCCCTGCGACATGTATCCGCTTGCATCTTTAGCTTACTCTGCTGGGGGCGCCCCTCAGGCTGCATCATCCCCAGGCTGCTTGGGTCCGACCTAGCGGCATGTATCGTTCTTGCATTTACCTAAGCTAATTTGCTTTCCATGCATAAGCTACCTATCGTCACTGCCTGCTTGATTATTGCCAGCCACGGGAACCTCTCATACCAGCACGACGCTTGTGCTCCGGTCCGACCCTGCAACGCTGAAAATCTGAGCGGTCGAGCTCTGGCTCGCGGCACGCCTGTGCATGTCACCTCACCGGACCCTCAGTGCCTTCACCTCCTTGCGAAGCAACAAGTGGCGGACCGGCAATCACCATGGCAATGTGTGCCCTTCCACGCGCTAACTTGCAGGAACCTCCTAAGGACTACAGCAGGCGGTACCAGGCTCCCTCTTCTCCCATGAAATTTGCTTGCGCGTTAAAAGGGGGGCTCCTGTGCTTCGCGACTCAGGAGCTCTTACTGGCTCTCCAGCCCTCACCCCTGGCCTTGACCACGGCATCGCGACCTGGCATACCAGCGGCGGCTGAGCTCGCTCGAGGGCCGGGACCTGAGGACGCAGAGCACACAGAAGAGCATGGAGAAGAGGGGGAGGCTCGCACGGGCCAAACCTAGCTACCCAATAGTGGTTGACGCCCAAGTCCGGCGCAACACAAGGAACCAGCTCCGAAATGCCAAGATAAGTCTTGCGCCCGGATCGACCCAGCTTTACGGCATAAGATCCCCGTCTTTCGCTACCCTGTTGCAGTAACGTCGCCTCCCTTTCCTGCCTCTCGCTGGTTGCTTGAGTGCTAAAGGGGACCTCTTGAGCATCGTGCCTCAGGAGCTCTTACTGGACCTCGGGCCGCTCACCTCCTGGCCTTGACCACGGCATCGCGACCTGGCATACCAGCGACGGCTTCAGCTTGCCTGGGGACCGGGACCTGTCGACGGAGAGCACCAAGCTGTCGTGGGGTTGGAAAGGGGAGATCGAGCCTTAGCAGGACATGCATTCGCAAATTTTCATAATAAGTATAATATCAACAAAAGGCATTACAGACCCTTTACACGCCCCCACGGGGTCTGTTTTGGTTCCTCGCAGGGAACAAAAAGAAGGGAGTTCCTAGGAGCCCTATCTACACGCGCAGAACGTCGCCAACGCCTTCATCAACAGTGGGCCACGGGAGGCCGGTGCCAACCCCATCCAGATCAGCGATGGCGGCGGCCGGACGCTGCAGCTTTGCTCCGGGCCCGGCGAGAGCTCAGGGGCACGTAGTTGTAGTCGCTTGTCTCCGGAGTCTCGACGAGCTCAGGAGAGTCGCTGGACCACCAAGAGTCACCACTGTCGCTGGAGGAGCTACTGGCAAGCCCGGCGGTAGGCTCGGCATTGGCCGCTGCCCCGTCTTGACGACCCTCTCCAGGGCAGCACTCCAAGAGGCAGCCTTCCGCGTTGAAGACCTTGAAGAACATCTTGGAGGCGCCGTCGTACTTGAAGTGGATGGTAAGGGCGCCTTCCACACAGCAGACTCCGGCGACCTCGCCCCAGCCACGAGTCATGAAGATCCTCCTGGAAGAGACGGTTTCAACCTCCGCTCCAGTCGCCGGGGTGTCGCGGTCGGCGTGCTGCATCCAAAGCTCAAGGGGACCGCTTGGCGGCATCTCGACGGAGAAGAACTGTGGGCAGCGGATCCAAGTGCATGGAGGCATCGCCGCCCACAGCACGAATTCGTGTGAGGAGTCCGCGACATGGGCCCCTGGGGCGATGGCGCGCGTCACCACGGCGCGACGACCACGGCCCTGGCGCGGGCGGCGGCGCTCGTCGCCCCTCCCTCCGGAGCCCTCAGCTTGGGCGTACAAAGGCAGCAGGTACCCGAGAGGAGGGCGCGACACTTCCGGCCTCACGACTATGTCGCGATGATGGGACAGCCTCTTCTTCGGCAGAAGTGGCTCGGGCTCGTCAAGGGGAGTCTTTCCCTTCTCCGCGACCGAGAACCTCCGTATCGGCGCCATGGTCGATGCATCGAGCAGTGAAGCAAGGAAGAAGAAGGAGAAGGAGAAGCAAAGGAAGAGATGGGTGACAGGGGCTCCGCCCCCCTCTTCCCATTTATAGACAAGAGGAGGCCAACCACCGGCCTCCATGATCTAAGGTAATAATGATCTTTTTCTACATGCAACAAGGACTCGTCAAGTCGGGCAGTTGCTGAGGCGGCATGGGGAAGCGGAGGCGCCCACGTCCCATCAGTCGCCATGTGCCAACCAGGGCCACAGGCTATTGGGGCCCGTGGCGCTCGGCAATTGCCCTTTGGCTTCACCTCGAAGCCAAGTCCGAGCGCGCCTAGGGCCCAGGGGCTACTGTCAACGTTCTGAGAATGGGGGTCCCCAGACTTGCCTGCCTGCGGCCCACAGCGTGGCTCCACTAGCGGCCCTGTATGGCCCATCTTCACCAGCAAACACTCAAGACCCTCGTGAGGGGCCAAGCCTCGCGAGGCGGACGACGCAAGACCTCCTCGGGGGCAGCTTCACCAGGCTGGCTCACGAGGGACGGAGAGATCAAGGCAAGGGACACCTCGCGAGGTTTCTGTGACGCAAGCCATGACGACTGGAGCTAGGCGGGCGCCAACACGCGCAGTGTCGTCGTTTCCTTTTTGGTGCTAAAGGGGAAAACGCTGGCGAGGAGTCCCGAGGCATCAGGCAAATGTTTCAATATCGGTGCAACAAGCCAAGACCAGCAGGACGGCAGGACGAAGGTCATCATGGAGCCCAAGACGGCTTCACCGCCAGAGCCTTTGGCAGGAGAAGACCACCTTTAGTTAGGATAACTTTTACTAGTTGTCTCCCTTAGAATTTGGCCGTTGTGGGATCCCTTCCCGCTCAATATTTGGGGAGAGGGCCAGGGCCTCTATAAATAGGACTAGCCACCGCCATAGAAGGGAGGGGACAGATCGGCTCATCTAGAGAGAGACCATCCTCAACCACTCAAGCTCGCCAAGCACAAGAACACCTCTCCTCAGGAGGCTGTTCTTCCCTTGTAACTATCCATCCTCAGCCCAAGAGGCAATCCACCACACCACACTGGAGTAGGGTATTACACCACATCAGTGACCCGAACTAGTATAAACTCTTGTGTCCCTTGTTCTTTGGGTTCGTCTAGCTAGGTCGTGAGATCATGATGTGCGCGAGCTAGAGAGGGGGGGAGATGTTCGTGCGCACCCCAGTGTTCGAACCTCAAGGGTTTTGCCGGAACCTGAAATCCAACAATAAGAAACGGTGAAAGGCTAGAATCTAGAACTCATAAATAGAGAGAGACAGAGAGATAGATCCAATCTCGGAGGGGTTTTCGCCCCTCCGCAGCCATGGAGGCCATGGACCAGAGGGGAATCCCTTCTCCCATCTAGGGAGAAGGTCAAGGAAGAAGAAGAAGAAGAAGAAGAAGAAGAAGAATAAGGGGGGCTCTCTCCCCCTCTCTCCTGGTGGCGCCGGAACGCCGCCGGGACCATCATCGTGTGACGACGATCTACACCAACACCTCTGTCATCCTCACCAACATCTTCATCACCTTCCTCCATCTATCTACAGTGATCCACTCTCCCGCAACCCGTTGTACCCTCTACTTGAACATGGTGCTTTATGCTTCATATTATTATCCAATGATGTGTTGCCATCCTATGATGTTTGAGTAGATTTTCGTTGTCCTATCGGTAATTGGTGAATTGCTATGATTGGTTTAATTTGCTTGTGGTTATGTTGTTGTCCTTTGGTGCCCGTCATATGAGCGCGCGCGTGGATCACACCATAGGGTTAGTTGTATGTTGATAAGACTACGTATTGGAGGGCAAGAATGACAGAAGCTTCAACATAGCATAGAAATTGATGCATACGGGATTGAAGGGGGGCCAATATATCTTAATGCTATGGTTGGGTTTTACCTTAATGAACGTTAGTAGTTGCAGATGCTTTCTAATAGTTCTAATCATAAGTGCATAGAATTCCAACTTAGGGATGACATGCTAGCAGTGGCCTCTCCCACATAAAACTTGTTATCGGTCTAGTAACGTAGTCAATTGCTTAGGGACAATTTCACAACTCCTACCACCACTTTTCCACACTCGCTATACTATCTTTATTGCTTCTTTACCTAAAACAGCCCCTAGTTTTTATTTACGTGCTCTTTATATTCTTGTAAACCTATCCCATTACACCTACAAAGTACTTCTAGTTTTATACTTGTTCTAGGTAAAGCAGACATCAAGCGCGCGTAGAGTTGTATCGGTGGTTGATAGAACTTGAGGGAATATTTGTTCTACCTTTAGCTCCTAGTTGGGTTCGACACTCGTACTTATCGAAAGAGGCTACAATTGACCCCCTATACTTGTGGGTTATCACCGACCCGCCCGTCTGCCGTCTAAAGTCTTCTTCCCCACCGCCGACAGCCATCGCACCCGCAACACCCTCAACGTATCAGCAGGGGCCTACACAGCATCGCAAGAGAGGTGGCACTCTTCCATATGTGCTTAATTAATTGATCTCACCCATAAAATAGATCGTAAACTGTTTACTGTACTTTTCTTGTCCGTACCAAATCGTAGTGGCTAGTTGAAAGCAAACATTGGCTGCGAAGTAGCTTTGTCCGGTTTGCACCTTCAGATCCGCCATGGCACGATCACTATACTCGTAAAGCTTATGGTTTCCCCCTTTATATTCACGACCATCATCGTAGGTGCTTCGTGTCATCCTAGCACTACTCCTCATGACCTCAACCCATCAAGCGAAACAACATGCCACTCATAATTCCAAAGCTTAGGGGTTGAAATACGAATCTGAAATGATGCTCATATTACTAAAACAGAGAACATTTAATTGCTCACCTAATGTTCCTATATTCGTGTCGGTGGGAACGACACCTATGGGATCACAAGAATCCCTACTGTCGTTAGCGGGGCGCGGGGTCATGAGAAGAGCGGATCTAACGGGTAGCACACGGTTCGTTTATCCATATTCGGGCCGCGAGGATGCGTAAAACCCTACTCCTGCTTTGATGGATTGTATATATGTGTTCTTGAGCTAGCTATGGGGCGTGAGGAGCTCCAAAAAGCCGAATCCTTCTCCTGGTCGCCTCGGGCCTCCTTTTATAGAAAAAGGGGTTGCCACAGTGGCACACAGGAGGTGGAAAGGGTACAGTGATGTGAGGCTATCCCTCGCATTACATGACAAGGCGCATTTAATGTGTATTGCTTAGGTGTCCTTGCTTTATCGGGGACGGGGGAGAGATCTGTCTCGTCCGTCACCGCTCCTTCTCGTGTCGACACGCGCCCTGGCCAGCGATGCCTGAGATGCCACGTAGGTAGGCAGGCAGCTGAGGTGGCGCAGTGGTGGGTCTTCACGAAGATCTGCATGCCGCCACGCAGGTGCCTGCCCAGCTGGTTGGGTCGGCAGCTGCATGCATGCGGTGGTGGAGGTTTAGTCGGCGTGGGCCTGATGGTGGCCCCGCGGGTGTCCTCGGGAAGGGCCTTGCCGGGTCCCCGGCAAGGGTCTTGCCGAGGCACCTGCTGTCATCCCTGGCAAGGCGCTTGCCAGGGGCCTTGTGGTCTTCCTCGGCTGGGATCCCGCCAAGGGTTGTCGTCTCCTTAGTGCGTATCTGATCTTGAATGTCTTTACAAAGATCTGCATGCCGCCATGGGGATGTCTCCCGAATCCTTGCCCTTTGGGGGCAGTGGACTCAAGGGTGATTTGCTCCGTAGTCGCGGGACGAGTCACCGCGGCAAGGGTCTTGCCGGGGCTGCTAGAACTGTCTCCCGGCAAGGATCTTGTCGGGGAAGTCCGCTTCGTCCCCTTTGCTCTTCGTGGTCTTGGCCTTGGCATCGTAGTTCTCTTGAGCTTCGGTCTTACCCTGGCTCACCTCCCTTGCCTTGCTTGGTGTGGTGGTGCCCGTGCACAGTTATAGGGGTATAAAAAGTGTACCCCTCTTTTTGTACACCGATAGGAGCCCCCGGGCCTGGGCCACACATAAGCGCAACGCGTTGTTGGGCTAGGCCCAAAAACGGTGCGCGGGCAGGCGGGGCGGTTTTTACCGCGGTAAGGTTCTTCGCGCGCTGTGCTTCCCACGACTCCCGCGCGTGGCGCGGAGTGGGGAGGTGCGTGTGATGTGGGAACCATGCGTGGGGTTGGTTCCTGTAACACCCTCGATGCGAATATAGCTCCCACGTGTCGAGGCATGACTTAGAGACATAATCGCATTGAAGGCATATGTCGCAAGTTAGGCAATCATCACAACATCCCATGTAATATATATAAAATAAAAGGGGTAGATAACATAGTTGGCTTACACTCGCCACGTCAATCAAGTACATAAATAACATTACATCATTCAAACATTCATGGCCCGACTACGACGCCAAAATAAAAGATAACCCAACTTGCGACACGGTCCCGATCACCCCCAACTGGGTACCACTACTGATCATCAAGAAAGGAAACATAGTATCGTTGAGAGTCCTCGTCGAACTCCCACTTGAGCTCGAGCGCGTCACCTGGAGCGGAATCATCAGGCCCTGCATCTGGTGTAATAGTAATCTGTGAGCCACAGGGACTCAGCAATCTCGCACCCTCGCGATCAAGACTATTTAAGCTTATAGGTAAGGCAAGGTAAATATAAGCGGAGCTGCAGCAAGCGACTAGCATATATGGTGGCTATCCTGTTCGCAAAAGAGAGCGAGAAGAGAAGGCAAAGCGCGAGCGAGAGACTAGAGGACAACCTGCGCAAACATTACTCCAACACCGTGTCCACTTCCCGGACTCCGCCGAGAAGAGGCCATCACGGTAACTCACACTGTTGATCATTTTAATTAAGTTAAGGTTCAAGTTATCTACAACCAGACATTAACAAATTCCCATCTGCCCATAACCGCGGGCACGACTTTCGAAAGTTCAAATCCCTGCAGGGGAGTCCCAACTTAGCCCATGACAAGCTCTCACGGTCAACGAAGTAATAGACCTCCTCCCGAGACGTTCCGATCAGACTCGGTATCCCGGTTCTTCAAGACAACTCCGACAATGGTAAAACAAGTCCAGCAACACCACCCGTTGTGCCGACAAATCCCGATAGGAGCTGCACATATCTCGTTCTCAGGGCACACCGGATAAGCTAAGCGTACGGGAGCCAACGTAACCCAAGTTGCCAAGGGACGGCCCCGCACGGTGCTCTAGGTTGGACCAACACTCAAAGGAGCACTGGCCCGGGGGTTTAAAATAAGATGACCCTTGAGTCCGCGAAACCCAAGGGAAAAGGCTAGGTGGAAAATGGTAAAACCAAGGTTGGGCATTGCTGGAGGAGTTTTATTCAAAACGGACTGTCAAGGGGTTCCCATTATAACCCAACCGCGTAAGGAACGCAAAAATCCGGGAACATAACACCGATATGACAGAAACTAGGGCGGCAAGAGTGGAACAAAACACTAGGCGAGAGGCCGAGCCTTCCACCCTTTCCCAAGTATATAGTTGCATTAAGATAACAAGATAATATAATGATATCCCAACAAGTAAATAATGTTCCAACAAGGAACGGTCTCCAATCTTCACCTGCAACTAGCAACGCTATAAGAGGGGCTGAGCAAAGCGGTAACATAGCCAATCAACGGTTTGCTAGGACATGGTGGGTTAGAGGTTTGACATGCCAATTTGGGAGGCTTGAAAGCAAGTGTTAGTCATCGTAGCATTGGCATAGCAAAAGAGCGAGCATCTAGCATAGCAAAGATAGTAGTGATTTCGAGGGTATGATCATCTTGCCTGCAAAGTTGTCAGAGTTGACTGGATCCTCGAAAGCAAACTCAACGGGCTCCTCGTTAGCGAACTTGTCTCCCGGCTCTACCCAAACAAGACAAACAAGCAAACGGAACACAATCAACTACGTGCAAAGCTCAAACAATATGATGCAAGGATGGTATGCTATGCGGGATGCGATGCGGGATGCATATGCAAGATTTGACAAGGAATGCATGAACCTGGCCTCAACCTGGAAATCCAAGTGTGCCACTGGAAAGATGAGATGAAATCGCTTGAAAACGATATAAATAACGCCGGAATCGGAGTTACGGTTTGGAAATGGCAAGCAATTCAAATATGACACCGGTCTGCGATTTACAGCAAGTAGCCATCTAAATGCAATGAGATAAACAATCTACAGCAGTCAAACATGGCATCAAAATACATGGCAGGGATGCATTCATGATGCTTAACAAAAGTCTAGCACTGAGCTACGGACAATTCATCCATTAACAGGTTCAAACAAGCATGGCAAAAATGCATATGGTAAACAGATCTCAGACTTAGTGAAATTAACACTTGTCTGGAATTTCAGATCAGATAGCACTCTTCGGAGCAACAAAACTATATGCTACAGGACCTGAACATGGCAAAGTAAAACATGGCATGGATCTACTCAAAGATCTTAACAAAAGTCCGTTAGTGACCTTAAGCCAAAAGGGATCAGAAAATACAATTGCAAGCATGTGAACATGGCAAAAACATAATCAGTTCTCAGACTTAGTGAAAACTGGAGCATGCTGAAAACAGATATCAAGTAGGCATGTTTACGAGCTCGATGCACTCACTACGGAGCAAGTCATGATAATCTAAGCATACACCCATCAAGAATACACAAAATTCAATCTAGACATGGTAAGAACAATAGCATAGCATGCACGGACCAACTACAACATCCTCGGCAAAATCGCTAACAAGTAGACAATCTGCCCAGATTCACGAAGTAGCAAAAGTAGAGCTCGATTGACTCAAGCTAGGGTGCTCCATAATTGCAAACAAAGACATGGATGGATAGAGCACTATAATATTAACAAAACATCCTTACTGATCATCCTCAAAAGAGGCACAGATCACTAGGAAACAACATGAACATATGGCAACATGAGATAAACAGATCAAGGACTTAGTGGAAATGTTAAGTCCCTGAAATCAGCATTACCAAGTGCCTCACTTTGCAAGCTTGTGCTAGTCACCACACACATCACAAAAATACATGGGTTGCACCTCTGGAAAGATGGCAAAACCCTTAACAAAACATATGTAGAACTCATGGGCATATCATGCACACAATAATCATGGCAAAAATGACAAATATCTAAATGGAGTAGCAGATCTGACAATTATCTCAAGTAGCACTCTTCTAACAGCATTTCGGGCATCAAGATTAACTCAAATGAAAATGATGCAATGAGATGAAATGATGTACTCTCTGAGACGAACATTTTGATATGCTATATGCCCAAAACGGAGCTACGGATGCAAAGTTATCGCACGATGAACAGGAGCAAATAATCTGCAGACTTGGGAGAAAAAAGGTCAACCCTAGGGTTTGAATTTCAGATCTGAGATCCGGGGCACGTTTCCTGAGGTTCGTCGCCGGAGCTCGCCGGAGAAGCAGGGGGGCGTCGCTGGACTTGCCGAGAAGAGGAGGGGCTCGCCGGGGCGCGGTCGGCGGCGGCGGTCGCCGGCTCTGGGTGGTGGCGGCGCGGCCTTGTCGGAGAAGGAGGAGGCGTGGCGGAGCGCCGGCGAGGAAGGTGACAGTGGCGGCGTGCGGCGGTCGGCGGGGTCGGCGCCGGCGGCGAGGAGCGTCGCGGCGGAGACGGCAGCCGGCGCGGGCGGCGCGGCGAGGGAGGCGCCGGCTCGGGCGAGTGGCGGCGAAGGCGGGCCGCGAGGGCCGGTGGCGGGCCCGAGCGGGCCGCGGCGGGGTGCGGTGGCGAGGCCACGCGTCAGGCGCGCATAGGCTGCGGACGGCGGCGGGAAGATGTCCGGCGGCGGCGGATGAGGTTTTTAGGGTTTCGGAGAGGGAAGAACCGAGAATTTCGGAAGGGGGGCTATATATAGGCATAGGAGGAGCTAGGAGAGTCCAAATGAGGTGCAGTTTTCGGCCACGCAATCATGATCGAACGCTCTAGATGATGGACAGGGTTATGGTGGGTTTTGGGCCAAATTGGAGGGGTGTTGGGCTGCAACACACACGAGGCCTTTTCGGAGCGTCGCAGCGGAGACGGCAGCCGGCGCGGGCGGCGCGGCGAGGGAGGCGCCGGCTCGGGCGAGTGGTGGCGAAGGCGGGCCGCGAGGGCCGGTGGCGGGCCCGAGCGGGCCGCGGCGGGGTGCGGTGGCGGGCCCGAGCGGGCCGCGGCGGGGTGCGGTGGCGGGCCCGAGCGGGCCGCGGCGGGGTGCGGTGGCGAGGCCACGCGTCAGGCGCGCATAGGCTGCGGACGGCGGCGGGAAGATGTCCGGCGGCGGCGGATGAGGTTTTTAGGGTTTCGGAGAGGGAAGAACCGAGAATTTCGGAAGGGGGGCTATATATAGGCATAGGAGGAGCTAGGAGAGTCCAAATGAGGTGCAGTTTTCGGCCACGCGATCATGATCGAACGCTCTAGATGATGGAGAGGGTTATGGTGGGTTTTGGGCCAAATTGGAGGGGTGTTGGGCTGCAACACACACGAGGCCTTTTCGGTCCCTCAGTTAACCGTTGGAGTATCAAACGAAGTCCAAATGATACGAAACTTGACAGGCGGTCTACCGGTAGTAAACCAAGGCCGCTTGGAAAGTCTCGGTCCAATCCGGAAATGTTTAAACCCCACACACGAAAGAAAAGTAGAAATGACCACCGGAGGAGAACGAAGCGCCGGAATGCAAAACGGACAACGGGGAAAATGCTCGAATGCATGAGATGAACACGTATGCAAATGCAATGCACATGATGACATGATATGAGATGCATGACAACGGCAACAACACACGGAGACAAAAACCCGAACCCGAGAAATAAAATAACTTAAGGCCGGAAACGGCAAGAGTTGGAATACATATTGGGAAAGTCACATCCAGGGTGTTACAGTTCCCGCGGGCATGTGTCACACCACAGTTAATGTGAAAGGAGGCGGCCCGTGTTTTCCCCCATAAAAAAGGAATAACCGCGGGCGCGCTGCTCACTTTCTCCTCTTTCCTCGTGCCTTTTCCAATCTCAGAGCCGCCGTTTCCTCTCTTCCTTCCTTCCTAAGCTTCCGCCATCGCCCGCCATCGTTGCTTCGCCATCCCCCTTCCTCAGCCCTCTAAACTTCTTGGCCGCCATGGCGCCCAAATCCGTCAAGGGCAAGGGGGTGGCTAAGGGCGCTGGGACTGTGGAGCCACCGGAGAGCGCGCTGTCGGGGGACCGGACGAAGTCCGCCTTTTTCTTCCCCTTGACGGTTGATGTTCATGAGCTCCGGGCCTCCTTCAGGCCCCTATGGAGAGCGAAGACGGGGGGAGAGAATTTGGGACACCCGACGACGCGCGTCATTCCTGCTGCTTGCGCCGATCCTGCTCCAAATCGGTATCCCTTTTTCGTCGATTATCTTTCTTGCGGGTTATGCCCCCGTTTCTCCGATTTCTTCTGCGACATTATGCACACCTTCGGCTTTCGCCTCTTGGATTTTACTCCGAATGCGGTGGCGTGCATGGCTTTCTTCGCGCATCTTTGCGAAGGCTTTGCTGGGGTGTAGCCCAACACGGCGCTCTTCCGCCATTATTTCTTCCCTCGGATCCAGCCGGGAGGTGCCGTCTCTGGTTGCGTCACCTGGATCCCAAGATCCAAGGGGACGTACCCGGACGGTGCCGTGAAGGAGAGGTGGGACGAATGGCGTGGCCGGTGGTGCTGGATTGAAGATGAAGACCCGCCGGAATTCTGCAAGGTCCGCCGAGTGCCGCCGGTCCGCGGCAGCGATTGGAGTGATGTCGACGTCACCGACGGGAGGCTCACTGTCGCCACCACCAGGATTCTCCGGCTCACCCGGGCTGGACTCACCCTTGAGATGATCGGGGCGGACTTCATTCATCGCCGGATCGCCCGTTGCACAACAAGGGGAGGCCAGCCTGGCTTTTTTACGAATCCGGCTGACATTATGCGACTCCACCCCGGCCTCGACCATAATTTCACGGTGTTGGCGCATGCCCACTTCTGCCAGCGGCTTTTCCAGCTTGATGTGGGTCGTGATGGCGAGGTTGAACAGACCGGCAAGGCCGCGAGGGCTGCCGCAAAGGTTGGCAAGGCCCTCAAGGGGCCGTTTTTCAAGCTGCCAGCGGGGGTCGTCCCGTTGTGCAACAATTCACGTCGGTCCGAGATCATCACCATGATGTCGGACTGTAATGCGCACGGCCCTGTCCCGAGCTGGAAGGCGCCGAAGGACGCGGATGTGCAGCAATTCTTTGACACCCTGATTGAGGTGTATGTCAATGCTGACGCCAAGCGGTGGCTTGTCATGGACACCACCCAGGCAGAGCTGGACTACATCGCCACTAGGGCGAGGGAGGCACAGCTTGCCATGGAGGCCGGCAGCGCCGGGGGTGTGGAGGACAAGGCCGCAACGGCTGCGGAGGAAGAGGAGCTCACCCGGTGGGCGGCGGCCTCCGGGGAGGTCAGCAGCGCCGACACTGGAGCTCCGCTCGTCGAAGACGCGGCCGACGAGTCGTCGGAGGAGGAGGACGTGGCGGCGGGCTCAACGCCAACCAGGGGAAGAGGGCGAATCATGCGGCGGGCTGGCTCCGGCGAGCCGGTCCGGCCCGGCAGGGCTACGCGGCCTCAATTGACCCTGGAGGGGTCTGTGCGTCACACGAGGGACACGGCAGCCAAGAGGCTGACGAAGCCCGCTGAGAAGAAGAAGACAACAGCCCCTTCCTCATCTGGGCGTGCACAAACCCCGCCGTCTTCGCCTCCTCCAGCAGATGTTGACTCGAATGTTGACGCGGAGGTCACTTTTGATCTCGGGCCTCTCAGCCTGAAGAGGAAAAGGAAAGTGGTGGAGGAAGAGGAGATAGATGAAGAGTAAGTACTCCGTTCCTTACTGCCATTTCCATTCCTCTGAATTAAGTCACTCATCTTGATCCATTTTTGCTTTTGCAGGGATGCAGAGACGTTGGCCCAAAGGGTGAAGAGGGCCAAAGCCTTGGCGGGCAGCCAGCCCCCGGCCAGTGCTTCAGAGTCGCCACTGGTGGTGCTGAGCAGCCCGGACAGCAGCCCCCAGCACAGCCCCCGGCGTAAGTTCATCACCCTCCTCTTAACGACATGTGGTAGGCGTTCGATGCTATGGTGTTGACCTTGTCGGGTTTGCAGGAGGGTAGCGGCAGCAGGAGGAGCCGCAGAGGGCTACCCCCAACACACCACCCCCATCGACTACGCCGCCGCGAGGGGCGTCCCCGGCAAGGGCATCAAGCATGGAGCCCACACCCATGGAGGAAGAGGGGAACTTGGGCGCTGGTGACTCTGCCACGGCGCCGAATGCTGGCAGGGAGGGGACTTCTGCTTCACAGCCTGGCACTGGTGAGTCACCTGTCCTCCGTCTCTATTTTTCCCTTATTCTTTTTCTTGGCTTCAATGCTCCCATTACTACCCAGGCCCTCCTTCAATAGGTATGGAGGACATGGATACTGTTGTTGGGAACATTGCTGAGGAGGCCGCCAGGGATGCTGACGAGGTCGCCGCTGATGAGGCCGCCAAGGATGCTGTCGAGGACACCGCTGCGGGGGCCGCCAAGGCGACCGGCGAGGCTTCTGCCGAGGGCGCCAACGGTGGGCCTGCCGGGGAAGCCGGCAAGGCCACTGCCGAGGAAGAGGTGGTTGATGATCAGCCTCCCTCCTCCTCAACCTCGGGCCCCGGCAGATATCTGAAGGTGGGCGACGATCTTTTCGTCCATCTCCCAGGGGTGTCAAGTTCCCGGGCGCCCACCAAAGGGGAAGTCTTTGACGGCGAGGAGCTTGCCGCCACCGGGCTCGAGGTTGTCGATGAGCCGGGCGTTGGTGATGATGGTTCTCCAGAAGAGCAGCTTTTCCGCGCTATGGGGGCCAACTTCCGAAAACTCCAGGCGCTCTACCGTGTCCATCTGGACAAGGTTAAGTCCAGGACGGCAACGGTGGACCAGGCGGAGGTGGATTTCAAGGCGCGCATTGCTGAGACGCAGACCTGGTTCCACCAGAATCGCGAGGAGTAGAGGGCCTTTCAGGAGGAATTGGCCAAGCGCAATGTCGAGCTCACCATGAAGATGGCTGACATCGAGAAGGCCCAGGAAAAGGCGGCGAACTTGGCTGCCGTGGCCGAGGCCGTCCGGAACCAGCATCAATCCGCACTGGATTCCCAGGAAGAGGACCTCACCGTGCATGAGGCGATGCTTGCCGCAGCACTCCGTGGCAAGGATGAGGAGCTCGAGGCCCTTGTCGCGCGGCGGACTCACGAGCTGGAGTAGAGGCACAAGGAGGCACTCGATGCCCAGGCTCTGGCCCATGCCGGCAAAGTAAGGGAGTTGGAGGTGGAGAAGGACGAGCTGAAGGAGCAGGCCCTCAAGCTGTCCAACGAGAAGAGCACGCTCAACAGCGCCTTGGTGGAGGCGCAAGGAGCGGTCATCAGCAGGGTTGGGGAGCTCTCCGAAGCGCAAAACTCCGTCATAGATCTCAAGCTGAAGCTGGAGGATCTCGAGAAGATGTTGTCGGAGAGCAGGGCTCGGGAGGAGACCTTGACCAGGAGTCTGGAGGAGGAGAAGCAGCTGCGGGCGAACGAGGCTGCCTCCCACCAGGAATATGTGGCGGGCGAGAACAGATGGATTAGCCATCTGGAGGACGTCACCGGCAGGGTCACCTCACAGTTGGCCACCATGGGGATGCCAAACGTGAGGTACGCCCCTGAGCGCAGCGGGACCGTCAACACCAAGCTGACCCTGTTCTTCGAGGGCGTCCTTGGAGCCTTGGCTTATCTTCACTCCAACCGAGCGGCCGCGTTGGCCGGGGAAGCCCGGCGACTTTGTCGGGGGGTCATGACCAAGGTCCTCACCAAGATGGCGTACTGGAATCCTGACCTCGACTTCGATGCCGTGATGGATAGCTTGCCGGATGGTATTGACCTCACGGTGCTCAAGGAGCGCATCAAGCCCGTCATCAGCAGCATCGACGAAATCAAGAGGGTGGAAGGCCAGCGCCGGGATTAGGCATCCCGTTCTTCACCGCCGCTGCAGGTTCATGACCAAGACAAATTTCATCTTTAGTTAGAACCGCGGCAATGATGTGATGTAATATAACTTTGTGGTACTTTTGGAATTATGCATGCTATTTTCCTGTTTGTTGCCTCTTTGTACGTCCACCCTACGCCAGCTGGGTAAGCTTGCCGGCGCGGAAACCCAAGGCGGCGTCTTGGGGACGGGTCCCCATTGGCCTGCCGGGTGAGTGTGCTGCCGGGTGAGCCACCTTACCACCTTTGACGCAGTCGCTCGAACTATCGAGTTTGACTCGAGTCAGAGTCGAGAACCTTGCCAATTGCGGAAGGCTACCCTACCGTTTCCAACGCAGCCATTTGAACTGTTGAGCGGACTCGAAACAGAACAAAGGCATTGCCGATCGGGGAAGGGCCCATTTGCGTACAGGTTTCTTTTTGTACAAAGAACGACAGCTCCGAGGATAATAACTTTATATAATAGAATGGAAATATCTGGGGTCCAATGTAACTTAGCTTCTGTTTGTAGTCGCTCGAGCGCTGATCTTCCGGCCTCCTTCCCTCTCCAAGAGCCACGAAGACGAAGGAGTGCTGGGCTGATTGCTAGAGCCGATTCTCACAACTGCGCCCCCTACCTAGCGCGCCAAAGATGTCGGTGGGAACGACACCTATGGGATCACAAGAATCCCTACTGTGGTTAGTGGGGCGCGGGGTCGTGAGAAGAGCGGATCTAACAGGTAGCACACGGTTCGTTTATCCAGTTTCGGGCCGCGAGGATGCGTAAAACCCTACTCCTGCTTTGGTGGATTGTATATCTGTGTTCTTGAGCTAGCTATGGGGCGTGAGGAGCTCCAAAAAGCCGAATCCTTCTTCTGGTCGCCTCGGGCCTCCTTTTATAGAAAAAGGGGTTGCCACAGTGGCACATAGGAGGTGGAAAGGGTATAGTGATGCGAGGCTATCCCTCGCATTACATGACAAGGCGCATTTAATGCGTCTTGCTTAGGTGTCCTTGCTTTATCGGGGAGGGGGGAGAGATCTGTCTCGTCCGTCGCCGCTCCTTCTCGTGTCGACACGCGCCCTGGCCAGCAATGCCTGAGATGCCACGTAGGTAGGCAGGCAGCTGAGGTGGCGCAGTGGTGGGTCTTCACGAAGATCTGCATGCCGCCACGCAGGTGCCTGCCCAGCTGGTTGGGTCGGCAGCTGCATGCATGCGGTGGTGGAGGTTTAGTCACCGTGGGCCTGATGGTGGCCCCGCAGGTGTCCTCGGGAAGGGCCTTGCCGGGGCCCCGGCAAGGGTCTTGCCGAGGCGCCTGCTGTCATCCCCGGCAAGGCGCTTGCCGGGGGCCTTGTGGTCTTCCTCAGCTGGGATCCCGCCAAGGGTTGTCGTCTCCTTAGTGCGTATCTGATCTTGAATGTCTTTACAAAGATCTGCATGCCGCCACGGGGATGTCTCCTGAATCCTTGCCCTTTGGGGGCAGTTGACTCAAAGGTGATTTGCTCCATAGGCGCGGGACGAGTCGCCGCGGCAAGGGTCTTGCCGGGGCTGCTAGAACTGTCTCCCAGTAAGGATCTTGCCGGGGGAGTCCGCTTCGTCCCCTTTGCTCTTCGTGGTCTTGGCCTTGGCGTCGTAGTTCTCTTGAGCTTCGATCTTACCCTGGCTCACCTCCCTTGCCTTGCTTGGTGTGGTGGTGCCCGTGGCTCAGACTGCCCGTGCACAGTTATAGGGGTACAAAAAGTGTACCCCTCTTTTTGTACACCGACAATTCGTTTTGAAAAGCATGTGCGCCACCCACTGGTCCAGCTAGTTCCACTTTACTGATTTTACTCTTGATGCTTTGGGTTTTCCCCTTTTATCTACTTTACTATGATCTGTGTAGGTGCTTTCTGTCGTACGAGCATTACTCCACCCTTCAAGCTAAACAACACAACACTCAAAATTCCAAAGCTTAGTTGTTCAAATATGATTGTGATATGATACTGATATTAGTTAACAGACACATTTAATTGGTTGGCTAAAGGTCCACTTGAGTTTCCAAATGCATGTCGCGACATATAGAGAGACAGCAGAATTGCATTTCTTTGTCACTTGTTGACGGTACTTTCTTGTCCATACCAAATCTTAGTTGTTATTTCTAAGCAAACATCGGTTGCTAACTACCCTTTGCACAGTTTGCAGCTTCAGATCTGCCATCCCACTGCCATGGTCAACACTATACTCATCATGCTTATGGTTTCCCCATTTTATGATGACCACGATCAGCCTACGTGGTTCGTGTCATAATAGCACTTCTCCACCCATCGAGCTAAACAAGCTTAGTTGTACGAATTCAAATCTGATATTATGTTGATATTAGTAAAACTAAGAGATGTTTAATTGGTCAGCTAAATGTTGCTACTTTAGTTTTGAAATGCATGCGAGCCACATATGAAGAGACCGGAAGGAATAGTATTTCTCTGTGCACTCTGGTTCATCATGGGTGGGCAACCGACATTGTATAGAAAGACTTGTAATATCTTCAATCTTCTTGCTCTTCTACTCTTCTTTAAGATGATCCTCTTCTCTTCTTTAATAAGTATGTTCCTTGTTGGGAAGAGTAACAGAGACATTTGCGATCGACTGGTCAGGTCGAGTTGTTCTCCCTTAGTATATTTTGAATCTGTTAGGTCAGGTCAACTTGTTCTTCTTTACTATATGTTGAAGCTGTCATCTACGAAGTATCATCACTTCTGGAGCTCTCATATTTTGAGTAGTAGGCCACATTATATTAATGCACACACCAAATTACTGCATGCATGGCATCTCTCAGAAGAATTGCAGAGATAGCACAAAGGGGTTTACAGGGAGGCAGTATTGGATTAGAATCACTTCTGCATTACAAAGATAATCTCACTTGTTTTTATGTTTCCATGCATGTGAGGTATTGAACATTATCAAAATGAATATGAGAACGGGCGCACGAGAGGAATATTGCGGAACAATCCACTGGCTAACAAACTTGGCATGGTGGAGGATGGCCTATCTTATTCACCCATCAAGGTGCTTGCTCTAACTTGGCAAGGTTGTATTGATCGCACATATTTTGCATCTGACCTCTTGCATTACTTCTACTTTGTTACACTATCTACTTAGTTTAAGCATCATATATGAGTATATGCCATACCTATCCATTTTTTGTACCTATTCCATGTGTCATCATACTATGTTTTTTCAGTCAAATGTTGTTCTTTCGTAATAGATGGCCAAAAGGAAGAGGGTGAGTGCAGACACTCAAGGAGTACAAACTAGGTATTTGGAAAAGGTAGTGATACATGATAAATCAGATAGATCAGCAGCCACAGAAAACACAGGCCCAACTGTACCACACTTTACCCCTACTCCACTGGCCAAACCCCAATTAGAACTGCTGAGAGCCCAGCGTCAGGTACTGTCTATGATATCAATTCAAAATTTGAACTCCTAAATATCTGCATGTGCCTTACCTTCTCTCTTGTATGAAAACTAATTTCAGATGAATCTCCTTGCTCAAAGGATCATAGGATCTCATAACAATACTGGGCTCTGCATTGCTCTTGTCATTACCTCTTGCCCTTTGTCAGCATACTTACACTCATTGTTGTTTGATTATGTAGCATCACTGTAAATGTTCGCTTCTTCATCCTCCCTTTGCTTGAAATTATAAGATCTATATTTACTCTTAGATAAATGTAGAATTAACACAATGTTTATGAAGTTTTGGATTGCTCATGTAAGTACATGGTGTCATGTACCCCCTCTGTATCGAATTAATTGTTGATCAATTGGATGTTTTAGAACTTAATAGTGCTAGATACACCATTTGAGCGACAAGTAATAACGGACGGTGGTGGTATTACTGTACTTGCATCGCGAGATAGTTGATTGTCTAGCATTACTCTGCATCTTATTTGCCTTGCCCTCCACTTTCTCCAAATTATTATATCTACATTTACTCTTACCAAAATGTTGAATAAAGCCAATGCCACTGCACACGTTGATGTCTACATTCCTCTTGTAAGTACCTTTTGCCTTGTAACCCTGTACTTAATTAATTGCTATTTGATTATGTATCATCAGTTTGCACCTGAGCTTCCTTATCCTCTATTTCTTCCAATATTATTTGATCTATATTTACTTTTTGCAAAATGTAAAATAATGGCAACGCTTATAAAGAATTTTCTTTGGGGAATTTATTGTACTATCCTTCCATCAACATGGAGAAGGGCTTTGTCCAGCCCGTGTTAACATGTAATGTAAGTTCATCCTTCTCAAGACTTCAAACTTTGTTCTAGTATAGAGTTGGACAGGCATTATTTCCTCCACTACTATTTACTTTGCTGTTTACATCTGATTGGATGTTTGCAACAACTACCAGTTTTAAATTGTAGTTGTAAAAACATGTTCCTTATGCACAAAGATCCATTTATTTGCTTATATAATTGTGCAACCTGTTACGTGTCACCTTGTTTCTCTTTCAAAGTCGTATCTCTTATGCCAACCAGAACTTTAGGGAAGATAGTGAGCCAAATCATATTGAGGACAGCGAGATGACCGCAAGGTCCTGCCTTGATGAAGACAGTGAGTCGAAGCTACTCACCAGCAGGTGTGAGACAACCTCTGTGCAGTCGCTGCCTTAATCAGTTCCACTTCTTCAGTCTCAAATTAAAGCGGAAATGCTTGCTTCAGCTCAGCTCCGACTTGAAGTCAAAGATGCACAGAAGATGTCAGAGGACTGCCTTGCGCACTATGGTGCCATACAGCTAGGGATGGAGCATCTATCATTGACACAACTGAGACCTCATCAGCTTGTTCAGCTACTTGCAGGGCCCGTCCTGGCCAGGCCTAGTGCCTTCTGAAGTGCTCTCAGTTTTTTATATTCTTTTGTCGGCGTGTTTATATGCACTGGTGGCAACCTTTGATGCCTAGTGTATGTAATCCGGGGTCACGTTGCGCTTTATTATCACCGGTAGCAAACTTTGATTCCCAATGGATGTAATATGCCGTAATTTCTTTATTGTACCGTCTAGGTTTATTCTTTGGTCGGTATGCTGTAATTTAGGTCGGAAGGTTCAGTGGATCTCATTGTTGTCGGTCTTCAGGCCGGCCCATTACTCACATGGGCCAAAACATGGGCCTATAATCATCTTGGGCCATTAGCAGGTCTAAACCTATAGTAGTTTCCTGCCTTTAATAGGACGAGTAAAGTTCTAGCCAGTTGGGCCAGATAATACCATGGGCTTTTAACAGGCTAAAACCTAGATTGAGCCAGCATTGGGCCGAAAAATTCACGGGCTAATACAGGCCGAAACTGCCGAAGGGCCATGTTTGGCCCAAATAGGACGAGCAGTTAACAGGCCAAAATATATCTCGGGCATGTTTGGCCCAATAAAATTATGGGCTTTAAGCAGGCCGGTATCCATGCGTGCCATAGGCCCAAAAGTGTCACGGGCCATTATCAGATGGGCTGTAAGCAGGCTGGATTCAACGCGGGCTGTAATTAGGCCCAACTGTTCCACGGGCCATTAACAGGCCGATAGGCCTGTTGGGCTGAAATTTATCCACGAAGACTATGGGCCATTAAGAGGCCTAAAGTTACTTCGGAGAAGAAATAGCCCAGTTTTTGCATGGGACATTAAAGGGCCTAAAGTTAAACCGGGCCGACAACGTCCCACATGCACCACGGGCCGGTAACAGGATGATACTATTATCGGGCCAAACTGGTTAACGAGAATTTAACAGGCTGAAATACAAACCTGTCTTAGAATGGGCCCAAAAGAATAGTGGCCTCTTAACAGGCTTGATCTGATATGGGTCGTAATTTGGCCCAAAACACAATAGGCTGTGAACGGGCCTGATCTGCTATGGGCCTCAATTTGGCGCAAAACATGGCAGGCTGTTAATGGGCCAGCCCAGTAGTGTCTAAAAACATGGTGGGCCTTTAGCTGGGCCGGCCTTTTCACCAGAATGGGCCTCTGTTGGGCCATGCCACGTGTCAACGTATCATAGGCGCCTCATGTCCAATGAATGGATGACATCTGTCCCAACAGTGAGCAAACAAGTGTTTCCTTCGGCCAATGAGAATTTTACACATGGAAAATCCCTATTGGTCCGGGTTGTTAACGAGTTATCGGATCCAAAACCGGACCTGATAGCTTAACGGCGAACCGTTACGGTCGATGCCACGTGTCGATCATTGTAACACCCACAATGCGGCTATATCTCCCACATGTCGAGGCACGACTTAGAGGCATAGCCGCATGGTAGGCTTGTCGCAAGAGGGGTAATCTTTACACATCCCATGTACTGAATAAGAAAGGGATAAAGAGTTGGCTTACAATCTCCACTTCACACAATACATAAATAACCATACATCATCCAAGGTACAATCAAAGGTCCGACTACGGAACCAAAATAAAGAAAGATAACCCCAAATGCTAGATCCCCGATCATCCCAACTGGGCTCCTCTACTGATCATCCGGAAAAGAAACATAGTAACGGCCCGAATCCTCGTCGAACTCCCACTTGAGTTCGGTAGCGTCCCCTGCACTGGCATCATCGTCGCCTGCATCTGTTTGGAAGTAACCGTGAGTCACGAGGACTCAGCAATCTCACACCCGCGAGATCAAGACTATTTAAGCTTAAGGGTAGGAAAGGGTAGTGAGGTGGAGCTGCAGCAAGCACTAGCATATATGGTGTCTAACATACGCAAAAGAGAGCGAGAAGAGAAGCAACGCACGGTCGAGAAGCTAGAAGTGATCAAGAAGTGATCCTGAAACTACTTACGTTCAAGCATAACACAAGACCGTGTTCTCTTCTCGGACTCCGCCGAAAAGAGACCATCACGGCTACACACGCGGTTGATTCATTTTAATTAAGTTAAGTGTCAAGTTCTCTACAACCGGATATTAAAAAATTCCCATCTGCCACATAATCGCGGGCACGGCTCTCGAAAGTTTATACCCTGCAAGGGTCTCCCAACTTAGCCCATCACAAGCTCTCACGGTCAACGAAGGATATTCCTTATCCCGGGAAGACCCGATCGGTCTCGGAATCCCGGTTACAAGACATTTCGACAATGGTAAAACAAGACCAGCAAAGCCGCCCTATGTGCCGACAAATCCCGATAGGAGTCGCACGTATCTCGTTCTCAGGGCACACCGTATGAGCACTCCGTACAACTAAAACCAACCCTCGAGTTTCCCCGAGGTGGCGCTGCAAAGGACTCTAGTTTGGACCAACACTCAGAGGAGCACTGGCCCGGGGGGGTTTGAAATAAACATGACCCTTGAGTCTGCAGAACCCAAGGGAAAGGTATATGGTGGTAGGTAGGCAAATGGTAAAACCAAGGTTGGGCCTTGCTGGAGGAGTTTTATTCAAAGCGAACTGTCAAGGGGTTCCCATAACACCCAACCACGTAAGGAACGCAAAATCAAGGAACATAACACCGGTATGACGGAAACTAGGGCGGCAAAAGTGGAACAAAACACCAGGCAAAAGGCCGAGCCTTCCACCCTTTACCAAGTATATAGATGCATTAAAGTAAAAAAGATATAGTAATGATATCCCAACAATATCCATGTTCCAACATGGAACAAACTTCAACTCCACCTGCAACTAGCAACGCTATAAGAGGGGCTGAGCAAAAGCGGTAACATAGCCAAACAACGGTTTGGTAGGAAAGGTGGGTTAGAGGCTTGACATGGCAATATGGGAGGCATGATATAGCAAGTGGTAGGAAGCTCGGCATAGCAATAGAGCGAACAACTAGCAAGCAAAGATTGAAGTGATTTCGAGGGTATGGTCATCTTGCCTGCAATGTTCTCAGAGTTGTCGAAAGCTTGATCCTCATTAGCGTACTCAACAGGTTCCTTGGTCACGTACTCGTCTCGCGGCTCTACCCAAGGCAAGAACACAAGCAAAGGACCAACAATCAATCTCAGTGTAATGCACAAGCAACATGATGCAAAACATGGCATGAAATGCAAGACATGATATGCAATGCATATGCATGCCCAGGAAGAGAAAGAATGATCAAGGCATCAACTTGGCAAACCAAGTGTGCCACTGGAAATATGAGATGATTTTGGTTGAAATCGATATAAAGATCACCGGAAACGGATGCACGGTTTGCAAATGGCAAGCAAAACAAGAATGGCACAATTCTGCGATTAACAGCACGATGCTATCTAGAATGCAACAAGAAACTAAGCTACTGCACTCCAACATAGCAACAAAGCATATGACAGTGATGTACACAAAGATTCTCGACAAAACATGAACATTGAGCTACGGCTAAAACACACAAGAGCAGGTTCAAACAAGCATGGCAAAAGTGCAAAAGATATCAGCTTCACAGACTTAGTGAAAATACTAACATGCCAGAAATAACATCAGGAAGCCATGTTTACAGCAAGGAAACAACATGCTACAGGAACATATCATAGTAAAACAAGGCATGGCAAGATTCTACTTAATGCATAGAACAAAAGTCCCTTACTGATCATGAGCCAAAAAGGCACAGAAGATATGATGGCACCCATGTAAACATAGCAAGTTTTGTTAGCAGTTTCAGACTTAGCAGAAAACAGAGCATGGCATAAACAGAATTATGAAGGCATCTTTGCGAGCTCAAACCACTCACCACAAAGCCTTTCATGACTAAACAAGCATACCAACAGCAATATGACATGTCATGAAGCTAACCATGACAAGAGCAAGTTCATAGCATGCATGGATCACTAGTAACAACCATGGCAATATTGATTAACATGTTAACATACTGCCAGGAACATTTTATAGCAAAAGTAGAGCAATAATAAGACATGCTAGGGCACTCCATAATTGCAACCAGGGGCATGGATGGATAGAGCATAACCACATGTTCAAAACATCCTTACTGAAGCATCTCAAAATAAGCGTGGATCTCACTGTAGCCGCAAGTTAACATGGCATAAAAATAACAGCAGGAAAATGGCTTGTAAAATCCAAAGTCCCTGGAAACAGCAATATCACGAAGCCTAGTTTGCATGCTTGTGCTAGTCACCACATTGATCACAAAAATGCAAGACAAACTCCACTTCAGAGATGGCATGTTGTATATCAAAACACATGTAGAGCTCATGCTCATATGACGCACACATCAAATGTGACAAAAATGACAAATCACCATAAACTGATAAGTAGCAGTAGTAAACATTTTATAGCACTCTTGCATCAATGATTAGGGCATCAAAATGAACTCAAAAAAGTCTGCCACAATGGAATGAAATTAAGAGCGTCTCACATGAACATTTTGATATATCATATGCATGAAATGTAGCTACGGTCATGGAGATATGAGGCAGTGAACAGGGGCATAAAATATTAGGGGAAAAGGACTATAAAATCACCTCCGAAATCCCAGATCTATGGTTCGGGCACGGATGTCGAGGTTCACCGGAGAAGACGTGGAAGGCGGCCGGAGCTGGAGGGGGTGCTCGCCGGCGGTCGTGGTCGCCGGATCCGGAGGGGGCTCGCCGGAGAGAGGAGAAGGACGGGGACCAGCGCCGGAGCTTGCGCGGTCCGGGAAGGCGCGGGCGGCAGGGAAGACACGGGATCTAGGCGGCGGCAGGAGAAGCGGGCGTCGGCGGCCGGCGAGGTAGGGCGGCGGCGCACGGGAGGAGCGGCTCGCGCGGAGGCGGCGGGATCTCGCGGGCGGCGCGGGCCCGGCGTGGCCCGGTTCGGCCCGGGGTGGGACGGATCTGGGCCCCGGGCGACCGACGGTGATGTGGGCGCGGGGGATGACGTGTCGTCTCCTGGTTGGCTCGGGGCGGCGGGCGGACGTGTCCGTCGGTGTAGATGAAGTGTCCGGCGGCGGTGGGGAAGAATTCTAGAGTTTCTGGACCCGGATTTTTAGGGGGGTGCACATATTTATAGGTAGGAGGAGGTAGCAGTGTCCAAATGAGGTGTAGTTTTAGCCCACATGATCGTGATCCGACAACGGAGGACATGGAAGAGGTTTAGATGGGTTATTGGGCCGTTTTGGAGGCGTGTTGGGCTGCAACACAAAAGAGGCCTTCGCGGTTACCCGGTTAACCGTTGGAGCATCAAACGGACTCCAAATGGAACAAAATTTGACAGGCGGTCTACCTGTGGTGTACCAAGGCCACTTGACAAATATCTGTCCATTCCGAGAATATTTAACACCCGCTCATGAAAAGATACAAGAGGGGAGCGCCGGTGCATGTAGGAGTGTCGGATTGCAAAACGGACAACGGGGAAAAAGCTCGGATGCATGAGACGAACACGAATGCAAATGAAATGCACATGATGACATGATATGATATGCATAACATGAACAAAATGCAAAACGAAGACAAAACCCAACCACGAAGGGAATCTCATAACTTAAAGCTAAAAATGGCAAGAGTCGGAGTTACAAATATGGCAAGTTACATCCGGGGTGTTACAGTCACCCTTGACGAAACCACTTCTATGATGCACGATTTACCGTCATGGAAGTGGACACTTCCGTGATGATAATTTTGGTAATATCATGGAACACTTCTACAACAGCACAGGTATGACTACCTTGATTCTGTCATAAGATCGTCATGGATGTACATGCATGACAGAAAACGTGACCTACTGTGACAAACACGTATCATCACGGAAGTGTATTTTTTTGTAGTGTAGTGTTGATTACATCTTGTAGTTGATTGCTATATGGTTTATTTGGTGGAAGATTATATGTTCAGATCCAACATGCTATTTCATACCCCTCTCATCTTGAGCATGATTATCATTTGTGATGTGATGACCTGAGACCGGTGCTCCAGACGCCTTCCATGTTTTCCCTTATCGTCGTGTGTTTTTATTTGTTTGTTGCATTTCATCATGGCATCATTTGCATTGCGCCGGTACTTCGTTGTCGTCATTGTTTTCAAAACTTGCATCCACTCGTAGTTGCCACTTATTCCTTGTCTCTGTTGACCTCCTCTCAGGTCATCTGGACTGCTCTCTTCTCTCTCTTGTTTGAGCCCATCAAGCTCCCATCTCTTTCGTCAAACCCCTCGTGCGCATCCGAAATCTTCCCCGAACCCGAATCGGGTTGTTGTTACCTATGCATCCGGATCATCCCCAAACATCCCTAAAACATCTCCGTTTTCTAATTTGGACTCCCTAGCCTATTTTTCTCGGATCGTCTGATTTTGATCGGAGGGACTAGTTCGCCCCTAATCTAACTCACATGCTATATATAGGTCCAACTCTAGATCCTAGGTGCTTTGTCCCATCGATCCCATCGCGCCGCCGCCACTCCTCCATTCCCTTCTTCCTCGGGATCCCCTCCCGATCCAGCCCACCAACCATAGCCTCCCGCCACCTCGCTTGTTCTCTGTGCCGCTCCATTCCCAGCCTCCCACGCGCAGCCACACACCCGACCTTGAGCTCTCCCGCAGCTAGCCAGTGCTTGATCCAGGTAGGATCAAGGTCACGGCCTCGCTCGCCTCTGCCTCCTCCACCCAAGAACCCACTCGGGAGATGCCCGACGCTCCACCCCAAGGCAACAGCGCCTGAACACTCCTCCTCCTCATGACCTGCAGCTCCGACAAACCTCGCCACCGTCGACCACCTCCCGTGGGCCCGTACCGCATCCTTCCTCCCTGCACCCCTTCTCTTTCTTCCCTTTTCTCTAAGCACCATCGCCTCCTCATGTTTTATTCACACAGGAGCTCCAACCCCGGCCATGGACACTCGTGCTTCCCCGTCGACCCTGCCGACTTCAACCCCGCCGAATCAGGTGCCTCGTCGTCCGCGACGACGACCAAGCCGCCGCCCCGTTCCCGCCGTCCGCTGCCCGCTCCTCTCCAAGTCCCCTAGTTCGCCCGCGAAGCCGAACATGCTCGACGGCCTCTCTCGCGCCTGCTCGCGCACGAGCGCCACGAATGGAGGATCTCCACACCATGGTCGATGGACTCCTCTCAAGCCCGGCGCCGCCAAGCTAGATCCGCGCCAAGCTCCGCCATCCACGTGCTCCTGCCGTCATGCCGGATCAAGAGACGTCGCTGCTCTGCTCCCTGTCAAACAGCAGCTAGTGCCCAGTCGACGGCCCGAGACCAGGCGTTGCCTTAATTAGTTCGACTTCTTCTGTCTCAACTTAAAGAGGAAAGGCTTGCTTCAGCTCAGCTCCGACTTGAAGTCAAAGATGCGCAGAAGATGTCAGAGGACTACCTTGCGCACTATGGTGCCATACAGCTAGGGATGGAGCATCTATCGTTGACACAACTGAAGCCTCATCACCTTGTTCGGCTACTTGCGGGGCATGTCCTGGCCAGGCCTAGTGCCTCCTAAAGTGCTCTCAGTTTTGTATATTCTTTTGCCGGTACGTTTATATGCACTGGTGGCGACCTTTGATGCCTAGTGTATGTAATCCGTGGTCACGTTGCGCTTTATTATCACCGGTAGCAAACTTTGATTCCCAATGGATGTAATATGCCGTAATTTCTTTATTGTATAGTCCAGGTTTATTCTTTGGTCGGTATGCTGCAATTTAGGCCGGAAGGTTCACTGGATCTCATTGTTGTCGGTCTTCAGGCCGGCTCGTTACTCCTATGGGCCAAAACGTGGGCCTATAATCATCTTGGGCCATTAGCAGGTCTAAACCTATGGTAGTTTCCCGCTTTTAACAGGCCGAGTAAAGTTCTAGCCAGCTGGGCTAGAGAATACCATGGGCTTTTAACAGGATAAAACCTAGATTGGGCCAGCGTTGGGCTGAAAAATTCACGGGCCAATATAGGTCGAAACTGCCTAAGGCCCATGTTTGGCCCAAATAGGACGAGCAGTTAACAGGCCAAAATATATCTCAGGCATGTTTGGCCCAATAAAATTATGGGCTTTAAGTAGGCCGGTATCCACGCGGGCCATAGGCCCAAAAGTGTCACGGGCCATTATCAAATGGGTTGTAAGCAGGCCGGATTCAACGCGGGCTGTAATTAGGCCCAACTGTTCCACAGGCCATTAACAGGCCGATAGGCCTGTTTCGCTGAAATTTATCCATGAAGACTATGGGCCGTTCAGAGGCCTAAAGTTACTTCGGAGAAGAAATAGCCCAGTTTCTGCATGGGCCGTTAAAGGGCCTAAAGTTAAACCGGGCTGACAACGTCCCAGATGCACCACGGGCTGCGAACGGTCCGAAACTATTATTGGGCCGAACTGGTTAACGAGCATTTAACAAGCTCAAATACAAACCTGTCTTAGAATGGGCCCAAAAGAACAATGGCCTCTTAACGGGCCTGATCTGATATGGGCCGTAATTTGGCCCAAAACACAGCAGGCTGTGAACGGGCCTGATCTGCTATGGGCCTCAATTTGGTGCAAAACATGGCAGACTGTTAACGGGCCAGCCCAGTAGTGTCTGAAAAACATGGTGGGCCTTTAGCTAGGCCGGCCTTTTCATCGGAATGGGCCTCTGTTGGGCCGTGCCACGTGTCGACGTATCATAGGCGCCTCCTGTCCAATGAGTGGATGACATCTGTCCCAACGGTGAGCAAACACGTGTTTCCTTCGGCCAATGAGAATTTTACACGTGGAAAATCCCCATTGGTCCGGGTTGTTAACGGGTTATCAGATCCAAAACCGGACCCGATAGCTTAACGTTGAACTGTTACGGTCGATGCCACGTGTCGGTCACCCTTGACGAAACCACTTCTATGATGCGCGATTTATTGTCATGGAAGTGGACACTTCCGTGATGATAATTTTGGTAATGTCATGGAACACTTCTACGACAGCACATGTATGACTATCTTGATTCTGTCATAAAATCATCATGGATATCCATGCATGACAGAAAATGTGACTTACTGTGACAAACACGTATCATCACGGAAGTGTATTTTTTTGTAGTGTAGTGTTGATTACATCTTGTAGTTTATTACTATATGGTTTATTTGGTGGAAGATTATATGTTCAGATCCAATATGCTATTTAATACCTCTCTCATCTTGAGCATGATTATCATTTGTGATGTGACGGCCTGAGACCGATGCTCCAGACGCCTTCCATGTTTTCCCTTATCATCGTGTGTTTTTATTTGTTTGTTGCATTTCATCATGGCATCATTTGCATTGCATCGGTACTTCGTTGCCATCATTGCTTTCAAAACTTGCATCCGCTCATAATTGCCGGTTCTTCCTTGTCTCTGTTGACCTCATCTTAGGTCATCCAGACCGCTCACTTCCCTCTCTTCTTTGATCCCATCAAACTCCCCTCTCTTTCATCAAACCCCTCGTGCGCGTCCGAAATCTTCCCCGACCCCGAATCGGGTTGTCGTTACCTATGCGTCCGGATCATCCCCAAACATCCCTAAAACATCTCCGTTTTCTTATTTGGACTCCCTGGCCTATTTTTCTTGGACCATCTCATTTCGATCGGAGGGACTAGTTCGCCCCTAATCTAACTCACATGCTATATACATAGGTCCAACTCTAGATCCTAGGTGCTTTGTCCCATCGATCCCATCGTGCCGCCGCCACACCTCCATTCCCTTCTTCCTGGGGATCCCCTCCCGATCCAGCCCACCAACCACAGCCTCCCGCCACCTCGCTTGTTCTCCGCGCCGCTCCATTCCCAACCTCCCGCGCGCAGCCACACACCCGACCTCGGGCTCTCCCAAAGCTAGCAGGTGCTTGATCCAGGATTGATCGAGGCCACGGCCTTGCTCGCCTCCGGCTCCTCCGTGCAAGAATCCGCTCGGAAGACGCCCGGCGCTCCACCCCAAGAAGCAACAGTGCCTGAACGCTCCTCCTCCTCGTGATCCGCAGCTCCGGCAAACCTCGCCACTGGCGACCACCTCCTGTAGGCCCGTACTGCATCCTTCCTCCCTGCACCCCTTCTCTTTCTTCCCTTTTCTATAAGCGCCATCGCCTCCTCGTGTTTTCTTCGCACATGAGCTCCAACCCCGGCCATGGACACTCGTGCTTCCCCGTAGACCCTGCCGACTTCAACCCCGCTAAATCAGGTGCCTCGTCGTCCGCGCCGACGACCAAGCCACCGCCCCGTTCTCATTGTCCACTGCCCGTTGCTCGCCAAGTCCCCTGGTTCGCCCGCTTGTTCGAAGCCGAACGACCTCGACTGCCTCTCTCACACCTGCTCGCGCACAAGCGCCACGAACGGTGGATCTCCACGCTGTGGTAGACGGACTCCTCTCAAGCCCGGCGCCGCCAAGCTGGATCCGCGCCAAGCTCTGCCATCCCCGTGCTCCTGCCGTCTTGCCGGACCAAGAGACGCCGCTGCTCTGCTCCCTGTCAAACAGTGAGCCAGTGCCCAACCGACGGCTCGAGACCAGGCGCCACTAGCGGCCGATCCCGCTCCGTTCGCCGACCTCCACTCCTTGTTGTCTCATTCCCGATCGGATCTGGAGGGATCCGTTCGGATCGACCTCTCCAAGCCTTGTCGCTAGCCTTCCCCTGCTTTTGCGTGCGAGCACATGAAGAGGATGACCCCAGCGCCAAGTCCCCTCTGCGTCCATCGAGCAGCGAGCTCGTGTGGCCCCTGCCAGCGATCGATGCCTGGGCCGCATCAGATGCCAGTTGCCTGCGTCGGCCTGCTCCTTTGCGCCCCTGGGCCATCTCCACCAACTGGGCCAAGGCCCATGGTGAGGCCACCCCCCAGCGCCTCCTTTTTTCCTCTATTGGGCCAGCAGATTCGGCCCAGCCCAGTTTTTTCCCAGTTCAGCGAATTCGCTAATTTCCTGAGAACGCCAGTTTTGTAGAAAACCCTCATAGTTCATGCATATAATAACTCCACAACCGTGCATCAGATTAAAATAATTTAAATATGTAAAATGCTTAGAATTTCATCTAATTTCATAATATGCCACTTTCACCTATGTTTAAAATGTTTAAAATGTTGTTTGATTAAATTTCTCAAATAACATGTCAAAATGAGTTATTTCATAACTAAATAACCGTAGCTCCGAACTTAATAAACTTTATATGTATTTTGGGTAGAAAAATGCATAGTTTAACATGGTGGCATTACTTTGCATGCTTAACAAATTGAAAATTGTGTATAGGACAGAACAGTACCAACTTTGAAATATGCATATGAGGATTTTCCGGAATTGTTGTTTGCTATTTCCGGCCTCATTTAAACTTGACTACATAGTTAGTTTACTTATGCTTCACTTCTTGCCATGTTTAACAACATTTAATATTGTTGGGTGCATAATCGAGAGCGAACTATATAATTGAATGTGGTGTTTCGTCAATATGCAACTCGTTGCATATTGAGCTCCACTTAATTTATAGTATTGTTTGTTGTACTTTGCCATGCCATGCCTCATTAAACCGGACATGCATCATACTTGATTGTGCATCATGCCATGTTTATGTGATGGTTGTTTACCATGTCATTTGCTTCTTTCCGATTGCGCTTCTCCTTGATAGTTCCGGTTATGTTGCGATTGTGAGGATCCGTTCGACTACGTTGGCTCATCTTCTTCATGGATTCGGTCTTCTTCCTAGCGGGATTTCAGGCAAGATGACCATCACCTTGGATCTCACTACTATCTTTGCTATCCTAGTTGTCTTGATGTTATCACTATGTCATGCTACCCACCAATTGTTTATCAAGTCTCCCAAATTGCCATGATAGCCTCTAACCTTTTCACCCTTCCTAACAAACCGTTGTTTGGCTATGTTACCGCTTTGTTCGGCCCTTCTTATAGCGTTGCTACATGCAGTTGCAGGTTGTTCCATGTTTGGGACATGGATATCATGGATTTCATGGCATATCACAATGTCTCTTATTTAATTAATGCATCTATATGCTTGGTAAAGGGTGGAAACCTCGGCCTTTTTCCTGGTGTTTTGTTCCACTCTTGCCGCCCTAGTTTCCGTCACACCGGTGTTATGTTCCTTGATTTTGCGTCACTAACATGATGAGGGTTTATGGGCCCCTCTTGACAGTTCACTTTGAATAAAACTCTTCCAGCAAGGCCCAACATTGGTTTTACCATTTTCCTAATAACAACTAAAACTTGCATAGAGACCGGCAAGCACCCAAGGATAATTAATCAACCCCCGGGCCAGTGCTGCTCGGAGTGTTGGTCCAAACTAGAGCACCGTGCGGGACCGCCCCTAGGAAACTTGGGGTATTTTGTTCATGTACGCTTCGCTCATCCGGTGTCCCATGAGAATGAGATACGTGCGGCTCCTATCGGGATTTGTCGGCACATCGGGCGGTCTTGCTAGTTTTGTTTTACCATTGTCGAAATGTCTTGTGCACCGGTATTCCGAGTCTGATCAGAGGGTCCCGTGATGGAGGATTGTCTCCACGGATCGTGAGCTTGTCATGTGCTAAGTTGGAACAACCCTGCGGGGTTTAAACTTTCGAGAGCCGTACCCGCGGTTATGTGGCAGATGGGAATTTGTTAATATCCGGTTGTAGTGGACTTGAAGTAAACTCAACTAAAATACACCAATCGCATGAGTAACCGTGACTGTCTCTTTTCGGGTGCGTTCGAGAAGAGAACACGGCTTGAGTTATGTTTGAACGTAAGTAGTTCAGGATCACTTCTTGATCATTACTAGTTCGCGACCGTTGCGTAGGTCTTACTCTTGTACTCGTAAGTTAGCCACCACATCATTCTTAGCCGCTTGCTGCAACCTCACCACTTTTCCATTCCATACACATTAAGCTTTGCTAGTATTGATACCCATGGTAATGGGATTGCTGAGTCCTCGTGGCTCACAGATTACTACAACAATAGTTGCAGGTACAGGTAATGCGATGGTCTGATGTGAGTGCGATGCTTGCTCGTTTGGAGTTCTCCTGCTTCTTGTTCTTCGATCAAGGGATAGGTTTCCGGGTCGAGGAACCTGGGATTAGTAGGGTGGATGTCGTTCTTCTTTTTTATTTGATTTCATCCGTAGTCGGGTCCTACTCTTCTGTATGATGGTTTCCATGTATTGGTGTATTGTTGTATGGATGATGTAGCTTGTGGAAAGTGTAAGCCTTTATATTGTATTATCATCTATTCAGTACATGGTATGTTGTAATGATATCCACCTTGCTATGCGCTCGAAATGCTGTTGTGCCCCAATCATGAATTCATCACGTGATTGGGATAGAATTGCATCTTGGGCGCTGCAAGTTGGTATCAGAGCCTTATCGACCTTAGGAGCCCCCTTGATTTATCGAACCGCTGCCGTTGTTGAGTCTAGAAGAAAACTGTTTTGAGTCTAGCTATATATCGGAGAGTAGGAATTCTTTTTACTCCTTAGCCCCTTCATCGCTTTGGTGAGGACTCCTGAGTAGATGTTTTGTCTTCACTCTCCTCTTTTTCACTCAATTTTTTTAGGATCACGCGGGTATTGTTGGATCGTTGCGATATCATTGTGACGGGGATTCTATCTTGGTGCCTCCTGACATTTAGGGGTTGTGGCAATGTCCTGGGGAGTTGAGCTCCAAGGTGTTTTTGTCACAGTTCTTATCATTTCAGTTCCGAAACACCAGAGTTCGCCGACATCGAAAACGCTTCTATACTCTTTATGGCGAGAGTAGTTTGATGACACCCGGTACTGGGGAGAGCGATCAGATGTATTCCCACATCTAGTATATTGGATGTTTTCAAAGGTCTGAGGTACACGATTTCCGAAGGTTTCTTGGTTATGTGTTGAAGGATGGATACAGTTGGAGCGTAGGGCTTGTTAGTTGTGTGATATATTGTGCCTCCCTGTATCCCCGACACCATATTGCATAACCAGAAAGTTTCGGGAGTTTATAGGTGGGAATTCAAGTATCACGTAGGAATTCTTTCCAACAGACACATGATACGATGTGGGGTCCATCATATGTTTGCTCTGGCTTATTCCGCAAGTCAAATCCTTTTTTTGTTTTGAGTTGTGGTATTCGAGTTTCTTCGAAGTCAAGTGTTGATTCCATACCTTTTCCTAAGCAGTGTTCTCATATTTCTATGTGAGTACTAATCCTTTTGATCATGCAGAATGGTCATGCTAATTCTTTTCCAACCGACGTGCTTCTCTTCAAGCTAATTCAATCTTCTTCACCATGTTCAAGATCAATTCTTAGCTTTATCAACGGAGTTCATTCCATCCATCCGAAGTTGCCTTTGTTTTTCCCACCCTCCCACCCCTTTTTCCTTGCAGAGTCAGATATCTTAATCAAGTATCCATTTTATTCATGTGAAGTATCTTCATTCTTTTCTTTTAATGTTCTTATCCGGTGATTCTCAAGAAGATGCTCAGGAGCTTCAAGTTTATCATTTTTCAATCCCTTTTCTTCTACGGTGGACTTAAGTCAATCTTCTATCTTAATCATAACCCTTTCTTTTGTTTCACATGTTTTATCATGTTACAATATCTTAACCAAGTCTCTCTTATTTATTCACCTCTCTCTATTCTTATCCAGAGTGCTATAGATATCTCAGAAGATTCATGTTTCCATTCTTAATCCGTTCAAGCTATTTGGAGATTATTATCTCATTCAAGCCATTTACTTCAACCGGTGCAATTTCCCTTTCAAGTAACCACTTCAACGGTGTTTCTTTTGAGTGGGCCCTAACCCACAAGTCTTTCCCAGGATCTTAACTGACTCTTCTAAACTTTTTCCGGAGCTACTCTCAAATTCATTTTAAAGTTTGATGTAAGAATGAATTTTCATCAGTCATATGCCTTCTCCAAGATCGCTTTCAAATTCTTTTCATTTTTGGCTCAACCTCTCTATTCTTCATTGTTCCGGAGTGTCTCAACAAGTTGGTGGTGTTCCTCGTTGGCATTCTCAATGTTGAAGACCGAAGAAGAGTGTCCTCCAAATTATATCTGTTCTCTTGAAGATTTGTGGTTCAAGCTTATTACCATCCTCGCAAATCATTTTCGATAGTGACAATTCTTTTCATGCCCATCCGGAGCATTTCATGAGTTGTTTTCATTTCTTGATCATCCAAAGGCCATCATTTCAGAATATTTATTCATTCTCAACATTCAGCTCTCATTCCCCAATTCTACCGGCTGGTGCATCGTTCAAATATCCTCTAATCAGTTCATGATCTCTTCGTTCTCTCGTATTTGAATTCCCTCAAGTATCTTCATTTGTTTGTTAATTTTTTCCTGGTGTCTCATTCTATTTTAGTTGTTCATTTTCAAAGTCTTACAGTGGTCCACTCAAGATTCCTCTTCTCTTGGTATCATATCAATTCATTCGTTCTTTCCTAAAGCCTACCGGTGGATCGTTGAAGACCTTCCTCAAGTTTGCGCTATATCTCTCTTAATCCTTTCAACAAGAATAAGTAGTATGCCAAATCCTTGTTTGCCATCAATTTAAGTTAATGAAGCATCAGCATAACATAATTCTTATTCTTCTTTCACCCAAGTGATTAATCCCTTCCTTCGAAGTTTTTCCATGATGAGGAAATTCCCAGTTTCAAGTTGTTCATCTTTCTCTTCCGGAGTTCCAAGTTTTCTCGGTTATCTAGTCACGAAGCTCCATCTAAATCATTGCAAGACTTCACCTTGTGTTTTCAACTTATCTTTCTTTCTATCATCCTGTTATTACCGGAGTTCTTCATGGAGGCTCTACATGGTGGTTCATCAAGGATTTAATTCATTATCGAAGTGTTATTCAAGATTCTTGTTGGAGGAGTTCAAGCATTCTTCATCGTGCATCCCGAAGTGCAATTCTTTCTACCATATATTTGGAGGTGGTGTTGTGTCATTCTTGACAATTTCCCTTCGTGTTTCAAGGTTCACAAGTTGTTAAGAATAAGATATTTAAACCCATCATTTTCTCTTCATTCAGGAGATCCTTTGCAACCCATCAATCTCTTCATTGGAGTTATCTTGGTATAGATTTCACTTAAAGCCTTTCCTAAGGAATGTTGCTAATTGTGATGTCTATCAATGATCCAAGTTTTCTCCTATCCTCTCGAAGAAAGAAGTTTTTCATCTTTTCGTAATCTCAACCAATCAATTGTTTTCCTTTAGTGGCCGGTTGTCACCTCATAATTTTGAGATGTTTTCCATAAGCCCACACAAGCTTATTCTTTTGTTGTTGATTTTTTTCAACAACTCTGTTCAATCTTTTTTCTAAGGATGCTCTCTCAAATTCATTTGTGGTAGAAGATGTTGTTGTCTTCTCCTTTTCTTTTCATTCCATTCTTTCTTTTTTTTCCAGAGGCATTATGATGTTGCTCTTACGATCTATCATCCCATCATGGTCAAGTTCATGTGCTATTTCCTTCCTTTTTTAACCAGAGTGGTTTCTAAATCTATCTTGTCCCTTGAGCTTTTGGTTCTCGTAATGTTCCTTGTTCCTCTTTGCTAACGGAGTGTTTGCAATCTCATTCATCTCCATTGTATTCTTTCTTTCAATTTGTTCAACCTCTCAAGGTTCGTGGTTTCACTTGTTTGTCAAAGAAGCAACTTGTTTTACCTCTTCCTTCTTCCGTTTCTCTCCGGTGCCATCCCTAGATCTCGGGGCGAGATCTCTTGTAAGTGGAGGAGAGTTGTGATGACCCAAAACCGACGCTCCATACGCCTTCCATGTTTTCCCTTATTGTCGTGTGTTTTTATTTGTTTGTTGCATTTCATCATGGCATCATTTGCATTGCATCGGTGCTTTGTTGCCGTCATTGTTTTCAAAACTTGCATCTACTCGTAGTTGCCGCTTCTTCCTTGTCTCTGTTGACCTCCACTCAGGTCATCCAGACTGCTCTCTTCTCTCTTTTCTTTGAGCCCATCAAACTCCCCTCTCTTTCGTCAAACCCCTCATGTGTGTTTGAAATCTTCCCTGAACCTGAATCGGGCTATCGTTACCGATGCATCCGGATCATCCCCAAACATCCCTAAAACATCTATATTTTCTTATTTGGACTCCCTAGCCTATTTTTCTCGGACCGTCTGATTTCGATCGGAGGGACTAGTTCGCCCCTAATCTAACTCACATGTTATAGGTGCAACCCTAGATCCTAGGTGCTTTGTCCCATCGATCCCATCGCGCCGCTGCCACTCCTCCAGTCCCTTCTTCCTCGGGATTCCCTCCTGATCTAGCACACCAACCGCAGCCTCCCGCCACCTCGCTTGTTCTTCGCGCCGCTCCATTCCCAGCCTCCCACGCGCAACCATAGACCCAACCTCGAGCTCTCCCGCAACTAGCCGGTGCTTGATCCAGGTTGGATTGAGGCCACGGACTCGCTCGCCTCTGCCTCCTCCGCCCAAGAACCCACTCGGGAGATGCCCGACGCTCCACCCCAAGAAGCAACAACACCTGAGCGCTCCTCCTCCTCATGACCCGTAGCTCCGGCGAACCTCGCCGCCGGCGACCACCTCCCGCAGGCCCGTACTGCCTCCTTCCTCCCTGCACCTCTTCTCTTCCTTCCCTTTTCTCAAAGCGCCATTGCCTCCTCGTGTTTTCTTCACACAGGAGCTCCAAGCTCGGCCATGGACACTCGTGCTTCCCCATCGACCCTGCCGACTTGAACCGCACTGAATCAAGTGCCTCGTCATCCGCGCCGACGACCAAGCCATCGCCACGTTCCCGCCGTCCGCTGCCCGCTCCTCGCCAATTCCCCTACTTCACCCGCTCGTTCAAAGCCGAACATGCTCGACAGCCTCTCTCGCGCCTGCTCACGCACGAGCGCCACGAATGGAGGATCTCCACGCCGTGGTCGACGGACTCCTCTCAAGCCCGGCGCTGCCAAGCTGGATCCGCGCCAATTAAGCACCGCCATCCCCGTGCTCCTGCAGTCTCACCAGACCAAGAGACGCCGCTGCTCTGCTCCCTGTCAAACAGCGAGCCACGCCCAGCCGACGGCCCGAGACCAGGCGCCACCAGCGGCCGATCCCGCTCTGCTCGTCGACCTCTGCTCCTTGTTGTCTCATTCCTGATCGGATCTGGAGGGATCCGTTCGGATCGACCTCCAAGCCTCGTCGCTGGCCTTCCCCTAGGACGCATCCCCCCCCCCCGGGGGGGGGCCAGCCCCCTAGCGTCTCCTTTTTTCCTCTGTTGGGCCAGCAGATTCGGCCCAGTGTAGTTTTTTCCCAGTTCAGCGAATTCGCTAATTTCCAGAGAACGCAAGTTTTGCAGAAAACCTCTCGTAGTTCATGCGTATAATAACTCCACAACCGTGCATCGGGTTAAAATGATTTAAATATGTAAAATGCTTAGAATTTCATCTAGTTTCATAATATGCCACTTTCATCTATGTTTAAAATGTTGTTCGATTAGATTTGCTCAAATAACATGTTAAAATGAGTTATTTCATAATTAAATAACCGTAGATCCAAATTTAATAAACTTTATATGTATTTTGGGTAGAAAAATGGATAGTTTAATATGGTGGCATTACTTTGCATGCTTAACAACTTTAAAATTGTGTATAGGTCAAAACAGTACCAACTTTGAAATATGCATATGAGGATTTTCCGGAATTGTTCTTTGTTATCTCCGGTCTCATTTAAACTTGACTAAATAGTTAGTTTACTTATGCTTCACCTCTTGCCATGTTTAACAACATTTAATATTGTTGGGTGCATAATCGAGAGTGAACTATATAATTGAATGTGGTGTTTTGTCAATATGCAACTCATTGCATATTGAGCTCCACTTAATTTATAGTATTGTTTGTTGCACTTTGCCATGTCGTGCCTCATTAAACTGGACATGCATCATACTTGATTGTGCATCATGCCATGTTTATGTGATGGTGGTTTACCATGTCCTTTGCTTCTTTCCGGTTGTGCTTCTCCTCGATAGTTCCGGTTACGTTGTGATTGTGAGGATCCGTTTGACTATGTTGGCTCGTCTTCTTCATGGATTCGGTCTTCTTCCTAGCGGGATTTCAGGCAAGATGACCGTCACCTTGGATCTCACTACTATCTTTGTTATGCTAGTTGTCTCGATGCTATCGCTATGTCTCGCTACCCACCACTTGTTTATCAAGCCTCCCAAATTGCCATGACAGCCTCTAACCTTTTCACCCTTCCTAGCAAACCGTTGTTTGGCTATGTTACCGCTTTGCTCGGCCCTTCTTATAGCGTTGCTAGGTGCAGTTGCAGGTTGTTCCATGTTTGGGAGATGGATTTCATGGGATATCACAATATCTCTTATTTAATTAATGCATCCATATACTTGGTAAAGGGTGGAAGGCTCGGCCTTTTGCCTGGTGTTTTGTTCCACTCTTGTCGCCCTAGTTTCTGTCATGCCGGTGTTATTTTCCTTGATTTTGCGTCCCTAACACAATGAGCGTTTATGGGCCCCTCTTGACAGTTTGCTTTGAATAAAACTCTTCTAGCAAGGACCAACATTGGTTTTACCATTTGCCTAATAACAACTAAAACTTGCATAGGGACCGGCTAGCACCCGAGGATAATTAATCAACCCCGGGGCTAGTGCTCCTCTGAGTGTTGGTCCAAACTAGAGCACCGTGCGGGACCGCCCCTAGGAAACTTGGGGTATTTGGTTGGCACATCGCTCATCCGGTGTGCCCTGAGAACGAGATACGTGCGGCTCCTATCGAGATTTGTTGGCACATCGGGCGGTCTTGCTGGTTTTGTTTTACCATTGTCGAAATGTCTTGTGCACCAGGATTTTGAGTCTGATCGGAGGGTCCCGCGATGGAGGATTGTCTCCGCGGATCATGAGCTTGTCATGGGCTAAGTTGGAACACCCCTGCAGGGTTTAAACTTTCGAGAGCCGTGCCCGTGGTTATGTGGCAGATGGGAATTTGCTAATATCCGATTGTAGTGGACTTGAAGTAAACTCAATTAAAATACACCAGCCGCGTGTGTAACCGTGACTGTCTCTTTTCGGGTGCGTTCGAGAAGAGAACACGGTTTGAGTTATGTTCGAACGTAAGTAGTTCATGATCACTTCTTGATCATTACTAGTTCGTGACCGTTGCGTAGTTTCTCATCTTACTCTTGTACTCGTAAGTTAGCCACCACATCATGCTTAGCCGCTTGCTACAACCTCACCACTTTTCCATTCCATACCCATTAAGCTTTGCTAGTCTTGATACCCATTGTAATGGGATTGCTGAGTTCTCGTGGCTCACAGATTACTACAACAACAGTTGCAGGTACAGGTAATGCGATGGTATGACGCAAGTGCGATGCTTGCTCGTTTGGAGTCCTCCTGCTTCTTCTTCTTCGATCAAGGGATAGATTTCCGGGTCGGGGAACCTGGGATTAGCAGGGTGGATGACGTTCTTCTTTTTCGTTTGATTTCATCCGTAGTCGGATCCTGCTCTTCTGTATGATGGTTGCCATGTATTGATGTATTGTTGTATGGATGATGTAGCTTGTGGCCAGTGTAAGCCTTTATCTTGTATTCTCATCTATTCAATACATGGTATGTTGTAATGATATCCACCTTGCTATGCGCTCGAAATGCGGTTGTGCCCCAATCATGAATTCATCACATGATTGGGATAGAATCGCATCTTGGGTGCTACATGTGAGTAGTTACTTTTATTCTTAAGGTCACGAGAGAAATCATGTTGCAAGTAATCATGTGAATTTTATATGTGTTTGATATTTTGATAGTATGTATGTTGTGATTCCCTTAGTGGTGTCATGTGAACGTCGACTACATGACACTTCACCATTTGTGGGCCTAAGGGAATGCATTGTGGAGTAGCAATTAGATGATGGGTTACGAGAGTGACAGAAGCTTAAACCCTAGTTTATGTGCTATTCTGTAAGGGACCGATTGGATCCAAAAGTTTAATGCTAAGGTTAGAATTTATTCTTAATACTTTTCTCGTAGTTGCGGATGCTTGCGGGAGGGTTAATCATAAGTAGGAGGTTTGTTCAAGTAATAACAGCACCTAAGCACCGGTCCACCCACATATCAAATTATCAAAGTACCGAACACGAATTAAGCCAACATGATGAAAGTGACTAGATGAAAATCTCGTGTACCCTCAAGAATGCTTTGCTTATCATAAGAGACCATTTTGGCATGTCCTTTGCCTCAAAAGGATTGGGCTACCTTGCTGCACTTTTGTTACTACTATCGTTACTTGCTCGTTACAAATTACCTTGCTATCAAACTACTCTGTTACTTACAATTTCAGCACTTGCAGACATTACCTTGCTAAAAACCACTTGTCATTTCCTTCTGCTCCTCATTGGGTTTGACACTCTTACTTATCGAAAAGAGCTACAATTGATCCCCTATACATGTGGGTCATCAGTAGTAGACATGCTTCTGCACCCTGAACTTATGTCCTTCTGCCTCCCATTCTACCACGAGGACAGCGCTCACGACCTGGTTCATAGCTGAGATGTATAGCAACATGGGCTCGCCTAACCAGGTGTTGTCAAGATGGGATTGCCTACTAGTAGGGTTTTTATTTCTTCCAGAGCGGTTGTTGCCTCGCTTGTCCATTCGAAATTTTTGGTCTTTTTTAGTAGTTTGTAGAGTGGCAGGGCCTTTTCGAGACGAGAGATGAAACGACTTAGTGCGGCAATGCAACCGGCTAGCTTCTGGACATGTTTGAGCTCCGTGGGAATTGCCAGATGGGACAGAGCTCGGATCTTAGCAGGATTGGACTCTATCCCTCTATGGGAGACAATGAATCCAAGCAGTTTTCCGGTGGAAACCCCAAAGACACACTTATCCGGGTTGAGCCGTATAGCGTATGTTCTCAAGTTTGCAAAGGTCTGACGGAGATCGTCGACCAACTGGCTGGCATGTTTGGTCTTGATGACCACATCATCCACATATGCTTCTACTGTTTTGCCAATCTGGGTTTCCAGACACGTTTGAATCATTCGTTGATATGTTGCATCTATGTTTTTCAACCCAAAGGGCATTGTCTTAAAGCAGAATGGCATGTAGGGTGTAATGAACATGATTGCTAGCTGATCGGATTCCTTCATCTTGATTTGCTGATACCCCGAGTAGGCGTATAGGAAGCACAACGAGTCGTGTCCGGCGATAGCATCAATGATCTGGTCTATTTGGGGCAAGGGAAAGGGATCCTTGGGACAAGCCTTGTTGAGGTCTTTGAAGTCGACACATAGGCGCTGGGATTTGTCTTTTTGGGAACCATGACCAGATTTTTCCAGCCACTCGGGGTGTTTAATTTCTCTGATGAATCCGACTTTGAGTAATTTGTCCAATTCTTCTCCTATGGCTTGACGCTTGGGTTTGGAGAATTGGCGCAGCGTCTGTTTGACTGGCGTAAAGCCCTTGATTATGTTCAGACTATGCTCTCCTAGTCCTCGTGCGATACCTTGCATATCTGAAGGGTGCCAGGCGAATATATCCCAATTTTCCCACAAAAATGCATGTAGCGTCTCATCGACCTCTGGGCTCAACTGGGCTCCAATGGTATTGGGGTCCATCGGATGCACTTGGAACTTGACGGTTTCGTCAGCTGGTTTGAAGGATGTTGACTTGGGTCTTTTTCTGAGGATGACATCATCCCTATCCACTAATATATGTAGCGTGGCCAACTCTTCGGCTTCAAGAGCCTAGGATAGTGCCTCGAGGGCCAGGGATGTGGTTTTGTTTTCGGCTCAGAGGGCTTTGTCCGGGTCACTGGCTATTGAATATATCACACCATTGGGCCCTAAAATTTTGAGTTTCATGTACCCGTAATGGGGTATAGCCTGAAACTTTCAAAATGCGTAACACCCCAATAGGGTGTGGTATCCTCTATGGAAGGGTACAATGTGGAAGAGTAGTTCTTTGGTCCTATAATTCGTTGGAGTGTCGAACACTACGTCCATAGTAGCGCGCTTCTGTGCTGAGGATGATTCCTCGAAAGGTAGCATAGTTGTGCGTGACTCGAGATCTGTCGAACTGCATATTATCAAGAGTGTCCTCATAAATGAGGTTCGGGCCGCTGCCTCTATCCATAAGCACCTTGGTTAATCCGAAGTCGTCCACGATGGGGTCGAGGACTAATGCGGTGGGTGCTCGGATGGGTCGCGCCCTTGGTTCATCCTCTACATTGAACGTGATTGGGGTATCCGTCCAGGAGCTTGATGATGTGACCTAGTGGACTTGACTGAGCTCTCGAGGGGCTCTTTTTCTCTGATTATTTGAGGAGAAAGTTTCATAGATGGTTAGGACACTATTGTCATTGAGTGGAGGTGTTTATGATCCTTTATTGGGAGTTTGAAGGCAGAATATGGCGTCGCCACTCTTGGCGGCCTGTCTAACAACCCAACAAGCTCGAAGCCTATGAGTTGGATTTGTGTTCAACATGGCCGAGTGTATGGGACATGGCTTGTCCAGTACCTCGTCTAGGACTGACCTAGATCCGGTGAGGGGTCTGTTTCTTTTTTCAGCGGGCTCATGCGCAGGTGACCACTGTGTGTATGCATGATGATCCACAAGTATAGGGGATCTATCATAGTCCATTCAATAAGTAAGAGTGTCGAACCCAACGAGGAGCAGAAGGAAATGACAAGCGGTTTTCAGCAAGGTATTCTCTGCAAGCACTGAAATTATCAGTAACATATAGTTTTATGATAGGGTAGTAACAGGCAGCAAGTAAATAAAGTAACTAAGGTGTAGCAAGGTGTCCCAATCCTTTTTGTAGCAAAGGACAAGCCTGGACGAACTCTTATATAAAGCAAAGCGCTCCCGAGGACACATGGGAATTGTTGTCAAGTTAGTTTTCATCATGCTCATATGATTCGCGTTTGTTACTTTGATAATTTGATATGTGGGTGGACCGGTGCTTGGGTTCTGCCCTTCCTTGGACAAGCCTCACACTTATGATTAACCCCTCTTGCAAGCATCCGCAACTACGAAAGAAGAATTAAGGTAAACCTAACCATAGCATGAAACGTATGGATCCAAATCAGCCCCTTACAAAGCAACGCATAAACTAGGGTTTAAGCTTCTGTCACTCTAGCAACCCATCATCTACTTATTACTTCTCAATGCCTTCCCCTAGGCCCAAATAATGGTGAAGTGTCATGTAGTCGACGTTCACATAACACCACTAGAGGAGAGACAACATACATCTCATCATAATATCAAACAAATACCAAATTCACATGATTACTTATAACAAGACTTCTCACATGTCCTCAGGAACGAACGTAATTACTCACAAAGAATATTCATAATCATAATCATAATCATAATCAGAGGAGTATTAATTATCATTAAGATCTGAACATATGATCTTCCACCGGATAAAACAACTAGCATCAACTACAAGGAGTAATCAACACTACTAGCAACCCACAGGTACCAATCTGAGGTTTTGGGACCAAAATCGCATACAAGAGATGAACTAGGGTTTGAGAGGAGATGATTCTAGTGAAGATGTTGATGGAGATTGACCCCCTCTCGATGAGAGGATCGATGGTGATGACTATGGCAACGATTTCCCCCTCCCGGGGCGAAGTTTCCCCGGCGGAACAGCTCCACCGGAGCTATTGATTGGTTTTGCCCATGTTCTGCCTTGAGACGGCGGCGCTTCATCCCGAAAGCTTCTTCTTGATTTTTTTCCCAGGTGAAAGACACCATATAGCCAAAGATGGGTACCGGAGGCCTGCCAAGGGGCCCACAAGGTCGGGGACGCGCCCAGGGGGTAGGGCGCACCCTCCACCCTTGTGGCTGGCTGGTGGCCCCCCTTTGGTACTTTCTTCACCCAATATTTTTTATTTATTCCAAAAACATGCTCCGTGAAGTTTCAGGGCTTTTGGAGTTGTGTAGAATAGGTCTCTAATATTTGCTCCTTTTCGAGCCCAGAATTACAGCTGTCGGCATTCTCCCTCTTCATCTAAACCTTGTAAAATAAGAGAGAATAAGCACAAGTATTGTGATATAATGTGTAATAACAGCCCATAATGCATTAAATATCAATATAAGAGCATGATGCAAAATGGACGTATCAATGCACGCTAGTCCCGGATTGTGTTTGAATATTTGACATGGTTTGACTCCATGCGCATTTGCTGTTCCTTCCATGTGCTCTCCATGGCGCAGTATTTGCATACCAGGTCCGATAATTTTGTGAGGTTTTTCACGTGCCGGCAGGCAAGGGTATTTAGAATCCCTTCATCTCAACAGTTAGACCAAAAGGCCGTTATTATGTCTTGGTCACGGTAGCTTGTGGTTTTTCTTTTACCAAGGGGAATCTAGCACGGTAGTGGTGGACTATCTCTCCAGGCTGTTGCTTCACGTACATCAAATCCCAGATGTCCGGAGGACCCAAATTGTTTGGGGAGTTTGCGACATGGGGGTGGGTGGGACAAGATTTAGTATTGCCCCAAGTTGTGTGTCCGAAGATCTAGTGATGGTATCTATGCCCCCTGAAGCACTTGACATGTTGGGTCTGGCATCTGCACTGTCAGCGGGCGGCGGCGGGAACTTGAAGTCATGTTTTGGATCGGATTTTGGCTCCGGGCCTTCTTCGAGGCTTGAAGCCCGATCATTGATCTGGACGTAACTTATTTTGAGCTTCAGCAATAGCGATCCTTCGGCCAGTTCTTCAATGGTGGCGATGAGGTGCATGACCAGCGGGGTGTGAATTTCCCTGTTATCGGGTTTGAGCCTGATCCGGTCGTAGACCGAGGATTGACTGTCGAAGACTACCATGGCCCGAATCAATCTAGAAGACCGTTTGCGGACGAGAGGTCTGCCAGGTCCATGCTTCCCGACTGTTCGGGGCTGATTCAGAGTGTGGCTGCTCCGGATTTGTTTGAGACGGTGTCCGGACAGTGTTCGGCCAACTAATTAATAGAATCCGGGTTTAATGTCGGGTTTCGTATTTCGTTGATCTTTGTTTTCGAAGTTAAAGCATTGGGATCGGCGGGTTGCTTAAGGGGAAATGATGGCTTAACACGAGTAAGCTCTCCATGGCAATCGGCGGTGAACTCTAGGCTCCCTAATCTGATTTTTTGACTGAAGGTGAAACTTCCATCCTGGCCTGGGGGGGCCTGGATGAATCAGTACATGGCTCAATGCCGCCAGGTGCAAGATTCTGGCCAGAAGACGAGATGTCCCTGGCGACGGTGGCCATTGATCCTTCGGCGATCCGACAGCGGGACTCTCAACGAAAGCACCAATGTTGATGTCAAAACTGGCAGATCTTTGGTAGGGGGTCCCAAACTATGCACCTTTGGATTTATGGGGAACAAGGGATGCATAACACGATATTTACCCAGGTTCGGGCCCTCTCTAAGAGGTAATACTCCATGTCATGCTTGATTATATTGCTTGTGTATATGGGGGTTACGGAGTTGATATACCTCGATATCAGAGGAATTAAACCATAACTAGTAGGCCGGTGATTATTTTCCTCCCCTCTACGGACTAATACCTCTCGTTTATATAGACACTAGGGGTACTAGGGTTTACAGATAGTCGGTTACATTAAGGAAATGGCTGATCTTCCATCTTGACTTGGGGTACACACCAAGACACGAAAGGTCTTCAGTCCGGATATGGTGCGCCCAACAATCTAGCCCACGTGAGATGAGCCGGCACCCCGAGGACCCCCCCCCCTAGTTCAGGACTCCCTCATAGGCCCTGGCATCTTCAACGTGTTGTAGGCATAGTGATATGTCCCCACAAACTTAGCCAAGGCTGGGTGACCAAGAAATCCGTTAAACATCAAGGGATCTTAACAACATCAACAATATTTTCTCTATTATATAATTCAGTTCCCCGCCAAATGTTACCAGTAGCATGATCTTCCCCTCGGGATGGCTCCTTCCTGGGTTAATTCCTTGGAACTTTCCGGTTTTCTTGAGCTCTTCCTCAGGGGGTTTGTAGCCTCTCGATCATTGCAGGAGAGATCAAGTTCACGCCAGCCCCACCGTCAACTAGCATTTCCATGACTTTGAGGTTGTGTATCGTTGGTGAAACCAACAATGACAAACACCCGACCGCAGTCGTGCAATCAGGGTGGTCCTCTGCATTGAAAATGATAGGCGTGTGAGACCACTTAAGAGGCTTTTGGGCATCCGTTGTCGGCTCCGTGGCATTGACTTCACGCGCCCATTGTTTAAGTTGGCGGTTAGAGGAATGTAGGGATGCACCCCCGTCGATACACATGGCCTCGGTTGCCTTCTGAAACTCATGCTCACTGGATTTGTCATCATCTTCCTCTTCACTCTATTCATCTCCTTCTTTCTTTTCCTTGCACCTGGCAGTCTTCTCCTTTTGTTGATTGACTTTGTCACAGCTTCCTCCTTGACCGTTGCAACCCTTCTTGCTACATCCACCCGTACCATCCTGGCCCTTCTCTTTGTCCCGCTTCTCATACTCAGCCTTCTATTTCTCAACTAGTTGTTCGACTTGACAGCACTCTTGGAGGTCGTGACCCTTCGTACGGTGAATCTTGCAGTACGGCCTATATGACTTCCGGCCTTCTCACCCGCCGCAGTTACCTGATAATCAGCGCAAGTGGCAGCTTCCTTGTCGGAGCTCTCTATTTTGGTCTTCTTGGCGGGGCTAGAATTTTAATACACTTCTACAGCCATAACTTCCTTGCCCTTGCACTTCCTATTGCGCCTCCGGCCTTTCTTCTTTGGGGTGGCAGCATCATCGTCTTCAGAATCCACTTCAACGCAAACATCCTCACCAGGGAGCCTTCTCCCCTCTTCAGCACGTGCACATTTATCTGCCAACATGTAGAGTTCGTTGACGGTCTTGGGCAACCCCATATTCATCTTCTCCTGCATCATGCGATTGCGTATGTTTGTGTGGAACGTGACCATTACAGCACCAGGGTGTACATCTGGTATATTGCAGTGTACATGGCTGAATCTTTGAATATACCTACACAGGTCTTCTCCTTCCCTTTGTGGGATCACTTGCGAATCACTGGGCTGTCCGGGGCCTTTTTGGCCTCCAGTGAAAGCACCAACGAACTCGTTGCAAATATCTGACCACGAAGAAATAGACTTCTATGGTAAATTCATCAACCAAGATCTCACATCGGGCTTGAGCACCAATGGGAAATAGTTGGCGAGGATCTTTTCATTTTCCTTCGACAGCTTGCACAGCAATCGTGTATATGCCCAAGAACTCTGTCGGGTTTAGCTTGCCATGATACTTCTCATGTACCTCTGGCTTGAATGTCCGGATGGACAGCTAGCGAACTTTCCCCAGCTCACGCGTGAAAGCAGGGCACCCAACCTCATAAGGTAGGTACCCGCCAACAGCATGCACTGGCTCGTCGATGACTCAACCTTACGCTCATCAGATTAATGGCATGCCTCCCGGCGACATTAAATAGTGGTACGAGCATCTTCTTTTCGTCTTTCCTGCAGCACTTGCCACTGATCTTGTGGCATCCGTGGTTCCGAAGAGGCCATCGACACATCGTCGGGCACGGCAGTCCGTTGAGTTTGTTGCGACTGACAATGTTGTTGTCGGGGTTGCTGCAGTGGAGGCGATTGCACCGTTGGTGCACCGCCTACAACATGGCCTTCGGTCTGGATAGCCGATGTTGTTTGCTGGCGCTGTGAGGGCTCCACAAACTAAGATTTGTTCACTTTCGCAAATCCAATAAAACTTTGGATGGTGGCTCTCCACTCATCCATCTTATCTGCTATTGTAAGAAAGTTCAACAATATTTGGGCTCGCGCCATTGCCTCTGTTGCCATTGAAGGCATATTGGAATGCGAACACCACGATGTTGCTCGACTCCTGGCAGAGCTAGCAGGAGCGCCATTATGACCTTGTCATTGCACCATGGGCGCGGCGATAGGTTGGCCTGGCGAGAGCTGTGCCTGATGATCTTGGGCCCAATCAACAAGTGTCTTGCCATGCGGATGATGTTGTGCATGATCAACATAACCACTTGGGGTCATGCCACAACCTTCCCACGACGGGCGCAGCATGTGTTGCAATGTCACTCCCCTTGCCACTGCTATGGTAGCTGTAGCAGCGGGGTCTTGGTTCGTGCCTGACCACATAGTGTTGCTCCGGTGGTTGTGCTCGCCGTCATGCTGGGGAGGCAGGATCCACATGCCTGCATCGCCCGCACCATTCTTGCTGTCTCCGCCAGAGTGTAGCGGAAAGCGACCGTCTCTAGCGTCTCCACCGCCGGTTTCGGCCGCAGCAGGCATAGCGGCCCCATCACCTATGTCGGTTGTACCCACCGCAACGTCCGCACCGTCTGCAGTGCTGGCGCCGCCTGCGGCGCCCGTGGATGCATGCGAAGGGAGCTTGGATGTGGAAGGTTTTTTCGCCATGGGACCCTTCTTCTTGGGTGCCATGGATGATGAAGACGATCATGAAATTCGATGGAGTCGACGCACCGCCTACTATCCAGGTTCATGTCGATGAATCCCCCTACCTGGCACGCCAAGATGCTGGAGCGGAGCTGCTACCTATGGGGTGGTTAGCACCTTTGTGGTTAAGTGAGGGAATTGCACTAAAGCAAAGAGCAAGAACAGCATAAAGCATAAGGATCTTTACCCAGGTTCGGGCCACCTTTGAGGTGTAATACCCTACTCCTACTTTTGGTGTATTAGAAGTGTGTGGAGCACTAGTACACGGAGCGGTCTCCCCCGGCGAGGTGCTAGGAGAAGGCAGCTACATGAGCAAGCGTGCTAGGGGTTTGAATGGGTTCTAACCCTTGTAAAGGTTGCCCTGGCCATCCTTTTATAGCTCAAGGGGTCACCACAGTGGAAAAAGGGCAATTACATGATGATTTGATAGCATACAGTACTATCATACCTAACTCTGCTAGTTAGGACAAAAATATTAAATGCATCACTAGGTGTCGTGAGGAGGAGAAGTCCCAGCAAGGGTGTCGCACCACTTGCCCAACTAACTCATGTTAGCTTGACACGCCATTTGGATAGGTGTCGATAAAGGTAATCTTCTCTCCAACGTGCCGACATGTGCCGGGAAACTCCGCCTCTCTGCCTGCGGGCTTGACACCTCACTGATCATCGACTGGCTGGCTGGTGAAGTGGAGCACTGGTAGTTGGTGGGGTCTGCTAGTCATGGGCTGATACGTCTCCAACGTATCTATAATTTTTGATTGTTCCATGCTATTATATATTCTGTTTTGGATGTTTAATGGGCTTTATTTTACACTTTTATATTATTTTTGGGACTAACCTATTAACCGGAGGCCCAGCCCAAATTGCTGTTATTTTGCCTATTTCAGTGTTTCACAGAAAAAGAATATCAAATGGAGTCCAAACGGAATGAAACCTTCGGGAGCGTGATTTTTGGAACAAACGTGATCCAGAGGACTTGGAGTCGACGTCAAGCAACCAACAAAGAGGCCACGAGGCAGGGGGCACGCCTACCCCCTGGGTGCGCCCTCCACTCTCGTGGGCCCCTCGTGGCTCCACCAACCTACTTCTTCCTCCTATATATACCTACGAACCCTGAAAACATCCAGGAGCACCACGAAACCCTATTTCCACCGCCGCAACCTTCTGTACCCAAGAGATCCCATCTTGGGGCCTTTTTCGGAGCTCCGCTGGAGGGGGCATTGATCACGGAGGGCCTCTACATCAACTCCATGGCCCCTCTGATGATGTGTGAGTAGTTTACCTCAGACCTTCGGGTCCATAGTTATTAGCTAGATGGCTTCTTCTCTCTCTTTGGATCTCAATACAAAGTTCCCCTCGATTCTCTTGGAGATCTATTCGATGTAATCTTCTTTTGCGGTGTGTTTGTCGAGATCCGATGAATTGTGGGTTTATGATCAAGACTTATGAACAATATTTGAATCTTCTATGATTCTTTTTATGTATGATTGGTTATCTTTGCAAGTCTCTTCGAATTATCAGTTTGGTTTGGCCTACTAGATTGATCTTTCTTGCAATGGGAGAAGTGCTTAGCTTTGGGTTCAATCTTGCGGTGCTCGATCCCAGTGACAGTAGGGGAAACGACACGTATTGTATTGTTGCCATCGAGGATAAAAAGATGGGGTTTATATCATATTGCATGAGTTTATCCCTCTACATCATGTCATCTTGCTTAAAGCGTTACTCCGTTCTTATGAACTTAATACTCTAGATGCATGCTGGATAGCGGTCGATGTGTGGAGTAATAGTAGTAGATGCAGGCAGGAGTCGGTCTACTTGTCACGGACGTGATGCCTATATACATGATCATACCTAGATATTCTCATAACTATGCTCAATTCTATCAATTGCTCGACAGTAATTTGTTCACCCACAGTAATACTTATGCTATCTTGAGAGAAGCCACTAGTGAAACCTATGGCCCCCGGGTCTATTTTCATCATACAAGTTTCCAATGTATTTTATTTTGCAATCTTTACTTTCAATTTATATCATAAAAATTCCAAAAATATTTATCTTATTATTATCTTCTCTATTAGATCTCATTCTTGCAAGTGGCCGTGAAGGTATTTACAACCCCTTTATCGCGTTGGTTGCGAGGTTCTTATTTGTTTGTGTAGGTACGAGGTGACTCGTGTGTGGTCTCCTACTGTATTGATACCTTGGTTCTCAAAAACTGAGGGAAATACTTACGCTGCTTTGCTGGATCACCCTTTCCTCTTCAAGGGAAAACCAACTCATGCTCAAGAGGTAGCATGGGCTTGCTAGGCCTTCATCTTGCTGGCAAAGGTTGCTTCCAATGTTCTGTTTCGATGTACATCTCAATCCTAGGTCTTCTTGATGCGCTCCTTGATCTCACAAAAGTTGTTCCTTTGATTTGGAAACCTTCACTGAAACTTTACTTTGGCGGAGGAGGTGCTACTCGTTTGTGCATAGGTCTGGGTACTAAACACCCATGTTTAATACACTGACAGAACCCTTGTAAAGGTTGCCCTAGCCCTCCTTTTATAGCTCAAGGGGTCACCACAGTGGCAAAAAGGGAATTACATGATGATTTTATAGCATACAGTACTATCATACCTAACTTTGTTAGTTAGGACAAAAATCATTAAACGCATCGCTAGGTGTCGCTAACTCCTATTAGCTTGACACGCCATTTGGATGGGTGTCGATAAAGGCAATCTTCTCTCCAGCATGCTGACATGTGCCGGCAAGCTCCACCTTGCTACCTGCGGGGTTGACACCTCACTGGCCAGCGACCAGCTGGCTGGTGAAGTGGAGCGCTGGTAGTTGGCGGGGTCTACTAGTCATGGGCTTGCCGAGCCTTCATCTTGCCGACATCGTAAGTCACACAATATTTCCTTATCTAACCGAGTTGTTCTAATAGTTTAATTCCTCTGACCGACCACCCGCACCCGAACCAAAGACGCACTGTCGAGAAGAGGACCATCCTTTCAATGAAGATGAGGAACTAGCCCTCATTTATGAAGGGAGAAAGTTTTATCTGGAGAGCCTTGACGGCGCGAGGGTGGTCGTCACCACTAACATGTCGGGGATGAGGCCGGCCACATTGGTAAAGCCTTCTTCCTCTAATTGAAAGTGAGCTCCTCGCCCTCAAGCCCCTGGTCCCTTGACTTCTCCTCCAAAGGGACAACATTCAAAATGTCCGCGTGGAGAGTCAACCCCTCAAGGGGATCCCCTGTAGGAGACGCAAGGAGTTCGGGCACTAGTGGAGGTCACGCGGGCAAGCAGAAGTGCTCCCTCAATCCCCAAGTAACTTCCCTGCCACTGTATTTTATGAGAATGTTAACCTGGTCTTAACTCCTTAATGCATGCAGTCCACTACTTCTTCCATATTGACGGGCATGAGGGTCGACTAGATGGCGGCTTTGAGCAGAGAAGCGGAAGCCCGACCTGCTTCTGGAGTTACTCCTGAAGTCCTTTAATCCGATCAACACAAAACATAAATAAACCAAGAGGGAACGCCAATGACATCCTCTTGTTTAATGACATCATCTGAGCCCAAGCAATGGTAGAAATTCCTTTGAAAGGTCACTCATATACATGGAGCAATATGCAAGAAGAGCCGTTCATAGAACAACTAGATTGGTTCTTCACTTCATGCCACTTGACACAGTCTTTCCCAAATACATGTGTCTCGTCCTTGGGCAAACCGTTGCCCGATCACTCGCCATGTGTGGTCAATATTGAAACCAACATACCTCAAAGCAAGATATTTCAATTTGAAACCTACTTGTTAAACCATGCTGGATTCATGGATGTGATGGATGCATCTTGGAACAAACCGTGCCATGCAAAAAATAGCACTGCACTCCTCTGTAAAAAAAACTAAAAACCCTGAGGTATGATCTGAAAGGATGGAGTAAAGAGATTTCCCGCCTGACAATTCTGATTCAAAACTGTAATTGGGCTATATCTGAACTTGATGGGCTTGAAGAACGCAGGTCGCTTACCACTCCGGGGACTAACTTTCGAAAAATTATCAAGACCCATTTGTTGAAACTGCTGCATTTTCAGAACCAGTATTGGCGCAAGCGTTGTATGATAAGGTATATCAAATTTGGGGAGGAAAACACTAAGCTCTTTCATGCTCTGGCCACGGAAAGGTTCAGAAAAAAGTCGATCGCATCACTTAAGCTGGCTAATGGCTCCATGGTCAATGATCATAATTCCAAGGAAGTTGTACTATACAACACGTATGAACACAGACTTGGAGAATCGTCCCCCCAACCATGAAATTTAATTTGCCTTCTATCATCAAGAGAGTCGAGGGCCTGGAGGAGTTGTCATGTCCTTTCACACACAAAGAGATTGATGATGGTGGTGAGGGCTATACCTGCTGATCGTGCACCCGAACCTGATTGATTCAACGGCACTTTCTTGAAATCTTGTTGGCATATTATAAAAACAGACTTCTACAAACTTTGTGATGATTTTTATGATGGGAACCTGGATCTCACTAGCATCAACTCTGGGTTCATCACCCTCATCCCAAAAATTGGCTCGCCGGAGACAGCCAATGACTTTAGGTCGATCACTCTCCTAAACTGTTGCCTGAAGATCATACCAAAAGTGCTAGCCAACAGGCTACAACGATTCATCTTGGGCATAGTACATAGAAATCAGTATGGATTTCTTCGCTCGAGAACAATACAGGACTACTTGGGATGGGCATTTTGATTATATTCATCAATGCTAATCGTCAAAGAGACCCATCATTTTACTCAAGCTGGACTTCGCGAAAGCCTTTGACACGATCGAACACTCTTCCATGTTAAAAATTATGAAAAATATGGGCTTTGATGAGAGATGGCTAACCTGGATCAAATGCATCTTCGGCTCTGGTACGTCGTCGGTCCTGCTGAATGGGGTCTCGGGTCGCTAAAATTCACATGACGGCGTGGCGTCCGTCCGGGAGACCCACTGTCTCCCCTGATCTTCGTTCTGGCGGCGGATCTACTCCTGGCAGCCATCATTGATGCCTACCACAGACAACTGATTGAAACACCCCTGCCCGCGCGAGCCTTAGATGATTACCCTATTGTCAAGTACACTGACGACACTCTTCTTTTCATGCTGGCGTGCCCCCATCAAGTGAGCATGATGAAGCAACTTTTGATTGATTATGCAGACTTGATAGACCTCAAAATTAACTTCAACAAGTCTATCATTATCCCCCTGAATGTGGACCGAGAATTGACTCAAGACTTAGCTCAGACCCTGTAATGCACAGTGGGCGCTATGCCATTTACGTACCAGAGCTTGCCCATGGGAACCACTAATCCCACTGTCAATGACTTGATGCCAATCGTCAAGCGTGCGGAGCGAAAACTGTCTTCTTCTCTATGCATGATGAATCAAGGGAGCAAGTTGACGCTTTTGAACTCCATGATCACCTCCGTCATGATCTTCCCGATGTGCACCCTCAAATTTCCGCTGAAATTGATTGAACATCTTGATAAAATTAGAGGAGATACCTATAGCGTAAGAAAAACGAGAATGATGAAACACGCAACTCACTTGCAGTGTGGTATCTTGTGTGTCACCCAAAAAACATGGCGGCTTAGGTGTGTTGGATATCAAAATACAGAGAGTAAATTACACGATAGTACCATATTTGGGGCGGTGGTGACAGATTGATACCACTTTTCGTAATTTTTACATGTCAGTACCATGTTTGAGGCTATCTGTTACAAAATAGTCTAAACCATATCTAATCGTGTATTGACGGTGTATCTGACTGTTGGGGCCTGCTTTGTCTGGTGTTGACGTGGCCTGTTCTTTTGCAGAAAACCCCTTTACTTTATATGTAATCACATAAAGGCCCATTATTTTTGCACGAAAAAAAGGATCCTGTGGGAGACATTTTTTTTCTTTAGGACTTGTTTGAAAGTTTCCATCAAACTGGACAAATATATAAATATATAAAATCTCTCCCTAATTTTATTTTTTTAATAATAAAGTACGAATTGACACCGTGGGTTCACCGTCACAATACGCTTTTTTCATATGAATTTACGCTTTCAATTTGAATTAAAAACATATACGTGCGCTACCCCGTTTGCAGCCAAAAAAACATGCCCGACTCTCGCTTTACTTATGTTAATTTGGCCGCTTCCCACGCACGTTTGGAAAGAAATCGGAACAGAACTCACGAAAAGAAAGGAAACCTCAGTGCACACCAATCCTCATCTCTCACGTCCTGGGTCATCGTCTTTCTCCTCGGTCACGACACGGAGCCTATATACAGTGAAAAAATCGGCTCCTTACCCCTCCTCCTCGCGAGAGTGAAGAACCTTGCCCGTTACTCCACGGAACCTACCTGATGCCGCAACGGCTGGCACAATCTCTCGGCCACAACACCGTAGCCCTCTTTGCGCCTGAGGCTCCTTCGAGCGATTTCTTCCCTGCGTGTGGTAGCTCGAGATGGATTCGTCACCGTTGGCTATACCCGCCCGTGCACCCACCCCGGCCGCCTTTCACATCGCCGTTCTGCCACAAAGCTAGCAGCATCGCCGCAGCCAGAGCCGGCACAAGCAAACTCGCCGTGGGATGAGAGGGGAAGGAGGAGAAGGGGAAACTATGGTGCGATGGGTCGTAGAAGACTCCGCGGAGGCGACGGCCGCGGCCGCCGAGCTCTCGGACTTCCAGCAGCAGCACACTATCCCCAAACCGATGAGATCCACATCAACGGTACTTAGCCCTCCATTGCAACATCGAATAACAACGGAGACAGCACACCCGTCGAGATCCACCAGGAGGTGGGCGCCTGCATGCCAGAGATGATCTTCGGCCGTCAAGAAATACACGCAGGTGAGGCAGAGCGTTTTACAGTTTGATATTTTGCTTTTGGTGTTTCGGGTTGATTAGTTGGTTACATAAAAAGGATATCCGACAAATCGATGTGCCATGTGACTGTAGGTGAGTTTGGTTGCCAACGACACTAGAATTCAGAATCTGCCCATACCACCATATTGGAGTGCAAGATGGCAGTTCTCTTTTGACCATGACTGGTATCTTGATAGTAGTTGGAGTGGAGTATCTGGACTATTTAACTGGGCAAAGCAGATAAAAATACTGCAGAATCAGTCCACAAAAATTCGCCTATATGAACTGCTGAGGAGAAGTTCCGCCACAGAAGGTCACACCCATCGCCGGTCAGTACATGGTGCTTTGTGCTGAAGGAGCCGATCCGAGAAAGGTTTTAATCGCGTGCACATGGTGCTTTGTGGCTACTTGCTCTCGTCATACTATCAAGCAATGGTTCAAATCTGATCAAGGTTATTTCTTGCTTTGACTCGATGAGTCCCGAGTTTCTTATGCCATAATTAAACAATTATCTCTTCTCAAGTGCTTATTCATGGAATAGGAGTAGTTCAGCACAATCTTAAAGTGAGCCTATTTAGGACTTAGGATTTCTTTGGCCACTTTTGGTAGATATATTAGTTAAGGAGTTCGTTTTGTTCTGCCCTTATTTTACCTCATTAAAGTTTCAAGTAGTATTTGTTGTAGACAAAATAAGCTTGTTTATAAAAACATTCATGGCATGCATACCTGTATGAGTTATTTAAAAGGCAAACCCATCTGATTTTTTTTACACTTCAAACTGATTTATATGCATGCAGCTATTGGCCGAGAGCATCATTTTAGTTTTACTGAACTGTCAAATAATGTCTGTTCTCTTATAACCCCAAGCCTGATCCCAAGGTTGTGAATGCATGTGCTTCTTAATATGAGTCTAAAAAGAAGTGCCTATTAGAGGGTGTGCTTTTTTGCAAAAAAAATTGATATAAAGGGTGTGCTAAATGTGAACATAAGTAACTTGGAAAATACCTATGTTTCTTAATACATCTCTCTATTTTGCATTGAATTTCAAATCTATTATTTTTACAGTTTTGCTAAAGCACATCTAGATGTATCCTGCAAAAAAAAATCTAGATGTATCCCGCAAAAAAAGCACATCTAGATGTGCTCTAAGTATTGTACATCTAATCTAAGTCCTATGCCATTGATTTTATGCTAAGATTCGTGCAAGCATTTTCTTTTGTTTTCTTTTTCTTTTCTTTCTAGATTGATTGAGTCAATTAGACACGTGATAACTAGGGCACATCTAAACAGACTTAATTTGTTGAGTTGTAAAATTTAGGTTGACTTCTTATTACCAATGGTTCCAGTTTCTTATTTCTGACTGACACAGGGAGGACGCTTAGATGGTTTTTAATTTTACAATATTTATTTTTTGTATTTCTCAGCGTCTACACAGGCGACCCACATTATAGATGATGTTAGCCTGCTGCCATTGTCGTTCCTCTGTAGACACACGCACATTTTTCCCGGTGAAGAGAATACCCCAAATCATCAACCCTGATTATGTGTCATGTTTTTTGCAAGACTGAAGCTGACAAATTCGGTTCTAGATGTAAATGATGACTGATTTAATGTGGCGGTTGTGTTGTTGAAGCTCATATGATGGAGCGTTTATGCACAACTGAAGTGGCACATTCACTTCTGCACACGTATCGAACAGCTTCCAAAACTTCTGAAAGCAAAGAGCTGGAGAACCATCCTCTAGGCTCTTCTTTACCACCATAGATTATTTTGCTTCCAAAACCAACAATAAACGCAGCAAGTTTTAAGTGCAATTTCACATCCAGATGTTGTTATTCAGGTTGTCATGATACTATATCAGCTTTAAAGTTTATTTTTACTCGCAAGTAGTCCATAACTATGTGAACCTGAACACTCAAATCGCTGCTGGGGGAGGATTTCCACAGTATCTCTAGGGTGGTTAACCTGTTTGGAATTATTTGGAACTGAACTCCCTGGATTGACGTCAAGCTTGGCGACCACATAATACATTATCTCGAGGTATAATAGCACTTGATTCTCTAACAATCGCTGATGCATAAATTGCAGCAGGGTGAACCCAAAGGCCTCTCTTGTGAATCACATTGCTTCCAATGATTTCATGATTGAGATCTCGGGATTTAATATTTAATATTTTCATGTTTATTTTCTTTTCTTTTGGAGGAGAACTAGATGCAGCTTGTAAATGTGTGACTTTACAAGTTTAGCTGAATAAATAGAATATATCCTCTGTAAGTTGATGTATAGAAAAGTGTATCCTTGCATACGTTTTGTATTATATATAGTTAACTCAGTATAGTTAACATTTTCCATCTTTCTCTAGGAGCTTTTCAGATATCATCTACACACAAGTAACATTCACTTGCTAAAAGCAAGAAAAGTAACACAAGGTTTGCAAGTTTGACAAAGTTTTCCCTCTGTTCTTGAATGTAGCTATTTTTATATTTCCTTTTTTGTCAAAATGTTGTAGGCATGACGACAAAAACATTACTTCCACATTGTTGCTAGCTGTGAAGTTTGTCAAAGTTGAACAGAAGAAATATCCCGCAGTGTCAAAGTTGGCTAGAAGAAATAGTGTGGCACACGAAGTGGGTTTGTAAATGAGTGACAACGCCAATATTTTTCTCCCAGTGCAACACACGGCCATATGTTCTATATAAAAAAGAAAAGGAGGAAGTATGTTCATGCACTGGAAGCTTTACTGAGTCATGATGCACATTGAGAAGTTAGTGGTGTGTTCTCTTTTCTTTTGAGATAATTGTTGAACAATGGAAAAAGGGCACTGTTGTTGGGGGTGATACCCATCATATTTCTAATGGTATGTACAACCAAAGTTAGGGTGAGACCAGATGTTATACTGAAAAAGTCAGGTTAGTGAGCACAAATTGATTTTTTTCTCCTATATGTTTGACATGAAACGATGATATCTAATTGCACTTGTTTTTTAACCATTTAAACTGAAACCATTTACCAAATTTGCTCATGAATCTTATCCCAATACTTTTGACCACTGAGATAATTGTTGAACAATGGAAAAAGGGCACTGTTGTTGGGGGTGATACCCATCATATTTCTAATGGTATGTACAACCAAAGTTAGGGTGAGACCAGATGTTATACTGAAAAAGTCAGGTTAGTGAGCACAAATTGATTTTTTTCTCCTATATGTTTGACATGAAACGATGATATCTAATTGCACTTGTTTTTTAACCATTTAAACTGAAACCATTTACCAAATTTGCTCATGAATCTTATCCCAATACTTTTGACCACTACTGTACTCCGACTACAAAAGTTGTTCAAACTTGCCATGTGCCAAATAACCAATGGTACAGAGGCCATGCAACTTGAAACATCAAGTAAGAACATGTACTTTTACTTATTTAGTTTCTTGAGAAAGTTATGGGATTTGTTTTGTGAATAAGAAAGCTATGGAATTTACAAACTGGAAATACTAATTGTTTGGAAAAAAATTAACCAAAATTGTTTGTTCTGCTATAGTTTTTTGATTATTTTTGAAGTTTAAGTGGTATTTTTTCAACTGTTAGTGGTATAACTTTACTGAGTCATGATGCACATTGAGAAGTTAGTGGTGTGTTCTCTTTTCTTTTGAGATAATTGTTGAACAATGGAAAAAGGGCACTGTTGTTGGGGGTGATACCCATCATATTTCTAATGGTATGTACAACCAAAGTTAGGGTGAGACCAGATGTTATACTGAAAAAGTCAGGTTAGTGAGCACAAATTGATTTTTTTCTCCTATATGTTTGACATGAAACGATGATATCTAATTGCACTTGTTTTTTAACCATTTAAACTGAAACCATTTACCAAATTTTCTCATGAATCTTATCCCAATACTTTTGACCACTACTGTACTCCGACTACAAAAGTTGTTCAAACTTGCCATGTGCCAAATAACCAATGGTACAGAGGCCATGCAACTTGAAACATCAAGTAAGAACATGTACTTTTACTTATTTAGTTTCTTGAGAAAGTTATGGGATTTGTTTTGTGAATAAGAAAGTTATGGAATTTACAAACTGGAAATACTAATTGTTTGGAAAAAAATTAACCAAAATTGTTTGTTCTGCTATAGTTTTTTGATTATTTTTGAAGTTTAAGTGGTATTTTCAACTGTTTAAGCATTTATTTATTTTATACCCGGTGCAACAGACGGGCCCTTTTTGCTAGTAAAGGTAAAACAGCGCACAACAGGTTAGTGAGCACAAATTGATTTTTTTCTCCTATATGTTTGACATGAAACGATGATATCTAATTGCACTTGTTTTTTAACCATTTAAACTGAAACCATTTACCAAATTTGCTCATGAATCTTATCCCAATACTTTTGACCACTACTGTACTCCGACTACAAAAGTTGTTCAAACTTGCCATGTGCCAAATAACCAATGGTACAGAGGCCATGCAACTTGAAACATCAAGTAAGAACATGTACTTTTACTTATTTAGTTTCTTGAGAAAGTTATGGGATTTGTTTTGTGAATAAGAAAGTTATGGAATTTACAAACTGGAAATACTAATTGTTTGGAAAAAAATTAACCAAAATTGTTTGTTCTGCTATAGTTTTTTGATTATTTTTGAACTTTAAGTGGTATTTTCAACTGTTTAAGCATTTATTTATTTTATACCCGGTGCAACGGACGGGCCCTTTTTGCTAGTAAAGGTAAAACAACGCACAGCAGGTTTCGAACCTGCGACCCGGCATACAGACACGACGCGAGCAAACCACCAGGCCGCCTGACAGCATCTGTTAGATCACATGCGAGCTTACTTTTATACCAGCGTGGACACGCTGGGCCGGCTGTTGGGCCCATCGCGACTACGTGCCGTTAATTACACATTTTTCTTTTTTTAATTATAATATTAACACATTTTTGTCCGATTACATATTACTATTATTAAGTGGATTTTTTTTAGAAGATACTATTACATGCACGGCCCAAATTTTATGTGTCTTCGCTAGGACCACAAGCATGCACAATTATTGTGTCACCTCATTATACTACTACTTCTCTCTCAGTTTACAGAGCGTGCGCGTATCCCTAGGTCATCAATTTGACCAATTTAATACAAGTCATATATTACAAAAAATATACCAATATAAACTTCAGATATTTTATTTTCAAACGATATAATTTTTGTGTTATATAGTTTATATTAAGGTGATAAAATTGGCAACCTAGGTATACGCGTAGGACTTGTAAACTGAAATGGAGGTAGTATTCAAATACGCAACTATTACAAAAATTATATGCCCAACACACAGTTTTTTTACTTACTCATATATTGATTATATTTTTGTAAACACACTATTATTAAAAAGTTGATAACATGTATTAAACAAGTTACCATAATAAATTTAGAAATGAAATAAAAAAACTCAGCCTGTATTAAGAAAATGTTCAACATAAATTACGAAAAAATTCATTGTATATTAAGAAAATTGTTCAACATATATAAAAAATGTACACCGTATATTAAGAAAAATATGTGAACATATATGTTTGTTTGTGTTTCCCTATTTACAAAAAGTTCATCGTATATTAAAAAGATGTGTATATTAAAATTTTCTTATTAAATGTTATACGATACTGAAAAAGGTTATATTATATTAAAAGACGATCATCACATCATATAACTAAAAATATGTTCATTGCATCATATATTACAAAAGTGTATCACATTTTAATATACAATGATCTTATTGAAATATAAGATGAACATTTAAATATATGATGACCTTTTTCTGTACTATAAAAATGTTCATCCAACACATACATTAATATACACAATGTATATATATATATGTGTGTATAACTTTTTCGATATATGATACGCACACTGCATACGGCCTGAAGAATACCCATCTGAGAAAAGATAAAAGAGACACGCAAAAAAAAACAGGAATAGAAACAAGTACAGGAAAAAAACGAAATGGCTCGAACTATAAAATGGTGTACGCGTGCACGTCAACACGAAAGATGCTGTGGCTCAATGGTAGCGACGTTGCGCCGCGAACCCGCCGTCGGTAGTTCGAATCCTGGCATCGCAAGAAACTCGGAATGGCTTCGCAACGGTCGTCTCGCTTCCACGCTCCTCCTGCCGCCGCCGCCCGCCCTTCCCGCGGCCGTGACATTGCCCACCCACAGCCACACCCGTCGGGGTCTCGCTCCGAGCCCCGGCGGCCAGATAGCGTTCCTTGCCACGCGGCGCCTGTCTCTTCTGCTTTGTTGGAGGAGCCTCTCCCAGGCCGTTCACGCCCGGCTCGCCTCGGTGCAGGGCAGGAGGCCGGCGGTCTCGCCGGAGGCTCTGGTCCTGGCGCTCGGCCAGATCTGCGGGGTGGAGCGTAGCCATGTGCGGGCGGAGGTGACCCACCCTGCGGATTTCTTCCTGCACTTTGCTTCCTCCGACGACTGCGACAGGGTTTTCAAAAGTAGCGGCAAGATCCGCTGCGCCGGCGCGCGCCTATTGCCTTCCAGTGCTGGCACAGGTGCACGCAGGCGGTGGGCGGCAAACTCGACTGCCTGGATGAAGAACCCTTCGGGCATTCCCAAGATCTACGAGCTCGAGATCCCGGAGCCTGCTGGCCTGCCGAACACAGTGGATCCGGAGTGGCCTGTGGCTCCGGCGCCTCCGGTGGAGCGGCGCACACTGGTTCACCCTCTGACCATTCATGTGTTGGATGTGGTGGGCCGCACTGTTCCGTATATGCAGTTCAACCCCAATTTTGAGCCAGACGAAGATGAAGACCTCACCAGGCGGCACGACTACTCTCAAGACTGCATCAGGGGCAGGATTGACGGTACAGGCCGGGGTAACACTCCATGCTCCGGTGGTCACCCCTTTGGAGGCCCAGGTGGCTTGGGGATGGCCGGAGAGTGGGGTGGCCACCGGGTTCGCGGGCTTCTCGCCCCGGCTGGGGGCATTCCTCACCCATATCTCAACTCCTCAAGGCCTTCCCCTGCGGCCGCTCCCTCTCCGACGACCGTGGAGATGGCTGCCGGGGGATCGGCAGCGTCTACATCGGTGGGCTCGGCAGCGCTGGTGGACACGCCCATGGTGACCACCGCATCTCCAGGACCCCAGTCATCGCAGGCATCCACGGCGGTGGGTTCGGCGGCCCAATGTGACTCTCCTCTCGCCGGGCAGCTTAGACTCTTTCGGGGCGCTGGCTCCCCCTGGCGCTCCCTGACGCCACACCGCTCACGATCTGCTGGCTCTACTGTCGTGGGTGCCGTGGCACTTTTATGCACGCCGGAGCAGGGACCGATCGGGGCGCGGTGTGCTCCATCACCCCGTTGGCTCTCTTTCAGCCCTTTGACGTGCGTGGCCGGTAGCCCGCCGGCGCTTCAGGTGGTGGCCATGCCGGAGTCCCAGGCCGCCAGAGAAGAGGACGGGAGCGGACAGCTCTTGCCCCTGATTCTGGTACCCCCCCGCGCATGCTGGGGAGGAAGTGCATGCTGGAGATGAAGAAGACGACGGCAGCCCGGGGTGTACGCCCACGGCGGTGCCTCTGAAGCCACATCAGCTACTGCCTCCAATGGCTCCCTCTTCACTTGGATGTGTGTCTTTCGGGCCCAAGTCAGCTGTTGATTCCTTGAGGGAGGGTCTGGCCTTCACTCCAGCCCCTTCCATCCTGGGTCCTCGACCAGCGGCCTCTGCCCCGGCAAGACGCAGGAAGCCGCTGCCTCCAGGCTTCACGCCACGCAGGAGTGCCAGAATCAGCAAGATGAATGATGGCAAGAACATCGGTCCGGTACAACGTGCTCAAACGGTGCTGCTCCGCCGCATGGGTGTGATCAAGCCGGAAGAGCATCTGTCACAGGACGCACTCGAGGCGTATCTGAAGCTGTTCGACAAGCCACTAGCCCCGCACCACATCAGAGCTGTAACGGCTCTCTTCGATCCTGAATGGGCTGACTTTGACGAGCCTGCAATGGAGGGGTTTGCGGGTCTCGCGATACCAGAGTCCGTCGAGCCGTGTGGCGCCTAGTGGGGGGGTTGTTGCTGTTTTTCGGGTCTCTACTACTTGCATCATGTCTGTAGGCATCTTGGTATGGAATGTGAGGGGACTTAATAATCCCGCACGGCGAGCGTCCATTAGGATGTTCCTGCAATCCTGCAATGTTTCGCTTGTTTGTTTGCAAGAATCTAAATTGGAAGTGGTGGACGTGTCGGTGGTTGGCCAGACCTTGGGGCCGGGCTTCGATGGCTTTGAGTATTTGCCAGCCGTGGGCACCAGGGGGGCATTCTTGTGGCATGGAAATCGGATTTGCTGCGGGTTTCGGTGATAAACAAAGGAGAATTCTCAATCACAAGCAACATCACTTCTCTTGAGAATGGCAAGGAATGGGTGTGCACCTCTGTGTATGGGCCGCAAGCTTTGGAGGACAAGGTGAGGTTCCTGCAGGAAATTGAGCTTATTGGGCAACAAATTCATCTCCCCTGGATAGTCAACGGGGACTTCAACCTTGTCAGAAATGTGGAGAAACGCAGCACAGGAAGAGGGAGCCGTCGGATCATTAATAAGTTTAGGCATACTATTAACAGTCTGGGCCTGCATGATATGCCGCTGGTGGGTAGGAAATACACGTGGAGCAACGAGCAAGAGCACTCGGTCATGGCTAGGCTCGATCGGGTGCTCTTCAACAACGCATGGGAGGAGGTCTACCCAATCAGTGATCTCCTGCCATTGAGCTCTAATGTGTCTGACCATTGTCCGCTTCTGCTAACTTGTGCGGAGGGCCGGCCAAGAGCGCACCGGTTCCATTTTGAGAACTTTTGGTGCAAGCTGCCTGGATTTCATGACACGGTGAGGCAGGCGTGGGAGGGAGAAGTGGCCAGTTCGGATCCCGCTAAGATTTTCGGTATCAAGCTGCAGAGGACAGCCAAAGCACTTCGTAGTTGGGGCCAAAAGAAGCAGAGCGAGATGGCGATCCAGTTTCAGATTGCCAATGAGGTGATTCTGCGCCTCGACACGGCACAAGAGGTGAGGGTCCTGTCGGCGGAGGAAAGAAGACTAAAGGGGTTCTTGAAAGGGAAGTGTCTTGCTATAGCATCTCTGGAACGGGTCAGATTACGTCAACGTGCTCGAGTCAGAGACTTAAAGGAGGGGGATGCTAATTCCAAATATTTTCACATGAAGGCCAATGGGCGGCGGAGGAGGCGTCTTATCCCGTTTCTGAAAGATGGGGAGTGCACTGTCACCAGCATGGAGGAGAAGTTGAGCCTGGCGCTGGAGTTCTTCAGGTCCAGAATGGGCTGCTCCTCCTCTCCAGGTTGCTCACTCCGATGGGATGAGCTGAACTTGCGCCAGTTATCTCCGGAGTGGGCGCACAGGTTGGAGGTACCGTTCACTGAAGATGAGATCAAGAAGGTTATCCAGGACATGCCAGCCGACCGTGCTCCGGGACCAGATGGGTTCTCCGGCCTGTTTTTTCAAAGCTATTGGCAGATTATTGCGAAAGACTTCATGCTACTAATGCAAGCTCTCCATGAAGGCTGGTTTTACTCGTTCGGGGCACTTAACTCTTCCATAATTACCTTGCTTCCCAAGAATGAGGACCCAATGCAGCTTGGCAACTTCAGGCCGATCAACTTGATACATGGAACTGGGAAAATCTTTGCCAAGGCTTTGGCTACCAGGCTGGCCCCCCTACTGCCTTCCTTAATATCCCAAGCACAAAGCGCTTTTGTCTGCAAACGGAGTATACATGAGAATTTTAAATTCGTGCGGAACACGGCAAGGGCCCTTCACACGAAGAAGCAACAGGCGGTCCTCATGAAGATTGATATTTCCAAAGCCTTTGATACTCTATCCTGGGGTTTTTTGCTGGAGACCCTCAAAGCCAGGGGTTTTGGGGATAGGTGGTGCTCATGGATCTGTGGCCTGTTGAGCTCCTCATCCTCTCCCGTTATTATCAATGGGGAACTCAGCGATCCTTTCACCCTGGGTCATGGTGTTCGTCAGGGCGATTCGCTGTCTCCAGCGCTGTTTATCCTGGCCATGGATGCTCTTCACGGCATGCTTCAATGGGCAGTCCAGAAGAGATTGCTTTCTGACTTGGGGCTGGACAGTGGCATCCCAAGTGCGTCCATTTTTGCTGACGATGCATTCATCTTCTTCAAGCCACAAATCACGGATCTGCGGGTGATTTCGGAAATTCTTCAACTTTTTGGCAAAGCCTCAGGGTTGCATATCAACCTGCAGAAGAGCTCGACTACCTGCATTCGATGTGAGGAGGAAGTGAGCTCCATGGTGGCAGAGTTCTTCCAGTGTCAACGGAAAACTTTCCCAATCACATACCTCGGGCTGCCGCTCTCTGTATTCAGGTTGAGGAAACAGGACATCATGCCACTTGTGGACAAGTTTTCCAGCAAGATGAAGGGCTGGAAGCCGAAGTTACTGCCAGCTGCGGGTAGACTTACACTGGTTAATTTGGTGCTAATGGCTCTCCCGATCCATTTCATGATAGTTCTGCCTCTCCCAGTCTAGGCCATCAAAATAATCAATAGGAGATGTCGTGGTTTCATTTGGAAGGGAGAGGAGGCTATAAGTGGAGGACACTGCTTGCTACCGTGGGCTCAGGTGTGTGCTGTTGGGGAACGTTGCAGAAAACAAAAAATTTCCTACGGTTTCACCAAGATCCATCTAGGAGTTCATCTAGCAACGAGTGATTGGATTGCATCTACATACCTTTGTAGATCACGCGCGGAAGCGTTCAAAGAACGGGGATGAGGAAGTCGTACTCGACGTGATCCAAATCACCGAAGATCCTAGCGCCGAACGGACGGCACCTCCTCGTTCAACACACGTACGGTCAGCGTGACGTCTCCTCCTTCTTGATCCAGCAAGGGGGAAGGAGAGGTTGAGGAAGATGGCTCCAGCAGCAGCACGACGGCGTGGTGGTGATGGAGCTGCAGTACTCCGGCAGGGCTTCGCCAAGCACTATGGAGGAGGAGGATGTGTTGGAGAGGGAGAGGGAGGCACCAAAGGCGTGGGGTGAGAGGCCCTCCTTCCCCCACTATATATAGGGAGCCTAGGGGGGGCGCCGGCCCTAGGAGATGCAATCTCCTAGGGGGCGGCGGCCAAGGGAGGAATCCCTCCTCCCCAAGGCACCTAGGAGGTGCCTTCCCCCTTTAGGACTCTTCCTTTCTTGATCTCTTGGCGCATGGGACTCTTGGGGCTGGTGCCCTTGGCCCATACAGGCCAAGGCGCACACCCCTACAGCTCATGTACAGCACAATACCGGTGACCCCGAAACTTGTCCCGATGCCCGAAATAGCACTTCCTATATATAATTCTTTACCTCCGGACCATTCCGGAACTCCTTGTGATGTCCGGGATCTCATCCGGGACTCCGAACAACATTCGGGTTACTGCATATACATATCCCTACAACCCTAGCATCACCGAACCTTAAGTGTGTAGACCCTACGGGTTCGGGAGACATGTAGACATGACCGAGACGACTCTCCGGCCAATAACCAACAGCGGGATATGGATACCCATGTTGGCTCCCACATGCTCCTCGATGATCTCATCGGATGAACCATGATGTCGAGGATTCAATCAATCCCGCATACAATTCCCTTCGTCAATCGGTATGTTACTTGCCCGAGATCCGATCGTCGGTATCCCAATACCTCGTTCAATCTTGTTACCGGCAAGTCACTTTACTCGTACCGTAATGCATGATCCCGTGACCAGACACTTGGTCACTTTGAGATCATTATGATGATGCATTACCAAGTGGGCCCAGTGATACCTCTCCGTCATATGGAGTGACAAATCCCAGTCTTGATCCGTGTCAACCCAACAGTCACTTTCGGAGATACCCGTAGTATACCTTTATAGTCACCTAGTTACGTTGTGACGTTTGGTACACCCAAAGCACTCCTACGTTATCCGGGAGTTACACGATCTCATGGTCTAAGGAAAAGATACTTGACATTGGAAAACTCTAGCAAACGAACTATACGATCTTGTGCTATGTTTAGGATTGGGTCTTGTCCATCGCATCATTCTCCTAATGATGTGATCTCGGTATCAATGACATCCAATGTCCATAGTCAGGAAACCATGACTATCTGTTGATCAACGAGCTAGTCAACTAGAGGCTTACTAGGGACATGTTGGTGTCTATTATTCACACATGTATTACGATTTCCGGATAACACAATTATAGCATGAATAAAGACAATTATCATGAACAAGGAAATATAATAATAATGCTTTTATTATTGCCTCTAGGGCATATTTCCAACATGTGCACCCAAGGACTGTGGGGGGCTAGGGGTACTTAATCTCAGGTGGTTCGGTTGGGCTCTGCGATGCAGATGGCCATGGATGAAATGGGACGAACATCCCAGGCCGTGGCATTCTCTGCCTGACACCACAGAGAAGGCAGTTTCAGCAATGTTCAATGCGGCCTCTGCGATCTTACTCAGTGATGGGGCATCTGCAAGGTTCTGGACCGATAACTGGCTCCCGGGAGGTAGTTCTATTGCAGCAACAGCTCCAACGTTGTTCTCTTTTGTCAAAGACTCAGGCTGCTCAGTCCGGGAGGCTCTTCATAATCGATCTTGGATCAGGGATATCTCGGGCGGAATCTCGGTGCAAGCCCTAGCGCAGTATCTATCAATTTGGGATCTAACCTCCGCTACAAGTCTAACGCCAGGTGTGAGGGATCAGGCTCGCTGGAAGCTTACTAAGGGGCAAGAGTTCTCGGTCGGCAGTGCGTACAAGATGATGTTCATGCCCAATATTCGTTTTGCTTGCAACAAGCCAATCTGGAGATCCAAAGCACCACCACGATGCAAATTCTTTATGTGGTTGGTCGTCCATGGCAAGTGTCTGACGGCTGATAATCTAGAACGAAGAGGCTGGCCTGCAAACACATCTTGCCCCCTCCGCCTGTTAGCGTCGGAGGATTGTACACACCTATTCGTTCACTGCCGTTTCACCCAGCACCTCTGGTGTCTGTTCAGGTCTTTGATTGGGGCACATTTTGCTATACCGGGTGACTCTGACGGCTGCACGGAGGACTGGTGGCTGCGCGCAAGAACAGGCATTCCCAAGCCAATGCGCAGAAACTTCGACACTATTACAATTCTATTGCACTGGAGGCTGTGGAAAGAGAGGAACTCCAGAGTTTTTGATCAAGTGGCAAGCAGTGCTGATAGAGTACTAGACTTGATACGGGAAGACATAGCAGTATGGCGCTCAGTAGGCTGCATAGCGGACCTTGGTCCCTAGCGAGTCATTGGCATTTGTACCGTGTTGTAATCATTGTATTGTGGGATTCGTCAGACTCTGGTTTCCAGTTCTAGTTCGCCTAGACTGCTAACCGCGTTGTACTTCTTCTTTCCTTCTAATAAAGATCGGCCAAGGGCCCTTCAAGAATCCTGGCATCGCGCTGGGCACGCGTTGAGTATTTCTTTTAAAAAAAATCCTGGCAGGGCCCTTTTTAGCAAACCAGGGATGGATGCGTAATTAAATAAGAGGTAAGGGTCTTTTTTGGAAAAGAATGTGCCACATCAGCACCTGACAGGCGGGCCCTAACGGTCAGATGCACCGTCAATACACGGTTTAGACTATTGTGTAACAGACAGCCTCAAACATGGTACTGACATGTAAAAATTGCGAAAAGTGGTATCAATCCGCCACCACCGCCCCAAATGTGGTACTATCGTGTAATTAACTCAAATACAGAACATGGCTCTACTATTGAAATATCTGCACAACTTTTACAACAACCATGATACGCCTTGGGTCGAGCTGGTCTGGTCAGCCTACTACGGCGACAAAATACCCCATGCCTCACCCCCCTGCGGATCGTTCTGGTGGTGAGACATCATGAAGCTAACCGAAGTGTATAAAGGGGTCACTAAGGTGACCGTTGGCGATGAGACGTCGGTCCTATTCTGGAAGGACCTCTGGTGTGATCAAATCTTTGCGGAATCGCACCCCGAGCCTTCTCATTTACAAAAGTTGAAGATGCCCCAGTGTCAAATTTTCTATCCATGGCGGAGCTCGGGAGCGGTTTCCACCTCCCACTCTCTGTACACGCAAGGGAGGAGGTGCGAGATCTTCAGATGATATCGGCGACGACAGTGCCAAACGCATAGCTAGCCGCGATATCTGGATGTGTGTATGGGGGCCAAAATATTCCTCGGCACATTTCTACAAACACTATTTCAGATATGTGATTGCTGATGCGGCTTTTTCTTGGGTATGGAAGTCTAAGTGCACGTTGAAAATTAAAGTGTTCGCGTGGCTATTGTTGGCAGACAGAATAAACACCAGAAACATGTTGGCAAGGAGACACTATAACATTGAGGGAGATGTGAGTTGTAGGCTTTGCACAAGTGGAGATAAGGAGACAGTGGAACACTTGTTCTTTACTTGTCCGTTCAGTAGACAATGTTGGGAAGAGATTGGGATGGACTGGATGATTGAGGGCAGCTAGCTAAACATTGTCCACTCTGGAAAACTTCGGTGGACACGTCCAATGTACATGGAGATATTCATGATGTCGGCCTGGAGTATCTGAAAGAACGCAACGGCAAGATCTTTAGAGGGATAAAGCCCTCGTTCGACTCCTGGAGGCAAAGATTTAGGACAAACTTTGGCTTATTGATCCATAGGGTTAAACCCTCAATGGGAAATTTTATATCAAGTTCTGTAAACACCTTTATGTGGGATCCCCCTTAGTGTGGTACTGATGCTTTGGTAACCCTCATCTCTGTTGCCTGTATTGGAGTGCTCCCGTGTTAGGGCATGAAAAATGGGTACATACGAGAGTGCCTGTTGCTTTGTAAAAATCTACCCCCCGGACTCATATATATGAAAAGTCAGTATGAGCCTTTCCTACTGTCATGAGCTTTCAAAAACAGTCCCTCAATCTGAGGACTCGTGTGCCTCCTCGACCACTAACAGCAAGGTCGAGAGCACCGTGAACCACCGTCGGTGAAAGGTCTCCATAAGGAACCCAACCTTTTCTGATCAAGAGTTTAATGCTCTGAGCTTCGTGGACGCGTACCTCGGAGCGATCCGCTCTGTTTTTCAGCAAGCAGTAGGTGTTCTGTCGCAAGGCTTGCAGGTAAGACCCCGCCCGAGCCCATTTCATCTTGAAGATCCTTATATTTCTTTGTTTGTTTAAGGACAAACGAAATTGCCAATCATGGTAGTAGCCCTAAGTCTTGATATGGGAAAGTGCGCCCATAGCAAGGCTTGAATGTTAAACCAAAAATGAGATAGGGGCGGCTTCTAGGTCTTTTACTAAGAGGGCATGGGAGTTGACTGAGATGGGCCAGTGCTGGCGTGATCCTAAAAAGTCACGTCATAACTAAGTACAACCCAAATAAAAAAATCCTAAAATACTAAAAGTAATAAAAAAACTCAATATAATAAAAGACTTAAAATAATAAAAGACTCTAAATGATACCTGCTATTAAAAAAATAAAATAATCAAAATAATAAAAGACCCAAAATGATAAAAAAGACTAAAAGTAATAAAGACTAAAATATAATATGAAGTGTTCACCATTTACAAAATGATATTATTACTTTAATAATAATAATAACATGTTTTTTGATTAATATAATCATTAAATATTTAAACACTTGGTAAAAAAAATTGGTGTAACAAAAGTTAGCACGACAGCAGTAGACTAATTACCAATGCGCGCCACCACTATCTTCCAGCTAGTTAGTATAGTTGGGCCCACAATTTGTGATGTGTTAAAAAAGGCAACGCCATCACCAGTCTAATAAAGCTGACGTACCAAATATGTCAACGTCGCCACTATTTGAAGAAAATGGTAGTGGTGTTGATTAGAAATGGCATGCCACCAACTGAAGTTGTGGCTAGCCATTTATCTAGTAGTGGTTGTTGGCCGAAGATGGTTCCCGTGGATGATCTGGTTGACTTGGCTAGTTTTGCTTTTATTGCATTGTACCACGTTTGAAACTCAACTGGGTAAGGTTGGGCATGACACTCGATCACGCACCGACTAGCAAGTTGGTGGGGGCCATTAGATCCTTCTGTGTCTGTGTACGTGACTACTGAGTTGACGTTTGGGACCTGTGATTAAAGCTAATGTCGGTCCAATTCACTGGTCAAAAGTATGCGCTCGTGCCAGACAATGTTGTGCCTTGCGCGAGGGGTTCATGTGGATGGGGGTGATATCCCTATTTACACTAGCACACATGAACAACCCACGCAACAGATATATAAGCAACTCTTACCAAGTTATGCAAAGATATATAAACAACTCTTTCCAAGTTATGCAATTGGCTTGAGTAAGGCCCCGATGATTAACATTATACTAAGAAGGGCAACATCAACCACAACATTTTATAAAGCAACAACATCGTACACCATTGCAGGACATTGACCGCATCGATTGAGCGTGTTTTCCCCACCCTGTTCATGTTTTAGCACACATCTTCCTTGTGGGGTTGGCTGCACGCCTTTTCCTTCATCTGTCACGCGCTCGACAAAATTCTCATTGCTCCATGACACGGCATGACGAGCAAAGGACATGCACAGAAAAGTCATGAAAGAAAAAAGAGAGAAACCGACGGGAGAGTCGGAGAGACAAAGGGGCTTAAACAACAACAAAGAACAAACGGAGCCAAGAATTTCCTTCCACCCCCTAAAGGATGTTTCGAATTACATGGATTTTCATCGTCATTGTCGAAGAGATCTGGGTGCTCGGAAGGCGGAGTGACAAGATCCACTTTATGTGGCATGGCAGCAAAAAATGGCAGGGGTTTAGACGTCGCCCATAAATGGCCCTGCAAAGGGCGTTTTTGCTGCCATGGTAGTCCGTTCGCTCGGGTTGGCCGCGGCAGGAGTTGCACGAGTTATCGCTAGCGAAGCAGCTGAAACAGCCATCGTCCTTGCGGATGGTGAGACATGGATACATTTCTGGTTTCCTCTCTGGCGTCATGAAGCTGGCAGACAACCTCACCATGAGGCCTCCAGCCCATACCCCAAGCATTGCGCTACACGCAGCCCTCACCGACCTCCATGGCGATGACCTATTCGACGCCCAGGTAGCGCATCTACGCCGGAGAATGTCCAACATGAGTTCGCGCTCGGCGACAGCAGGCACAAGAGGAAGGCCATTGTGCACTACATCCAATGTGCAGCTTAAAATAGCCAATTTATAGGAAAACACAACCGACCTAAGGAAAAGTCTGACATGCCCATGAAACCTCCCAAGTCGACACACCCCTAACCGCACCTCGAGAAAACTCACGCGAGCGATGCGGCGTGAGCACCTACTTGGGCTGCACAAACGAAACAACCCGACAAGGCAGAATCGCATTGGGCGCTCATAGGTGCCTGGGTCGGCCGAACGAAATAGGCGTAGAATTGTGAGCAAAACAGCAACACACACCCCTAATCGTACCCGAACCAGCTCAGGTGAGTGACGCGGTGCACAAGCCTATCTGGGTTGTGAGGTGCACATGCACGCCAGGCGCCCCGCGCATCACTCGGTATGCTGAATGAAACAGGCCAACACCAACAACGAACCACTGAGCAGGCCCCGCACTACTGACAGCGGGGCCTGCGCATGAGCTGACCCAGGCGGGCACGGTGCATACCCTGCATATCGCGACTGGACCAGCCCACACAAGGCGAGGGACGCCGACAGGCGGGTCCGGGCAGGCCATCGCACGTGGAGCACCGCAAGAAGAGGCTCTCACACGCGCGGTCGAAATCACCTTTGTCGGTGGCCCCGGTAGCACCCGCGGTCCACCCGTCATGGACTGCTGAGGCGGAACACCCGAGCATGCACTGTCCGAGCAGATCGAACGGAATGGAGAGCCCCCATGCCACCTAGGAAGGGACGGGGCAGTGGCACTCTTCGCCCTCCGAGGACTCCGGGAGGTGGATATCCCAACATCTTTTATCTCTACTCCTAATAGATGAGTTGGTAGTCTCGCCTCACCTCCCACCAACCCCTCGACGAACCCTATATTACGCCAGCGAGTGTCTTATTAACAAACTTTCGCTTAACCATAATTAATTTTAGTCGGTCCATTTGGGGCGTACATTAACTCAATTAAATCAGCACTTTCCAAAATAATGTCACGCATTAACTCATTCAAATCAAATCACTACTTACTAAAAGTTATCTGGCCCATTTTCAGTTTTTTCCTATGTTTCATTTTCTCTCATTTTTCTGCTCGACATGATGAGTTAACAAACAATGAAATCACAGTTTCCAAACAATAAAATTACAGTTTAGTGACAATCAATTCCAAATCCTATCTTTCCTAGCGCATTATCCGAAAAAAATAAACTTTCCTAGCGCATTGATCCTAACAACCAAATCTCTCTACTAAGGCAGAGGAAAAAAATTATATGAGACCAGGTCTCACGGTTAGCAGGTGAGACCCGTCCTGATGGATGACACGTGGCATTCACAAATCACAAAGCATCCCAATCTCTCTTCCTGGATGGGGGTAGGGAATGCTTTGTGATTTGTGAATGTCACGTGTCATCCATCAGGATGGTTTTCGCGTGAGACGTGGTCTCATAGAATTCTTTTCCTAAGGCAGACCTCTCCTTCCCTCAGGATAGTAGACCAAGATCCACATCGGCTTTCGAAGTACCAACCATGCATCCGTCAGCCTCTCGCCGTCACGCCGCCAAGCATCGTCGCTACCTGTGCTGCCCCACGGAACCAGAACGATCGAGGGTTTCGAGCAGAAACTGCAGATTCTATTCAATTGTTCTGTTGTTGCCAACTACCTCGATCCAGTGTGTTGGTCCATGAGGTGACTCTGGTGGCGGCGCCATAACCCGGCTGGAGACGGCAGCGGCGACACGTTCTTCTCTCCTCCTGTCGGCGCGAGCAGTTCGTCCCCATAGTCGGACCAGATCAAACGCTTCTTGCAACATCAATATCTTGCAATCCTCCCAACGGCAGTGGTAGCGGATTGACCTGGTCTCAACGGCAGCAACATCACAACGACCCAGTATGCTCTTCCACCTCTCCCTCTCTTTAATTTTTTACTAGGATTCTTATTATTCTGTGTGTCTGCATCTGCGTGCCATTTAGGATTCTTGTCTATCTAGATCTTGGTATATAACTGCAGCAACTCATAAGTCTGGGAGGCCAAGAAAGAAGACATAGGTACAGAAGAAGAGGCTTTATTATAAATATTTTCTAAGACCAGCTGCAGTCTGAATGAGACTATTGAGGGCCTTATTCTGCACCGCCACTTCACTAGGGAATACAGTCATCATCGACATAGTTTCACTTGGAGAAAACTGTCTGACACTTTAGTATCATAGCCACCAAGGTAAATGGTCAAGTCTTGTGTTCTCATTGACCTGACTATTCAATCAGAGAGTGTTTTGTTGGCGATTTATAGCGAACCAAAAGAAAGAAGACAACAAATATGTGTTGGGTTATCTTGTTAACCTCACCATACAATTCCTTGTGGGTGGTCTTCGTTAAATTGAAAAGACTTTGGTAGTTAATTCATGCCATTGGTGGTGATGGCAGTCCAACGAAGTGCAATATGTACAAGTACAATTGAGCCAAAAAGGAAACTGGATGCCATCTGTACTAAAGCTAGATGTCTCATACTGTATATAAAACCGCCTCGGTGTTTTCTTCCTTGATTCGATTTTTTCTTTCTCTACTTCATTGATAAAATAAAGAGATAGATTTCACCCTTCTTTTATTGCCATTTTCACTCTGTTTTTTTACTGTGAAGTTGGCCGGGCATGTAAATATGAATCGCCACATAAAAAGATCAGCGGCATCTCATATTCTCGTTTAAGTGATGTACGTGTTCCAGACTATTTTTCAAGTTTCAGGTCAGAGTCTCTACTCTAAACCATAGTCACCGTGGATATGTAAGAGTGTGCAAGATTTTTGCGAGTGTTTTTTTTTTTGATATCACACAAATTGGTGGGTAAATGAAATATATAACACTGGTTCTATAATCCTTTTTTATGATTCTCTTTTGTTTCTTTTATTAAATATTTTATTATTATTCTGTGTACATATTTTAATAGGATGCCAAACATCCGAGAGTTTATCTATATTGTGTATTCCGCCGGATCTCCAAGAAATTGTGACATGTGTGCAGAACATAGATGCTTAGATTTTATCATATACACAATATGTTATACCTATTACTGATCCTTCCTTGACAAAAATATTTGAGGTATGATATAGTTTCCTATTACTGATTCGACGGCGCGGAGCAGTGGCAGCGGTAACATCTGTTGACCGATTTGGAGGGGAGCAGAATAACAGTGAGCAGCAAAGTGTGGACTGGTTCAACATCAGCCAACATAATCGCCCCAACATCAGCCAGACCGACTGGTTTGAGCTCCTTCCATGCCTCCCTAACTATCTTGTGAGTTGATCTGTGATCGGAAAAAAAGTCCTAATGGTTTAGAAGGACATGAGAGATTTTATTTTTCAGGTTTTGAATGCTAATACACGTTTCTAACTTATATAGTGCAAGCAGTTGAGTTGGCTTGAACTTTCCTGTACAACTGAAGGTCCTTCTCGAGCGTGTGCAGCTTGATGTAACATCATGCAGTTTGCGATGGGGAATCAGTGTTTAGTAGGAACAACTTAGTGCATATGTATTTTGTGTGTACTGACCTGATGCAAATATATTCATGTGTAATGCCAGACAAGGTACAAAGGTAATGTAGATTCTGTGTAATGATTCGATTTTCAAACAATATTGTGTGCCCTTAGAAAATTGGATATTCGCTAAGTTTGTAATGACAAGTAATGTATCTAAAGTGTACATTATCATACCAATATTGGTTTCCATATGATATTTTCCCCATTATCAATTACTCGAGGATGCGACTCGGTACAATACATGATGGTGACTTGGTCAAAATCCATTGCATCTTTTTTTGTCATCAGCGACCAAAACTATTACAATTACGGTTACCTACTTAAAATTCAAAATGGATGTGATGGTGGGACAGGGATCTCATACTGCAGTGGGCCCACATATCAATGGCCCAACTACATCCTGCAGTACGTCAGGGGAGTTACTTCCATGGTGGTTGAGGTTGGGGTGAAGGGGGGGGGGTCTGAGCCTGGTGTGGCATTGATAGGTTGAGAGACGTAGATGGTGGGTGAAATAAGAAAAGTAATGATTTAACGATAATAAGTTAACCCATGCTATTGACGTGCATACAATACTAAACATATATGGTTAACCATAATTGTTGTTAAATCTTAGAATATATATTTATCCTCCCTTTACAACGCACGGGCAATTTCCTCGTGAGGGTGAGGCATAGGGGGGTGCGCATAGCTGGCAGGAGCGAGTCTAAAACTTAATCGGTGACGGTGCATGGGGTACGGGGGTGGGGGTGGGGGTGGGGGGGGGGATTGGAGTTGTTCATCGGGGTGAGGCTTAGATGGATGGTGGGGCGGGGGGAGGCAGGAGGTTAGGTCTGGGTAGGCCATGGTTGAGGAGGAGGAACCGTCACGAAACAAGAGGAAGATGAACAGGTGACAGCGTGCTCCTAACCGTTGGATATTGATTTGATGTAGCAACGCACGGGCACTTAACTAGTAGAAGTAATATACAAGACACCAAGAAATAATTCCTCAAAGGCCTCCAGGAGGCGGGTACTCTAGCATTCGTTATATAGAAGTAATGTACAAGCCACCAAAAAATTATTGGGTTCAACTGAACCCAACAACTATACGCTGGCTCCGCCTCTGGTGACCAGTATAACATCGTAGTTTAGCCCTTTCCTCAACTCCTTAGGGCCCCCTTTAGCCACACTATACGACCAATTACAGAAGCAGAATGCAGTGGGTTGCGGCATGAAAGAAACCAAACCCAATCTCATAAGGACCAGCATCCAAATTTGTCAGAGCAAAACTCCCTTATTGTTCAAATAGTTCGGTCATGTCTATTGTTCAATTTAATTCTGATCACTCATTGATATAACAAGATTTTTCCCCTCCTTTTTTGAGCTTTTTTTTTGCAGGGACTTTTTGAGCACATTGAATATTCAGACCTTGAAGAACACACTTAGACCATATGTAATAGACCAATAAGCACCAAACAATAAGTACTATGATACAACTATGGAATTGTGGTATCAATACAAAAAATATGTCAGTTTTGGGCCTCAGTGACGAATAAAACTGGGGTGCAAGGAAAATGGACATGTAAGAAGAATGAACAAGAGAAAAACCATCACATAAGAGATTGAGTCATTTATCACAGAGTGACATGAGAAAAGCCTAGGCTCAAGCTAAAAATGTCTCCATGACTGGCATTGACAAATGGACTGAGCCTGGGTTCCTGACAAGTCATAACCGATGTCAAGAGCACTTATACACACCTTAAGGCCACTGGTTGATTTGAACCTGGGATCCTGTCTTGTTTCTTCGCACAAATAGAGTGCACCTTCAACAAAATAAATGTGGTGCTTCACATGAATGATTCCACAAATTTTAATCATCTGCACTGACGTCCAATTTGATCTTCCAAGTTCAGATGAGTTAGAGAACAGTCCTTAAGTCTGTTTACCAGTGACTGATGGATGATCTTGACAAGTCTGCTTTATAAGTTAACACTGTTAGTAATATTAGCTTGTCTGACGAAGTATACAAAACCATTGAGGAAGGCTACTTGGGCAGGCTGGACTGTATATGGAGAATCTGGAAATAAGAAGTGAATGAAGATTCAGCATTTATTGTCCTATAATGTCAAAATGATTCAAGCCCGTGATTAAAGATATTCATACTTCACAAATGCAGCTTCCCTTCCATTGCCACCTTTTTCACTTGGCAGGATGAACAGAGGAAAGGACCGCCCCAGGGTTAACCCGTGAATGATGCTTCGGCATGTTGCCATGAACAGAGACACCCTCACCAGGTTTCATCTCCAATTGGCAGACTGCACAATCATGCAGCTTGAACATATTTCCGGTTGGATAGTTTACATTCAACCTGGAAACCAGTTAAAAGTGATAGACTGTACTTTAAGAAATTATTTGCATAGTACATATCCTAGTTAGAAATCTTAATATCGGAAAATACTCATCAAGTATATATGATTTAAAATGAATAAGGACAAAACAATTGTTCAATTTGGGGTAGATACATGAACTTAATACAAGATAAAAAATTCAGCAAATGTGATTGTTTCAGGAGAATAACCAAATAAGCTGACACGATTTTTTTCTCCGATGCGCAGGAGAGCTGCGCATCATCATATTAAGAAAGAAAGGAGTCTAATAGACTCATACAAGCCCAATAGGGTAGCGTTTAAATACACAGGATCACCGAGAAAGAAAGAAAGAAACTACTTCGACCATGACCCAAAACCACACAACCTATGGCCAAATCCCCCCGAAGCCCTTTGGCCCCGGCCATAGACCACAAATGGGCCCCATGTTGGGGAATGTAGTAATTTCAAAAAAATTCTTACGCACACGCAAGATCATGGTGATGCATAGCAACGAGAGGGGAGAGTGTTGTCTACGTACCCTCGTAGACCGAAAGCGGAAGCGTTAGCACAACGCGGTTGATGTAGTCGTACGTCTTCACGATCCGACCGATCCAAGTACCGAACGCACGGCACCTCCGAGTTCAGCACACGTTCAGCTCGATGACGTCCCGCGAACTCCAATCCAGTAGAGCTTCACGGGAGAGTTCCGTCAGCACGACGACGTGGTGACGATGACGATGCTCTACCGTCGCAGGGCTTCGCCTAAGCACCGCTACGATATGATCGAGGTGGATTATGGTGGAAGGGGGGCACCGCACACGGCTAAGAGATCCAAGGGATCAATTGTTGTGTCTATGGGGTGCCCCCTGCCCCCGTATATAAAGGAGTGGAGGAGGGGGAGGGCCGGCCCTCTCTATGGCGCGCCCTAGGGGAGTCCTACTGCCACCGGGAGTAGGATTCCCCCTTTCCTAGTAGAACTAGGAGCCCTTCCAAGTAGTAGGAGTAGGAGGGAAGGAAAGGGAAGGGAAAAGGAGAAGGAAGGAAGGGGGCGCCCCCCTCCCTAGTCCAATTCGGACCAGCCCATGGGGAGGGGTGCGGCCACCCTTTGAGGCCTTCCTCTCCTTTCCCGTATGGCCCATTAAGGCCCAATACGAATTCCCATAACTCCCCGGTACTCCCGAAAATACCCGAATCACTCGGAACCTTTCCAATATCCGAATATAGTCGTCCAATATATCGATCTTTACGTCTCAACCATTTCGAGACTCCTCGTCATGTCCCCGATCTCATCCGGGACTCCGAACTCCTTCGGTACATCAAAACACATAAACTCATAATATAACCGTCATCGAACTTTAAGCGTGCGGACCCTACGGGTTCGAGAACTATGTAGACATGACCGAGACACGTCTCCGGTCAATAACCAATAGCGGAACCTGGATGCTCATATTGGCTCCTACACATTCTACGAAGATCTTTATCGGTCAAACCGCATAACAACATGTGTTGTTCCCTTTGTCATCGGTATGTTACTTGCCCGAGATTCAATCGTTGGTATCTCAATACCTAGTTCAATCTCGTTACCGGCAAGTCTCTTTACTCGTTTCGTAACACATCATCCCGCAACTAACTCATTAGTTGCAATGCTTGCAAGGCTTATAGTGATGTGCATTACCGAGTGGGCCTAGAGATACCTCTCCGACAATCGGAGTGTCAAATCCTAATCTCGAAATACGCCAACCCAACAAGTACCTTCGGAGACACCTGTAGAGCACCTTTATAATCACCCAGTTACGTTGTGACGTTTGGTAGCACACAAAGTGTTCCTCCGGTAAATGGGAGTTGCATAATCTCATAGTCATAGGAACATGTATAAGTCATCAAGAAAGCAATAGCAACAAACTAAACAATCAAGTGCTATGCTAACGAAATGGGTCAAGTCAATCACACCATTCTCTAATGATGTGACCCCGTTAATCAAATGACAACTCATGTCTATGGCTAGGAAACTTAACCATCTTTGATTCAACGAGCTAGTCAAGTAGAGGCATACCAGTGACATACTGTTTGTCTATATATTCACACATGTATTATGTTTCCGGTTAATACAATTCTAGCATGAATAATAAACATTTATCATGATATAAGGAAATAAATAATAACTTTATTATTGCCTCTAGGGAATATTTCCTTCAGTCTCCCACTTGCACTAGAGTCAATAATCTAGTTCACATCGCCATGTGATTTAACATCAATAGTTTACTTTACCATGTGATTAACACCCATAGTTCACATCGTCATGTGACCAACACCCAAAGGGTTTAATCGAGTCAATAATCTAGTTCACATCGCTATGTGATTAATACCCAAAGAGTACTAAGGTGTGATCATGTTTTGCTTGTGAGAGAAGTTTAGTCAACGGGTCTGCCACATTCAGATCCGTAAGTATTTTGCAAATTTCTATGTCAACAATGCTCTGCACGGAGCTACTCTAGCTAATTGCTCCCACTTTCAACATGTATCCATATTGAGATTTAGAGTCATCTGGATCAGTGTCAAAATTTGCATCGACATAACCCTTTACGATGACCTTTTTGTCACCTTCATAATCGAGAAACATATCCTTATTCCACTAAGGATAATTTTGACCGCTGTCCAGTGATCTACTCCTAGATCACTATTATACTCCATTGCCAAAAACAGTGTAGGGTATACAATAGATCTGGTACACAGCATGGCATATTTTATAGAACCTATGGCTGAGGCATAGGGAATGACTTTCATTCTCTCTCTATCTTTTGTCGTGGTCGGGTTTTGAGTCTTACTCAACTTCACACCTTGTAACACATGCAAGAACTCCTTCTTTGACTGTTCCATTTTGAACTACTTCAAAATCTTGTCAAGGTATGTACTCATTGAAAAAACTTATCAAGCATCTTGATCTATCTCTATAGATCTTGATGCTTAATATGTAAGCAGCTTCACCGAGGTCTTTCTTTGGAAAACTCCTTTCAAACATTCCTTTATGCTTTGCAGAATAATTCTACATTATCTGCGATCAATAATATGTCATTCAGATATACTTATCAGAAATGTTGTAGTGCTCCCACTCACTTTCTTGTAAATACAGGCTTCACTGCAAGTCTGTATAAAACTATATGCTTTGATCAACTTATCAAAGCGTATATTACAACTCCGAGATGCTTGCACCAGTCCATAGATGGATCGCTGGAGCTTGCATATTTTGTTAGTACCTTTAGGATTGACAAAACCTTCTGGTTACATCATATACAACTCTTCTTTAATAAATCCATTAAGGAATGCAGTTTTGTTTATCCATTTGCCAGATTTCATAAAATGCGGCAATTGCTAACATGATTCGGACAGACTTAAGCATAGATACGAGTGAGAAACTCTCATCGTAGTCAACACCTTGAACTTGTCGAAAACCTTTTGCGACAATTCTAGCTTTGTAGATAGGAACACTACTATCAGCGTCTGCCTTCCTCTTGAAGATCCATCTAATCTCAATGGCTCACCAATCAACGGGCAAGTCAATCAAAGTCCATACTTTGTTCTTATACATGGATCCCATCTCAGATTTCATGGTCTTAAACCATTTTGCGGAATCTGGGCTCATCATCGCTTCCTCATAGTTCGTAGGCTCGTCATGGTCAAGTAACATGACCTCTAGAACAGGATTACCGTACCACTCTGGTGCGGATCTCACTCTGGTTTATCTACGAGGTTCGGTAGCAACTTGATCTCAAGTTACATGATCATCATCATTAGCTTCCTCACTAATTGGTGTAGTAGTCACAGGAACATATTTCTGTGATGAACTACTTTCCAATAAGGGAGCAGGTACAGTTGCCTCATCAAGTTCTACTTTCCTCCCACTCACTTCTTTCGAGAGAAACTCCTTCTCTAGAAAAGATCCATTCTCAGCTATGAATAACTTGCCTTCGGATCTGTGATAGAAGGTGTACCCAACATTTTCTTTTGGGTATCCTATGAAGACGCACTTCTCCGATTTGGGTTTGAGCTTATCAGGTTGAAACTTTTTCGCATAAGCATTGCAACCTCAAATTTTAAGAAACGACAGCTTAGGTTTCTTGCCAAACCATAGTTCGTACGGTGTCGTCTCAACGGATTTAGATGGTGCCCTATTTAACGTGAATGTAGCTGTCTCTAATGCATAACCCCAAGACGATAGCGGTAAATCAGTAAGAGACGTCATAGATCGCACCATATCTAATAAAGCACGGTTACGACGTTCGGACACACCATTACACTGTGGTGTTCCAGGTGGCGTGAGTAGTGAAACTATTTCACATTGTTTTAACTGAAGGCCAAACTCTTAACTCAAATATTTTACCTCTATGATCATATCGTAGAAACTTTTATTTTCTTGTCACGATGATTCTCCACTTCACTCTGAAATTCTTTGAACTTTTCAAATGTTTCAGACTTGTATTTCATTAAGTAGATATACCCATATCTGCTCAAATCATCTGTGAAGGTCAGAAAATAACGATACTTGTCGTGAGCCTTAACATTCATCAGACTGCATACATCAGTATGTATTATTTCCAATAAGTCAGTTGCTTGCTCCATTATTCTGGAGAACGGAGTCTTAGTCATCTTGCCCATGAGGCACGGTTCGCAAGCATCAACTGATTCATAATCAAGTGATTCCAAAAACCCATCAGCATGGATTTTCTTCATGCGCTTTACACCAATATGACCTAAACGGCAGTGCCACAAATAAGTTGCACTATCATTATTAACTTTGTATCTTTTGGTTTCAATATTATGAATATGCGTATCACTAAGATTGAGATCCAATGAACCATTTTCATTGGGTGTGTAACCATATAAGGTTTTATTCATGTAAACAGAACAATAATTTATTCTCTTACTTAAATAAATAACTGTATTGCAATAAACATGATCAAATCATATTCATGCTCAACGCAAACACCAAATAACACTTATTTAGGTTCAACACTAATCCCGAAAGTATAGGGAGTGTGCGATGATGATCATATCAATCTTGGAACCACTTCCAACACACATCGTCACTTCACCCTTAACTAGTCTATGTTCATTCTGCAACTCCCATTTCGAGTTACTACTCTTAGCAACTGAACCAGTATCAAATACCGAGGGGTTGCTACGAACACTAGTAAAATACACATCAATAATCTGTATATCAAATATACCTTTGTTCACTTTGCCATCCTTCTTATCCGCCAAATACTTGGGATAGTTTCGCTTCCAGTGACCGGTCCCTTTGCAGTAGAAGCACTTAGTCTCAGGCTTAGGACCAGACTTGGGTTTCTTCACTTGAGCAGCAACTTGCTTGCCGTTCTTCTTGAAGTTCCCCTTCTTCCCTTTGCCCTTTTCTTGAAACTAGTGGTCTTGTCTACCATCAACACTTGATATTTTTCTTGATTTATACCTTCGTCGATTTCAGCATTACGAAGAGCTTGGGAATCGTTTCCGTTATCCCTTGCACATCATAGTTCATCACGAAGTTCTACTAACTTGGTGATGGTGACTAGAGAATTCTGTCAATCACTATTTTATCTGGAAGATTAACTCCCACTTGATTCAAGAGATTGTAGTACCCAGACAATCTAAGCACATGCTCACTGCTTGAGCTATTCTCCTCCATCTTTTAGGTATAGAACTTGTTGGAGACTTCATATCTCTCAACTCGGGTATTTGCTTGAAATATTAACTTCAACTCCTGGAACATCTCATATGGTCCATGACGTTCAAAACGTCTTTGAAGTCCCGATTCTAAGCCGTTTAAGCATGGTGCACTAAATTATCAAGTAGTCATCATATTGAGCTAGCCAAATGTTCATAACATCTGCATCTGCTCTTGCAATAGGTTTGTCACCTAGCGGTGCATCAAAAACATAATTCTTCTGTGCAGCAATGAGGATAAACCTCAGATCACGGATCCAATCCACATCATTGCTACTAACATCTTTCAACTTAGTTTTCTCTAGGAACATATCAAAAATAAAACAGGGGAGCTAAACGCGAGCTATTGATCTACAACATAGATATGCTAATACTACCAGGACTAAGTTCATGATAAATTAAAGTTCAATTAATCATATTACTTAAGAATTCCCACTTAGACAGATATCCTTCTAATCCTCTAAGTGATCAGGTGATCCAAATCAACTAAACCATGTCCGATCATCACGTGAGATGGAGTAGTTTCAATGGTGAACATCACTATGTTGATCATATCTACTATATGATTCACGCTCGACCTTTCGGTCTCCGTGTTCCGAGGCCATATCTGGTATATGCTAGGCTCGTCAAGTTTAACCTGAGTATTCCGCGTGTGCAACTGTTTTGCACCCGTTGTATTTGAACGTAGAGCCTATCACACCCGATCATCACGTGGTATCTCAGCACGAAGAACTTTCGCAACGGTGCATACTTAGGGAGAACACTTATACTTTGATAATTTAGTGAGGGATCATCTTATAATGCTACCGTCAATCAAAGCAAGATAAGATGCATAAACGATAAACATCACAGGCAATCAATATAAGTGATATGATATGGCCATCATCATCTTGTACTTCTGATCTCCATCTCCGAAGTACTGTCATGATCACCATCGTCACCGGCGCGACACCTTGATCTCTATCATAGCATCATTGTCATCTCGCCAATCTTATGCTTCCACGACTATCGCTACCGCTTAGTGATAAAGTAAAGCATTACAGCGCGATTGCATTGCATACAATAAAGCGACAACCATATAGCTCCTGCCAGTTGCCGATAACTCGGTTACAAAACATGATCATCTCATACAATAAAATTTAGCATCATGTCTTGACCATATCACATCACAACATGCCCTGCAAAAACAAGTTAGACGTCCTCTACTTTGTTGTTGCAAGTTTTACGTGGCTGCTACGGGCTGAGTAAGAACCGTTCTTACCTACGCATCAAAACCACAATAATAGTTTGTCAAGTTGGTGTTGTTTTAACCTTCGCAAGGACCGGGTGTAGCCACACTCGGTTCAACTAAAGTTGGAGAAACTGACACCCGCTAGTCACCTGTGTGCATAGCACGGCGGTAAAACCAGTCTCGCGTAAGCGTACGCGTAATGTCGGTCCGGGCCGCTTCATCAAACAATACCACCGAACCAAAGTATGACATGCTGGTAAGCAGTATGACCTATATCGCCCACAACTCACTTGTGTTCTACTCGTGCATATGACATCTACGCATAAAACCTAGGCTCGGATGCCACTGTTGGGGAACGTAGTAATTTCAAAAAAAATTCCTACGCACACGCAAGATCATGGTGATGCATAGCAACGAGAGGGGAGAGTGTTGTCTACGTACCCTCGTAGACCGAAAGGGGAGAGTGTTGTCTACGTACCCTCGTACACGTTCAGCTCGATGACGTCCCGCGAACTCCAATCCAGTAGAGCTTCACGGGAGAGTTCCGTCAGCACGACGACGTGGTGACAATTACGATGTTCTACCGTCGCAGGGCTTCACCTAAGCACTGCTACGATATGATCGAGATGGATTATGGTGGAAGGGGGCACCGCACACGGCTAAGAGATCCAAGGGATCAATTGTTGTGTCTATGGGGTGCCCCCTACCCCCGTATATAAAGAAGTGGAGGAGGGGGAGGGTCGGCCCTCTCTATGGCGCGCCCTAGGGGAGTCCTACTGCCACCGGGAGTAGGATTCCCCCTTTCCTAGTAGAACTAGGAGCCCTTCCAAGTAGTAGGAGTAGGAGGGAAGGAAAGGGAAGCGAAAAGGAGAAGGAAGGAAGGGGGTGCCCCCTCCCTAGTCCAATTCAGACCAGCCCATGAGGAGGGGTGCGGCCACCCTTTGAGGCCTTCCTCTCCTTTCCCGTATGGCCCATTAAGGCCCAATACGAATTCCCGTAACTCCCCGGTACTCCTGAAAATACCTGAATCACTCGGAACCTTTCCGATGTCCGAATATAGTCGTCCAATATATCGATCTTTACGTCTCGACCATTTCGAGACTCCTCGTCATGTCCCCGATCTCATCCGAGACTCCTAACTCCTTCGATACATCAAAACACATAAACTCATAATATAACCGTCATCGAACTTTAAGCGTGCGGACCCTACGGGTTCGAGAACTATGTAGACATGACCGAGTCACATCTCCGGTCAATAACCAATAGCGGAACATGGATGCTCATATTGGCTCCTACATATTCTACGAAGATCTTTATCGGTCAAACCGCATAACAACATACGTTGTTCCCTTTGTCATCGGTATGTTACTTGCCCGAGATTCGGTCGTCGGTATCTCAATACCTAGTTCAATCTCGTTACCGGCAAGTCTCTTTACTCGTTCCGTAACACATCATCCCGCAACTAACTCATTAGTTGCAATGCTTGCAAGGCTTATAGTGATGTGCATTACCGAGTGGGCCTAGAGATACCTCTCTGACAATCGGAGTGTCAAATCCTAATCTCGAAATACGCCATCCCAACAAGTACCTTCGGAGACACCTGTAGAGCACCTTTATAATCACCCAGTTATGTTGTGACGCTTGGTAGCACACAAAGTGTTCCTCCGGTAAACGGGAGTTTGAAAGCACAAGTGCTCCCTAGGTGGTTTTGATAATTGATGACAACATATCTCTTGTTGGACTAACACTTCTATCTAGCATGTTTCAGATAAGTTCAACAATGGAGTGGCATGGACTAAAGGATGTGAAAGTGGAACCCTCAAAATGCTAAGGACAAAGGATTGGCTCAAGCTCAAAAGCTCAAGACTTTTCCTTTTATATTTTAGTGATCCAAGATCACATTGAGTCTTTAGGAAAAGCCAATACTATTAAGGAGGGATGAGGTGTTGCTTAATGAGCCTCTTGCTTCATGTGCTTAGTGATATGCTCCAAAACCCTCAACTACTTTCCCATATCCACATATGACCTAAACCCTAAGCCAAACTCGGTCCTACCGATTCTTCCTATCCGGCGCCACCGAGTTTCACTTGTCATTAGCCACTACCAAACCCTAGCAATTCGGTTCTACCGATAAGGATCTCGGTCTCACCGAGATGGGGTTGCAAGCTCTCTGTTTCCCTTTCGTAACTTTTCGGTCTTACCGAAAGAGCGAATCGGTCCCACCGAGATTGCAATGTAAATTCAGTGTTTCCTTTTTGTAACTTTTCGGTCTCACCGAGTTCCACTCGGTCTCACCGAAAGAGCAAATCGGTCCCACCGAGTTTGCCTGACCAACTCTCTAGTTAGCTAATTACCAAATTCGGTCTCACCGAGTTTGTGTAATCGGTCTCACCGAGATTACGTTATGCCCAAACCCTAACCGAATCGGTCCTACCGAGTTGCATGTCAGTCCCATCGAAATTCTTAACGGTCACTAGGTTTACTATTTCGGTCAGACCGAGTTTTCTGATTCGGTCCCACCGAGATTGGTAAATTGTATGTAACAGTTGGATTTTGTGTGGAGGCTATATATACCCCTCCTCCTCCTTCTCATTCGACGAGAGAGCCATCAGAACACACACACCATTCCAACTCATATGTTCTGAGAGAGAACCACCTACTCATGTGTTGAGATCAAGACATTCCATTCCTACCATATGAATCTTGATCTCTAGCCTTCCCAAGTTGCTTTCCACTAAAACCCTCTTTCCACCAAATCCAAATCCTATGAGAGAGAGTTGAGTGTTGGGGAGACTATCATTTGAAGCACAAGAGCAAGGAGTTCATTACCTACACACCATTTGTTACTTCTTGGAGAGTGGTGTCTCCTAGATTGGCTAGGTGTCACTTGGGAGCCTCCGACAAGATTGTGGAGTTGAACCAAGGAGTTTGTAAGGGCAAGGAGATCGCCTACTTCGTGAAGATCTACCACTAGTGAGGCAAGTCCTGTGTGGGCGATGGCCATGGTGGGATAGACAAGGTTGCTTCTTCGTGGACCCTTTGTGGGTGGTTGCTTCTTTGTGGACCCTTCGTGGGTGGAGCCCTGTGTGGACTCGCGCAACCGTTGCCCTTGGGTGGAGCCCTGTGTGGACTCGCGCAACCGTTACCCTTCGTGGGTTGAAGTCTCCATCAACGTGGATGTAGGATAGCACCACCTATCCGAACCACGGGAAAAACATCCGTGTCTCCAATTGCGTTTGATCTCTCCAAATCCTTCCCTTTACATTCTTGCAAGTTGCATGCTTTACATTCCGCTGCTCATATACTCTTTGCATGCTTGCTTGATATGTATTGTGTGTGTTGAAATTGTGCCTAAACTCCACTTAAACCGAAAAGGCTTAAAAATTGCAACTTTAGCACTAAGTGTCTAATCACCCACCCCCCTCTAGACACATATACTTCTAGATCCTACAAGTGGTATCAGAGCTTTGGTCTCCATTGCCTTGGTTTAATCACCATTGGAGGAAGATGGATGTGTGTACTCTAGGGAGTCTTAGACATAGAGTGCCTATTCTTGATGGAAAGTATTTTCATGAGTGGAAAAATGAGATGCTTGTAATCTTCAATCAATATCATTTGAACAAGTATATTGCTAGCCCTTGTGCACCCCATATCGATCCCTTGCATCCTACCCTAGATGAAGATATTGACATGATTCACAATCTTAGAACTATTGAGCTCAACATTAGAGGATTGCCCAAAAATTTGATTGCTAGTTTTCCTACTCAAAATTGCGCCTATACTATATGGAAATTTCTTGAGGAACGGTTTCCCAATCATTCCTTAAAAACTTTGGATGAAATTCTCCATAAATCTATTGCCTTGAGTAAGATGAACTCTAGTGATCCTAGTTTTGGTAAATGTCTTCTTGAACTTGCCAATCTTAAGCATGCTATAGGAGATGTTGGAATCATTAATGATATCATATTCAAAGCTAAAAGAATTCATAAAAGTAACCACTTTGATCATTTATCTAATGAATTGCCCTCTCTAGGAAATGATGAGTCACAAGATCATGATGAACATGAATATTATGATGATGATGATAGTGACTTCGATCTCGATGATGCAATGAGACATTTTGGTCTTATGGCAAATCTTTGGGGATATGAATCAGGAGGAAAGGAATGGGTTCTTGATAGTGGATGTACTGATCATATGACCGGAGATGAAGAGATGTTTCGTGAGCTTGCTGAAAACAACGGCCCTCGAAAATATGTCACCTTTGGTGATAATTCAAAGGGTAAAGTGGTTGGCCTTGGTAAGGTGGCCATCTCACATGATAGTTCCATTCAAAATGTCATGCTCGTTGAATCTCTTGGCTACAACTTACTTTCAGTATCTAGACTTGCTGATTTCGGTTTGAATGTCCTATTTACTGAGGTAGATTGCCAAGTATTTCGTCGAGACAATCATAAAATGGTCTTTACGGGTATGCATAGAGGTGATCTTTACATTGTCGATTTCTCTAAAAAGGCACAACCTAAAACTTGCTTTGTTGCTAAATCCTCAAAAGGTTGGTTGTGGCATAGACGTCTAGGTCACGTTGGCATGAGAAACCTTGACAAGCTTATTAAAGGAAATCATATCCTTGGAGTTAACGATGTCATATTTGATAATGATAGACTTTGCAGTGCTTGTCAAGCAGGTAAACAGGTTGGAGGAAGACATCCCGTGAAGAACATCATGACCATAAGGAGGCCACTCGAGCTACTTCACATGGATCTTTTTGGTCCCAACGCCTACAAGAGTCTCGGTGGAAATTCTTTTGGTCTAGTTATAGTTGATGATTTTTCAAGATTTACGTGGGTGTTCTTTCTTAATGACAAGTCGCAGGTCCAGAAGATCTTCAGAAACTTCGCTAGGAAGGCCCAAAATCAGTTTGATGTGAAGATCAAGAAGGTTCGGAGTGACAATGGAACGGAGTTCAAGAACGCAAATGTGGACACCTTTCTTGACGAAGAAGGGATTTCACACGAGTTCTCGGCCACGTACACACCTCAACAAAATGGAGTTGTTGAGAGGAAGAACCGGACGCTCATCGAAATGGCAAGAACGATGCTTGATGAATACAAGACGCCAAAGCACTTTTGGGCAGAAGCAGTCGAGACAGCTTGTCACGCAACAAATCGCTTATATCTTCACAAGCTACTCGGCAAGACGGCATACGATCTTCTCACCGGTAACAAACCCCAAGTTGGATACTTTCGAGTATTCGGCTCAAAGTGCTACATTCTTGATAAGCATCGTCATTCAAAGTTTGCTCCTAAATCTCATGAAGGTTTTCTACTTGGTTATGGATCAAACTCTCACACTTACCGTGTCTACAACAATTTCACCCGAAAGGTTGAAGAGACGGTAGATGTGAAGTTTGATGAATCTAATGGCTCGCAAGTAGAGCAATTGCCAATTGATGTAGGAGACAAAGACCCTTCAGAAGCAATTCGAGACTTGTCCATTGGCAAAATTCGCCCAACGGAGGTGAAGGAGAGTACTTCATCCGTCCAAGTGGAAGCTTCTACTTCACGACAAGGTGAACCAAGAATCGACACGGAAGCATCCACAAGTGGGACACATCAAGATGAAGAAAACGAGGAAATACGTCAAGACGAACATCAACAACCTCCTTCTCCACCACGACAAGAGAACGACGACGTCAACAATGAAGAAGGCCAAGAAGAAGAACAAGATGAAGAAGATGTTCAACGAAGACCCAAGCAAAAGCTCTCACGAGTTCGAGCAAGAATTGCCAAAGATCATCCCGTCGAGCAAATCCTCAATGATATACAAACCGGGAGAATCACTCGCTCAAAAACTTGTTTAGCTAACTTTTGTGAAAACTATTCATTCATCTCTAGCATTGAACCAATGAAGGTTGAAGAAGCATTGGAAGATCCGGATTGGATAAACGCTATGCATGAAGAGCTACATAATTTTGAGAGAAACCAAGTTTGGACATTGGTTGAGAAGCCCGACAACAACCACAACATTATTGGTACCAAATGGGTGTTTCGCAACAAGCAAGATGAAGATGGACAAGTGGTCCGCAACAAAGCACGTCTCGTTGCCCAAGGATACACACAAGTCGAAGGTATGGACTATGGTGAGACGTATGCTCCGGTTGCTAGACTTGAGTCCATTCGCATCTTACTTGCCTATGCTAATCACCATAATATCACCTTGTACCAAATGGACATTAAGAGTGCTTTTCTAAATGGAGAAATAGAGGAGGAAGTTTATGTCAAACAACCTCCCGGCTTTGTCAATCCTAAGAAACCAAATCATGTTTACAAACTTCACAAAGCCCTTTATGGTCTTAAACAAGCTCCTAGAGCATGGTATAAATGCTTGACCAAGTTCCTTACTACAAGTGGTTTTGAAATTGGTAAAATTGACTCTATTCTTTTTACTAAAAGGGTTAATGGAGAACTATTTGTATGCCAAATTTATGTTGATGACATCATATTTGGTTCAACTAACCCTCTCTTTAGTGAAAAGTTTGGAAAGCTAATGTCAGAGAAGTTTGAGATGTCTATGATGAGTGAACTCAAATTCTTTCTTGGGTTGCAAATCAAGCGAACTAAGGAAGGTACATTTGTCTCTCAGACAAAGTACACCAAGGACTTATTCAAGAAGTTCAATATGCAAGAATGCAAAGGTATGTCTACACCCATGCCTACTAGTGGACATAATGATTTAACCAAAGATGGTGAACCAGTTGATCAAAAGGTTTATCGCTCTATGATTGGTTCATTGTTATACCTATGTGCTTCACGTCCCGATATTATGCTAAGTGTATGCATGTGTGCACGATATCAAGCTGCTCCAAAAGATTGTCATCTTAAGGCTGTGAAAAGGATAGTGAGATATTTAATCCATACACCAAATTTTGGCATTTGGTATCCTAAGAGGTCTTCTTTTGATCTTGTTGGCTATTCCGACTCGGATTATGCCGGAGACAAGGTTGATAGAAAGTCCACTTCGGGTACTTGTCAATTTCTTGGTAGATCTCTTGTGTCTTGGTCTTCCAAGAAACAAAACTCGGTATCCTTATCCACCGCCGAAGCTGAATACATTGCCGCTGGTTCATGTTGCGCTCAATTACTTTGGATGACCCAAACTCTTAAAGATTATGGGATTTATGTGAAACATGTTCCACTGCTTTGTGACAATGAAAGTGCTATCAAAATTGGTCATAATCCTGTACAACATTCTCGAACTAAGCATATTGAAGTTCGTCATCATTTTATTCGAGATCATGTTGTTAAGGATGACATCAATCTTAAGCATGTTCGCACCGATAAGCAATTAGCGGATATATTCACTAAACCGCTTGATGAGAAAGTGTTTTGCAGGTTGAGAGGAGAATTGAACATCATTGATGCTTCGAATTTGGAGTAGAAACTCCATTGGATACATGCAAGACATGAGCTTATGACTAATCCATGATGTATCTCTTATGATAACTATCTTATGTCTTGGATATATTTGCACCTTGCATGTTGTCTAACCCATGTAGGTGCTTGGTTGAATCTAATTCCATGAGATTACGACTCACTCACATCTTGAGCAATCTCTACAAGACCAAGACTCTACACAATAGTGGTTGAAGACAAGGAAGCACAAAACCATTCAAACATATCCTTTGACAAATTCTATATTAAGCTTCATGATTGTCATTTTTGGATACACAAGTGCTCTTCCTTGCAAGAACTAACCCATGTAGGTAGATGAACTCAAACTCCAAGTGGTGCTCCCAACTCTTGATGAACTACATCAACCTTGAGCACCCATACAAGTTCAACTACATGAGCAAGAACTACATCACTACCCAAGGTATGTTATTCCATCTTTGAGAAGCTTTACTCCAAGACATGAGTCAAAGCAACTCAACAAGATGTGAATACAACAAAATGCTTAAACGAAAAATGGTAACCCCATTTTGAGCTTAAACGATGAGTATGACCTATGATCAAGTGCTCTAACTTGACTCCTAAGTCAATATACTTTAACATAGGTGACTATGTCACTGCCCAATTCTAGATGAAGTTCTCTTGTGTTCCTTTCTGAGTTATTGTATTTGTCCCTTGCATATTTGTTTCTTTATTTTTCAATCAAAAAAAACTTCATCTAGAAACCTTTTACCCTTTTTGTTCTGCATATTTCTGCATCAAATTCCCTACAAATCCTTCAGCTAATTCATTGCAAATCTTTGTGAGATCTTACCTGACTAGTGACCTGAGGTGACAAGTATTTTTCTCTGTGATGAACTCGGTTTCACCGAATTGCCATTTTTGGTCCAACCAAATCCCTTCGGTACTACCGAAATATGCCATTCGGTGCCACCAATTTCGCAACAGGAAAAATAGTCTGCCACATATTCTATATTTCTTCTGATCCAGCTCCACTCAATGAATCTTGTCCTCTACAAGCATCACAGTTTTATTCCCTGCTTTGTACTGAATCTCAAGGACCAAACCTATTCGACGGATTCCAGGAGAAACCTTCTTGGAAATTAATGTCAAAGGGGGAGAGAGAGATCGCATCAAAGCTTGTAGGAGAGAGAGATCACATCAAGGGAGAGAAACAGTCTCAAGGACCAAACCTACAAGAGAGACCTCAAGGGGGGAGAGAATACTCAAGGATCCCAGATGCTTGATGTTCAAGAGGAGAGATGCCACATGTTTTTTTTGGGGGAAAGACATGTTCATATGAACTCATTTGAATTTAGTTCTATTCATAACCTTCAGCTCTGATTTTCTGTTTCCTATCTTCTCCCAATAACCCATGTAAGATTTAGGGGGAGCAAGACACCTAAGGGAAAAGAAATCAGCCAAATTCATTGCATATCTTTATTCTTGGGGACATGTTGAATCCAATGTGGTACCTTGTACTCACTCTCTACATGTCATCCCAGTCTTGGTATTCTTGTGGTTTCTTTTGTTTGCTCTGGCTAGTGGATGTACCTGTGTTATCTAACCTTGTTTGTGCCGGTTCATTCCATCCTAAGCCAACTCGAGACCACAAGGTAAGTATATGCATCAAAATCATGAGTATGAGGAGTTCTTGCTTATGTACATACTGTTTGCAAGAAGGACTCATGAGCATGAAGGTATTTTCCTTGATAATCTTTTGCTCAGATGCATATGGCCAAGATACATGTAACACATTGCCTACTCTGTCATGTTTATGCTCTCACATGCCTCTATATTTCATATTTACATGAGTGCATACATGTAGGGGGAGCCTATGCTTGCTACATGTTCTTCCAAAGCTTTACTTGTTGTTCTTTATATCTTTATCTAAAGCTTTGATGTATGTTGCCATCAATTACCAAAAAGGGGGAGATTGAAAGCACAAGTGCTCCCTAGGTGGTTTTGATAATTGATGACAACATATCTCTTGTTGGACTAACACTTCTATCTAGCATGTTTCAGATAAGTTCAACAATGGAGTGGCATGGACTAAAGGATGTGAAAGTGGAACCCTCAAAATGCTAAGGACAAAGGATTGGCTCAAGCTCAAAAGCTCAAGACTCTTCATTTTATATTTTAGTGATCCAAGATCACATTGAGTCTTTAGGAAAAGCCAATACTATTAAGGAGGGATGAGGTGTTTCTTAATGAGCCTCTTGCTTCATGTGCTTAGTGATATGCTCCAAAACCCTCAACTACTTTCCCATATCCACACATGACCTAAACCCTAAGCCAAACTCGGTCCTACCGATTCTTCCTATCCGGCGCCACCGAGTTTCACTTGTCATTAGCCACTGCCAAACCCTAGCAATTCGGTTCTACCGATAAGGATCTCGGTCTCACCGAGATGGGGTTGCAAACTCTCTGTTTCCCTTTCGTAACTTTTCGGTCTTACCGAAAGAGCGAATCGGTCCCACCGAGGTTGCAATGTAAATTCAGTGTTTCCTTTTTGTAACTTTTCGGTCTCACCGAGTTCCACTCAGTCTCACCGAAAGAGCAAATCGGTCCCACCGAGTTTGCCTGACCAACTCTCTGGTTAGCTAATTACCAAATTCGGTCTCACCGAGTTTGTGTAATCGGTCTCACCGAGATTACGTTATGCCCAAACCCTAACCGAATCGGTCCTACTGAGTTGCATGTCAGTCCCACCGAAATTCCTAACGGTCACTAGGTTTACTATTTTGGTCAGACCGAGTTTTCTGATTCGGTCCCACCGAGATTGGTAAATTGTATGTAACAGTTGGATTTTGTGTGGAGGCTATATATACCCCTCCTCCTCCTTCTCATTCGACGAGAGATCCATCAGAACACACACACCATTCCAATTCATATGTTCTGAGAGAGAACCACCTACTCATGTGTTGAGATCAAGACATTCCATTCCTACCATATGAATCTTGATCTCTAGCCTTCCCAAGTTGCTTTCCACTAAAACCCTCTTTCCACCAAATCCAAATCCTATGAGAGAGAGTTGAGTGTTGGGGAGACTATCATTTGAAGCACAAGAGCAAGGAGTTCATTACCTACACACCATTTGTTACTTCTTGGAGAGTGGTGTCTCCTAGATTGGCTAGGTGTCACTTGGGAGCCTCCGACAAGATTGTGGAGTTGAACCAAGGAGTTTGTAAGGGCAAGGAGATCACCTACTTCATGAAGATCTACCACTAGTGAGGCAAGTCCTGTGTGGGCGATGGCCATGGTGGGATAGACAAGGTTGCTTCTTTGTGGACCCTTTGTGGGTGGTTGCTTCTTCGTGGACCCTTCGTGGGTGGAGCCCTGTGTGGACTCGCGCAACCATTGCCCTTGGGTGGAGCCCTGTGTGGACTCGCGCAACCGTTACCCTTCGTGGGTTGAAGTCTCCATCAACGTGGATGTAGGATAGCACCACCTATCCGAACCACGGGAAAAACATCCGTGTCTCCAATTGCATTTGATCTCTCCAAATCCTTCCCTTTACATTCTTGCAAGTTGCATGCTTTACATTCCGCTGCTCATATACTCTTTGCATGCTTGCTTGATATGTATTGTGTGTGTTGAAATTGTGCCTAAACTCCACTTAAACCGAAAAGGCTTAAAAATTGCAACTTTAGCACTAAGTGTCTAATCACCCCCCCCTCTAGACACATCTACGTCTAGATCCTACAGAGTTGCATAATCTCATAGTCATAGGAACATGTATAAGTCATGAAGAAAGCAATAGCAACAAACTAAACGATCAAGTGCTATGCTAACGGAATGGGTCAAGTCAATCACGTCATTCTCTAATGATGTGATCCCGTTAATCAAATGACAACTCATGTCTATGGCTAGGAAACTTAACCATCTTTGATTCAACGAGCTAGTCAAGTAGAGGCATACTAGTGACATACTGTTTGTCTATGTATTCACACATGTATTATGTTTCCGGTTAATACAATTCTAGCATGAATAATAAACATTTACCATGATATAAGGAAATAAATAATAACTTTATTATTGCCTCTAGGGCATATTTCCTTCACCCCATCCCTAAGGTTCTGCATAATTAAACTACGACGAGGAAGAGCCCCCTCAAGAACACATCCATACCTATGCTTCCAAATCCACCAAGCTACCAACACGACTAAAGAATCGAAACCCTTGCAGTGTTGTCGAACCGCTTGCTGCCTTGCTTGACGCCACCAATCAGTAAACGCAAGATCATTTGGCCTTGCAGTGTGCTGTGTAACCCAACCAAGGACAACACAGAGAACCAAACTTCTCTAGAGAACACGCATGCAGCGAGCAAGTTTTATATGGTTTCCTCCTGGTCATAGAGCACACATTTTTCAGGGTGGTCAAGACCTCGACGAGCCAATCGATCAGCAGTCCAACATCGATTTAGAGAGGCCAACTAAATGAAAAATTGGCAGAGAGGTGGAGCCCAAGTTTCCCAAATTCCTTCCGTGGCTCAAAATCAACAGCCCCTAAGAAGAAACGACGATAGGCTGATCTGATCGTGAGCTCTCCTGAATAAGTTGACACATTCACCTACATCCATTGACAAATGAAAGTAACATGACAGGAATGCACTAGCAAGTGTCAATGACACCTAAGAGGACATCTCCGGGACATATATGATAACACCATTATAGTATACTGATGCATGTTCCCAATATACTCTTCTAGGACAAACTTCGAAATTCTACAGTGTATTACAGTAATGCTAACCTTTGAGCAAGCATTGCGGACCCCTCTTCGTATAGTTCCTCTACAACATCAGGTTCAAAACACCCATTGTCTGTCTGTTCTTCAGATAATTCATCTGAGGGCCTCCATCGGAATAATGCTTTGATGCCTCCTTTCACATGCCTCTTCAATGGAGGGCTTAGCTTTTCTGGAGGTAATATGTCGACTACTATGCAGGTAGTATCATCTCGTAGTCCTTTTGAGCTCACAGCTTCCTAGATAAGATAATGGCTTATAAGTGTACCAAGATATGCACTATGCCAGGAAGGGATACACCTGCCTGTAATAAAATTTCAGTACTTTAACAACTCGATTCGCAGCAGCTTCAGCTGGCAGCCCCCTGGTGTAGTTCAGGGCTTCTTGAAAGCGCAATGCATCCCACACACCATCACTAGCAATGACAAGCCGCCCTCCGGCATTGGATAGCTGCAATAAGTTTGGATGCATCAAATCTCAGATCTATTATGATCGCAAGAATTAGCTGTTTTAATCTAAGAAATCATTGGTCTTTATATGGTATTATTGGTGTCAGATATTATTTATAACATGACAGAATCTTTTCCACACATGGCCGCATGCATCATCATGATGCAGAGGCCGGGGGTACGCCTCCATTTCAAAAAAAAAACTTGCTTCACATGGGGGACAGGAACTATGTATTCTCCAACGTCGGTATCACCAATTGACCTTGACAAACACAATCCGCCTGGCCAACATCTTAGTGGACCGATCTGAATAATGATTGCAGAGGGAAAAAGTGAAATAAAAATAGTCACTGGAACTACATTTACAGTACGGTATATCCAAGGAAAGAAAAAATATATAAACAGCCTAGGAGACAGTTGTTAACTTGGTAACTGACAAACATACACAAATGAAAAGAACATACCCCAACACCTCTAGCAACATTTATTCTCCCAACTTCACCACCACTTGCTGTTACACGCTCCACCCTGTAGTCATGGACCTTAGTTTAATCACAAAGATAAGGATATTACATGAATGCAACAAAGCCTCGATGTATGAACATACTCCTCCTCATTGGCATCCAGGCGGTGATCAACAGACAAGAAGTAAACTGAACCTTCAGCAGATTCTAGAATACAACGCGAATCACCAACTGATGCTACAGTGACAACCCATCCATCTATTATAACAAAAGTCACCGTGATTCCTGAGCGTGCAGCTGAAAACAATGTTGCAGTCAATTCACACTGCAGAGCAACAATACTGATGATACTATGCAATATAAGCAGCTAAAAATCATAAAGGTACCATCAATGCAGCAAACAGTAATATGTTTAGCTTTGCAAAGATCACCCAGACATTGATAACTACTTTTTTATTATGGATGATAAATATGTATACCTTATATCCTATTAAACAAATAGTACTTCTACATAAGAACATGTAATAAAGGGAAGATACATTTTTGAAGAGGGGGTAATGCTATAAGCCTCCACATAATAATCATGCGTACATATATCATCCCTTACAGTACTTAAAAGTGTAAATCTAATGAAAGAACAATACCTTTTGTTTGGAAGTCTTTATCTGTTTTAACAAAACTTGCAACTAGTGCCCTTGGCAATGCCGCTGTACACTCCTCACTTGTAAGATTTGGAGGAATAGCAGCTAACACATTGTTTGGGAGATTCTCCCTAGTGTATACTGCAGCCGCAGGTCCGTTGTGGCCATCAACAATCTAAGAAGAAGCCAGAATAATAACTCAAGTCAGACTAGCAACCACTTCAGTTGGTGTACGCACAACTTAAAAATAGGTGACAGTATAGTGATAAACTCAGTGTAGAACTGCATTTTTACAGGAATAAATTCATTGTGACTTTGGCTTGCCATTATTGCATGCCAAGGGATCTTGCTGAGTTCATATACAAAAATTAATAGAACTAAATAGATTTTTTGAGAATTGCTGGAAGCCCAAAAGATCTAGCAAAGCTAGGACGTCCGCTATGAATGTACCTAAACTCAATAACCTTCTGACTACCGAAATGACCAGACAAATAACAATGAAGGGCCAGTAAAATATTAGTAGCTGACAAATGCCCTCATATGCCTTGATGCAAACACACCACAAAATAAGGCCAATGACATGGTCCTCTATGTAAAAGTCAAAATATTAGACTACAAAGATGAAACACCCACATGATTCATCGACTTCAAAGGCATCACTGTGAGGCTGTGAGGTCTAGTTAGGCAGGCTTTATGCGAATTGGAGTATGTATGAACAACACTTTTATTTGACTTGTCTCAATGGGCTTATTGCAAAAACAAAAACATATCGACAAATTAAGGAGAACCAAAACATTGAGAGCCGAAGCATTGAACATATAAATTGAACATATAAACCCTTCTAGGCAACCTGCCCATACGAGGCCATTGCGTTTTGCGTTCGATCTGGTTCACCTAATTAGCATCGCTGTAATGAAAGGTTCACCTAATTAGCATCGCTGTAAAGTTTTCAGTACCTTTTGACTAGCTGTCAAAGATCCAGCCATCAGTTCTGGCTTACTCTGTGTTTTTGCGGTTTAGTAGATGACACATGGGCCAGGCATCTGCGTGGGTCATCGGTGCAGTGTGCGTTGCACGCGTGCGTGCGGGTGCGAAAAAGAGGCGCTCTGCGGAGCGAGCGGGCCGCGTGGGCGAGCGAGAGAAAAGAAAAGGGGAGGCGAGCGGCCAGACCTAGCCCCCGCCGCCGCCTCCTCTCCTACCTCCGCCGCCTCTTCGTCGGTGCTATCGAAGCCTGGGCTACGTGAGCGCGCGAGCTGCTGGTGGTGCTTGAGGCAAGGCTGCTGGGGCACGGTGCCTCCACGGGGCCGGGGACAGGTACGCGCGCTCGCCGCGGCGGGAACGAGAGTTGTCCCCACTCCTTCTGTTCCCCATCGCCGGCCTCCTCTCAGCCTTGGCCTCATTGCTCACGGGAGAGAGAGAGAGAGAGGAGGAGAAGGAGGCGGCGGCGGCCGCCGCGGCCAGAAGGAATGAGGGGGTTGGGGCGTTGGTCCTCCGCGACAACATCCAGCCTTCTCCCCGTCGCAGTCGCGTGGTCCTCGACGACGACTCCCTTGCGCTCCTCCTCCTCCGCATCGACAGGACTCTCTCTAGCCTCTCGCTCCACCTCCTCGCACACTCCTGCAGGTTCGCCTCTTTTTTTTCCTTCCTGCAATCTTCCTAGGTAGAGAGGTTCATCTGTCTGGCTTCCTTTTTCCACTCAAAAAGAAAAAAACGGCAACTCGTCTTAGATTAGATTGATTTGAGCAGGAGCAAGAAGTTCCTTTTTGGGATAATCCTTGATCTTAATTTAGATAATTAGGCTCCTCAATTTCGCTGTAGGTTGTTATGACATTCATCTTCTTTTCTGGAAGAGAGCAACACTCATCATGGATCAGGACTAAACATGGGATTTTGAAATAACATAATTTTGTGGTAGACTATTGTTTTACAGAGTTAGGATTTTGTTCTTTATGTCTGCCTGTCAGATAAAATCAGGTATACTTTAGCCGCCTTCTAGAACAACAGTTTTTGTTGGGATAAAAAAATAAGGAGGGACTGAGTTTTCTCCAATTCTCAAATTCATGTGCACATGTACATTTTCGTTTATTCTAAAAAGGGGAAAGGTTAATAGGACGGCAAAAGCTAACTGCAAGCTTGATGTCTTTTACTCATGTATAGATTATCTTGGCAATCAAGCCAACAAATCAAAAGGAGACAAAGGAAAATGTGTGACCAAAGGAGTCAAGCAAAAGCACACCAAGCAAATCACCACCATTGAAGTTTCAGCATCTGTTTTTCGTAGTTGGACTAAACCTGATTAGAAGGAGATGGTGCCCAGCGATGGGGGTGCTTGGCCGCTGCCACCGCCTAGGATGACCTCTTCGTCGGTGCTATCGGGAGCCTAGATTATCTTGGCAATCAAGCCAACAAATCAAAAGGAGACAAAGGAAAATGTGTGACCAAAGGAGTCAAGCAAAAGCACACCAAGCAAATCACCACCATTGAAGTTTCAGCATCTGTTTTTCGTAGTTGGACTAAACCCGATTAGAAGGTGATGGTGCCCAGCGATGGGGGTGCTTGGCCGCTGCCACCGCCTAGGATGACCTCTTCGTCGGTGCTATCGGGAGCCTAGGCTACGTGTCCGACGAGAACTCTGCGAGCAGGCACGTAACCCATCTTGATGGCCTTTTCGTTTGTGCAATGTTGTGTTGCCCTTCTCCCGCTTGTTGTTTTGGTGCGATGGTAGGTGAGTTTCTGATGCATGGTGGCTGCTTGCAGGTGTAGAGGAGCAAGTTTTGGTTGGAATTGAAATTCCTGAAAGCAAGGTACTGTCAAATCATCCTTGTTTTATTATTCAGTGCTTATTTCCTTGTGGATATACATCTTTACTATCACATATGCTACAGATCATGAATGATTTTCTGTTTGACCTTGGTTATTCTATTGAATACTGGCCTGATGCACTAAGAATTCCGCCCAACCTTTATTTGCATCACATGTATTTTTGAATTTTCTGAACTCTATCTGAGAAAGCATATATTTGCTAACAATTACAGCTCTGGTAGAGAATCTTCTATATTGTTCTATTCTTTGTTATATGATAGAGCCCAAGGAAACTGAAGCAACTGATTTATGCAGGCAACTGAATGGATTAAAGCTCGAAAGCTCATACCTGGATGGTTTTTGTCACACCAAAATGAAGTATAAGAAAACCTTATAAAAGAAGATACATACCTGTCTGGGCGTCCTTGCTATCGTCGTTTCCAACCCGTCCGCAGGTATTGCAGCTCCTTCCCAGATATGTGCTTAAGCGGCTACTGTTTGCTCAGGAAAATTTATCTTGTGAGTTGTTGTGATGCCATTGCTAGAGTACTATCTCGCTTATAGGTTACCTTTTCTTGCACATGGATGAATTTACTTTACCTGGTGTTTGTGAGCTATTGTAGTTCCATTGACCTACAGTTTTTACCTGATCTGTTTCCGCCAATCAATGTATTACAGAACTTTTGACAGTTTATAGGCTTTGATTATAAGCTTGATTACATAATCAGTTTTTAAATTAAATGCCCATGCTGCAGATGGTATGCTAGAATTTTTGCTAGAGTACTATCTCGCTTATAGGCCGCCTTTTCCTACACATGGATGAATTTACTTTACCTGGTGTTTGTGAGCTATTGTAGTTCCATTGACCTACAGTTTTTACCTCATCTGTTTCCGCCAATCAATGTATTACAGAACTTTTGATAGTTTATAGGCTTTGATTATAAGCTTGATTACATAATCAGTTTTTAAATTAAATGCCCATGCTACAGATGGTATGCTAGATTTTTTGTCATATGAGCCTCAGAAGCACACTTCTTTGTCATATGAACCACATGCTACTGATGCTTTATGTTTGCTGTGTTCTTTGCTTAGGGTCTGCCACTCTTGGGTGCCCTTTTGGGTAATGGTCTAGCTGTTTCCTTGCATCCATGCTGCTGCAGGGTTGTAGTCGTACCCGTGGCCATGGTTATCACTCATCAACTTGGTCGTGCTCATGTGGACTATTTATTTCCAACAATGCCATCAAACCATCAGAGGTACCGTCCCGCTCACCGTGGTCTCGTTTTGTATTAGTTCACCACCTGTAGCAATCATCTGTTTTTTTGTTGCAGGTTCCTCACCGGTTTCCTTTTGCTGCACCTTTGTTTGGTTGCTCTAGGGTGAGAGGACCTCTCTGCGTCTGTATGCTGATTTGGTCATGGAATTCGAGCCTCATTTACTGCACCTCTGGTTTGTGTATTTTCATGGAATGCCACTCTCAAATTAGTTTAGCTTTGTCCACACATATTATGATGTTTTGTGTCTATTGCTGCCTTTGGCATATTTAATCATCTATGTGTCTGCCATGAATTTAACATGAATATATTCCTGTTTTTTGTTACTTCTCTTGGCTTGGATCACTATGTTTGTTCTTCCTTTGCCTTTCAATACATCAAGGTGAGCTTCACACATCGTTCCCTCTTTTATTATATTCAGGCAATGAAGGATCAGTACACGCCCAATCTTCTGTGGCCTCCTCTCATAAGAACTTCTACATCGCTGTATGAAAATAGCTTTTCTTTGTCCATGTGATTATTTGGGGATTTTTGCCCATAAAAATAGCTTCTGATGCCAATACCGAGATGTTATTGATGCATGTGAGCCGCTCTAATTGACTGTATTTTAGAAATCGTGTACCCCACGATTTTGGAAACCATGTAAATGAGTTAATTGAGGACTGTAAGATCCCTTATCAGATTATATCATTTGTTGCTAACTCATGTTCCTTCAAACGCTTGCAGGGTTGGATTGGATATTCACAGAACTTTATACCATATACTTTGGGCATTGCTGAAACAACTGAATGTCAAAGGTACATGCTTTTTCTTTTGATTGTTGTAGCCATCCTTCATCTCCAGAGCCATGGGGTATTTTCATACGCCCAGACCCAATGATTTCCCAATGATAAACTGCCTTTTACTTTTGTGTATGGTCTGCTGTGCTTATTTTAGCCCCTGCTAATTGATGCTAACTATGTTAGACATATTTTTTGGGTACCCAGGTGCTTATGGGTTGTCCTACAATTTGTGTGGATGTATTTAGCTGTGGCGTTTATGGTAGCTGCAGCAGCTTGTCAATTAGTTCTTAGTCAAGGACAGGTAATTTGCCTCTTAACCCTTTGCAACCATGTAATGCACACATGTTATCCAAAAGATTTTTTTGTAGGTTCTTGATTTTTTGCTCTTGCTTCACAGGCACCAATACATGCTACCACTTAATTCAGGTCATGGTACCACTTAATTCAGGCCATTGTACCTGCAACGTCCGGTCTTCATGGGAATGCGTACCGCCGTCGAATCCTATTGACCCGCACTCGATCCCGACCCTCGATTGGGGTCGATGAACCCGGTACACGGGACACGGCGTCGACCCGCGTTCCCGGCTACTATGGTCTTAACGCGAGGAGGTGCCGAGATACACGAGGGGTTGGAGCAGGACTGCAAGAGGAGTTGAGGACATGTTTTGTTTTAGATCCACCTGATTAGTCCCAAGTTTTTGCAAGGTCTGCTTCTTATGCAGAGGTTTCTTTTGATGGGCAGCCTAGCCAATTAATTATGGTTAGTCCTTTTACTTAGATTTAGTATTAGGTGAATTATTTGCTTCTGTGTCGATGAACAAATGAGTCTGATTTAATTTTGCTTTAGATTATTATCGTTTTCGATGTTGGTTTGAAGTTAAAAGTGAGAAAGAGATTAGGTGACAGGGATTTGGTGTGACAAACTTTTATTTTGTCTTGTGTTTAATCCTATTTAGCTTTTGTAGATAACTCTATGATAGCATCTGTACTGACAATAATTTGTGTAGAATGTTGAGTGCTTGAATTAACTTGATGTATATATGATAGCATCTGTACTGACAATATTTAACTTTTATTTTGTGTTTAATCCTATTTAGATCATGTATGTCGTAGAATGTTGAGTGCTTGAATTAACTTGATGGCCACAATAATTTGTATAGCCGGAAGTAGTGCTTATATTCGAATCACCTCCTTTTAGCTAAGAGTAGTAGGCGATGAGCAGCAGGCAGGTGTGAGTCAAATAAAAGGAATGCAAGAACTCGAGTTTACCCTGATAAAAGGTTATTTAAACCATTTTGTTTTACTTTATGGGAATTGCATAACGAAGATATTCATAGTGGAATGGGCTTCTTTTCTTCCATAATTTACTTTCATCAACATGGTCTCCAACTCCTCATCTTGAAACATCGGATTGGAGATTTCGAGAGAAAAAAATTACTTGTAATAATTTCACAGATTTTACATGATCAGTACAGTAAGAAGGCTTGCAAGAATTCGTAAGATAGTTTTGAACTCTTCGCAAACCGAAAGGATCATATATTGACGCAAACAATTTATGTATTGTTTTGTACCAGTTTGGATCACTCTGGGCAATTCTCTCTGGAGTTGAGAGTACTCTGAGCACTGCCCATAGCGTGCCACGACGACCGTTTGCACTATAGGAGCCTCGCGACACAGGTCATCTCTCTCCTTTCTCCTCCTCCAGCTTCCCTCCCTTTAGGTCTCATTGTAGCTTTTATGTGCGAGAGGCTTGATCATGGGCATAAGAACAACAGTTTTCCATTTCATTTGTGTGTGCGCAAGAGCAATGAACTCGGAAGGGTTTCTTTTCTAATGTGATTTGCTTCATTCCTAAATATAGCTCATCGTTTGTGCCCTCTTTTTGGTCGATGACGTGGATATTCCTGTTGAAAGAAAGGTCTGGAATTCACAGTTTGATGCATTAGTAGTCGTTGCCGTATTTCTGTTTTTCTGTTTGCCTGGTCTCCCCTTGCTATGCTGAATGAAGTTTGCTTGCCAGTGTTTCGTTTACTATGAGAAGTTACATGCATGAGGCATGATAGATGCATTCCTCATATTTTGTTTCTATCTGCTAACTTTGACTTCCTTTTTTTTCATGCATTGCTCCTTCTACAGTCCTCATATGAGAAGTGGGGATTCCACCAGCATTCTCACAAATAGGTACTATTCATTTTGCTTCAGAGAGATGTCGGTTGATGCTGCGTTTAACTGGATTTGGAAAGCTAAGTGCAATATGAAATGGAAAGGTTTTCGCCTGGCTTCTCTTGGCTAACAGGCTGAATATGAGAAATATGCCACGCAGGAGGCACTACCGAGTTACTAATGACTATACATGCCTGCTGTGTGATAATCCTCCCGAGGAAACCCTGGCAATTCTCTAGGGTGACTTGGCCAAACTCTGAATGCAGACTTGAGATGTTGCACATGGGAAAACAAACTTGGCACAAACCTCTGTTCATGGAAACTTTCATTGTTGCCGTATGGGGGATCTGGATGGAGAGAAATGACAAGTCCTTCAGAGGAATGCCCATGCAAGCATTATCCAACAATAACAAGTCTTCTTATTCATGCATGCACACCCTTAGAAGACCACAATGGGCCTAAGAAATCTTCTCTGCTCAAATTATGTATGCGTATCTATATGAGGCATCTCTCCTATGTTGCTTGCTTTTTAAAAGCATTGTAAATGGCTATCAAAACTTCTTATAACGCTGTGTATCAGCATCATACCTAAGTATATATTTCCTTATAACTAAATATTCTGACGAGCTTGCTTCAAATGCTTGGTTTGCTCTCGCCCTTTGCGTCATTGGCGCACCGGGTCATCTAGTTACCACAAACATCGAGATGGTGTCGCCGCCGCCTGCATTGTCACCGGGGCCCTCGCCTGGAGTGCGGTGGCAATTGGCCACGAGAAGCGTGAAGTCCTCCCCTTTCTTGCTCTTGCTCGCCTCCCCGAACAGGATATCCGGTTTCTCCACCTTCTGGTTGCACAGCTCTCGCTTGAGGAGCACGGCCAGGGGTACACCTGATCCATCTACCTCGTTGTGCACCTCCATGGGCCTCTCCCACACACCGTAAATCCTTCAATTCCAAGAAAATGGCAAGAAATGCGAACAAGGAAACAGCTCCCAAATCGATTGAACAAATTCTTCTAGAGCATCACGGCGGAGATTACCTCTAGTGGATCGACCCGGAGATGTGGCCGAATTCGTTTCCCCCCTAGCCAGACATGAACTCCCATAATAAGAAACCACAACTCCGAGAGAAGTGGGGAGATTTTGGGGGGTTGGAAATACAAAAAGGATTAAGAAGGGGTCGATCCGCTGGAGGAGCCAGGAATTAGTTAAAGCCATTACTGGAACCGCTGGACACGATGCAAACACTGACTGACAGCTAACACCTCTCATGTATATTACCCATAACAGTTTTTATTTGGACCACATCGTATATGACTTACTCCCTACATTCCAAATGTAGTGCGTCCGTAATTTTCGGAGATAATTGCATGTTAGTCCTTATAGTTGCAGGCAAATGTCTAACATCGTCCTCATAGTCAGGAAATGCTTCAGTACAGTCCTTATACATGTGAATACGACGTCTATACAGTCCTTGAGGTTGCAACAGCGGTCCTGACTATACACCTCACTTACGTAGCCCGTATCCATCCACTGCCACAGCATAGGTCCCACATGTTAGGCGGACCGAGTCAAAGGGCTGATTACTTTGCATTCTACCCAATCCATCCCGGTCGTTCTACACTAACTGAAATGGGAAAAAAAATTCGGTGGAGACCGGCTGCAAACCTCCTCCTGTGCGTACCCGATCGCATCTGCTGACACCTGTACGTTCCCAGCATCCCACGGTATCCCTCGTCTCACCCGCTCCACGCGCTCCTTCGGCTCGCGCGCTGACGCTCGGCTCCAACGACACTATCTCGGCTCCTGGACGAGAGGTGACCACGCAGATGAGTCGGCTCAGGTGCGCTCCTTCCCCTTCTCCCAGTCGTTCGCCGCCTCCGCCGTCCGCCGCAATCGCCTCTGCCGTCCACCGCCGGCCCCCTCGTCCGCTTCCGCAGTCGCCATTTTCTCATTCCCCCCCCCTCCCATTCGCTACCGCGATCACCTCTTCTGCCCCGCCCCCTCGTCTGCAACGGGGAAGAGCGACAGTGGCCGCCGGCCACACGACGCTGATGCAGCTTTCAGTTCCTTCTCCCTTCGGTTTGCCCACTGATTCTTTTTGAGATTCATTTGGCTGCGATGCAGTTGATCTGTCCATTGCTGGGGTTGGTTTATTGATTTGTATTTCTGTTCAACTTCCATTGTTCTCGCTGATGAACTGCTGTTGTTATATAGTGTTGCGTCAGGAGACAAGCATTGCCCTGATGCGGTCGTAGGTAAACATTGGATAATTAACACATTTTTGTAGGTGATAATGAACATATACATGTGAGGAAGTTTCTGTGCTTCCAATACTAAGCAACCAATCAGCATACAGGTAGTTGGTGTGGCGGAATTGGGCCTTCAGGAAATACTGCATTTATAATTGTATCATAAATAAAAGGGAGCTATTATAGATGCATTTTCAGATACCCATGAAGTATGGTTAAAAAGAGAGCAAAGAAGATGGCAAAAGTATAGAATGTGTTTCTTTGCAACAACTAAAACTGACAATATGGACTCCCTGGTTTCTTTGCATGTTACAGTTTTGAGGATCGGATTTTTATTTCACTGACATTTTCTTTTCTCTGCCCTGTATAAAGTCAATTTGAGAATAATCATGACTAGAGTGACAACATGTTTAAGCCTGGTTGGAAGTACATCTTCTGAATGAATCAAAGTCAGCTCGAGGCCAAGATAAAAAAGCTTTCTCAAGATTCTACTCTTGGCCCAAGGATGAAAGCATATATAAGCAGGGTGGCTATCTTTGACATCGACGGCGCCCTCCCTAGAGGCAGGAGCCTCGGTGATGGAAGAACAAAGGGGAGTCCTCCTCGCTGCGGAACAACAAAGCTCCACCGTCCGTCTCCTAGACGAAGACCCTCAAGTACACAACTGTCGTGGCAACCATTGGAGAAGATGGAATTATTGCTGATTTCGTCAACTTTTTGATAGACTAAATGTCAAGTCTTGCAACTTTGGAGTTGAATTATGACAAATGTTGTAGGAATCTAGAGTTGATTTCTCTACCTGGCAATGTACAATGTATCTTTTTATCTAACATATATATATGTATGATTTGAAATCCTCAAGGTGATGGTAAAAAGTGTGATTGTTTCTTTGATCTGCTATACACATAGAAGTACTTTTAGTAGTAATCTAAACGCTCTTATATTTCTTTACAAAGGGAGTATCTTTTAATCTATAGAATCAAGGTTCCAAATAAATACACTTTTTGGAAACTTCACAAAAGAAGCTACAACTTTATTGAGGATATTATTTTTGTCTTTTGATTAAGTAGGACTTCAACTCAAGTAAAAGAACACAATTTGTTTGGAAATTCAGAAAATTTTCCTTCATTGTTTTTGTAGCTTCCAAACCAAAAGCACAAAAATCATACAATTTTACTGTAGCAAGAACCTTTTCATCCTATATTACTCTATAAGTATCTTCTAAACCAGCAGTCCACAAATCTTAAAACTTGACCCTATGACCAATCTACAAATAGCTCATTGCATACATCGTACATTGACATTTCAACCTGTCAATAAGAAATCTCTCTACATGTATAATTGATCACTACAAAAATAATTCTCTACACTATTTGATCAATACATCAGCAGGCTTGATCCGCAATGTCTCCTTCTGTAGGTGAAGTTGCAAATAGTCAGTGGCTTGGAGAACCCAGACTGGACACAAGATACCTTCCGCAGACCGTAAGTTTGACCATTTTCTGGACCAACAGTAGTATAAATCACACCTTGACCTTGAACCCATAGGAGATTTCTTCGCTTCATTGCAGTGAAAAGTTGTGCCTTAGAAGGAAGTTTGAGTGTGCAGTGAAAGTGATAACTAATGCATTATCAAAATTCAGTGATGACATAATAAAAGTGCACAAGTAAGAATATTTACATACATATTTTGGTCAGTAGCTGATTAACTTGTGCTTCCAATTGTCTCTTTCTGACATTAAGTGTGACAACTTTCTCTTTCAGTTCACGAATTATGAGATCTTGACATTACTTGTTTACATTTCTGATAACTGAAATTATGTTCAGAGTTGTGTCCATCATCTAAGATGGTCGATGCACAAATACATAATAGATTAACATCTTCCAAACATTGTATACGGTGACAGAGCACTATCAATCAGTAGCATTGAAATCCAAAACATGACAAGATCCTGCATAATGGATATATTCAAATATACATGATCTTCCAAAATCTCGAGTAGCATTGGAATTAATGGAGGGAGTATGTACTAAATACTACAATATTTTTTTCTTCTCAGTTACCACTGTTGGTGCAAAAAAAAGTGCATAGAGTTCAACTGCAATGGGTGAAAATGAATCGAAATAAAGGTATTTGCTCGGACATGTGTTGTATGGATATACTAGACAAGCCAACGCCAGCAAGAGCAACAACAGAGGCATATATAGCAAGCACTTGAGTATGGGAGGTGGAGAGTTGGGTGGGGAAACTATCCTTGCCGGCGGGAGTTTCGGAGACGGACAGCGTTGATGGAGGCCACTGCAGGCGACGGCGGGGGCGAACCCAGGCGGCAGAGGAGGCGAATCCTGGCAGCGGCGGCGCGCTCGCGAACCGGTCGCAGCAGTCAGGATCGAATCCCCAACGCTAAGGAGCCGAGCTGAGCCGGGAGCCGCGCAACGCTTGGGAACTGATGCGGAGAAGACGATCCATACGATGCTGAGCTTCTCCACGTGGCGCGCATCGAGGGCGGGGCTGCACAGGAGGAGGTTTGCAGCCGGTCTCCACCCCGCTCAAACCCAATGGGAAAAAAAATTCGGTGGAGACCGGCTGCAAACCTCCTCCTGTGCGTACCCGATCGCATCTGCTGACACCTGTACGTTCCCAGCATCCCACGGTATCCCTCGTCTCACCCGCTCCACGCGCTCCCTCGGCTCGCGCGCTGACGCTCGGCTCCAACGACACTATCTCGGCTCCTGGACGAGAGGTGACCACGCAGATGAGTCGGCTCAGGTGCGCTCCTTCCCCTTCTCCCAGTCGTTCGCCGCCTCCGCCGTCCGCCGCAATCGCCTCTGCCGTCCACCGCCGGCCCCCTCGTCCGCTTCCGCAGTCGCCATTTTCTCATTCCCCCCCCCCTCCCATTCGCTACCGCGATCACCTCTTCTGCCCCGCCCCCTCGTCTGCAACGGGGAAGAGCGACAGTGGCCGCCGGCCACACGACGCTGATGCAGCTTTCAGTTCCTTCTCCCTTCGGTTTGCCCACTGATTCTTTTTGAGATTCATTTGGCTGCGATGCAGTTGATCTGTCCATTGCTGGGGTTGGTTTATTGATTTGTATTTCTGTTCAACTTCCATTGTTCTCGCTGATGAACTGCTGTTGTTATATAGTGTTGCGTCAGGAGACAAGCATTGCCCTGATGCGGTCGTAGGTAAACATTGGATAATTAACACATTTTTGTAGGTGATAATGAACATATACATGTGAGGAAGTTTCTGTGCTTCCAATACTAAGCAACCAATCAGCATACAGGTAGTTGGTGTGGCGGAATTGGGCCTTCAGGAAATACTGCATTTATAATTGTATCATAAATAAAAGGGAGCTATTATAGATGCATTTTCAGATACCCATGAAGTATGGTTAAAAAGAGAGCAAAGAAGATGGCAAAAGTATAGAATGTGTTTCTTTGCAACAACTAAAACTGACAATATGGACTCCCTGGTTTCTTTGCATGTTACAGTTTTGAGGATCGGATTTTTATTTCACTGACATTTTCTTTTCTCTGCCCTGTATAAAGTCAATTTGAGAATAATCATGACTAGAGTGACAACATGTTTAAGCCTGGTTGGAAGTACATCTTCTGAATGAATCAAAGTCAGCTCGAGGCCAAGATAAAAAAGCTTTCTCAAGATTCTACTCTTGGCCCAAGGATGAAAGCATATATAAGCAGGGTGGCTATCTTTGACATCGACGGCGCCCTCCCTAGAGGCAGGAGCCTCGGTGATGGAAGAACAAAGGGGAGTCCTCCTCGCTGCGGAACAACAAAGCTCCACCGTCCGTCTCCTAGACGAAGACCCTCAAGTACACAACTGTCGTGGCAACCATTGGAGAAGATGGAATTATTGCTGATTTCGTCAACTTTTTGATAGACTAAATGTCAAGTCTTGCAACTTTGGAGTTGAATTATGACAAATGTTGTAGGAATCTAGAGTTGATTTCTCTACCTGGCAATGTACAATGTATCTTTTTATCTAACATATATATATGTATGATTTGAAATCCTCAAGGTGATGGTAAAAAGTGTGATTGTTTCTTTGATCTGCTATACACATAGAAGTACTTTTAGTAGTAATCTAAACGCTCTTATATTTCTTTACAAAGGGAGTATCTTTTAATCTATAGAATCAAGGTTCCAAATAAATACACTTTTTGGAAACTTCACAAAAGAAGCTACAACTTTATTGAGGATATTATTTTTGTCTTTTGATTAAGTAGGACTTCAACTCAAGTAAAAGAACACAATTTGTTTGGAAATTCAGAAAATTTTCCTTCATTGTTTTTGTAGCTTCCAAACCAAAAGCACAAAAATCATACAATTTTACTGTAGCAAGAACCTTTTCATCCTATATTACTCTATAAGTATCTTCTAAACCAGCAGTCCACAAATCTTAAAACTTGACCCTATGACCAATCTACAAATAGCTCATTGCATACATCGTACATTGACATTTCAACCTGTCAATAAGAAATCTCTCTACATGTATAATTGATCACTACAAAAATAATTCTCTACACTATTTGATCAATACATCAGCAGGCTTGATCCGCAATGTCTCCTTCTGTAGGTGAAGTTGCAAATAGTCAGTGGCTTGGAGAACCCAGACTGGACACAAGATACCTTCCGCAGACCGTAAGTTTGACCATTTTCTGGACCAACAGTAGTATAAATCACACCTTGACCTTGAACCCATAGGAGATTTCTTCGCTTCATTGCAGTGAAAAGTTGTGCCTTAGAAGGAAGTTTGAGTGTGCAGTGAAAGTGATAACTAATGCATTATCAAAATTCAGTGATGACATAATAAAAGTGCACAAGTAAGAATATTTACATACATATTTTGGTCAGTAGCTGATTAACTTGTGCTTCCAATTGTCTCTTTCTGACATTAAGTGTGACAACTTTCTCTTTCAGTTCACGAATTATGAGATCTTGACATTACTTGTTTACATTTCTGATAACTGAAATTATGTTCAGAGTTGTGTCCATCATCTAAGATGGTCGATGCACAAATACATAATAGATTAACATCTTCCAAACATTGTATACGGTGACAGAGCACTATCAATCAGTAGCATTGAAATCCAAAACATGACAAGATCCTGCATAATGGATATATTCAAATATACATGATCTTCCAAAATCTCGAGTAGCATTGGAATTAATGGAGGGAGTATGTACTAAATACTACAATATTTTTTTCTTCTCAGTTACCACTGTTGGTGCAAAAAAAAGTGCATAGAGTTCAACTGCAATGGGTGAAAATGAATCGAAATAAAGGTATTTGCTCGGACATGTGTTGTATGGATATACTAGACAAGCCAACGCCAGCAAGAGCAACAACAGAGGCATATATAGCAAGCACTTGAGTATGGGAGGTGGAGAGTTGGGTGGGGAAACTATCCTTGCCGGCGGGAGTTTCGGAGACGGACAGCGTTGATGGAGGCCACTGCAGGCGACGGCGGGGGCGAACCCAGGCGGCAGAGGAGGCGAATCCTGGCAGCGGCGGCGCGCTCGCGAACCGGTCGCAGCAGTCAGGATCGAATCCCCAACGCTAAGGAGCCGAGCTGAGCCGGGAGCCGCGCAACGCTTGGGAACTGATGCGGAGAAGACGATCCATACGATGCTGAGCTTCTCCACGTGGCGCGCATCGAGGGCGGGGCTGCACAGGAGGAGGTTTGCAGCCGGTCTCCACCCCGCTCAAACCCAACAGCAACCTAGTGACGGCGGATGATCAGCGGCCTGGCGGCGTTCTGATCTTAGTGCGGACGGGAGAGCGACGCAGCCGTGACCCCATACGACGGTTCGAGTCAGCCATGGAGGCCCCCAGACGACGGCTCGAGGGCGAGGTGGCACCATCATACGGTATTTACCATCATATTAAAGTACAGATTTTTGATTAAATCAATTTGTTTCGAGTTGGATTAGAATATTTAGCACACATTATCTCATTGTGATACATGGATTCAACGAAATTAAGGGCTCATTGTGCTAGGGTTTGGGTTCTGTTCGGGAAAAATTATGAATTTACCATGTGTTCTGTTTTGCAGCTGAATTTTGTGTGTGTTCTGTTTTGCAGCGGCTGGATGCGATTTCTTCACTTTGGATATCATCCATGGAGGTTTTTTCTCTAGAAGTGGACAGAGTGGACAGAATAGGTCCTATTTGCATGACAAAAAAAATCTGCTATGATTACTGCCACATAGAGTTTACCTACTATAAAATGTTTGAAGCTTTAATTTGAGAACATTGCTTATGAGAAGGAAGGCAAAGTTGATATGTATTGGTTGCCCCTGGTTGTCAACTTAATGGAGATGGTGCAAGGCTTCTGTCCAACGATGCAGACATTGATCCGATGTATCTAACATCAATCAAGGGCATAGATTTCATATGATTTACCTTGATCATTCAACAACAACCAGTTGTACAAAGTACTGTAACTAAGGGAGGGGATGTTCATAGAAAAAGAGAGATTATTGCAATTGCAAGACTTAGAGCTGGAGCAGAAAGAAGAGAAATAGCAGACCAAGCCAAGTTTGACGCAGCAATTGCAAAGTTGAAAGAAGAAGAAGAACAAGAAGAAATTATGTTAGCTACTTAGAAAAAGAAAGAAGAACTTCTAGCAAAAAAGGGGTTGCTGACGACAAAAAGAAGCACTAATAGGGAAAACCTTATACACAGAAGCTTACTAGTAGAGCCGGTCAAAAAGAAGCACTACTACTATTTACCAGTAGTGCCTGGTCACAAAATACGCGACAACTATGGTTATAGCAGTAGCGCGTCTGCAGGAAGAAGCGCTACTACTACAATTCCCACATTGTTCTTGGCAGGCTAGGAATAGTAATAGCGAGCTTATGTAAAGTGCGCTGCTGCTAAGTTGGTTGTAGCAGCATGTTTTCTGAGAAAAGCGCTACTACTAATGAAAAGAAAATAAAGTGAAAAACATATAGAGAAGTAAACGAAAATGAAAGGAATAGAGAAAGGGGAAAGGAAAATAAATGTGAAGGAAAATAAAAGAAAAATAAAAATAAAGGAGAAAGGCGTAGCAGTAGCGTGCTTTCAGAACAAGCGCTATATCTAATGTAGCAGTAGCACGTTCCTTGTACCCCCGCTATAGATAATTTCCTTAAATAAAGCAGAAAGGAAAAAAGAAAAGTAAAATAGAAAAGGAAAAGGAAAAAAGAAAAGAAAAAGGAAAATGAATAGGTACTGCCTATAGCAATAGCGCGTTTTGGAAGCCAGCGCTACTGCTATTTTTAACTTAACCCCCCGCGCGGTTTTTCTTTCCCCCGACCACTTCTCCCAAATCCCCCCTCGATCTGTTGTCGCCGCCGTCGTCGCCCTACATCACCATCGGCCGCCGCGCGCTCTCCCGTCGCCCTCCACACACCCTCAGCTGCCCTCGGTGGCCGTCTGGTCCCGCCCTTCGCCGCACGCCCGAGCCCCGACCCCGACCTCGACGCCATGTGCCCCTCCCTCGGTCGCTCTGCCTTCTCATGCCCCCTAACTCCGTCGGCGCTCGAGGTAAGCACGCCTACACCTCCTCCTCCTCCCCTACCTCTACCTAGCTAGGGTTCCTAGGGTTCATCAAATTTCAGGGTTCATCAAATTAGCTAGGGTTCATCTAATTAGTTAGGGTTCATCAAATTAGCTAGTACTTGTGGATGCTTAAGTAGTTATATAGTTGTTGTGCACCCAATGTAGTTAAGTAAATATAATTGTAAACTACTCCCTCCGTTCCAAAGTAGATGACCCAACTTTGTACTAAGTTGAGTCATCTATTTTGGAACGGAGGGAGTAGATGTTAATTAGGGCAGTAGTTGTAGATGCTTAAGTAGTTTTTAAGACAAATTCCTAGGGTTCATCAATGGGTGCTAAGTAGTTGTAGATGCTTAAGTACCTAGCTAGGGTTCATCTAACTAGTTAGTACTTGTAGATGCTTAAGTACTAGGGTAGTAGGGTTTAACTAGATGTTAATTAGGGCAGTAGTGTTTAGTTTAGAGAAAAAAATCAATATAAAAATATAAATTTCTATTAGTGCTGCAAGTCTAGTAGGTTCTTAATTTGTACTGATTTTTTATTATGACAAAAAATTTAGCACATAATTTGAATTGAGTTCTAGGGTTCATAATTTGAAATTTAGGACATAAATTGAGTTCTAGGGTTCATAATTTATATTAGGACAACAATTTTAGGACAGAAATATGTAAAGGTTCTAGGTTTCCAGGGTTCATCCATCTATATTTGGTTTTTGAATTGAGTTTGAGAGAGCATGAGATTTGTGTAGATTTTCTTGAAGTGTCAAACACTAGGAGATGCAAATTTGAAGTGGTCAGGTTATATGCAAATTCCTCAATAGTGTTTTCTCATGAATATCTACTGTTGTAGTTGCTCATGTACATGTTCTTAAGTGGTCCTGTTATATGCAACATTGAAGTGGTTCGATTGTAGAACTAATTGACAATTGAAGTGTCAAACATTGAAGTGGTCATGTTATATGCAAAATTTTCCATGAATTTCGGCATGACATATCGAGTGCCCGGGATTTGCCGCAACGGGAATGAATCAACATTCCTGCAAAACATTGTACTTTTTATGTCATTATTCATTTTATTAGGTCTAAAGCTAATTGACTAGATTTAATCGTAGGAAACATGGCTAGCAATGATGAAGGACAGGGTTCTGGTGATTGCAACGTCTACGCAGCGGCAGACGCCTATTTAAACCTTCTTGATGAGCAACGGTTGTTGCAGGGCCCACCTGTCACATCCGAGACTAAGACCGACATCGAGACCGATGCTGAGACTGACACCGGCGCCGAGACCGGTCTTTGCAGGCCGACGTAACCCGTGCACCATACTGTACACTATCAGCGGCCAGAAGGTGGACGTGGGGAATGCGACGATAGTGAAGCCGAAGGAACAATTGTTCCACAGACGACCGATCCCCCTGACTTCTTCAAGGTTTCCGTGGCCAGTGTCAAACCAGGCCATGAGAAATTGGCTCCTCTGGTACTAGGGGGAGATGACGACAAGACTCCGCGGCAGCTTGGTGATTGCAAGAGTTGGGTCCTGTTGTGGCCAAAGAGTCTGCTTTGTCTGGAGGCGGCCAGGAGCACACCCACGACCACACAACCTCAGCAAGGTATGAACATCAACACCCCACCTACCCAATTAGCGTCCCTTGTCGTGCCAGGTGATAGCGGACGTGTGAGGAAGAGGCTCCATTATTCGCTGATGATGTCGCCGCCATCGAAGAAGCAATGCATGATATCGATGCCATCGATGAGGATGGCGATGGCACTCTACACTATCTCATGAGTAGCGCCTATGACTACGAGGATTGATGGCTCAGCGGTATGAGTACTCAGGGTTTGAGCGTGATGAGTCGGTGCATGAATTTCCGGAGGATGAACATATTATAGACGACCTTCTAGTAGCAAAGAAGCATAGGAAGAGACTGAGGAAAGGCAACGAAGCTGCTTCTATGAGGCAGCCGCCTCCGCAGCCTCGGGTTCAAGACCATATACTTGTCATAGGTGTGGCGAAATACCATATCCCCAGTGATCCGATCCTACCTAAGGTAGTGGTAGAGGCCATATACGGCGATCTCAGGAGACTTCATGACGATGTGCTGCGAAGAGTGAAAAGCCTGACCGCCTCACAAAATCCATGATACCCGCTCTACGTGGTTAACGTGCCGCAACAAAGGTTGTACATCGACACATTCCCCGCGGAAAAGTTCTTCCTTCGATTCGATTACATCTTTGACATGTTTCACTTGAAAAGGTTGGATTTTACATTTGTCCACCTTTTTGCCTTGTACATGAACTACATCATCAGGATTGAGCAGATACCTTATATCTGTGTCGCTGACCCGTACTTCATGCACGAGGGCTTCTTGGCAGTCTGCCTAAAGCACCGTGAATACGCGAGTAACTACATCGCCGATTTCATGGTCGGCAATAAGGACAAGGAGACGATTCTCGTGCCTTATCATCCCATGTAAGTCATCCGCGGATATCCTTCCTTCGATTTCAATCATTCATTTGCACGTGTGGAGGCTAATTTGAGTTGTACTTATTTTGTGCAGCAATGGGCGCGCCGTCCTCATCGTCCTTTACCCCCGATTCCCCCACGCTCTTTACTTGGACTCGTCGAAGAACATGAAGAAAAAGGATTACACCCACATCAAGTCTATTCTCGACAGTGCTATCTTTAGCTACAACCTACGGCGTGGAGAGATCACGCTCAAAAAGACAAGGAACCACACGCCCGCCTTCGGCCATAAGACCGACTTCTGCTGCATCAACAACCGAGTGGTACTCTCAGTGATGGATTCTATGTCCTCCACCACATGTTGGAGTACAGACAGGATCAGCAGAACCTTCGCATGTCACCTAGATCCGGCAATGCCCATATTTTTCAATGGGCAAAGAACCTAGGAGATATCCCGGATCATCGACTCCGAGCTGAATTCTATCACATCCAGCGTGAACTTGCCCAAATCATCATGAAGGAGGTACTCGAAAAAGCAGGGATGTTCTATGAAGAAGTGCAAATGTCGCGGGAAGATGTTCGAACACGCGTAGCCGCTCAGCGTCTCGACCTGAAGCCTTTCACTACGCTCAGGGACTATCTCCCTGACTTGGATAGATGGCACGACATGTTGGAGTGATTGATGATATATGACAATGTGTCCGTTTAGTCCATACTTTCTCTATGACGAAACTTTGAGTTATGCATGACAAAACTTTATTTGTGATGTAATTAAACCGTCCTCCTCAAGTAGCGAAGATCACTCTAGTTAGGGCATTTCGGGTACAATAAACTTTGTTACTTATGCTTATGATATGTTGCTTCTATTTTTGCCAAGTCTGTCTCTTTCTGTTGCTCAACTATATATGTTGCATATCATCGACTCATGTGACGATGGAGGTGCATAGATCATCGATGACGAAGAAGTGCTACGCCAGGAGTATACAACGAGTGGCCGGAGTGTTAGGCCCAGGTGTACCGGTTTCCGAGCGACAGCCAGAGAGGGTTCGATAGCAGAGCCGAAGCGGAAATTAGTTAGTTTAGGTTCATGCTAGTGTGAGAGAGGGATACGAACCGATGCCTCAAGAAGTACTACATTATGTATGATGAGACATGTCGTGTAACTTGTATAGCTATATTGTGATTATGATGTGACGACGTGATTTGTGTTGGATGATATGATGAGACTATTATGTGTATGATATGATGAGCATATTGCATGTTTATGTTATAATTATAATGTTCTATAAAACCTTTACAAAAATATCGCAAATACGTAGGAAAAAAAATATATGCGAAAATATAGTAGCAGCGCTCTTTAGCGCTGGACAAGAAGACGCTACTGCTAAAGCACTTAGCAGTAGCGCTGGTATAGAAAGCGCTACTGCTAAGTAGGTATAGCAGTAGCGCATGTCAAAACACGCTACTACTAAACATTAGTTGTAGCGCCGTATCAGTAGCGCGGTGTCCCATGCTACTGATAGCCCTTAGACCCGCGCTACTGCTAAGCGTTTTCCTAGTAGTGAAGGTCCTATTGGAAGAAAAGAAAATTGATGTAGAACAGAGAAAAAAGCCTAGTGAGGAAAATAAAAGAAAATCCTTAGAGGAAAAATTTGCCATGTCAGATAAAAGAAGGGAAGCTATGGAACAAAGGAAAAGAAATGCAGAGTGAGCAAAAAGATTAAAGGCTGAAGAAAACCATAGGCTAGCTGAAGAGAGGAAAAGAATTGGAATGACTAAATATGAAGAAGAGGATGCAATGTTTGTTTTACATCAATCCAATGAGATGGAGAGAAGGAAATCATTTTTGGAGACACATGAGGCAGCAAGGCAACAAGCTTGGGAGCAACAGAGCATTCAATAGGCACACTAGTGGAAAAAGTGCTAGCCACAACATTCTTTGGTGGCGCGCCATTTTGAAAGAACGCCAACACTATTTTTTAAAATAGTAGTGGCGTTGGTCTATTTCGTACGACATATGTATGCAGTTATTGCTGGTGCACGAATAATAGGGAATGCCACCTGTTAGTGGGTCCCAACGTTCTGCCATGTCCCAAGTTAGAGCTGGCATAGCAAAAGTTCACGACGCCGGTACTAATCAGAATATCTATGGCGTAGCCTGATAAGTGATGCTTGCAGTAGTTTTTGTGGGCCCATCTAATTTTTAGCCAACATAACACCGTCATGGGCATTTCTTGAATGCCGGGGATATAGAAGTTTCTAATGGCGTTCCGTAGTATGCCAACACCGGTAATTAAGTCGCGGCACATATAGATATTTTCTTCTTCTTCCTCCCTCTCTTTCCTCTTCCTCCTCTCTCTCTCTTCTCTTCTTATTGAGAAAAAGACCAAATATTTTCTCTTGATTTCTTAAGTAGGTAGCTAATTAGCTAGATCTAATCTAGTTCACACACTCTCACTCACTAATTAAGCTAGCTACTTCTCTTCTCCACCCACTCAAACACACACCTTGCATTAAAATTTTGGGTCTTTTACATCTGTGTCCCTAACTCGAACCCACTACTCACATTTGCCCCTAATTCGAAAGCCTGCTCAAAAATGCCCCTCCGCCGTTACGTGCCCTTACAGAAATGCCCTTTTGCGCCGTTACCGTCCGGTCAAAGCCGGTCAAAGGGCATTGACCGGCCCCAAAAAAATAGCAAAAAAAATCTAAAAAATCTGAAAATTTGTGAGATCAAAGATACTCAGGTTCGCAAGGTGCGTGCAAATTTTCGTGCTGTTTGGGCATTCCAGGAGCTCATGTCAAAGGAAAAACAGTAAATATGTAAGCCTGTGAACAGTAAATTCAAAAAAATAGCAAGAAAATTCAAAAAAATATGAAATTTTTTGGCATCAAAGAGGCTATGGTCTAAAAGCTGCGTGCCAATTTTTGTTGTGTTTGGACATTGGAGGGGCTTGTGGAGAAAAAAACAAAATCTGGCCCGGGAAAAAACTTGGGAAAAATGACTATTTTGTTTTTTCTTGCGAGAGCTCCTCGCAAGTCATTTGATCACAAAAACTTGCAAGCACCTTGTGCACCCAAGCCTCTTTTATGCCAAAAAATTTCATATTTTTTTGAATTTTCTTGCTATTTTATTTCAAATTTACTGTTCACAAGCGTGCATATTAACTGTTTTTCCTCGCCACGAGCTCCTGGAATGTCCAAATAGCACAAAAATTTGCACGCACCTTGCGCACATGAGTATCTTCGATCTCACAAAATTTTAGAATTTTTTTAATTTTTTTGCTATTTTTTTCAGGACGGTCAAAGTTGTTTGACCGGACGGTAACGGCGCAGAAGGGCTTTTCTGTAAGGGCACCTAACGGCGGAGGGGCAAATTTGAGTAGGCTTTCGAATTAGGGGTATATCTGATTAGGTGGTTCGAGTTAGGGACAGAAATGCAAATGGCCCTAAAATTTTCACCACACTCCATTAATGGCGCCTCCAACGGTCGGCCGGCCCCTGCCCCCCGGACCCCTCTCCCGCACGTTTGATGAGGTAAAAAAGGCCGAACTTCTCATTAAATTTATGTGCATATATCTGAGGAATTCGCATATGGATGGATATGTGTGATGGATGTGTACGTGTGTGTCATTAGCTGCTAGCTATAGAAATTGCACAATGCTCGTGAATTATTGTTGTGTCATGCGATATCGATATGTTTCATTTTGCACGAATGTCTACAGCTAGAGTTGCCAATGTTTTGGCGAAACGTTGATTCATTTCTGTTTCATCAAATTTCTGGCACTCATAATGTCTCTTTTTTAGCAAAGGTCATGCCAAAATTTTTTATGCCGTGTCATTGCTAATATATCTAATTATTTTAGTATTTTTACCTTTGCAGTGCTAGTTGATCGCCGCCTATCGAAAGATTCAATATGGATTGAAGTGTGAATGCCTTTCTCAATTTCGCGGTGGCAAATATGATACAAAAGGGTGAAGTGCAGATATTATGTCCATGTTCGACATGAGAAAATGGAGTTTTGCACAACCCGTTCGATGGCAGCGTGCTGGCGCACTTGCTCTGTCGCGGTTTTGTCAAAGGTTATACACGGTGGTCAAAGCATGGTGAGAAGGATGTTAGCAATGATGAAGGAGGAAACAATGATGCAGAAAACTTTGGCGATGAAGAAGAGCCGCCAGAAGGAGGAAACAATGAACATGCACATGGAGGAGGAAATGATGTAATGCCACCTGAACATGGAGAGGATCATGAGACTATCATACAGGATATGTCATTGGGTACAATGCTACAAGATCCCCATGTCAAAGATCTGCTTAGGAAGAAGACAAGAACCGAGAGAGCTGCTATTAAAGAGGCTCTAAAGTTGGCGCAACTAGAAAGAGACGTAAAAACTCCACTGTATGAAGGTTGCAATCCTGAGCACACCCACCTGCACATCATGCTCAAACTTGTAGACACCAAGGCAAGATTCAAGAGTATAGATGCAAGTCTGGATGCTACATTGGAATATTTACACAAAGTTTTGTCGAAGGGGAATTTATTGCCTCATAGTGTAGATGAGGCGAAGAAGATCGTGTGTCCGCTTGATTTTCCACATGTAAGATATCACACATGCATAAATGATTGCATCTTATGTAGGAATGATCATGAGATCAAAACTGAGTGTCCAACTTGCAAGGAACCCCGATACAAGCCTGGAAAGAAGGAACCTCGAAAGGTTGTATGGTGCCTTCCATTGATTCCTCGCGTGCAACAATATTTCTCTGACCCGAAGGAAGCAAAGAACATGACTTGGCACAAGACAAGAAAGTCTAAAAATGATGGGATTCTGAGACATATCACAAATGGTTGTCAGTGGAAAGCACTTGACAATTTAGAACCAGAATTCGTAGCTGAAGCAAGAAACCCTAGGTTGGGTGCAGTAGTCATGGACTAAATCCATTTGGCAACTAGAGTAGCACACAAAGTACATGGCCCGTATTTGTATGGTTGTACAACCTCCCGCCCTGGCTCTGCTTGAAACAAAAGTACATACACATGGTTATGCTAATTCAAGGGCCAACCCAACCTGGAAATGATATCAACACATATCTTGAGCTATTGAAGGAGGAGCTAGAAATATTATGGAAGCCCGAAGGGGTCAAAACCTGGGATGCTAGCAAAGGAAATTATTTTCACATGAGAGCAGCATTGCTCATGACCGTTCATGACTATCTGGGTTACAGATATATTTTCGGACAGGCGTGCCATGGACACTGTGGTTGTGTTAAATGTATGGATGAAACATATTTTCGGTAGCTATCAAAAAATGGCAGTAGCAAAACAATGTTCATGGGCCATAGAAGGTGGCTTCACAAATATGACGAGTGGAGAACTCGTGGGGATCTATTCAGCAACACTGATGAGACACGAGGGCCACCGCGTAAGAGGCCTGGAGCAGAAATCTTGCAAATGTTAATGAATTGCAAAGATTGCCCTAAGGCAGGAAAGAAAAGAAAGAAGTCTAAGAAAACGCTGCTAAAAGTATGGAAAAGGAAGTCTATTTTCTAGGGCTTGGAGTATTGGAAACTACTCAGTACGCTTCATTCTCTTGATATGATGCATATCCCAAAAAATGTGTGCGAGAGTTTGCTTGGCACACTGTTTGACATGCCAGAAAAGAGTAAAGATGGTCCGAGGGCTAGACAAGACTTGAAAGATATTGGTATTAGGAAAGAGCTTCAACCCTCATCGTCCATTACAACCAAGGGCAAGGTGAAGGACAAAAAGCCAGCGCCAACGAGTCAGCCCAGGGCAAAACTATGTCCAAAACAAAAGATGATTATTGCCCCCCAGCTTGCTTCACTCTCGACGAGGATGAGTTTTCTCAAGTTTTCAAATGCCTCGACGGCATGAAAGTTCCTTCCAGCTTCTTGGGACTCATACGCAGGTATCTTACTCGAAAAAGCAAAGGTTTAGCCAAATGAAGTCGCATGACCGTCATGTGATGATGACACAATTACTTACGATAGCTCTTAGAGGGATAATAATGGACGATCGCGTCTGCAACACACTCATTGACTTATGCAACTTTTACGACGCTATGTCTCGAAAGTCGATTAGTGTGCGGCATCTGACATGACTACAAGAGGAGATCATTTCAATACTATGTGAACTTGAGATATATTTCCCACCATCATTCTTTGATGTCATGGTCCATCTACTAGTTCAAATTGTTGCGGAGGTGAAAGACCTTGGACCCACATTCTTGTGTACCATGTCCCCGTTTGAACGGATGAATGGAGCTTTGAAGGGATACATTTGTAACAAAGCCTGTCCGGATGGAATCATCGTCCAGGCCTATCTAATCGAGGAGTGTATATCATTCTGCAAGAATGTCATAAATGATGATCAATCTCTTGGTTTACCCTTGAAGAAACATGCTGATAGGTTCGAAGGAGTGGGTCACTCACAGCTGAAGCGTGATTTAAATCTGGATATAAAAAACTGCCAAGACGACTTCGAAAGAGCGCACACAGTAGTGTTACAACATGCAAATATAATCAGTCCTTGGCTGCAAACTCATAAGGAGACCTTAAGGAGAGAGCACGGAATGGCAGGGAGGCAAAGGACCGAGGCCCTGATCATTAGAGAGCACAACTCCAAATTTGCTTCCTAGTTCAAAAAGCGAACCACTGCCAACCGGTATAGCCAATGCAAATTTCATCTATGCATTAGCAGTAGGCCCTGCTTGCATTGTCGCCACATACCAATCATATGATATAAATGTATACACATTCTATACTGAGGCGAAGGACAAAAACTGTGATCACCAGAACTCAGGTGTGACGATGCTGCAGTTGACCGAGAATGAGAGTAATAGATACTATGGCAGGATCAAATACATATGGGAACTTGAATACAGCGAAGATTACATGGTGCCATTGTTCAGGGTCAGATGGGTGAAGAACATCGAGCATGAAGAACGTGGTTTCATTACCATGTATCTGCCCGAAGCACAACCTGCTGGTGCAAAAAGAGTGAAAGGAATCACTGCCAAATATGAGCCTTGGGTATTCGCTAAGGATGTGGCACAATGCTTCTATTTAACTGACCATTCAAAGCTGAGTCATGTTGTCGTCCAGAGAGGCAAAAGGAGCATCGTCGGGATGGACAAAGTCGCCAACGAGGATGACTATGATCAATTTGGTGTGGACCCAGTAGAAGAGGAGATGTATGAAGAGCATGACTGCACCACTAGAAGGAGCAGAACTACCTTGCCTGTGACAGGACGTCCCTTCCTGAGAAAGAGTCATAGCGCTGGCCCGAAGTACTGAAGCAAGATTAAGAAGACCCAAACCGTCGTTGAGTGGGTTGTCAAACAACGTCATACTGCATGATTCATATGTGTATCAAGTTTTCTAGCTATGTGTATTATGTACGTACGTACACGTACCCTAAATTAATTGTACCATATTTATGTACTCTGAACCACGAGAAGAGTTTGTGTCGTTGTAAATATCTGTATTATGCATGTCGTCGCTCAAAACGCCATCCATGAATATGTGGCCGACCCTATTTTAAAAACCTAGTGCTGGCATTGGCAACGTCACCTGCGCCAGCACTAACAATGAACATCTAGGCTTTACCCCTTGAGAGTGAAAATGACCTCGTTTTCACTTTCTCCCCCATCTCGTGTCGTTGCCCTCGCCCCTGCCCTGCTCTCCGCCGTCGCCCCCGCCTTGCCACCGGCCGCCGTTCCCCCGCCCCGCGCTGCCCTCTGCCCTCGCCCCCACCTTGCCCTCACCGTGCCACCGGCCGCCCGCCCCTTTCACCACCCCCACCCGCCTTGCCCCCCGTGCCAACGCTATGCCACCGCCTCTGCCACCCCGCCCCCCCCACCCCGCCGTTCCGCTGCACAACTCATTGTGTCCGGCCTCCTCTGCCGGCGTCCCTCTGAAGCACAACATTTCTAGAAAATGCATGGTATGATTTTGATTACTTTCATATACACATTCTTCTTTCAACTCATAGTATGTATGTGTTATTATATATATATAATATATATATATATATATATATATATATATATATATAGGGTCGCGCTATTCGTCACCCTGGGTGAGGAATAGTTATTCTTCACCCCCTCTATTTTACCATCAATGCACCGTAATTTTACGTTCCGTAAGTTTTGTCTTATTTCCGACGCAAAAAGGGACCGTAAGAAAATATATAATCGCCGTAAAAAATATTTTATGTTATGTTAAATTACAAACATAAAAACATAGTCTAAAATACACATAAACTGTAAATTTTCTTGTCTTATGACCTATATTTTTATTTTCTTATGTCAAATTTTACGTAGTGAATCAATAGGAATGTGACTATTTGAATTCGAAATGTAATTTAATTATGAAATGATCGTAAGATTACCTCAGATGAAGAATAACTTATTCTGCAGTCTGGGTGATGAATAGTAACACTATATATATATATTGCTTACTATGTTACTATCAAGTTCAAGAACGGAAGCTCCCTAGATGTGTTGTGTCTCACGTGATGGATGACTACCACGACGAGATGCACGGCTCAAAATTAATGAATGGAGCCAACTACGTATCGAGAGACTGTGAGTTCAAGATTGGAGATCGGTGTGGATCTCTGTCCTACACCATAGACATGCAAGGGTTTTCTATTCTTCAAAATTTCCCTAAAGTAGAGGAGTACCGTGTTAGTAGTAACGATGATTGAATGAACAAGATGTAATATGCACGCATGGTTTAGTTTATAGCGAATTAGTGATCATGATCGATAGAACTACCTATATAGCAGTGTCCGGTTAATATATGTACGCATATGAATAAATGATGTGTGTGTATATATTAATGCAAATATCTTGTCGAACTTAATGTGGGACAAAAACGTGTTTATATAAATTCGTAATAAATGATGTTGCCATGGCAGTGATTTTCTGCTGCCCTGGCAGCATTTTTTATAGCTTTCACAAACCTAGTACTGGCGTCGGACATTGTGCGATGCCACAGAAGATTTATCTTATTACTGTCGTTGAACTGTGTCACACGCCATAGCTATTGCCGATAATGTTGTCGTGTGGTTAAATACAATGCCATTAGTATACAGAATAGTGCTGACGTAGGCTCCAATGCCACCACTATTTTTTAACACTGGCGCCATATTGGTGGCGTGGGGCTCCTGCGCCAGCAAGACTGTTTTTGGCACGCCATAGCTATGCTTTTTTTCCCACTAGTGGCAGCAGCAAGGGCTAAAGAAGACTTGTAGGAGAAAAATAGGAGAGAGGCAGAGCTAGCAAGTCAGAAAAGGGAGGAGGAGAGGCTTAATGCATGTCAGTGAATAACAAAAGCATGCAAAATAATTGGACAAAGTTCTAGTCAGACCATGAGAGGCTTTAAATAGCCTAGAAAAGTTAACATGTTCGACGAACTGAGGGGTGGGTGAATTTGAAGTTAGATGGGTGATTTCATTTTGTGTTCTCCTTATGATCAGGTGAAGAACATGTGCATCACCATGCTCTCTTCATGATCATGCTCTAGATCATGTAGTCAAGTACTTCCATATTATGTCATGTGTATCTTGATGATCATTCACCAGCTCATGTACTCAAGTACTTTTATGATTATGTGCTGCTAAGAGAATGTAGTCCAGATCGTGTACTCAAGTACTTTTATGATTGTGATCTAGTTCGCTGTCATACATTTGGTTGTCGTCATTAAGGGTCCACATGGGCAATTTAAAACTATGCTAGTAGCAGCGAAGGCTAACATGCCGAGCTGGCGGTGCTGGAGTCGTTATCCCTCGACGACATGCCCGCTCAGCTCAATAAGCAGAAGGAGGTGACCGACGGCTTGGTGAAGCTACTAAAGGAGAGCCTCGACGACATGCCCGCTGTCGGGGTAAACAAACAAGGGCATATGTTTTCCCCTGACTTGTGCATGGATAGCGAGCCACCAACCCGCCAAAGATTACAACGCCCAAGACCAAGCAAAATAGACTAGCTCATTAAGCAATCCGTAGGGCGGATCAAGAAGACCAAGTCAAGCCAGAGAGAGAAGATACCACTAAGGGGAAACCTCCCTTGCCGGGCAGACGGTCCTGGCGAGGTCGAGGTTGCCCCGGAAGCAAGCCTCAAGACCGTCTCGGCAGGCCTGCCAGGGCTTGCAAGGGCGAACTACCCTGCCAAGGCTTCACCGCTCCACCTCACAACAACGCAAGTCGCCTATCGGTGCGGTGTCAAGCCCCCAGGTGACTAAATGGCTATTTCTGGCCACATGGCAGCCATTTCATATAGGAACCACCTCCAGATGACACCCGTCCAAAGACGTGTCAAATATGCATGCGTGAAGCTGGCAAAGTAGCCCAGCAAGGCTTGTCGGGCACACTATGATGTGACACTAAGCGGCGCATTTAATGCACTTTGTCTGCCTGCAGAATTAGGTATGATAGAACTGTTCGCTATCTAAACAGTGCGTAATGACTGATTTGCCACTATGGTGACCGCTTGTTCTATAAAAGGAGGCCCATGGCATCCTTAGAGAGGATTCAGACCCTCGCATACTCATACGCGCATAGCCACTCTCGCCCCGAGGCAACCCTGCCGGGCGAGAGCGCTGCATTTCTTCCACCATAATCCACATCAATCCACCAAAGCAGGAGTAGGGTTTTACGCCTTGCGATGGCCCGGACCTGGGTAAACTACCCATGTGATCGCTGCCGTGCTGTGTTACGCTTCTCTGCTCTTTGTGCAATGTGCTCATCCCCCGCCGAACCACAAAGGGCTGGGCTCATGGCCCCATAGTTGGCCGTGGGTTTCCCACAACACCCGCTGAGTTCAATAACCAGGAAGAGTTGACCGCCGACTTGGTGAAGCTGCTGATGGAGAGTGCTATCTCTTGAGCTTCCGTTGGTTTTCCCTTGAAGAGAAAAGGGTGATGAAGCAAAGTAGAGATAATTATTTCCCTCAGTTAGAGAACCAAGGTATCAATCCAGTAAGAGACAACGCACACATCACCAATACCTGCACAAACAATCAAACAACTTGCACCCAACGCGATAAATGGGTTGTTAATCCCTTCACGGTCACTTGCAAAAGTGAGATCTAATAGAGATAGATGAAACTAAACAAAAGATAAAGTAAATACTTTTGGTATTTTTGGTTTATAGATCGGGAAGTAGAAGATTGCAAAATAGTACCAGAAACTTATATGATGGAAAATAGAGGATCGGAAACTCATATGATGGAAAATAGACCCGGGGGCCATAGGTTTCACTAGAGGCTTCTCTCAATATAGCAATGTGGCACCCCGGCTCAGAGACCGGAACGCCCCGTATTCCAGCCCAGAGACTGAGGTGAAGTCTTCTAGAATATGGCAGTGCTTGGCATAGAACAAATCAGCTCTTATTACAAAGGATAATGATACAAGGGTCTGATGTTACAAAGGATCACATCAGCACGACGACACTACACCCGCGATACTACACTTGCTCTATGCTAGCATCGGAATAACTCGCAGCAACGGAAATCTTCTAGCAGCGGAACAACGATGAAGGTGGTGAACTCCTCTCCCAAGGGACTCTGGCTGGGACACGATCTAGCTCGCACAAGATGACCCCTAGATAAGCAAAGCAATCATAGTGTCACCTGCAATCTGGCATGACACGCCAGGTCAGTACATTGAATGTACTTGCAAGCTCACAACTACCAAAAGAATCAAGGCAAAACAACAACATAGCATTAAGATGTTAATTAAATTAACATCTACCATGATGAAAGCAACGGCTAAGCATGATATGAAACTACGACAATGCTGATAAACCAACATCTCAATCTCAATAACCATCTCACTCTTGGCTATTCGGCCAAGCAATATACCATCTCGATCACCTTGTGATCAAAATCTCCACATGATCACCTCATGATCACAAACTGAATGATCATCCTCAAGATCATATCAACATCATCATCGGCATCTTGCCAAGCTGTTACTGATCACATCATAAACATATGAGTCATCTATAAGTCATTCTGTCGTGTGAGTGTTGATCGAATGGTGTGACCTAGTACGAACTTGTGCCCATGACCGAGGACGCGACTATCAATAGAATAAACACACACTTTGCAAAGGTGAGCATACAGTACCCACATCACATAACCCATGGCCTCGTTCTCCCATTCGAGTGGACCAACGACATTCCGACAAAATCGATCTACTGTCATCACACTCTCCTAGCCACTTCGACAAACTCCCCTTTGGGCTAAGTCCTGGGTTGCCCCGTGTCAAATCATGACACCCAACGGCCAGCATCGTGGCAAAACAAAAATGGTCCCAAACAAGGACATGTGCACTTAACCAAACTCGGGCTCACAAGATTATTGCCGCCTACCGGGACAGGGTAGCACGCGCACCTAACCTTCCCTAGTTGGAGGCACAGGTGAGAGGCACGACAATAGACCACATTAGGTCCTTCCCATAAAGGCAAATGTGGTTGCACTAGAAAATCCCGGTTCAGTGGCACCTGACCAACGAAATGACGGAATTTATCCCAAAAGTATCATATATCCACCTGTAACCCAAGTCATATCAATATCCAACACATAATCCAGAGAATAATATAGTCATAACCTAATATTCCGAGGGTAGCATATCATCTAAGATCATGATGAATCCAAGAAACATGATACTAATCCAATAACAAAAGCAACATAGCTAACCATAAACCAACATGATGACATCATATCCAAAGTAATACTCCAAAGCATAATATCAAATACCATCATGAAAATAATCATAATAGCCACTAATAATCCAATGGCAACATGTCATCCTCATCATCTTCAAAATATTAGTCCTAGGAATCCAATCAACATCATGGTAGTAGCAAGATCAACACAACCCCAAGAAATTCCATGAACAAATCATACATAGCTAATGCAATATTTTCAATAAGTTTAAATAATTTAAACCATGGCATTACATTGCAATCATGCAAATGGAGGGTGTGGCTTGCCTAGGGTGGAGGGATTCATCGGGAAGAAGTGCAAGAAGCTTGCGGAAAGAATCACCGAAAATTGTTCTCTCCCGGAGGGGGCTGATTTGGAGCAAGGGCAAAATGGTCATTTTAAGAATGTTATCACATGGTGAAAATGATACCAATAGAATGGGCTCGACGATACGAAGAAGTGGGCTTTGGAATCACCTCATTTGGAGTTGTGAGCAAAACGTTATGAATGTTTCTCTGCTAGGGACCTATCTGCAAATATTTTACCCACAAACGACCCCTTGACTGAAAACAAATTTAGTGAAATATGCTTTCTCTGAAGAGAAACGTATTCTGAGCTGAAGGCGCTGCGAAATACACTTTCTACAAATGAAAACGTATTCAATGGGAATGCGTTACCACTTATCCACGTCAGCGGTCGCCGGGTCAACTCCCTGTGCGGCTGATGTGTGGGTCCCGCGGGTAGGTAGGGTCCATTGAGTTGGGTCGTTGTCTTCATCTTCTCGCCCGCGTGCAGCCGAGGCAGGGGCGAGGCTCGGCCGGTGTTTGCCGGCGACTCCGGCCATCTCTCGTTGAGTGCTACCTATGGATGAGCTTAGCATGGAGCGGTGCATCCAACGGTAGCATCCATGGCGGCAAGGTGGACCGAGGCGATGGCGACAACTACTCTGGCGGACGGCGGCTTGGGCGTTGATGCGTTCGCAGACAGAGGCCATCGGAGAAGGGGGAGAGATGCTAGGGAGGTTCACCGGTGGCTGGGTGGTGCTCTGGTGGAGGAGGAAGGAGGAGAGGAGCTCAGGCTCGAGCGAATTGAGGAGGATGGCCGCGGCGGCCATGGCGGCGATGGCGAGCAGGGAAGAGCTCTGGGGCTAGGGGAGGAGGCTAGGGTGGGTAGAGGAGGGAGGTGAGGTCGATGGTGAAGCGAGACGTAGCCGGGGGTGGCTTAAATAGACGCGGGGCGAGGGTGCCGAACTAGTTGCCGCCGTGCACATCCGGTCGAGGCTCTGTCGAGCTCAGCGATTACGAGGAGGGCAAGGAAGCGACGAGGCAGAGCTGACAAGCTTCACGGGGCGCAGGAGGCCATGGGGCACTGGGAGGAAGAAGATGGGCTATGAACAGAGCCAAATGACCATTGTTTTCCCTTGGGCGCGCGGCGCCTAGCTCAGGCGAGGAGGTTTCGAGAGCGGGCAAAGGGTCGAGGGCGGCGGGAGCGAGCAGGAGAGTCAGGTCGGCAAGCTCGGATGCGTGAAATCCATTGAGGAAGAGCTGCGTGGCGCTCAGAGCGCGTGTGCTGCCGCCAGAGCGCGTGAAGCACCATGCCAGGGCGGCAGTCACCATAAGCACTGGCATGGAGAGGACAAGAGGGGCTGTGATGATATGTCTGGTGATGAGTCCTTGCATCATTGAGACAGAGGGAGGTGATAGATTGGGAAGAGGAGCACTGGAGAGATGTGAGTGTTCACTGAAAGATTGAAGGATCAATCTGGATCAGGGTACTGTGCTCAACAGAGAGGAGTTATGAGACAAAGATGATGTCTGAGGTGATTATCTAAGGAAGGATTATTATCCTGTGTAATTAGAGGAGAAATGGACCACAACTTAACATAGTTTCTTTGTAAGTGCATATTTAGTCCAGAAAAGGGATTTGGATGATGCACTCACATAGAGTAGCCACTTGAGCTGAAATCTGGCAAGGCAGGTTTATTTGGACATATGAAGATGCTGTAAAAATTTCATACCAAATGGACTTGCCAAAATGGTACTTGCTTCACAAACATCCTCTCTGGCCAGAAACTTGAAATAATACTGGTGATAAAATGGCTTAATGAAATAATCCCAAATTTGGTGGAGAGATGTTATTTGGGTAGGAGCATGATCTGGTGATTTCTCAGAATTAATGAAGCAATATACCCTACAAAAAAATACACTTCCGTGATGATACATGTTTGTCACAGTAGGTCACATTTTCTGTCATGCATGTACATCCATGACAATTTTATGACAGAATCAAGATAGTCATACCTGTGCTGTCGTAGAACTGTTCCATGACATTACCAAAATTATCATCACGGAAGTGTCCACTTGCATGACGATAAAAGGCGCGTCATGGAAGTGCTTTCGTCAAGGGTGACCGACACGTGTCATCCACCATAACGGGTCACCGTTAAGCTATCGGGTCCGGTTTTGGATCCGATAACCCGCTAACAGCCCGGACCAATAAGGATTTTCCACGCGTAAAATTCTCATTGGCTGGAGGAAACACGTGTTGGCTCACCATTGGGACAAATGTCATCCATTCATTGGACAGGAGGTGCCTATGATACGTCGACACATGGCACGGCCCAACAGAGGCCCATTACGGTGAAAAGGTCGGCCCTTTTGACTTGGTCAAAAGGTAACGGGCTGGCTCACGGAAAGCCTGTTAGTGGCCTGTTCGTATATAGCCCATTTACGGCCCGCTAAGTCACGACCCGTTACGGCCTATCGGAATTAAGCCCAGTAGCTTCATCTGGGCCGTCCAATATGATGCCAGCCCATTGTAACTTCTGGCCCATGTATGGCCCATGATGTCTTTTGGCCCATACGAGGCCATTTGTAACTCTTGGCCCATTAATGGCCCGTGGTGAATCTGGCCCACAATGAACAGTGTACCGCCTTATACCCATTAACGGCCCATTATTCCATTTGGCTGTTTCCAACCCGTGTTATCTTTCGGCCTTCTCAGGGCCCATTTATTCTTGGGCTCATTGTCGGTGTCAAAACCGGCGGATCTCGGGTAGGGGGTCCCGGACTATGCGTCTAAGGTCGATGGTAACAGGAGACGGGGGACACAATGTTTACCCAGGTTCGGGCCCTCTCTATGGAGGTAATACCCTACTTCCTGCTTGATTGACCTTGATGAGTATGAGTATTACAAGAGTTGATCTACCACGAGATCGTAATGGCTAAACCCTAAAAGCCTAGCCTGTCTAACTATGATTATGAGGAGATATCTCTACGGACCTAGCCCTCCGGTTTATATAGACACCGGAGGGATCTAGGGTTACACAAGGTCGGTTCCAGAGAAAGGAATGTTCATGTTTGGTCGCCAAGCTTGCCTTCCACACTAAGGAGAGTCCCATCCGGACACGGGTAGAGTCTTCAGTCTTTGTATCTTCACAGCCCATCAGTCCGGCCCATGTCTAATAGGTCGGACACTCGAGGACCCGTTAGTCCAGGACTCCCTTAGTTGCCCCTGAACCAGGCTTCAATGACGAGGTGTCCAGCGCACAGATTGTCTTCGGCATTGCAAGGCGGGTTCCCCTTTCCGAATACTCCAAGATAGTCTTCAGACGTAATGAGCGTGCCCGGATCTGCAACACAAGTACCATGCACAACCGTAGAGAATATAATATTTGTACGAGTCCAATCCGTTGATAACTTTTCGTAACGTGACATCATGTTTGCCCGGTCATTATTTCGAACCGTTTCTTGTCCCGCCGTTCCATGTTTCGAGGCGCGGTTTTTATTGGAATGTCTTGTCGAAGCAGAGATCATGTCCGCTTATTGTGGGATTCTCATCAATGCGAGCGTGGATAACTGAAAGCACAAGTGCTCCCTAGGTGGTTTTGGTAATTAATGTCAACATATCTCTTGTTGGACTAACACTTTTACCTAGTATGTTTCACATAAGTTCAACAATGAAGTGGCATTGACTAGAGGATGTGGAACCCCTTCAAAATGCTAAGGACAAAGGATTGGATCAAGCTACAAGCTCAAGACTCTACATTTTCTATTTTAGTGATCCAAGATCACATTGAGTCTATAGGAAAGCCAATACTATTAAGAAGGGATGAGGTGTTGCTCAATGGCTTGCTTGCTCAAAGTGCTTAGTGATATGCTCCAAAGCCCTCAACCACTTTCTCACTTCCAAATATGTCCCACACCAAATATCCAACTCGGCCCCACTGATTCTTTCTATCCGGAGCCACCGAGTGCAGTTGACATAGCCACTGCCAGAAACCCTAATCAGTTCGATCTCACTGATGGGATCTCGGTCTCACCGAGATGGGCTTGCAAACTCTTTGTTACCTATTGCAATATTTTCGGTCCCACCGAGATATGCAATCGGCCCCACCGAGTTTGCTTGGCCAACTCTCTGTTTCACTTATTACCCAAATCGGTCCCACCGAATTTGAGTAACCGGTCAAACCGATTTTTGGATTTACCCTAACCCTAGCACATCGGTCCCACCGAGTTGATCCAGTCGGTCCCACCGAAAACCCTAACGGTCACTAGATTTGCTGAATTGGTCCGACCGAGTTTATCAATTCGGTCCCACTGAGATTGGCAAGTTGTGTGTAACGGTTAGATTTTGTGTGGAGGCTATATATACCCCTCCACCACCTCTTCATTGGTGGAGAGAGCCATCAGAACAAACCTACAATTCCAACTTACTTTTTCTGAGAGAGAACCACCTACACTTGTGTTGAGGCCAAGATATTCCATTTTTACCATATGAATCTTGATCTCTAGCCTTCCCTAAGTTGCTTTCCACTCAAATCTTCTTTCCACCAAATCCATATCCTGTGAGAGAGAGTTGAGTGTTGGGGAGACTATCATTTGAAGCACAAGAGCAAGGAGTTCATCATCAACACACCATTTGTTACTTCTTGGAGAGTGGTGTCTCCTAGATTGGCTAGGTGTCACTTGGGAGCCTCCGACAAGATTGTGGAGTTGAACCAAGGAGTTTGTAAGGGCAAGGAGATCGCCTACTTCATGAAGATCTACCGCTAATGAGGCAAGTCCTTCGTGAGCGACGGCCATGGTGGGATAGACAAGGTTGCTTCTTCATGGACCCTTCGTGGGTGGAGCCCTTCGTGGACTCGCGCAGCCGTTACCCTTCGTGGGTTGAAGTCTCCATCAACGTGGATGTACGATAGCACCACCTATCGAAACCTCGTCTCAAAAATCTCCGTGTCTCCAAATTGCGTTTGCACATTCCAATCCCATCCCTTTACATTCTTACAAGTTGCATGCTTTACTTTCCGCTGCTCATATACTCTTTGCATGCTTGCTTGATATGTATTGTGTTTGTTAAACTTGTGCCAAAACTCCACTTCAACCTAAAGAAATTAAAAACTGCAACTTTTAGCACTTAGTGTCTAATCAGCCCCCCTCTAGACACCTCTTCTCGATCCTTTCAATTGGTATCAGAGCATTGGTCTCCATTGCTTTGGTTTAAACACCATTGCAGGAAGATGTATGAGTCTACTTTGGGGAGTCTTAGACATAGAGTGCCTATTCTTGATGGAGAATATTTTCATGAGTGGAAAAATGAAATGCTTGAGATTTTCAATGAATATCATTTGAACAAGTACATTGCTAGCCCTTGTGCACCTCATGTTGATCCTTTGCATCCTACCCTTGTTGAGTCTATTGACATGATCTGCAACCTTAGAACTGTTAATCTTATCACCAGAGGCTTGCCTAGAAACTTGATTGAATGTTTGCCTACTCTTGATTGTGCCTACACTATATGGAGATTTCTTGAGGAACGCTTTCCAAATTATTCCTTGAAAGATCTAGATGAAATTCTCCATAAGTCTATTGCCTTGATTAAGATGAGTTCCAATGATCCCAAATTTGGTGACTGCTTATTTGAGCTTACTAATCTTATGAGTGCCAAAGGAGATGTTGGAATCATTAGCAATATCATTTCCAAAGCTATTAGAATTCATAAAGATAACCATAGAAATGACCATTTATCTAATGAATTACCCTCTCTAGGAATTGATCAATCACAAGATGATGTTGAACATGGATAGTATGATGAGGATGATGATGACAGTGACTATGATCTTAACGACGCAATGAGACACTTTGGTCTTATGGCAAATCTTCGCGGTTACATGGCTGGAGGAAAGGAATGGGTTCTTGATAGTGGATGTACTGATCATATGACCGGAGATAAAGATATGTTCCGTGAGCTTGCTGAAAACGACGGCCCTGGAAAGTATGTCACCTTTGGTGATAACTCAAAGGGTAAGGTGGTTGGCCTAGGTAAGGTGGCCATCACACATGATAGCTCCATACAAAATGTCATGCTCATTGAATCCCTTGGCTACAATTTACTTTCAGTATCTAGACTTGCTGATTTCGGTTTCAATGTCCTATTTACTGAAGTAGATTGCCAAGTGTTTCATAGAGATAATCATAAAATAATCTTTATCGGTAAACGCAGAGGTGAACTTTACATTGTTGATTTCACTAAAAAGGGTCAACCTAGAACTTGCTTAATTGCTAATTCTTCTAAAGGTTGGTTATGGCATAGACGATTAGGTCATGTTGGTATGCGAAACCTTGAAAAGCTTATTAAAGGAAATCATATCCTTGGCGTCAACGATGTCATATTTGATAAGGATAGACTTTGCAGTGCTTGTCAAGCAGGTAAACAGGTTGGAGGAAGGCATCCCGTGAAGAACATAATGACCACAAGGAGACCACTCGAGCTACTTTACATGGATCTTTTTGGTCCTAACGCTTACAAAAGTCTCAGTGAAAATTCTTTTGGTCTAGTTATAGTTGATGATTTTTCAAGATTTACGTGGGTGTTCTTTCTCGATGATAAATCGCAGGTCCAAAAGATCTTCAAAAACTTCGCTAGGAAGGCCCACAATCAATTTGAAGTGAAAATCAAGAAGGTTCGCAGCGACAATGGAACGGAGTTCAAGAACGCAAATGTGGACACCTTGTAACGCCCTCGATGCGGCTATATCTCCCACGTGTCGAAGCACGACTTAGAGGCATAACCGCATTGAAAGCAATGTCACAAGTGAGGTAATCTTCACACAACCCATGTAATACATAAGGGAAAGAGAAACATAGTTGGCTTACAATCGCCACTTCACACAATTGCATGAATAAAGCATTACATCCAGATACAATCAAGGTCCGACTACGGAACCAAAATAAAAGAATAACCCCAAATGCGACAAGGTCCCCGATCGACCCCAACTGGGCTCCACTACTGATCAACTAGAAAGAAACAACACAAAGGACAAGATCTTCATTGAGCTCCTCCTGAGCTTGGTTGCGTCAAGTGCACGGTCTCATCGGCACCTGCAAGCTGGTTTGGAAGTATCCGTGAGCCACGGGGACTCAGCAATCTCGCACCCTCGCGATCAAGACTATTTAAGCTTATGGGTAAGGTAAAGGTATGAGGTGGAGCTGCAGCAAGCGACTAGCATATATGGTGGCTAACATACGCAAATGAGAGCGAGAAGAGAAGGCAAAGCACGGTCGATAAAAGTATGATCAAGAAGTGATCCTAAAACAACCTACGTCAAGCATAACTCCAACACCGTGTTCGCTTCCCGGACTCCGCCGGAAAGAGACCATCACGGTTACACACGCAGTTGACTCATTTTAATTAAGTTAAGGTTCAAGTTATCTACAACCGGACGTTAACAAATTCCCATCTGCCCATAACCGCGGGCACGGCTTTCGAAAGTTCAAAACCCTGCAGGGGTGTCCCAACTTAGCCCATCACAAGCTCTCACGGTCAACGAAGGAATAGAGCTCCTCCCGAGACATTCCGATCAGACTCGGTATCCCGGTTCTACAAGACATTTCGACAGGGTAAAACTGAACCAACAACACCGCCCGAATGTGCCAACAAATCCCGATAGGAGCTGCACATATCTCTTTCTCAGGGCACACCAGATCGTCCAAACTTCCGTAGGCCAGCCCAGAGTTGCCCCTAGTGGCCACCGGCGGCTGACAAGTTGGACCAACACTCAGAGGAACATTGGCCCAGGGGGGGGGGGGGTAAAATAATGATGACCCTCAGGAGCGCGACTCCCAAGGGAAAAGAAAAGGCTAGGTGGCAAATGGTAAAACCAATGTTGGGCATTGCTGGAAGAGCTTTACTTAAGGCGAACTTTCAAGGGGTTCCCATAATAGCCCAACCGCGTAAGGAACGCAAAATCCGGGAACATAACACCGATATGACGGAAACTAGGGCGGCAAGAGTGGAACAAAACACCAGGCATAAGGCTGAGCCTTCCACCCTTTACCAAGTATATAGATGCATTAATTAAATAAGATATATTGTGATATCCCAACAAGTAAACATGTTCCAACAAGGAACAAACTTCAATCTTCACCTGCAACTAACAACGCTATAAGAGGGGCTGAGCAAAGCGGTAACATAGCCAAACAACGGTTTGCTAGGACAAGGTGGGTTAGAGGCTTGGTTCAACAATATGGGAGGCATGATAAGCAAGTGGTAGGTAACGCAGCTTAGGCATAGCAAAAGAGCGAGCAACTAGCAAGCAAAGATAGAAGTGATTTCGAGGGTATGATCATCTTGCCTGAAATCCCGCAAGGAAGAAGAACGAGTCCAGGAAGAAGACAAACGGACGTAGAGGACCGTGTCCTCACAAACGCGACGTTACCGGAACCAACCCGAAGAAGCAAACACCGGAAAGAAACACACAACATAGTAAACAAACCACACATGAACATGGTATGATATGCGGGATGCGGTATGCGATGCATATGCATGATTGGACAAGGAATGCATGAACCTGGCCTCAATTTGGAAATCCAAGAGTGCCACTGGAAAGGTGAGATGAAATTGTTTGAAACGATATAAAGATCACCGGAATCGGAGTTACGGTTTGGAAATGGCAAGCAATTCAAATATGACTCCGGTCTGCGATTAACAGCAAGTAGCCATCTAAATGCAACAAGATGAACATGCTACAGCACCCAAACATGGTAACAAAATACATGGCAGGGATCCACTCATAATGCTTAACAAAAGATGAACACTGAGCTACGGCCAATTAATCCATTAACAGGTTCAAACAAGCATGGCAAAAATGCAAATGATAACAGGTTTCAGACTTTGTGAAATTAACACAAGCCTGGAATTTCAGATCAGGTAGCACACTTTGGAGCATGAAAACTATACGCTACAGGACCTGAACATGGCAAAGTAAAGCATGGCATGGAGCTACTCAAAGAGCTTAACAAAAGTCCCTTATCAGTTCTCAGACTTAGTGAAAACTGGAGCATGCTGAAACAGATATCAAGTAGGCATGTTTACGAGCTCGATGCACTCACTACAGAGCAAGTCATGACAATCTAAGCATACACCCGTCAAGAATACACAAAATACAAGCTAGACATGGCAAGTACAATAGCATAGCATGCACGGATCAACTACAACATCATCGGCAAAATCGCTAACAAGTAGACAATCTGTCCAGATTCACGAAATAGCAAAAGTAGAGCTCGATTGACTCAAGCTAGGGTGCTCCATAATTGCAAAAAAAGGCATGGATGGATAGAGCACTACAAGATTAACAAAACATCCTTACTGATCATCCTCAAAAGAGGCATGGATCACTAGGAAACAACATGAACATATGGCATAATGAGATAAATAGATCAAGGACTTAGTGGAAATGCTAAGTCCCTGAAATCAGCATTACCAAGTGCCTCACTTTGCAAGCTTGTGCTAGTCACCACACACATCACAAAAATACATGGGTTGCACCTATGGAAATATGGCAAAACCCTTAACAAAACATATGTAGAGCTCAGGGGCATATCATGCACACAATAATCATGGCAAAAATGACAAATACCTAAAGGGAGCAGTAGATCGGACAATTATCTCAAGTAGCACTCTTCTAACAACATTTCGGGCATCAAGATGAACTCAAATGAAAATGATGCAATGAGATGAAATGATGTACTCTCTGAGACGAACATTTTGATATGCTATATGCATGAATCGGAGCTATGGATGCAAAGTTACGAGGCGATGAACAAAGGCATATGAATCTGGGAATCTCGGGGACTTGGTGAAATATAACCTCACGAAAAAACTGGACGGAGAAGACCCGGGACGGAGGGATCCGGGAACCACGGCGCGTATTTGGATCGGGGGACGGGTGGATCTCATCCACCCGCCCAGATCCGGTTGAGGGGCGGACTCCGGCGAGGTAGGTGGCCGGCGACGAGCAAGCGCGGCGGCGGCACGGAGGCAGGCGGGGCGAGCTCGCCGGCAGGAGGCGCATGGCGGCGGAGGAAGCAGCGGTCGGCGGCCGGAGTGACGGCGGGGAGCGACGGAGCTCGCCGCGGGATCCGGCGACAGGAGGTCGGCCTCGAGCTGCGCGGGGTCGCCGGCGGGAGGAACTCCGGCAGAGCAACGACGAAGGCGGCCGGCGGAGGACGGCCAGGGGCGGCACCGGCGAGAAGACGGCGGCGGCGGATGGAGGAACAAGATGCGGGCACGGCCGAGCGGCGGCTCGATGCGGTTGGCCCCGGTCGCGCCCGGGGCGGGCCGGCCTCGGGCCCGCAGTGCCGCGGCGGCGCGCTGCGGAGAGAGAGGGCGTGGCGCGGGTGAGGTGGCGCGATCTGATTGGCTCGCGGCGGCGGCGGGGTGACGTGGCGATGCCTCATTCGCCGGAGTGACGCGTCCGGCGTGGCGGACATTGTCCGGCGCGGTGGGAGATTTTGTCCGGGCGTGAGGAGGACGAAGCTAGGGTTAGATCTGCGCGAGGATTTCAGAGGGAGACACATTTATAGGTAGAGGGAGCTAGGAGAGTCCAAATGAGGTGCGGTTTTCGGCCACGCGATCGTGATCGAACGACCGAGATGATGGAGGAGGTTTAGGTGGGTTTTGGGCCACTTTGGAAGGGTGTTGGGCTGAAACACACACGAGACCTTTTCGGTCCCTCGGTTAACCGTTGGAGTTTCAAACGAAGTCCAAATGGTACGAAACTTGACAGGCGGTCTACCGGTAGTAAACCAAGGCCGCTTGGCAAGTCTCGGTCCAATCCGGAAATGTTTAATCCCCACACATGAAAGAAAGGTAGAAATGACCACCGGAGGAGAACGGAGCGCCGGAATACAAAACGGACAACGGGGAAAATGCTCGGATGCATGAGACGAACATGTATGCAAATGAAATGCACATGATGACATGATATGCAATGCATGACACACAAGCAATGACAAGGCAACAACAACGAATAACTGGATGACACCTGGCACATCGGTCTCGGGGCGTTACACACCTTTCTTGACGAAGAAGGGATTTCACACGAGTTCTGGGCTACGTACACACCTCAACAAAATGGAGTTGTTGAGAGGAAGAACCGGGCACTCATCGAAATGGCGAGAACAGTGCTTGATGAGTACAAGACGCCAAAACACTTTTGGGCAGAAGCGGTTGAGACAGCTTGTCATGCAACAAATCGCTTGTATCTTCACAAGCTACTCGGCAAGACGGTATACGAGCTCCTCACCGGTAAGAAACCACAAATTGGATACTTTCGAGTATTTGGCTCAAAGTGCTACATTCTTGATAAGCATCATCATTCTAAATTTGCTCCTAAATCTCATGAAGGTTTCCTACTTGGTTATGGCTCAAAGTCTCACACATACCGTGTCTACAATAATTTCACCCGAAAGGTTGAAGAGACGGTAGATGTGAAGTTTGATGTATCTAACGGCTCGCAAGTAGAGCAATTGCCAATTGATGTAGGAGACAAAGACCCTTCGGAAGCAATCCAAGACTTGTCTTTTGGCAAGATTCGTCCAACGGAGGTGAAGGAGAGTACCTCGTCCGTCCAAGTGGAAGCTTCTACCTCACGACAAGGTGAACCAAGAGTTGATACAGAAGCATCCACAAGTGGGACACACCAAGATGAAGAAAACGAGGAAGTGCACCAAGATGAACGCCAACAACCTCCTTCTCCACCATGACAAGAGAACAACAACATCAACAACGAAGAAGGCCAAGAAGAAGAAGATGTTCAACCAAGATCCAAACAAAAGCTTTCACGGGTTCGAGCAAGAATTGCTAAAGGCCATCCCGTCGAGCAAATCTACAATGATATCCAAACCGGGATAATCACTCGCTCAAAAACTCGATTAGCTAACTTTTGTGAACACTATTCATTCATCTCTAGCATTGAACCTATGAAGGTTGAAGAAGCTTTGGAAGATCCGGATTGGATAAATGCCATGCATGAAGAGCTACACAACTTTGATAGAAATCAAGTTTGGACATCAGTTGAGAAGCCCGACAACAACCACAACATCATCGATACCAAATGGGTGTTTCGCAACAAGCAAGATGAAGATCGACAAGTAGTTCGCAACAAAGCACGTCTCGTCGCCCAAGGCTACACTCAAGTCGAAGGTATGGACTATGGTGAGACATATGCCCCCGTTGCTAGACTTGAGTCCATTCGCATCTTACTTGCCTATGCTAATCATCATGATATCACCTTGTACCAAATGGACATTAAAAGTGCTTTTCTGAATGGTGAAATAGAGGAGGAAGTTTATGTTAAGCAACCTCCTGGATTTGTCAATCCTAAGCAACCTAATCATGTTTACAAACTTCACAAAGCTCTTTGTGGGCTTAAACAAGCTCCTAGAGCATGGTATAAATGCTTGACCAAGTTTCTTATTGAAAAAGGCTTTGAAATTGGAAAAATAGATTCTACTCTTTTTACTAAAAGGGTTAATGGAGAACTATTTGTGTGCCAAATTTATGTCGATGATATTATATTTGGATCAACTAACCCCCATTTTAGTGAAAAGTTTGGAAAGCTAATGTCGGAGAAGTTTGAGATGTCAATGATGAGTGAACTCAAATTCTTTCTTAGTTTGCAAATCAAGAAAACTAAGGAAGGTACCTTTGTCTCTCAAACGAAGTGCACCAAGGACTTATTCAAGAAGTTCAATATGCAAGAATGCAAAGGTATGACTACACCCATGCCTACTAGTGGACATCTTGATTTAACCAAAGGTGGTGAACCGGTTGATCAAAAGGTTTATCGCTCTATGATTGGTTCATTGTTATATCTATGTTCTTCACGTCCCGATATTATGCTAAGTGTGTGCATGTGTGCACGATATCAAGCCGCTCCTAAAGAATGTCATCTTAAGGCCGTGAAAAGGATAGTGAGATACTTAATCCATACACCAAATTTTGGCATTTGGTACCCAAAGAGGGCCTCCTTTGATCTTTTTGGCTACTCGGACTCGGACTATGCCGGTGACAAGGTTGATAGAAAGTCCACTTCGGGTACTTGTCAATTTCTTGGTAGATCTCTTGTGTCTTGGTCTTCCAAGAAACAAAACTCGGTATCCTTATCCACCGCCGAAGCGGAATACATTGCCGCTGGATCATGTTGTGCTCAATTACTTTGGATGACCCAAACTCTTAAAGATTATGGGATATCTGTGAAACATGTTCCATTACTTTGTGACAATGAAAGTGCTATTAAGATTGCTCACAATACCGTGCAACATTCTCAAACTAAGCATATTGAAGTTCGTCATCATTTCATTCGAGATCATGTTGCCAAAGGGGACATTAATCTTAAGCATATTCGCACCGAAAAGCAGTTAGCTGATATATTCACGAAACCACTTGATGAGAAAGTGTTTTGCAGGTTAAGAGGTGAATTGAACATCGTTGATGCTTCAAACTTGGAGTAGGAACTCCGTTTGATACATGCAAGGCATGAGCCTATGACTGATCCTTGATATTTCTCTTATGTTGACTATCTTAAGTCTTGGATATATTTGCACCTTGCATGTTATCTAACCCGTGTAGGTACTTGGATGAATCTAAATCTATGAGATTGCAACTCACTCTCATCTTGAGCAATTTCTATATCACCAAGTCTCTACACAATGGTGCATGAAGACAAGGAAGCACACAACCATTCAAACATATCCTTTGACAAATTTTATGTTGAGTTTCATGATTGTCATTTTGGATATACAAGTGCTCTTCCTTGCAAGAACTAACCCATGTAGGTAGATGAACTCAAACTCCAAGTAGTGCTCCCAACTCTTGATGAGCTACATCAACCTTGAGCAACCCACACACTTCAACTACATGATCATGATCAACGCCACCACCCAAGGTATGTTATTCCATCTTAGAGAAGCTTTACTCCAAGTCATGAGTCAAAGCAACTCAACAAGATGTGAATACATCAAAAGGCTTAAACGAAAAATGGTAACCCCATTTTGAGTTTAAACGATGAGTATGACCTATGATCAGTGATCTCACTTGACTCCTAAGTCAATATACTCTAACATAGGTGACTTTGTCGCCGACCAATTCTAGATGAAGTTCTCTTGTGTTCCTTTTTTTGTGCTCTTGCATTTGTCTCATGCATATTTGTTTCCAACTTCATCTAGACTTCCTTTTAGTTTCTTCTCTTTTATTTTCTATTCTGCATTCCTTGCATCCAATTCATTGCAAATCTTTCAGTTAATACCTTGCAAATCCTTGTGAGATCTTACTTGTCTAGTGAGCTGAGGTGACACGTGTTTTCTCTGCGATGAACTCGGTCTCACCAGTCTGATGCTTTCGGTCCAACCGAATCCTCTCGGTACAACCGAACCATACAACTCGGTGTCACTGATTTCACTACAGGAAAGACATCTTGCCACTTGTTTTTGCATTCTTTTTGATCCAGCTCCACTCAATGAATCTTGTCCTCGACCAACATCCCATTCAACTTGCTGCTTTGTTCTGTGACTCAAGGACCAAACCCATCATGACAAAATCCAGAAGAACCCTTCTTGGAAATTGATGTCAAAGGGGGAGAGAGAGATCACATCAAAGATTAAACATATCTATAGGGGGAGAGAATACTCAAGGGAAGAAAGAGTAATCATCAAGGACCCCAGATGCTTGGTGTTCAAGAGGAGAGAAGTCACATGTCTTCAAGAGGGGAAAGACATGTTCATATTTGCTCGTTTGCATTAGCTCTGTTTATTTACTTTGAGCTCCGATTTTGCTCTGATTTTCTGTTCCCTATCTTCTCCCAGTATCCCATGCTAGATTCAGGGGGAGCAAGACATCTAAGGGGAGGAAATCCTTGAATTTATGGCACATCTTTACCTTTGGGGACATGTCTATATCCAATGTGGTACTTAGTACTCACTCTACATGTCATCCCAGTCTTGGTGCTCTTGTGGTTTATTTTGTTTGCTCTAGCCAATAGGTGTATCTGTGTTATCTAACCTTGTTTACGCATGTTCATTCCATCCTAAGCCAACTCAAGACCACAATGTAAGTATATGCATCACAGTCATGCGTATGAGAAATTCTTGCTGATGTACATACTGTTTGCAAGAAGGACTCATGAGCATGAAGGTACATTTCTCATATTCACATCATTTGCTCTGATGCATATAGCCAAGATAGATGTAACACATTGCTTACTCTGTCATGTTTATGCATTCACATGCTTCTATATTCCATATTCACATGATTGCATACATGTAGGGGGAGCCTATGCATGTTACATGTCTTTCCAAAGCTTTACTTACTATTCTCTATATCTTTATCTAAAGCTTTGATGTATGTTGTCATCAATTACCAAAAAGGGGGAGATTGAAAGCACAAGTGCTCCCTAGGTGGTTTTGGTAATTAATGTCAACATATCTCTTGTTGGACTAACACTTTTACCTAGTATGTTTCAGATAAGTTCAACAATGAAGTGGCATGGACTAGAGGATGTGGAACCCCTTCAAAATGCTAGGACAAAGGATTGGCTCAAGCTCCAAGCTGAAGACTCTACATTTTCTATTTTAGTGATCCAAGATCACATTGAGTCTATAGGAAATCCAATACTATTAAGAAGGTATGATGTGTTGCTTAATGGCTTGCTTGCTCAAAGTGCTTAGTGATATGCTCCAAAGCCCTCAACCACTTTCTCACTTCCAAATATGTCCCACACCAAATATCCAACTCGGCCCCACCGATTCTTTCTATCCGGAGCCACCGAGTTCAGTTGACATAGCCACTACCAGAAACCCTAATCAGTTCGGTCTCACCAATGGGATCTCGATCTCACCGAGATGGGCTTGCAAACTCTCTGTTAGCTATTGCAATATTTTCAGTCCCACCGAGATATGCAATCGGCCCCACCGAGTTTGCTTGGCCAACTCTCTGTTTCACTTATTACCCAAATCGGTCCCACTGAGTTTGAGTAATCGGTCAAACCGAGTTTTGGATTTACCCTAACCCTAGCACATCGGTCCCACCGAGTTGATCCAGTCAGTCCCACCAAAAACCCTAACGGTCACTAGATTTTCTGAATCGGTCCGACCGAGTTTATCAATTCGGTCCCACCGAGATTGGCAAGTTGTGTGTAACGGTTAGATTTTGTGTGGAGGCCATATATACCCCTCCACCACCTCTTCATTCATGGAGAGAGCCATCAGAACAAACCTACACTTCCAACTTACTTTTTCTGAGAGAGAACCACCTACACTTGTGTTGAGGCCAAGATATTCCATTCTTACCATATGAATCTTGATCTCTAGCCTTCCCCAAGTTGCTTTCCACTCAAATCTTCTTTCCACCAAATCCATATCCTGTGTGAGAGAGTTGAGTGTTGGGGAGACTATCATTTGAAGCACAAGAGCAAGGAGTTCATCATCAACACACCATTTGTTACTTCTTGGAGAGTGGTGTCTCCTAGATTGGCTAGGTGTCACTTGGGAGCCTCCGACAAGATTGTGGAGTTGAACCAAGGAGTTTGTAATGGCAAGGAGATCGCCTACTTCGTGAAGATCTACCGCTAGTGAGGAAAGTCCTTCGTGGGCGACGGCCATAGTGGGATAGACAAGGTTTCTTCTTCGTGGACCCTTCGTGGGTGGAGCCCTCCGTGGACTCGCGCAGCCGTTACCCTTCGTGGGTTGAAGTCTCCATCAACATGGATGTACGATAGCACCACCTATCGGAACCATGTCTCAAAAATCTCCGTGCCTCCAAATTGCGTTTGCTCATTCCAATCCCATCCCTTTACATTCTTGCAAGTTGCATGCTTTACTTTCCGCTGCTCATATACTCTTTGCATGCTTGCTTGATATGTATTGTGTTTGTTAAACTTGTGCCAAAACTCCACTTCAACCTAAAGAAATTAAAAACTGCAACTTTTAGCACTTAGTGTCTAATCACCCCCCTCTAGACACCTCTTCTCAATCCTTTCAATAACCCAACCGTTCTATTGGTACGATTCCTTAGGAATAGGCAGGTTTTCAGTCTTAGGTGGAGGCATTCGATATCTGTTGCCTTTATAAAGGAGCCAAGGGCCGCCTTGTTTTGCGCCAACCTTTTCCCCAGCCCTTCCAACTTTGAGTTCTAGCACCCAAGGCTCGACTTCATCGCTTCAAGCTTCCCAATCATGTCTGGTCCCAGCCCACAGGGCCGATGGGTGGCCTCCTCTGTTACGGAGGACGACATCACAAAGCTTCGAGCAGCCAGATACCTGACCGCAGAGATCCACCATAGGCTTCCAGCTCGAGGACAAGTTATTCCTACTCCCAAATCCAGCGAGAGGGTAGTATTCATCTCACACTTCCTAGGAGGGCTAGGATTCGCTCTTCACCCCTTCGTCCGGGGGCTCATGTTTTACTACGGACTAGATTTTCACGATCTAGCCCCAGATTCTCTCCTTTACATCTCGACGTTCATTATCACGTGTGAGGCCTTTCTCTGCATTCCCCACACTTCGGCTTATGGCTCAAGACCTTTAGTGTGAAGCCGAAGGTAGTCAATGGGGAATAGGCGAAGTGCGGAGGTGCTATAGTGGGCAAACTTATCAATGCTCCCTGGCCAAAAGGCTCTTTCACCGAAACTCCTGACCTATGGCAGGGGGAGTGGTTTTATGTCACTGAACTCCGCGGTACCAGGTGGGTGGCTATACCTACGTTTCGATCTGGCCCTCCATTACAGCTTGCGGCATGGATTAATAAAGGACTGGACTGGGGATCAATTGTCGAAGTGCAGACTCTACAGAGCCGCATCCGGAGCCTGCTTAAGAAGGACGTCAGTCTTATCAACGTGGTTCAAGTAATGCTGATCCGTCGGGTTCTGCCGCGCCAGCGACGGCCTCTCCGTATGTGGGAGTTTAATCCGGAAGGGCCACGGACCCTCCAAGACTTCTTCGGCATTACGCACAAAGAAAAAGGGAAGCTGTTTTTCGGGAAACGAAAATAGTGGCCAGACACCACCGAGGACATCGGCCTCGACCGCAACCGTCCGGATACCTCGGTAAGTGCTCTATTTCCGAACAATTTTTCAGCAATGTATGCCGTAGTGCGTCACTGATCACACTATCCTCTTCCAGGGTTGGATAAATAAAGCAGAGCGAATCAGGTGTTCGGTCCCCCTTCCCGAAGACTCAGCGGATTCCGTATTAACAAGGATGCTGGCGCCAGCACCGTACCAGATACCTGTGAAGGAGGACAAGACGGAGAGCGGGAGGACCGAAGGTGGCCTCCATCCCGAAGATATATTAGATGCTGTGTCCGGGGAGATGAAAATCCCATCACCCGAAGACAAAAGTAAAGGAGAAGCGAAAGTTCATTTTCCCCATGGTAAGAAAAGGGCCGTCTCCGAAGATTGGGAGGAAAAGGCTCCCAAGCGAGGCAATATGCCCCTATCAGGCGGCTCGGGCTTGGAGGACGACGTTATCGCGCAGACCCTCGGCGAGGACAAACCTAAATTGTAAGCGAACAAGGGTGTTTTACACATACCCCGTTCCTCTCCTGTGACCAGGGTAACATCTAGAATGTATGTTTTTGCAACTCGACGCATAGTATTCCTCAACAATCCTCTTCCTCGGGGGATCTTCTCCCAGAGATGATGGAGAGCGAGACGCCTCCACCAGTCTCCTCGCCCAATAAGGCGGATGACTTCGAGGTGTCATCCCGAAGGGTCTCTCCTGATCAACAAGTGACGCGAGGGGTGATGAAAACACCAACCGAAGGTGATACTTCGTTAACCCAGGGTCCGGGGGCCAACAATAAAGGCCCCGGACTATCCATCTTACAGTCAGAGACAACTCTAGGGACGAATGAACCGACCCCTTCAAAGGGTGGCCATGCTGCTATAGCAGCTTCCGGAGATCCAGAAGTGCCGGATATATTGACAAACATGCTACGACAGGCGTCCGTCTACGAGGACTATCGTACCTTGATGGGTACGGTGGTTGAAAAGGTCATGTCCACGAAAAGAGGATTGAATGAGGCCTTCACGAGCCTGCTAAGAGGCTTCGAGGTTTGTACTGTAATGCTTTTGATTTTTATTCACAAAATACTCCTGTGTATAGATAGTAGCCCCTGAGACTCTGATTGGCTTCCCAAGGGAGGCAATGAGAGGATCAAAAATATATATCCAGGAAATAATCTGACTACTTCGAACATAGGTTGTTGCCTCCCCTGATACTGCCCGATCTGCAGAGGTTGCAGATCTACAGCGGAAGATTGATGAGGTGGATGATGACATCACGCTTATCAACAGGTGGCTTGACGAAGCGCAAGGTATGTTTTTGGGCAGTCAGTATATGTGTGTATGATAACATGAGCACGAAGCTAGAATTGTATACTGAGACATGCATAACTGCAGATGGTGCTGCTGTGGTGGAGGCCCTTCGGGCTGAGCTTGTCCTCACCAAGGAGCAAGCCCGGATGAGTAATTCGGCTGCCAATAAGGCAGTTGATAAGTTAAAAACCGAACAGGCTGCTCGACGCCAGTGTGAGGAGAGAATTTCTATCATGGCACGCAAGCTAGAGGAAACCACTGTCCAGTATGAATTCCTCGAGAGGGATAACAAAGCCAAAGCGGCCAATCTTGACAAGGCCTTGCAAGAGGCAAGAGAAGCACGGTCTGAGTCCAGAGCGGCTCAGGAAGAGATCCGGCAAGCTGGGGAGATAGCTGCTGGTAAGCCCTTCTTATTACAGACGAAGTTCGGCGATCCGAAGTATTCCCCGCTTAATCAAATGTGGAGCTCTCCAGACACATTCTTGGACCTGCCGAAGAGCGCCTCCGATGCAGCGCAATTTTACCAAGCGCACGAAGGGTGTGCCATGGAGAAGCTTTTTTGGTCACAGTTCGGCGCGCCAAAGTGTCTGCTATTACTAAATGAACAGATGGCCCTGTGGCAGAGCTCCACAGGATATCCGGTTCTGCCATGAAGGTCGTCATAGTCCGGCTGTGGCCTACTGAGCCCATTCCGAATAGTTACTTCGGTTCGGTGTAGCGGCTTGTGGATGCGGTGCCACGTATCTACACCGTTAAGCGTTCAACGTGCACTGAAGGTGCACAGATAGCCTTTGCCCGTGTCAAAACATACTGGGCGAAGATGAAGGCCACCGACGTTGCAGCGAGGAGTCCCCCTCAAGGGTAAGGACCATCACGCACCCGAACATTATTTCGAGGACGTCCTAGAGGGTGCCCGCTTGATAGAGGGTCAGTGCTCGAAAGATATGATTTTTGAATGAAATGTATTGAAATTGTAAAAGACAATATTATGATATTTGCTTAAAAGATTTTGGTTCCTCCTGTGCGGCCGTTTTTGTATAATCTGAAAGTTTTCCTGTCGTCGGCTTCAGCCCCCTCGTAGAAAATACGGGGGTGTTCGGAAAAGCACTTGATCACTCTTAACCCAACGTCTTGGTCCGTGAAGGAGGTGTCAATGCGGTGAATGAGGCAATTGGACTATAGGGCATTAACACTTTCACTAAGCCATAGGAGTTTTATGGTGGGTCTACGATATAAACCCTGGTATGTACGCGGCTATCCCAATGTGGTGCGTGTACTTGTATGACCTAAAGAAAGGTCCTTCGTGTAATACAGGGAGAATCATGAAAGGTTCCGATAAGTCGTCGAGTGGTTGACCAGCTCCCGCCGCATCATGACAGTCAGTTTTCGGCTTTCTCTACTGAGGTGTTTGACCAGATGAATCGGAAACACAATCGCAGTAGTTCTCCCTTTACTACCTTAGCCGATAGAGCGGAACATAAGGTAGCAAGCACAGGAGCTCGGCAACCCAACTATTGACCCAAGACATGATTCGGAGCTGATGCATATAAGGCCAAACTCGCGACACCAAAGTATGCTATAAAGCTGTTCAAACTTGTTGGCAATTTATTTTGTTCCCATATCGAGCCCCTGGCGAGTTATGTCGGGGCATGTGAAATAACACAAGGAGCAAAATGCAGTTTTTTTAGAGAAAAAGTGAATACTGGATACTGATAATATTCACTAGAACTTGAGTGATATGCCAATCGTTGTTTTCTATATAATAACCCACGACCCCGGCTATTTGACATGTCAAGGGTCGACGGCTGAGGTAGAAGGCACTTTACAGGCTCGCAAAATAGAGAGTGCGGTCTACAAAAAGTAGTTTTGGACCTCCTATCCCACGTCTGTGCCGCCTTTCCTCGATGAAGGAGCTCCTTAAAGGGAGTGGATTTTGGATGAATATACAAACCGGAACTCCGATAGAGTCGGTGAGATGACTAGCCTGCGAGTCACCTGTGGAAAAGAATAATAAAAAAAGAAAAAGTTGTTAGAAAAGAAAAGAAGGAGGTCATGGGAGTACTTGTAGGCCCGTCCGTATTGTGCCTCCGCCGATGCCCATGGTATTTTAGGTGCGTAGTTATGTATGCGTGGTACAGATTTCGCGGGTGTATGAGGCGGACGGCGAAAGCCGAACTGCTAGTCCAGCTCCATAATTGGTCGGTCCTACTGAATGGATACCGGCGGCTTAATAGCCGACAAGGTATGCGGTTTAAGAAGACCAATTTGTACTCCGGTTGGAGTGAACGTGGTATGATCCTCAGTCTGTAGGGAGTGCGTCTCATGCTCCTCTGTAGGGGCGTGTGTTACTATACCATGTTCACTGTTTTTTACCTCAGGGGGAAATTGCTTCTGACCCCCGGTATTTGGTTGATGAGTGTCTTCGTCATCGCTATCACTGGGCAGCCTTTTCCCCTTATGTTCGGCGTTGAGCTTGCCGGCCTGCTTGAAGACCCAACAGCTTCTGTTGGTGTGATTAGCTGGTTTATCGGGGTTGCCATGAATCTGGCAGGGCTGATCCAATATCTTGTCTAAATTGGATGGTCCGTCTCTATTTGCCTTGAATGAATTTTTCTGTTGACCGGGTTTGGGGCTGCTGAATCCGACATTGATCGATGTGTCGTGCGTTCTTTCTTTATCATTACGACATTTGTGTTTGCTCCGTTGTGGTTTGCCATTGCCGTCTCGGACTTCGGAAGTGCCCGGATTGCTGGCGCTGTTGCTTCTACGAGTGAGCCAACTGTCTTCTCCCGCGCAAAAGCGGGTCATCAGAGCGGTAAGGGCTGACATGGATTTTGGTTTTTCTTGACTGATGTGGCGAGCGAGCTACTCATCCTGGACGCTGTGATTTAAGGCCGCTAGGGCTTCCGTGTCCGTATAGTCGATGATTTGGTTCTTTTCAACTAAGAACCTAGTCCAGAGCTTCCTGGCTGACTCTCCGGGCTGTTGAACTATATGGCTTAAGTCATCGACGTGTGGTGGCCGGACATATGTACCTTGGAAGTTGTCGCAGAAGGCGTCTTCTAAATCCTCCCAGCTGCCAATAGAGTTTTCGGGCAGACTGTTTAACCAGTGCCAAGCTGGACCTTTGAGTTTTAACGCGAGGTATTTGATGGCATGAAGGTCATCTCTGCGGGCCATGTGGATATGGAGAAGGAAATCCTCGATCCATACCATGGTATCAGTTGTTCCATCATATGATTCGATATTTATGGGTTTAAACTCTTCTGGGAATTTGTGCTCCATTACTTCGTCTGTGAAGGAAAGAGGGTGTGCGGCGCCTCTATGTTGGGCCACATTGCGACATAGCTCCAATGGAGTCAGTCTACGGTTTTCATCCCGGGCGTGACTAGGCTTGTCACGTCCGAATAGATAGCCGTCGTCGCGTGTCGGGGCACGTCCTTGCGATCCATAGATCGATCTGGTATGTCCTGCTCTATTGTACAGGTCCTACCGAAGGTCATATGTATGATCGCGAGCTATTTTGTCTCTTCTTTTATGATGAGGCGGGGTGGGCTGGTGTTTGGCTTGAGTTGCCGCTTTATCTCGACCACGTGGTGGTCGTTCAGCTGCATTGTGCGATGATGGTATGTGCTCCAGTGCCTCGTCGTCGAATTGAGGTAGCAATTTGCGCTTCGGGTAGCTTTTGGCTGGGCGCTTGAGGTCGTGTTCTTCGGCTGCTAGGACATCTGTCCATCTGTCGTTGAGCAGATCTTGGTTAGCTTGAAGCTACTGTTGCTTATTTTTCAGGCTCCTTGCAGTGGCTATTAGCCGGCGCTTAAAGCGCTCCTGCTCCTGAGGTTCCTCAAGCATGATGAAATCCTCTCTGCCAAGGCACACCTCATCCTCGGAGAGTGGAAGATAATTACTATCCTCCAAGTCATGGTTTGTGACCTATTTGTCAGGGCCAACTTGCCCGTTTTCCCGTTCCCCCTGTTCGGAGGTTATCTCAACGTGGTCTTCATTATCTGTGGCATCATCCGGAATATTATTGTCCCCTATGCCAATATCGCCGTCTTTTCCTTGACGCGGCTTAGAGCGGCGCCGCTGACGCCGACGTTTTGGTTGTATCACAGGAGGTTCATCCTCAACTGGATCTTCTTTGTCGTCGTTGTTAGTTCTTTTAGGTGTATCCACCATGTATACGTCGTAAGAAGAGGTGCCGTCCAGCGTCCGGTAAATGGTGGGTCTTGGCCCGGCTCCTCATCGGCATCGTCGTCCATACCATTGATGTCTTCGGAGCCGTAATTGAGCGTGTTGGCTAAGTCTTCGACGCTGTGTATGAAGTGGGCGGTGGGTGGGAAGCAAAATTCTCCGTCGTCAGCCTCTAGTTCAAACCGGATACAATTCGGCTGTGAGCCCCCTGCTAAGGATAGAGATCTTAACGAGTTTAACACGTCGCCTAAAGGCGATTGCCGAAAGATATCCACAGAGCTGAATTCGACGATCGATGACCGATCAAGCTCAACGTACGTGGACGTGCGAGGTTCGGAACCTGTAGCCGGAGACGAGTCCATGGTTCCGGTGACACGGATGTCACTTGAAGTTAAGTCTATGTGCGGCTCCAACACCGCTGAGTCTGCGGCTTCCGTGGCGGGGTTGAGTTTCCCGTCTTCGGATGGCGCGATCTGCTCCAGATCTAAGGCCAGAGCGGCTACAGGTACTATCTCCTACTTATGGATCGATGACAGATTTACGTCATGTTCATCGTGACGGCAGGGAGCGGCTGCCGTGGTCTCGAATCCGTCAAAGATCAAGTCTCCATGGATGTCTGCGATGTAGTTCAAGCATCCAAATCTGACCTGGTGGCCAGGGGCGTAGCTTTCGATCTGCTCCAGGTGGCCAAGCGAGTTTCCCCGCAGTGCGAAGCCACCGAACACGAAGATCTGTCTGGGGAGGAAGACTTCCCCTTGGACAGCGTCGTTGTAGATGATTGAAGGAGCCACCAAACCTTTTAACGACGGCACAGTGGAACTCTTAATGAAAGCACCAATGTCGGTGTCAAAACTGGCAGATCTCGGGTAGGGGCTCCCGGACTGTGCGTCTAAGGTCGATGGTAACAGGAGACGGGGGACACAATGTTTACCCAGGTTTGTGCCCTCTCTATGGAGGTAATACCCTACTTCCTGCTTGATTAACCTTGATGAATATGAGTATTACAAGAGTTGATCTACCACGAGATCGTAATGGCTAAACCCTAAAAGTCTAGCCTGTCTAACTATGATTATGAGGAGATATCTCTACGGACCTAGCCCTCAGGTTTATATAGACACCGGAGGGATCTAGGGTTACACAAGGTCGGTTACAGAGAAAGGAATCTTCATGTTTGGTCGCCAAGCTTGCCTTCCACGCCAAAGAGAGTCCCATCCGGACACGGGTAGAGTCTTCGGCCTTTGTATCTTCACAGCCCATCAGTCCGGCCCATGTCTAATAGGTCGGACGCCCAAGGACCCCTTAGTCCAGGACTCCCTCACTCATTTCCAGCATTCAGTTACTTACGGCCCATTACTAGCCTTTTCTGCTTGTGGGCCAAATTCAGCCCGTGGTCACAATCGGCCCATTTACGGCCCGTTTATCCATTGGGCCATTTTCATAGAGTCATCAAATACGGCCGATTAACGACGGCCCGTTATTGTCTGCCCATGAATGGATGATTCCAAATCTAGCCTGTTTACGACCCATAATGCGGTCTGTTATTGGCCCATGTTTGGCCGATCGACCATACGACCCATAGAAGGCCCATTGATGCTACGACCCGTAGAAGGCCCATTGATGCTACGACCCATAGAAGGCCCATTGTTTCTATGGCCCGTAGGAGGCCCATGGTAACTACAGTAAATATTTAGCCCATGGTTATTGTGGCCTAGTTTTTAAAAATAGGTTATTGCGACCACTAGCAAACCGCGGAAAAAGAACTGCACTGACTACAAGCAAACAAATAAACAAGACAACAAGGAAATAAATAAGCAAGCAACTTACGCTAGGCTATCACAGCTATTACACATATTACATCCACTGGGCATCAAAGTTCGCCACCATTGCAAATATAGGGAACAAAGCAGCATATCATATACACTGGTTGTCAAGGTTGGCGACCAGTGCAAATAAACGCCACACCAAAACAAGTCCAGAACTGAAACCACTTCAGAAGAGCTCAAGAAACAATATCCTGGGTACCCGTAATGCTGGCAAGATGCTTAGCAAGCTTATTAACATTCTCTTGTTTGGCGCTTAAATCCTCCAGCACTTATTGTTGCAATAGAAAGTATGCATCTGAATTCTGCAGGTACTTCCTCAGTCCTTCAGCTTCCTGTCGCATAACATCTGATCGATGTCTTTCAACTTGAAGTTGAGACTCAAGAAGCCGAACTGATTCAGGCAGCGAGTTCGAAGAGCTGGTGCCAGCAGTGGTAGCCAATAACTTGAACACTACATCAAGACATGGCTTTGGGGTTGTCTTAGTGTCTTCAATATAGTTTTTATCAGCTTTATTGGAGGCCAACAGGGATGTCTCACTATCTTGAACCTTATCTGCATTACTTCCTTTACCATTGCAGAACGGGGTACTCTTCTCCAATATTTTATCTGCGTACTAAAAGAGAAACAAACAAACACATCACAGGTTTACCTTGTTGTATATGAAACTCATTTTGGTAAACCATTTTAGTAGTAAGGTGGACAGGATAACAGCATGAAACAAACATATATCTATGTAGTATGGTCACTGTATGGTCTATATAATTCTAGTTTATGTTGCCAAATCAAGATAGAGACAGTTTGAATCATATCTATTTAAGACAAAGCAGCATAGATAGAATATAAGTGTGTGAAACTACACAACAATAACAACACTTGTAATGTGCATGGCATGAGAACATAACTGTTTATTCAATTGAATCTGAAATCAACATAGAGCAAGTTACAATAGCAAACACGTTAAAGAAACAAGTTTAAAACATACCTGTTGCGCCATTGGAGTTTCAATTGCATCCTTCAAATTTGAAATTAGTTGGTATGAGTAAATACAGTGATGCAAGAGAAAAGTAGTATGAATCATAGCTACAGAACCTGACCTGAGAACAATTCTTATTCTTCTTTAAGCGTTGACTTGGGGTTCGGAGTGGTGGTCTTTGTGCTTTGGGCACTGCAGTTGCCTTACTAACTGCTCGTGTTTGGGTGCTCTGTGGTGGAGACGGTGTTGTGTCAACTGGAACTGGGTTACTATCTGCTGCGGTTGGGGTTAGAAGGGGTGTAGCTAGTTCTCTGTCCAACTGTGTAGGGGTACAATCTGCGTGAGTCTGGGTTATGTGTGGTGGGGCTGGTTCTTGGGCAAGTACAACCGTGGTTCTATCTGCATTGACAGGTAGCACGATCTTTTCTGAAGACAGTGTTTGTACTCCCACAGATACTTCCATCACCCCCTCCAATTGAAATGGTTGATAAACAAGAAATGTAATTGAATGTACAGACATTGTAAGATAGATAGGTGCAATGGATACTAGGGAAGAAAACATGGCATGAAATAATTCACATTTATGTTGTCTAACCAAACAGAATAGCAGGACATAATTTCACATATATGGTGGCTAATTAAACAGGATAGCATGACACAATTTCACCTGTATGATGGCTAACTAAACAGGATAGAATGACATACTTCAAAATATGATGACTATGTAAGCATGATGACATGATATAACTATACGATGTGTCTATTAAAGTGGTTGGCATGCCATAAATCACAAACATGCCGTCGATGGAAACATGATGGCATGATATAATTCATGGATAGAATGACATAATTCAAAATATGATGACTATGTAAACATGATTAGATGATATAACTATATTATGTCTTTAGAAAATGGGTTAGCATGCCATAATTCAGATACATGCTGTCTATGTAAACATCATGGCATGATATAATTCAAATATATGATTTATATACTAAGCAAGTGAGCATAGGGCAATCGCATATATGATGTTTCAACAAAGGAGATGGCATTCAATATTGTGTATATGATGTAAAAACTAAGCATTGCAATACAACATATGCATGATATGAGTGATATAACCCTGCCAAGTTTGAGCATACACCTCAGGGGGATAATAGGACTGGTCATCTGCCTCTGAATCCTCCTCTGAAGAGCTATCTGTAACCAGCAAGATATCTACTTCAGCAGGTAGCATTGTCTGCTCTGAAGACCTTGTTTTCACTCCAGATTTCGCCATCACCAATTCCAATGGCTGATGCACAGGAAGAGCAGTTGAATATACAAACATTGTCGACAAATGCAACGAGAAATACAAAAAAGGACGACATGATATAATTCACATATATGATGCTTGGCTAAATGGCATGGCATTGCATAATTCACATATATAATGCCTTGCAACAAGATCACATTGCATAATTCACGTCTGTAATGTCTTGCAACAAGGTGGAATTGCATAATTCACATATATGGTAATTAGACACTAAACAGGTGGCATTCACACAAAGCATGTCTAAACTAAGCAAATGACATAGCAATGCAAGATACCATACGCGCGATATGAGCAACATAACCCTGCCAAGTTAGAGCATGCACCTCAGGGTGGAAATAGGACCGGTCACCTGTCTTTGAATCCTCCTCTGAGGAGCTATCCGTAACCAGCAAGACATGCGCTTTGTCAGATAGCATTGTCTGCTCTGAAGACCTTATTTCCAGTCCAGATTTTTCCATGACTGTCGTGGTTTTGTCACGACAGATGTCCTAGAGAAAGGACTTAGTCGTGGAGCCATCGCTACGGGTTAGCTTGAAGGGGTTAAAGCGGACACAAGGACGCAAGAGAGTTTATACTAGTTCGGCCCCTTCAAGGAAGGTAAAAGCCTACGTCTAGTTGTGATGGAATTGATGGGTGTTTCGATGACTAGGGAGCCAATAAGCTTCGCCTATGTCTCGAGTTGTTGTCTCTTCTCCTTGAACCGCCGCCGGGTCATCCTCTTATATACATGGGTGACGCCCGTCGGTTTACAGAGTCCCAACACCGGCTCATAGATGTGTCCGGTTTGGTCTCTACTTATTCCTTACTTACAATACAAGTTACATATTGACGCCGGTTTACGGCTACAGGCTCTCAGCCGATTATGGGTCTTGAGCCCTCATCTATCTTTATGGGCTTTAACACGCTTAACTACTAATGAAGTTAATCTGGCCCAGATAGGCCGGTTTACGCCCAGTAGTAATATCCCCAACATTAGGCCCCAGATTGATTTGAACAGGTTCATGTCAATCCTTAGCAGAACTTCATCTTCAACGTCTTCTTGTAGTTTGGTGAACCGCTGTGATGTCATCTTCTCTGATTGCTGTAAATCGGCGTGACATCATCTATCATAAAGAAACTATCCGTGATACCTTCTTGTTTAATAGATCTGCGATAATCAAGGTGACAGCTCTGTTTCCAAACTTGTAGCTCCTTGATTTTCGCGCCTGACCCATGTCCCTTGCTTTATAAATAGGACCGAAGGGTCATTTCTTTTTCCCCTGCTTGCCCTTCTGCTTCTTCTTCCTCGCGTCGCCCAGTCTTCGGAGCTCCGCCGCCGTCGTCGACCTCTGCACCAACTTTGGCCGCTGCATCACCCTGAGCGTACCAGAGCACCGCGGCGACCTTCCGCTTCTTCCTCAGCTCCGGTAAGTCTTCTATCCCTTTCATCATAGATCTGTTCTAGGGTTTCCATGTTCTCGACTGTTCATGGCTTGCTTCTTGTTCATATGATAGATCCTTAGACGAGTCTGTGAATCTTCGCTCTGTGTAGCAGTAGTTTTTATCCTCCGTTTTCACTTTTGCATATTAAGACCATAGATCTTATCCGTACCTTCGCTTATTGATTCGGCACTGCTCCTTTAGGGCCTTGAATATTTATCTCCTTTATAAACATGTTCCAGATCCAAAGCTGTAGTATAATCTTGTGAAATCTGTTTTTGTGTACTTACTCATCCGCAGTCTTGACTGTTCAATGCTTAGATCAGGCGGTTTAACTTTGTAGAAATTTTTTACGAACTGGTATATACCATTAGTCCCCTTGTTGAACCGCCAGATGTTGGTTGCTTCATGAAACTCTGGTTCAGATAGTTTTGTCTCCGGTTTAACAGTGTCCATACCAACATATCTTGATCAAATGCATTTTTGAACCGGGATCTTCTACCTTGCAGATTCCATCATGGCCAAGCAAGTGTATGAGTGCAATTGGGTCCCTTCTCGCGTCACAGGGGATCAACTAGACGATTTAGTCCTGATTGGCGCCTTGGGCAGCAAAGATACCATCCATTGGAGGGCTCCTGGCAAAGAATGCCCCCCCACACCTCGAGAAGGAGAGGTTGTTGTTTTTGTAGACCACTTAGCCCGGGGTTTTAAACCGCCTGGTTCTAAATTCTACCGGGATGTTCTAGCTGATTTCCAACTCCATCCGCAAGACACTGGCCCCAACTCTGTTACAAATATGTGCCACTTCCAAGTGCTCTGTGAGGTGTTCTTTCAAGAGGATCCCACAGTGGAATTATTCAGAGATCTTTTCCATCTAAACCGCCGTAATGAGTTTACTGATGGCTCTAATACGGAGTTGGGTGGCATGGCGATTTAAAAAAGGAAAGAGGTCACATACCCTCACGCCAAGCTGCACAGTCACCCCAAGGAGTGGAATTAGACATGGTTCTACTGCAAAGACACCTCCCCTGCTGGCGAGAATCCCTTGCCTGGCTTTCATCCAGAGCGGCTCAGCAATACCCATCCTTTTCCTCAACGATTGACTGCCCAGGAGAGAAGCAAATATGCTCCTCAACTGTCAAAGCTCAGAGCCTTTATGGCCAACGGTTTAACAGGGGTTGACCTTGCTCGCTGCTGGATATCATGGAGCATACTGCCCCTTAGTCAGCACTCTGGTTTGATGTGCGAATATACTGATAGTGTGGATGACCCACTGCGACATTCAAGACTCCAGCTCTCCGGTGAAGAAATCACAGAGGCTGTGCGTAAGATACTGAATGAACCGGAGCACATTTGCACTAGAACCGGCCTGCTTCCCTTCTGTGCCACCAACAAACCGCCAGCTATAAGACTTTGATTTTTCTCTTTGCTGAATCTGTTATTGACATGTCTGGTCATTGTTTGTAATATCAGTGTCTGTATAATCAGGGCGATGATCCGTTTTGGAGCAAAAAGCTGCCGCAGGAGAAACCAGAGAAGGCAGACAAACCAGAAAGAGCAATCCGGCAAAAAACTAAAGCTGTGAAGAAGACTGCCCACAGGAAAAGAACCACTGCATCTTCTAATCCGGCCCCTGATGATGAGGTGGATAACCCGGACTTTGAGGTAGAGCTTGACTCACTTGGTTTATTTTTCATGCGCCTTATTGATGATGATATTTGTCAGGATGATGCCGAAGCCAGCCACGCGGATGTTGCAGAGGTAATTATTCTCTCTTCCGATTCAGAAACTTTACCTTCACAAAAAATCCGTTAGGCAAACCGGAAAGTTAAATTTTCTCATCCTTTTGCTTATTTGGATCCTAAACTTCTTATGAAGACTCAACAACACGAGGCTCGCCGCACCACCTGGCACAGCGGCCAGGTAGTTACCTCCGCCGGTTTACCGAACAGTCCGGTTCGGAAACGTCATTCCGAGGTCTCTAACTCGCCTATCAGTGCTTGTCCTAAAGCGGGCTGCTTTCGTCAACCTCTTAATCCGTCTGACTCCGATTACCAGGTTATCTCCCACTCATCTTCTGGCGAGTCATCGGCCACTCAGCTCCCACCGCTCAAAACGGTGCTTGGGTAAGCCATATTTATTGTGATGTTTGTAGTACATTGCCTTAGAACACTTGCTGTATTTAATTTGGTTACTCTTCTCAGGGCCAAACCTAGGCCAAGCAAGAAGGCCCGCCTGGACAAAGCGGCCGAAGAAGATGTCATTCCTGAAGCGGCTATCTCTGAGGATATTCCCAACAATCCACCACGGCCAGATGATGATCTTATTGCTGAAGAGAGACCTGTTGATACCTCAGGCCCTATCCAACAGCCCACAGGTTCCATCCGGATTGAAAGCTCCACCGGTCCAGCAAAATCTACTGAGAAGCCAACAGCTCCAGTGCAAACCGGCGGTACCAAGGATGATGAGGTTGTCATTACTGGCACTGGTCATGCTGAACCAAGCAATCCTGTCGCTTCATCCAAACATTCTGCCAAGGAAGAATTTGCTGCTTTTGGCAAAGGCACGTGGAACGCTGATCTGATGGCTTACTCTGCTCTGAATGCCCAAGATATCCATTCCGGCTATCTGAACCGGCTGTATACCAGCCGTGACTACGAAGCCGGTCTGGTTAATATGATGAAAGATAAATATGAGGTAACTTCCATATGGTCCTTCCTGCTTGTATGCTTTTATTCTTGCTGACTCTCCTAGCCCCCAAGGGCCGGTTTGAACTATTCTTTCAAACCGGGACTTAATAATATAAATCTTGATGCTTTGAAATTTGCTGATGTAGCCCCCAAGGGCCGGTTCAACTTAGCGTAGTTAAACCGGTACTTCAAGTAATTGAAACTGCCGCATCAGAATACATATGATCAAATAGCCATTAGCCCCCAAGTGCCAAGTTGAATACTTGTATTGAGCTTGGGACTTTGTAAACAATTGAAAGATGAAGATCGAATATGCATTAGCCCCCAAGTGCCAAGTCGAATACTTATATTGAGCTTGGGACTTTGTAAACAATTGAAAGATGAAGATCGAATATGCATTAGCCCCCAAGTGCCAAGCGCATAACTTGTTATGTGGTTGGTACTTGAATCCTTCTACCGATTTGTTGAAACATATATCTGTATGCCTGCAGGCGGAGCTGAAGGCGAAAGAAAGCCAAGTCATCGATCTGCGAGAAAACCTGAAAACCCAACAGGCTGAAACCTCCAAGGCAAAAGAGGAATTGGCCAGTGCCTTAAGCACAATGGAACAACTTAAGGAGAACTTCAAGAAGAAACGGGCGGATTGGGCCACTGAAAAATCTGCTTTGATCAAACGAGCAGAGGATGCTGAGGCTGCACTGAAACCAGTGACGGATGAACTGACCAGCATAAAGCGGCACGTTCATGCCATGACCACTGCTATCTTTGGTAAGCCAGCTTGCCTTTTGAATTGGTTCTGCCTTCTTACAGAGTCGCCGGTTTATTAACCTTTTATGGTATTTCAGGGACACGCATTGGTCACTTGGGGTCAGATGTGCGGAAGAAATTGAAAGCTGCCTATACCTTGGTTGAACAATTGTATACTGGTGCCCAGCGGATCATCTGTACCGCGTCTCATAACAAACCGGCGCCCACTCTGATTCAAGATACTTTGATGAAACTATCAGTGCTTCCTGCCCGGGTTGAAGAGCTGAAGAAATCTGCTGCTCGAACCGGTGCAATCAATGCTTTAATCCGGGCAAAAGCCTGGGTGCCGGATTTTGATCCTATTGAAGCGGCTCAGGGTTATCCCAGTTTGAAGGAAGACGGGTCAGAATTTGGTGAAGCGGATCTGCGAGCCATAAACAGGGAGGTACGTCCGCTAGCTTGTCAACTAGCTAAGGAAGCAGATTTGTCTCATTATCAAGCCCAATATGACAGCCAGAACAAGCGAATAGCTGCACCAATCCATGAATCGGAAAACCTGATCCCTCCAATCCGTAAGCATACTTACGCTCCCGATATTGACCCGTCTTCGCTAATCCATGACGAAGCTGTTTTTCAAGCATTGATGGGAATCGACTGGACAACTGTGGATTTTTAGCCACTGGGTAGAGAAACGGAAGTTGAAGCGGCGCAGGATGACCCACAACCATCAGGCCAGGCTGGTGGCCAAGCTTAAACCGGAAGCCGGTTTTAAAACCATCTCTCCTTTGTGAAAAAAAATTATGTTATTATGGGCACCATGTTGCCTTGTAGTAGGCTAGCTTATACCTTTGATGTTGATATGCCTTCGCGCATAACTTGTTCTTCCTGTGGTAATGAACTTTCCAAAATACTTTCTGAAATAAGAAATTCGTTAAGTGCCACCGCGGTTGTACCGTCAGGCGGAATATGATGTTTGTATATTTAAAGTCAAAACATCCAAAACAAAATTTTAAGTATATGATCAAAAATTTTGAGATACATAATACCTGCCACCATTGAGTGTGAAGTTGGCTTGGCCAACCTTGAAGCGGAGCTTTTGCAAACCCACACTGTTTGGAGGAAATAACAACTCCTGTATATGTATATGACACTGGTTACCATGTAAACCGTGCCGGGTTATAATGAACACCGTGTTACTCCATAAGAGGATGTTAACAACAAGGATCAAACCAGATAAATAGTCTCCGGATTGACGTGAACTGTGTTCCGTCAATTGATTGGTTAAAAAACTTTGTCGGTTTTAAAGAACACAATAAAAAGCAAAAACCCCCCTTCAAAGAAAAGTATGAAGCAAAAGCAACGACAAAAATGTTTGCCAAAAAAGATTTATTTAAGCTAATCAAATGGCGTAACCATGGCCAAACACGACCAAGCTCCCGTTAGGTGTAACTATGGTTCTAGTTAGCCAGGTCCCCAAGTGATTCTTGTGGCATTTATGCCGACCAAATGGCGTGGTCATGGTTCGGGTTCGACCAAGCCCCCAAGTGATTCTGTGGCCTTAGGCCGATCAAGAGGCATGACTGGTTCAGACATGACCAAGTACCCAAGTGATCTGGTGGCTTTCACCTATCAAGAGGCATGGTATTGGTTTGGACACGACCAATCCTCCAAGTGATATAACACGATGCTTTTAGCAAAGCGAACTCAGGGGGTAAACCGGAGGCCGCTTTAGAGCAACTCCATGTAACCTCACATGATGTAAAAGAACAGATACCCCGCTTTAGCTGAGGTTCCGGTTTGTTATACTTAATCATAATATATACATTATATGTACATAAGCATAGCCAATGGCTCAGGTATAGTAAGGCCGAAGATGAGCTATATTCCACGGCTTGTTAGTCTCTTCCTCTGATGTACGTGAGTCCTTATGCTCTCGAATATCGATCAGATAGTACGAACCGTTATGCAGATTCTTGCTGACCACGAAAGGCCCCTCCCAAGGTGGGGATAGCTTATGCATATCAGTCTGATCTTGGATGAGCCGAAGCACCAAATCTCCTTCCTGGAAGGCTCTGGTTCTGACTCGGCGACTGTGATAACGACGAAGATCCTGCTGGTAAATCGCCAATCGGGTGGCTGCGATGTCACGCTCTTCATCCAATCGGTCCAAAGCATCTTGCCGTGCTGTCTCGTTGTCCGCTTCAATATAAGCCGTGACACGAGGTGAATCATGACGGATATCACTTGGGAGAACCGCTTCCGCTCCCTAAACCATGAAGAACAGTGTGTATCCTGTTGATCTGTTGGGTGTTGTATTGATGCTCCATAACACAGATGGTAATTCTTCTACCCAACAACCCGGCGCTCTCTGCAAAGGAACCATGAGCCGGGGCTTGATGCCTCTCAAGATCTCTTGATTAGCTCTTTCTGCTTGACCATTGGACTGTGGATGTGCCACTGATGAAACGTCGAGCCGGATGTGCTCCCGTTCGCAGAACTCCTTCATAGCACCTTTGGATAAATTGGTACCATTATCTGTGATAATACTGTGCGGAAAGCCAAACCGGAAAATCACCTTTTTGATGAACTGAACCGCCGTGGCCGCATCACATTTGCTAACAGGTTCTGCCTCCACCCACTTTGTAAACTTGTCCACCGCCACCAGGAGGTGGGTCTTCTTATCTTTGGACCTTTTGAAAGGCCCAACCATATCCAGCCCCCAAGTCGCAAACGGCCAAGTAATTGGAATCATCCTTAATTCTTGAGCCGGTACATGAGCACGTCTTGAAAACCTTTGGCAACCATCACATCGTCTGACCAGATCCTTCACATCAGCATGAGCAGTTAACCAATAGAAACCATGGCGAAACGCTTTAGCCACCAGAGACTTTGAACCAGCGTGGTGACCACAATCTCCTTCATGGATCTATCGCAAAATTTCACGGCCTTCTTTAGGAGACACGCAACGTTGAAAAGCTCCTGATACATTGCAATGATGCAACTCACCGTTGATGACAGCCATGGACTTGGATCGCCGGATTATCTGCCGGGCCAGAATCTCATCTTCTGGCAACTCGCCCCGGTTCTTGTACGCCAGATAAGGAAGCGTCCAATCCGGAATAACATGAAGAACTGCCACCAATTGAGCCTCCGGATCAGGAATGGCCAAATCCTCTTCACCGGGGATCTTCACAGACGGGTTGTGCAGCACATCCAGAAAAACATTGGGTGGGACCGGTTTGCGCTGAGAGCCCAGCCGGCTTAAAGCGTCTGCCGCTTCATTTTTCCGCCGGTCCACGTGGTCCACCTGATAGCCTCTGAAATAACCTGCAACAATATCCACCTCACGACGATATGCTGCCATGAGTGGGTCCTTGGAGTCCCAAGTGCCAGACACTTGCTGAGCCACAAGGTCCGAATCACCGAAGCACTTAACTCGACTTAGATTCATCTCCTTAGCCATCCGAAGACCATGGAGCAAGGCTTCATACTCAGCTGCATTGTTAGTACAAGGGAACATTAAACGGAGAACATAACAAAACTTATCACCTCGTGGGGAAGTTAATACGACTCCAGCCCCCGAGCCTTCCAACTGCCTGGATCCGTCAAAATGGATGGTCCAATACGTATGATCCGGCTTTTCTTCAGGTGCTTGCATTTCCGTCCAATCATTGATGAAATCAACAAGTGCTTGAGACTTAATCGCTGTCCGAGGCACATATTTCAAACCGTACGGCCCCAGCTCTATAGCCCACTTTGCAATCTGGCCAGTTGCTTCCCGGTTCTGGATGATATCTCCCAAAGGAGCAGAATTGACCACCGTAATTGGGTGCCCTTGGAAGTATTGCTTAAGCTTCCGGCTTGCCATAAAAACTCCGTACACCAACTTCTGCCAATGCGGATACCTTTGCTTGGACTCAATGAGTACCTTGCTGATATAATAGACCGGACGTTGAACCGGATGCTCCTTACCTGCCTCCTTTGTTCCACCACAATAGCCACGCTGACCGCACGAGCATTAGCAGCAACATATAGCAGTAACGGCTCCTTGTCAATGGGAGCGGCGAGCACAGGCGGTTTGGCCAATTGCCGCTTTAAGTCCTCAAATGCTTCATCAGCAGCAGAACTCGAGACGAATTGATCCGTCTTCTTCAACATCTGATACAAAGGGATCGCCTTCTCACCAAGGCGGCTGATAAACCGGCTTAACGCGGTAATCCGGCCTGCCAGGCGTTGAACATCATTGATACACTTCGGTTTAGCCAGGGAGGTGATGGCTGTGATCTTCTCCGGATTAGCCTCAATTCCCCTGTTGGACACCAGAAAACTCAATAACTTGCCCGCCGGTACACCAAAGACACACTTGTCCGGATTAAGCATCATCTTGTACGTCCTTAGGTTATCAAAGGTTTCCTTCAAATCATCAACCAGAGTCTCCTTCTCCCTGGATTTAACCACGATATCATCCATGTAAGCATGTACATTACGGCCAATCTGCTTGTGAAGACAATTTTGTACACACCATTGATAAGTTGCCTGGGCACTTTTGAGCCCAAAGGGCATAGACACATAGCAGAAGGCTCCAAAGGGAGTTATGAATGCCGTCTTCTCCTGGTCCTTAACTGCCATTTTGATCTGATGATAGCCAGAATATGCATCTAAAAAACTTAAATGCTCACAACCCGCCGTAGCATCAATGATTTGATCAATACGGGGGAGGGCAAAAGGATCCGCTGGACAAGCTTTATTAAGATCTGTGTAATCCACACACATACGCCATGTGCCGTTTTTCTTAAGGACTAGCACCGGATTGGCAAGCCACTCAGGGTGGAAAACTTCAACAATAAAACCAGCTGCTAAGAGCCTGGCTACCTCTTCTCCAATCGCCTTGCGTCTTTCTTCGTTAAACCGGCAGAGGAACTGTTTCACCGGTTTGTATTTAGGATCCACATTAAGTGTGTGCTCAGCGAGTTGCCTCGGTACACCTGGCATGTCAGAGGGGTTCCATGCAAAAATGTCCCGATTCTCACGGATGAACTCGATGAGCGCGCTTTCCTATTTCGGATCCAAGTTGGCACTAATGCTGAACTGCTTGGACGAATCGCCAGGTACGAAGTCAACAAGCTTAGTTTCTGCTGCCGATTTGAACTTCAGGGCCGGATCATGCTCCGTAGTTGGCTTCTTCAACGGAGTCATGTCCGCCAGGTCAACATTGTCTTTATAGTACTTCAACTCCTCGGTGGCACAAACCGTCTCTGCATAAGCCGCATCTCCTTCCTCGCATTCCAAAGCGATTTTGCAGCTTCCGTGAACCGTTATTGTCCCCTTGTGACCCGGCATCTTGAGCTGCAAATAAACATAACAGGGCCGAGCCATAAACTTGGCGTATGCCGGACGCCCAAACAGGGCATGATATGGACTTTGGATTTTCACCACTTCAAACGTTAATGTCTCCGACCTGGAATCATGATCATCCCCAAAGGCCACTTCAAGAGCTATCTTACCAGCGGGATATGCTGATCTGCCAGGCACTACACCATGGAATACTGTATTGGACGGTTTGAGATTCTTATCTGTAAGTCCCATACGACGGAAGGTCTCATAGTATAGGATGTTAATGCTGCTCCCTCCATCCATGAGCACCTTGGTGAACTTATAACCTCCCACCTGAGGCGCCACCACCGGAGCCAGCTGACCCGGATTATCGACCTGGAGTGGGTGATCCTCTCTGCTCCATATGATTGGCTGTTCAGACCAACGTAGATAACGGGGTGTGGCCGGTTCAACAGAGTTGACTGCCCGCCTCTGAACCTTCCGGTCTCGCTTGTCCAAGCTAGTGGTAAAGACATGGTACTGCCCATTACTCAACTGCTTTGGGTTGCTTTGGTAACCTGACTGTTGCTGCTGTTGGTTGTAACCACCCTGGTTGTTCTGACTATTTTGACCATTATGTCCGCCCGGATTACCATTAAATCCTGAACCGGAACTTCCTCCACCATAACCCGGCCCGGACCCTGAGCCACTGCCAGATCCGTGATCATACCGGAAATTATTGGAATTCTTGAACTCCTGCATAATAAAGCAATCCTTCCAAAGGTGGTTTGCTGGCTCCTCCTTCGTCCCATGTCTTGGGCAGGGCTGGCTTAGCAGATAGTTCAGGCGGTTTGGGTTGGGGTTGGGTGCTCCACTATGATTTTTCGGCCTACCCTTGTGCCGTTGGCCATTGTCCTGTACGTTGGTATTAGCCACAAAATCCATGTTGCCATCCGCTTTACGCTTGCCTCCTCCGCCATTGCCTGCCCAGTGATGCTGCTGACCTTTGGAGCTGCTGTTCTTCTTCCCCTTCCCTGTCTTGTCATCATCAGATTCGGGATCCTTGGTACTATCAAAATTAGCATATTTTACCAAAGCGGCCATGAGGGTCCCCATGTTGGTGCAATGACGCTTCATCCGTCCCAATTTCAACTTCAGGAGCCCAAACCGGCAGTTGCCTTCTAGGGTTAATACTGCGGTGTCAGCGTTGATGCGGTCTGAGGAGTGCAACACTTGTGAAACCCGGCGCACCCAATGAGTCGTTGACTCTCCTTCCTCCTGGACGCATGCAGCTAAGTCCACTATCGACATAGGCTGTTTATAGGTATCCTTGAAATTGTTGATAAACCGGGCTCGTAATTGGGCCCATGAACTGATAGAATTAGCGGGCAAGCTTTTTAACCAAGTACGGGCCGTTCCTTCAAGCATCATGGTGAAGTATTTCGCACACGCCGTGTCATCCACATCAAGCATCTCCATGGCCATCTCATAGCTCTCTACCCATGTCTCTGGCGGTTGATCCGCCGTATAATTTGGTACCTTGCGTGGGCCTTTGAAATCCTTGGGCAAGCGCACGTTGCATAAAGCGGGGACGAGGCAAGGCACCCCCAAAGAACTAGAAGTAACACCAGGTTCGATTGAAATGGTTGGATGAACCGGCGTGAGCTGCCAAGCCTGATGCTGTGCGGCTAACTCGGCCTCCCTACGCACTCGGGCCCGGTTCACCACTTCCTGAGCGTCATCAGCACCACCCGTCGGGTTGTTACCACGGGGTGCTCCACGTCGTTCATTACTCGACACTGCTGGTTCATCCATATGTCTGCTATAGCTCCGGCTTGGACGGGGGGTCGAGTGGATTCGGTCGCGGCTGTACGAGTACGCCTCCTGTTGGGCCAAAGCCGTCCTCAGAAGTTCCTTGACCCGTCGCGTCTCTACTGCTTGCGGCGAGTCACCTTCAACTGGAATGGCCTCCAGTCGTGCAGCAGCGGCAACAAGATTGTCCATTGGGTTGGAGTAGTGACCCGGAGGTGTTAAAGCATCCCGAGGTATAACGGTGTTTTGACGAGGTGGGTCCATCTGACGGGGCTGAACCGGTGCACCGGTCCCAGGGGCTTCTGCCCGGTTCCCCTCCAGCGGATTACTGGCTCTTGGTCCTGGAGTGTTGAAAAGGTCTCTGGCCTCGAAAACCGGAGGTAAGCGGGACCGGTGCTTCCTCCTCATGACTTCATGCGACGCGCTCTGATCCAACATAAGCCTGTAGGCCTGTGCGTCTAAAGCGGCCCGCTCTGCGGCCATCCTGGTGTCCTCAGCCGCCAGATCCGTTTTGGCCTGGGTGATTTGTTCCTTTACCTTTGCAATCTCCGTGTTGTGAGCGTCCTGATCTGGCGGATTAACTTCTGCCATAAGCACAGCCAACGCATCAAATAGTTCTGATAGAACCTGAGCCGGTGGGCGCACAGGGCCTCCCGCCCCGGCAACCGTTGCCGCTGCTGAACCGGAGATCGTTGCCGCAGCTGTCGAAGAGTGAAGCGCTGCTTGTGTTCCGGTCATGAATATTCCAACCCGGTTAGGCAGATCAGAGGGGTCCGGAATACTGTCGTCATCGGAACAGCTCTCAATCCGGCCATCTTGTAGCTGATAAAGAGATTCGGTTTCTCCGGTCGAAGATTCATCATCGGAACGAACGGCAGTCGCCCCGCAAAGCTCCGATCCATCCTCATAACTCCCTCCATGGATCATTCCCACGAAGGCACGCTTCATGGCCGGTTTAACCCGGGCAGATCGCGTACGCTGAGCCGTCTCGACGAGGTCGGTGCAGATGTCCGGCTCAGGGCCCGGTTCGCCGATCTTGCCAATGAAAACGTGAGTGCTACCAAAGGGGACCCGGTACCCGTACGCAATTGAGCCGGCCTCGGGGCCCCAGCCTGCGTCGTCGATGTAGAGTTTGCCGCGAGGACTCTTAGTCATCCGGCCTACAGCGTAGCCCTCGAGTCCTTCAAAGTGGCCCTCCAAGAACCGGAAACCATCGTGCGATAGCCCCATGGTGGGCGCCAACTGTCGTGGTTTTGTCACGGCAGATGTCCTAGATAAAGGATTTAGTCGTGGAGCCATCGCTACGGGTTAGCTTGAAGGGGTTAAAGCGGACACAAGGACGCAAGAGAGTTTATACTAGTTCGGCCACTTCAAGGAGGGTAAAAGCCTACGTCTAGTTGTGATGGAATTGATGGGTGTTTCGATGACTAGGGAGCAAATAAGCTTCGCCTATGTTCCGAGTTGTTGTCTCTTCTCCTTGAACCGCCGCCGGGTCATCCCCTTATATACATGGGTGACGCCCGTCGGTTTACAGAGTCCCAACACCGGCTCATAGATGTGTCCGGTTTGGTCTCTACTTATTCCTTACTTACAATACAAGTTACATATTGACGCCGGTTTACGGCTACAGGCTCTCAGCCGATTATGGGTCTTGAGCCCTCATCTATCTTCATGGGCTTTAACATGCTTAACTACCGATGAAGTTAATCCGGCCCAGATAGGCCGGTTTATGCCCAGTAGTAATATCCCCAACAATGACCGTGACGAATGGCTGATGCACAGGAAGAGTAATTGAATATACTAAAATTGTTGACAATTTTAACACGCAATAAAAAATTATGGCATGATATAATTCACATATAAGATGACTAGCGAACCAGGGTGGCATTGCAAAATTCACATATATGATGCCTGGCTAAACAAGATGGCATTGCATGATTCACATATACAATAAAGAAACTAAACAGATGGAATTCACACAAAGCATGTCTAAACTAAGTAGATGACATATTTGATGTATAAAGTAAGCAATGCAAGGTACCATATGCATGATATTACCAACATCAGCATGCCAAGTTAGAGCAAACACCTCAGGGGGTAAATAGGAGTGGTCTTCTCCTTCTGAATCCCCCTTAGAACAGTTATCTTCCTCGTGATTACAATCCGAAATGGGTGGAGGGGGGCTGCCTTTCTACCCACCATGGAGTGACGTCTGCATGAAATTTTATTGCCACGCAAGGCTTGTCTCTTTTGCTCTACATGTTCAGTTCCATTGTGTACAATAACTGACATGCATAGGAATAAAACATAGTAAGATTATGTAAGGAGTGCATCCACAAATCCAGAGTGATGGTAGCAAACTGTGGATAGACCCAAAACCAATGATAGCTGGCAGATAATAGCTTTACTTAAAAAATACAGATAATGGCTCCTTTAATGTTTGTTTGCACCCAACATGAAACTCATAGTAGACACCCGAGATTAACCAGATAGTAGAAAGATAATACTGATTGCTGCCCCAATATGTACCCCACAACCATTTAAAACTCAAGTTTCAGCATTAGTTTGGACCTGACTCGGAGTCTAATAGGTGAACACAATGATAAAGTAGCATTTCATCATATTAAGCCATGCATAACATAAGCAGACACGGAAGAGTGCGACCTCTCTTGCGGACCCATGTAGTCCTCAAGTTCATCTGCTCAGTTGAAGATGGTAATGTAGTTGTCATGGCTGCCGGCGGTGGGGAATAAGATCTGAGGCGGCAAAAGATAGTCTGGAGAGCGGATCCCTGCTGTGGTGAACCCTTCCGTCGCTGGAGCAGCTGAGCTGGAGTGGAACACCGCACAGCAGGAGCAGGACAAACCACACAAGGTTTTCTTTGACACATATCTGTAACAGAAGTAATTGTGTATGGGCTTGTTTGAATTTGAGGATTCTAACAATGCAGGGATAGGAAATAGACAGGAATAGGATAGGAATGCACGTGCAAAATAGAGAATTTAAAATCACATGATTTTTTGCCAATCTGGGTGTTTGTTTCACAAGAATTGGAAGATCATAGGATGCAAAGAAGCATGGTGAGATTAAGTCAAACCACAAGAAAATGTACGGTTATAATGCTATTATGCTACTATCTCTTAGTCTTGTGCTTCATGAATATGAATTTCAAAAGGAGGACAAGTGGAAATTAAAATTCCTATGGTTTTTCTTTCAAGGAGACACTAAAGGAACAAATCCTACAGTTTTCCTTTGCTCCATTCCTTTGAACCAAATGCATGAATGGTAGTACCATAGGAAACTTTCCAATTCCTATGTTTTTCCTTCACTTTTACTTTCAAGCACTGGTGATTCTAGTAGGCAGGCTTGAGCAAGGAAAAGCCTACACTCAAAAAATGTTTTTGTGCTAATTCTACTACTTTGGATCCATGCCACTGCCCTTCTAGCTCAACTCCTAGGCCCATCGACAAATGCACAACTCAAACGTGCAGATATAAATAATGATGGTGTTCAAGAGAGTCCATCACGGATAGCTAAGTTGCCTGGTACCTCACTGCTTGTCATATAGTAGGATAAAATAATCGTATTTCACATTACTACGTGTGCTCAGTGGACAATATATATATATATATATATATAAATTATAGAGTAAAAAAGAGATGCAACAAGTGTACAACCTCTTTGGCGAAGCCATGTCGATCTCAGCGTGATTGGGTTGGTCGGTGAGGATGCTCTGGCTGACTTGGCTGTTGAAGGAGGGGAAGAAGATCTTAGGCGTCTAGAGATGGAGCCCGGGGTACTGCTCCGCTGTGATGGAGGGTTTCGTCGTTGGAGCAGCTCCAGTGAGTTGTACGACGCCGAGGCTGAAGCAGGACAAGAGAGACAATGTTAACCTGAGTGGAATTCTAATAGCATCTCCAATTGATGATGTAAAATACATAACCACAAAGTGCTACATGTAAAATACATCAGCCGCTCATCTCTGAACTTAACCGTCGAAACTGAATTTAACTGTCAAAACTAAACTTAACTGTCAAAGCTGAATTTTGTTGTCGAAACTGAATTTTACTGTCGAAACTAAACGCACCAGTAGTAGAAAAGCAGTAGCAGCAGCGCGTGTGAGAGCCAGGGCAGCTGGTCGTGTAGCAGTTCATCTTCAACCTCCACCCCCCTGAGCCGCCAGCTACCATCTGCCAAAGCGCTGCACCCCGCCGCCCGCGGCCGGTGGTGCGCCGCCCCGAAACCCCTCCCCACCGCCGGTCCGCCGCCTCCCTGGCCATCCCTCTAGGCCCCCGCCGTGTAGAGCTTTTTCTCCGGCGATCCCCATGCCACCGCCCCACCATCGCCAGAGACCACTGCTCCCACCCTGAACCCTAAGATAGATAGTGGGGTACCTCTCCAGCGAGCCCCCCTCCCCGCTACGGCTGGTTCTTCCTTAACTCTGGCGAGGCCCCCACCCCCTGAAAATCGACTGACCCAAAAGTCGATTCAGTCGACTGAAGTGTAGCCAAATCGGAGCAGCATCGCAAGCAAGAGTAAGAGCAAGAGCAGCAGCGTGTGCAAGAGCAAACTAGGCAGGGGACCGAGAGCAAGAGCAAAGCAGCAGCGTGAGCGAGAGCTAAAGCAGCAGCAACTCCTACTGATGTGGATGTCGCCACCGAGGGAGCGACGCCATGGAGGAAGTGGCCGGCAACGCCGCCGTGGATGGAGCCGTGCCATGTCAGCTCGGAATCGAGCGCCGGCAGCACAGTTAGATCGAATCAAGAAGAAAATGCGGCGATTAGTGTACAACCTATTTTGTGGCACCGATTAGGCCTCAACTTCATCCGAGGAAACGGTGATGATGCTGCTCTTCTGGTGGTGCAGGTCAATACGGTGGTGTGGGAATGGAGTTGGCGCGAAAGACGAGGGGAACATCGGGGCAGCTCCTTGGAGGTGGAGGACGGGGTGGCTAAACAAGCGGGATGAAGAGATCGATGACGGATCCTCATCCGATATGGTGGATGAGGGATCTCGAGGTGTTGCTGTGGACGACATCGTCGGGGAAGAGGCTCCGGCTGGGTGGCGGACGGAGGAGGGTGTGGGGCTTCGCGGCCTCGGTGTATGAATGGGTGGGCGGATAGGATGGGAGTTGGGAACCATGGCTAGGGACGTGCTTGTTCGAAATGGGGGGTAAGTTATGAAAGTACCCCCATCGATTTGAGCTAGGTGGTTCTTTCGGTTCGGGGGTATCACGGGCATTACGCGTGTCGGGATTTTGCAGGAGGTGGGAGTTTTCGAGCGCGTTGTAATTTTGGGATTGCAAGGCGCGGGTTGAGATGGAGGGAGTTTTTGGAGCACAACGAGACAAAGATATATCTTAATATTTCGGGGTAACAAGGCGCGGGTTGAAGAGGTGGGAGTTTCGCAACACGATAGACAGAGATGCTAGCTTGAAATTTCAGCATAACAAGGCGCAACTTGAAATTTCGGGAGAACAAGCTTAACGTGTACCCCAATAAAAGACAATTTGCACCTCATCACTAGAGAGAGCCATGTCCCGTTTTACTATATTACTAGAAATGCATTCAAATACAACAACAAAAAAACTAAAAAAATCGGGACATCAAACATAACGTGTACAGTACCAAAACAATTTGCACTTCCCTCAACAATAAAAAACAATGTGAAATGCCTAGTATATGGACTAAATTTGAGTACATTTTCCCTGTTTGAATGAGATTGTACTCGGGTTAGTTATACAACCATCTAAATATTATCTTCACAACACATGACATGAATATAGGAGAAGTAAATTCCTATATAAATACAAACTACATGTACATACGATCTCAAATTCAAATATATGTATCCATTTTATGTTGAATTCAAATCATAGTACATGTATGCTCTAGCTAGATGTTCGGAATCTAAACCATGTATGATACTAGGTACAATGTGTTTAACACGCACAACACACACACACAAACACTATTTAGACTAGTAAGGTACACGTGCATTGCACGCATGAGATTTGGCAACCAAATTATGAATAAATACCACATTATAGCGTGTAAGCTTTGAGTCATATATGCATGATCTAGATGCTCGTTTAATTCTTGTAGTTCATTTCATTCAAAATCATCTAGTTTTTATAAGAAAGCTAATATATTTTAAGATTCATGGAATTGTGCGTTGTAAATCATAAAGTAAAAACAAATGATGGCAAATCATGTAGAAAAACATTTGGGCAATTCTGATGCGGAAAATTCTAGAACAAAGAAGAAGTGCTTGTGTTTTGAGGTTTGTGCTTTATGCTTAAGTTCAACCATGGAGTCTTCTAGATTGTACATGTGGCAAAATCTGGTGGAATCTAGATGATATCCAACAGCCAGTAGTGCTCAAATTTGCTATCTTTACACCATCGGATTGGCTTCATCCAACGACCATCTTTCAAAGTTAAAGTTATCCGCACACTATATAAAACATATAAAATATAATATATAGGTGTATAGATATAGATATGTGATGCGAAAGCCACCCATCATCTCCAATTAGAATAGTGTGTCCATGCACGGATGCAATGTGGCCAAATGATGTCTGCCATTGGTATCTCAAATTCAAATCAGTCTGACCTTGTTTAATGTGTATATAGTACAACATGCTCGTTTCCAAACCACACAGTGCATATCTCAATTTTATTCATGCATGCATGGGTTTCAAACATCATGATCTCTTATTCAAATATTTGAATTCAACTTTACATTGATTATTATAAATATTTGAATTCACCTAGTCTTTTACACCCACACGGTCGTCTTCTCTTTATAATTGTACCACTAACTTTCTCTCATGCATGCATGCACACACACTACCAGTCGGCATTATCCATCGCACACATGCAATCTTTTTCTTCAAGTCGGTCTCCCATGCATGCACACACACACACCTCCCCATCTCCATCAAATCGTGCATTCTTTATCTCTCACGTGCATGCGCAACGATCGATGTTCCTCTATGTGTGTGTATATATAGCTAGGTCTTTCACAGTTTCCCACACAAACCGATAAATCTATATATGTAGTGAGGTCTCACCCTCTTTCCCACGTCCACATCGATCAATCTATAGCTCTCTATATAGGATTGCATAGCTAATACACCCACATTAATTATATATCCAACGTCCCCCTCTCATCATCCATGCCTTTCACTTCATCTCTCAGGCGTGCGCACAGTGGTGAAGACAGGGGGTAGCAAGGGCCCTGCCCCCCTAACATCACTATAAATCGAGGCTAATATGAATCTGATCATTAGACAATTGCTGGTAAAATGGTTTAAGTTGATGAATTGGCCCTCCTCGTAAAGGATTAACAATGCTTGGCCCCCTAGCTCATTTATTTTTCATGGCTCTGCCACTGCGCGCAACAACGCACGTTCTCGCCCCCTCTCTTTAAATATCGATCTTGCACTTGTGCACTCCTTCATAGTCTCCCTCCACTTGGCCCCTCACACCATCTTCTAGCCCCCACCAGATTTTGCCACATGTACAATCTAGCAGACTCCATGTTTGAACTTTAGCATAATGCACAAACCTCAAAACACAAGTGCTTCTCCTTTGTTCTAGAATCTTCTGTATCATAACTGCCCAAACTTTTTTTCTACTTGAATTTCCATTATTTGTGTTTACTTTATGTTTTACAATGCACAATTCCATGAATCATAAAATAGATTAAGGGCTTCTTTGATTCAAAGGATTCTCAAAGGAATTTTGGAGGATTCTAATCCTTAGGAATTTTCCCTATCTTGGTTGTTTGATTCATAGGATTGTAAACCATAGGAATTTTTCCATAGGATTCATTTGCACTAGATTTCATAGGAAACATCCCATCCACTCAAACCTCTTTGAAAGAATCATGCGTTTTTTCTATGCACAATCAAACACTTGTACAATCCTGTAGGATTCAAGAAGACATTCCACTCTAATCCCATGTTTTTCCTATTCCCGCGTTTTGGAAATCCTATGAATCAAAGAGGCCCTAGCTTTTTTATAAAAACTAATTGATTTTGAATGATATGAACTATAAGAATTAAATGAACGTCTACATCGGGCATATATGACTCAAAGCTTACATGCTATAGTGTGGTATTTATTCATAATTTGGTTGCCAAATCTGATATGTGCAATGCACGTGTACCTTACTAGTACTTTGAGTATGTGCAAGACACGTAAATTAGAATTCCAATGGCACGCTACACATTGTCTCTCTTACAGTTCATGAAGCCACATGGCACTTGTGGAGGCGTTGTCGCGACCTCCTTGTGTGGATTGATCACAGTGATGTGCTGCTGGTTCCAGAAGAATGTACTCGTCCTCTCTGGGGCACACTGGCGGTACATGCATGAAGCAAAGATGTGCACGCACGCCACACATGCACTCATTCCCACGCACGCACATGCGAGTACACGGGGGGATGCATTTTTGTATGAAGATCCACCCCATGTGATAATTTGATGCGTGTAAAGTCCTTCACTTCATTGATGGTCAATTAATACAGCGCATGCAAATTGAGTGGATGTGAGGGAGGAAGAAAGACATTAGTACTCCATTGCATGCATGCGAGTAGTTAAATCATGGGTTGCTACTTCCATTGGTCTCCTTCGTATTTTGTGCCAATTTTTGACCATATTTTTAAGTAACATAATATTTATGCATGTCATAAAAAGTGGAACAAAAAAGGGGGCCAATAAATCAGGACGCAGGCAGCATGATCAATTTTTGCTAGGGCTACTATTTGTGGCCTTTGAATTCAAATACACGGTCGTCTTCTCTTTATAATTGTACCACTAACTTTCTCTCATGCATGCATGCACACACACTACCAGTCGGCATTATCCATCGCACACATGCAATCTTTTTCTTCAAGTCGGTCTCCCATGCATGCACACACACACCTCCCCATCTCCATCAAATCGTGCATTCTTTATCTCTCACGTGCATGCGCAACGATCGATGTTCCTCTATGTGTGTGTATATATAGCTAGGTCTTTCACAGTTTCCCACACAAACCGATAAATCTATACATGTAGTGAGGTCTCACCCTCTTTCCCACGTCCACATCGATCAATCTATAGCTCTCTATATAGGATTGCATAGCTAATACACCCACATTAATTATATATCCAACGTCCCCCTCTCATCATCCATGCCTTTCACTTCATCTCTCAGGCGTGCGCACAGTGGTGAAGACAGGGGGTAGCAAGGGCCCTGCCCCCCTAACATCACTATATATCGAGGCTAATATGAATCTGATCATTAGACAATTGCTGGTAAAATGGTTTAAGTTGATGAATTGGCCCTCCTCGTAAAGGATTAACAATGCTTGGCCCCCTAGCTCATTTATTTTTCATGGCTCTGCCACTGCGCGCAACAACGCACGTTCTCGCCCCCTCTCTTTAAATATCGATCTTGCACTTGTGCACTCCTTCATAGTCTCCCTCCACTTGGCCCCTCACACCATCTTCTAGCCCCCACCAGATTTTGCCACATGTACAATCTAGCAGACTCCATGTTTGAACTTTAGCATAATGCACAAACCTCAAAACACAAGTGCTTCTCCTTTGTTCTAGAATCTTCTGTATCATAACTGCCCAAACTTTTTTTCTACTTGAATTTCCATTATTTGTGTTTACTTTATGTTTTACAATGCACAATTCCATGAATCATAAAATAGATTAAGGGCTTCTTTGATTCAAAGGATTCTCAAAGGAATTTTGGAGGATTCTAATCCTTAGGAATTTTCCCTATCTTGGTTGTTTGATTCATAGGATTGTAAACCATAGGAATTTTTCCATAGGATTCATTTGCACTAGATTTCATAGGAAACATCCCATCCACTCAAACCTCTTTGAAAGAATCATGCGTTTTTTCTATGCACAATCAAACACTTGTACAATCCTGTAGGATTCAAGAAGACATTCCACTCTAATCCCATGTTTTTCCTATTCCCGCGTTTTGGAAATCCTATGAATCAAAGAGGCCCTAGCTTTTTTATAAAAACTAATTGATTTTGAATGAGATGAACTATAAGAATTAAATGAACGTCTACATCGGGCATATATGACTCAAAGCTTACATGCTATAGTGTGGTATTTATTCATAATTTGGTTGCCAAATCTGATATGTGCAATGCACGTGTACCTTACTAGTACTTTGAGTATGTGCAAGACACGTAAATTAGAATTCCAATGGCACGCTACACATTGTCTCTCTTACAGTTCATGAAGCCACATGGCACTTGTGGAGGCGTTGTCGCGACCTCCTTGTGTGGATTGATCACAGTGATGTGCTGCTGGTTCCAGAAGAATGTACTCGTCCTCTCTGGGGCACACTGGCGGTACATGCATGAAGCAAAGATGTGCACGCACGCCACACATGCACTCATTCCCACGCACGCACATGCGAGTACACGGGGGGATGCATTTTTGTATGAAGATCCACCCCATGTGATAATTTGATGCGTGTAAAGTCCTTCACTTCATTGATGGTCAATTAATACAGCGCATGCAAATTGAGTGGATGTGAGGGAGGAAGAAAGACATTAGTACTCCATTGCATGCATGCGAGTAGTTAAATCATGGGTTGCTACTTCCATTGGTCTCCTTCGTATTTTGTGCCAATTTTTGACCATATTTTTAAGTAACATAATATTTATGCATGTCATAAAAAGTGGAACAAAAAAGGGGGCCAATAAATCAGGACGCAGGCAGCATGATCAATTTTTGCTAGGGCTACTATTTGTGGCCTTTGAATTCAAATATGGATGGAGTGGAGTAGTACTATATTTATCTTAGCCTCACAGGGCTCTCCTAGTGTCTAGGCTCGCCCCGCCGCCTCACCCACCGGATCCCGCCAAGGAGGATCCCGCCATGGATAATCCCTTAGATCCCAGGATCCCGCGGGCTTCCCTCTCGGTGCGGCCCGCAGCATTGCCGCCTTTGAGCGAAACCAACATGTGTTTTAGAGGGGATCCATTGCTCTGGAATCATAGATCGGTGGCACCGGAGGACATGCCAGGGCTGCGTTTTAGGTGGTGGGCAGCAAGGGCAAATCGAATTGAGGAAGCATCACATCGATTGGAGAGAAGTTCCAAGGAGGCGCGCCTGGCGCAGCACAAGGCGGAGGCTCAAGTCAATCTCAGGGGAGAGATGTCGAGGGATGTCAGCATCTGGCAGCATCGTGTTGATTTCAAGCTAGGGCTAATGGTAGAGATCATATTCATGGAGTTGACGATGGAGGAAAGAACGCGCATGCCTGCGCAATGGCATGAGCAGCCGGTGCAACTGTTCAAATGGGCGGTAGGAGAAGCCAAATCCCAGGACCAGTTGCGGCGGCGCCGCTGGGCATGCATCGTAGGCGAGGTGAGATGCCCTCCTTCCCCGCCAGCGATGCAGTGACCTAGTAATCGGTTGTTGCTGCAGTGAACTTGCAACGCCATGTCGGTTTGCAACCTTGACAATCACTCCAGTGATGGAAGGCCTCTTTCATTGGGATTTTGCACCTGACCTTGCCTTGGCCGATCAGGTGAGACGCAGGTTTGGCTCCACGGTCCATTTTTCTCCTTCTTGAGACTCCAAGGAATTCTTTTTGGTGGTCTCTTTTTCCTCGGCTTCTTTCACTCTTTCCGTAGATTTGGTGGGTATTGCGCTCCAATGCTGCATTGGGGGCCTTAGCTCTGGTTTCAAAGTGCTACAAATCAATTCTCATTCCTTCTGGTTCTCGATGGCGAGTAACAAAGTGGGACATTTCATCCACCGTCTGAGGGATCATGTATGGCCTAATTTTGTTTGTCACTTCCATCTCTACAATAGCCGTTTTGCCAATGCTCCAATTGATGAATCTTGTTGGCATGCTGATCTTGAGCTCAAGGACCTATCCTCTCGCCGTTCGATGGCTATTAAATCCTCTCTCAAGTTCTTACACTCGGACTCCAGTTTAAGCTCTAGCTCTGACAAGGTGTTGTGTAAGTTTGGATTGATTCCGATTTCATCCATGCGGTTCTCTAACAACTATGCACATGAAGCGTCCTCTTCTTATTTCGGTCAAACTCAACATGATCATACGCTTTCTCATGATACTTCGGTGGATCATTCTCACATGGATTATTCTATGGGAAGTTCTTCTCAAACAGTCATTTGCACGGTTTCCGCTACCAAGGATCGCGCTGCATTAATTGCTCATTTTTTGAACCAGCCTCATTTTGAGGAATTGCAGCAGGGTAATTACATTAAATTGGGAGCTTTTAAATGCCCTCTATCCGTCCCGTATCCACCGCTGCCTCAATGTTTCTTGCAGTCGGTGTTCAAATATGCGCCCCAGCATGTGTCCTGGCCCTCTACACTCTCGGCCCGTCATAAAGCTGATTTGGCCCAGGCCCACTATTCCGAAGCATAAATTTTGGAATTATCCTCTAATTGGGCGGTTCTTCGCTCCCGTTGCCACCAATGGGGACACCACAAGACTTCTTGCCAAGCCAGACTGATTTGTATTAATTGCTCCTCGCCTGGTCATAAGGTTGTTGATTGCCCTGTTTTTGTTAAGTCCCAATCGCTTCAAATTTTGCAACCCACAATTGGTAACACGCATCCTTTGCACGATCAATTTGTTCCTTCCCTTAATGTGCATGATCAGCCTAAACGCAAGTCTACCGTCCGATGCGCTGTGTGTGGTTTCTATGGCCACGTGGAACAATCCTATCGTAGGCGTCGTTTCAACGAGAAGTGGCAGTGGCGGCCCAAGGTTTCTCCTTCTTCCCACTTTACCCCTCGCGATCTGCCTTCCGCCTCGGTTTCTACCACACTGCAGCTCTGCCTTGTCGCATCACTTCACCAACCACCATCACTGCCCTCTGCCACACCACCATCCATGGCGAACTACCCGCTCAATCCGGTGCCTTTCCTCCCGCCGGGCTTCACCGTTGAGCCCGGCCCGACTAACCATGTCGTCCGAAGTGGCATGGTCGTCGGACCTATCCCGCCGCTCAACCATGTTTTCCTCACCGTCGCTGAAGCCAGTGCATATGTCCCCTTGCATCACCATGCGGCCATCCGCAACATGGTCCAAGGTCTGCTCCATGAATCCTAGCTTTTTACTACTGAATCCAATGACCATGGCACTGGCATTTTTGGATTTCTGGACTCTTTCATGCGCGATACTGCGGTCAATATTCCTCTTGAACTTGAAGAAGAAGATCTTTTGATTACTTTTGTGCCGCACAATGAAGCTCTCAATCGCCGCACTGCCTCTTTTGGCCCAAAGGTATGGCTAATGTTCTTCGGATTCCCCTACGACTATCAAACTGACTACTACATCACAAAATCCCTGGGTGGCTATGGTTCTCTAGTCAGCTGGTATAATCCAAGGCAGGACAGGAGGTTTATGCTCATCAAAGCCCGTGTTCTGCGCCTCCGTTTGATCCCAAAAAGTTTTGTTGTCTGGCAGCTGGGTGGTGCAAGGGACTACTGGACTGTCCAGATCACAATCCTCAGAAGCAACGACTGGAATAGCCTGTTACCTGAAGTGCTTCCTCCTGGCGAAGAGGACCCCCCAGCCGATGGAAATCCGCATCCACTGTTTGGTCCTGAGTTGACTGCTGAACAACTGTATCAACAGTAGGTGCACAACTGGTTAGTGCAAAATGGCGCTCCCAATGCTGACAATGCCAACCAGGGCAATGGACCTCCTCACAACAATGGTGGTTGGGGCAATGGGCAGCTCCGCCGGCGCATCAGTTGCTACCCCTTCCTCCACACCTTGTGAACTATCAAGCCTGGTTGGCAGCTCAGGGACTAACCTTCCAGCATGTGATTTTTCCAGAGGATAACATCTCTGATAATCCAATGGAGGCTTGGAATGATACTTTTTTCCTCCTCTGAGGATAGCTCTGCCCCAACTGAAGATACTCTGCTTCTGTTTCCTATTGTTGAACCAGCTTTGTCCGAAGCTCAGGATGCACTGAATATTACTGTCAGTATGCACAACCATGGCATTCAGTTTGGACTCTCAGCCAATGGATCAGGCCTGCTAAACCGTCTGTTGTCTGACCCAATTCCGAGGTAACACTTGAACAACTTCATCTTCCATGCCCTGCGCCCTGCATTGGCCACCATTGGCCCGTGGCGCTCTGGATACGGTATGCGCTCTGCAAACATGGAAGTCTCGGTGTTGGTTTCATCTGGCGACAACGACATTGTTTTTTCTCAGCTGCCACCTGCTCCAGCTTCCTCTATGGTCCTGGAAGAAATTTCTGAAACTTCTCCGCAGCACACACAGTTTCTGATGCCCACTACGGCTGACGCAGCTCAAACTGAAGTTGTCCCTCTGTCTGCAACTCTACCTATGGTCGAGACATGCACCTTGCTGCCTCAGGCCGTTAGCCCCAGCCCCAGGGTTAACCAGAACGTGCTTGCCACTGCCATCAACTCCACTGCTGAGCCTGCTGGTCTTGCTGCTGTGAACTCCATCCTTGAACCTGCAGGCCTTGTTGTGACTCGTGGTCGTCGGGCTCGAGCACCTGCTCCAATTTGCACTATTGAAGTTCGTCGAAGCAATCGATCTAACAAATACAATGGTTTCAAGGTCAACCAGGTGATTGAAACCCGTACCACCACCCCCAAGGTTAAACCCAGGCTGGTTCCTTCAATTGGATCCTCTTCCTCAGCTATGGACTCACCCTCTGAAGATGTTCCTCCTACCCCTGTCCATGTCCTTCAGGATATTGGTATTAACAGATGTGTTGTTCCTGCGGCTGAATTGACTGAAGAATTCCTCACTGCGGCTCCTGCACCACCTACTGCTTCGACCGCTCACTCAGGTACTTTGATTACTGATGATCTGCCTAGTGAGGATGGCCCCTCCAGGGCATAGTCCATTCATTCTCCATGCCCCTTTTGTGTAGCTGGGAAGTGCTTTGTTGGAATATCTGTGGCATCAATTCTGATGATAAGCAGCTAGCACTTAATAACGCCATTAGATCCAGTGGTTGTTTGCATCCAAGAGAGAAAGAAAACCTCTTTTGAGTTACCCTTTATTAAATCCTGTTGCCCTAGACAATTTGATCAGTTTGCATATGTTCCATCTCAAGGACTTCGGGAGACTTACTTACTTTACGGAAAAGCTCTATGTTTACTGGTGATGTGGTGTTCTCGTCTGATTTTGAATTCGTCATTAACTTTACTAGCACTTTGTCATCTCATACTTGGACGCTGGTTAACGTTTATGGCCCCTGTTCGGGTGACACGCGTATTACATTTACCAATTGGCTTTATAATCTGGATATACCTAGCTCGCAAGATTGGCTTCTAGTTGGCGATTTCAATTACATTGGTGCGCCTGACAATCAAAACAAGCTGGGGGGTGGGGTGCCCGATTGACATGTGCACTTTCAATGACATTATCCGTAAGCAGAGCCTTATTGAATTACCTATCAAAGGCTGATCATATACCTGGAGCAATATGCAACATGATCCATTACTTGAACAACTTGTCTGGTTCTTTACTTCGTTGCATTGGACCAACGTGTACCCCAATACCCTGGTCAAGCCTCTTGGTAAGCCTGTCTCTGATCATGTACCCTGCATTATCTCCATCCAAACATGCATTCCTCGTAGCCAGGTGTTTCTCTTCGAGCCCTTTTGGATTTTGCACCCTGGCTTCATGAACCTTGTCCAAGAAGTTTGGAACAGACTAGTTAGAGCCCACAATGCTGTGACTATTCTCTGTCGTAAATTCAAAGCTCTGCGCCACGCCCTAAAACTCTAGAGCAAAAACCTCTCTCGACTCCCAGTAGCCATTGCTAATTGCAACGAGACCCTAGCACATCTTGATGAACTTGAAAATATTAGAGCCCTAACAATTCCGGAAACAAACTTCCGGAATATCATCAAGAAACATTTGCTGCGACTCCTTAAATACCAAAGCCAGTACTAGAAGAAGCGCTGCACAATTAGGTGGATCAAGTTCAGAGATGAGAATACCAATTTTTTCAGGCTGGTGCCACTGAAAGGTATCGTCGCAACAACATCGCAAGTTTCAGAAAAGAGGATGGCTCCCTCATTGACACTCATGAGGGGAAAGAAGCGCTCCTGTTTCAAACCTACACTGTTCGCCTGGGTACTTCCTGACCCGCAGAAATGAAATTTAATTTATGTAATGTTCTGCAGCACAACGATGATCTATACCAGCTAACTGAGCCATTTACCCACAATGAGATTGATGCGGTTGTTCAAGAAATGCCGGCTGATCGAGCACCCGACCCTGATGGTTTCAGTGGAGCTTTTCTTAAGGCATGCTGGCCTATTATCAAACATGACTTTTACAAACTTTGTGAGGCTTTCTATCAAGGGGATTTGGATCTCACTAGCATAAATGATGGCATGATAACATAAATTCCAAAGTCCATATCACCTGAAACTGTCAATGACTACCGCCCGATCACACTCCTCAACTCCTGCCTTAAGATGATCACTAAGCTGCTTGCCAATCGCCTGCAGCGAATAATCCTAAAGATTATACACAAGAACCAATATGGTTTTATAAAGGGAAGAACGATACAGGACTGCCTTGCCTGGGCCTTCCAATATATACACCAATGCCATGCATCGAAGAAGGAAATTATCTTACTGAAACTGGACTGCGCCAAAGCCTTCGATATAATTGAACATGCTCCCATGCTGAACATTATGAAACACTTAGGTTTCAATGATAAGTGGCTCTCTTGGATCAAATGCATCTTCTTGACTGGGCGTTCATCAGTTCTGTTGAATGGTGTGCCCGGCCGTCAATTTCATTGCCGCACCGGTGTACGGCAGGGGGACCCACTATCTCCTTTGATCTTCGTAATTGCAGCTGATCTACTCCAAGCAGCTATCAATGACGCATTATGCAAGGAAAAATTCAGCTGCCCTTCCCTTGCGTTGGCCAAATGGACTATCCGATAATCCAATATGCCGAGGACACGATACTGGCTATGCCTGCATGCCCCTAGCAAGCTGCGGTCATCAAAGGAATCCTTGTGGACTATGCATCCTCCATCGGCCTCTGGATTAACTTCCACAAATCTACGCTGATCCCAATCAATCTGTCGGAGGAAACCGCCCTGGCATTTGCACACCTTTTTGGATGTTCAGTTGGGTCCATGCCGTTTACTTACCTTGGACTTCCGCTCGGCACTACTAAACCGACCGTCCTAGATCTAATGCCCCTAGTGTGCAGTGCTGAACGGCGCCTCACATCCACAATCGCGATGATGTCCTACGGTGGCAAACTCTCTTGGCTTAATGCTACCGTCACATCCCTCCTCATTTACACCATGTGCACACTCAAATTCTCACCCAAACTAATTGAGATGCTCGATAAAATCAGAAGGAGATGTCTCTGGACCAAAAAGACGGAGCAAGGGGACAAGTGCAACTCCCTTGCCGCTTGGGACATGGTTTGCAAACCCAAAAAGCATGGTGGCCTGGGTGTTATCAACATTTAGGTGCAAAATGATGCTCTGCTCATGAAATTTTTACACAAGTTTTACAACAAGCTCGACGTCCCTTGGGTGCATCTCATTTTGAACACGTACTATGCCGACAAAGTCCCGCATGCCACGAATCCGGTTGGCTCGTTCTGGTGACGTGACATCCTAAAACTTACACCTATCTTCCGAGGGATCTCACAAGTCCGAGTGGTTTCGGGCACAACTGCTCTATTATGGAAAGATCTTTGGGCGGTGGACGTTTTGGAAAACTCGCATCCCCACGGGTTCTCCTTTGCCATGCATGAGGACGAGACTGTTAAACATTTCTTGGAGAGCACGTCATTTTCGGAAGCCTTTCACCTACCGCTCTCTCCTCAAGCCCTGGACGAGGTACGAAACATTCAACGGATTTCCACGTACATGCACCCGTCCACATCTATCAATGATGTCTGGCACTATACCTGGGGGAAATATGTTTATCAACCAGCCAACTACTACAGGTTCTTTTTTTGAGACGCCAACGCCCATCCAGCTTTCTCTCTTCTCTGGCGCTCTCGTTCCATCATGAGGATCAAAGTTTTTGGCTGGCTTCTAATGAACGATCGACTGAACACACGTGATATGCTCAAATGTTGACAATATGATATAGGAGATGACCACAGTTGCCTACTTTGCGGCAACCACGACGAGGAAACGGTGGACAATATGATCTTCACTTTCCCCTTCAGTCAATATTGCTGGCAAAAACGTGGTATTAGCTGGCCCTCCTTCACCTGCCGCCTCCAACTGCTTCAATAGGCTAAAAACTCTTGGGGGCGCCCGCTCTTCTTTGAAATCTTTTTGGTGGCTGCTTGGAGTCTTTGGAAGGAAAGAAACAATAAACACTTTAGGAGGATTGCCCCAACCATCAGTGGGTGGCTGAAAAGATTTAAGGACGATTTTGACCTCCTCCAACATAGGACTAGGGGGGTCACCCTGCTTTCATTTCTTCTTTTATTTTTGAGTTGTAGTAGTGGTCACACCCCCTATCTCCCTGACCCAATCTGTCTGGGCAGGTTGATACCCACCTATGAAATGTAAAGCATTTGTAACACTCTATTCATATATATATATGAAAAATACAGTAGGAGCCTTTCCTACTGTCCTTCCTTCAAAAAAAATCACTCCATCTATATGTATTGTATTCCTGTAAAAATACTTGGTCGTTTAGAAAAAGATGGTAATTGATTTATCACTAGTTTTATAATGCTTGGTCGTGACAATCAACCGAAGCCACAACCAGAAGTCTCCATCACATAATACTTTACGGTCGGTCGCACCAACAGACGATCGGTCGGACCCGCGTCTCACCAAAGGGACACACATCGGCTTGGTCTGACCTGTATGACCACTTACGTCACTGACTTGTGCGACTGCATTTGAGCAGTGTAGTACTTCCTCTCTCTCAGTTTACAAGTCTTGCACGTGTACCTAGGTCATTAATTTGACCAACTTAATAAGAGGCATACATTACGAAAAATATATCATTGCAAACTTCAAATATTCTATATTTTAATGATATATTTTTTATGTTACACAGTTTATTTTATATAAGTTACATTGACGACCTAGATACACATGCAAGCCTTAAACTGAGATGGAGGGAGTACTTGAAATTTATGTTCCACCAAACTCACTGGGAGCCGTTTCGGGCCTTGAAACCAAAACCATCAATTAATCTTTACCTTGTTCCCATCACATTGCAAAGTACTAGTGCTACAATTAAGTGCAAGCCTACTCACACCTAGTAGTACGTACCAAACCTGAACGTGTTCCCACTATGCAGGTTTTAGTACTAGTGCCAGTACTTAGGTTATAAAAAGGGGAACTACCTAACCGAAAATTACTCTACCTTCCTCCTCGTAAGTCCTTCTTCTTCATCCGTCCTTGCCATGGCCGGTGTGCAGAGCTCTAGGTCGAGAACTACTCGTAACAAGGGAGCAGCAACCAAGGTTGCGGAAAAAATAGAGGGCTCGCCGCCTCGCAGAGACCTCGAAAGATCTCTCACGGGCACACGATGGCTCCCAGGAGCGCCCTAGTCATGGAGGCGAACATGCCGGCTTGCCCAATCAGCTCAATAAGCACCTCAATGAGCAGAAGGAGTTCATCCACGGCTTGGTGGAGCTGCTGAAGGAGAACCTCGACAACATGCCCGCTGAGCTCAATGAGCAGGGGAGTTGACCGCCGGCTTGGTGATGCTGCTGAAGAAGAGCATTGCCTTGGAGAAGAAGGCGACCGACGAAATCCTGCAACTTCAGGAGGACAAGGTGAAGCTCTGCCATGAGCTCAACCTTCTGAAGGAGGAGAATGCCATCTGGAAGAAGCTGTATGAGAATAGTAGTTCCTCGATGAAGATGCTGCAGGCCCTGGTCATGGAACAGAAGGAGGAGTTGGCGAAGCTCCGCATCGAGCACCTGACTGCTGTCAAGGTATGTAATGCGGCCGTGGAACAGATGATGAAGGCTCGCGTCGAGAAATCCCGTGTCATGGACCGAATGAAGAAGATGGTGGAGGAGACGCGCAAGGAGATGGAGGTCGTGGAGGCGATGAAGAAGCAGTTACGACTCCGCGGCCAGCAACCCTTCATGTAGTAGAGAGCAGCGCCCCAGACTTGTGTGTGCGTCTTCCTTCTTTTTTTTGGGGTGATAATCTTCCTTCTTCTTTTGCTCCTATGTTTCTTGTTTTGCTTCGGGTGTTTCGCCGCACATGTCATGTTCTCTGCGAGGCATGAATAGAACAATGCTAACGACGAGATGATTAGCAAATTAGAACATTTTTGTCGCCATATGGCACTGGGCTGCCGTTTTTTGTGCTCCTCTGTCGTACTACTCTAGTGGAAAACTTGAGTATACCGCACGGTTCTTTGCTCCTCCTCAGGTCGTTGGCACATTTATACGAGCAGTCAAATCACAAGGCCCCGCCTTCCAGCAGTAATGAGCTGTCAAATCACAAAGGCCCTCGCCTCTCTTGAAACCGACCAAGCTAGACCGCCCCGCCCTCTAGCCTTTAAAAAAATGTATAGTAGTATCAATGGATTGCGCCATGGAGCAAAACTAACAAGATGAAATTAAAGAAAAAGGTGGTACATATAGAGAGCGCTCGTCGCCAAATTATGCATATATTACTATTAAAAAAGCTAGTACGTGCTTAAATGGGGTGCTAAATTCTATTAAAGAAATTAGCATACCTATTTAATTCTTGGGTTCTTATTATTTATGCCAGTAGTTGTGTATCACTACTCAATTTTGCCATTAGAAGTTACAACTACTAAAAAATGCCATCGATCCGTGAGATGCCTGCTCAAAAATGCAATTAGATATCTAAAAAATGCCATCGTTAAGTTAGATGTTTGCTCAAAAATTCCATTAGACATTGTTATTTTCACGTCAAACTTGTTGACCATGTTATATGACAAAAATAAGCTGATTCTCACAATGATAAGTGTGGCCCGCTTGTCAGGAGTAACCAAGTGAATAAATTTACAGGAAAATAAGAACGCTGTTGAGATCAAGTAGGCCCCACATTTTCTTTTACTGTAGTGAGATAGAGGGAGAGCTGGCATGTTGGTCCATCAGTATTTATGTCATTATAACATGGCAAAAGAGATTTGAGTCACAATAATGGTGTCCAGCACAACACACCCCTCAAATAAAACTAAGCACCCTGAATTTTTTGACAACTAAACTCCTGGCTATATGATGCTGGCCATATGTATTGTACATATATAATGTGAAGAAAGGAGTGGTAGTCCTATACCAACTAAAATATGAACTATAAGAAATACTAGTATGTATGTACTGAAGAGTTAAAGTAACGAGAAGAAACATAACATAGTTCTGCTGGGGGCTCAGCACAACACACCCCTTAAATAGAACTAAGTACACCTGAAATTAAACTAAGCAACTAATCCGATAGACATTGCATTAAAACCACCATGAGCAATGGCACTGCCACCTTACTCAGAGTCCTCGTCCACATCCTCGACTTCATCCTTTTCCCTCTTCCTCTTTGCTGATACTTCGTTGCTTGAACCGCACAGTTGGCTCTTGCTCTGCATCCAACCCTTGTAGATATTGAAACAAAGGTAGCCATCCATTGCAGCATAGTGGATGTGGTCTATATCTTGTACATTCCACTGCCATGCATGATGAAATGTGTGCGGAGGTTTCTTTAGATTACCGTATGAAGGATGAACCATGGCTCCTTCCAGGATCAACATTGAAGGCTGATCAGGGGAGGGCGCCGACCCATTCTTTTGGAGGTCCAAGGGGTTTCCTACAACGAAGCCTATCCGATCCAGGACTCTTTTGTCATTCATAAAGTCTACAATAACGAATTTGACTCAGCCGCCCTTGAGGAAGTTATTAAATTCCTCGCACTCAACATCGGCATGTCATATGTGGTAGACCAAGCATAAGTCATGCACGCAAACCTGGATCACGGCGGGCTTCATCTTCTCTACCTCTACATTCTTCTCTTTGTCTAGGGTTGTGGTGTACTCAACATCTTGCCCAGCGACCCACTCATCATTTGAGTGTTCAAACATGTATCTGAAGTAGGGATGGCAATGGGGCGGGTGGAGCTGGTCCAAATCCAACCCATGACCCATCTTCCTACCCTCTGCCCATCCACCAAATTATCCATGGGAAAAACTTGTGCCCATGTCCAAACCCACTGGATACCCACATACCCATGGAGCTCCATGGGCATAGAAAAGTCAGCATGAAGCCTTCCCAAAGAGCAAATTAACTCATCATCGTTCACTCACAAATGACAACATGAGGTACATGCATAAGTAGGCAACAAGTAAGACGATGAGTCCTTAAGTGTGACATACCAGAGGTTGATTCTCCAGCATATAGCTCATGGAACAAGTTGCATATATCCTGCCATTTCCCATTGATTCGCTCTTTCTACTATCACTGGCATATGGCCCCACATGTCATACGGGTATCCATTGGATATCCATGGAGCACAAACTATAACCATGCCCAACCCGGCTGTTCATGGGTATCCATATCCATGGACCCATGGGCGAAAATGTGCTCCATACCCTTGCCCAACTGGGTCGGGTATCCATGGATATCCAGATCCATGGATAAAATTGCCATCCCTAATCTGAAGCGAGCAAGGCATCCTTTCACCGTCGCGGAAGAACGGGTGTAGATGACATCGAACTCATCGCCGGTGATGGTTCTAACCTTGTACTCACCGCTGATCATGGAGATTTGGGACGCCATGGATTTGGGAGGAGGGTTAGGATTAGTGGAACTATCGTAATGTGAAAGGACGAGATTACTAGGAGCGAACTGTCGTATGTTAAAGGACGTGCGGGGACGAGTAGGAGCGAACTGCCAGTGGTTTTTCGATTGTAAAAATGGTGAGTGGGGCGTACGAATGGCAAGGTAGTGGCTTTCCTGGTGGATAAATGGATTGATGCACAGTACTATGGGCCCAATTAGATGTCATGTCTACTCGATGCCTAATTAAATGGCTTTCGATGTCATGTCAAGCGCCGGGAAAATTATAGGTGATACGAAGCTTTCCATTCTCCCATGATATGGGCTTTCGAGAGCCCTTGGATCTGAGATCGAACGGTTGCATGGCATGATTCTAGACCTATGGGTGAATATCCTATCCTGGTGGGTTATTCTGCAAATTTTCAGCAACTTAGCATGTGACCGTTCGATCTCAGATCCAAGGGCTCCTAGCAGCCCGTATCATGGCCGCGCCTACCATGACCATTGCCTCGCTCGCGCGGTCGCGCCCTTGGAGATTTAACATGATGCGTTAGGCTATCTGATGTTGGCATGTCATACATAGTCATCACTTAGTCACTCATACAACAAGGTTAGCTATAAGGTTGGCTATAAGAGTATTTTTTTACTTCTCTCTATCTCTTTCTTCGTAGTATTTATTGCATTTGCCAAGAAGTGACCTCTTCCAATGAAATGGTGCTTAGATGAGGTGCTAAGGGCATTAAATGGCTTAGCAACTCAAGTCCCCAATGCATAGGTGCTTAGTTTTTTGTTGCTAAGTTTTCCTCATTTAATTAGCTATAGACTCAAAATTGTCTTTTCACCTAGGTACACGCGCTTAGCACCTTTTCTTCCTGGGGTCACCAAACTAGTCTCTCTCTTCTTAATTTACTTGTCACGTCAGACTTCATGCCTATGTGGCAGGCTTAGCACCTGTACGAGCAAGTACAATAGTGGGCTATAAGCCCGCTTACATGGCATTTTTGCATATGTGGAGGAAAGAGGCAAGGAAAAAGTGGAGGAGTGGGCTCTCATGCAAGAGCCAGCCTCTACATGGTGGAGCATTGGGAGAGGCACCTGTATACCATGGAGGTGGTCAGGAATCGGGAGACTCACGCCGGTCATTGCGCCGTAGTTAAAATGATAATGGCAAGTCAAATCACGGGGCCCCACCTGTCCAGAAGTAACTCGTTGTCAAATCACACAACCCTACGTTTGCAGCAGCCTACTCCCTCATCTTTTCGCGTCTCTGTCGAACTGACTAGGTGGAACTGCCCCGCCTACCGCGTGGGAAAAGCCCCGCCCTCGACTTTTAAATAGTACTACAATATACTAATTTTGTATCCTTGGATTGCGCCATGGAGCAAAGCTTCAAGAAAACGGCGATACACATGTACGGAGTATACAGCACGCCTGTTCGCGTTCACATCACACCCCAGACGGTCGGTTGGTCTGGCATGCCGCTCTCCGAATGGAACGCGCGTCATATTGCGTTTGCACACACATGTGGGACCGAAATTGAGAACCGACCATTGGCACACTCCCCGGCCCCGCAAGTCGGATGAGTTAATAGAAGAGAGAGACGAGCGATAGTACTAGAGAAGTGTTGTACAGACGTTGGTGCCTGGACGACCCCTGCATGACACGAAAGATTAATTCGTCCATGCATGTGACCAGACTCTAGCAGACACGCCTGGATTGGCTATCGTCTACATATTGTGCAGGATGTGCTATACAGGGCTGTAGTTCTGATGAGAAATCTAAAAAAGGTTTCTTGTCATCTCGCAATATTAGGTGTCATGTGCTTCGGATCACGATCACTACGAGGGTTAAACAGCAACAACTGAGTTCCTCCAAGGCACTGGTCATTGGGGGCACATGCACAAAGACTACTCGGCTGCCATCTAGGTCAAGCCGACTATGTTATTTAGTACATCTATCGATGGACCCCTTTTCTATGAGTTTATCTTTAATTTGAGCTTTGACCCTTGTCTAGTTTGTCCGTCGGGATTCATGTTGTTGTCTCCTTTGGGTAGTGAGGTTATGGTTTCTTGTCATGTGGCACTTTTGGGTTATATATTATAATCCGGTGCTTCAGATCAAAATGACAACAACTGCGCCTCCGAGGCACGTGCATGAAGACTTCTCGACAGTCATTGACGAGGTCAACAGTACAAAAAAATACACTTCCGTGATGATACGTGTTTGTCACAGTAGGTCACGTTTTCTGTCATGCATGTACATCCATGACAAATTTATGACAGAATCAAGATAGTCATACCTGTGCTGTCGTAGAAGTGTTCCATGACATTACCAAAATTATCATCACGGAAGTATCCACTTCCATGACGATAAATCGCGCGTCACAGAAGCGCTTTTGTCAAGGGTGACCGACAGGTGGCATCCACCATAACGGAACACCGTTAAGCTATCGAGGTTCGGTTGTGGATCTGATAACCGTTAGCAGCCCGGACCAATGGGGATTTTCCACGTGTAAAATCATCATTGGCTGGAGGAAACACATGTTGCCTCACCATTGGGACACACGTCATCGACTCATTGGACAGGAGGCACCTATGATAGGTCGACACGTGGCACGGCCCAACAGTGGCCCATTCCGGTTAAAAAGGCCGACCCAGTAAAAAATAGCAGGCCGACCCATATAAGGCCTACTTGTGTCAGGTCCATTTAAGCCCACGGCCCATACGAGATGTGCCAATTCAGCCCGTCAACGGCCCGTTAAAGATTTGACACCATTGCAGCCCATCGTTAGTTCGAGCCCGTTAACAGCCCGCTATATATTTGGGCTCAATATCGGCCCGATGAGATTTCGGCCTGTTAACGACCCATTCAGTGGATGGGCCAATTTTCACGATGTACATCTTTCGGCCTTTTAGCGACCCATTTAAATATTGGGCTAATTTCCGGCCTGGTGTGTCTTTCAGCCTATTGACGGCCGATAAATCAGTTGGGCCATTTGTAGTCGGACCTGAGTTTCGCCCTTTTAGTGACCCATTTAAGTGTTGGACCAATTTCCGGCCTGGTGTGTCTTTCAGCCTGGTGAAGACCCATATATCTGTTGGGCCATTTGTAGTCGGACCTGAGTTTTGGCCTTTTAGCGACTCATTTAAGTGTTGGGCCAATTCCTGGCCCTGTGTGCCTTTCAGCCTGTTAACGGACTATAAATGAGTTGGGCCATTTGTAGTCGGACCTGAGTTTTGGCCTTTTAACGGCCCATGCCCTTCATGGTACAATACCAGCCCGGTTTCTCTTTTGGCCTGCTAAAGGACCACAACACAGTTGGGCCATTTACAATACGAACTGACTTTCGGCCTCTTAGCGGCCCATGCTCTTCATGCTCCAGTACAAACCCGCTGTCTCTTTCGGCCTGCTAAAGGCCCACAGTATAGTTGGGACATATGTAGCCCGAACTTAGTATCGGCCTGTTAACGGCCCGTGAAATCAATTGGGCCCACCTGTTGCCCGCTTCGATGTCAGCGTGTTAATGACCCGGGAGTTAAGAGGGCCGACCATTAACTTCCGGCCTGGTAATGGCCCATTAACTTAATGGTCCCACTAAAGTTCATACATGTCTTGAGGCCAAATTAGATAATTTGAGCCCATTACGACGAGCAATTATGCACAGGACCAAAACCGATCAAGCAAAGGTACGACATACAGGGAAAAATGTTGCACATCCAGCATATATTACAGGAAATTACATCCACTGGGCAATCAAAGATTGATGCTAGTGTAAATAAATGAACAGAACCTAACGATCGACAACATCACAATCTGCAACCTCAGCACGGATGACGCCCATAAGCATGTGGGCAAGTTCTTGCTGCTTTGCTACACTATCTTTGAAAACATTGACCAGTTGTTGTGTCGCACAACTCTGCACCTCTGATTCCTCCACCATTTCCATCATTCCTTCAACCATTAATTGGTTCACAAACATACATTTTTTCCATTGCATTCGAGACAGAGGATACTGAACAGATTTAGATGGCGATTTTGGCAAGCTTGTATTATTGATAGAGGAGAGTGTCTCGACCACTGCATCATAACATAAATTAGGAGGGGAACCAAACAGATTAATCATGAGTTATTGGCATATTACCTAGCCTAGATTTATTGGAAAGAAACAATGGGGTTGCCTTGCTGTTTTCAGAGTTTGTCTTCTTATGTTCAGCAGCCTGCACCAAATTAAGACACTAGCATTGCTATCATTGGCCAAGTCAAATAATAGGAAAGCAACATTGTCACAACGAACGTTTGGGCAACTAGCCAACACCAAATTAACACAATATGGCACATCTATCATCAGCCAGGTAAGGTAATACGAAAGCAACATTGACACAATGAATGAATGGGCAACCAGAGCAGCACTACAATTCAGTAATGTGCATGATATGAGATAGTACACTCATGCAGCTCAGTATGCAAAACTACCAGGCAGTTTTCTTTACAAAAATCAACATTGGCGCCTTTAACATTTTGCTGCAACTAATTTTAGATCAGACAAAGGTTGGATTCACGCCGATTAACAAAATACATGCTGATGTAAAAATATAGTGATATACAACAGGTACTTACATCAGCATTGGAGCACAGAGAATTCCCGCAAGATATTTTCCTCGAATACAATCCCAATGAAGGAAATCTTCTATCATTTAACCTTATTTTCTAAAAGAGATATGGGTAAGAAACATGTAGAAAATATGATCAGAATGCTATAAAATTTCATGATGCAAGGATAAGCACACGCTACTTAGAATGGAGTTGACATTCTTTTGCTGGATTGGAGCGGACTAGTTCTTTGGCCATTGGAATCCGCTTATTATCAGTGGGAGTTGGGTTTCTCTGTGCTGGAGCAGTATCTATGAAAAATGGAGTTGGTTTATTATCTCCTAGTGTTTGGATCTTTTGCAAAGACCTAGTTTGTAACCCTTCAGATTGTAACATAGCCGTCTTCCCCTTGCATGCCTTATATAGAAGAATGGTGCTTCAATTATAAAACATGCTACAGCAGAGATGGAATAGGTACTGAAGAATAGAAAGGCATGACATATTGACATGTATTCCCTCCACCCGGAAATAAATGGATGGGTCTAGGCGTATTTCAGTTCTAGATACATCCAGCTTTATCCATTTTGTGACATGTAATCCGGACAGAGGGAGTATGATGTAAGAGCTAGGGACAGGACAGGAAAACACAGTAAAAAAACACTGAAACCCCACTATAGTACCAAAGTAATCAAACCCACTGATATGAGATAGTACACTCATGCAGCTCAGGATGCAAAACTACCAGGTAGTTTTCCATACAAAAATTAACATTGTGGCCCTTAATCATACATTTTGCTACAACTAAATTTAGATCAGATAAAGGTTGGATTCACGCCGATTAACAAAATACATGCTGATGTAAAAATATAGTGATATACAACAGGTACTTACATCTGCATTGGAGTACAGAGAATTCTTGCAAGAATCTTCCCTCACAAACGATACCAGTGCAGAAATTCCTCTATCTATTAAGCTTATTTTCTAAAAGAGAGATGGGTAAGAAAAACATGTAGAAAATATGATCAGCATGCTATAAAATTTCATGATGCAAGGATACGCACACGCTTCTTAGAATGGAGCTGACATATTTTTGCTGGACTGGAGCGGACAAGTTCTTTGGCCACTGGAATCTGCTTATTATCAGTAGGAGTTGGGTTTGTTTGTGCTGGAGCAGTATCCATAAAAACTGGAGTTGGTTTATTATCTCCCGGCATTTGGATCTTTTGCAAAGACCTGGTTTGTAACCCTTCAGATTCTAACATAGTCGTCTTCCCCTTGCATATAGAAGAAGGGTGCTTCAATTATAAAACATGCTACAACAGAGAGATGGAATAGGTACTGAAGAATAGAAAGGCATGACATATTGACATGTATTCCCTCCATCCAGAAAAAAATGTATGGGTCTAGGCGTATTTGAGTTCTAGATACATCCATTTTTATCCATTTCGGCAACATGTAATCCAGACGGAGGGAGTATGGTGTAAGAGCTAGGGATACGACAGGACAACACAGTAAAAAACACTAGTTGAATGTAAAACTATATGCTAGCGGAATACGTACAGAAAAAACTAAGGCAACATACACGTGTATGATTGGAAAACTAATATGGCATTGCAACAGAGCACTAGAACATCACTTCAATGTAAAAAAACATGGTATGTAGACAGATGAAGTAAATACTGATGAATAATAATGCATAAGATATTCAGAAGCATGATGTCCAAATTAAGCAGATGGAATTGCGATAGAGTAGAATGACAATACTTGAATTTGAGAACATGTTATCATGAATGGAATAGGTACTGAAAAACAGGAAGGCATGACATATTTACATGCATGATCAGCATGCTAAGCACATGGCATTGCAACAGAGTAGATACACTCCAGGACATTATATGCATGTTGTACCCATATCATGGGCCAAGTTAGAGCAAGGACCTCGTGGGGTGAAGAGGATTCAACATCTTTCTGCAAGTCTTCTGAAGAACTGCCTTTACATGTTCCATCATATTGGGTATCATTAACATCAAGCTTATTGGCCTTTACATTGCTCGGTGAGGTTCTTGTGGATATACCAGTGTGTGCAATTATATCTAACATGCATGGAAGACAACTAGTAGTTAGATTTATGTAATGAGTGCCTGTAGGAGACGACATAAATAGTAGGATTGGGGTTAACTAGCAGCAACAGGTCTCAAACACTAAAGGGAGAACACAGATGAAAGCTACAGAATATGTATCGTTTGTACTCGAGATTAACTAGATGGAACACAAAAGTATTAAAGAACAACATAGGTAATAATAGAAGTGGTATAATACTATAATCACCAGCCTGTGGGATAGCATTGGCTGATGGATGATAACTATGGAACAACGTTACCTAAAGAACAAGTATCTTAAGTGAACAAAGGAACACCGTTAACTCCTGAACAAGACCCGTAAGAGATCAGCATAAATATACAGTGAAATGTGATAATCTATTTTCCATGCTTAGATGAATAACAAAGCCATAAATGTTGCACACAATTAAGATAGGGGTACAACCTATGTGGCCGCCATCCATATGAGTGAGCATCATGTGCTGACTTGTCGATGGCCCTGCAGTTGTTGTGGCTGTCCATGTCGGGCACGCGCATTCCATGCAGGGAACTATTGAGTGGGGACTATAGCTCCCTTCCGCTGTATGCTTCCCTTGTTGGAGCAGTTGCGGTGAGTCGGAAGATGGTGTGGCTGAAGATGCAGATAACACATAATGTTAAGAACAACACATCTCTTTGATCTGAAGAAATACACTAAGAGATCAACATCAAGGTACGAGAGTGGTGACACGTCTGTTGACTCAGACTAAATTGGGGTCACACGATTTTATTTTATTTTGGTACTGTCCGATCTATGCCAGATGGCTTGATGGCCTTCTTGTGCCTCCCAGCTGACACTGTTAGGAATCTTCCCTGAAGAGCCAGCGACCAACGGCAGAGCAGCTTGCCTCTGCCGTCCGTGGCCCCGACCAAAACTCGCTCCCGCCCCACCGAACTGCCGTGGTTGCGCCGCCCCCGGGACAATCCACAAAGACTCCCCGTCATCCAGATCCGGCGGCGGCAGTACCTTGAACCCATGCAACTCTAAGATAGCCATCTAAGCGCTGCTTCCGTTGCGAACTTGCGGCCCCGCACCCTTATGTTAGACACCAGCTAACCGGCAGCCTAGCAGCTCCGCCTCCTCGAGGGGTGCTGCTTCCCATTGGGAATCGATTGGCCCAGAATAAAAATTCAGACAATTGACACCTAAATAAAGTGATTTGAGATGAGGGTGCGACCTATCTGGTGGCATGGTGAAGTAGGCAGGTCCAGCTGCTGAGTCGGTGAGGCCGGCGTGGTTGCGGTGGCCACCGGCAGCAGGGAAACAACGATGTCGCGATGGTCGACGGCTACGGGGAAGCAACGCCGGGACTCTGGATGGATCCGAAGTTGGAGCCGCTCTAGCGCCGTGAACAATGGCGGGGGTGAATCGGCTCCGGTACGGTTCACGCGGCCGTCGTCGAGGAAGCTCCAGCATCACGTAGTAAGAGGCACACGGCCCAGTGCACGACGGCAAATGGACAACGTCTCTGGCATTAGGGAGGAGGGCGGCTGTGAAATTGGTGCGGTGGGGGCGCCATGGAGGAGGGGCTGAGGTTTCGCGGCTCAGGAGAAGGGAGCTTCCAGGGAGAAGGTGATTTGGCGCCCACGAGGTATGAATCGGGGGGGGGGGGGATTGGGAGGGGAGTGGAACCATGTTTTACGAACGCATTTGTCTGAAATGTGAGGGGGCGTTACAGTTCTACCCCTGCCTTTAGGCTTCTCGTCTTGGGTCTGTTTACTGAGGGTCGGGGATAGTAGAGTAACTTTGCTTCTCCCCAAATAGTGGGCAGGAGCGATTTCGAGCGAGGAGGGTGTGTTTTGAAATATAGTGGGCGCGAGCGATTTCGGGCGAGGAGAGCGTGTTTTGAAATAGTGGGCGTGAGCTATTTCGGGCGAGGAGAGCGTGTTTTGCCGACCATGGTTTATGAATTATTCGGCACATGTCATTTCGGCCTAGGAGAAGGCGCGCTTGGATGAAGTTACGAACCTACCCTCGATGCACAACGGGCCAATTAATGTGTCTCCCACATAGGACGGTAATTTCGTGTCTCCCATTTATTTGCTCAGGCGAATTCCATCGAGCAGAGGATGTTTAACGGTTCGTTCAAAATTTGGGAGAACGAGCATCCACGTCTACCATACCAAGTCGATTTGAATCAAATTTAGAAATATTAGCTTCCCACTTCTTTTTTAGATGGAGAGATGATGCTCGGGAGTAATGTGTTTTTACATGCTCATTGCTAGTGATTTACTATATGACTAATAGTTGACCCACTAAAAAACGGGAATCAAACCGAAAATGAAATATCTAGATTCAATGAAATAGCTCGTTCACCAGGTCAAAATAGTGAACTAAATCTAAAATTGAACACCTCAATCGAATATCATGTTGTACAGTATTATCGTACTCCATGAACATGTTGAAAGTCAAATTAATGAACTTGTTTGATATACGCACATATCCGTTCATGTGTGGATTGCAGACAACATGTTCTCCAATTTAAATATTTGAATGCAAGTTTATATCGAAACATGGTTTATATCAGTCTTTGATGCATAAGACGCGACCTCCCGCTCTCCCGGACTCCTGCTCTCTCTCTCTCTCTCTCTCTCTCTGACAATCTTCAATTCTGTCGCACGCATCCAACATACAAACCTTGTTGGTCCTCTCTCTCTCTCTCTCTCTCTCTCTGTCTCTGTCTCTCTCTCTCTCTTTGTGTGTGCGCGTGGGGGGGGGTCTTTCTAGTTCGCATGCATATATACTCCATCTATAGGTCTCTCTCGCACACTATGTATGATTCTCTAGTCCAAGCTAGATATATTGGGTGCACTCATCGTACACACACAAATTCCTTGGCTCGTTGCCCATAACTCTCTCACGCACCACTCTATCATCTCGGAGCTCTTCCCCCCCTCTCTCAAACTCTCCATCTACCTGGGTCACACATACACATGCATATCTCACTCGCACTCGATAGGCCCATCTAAAACTCTATCTCTCTCCCTCGTTCTCTCTCCATCTCACATGCACACACACACAATCTCATGCCTAGCTAGCCAAGTATGATGGTCTCTCAATTGTAGGCACACGCAGTCCCCCCTATATGTATATGACTAGCTAATCTTAGTCTCCATCACAAACATGTGCATGGTCTATCTCGATTTCTCTCGGGGCATCTTTCTATCGCGCACACGCCTCCCTCGATCTCCCACCCATATTGTCCCCTCACGATCTCGAGGGGGTCTCTCTATCACAAACACACCCTCTCGCCCTCCCCATGCGTACATGTTCTCCATGTGTCCCTCTCGACCTTTGTTCCTTGTTGGCCAGACCTCTATTGGACATGTGCTATAGGGGTGTCTCTCTCCGTTGCAAACAATCACACAATAGGTATCTTCGTGTATCTCCTCTCCTCGCTTTTCTATCTCGGAGATGCATGCTGATATGTTCGCCTAAGAAACGAAAACACACACTCTCTAATTTATCGTTTGTTGTCACTTTCTCTTTCACACACATACTCTTTTTGCACACTTACTCATTCTCCTTCACACGCACTTGATCCCTCTTGACTTAGGCATTCTCCTCGGTCCATAGCATATTGATTTATTGAAAAGTCAAACATCACAAAGTTTGACCATGTACGTGGAGAAAAACAATTACATCTGGAATGGCAAACATATACCATTAGATTCACCATGAGATGTAGTTTCGTATGATGTATCTTTGGTATTGAAGATATAAATAACACTTGTGTAAACCTGATCAAAGTTTCCAAAGTTTGACTTCTAAAAAAATTACATGCACTGCATTATCGAGCAGATGGAATATCTCTTTCCCCCTCTCAGCTATCTGACACACCACTCAGCCTTATCGGGGCTCCTCAATCTCTCTCAAACTTTATATCTCCCTGGTTCACACATCCACATGTCTCGCTCGCGCTATACATATAGACCCATCCAACACTCTCCGCCCTTGTTCTCTCTCTATGTGACACGCACCCCCTAATAAGTACCATAATCCCTCACTCCATCATAGGCGAAGCACTCCCCCCTAAGTATGATTATCTCTCACTAGCCATCAGGAACACACATATTGTCTCCTTCCATCCATACGTCTATCTCGATATCTGTCGGGGTATCATCTATCGCGCACACACCTTGTCACTCGATCTCCCACCCATGTAGTCCCATCACGATCTCCAGGGGATCTCTCTATGACAAACATACACTCTCTCCTCCTCATTTCTGCATTTTCTCCGTACATCTCTCTCGACCTCTCTCCCTTGTTTGTCAGACCCCTCTTGGACACGTGCTAGGGGTCTTGCTCTCTCAGTTGCAAACAACCACACACTATCTCCTCACCTTGCTTCCGTTGTCGAAGATGCATGTGTGATATGTTTGCATAAGACACACATTTTTTTTCTCGACTTTTACCGAGTGTTATCCATGTCTCTTTCACACACGCACACACACTTTTTTCACTCACTCTTTCTATTTCACACACACACTCTCTCTCTAGTTAGGGACTCTCTCACATCCATTAGCATATGGATGTTTTGAAAAGTCAAACCTCAGAAAAGTTTGACCAGGTATATGTGGAGAAAAACATTTACATCTAGAAAGATCATTAGATTCATCACAACATGTACTTACTCCAACTATCATTTATCTTTGGTATTGTAGATATAAGTAATTTCTTTATAAACTTGGTCAAAGTTTCAAAAGTTTGACTTTAAAAAAATGTTGGAACTACATTATCGAACGGAGGGAGTAGCTCTTTCTCTCTCTCTCTCTCTCTCTCTCTCTCTCTCTCTCTCTCTCTCTTCTATCTCTCACGGGCCTCCCCTCTCACACAAACACTATACCGATGGATTATACGCTCACTGTGTTAGCGTATAGCTCCGTATATTGTTTAGATGACCGGTCAACCAGTCCACATGCTGCCTTGTCAGCTCGTGTTCTGTATCTTCGTGTGCTGGCCCATGTGGCAGTGGGTGAAAATAAGTAAACTAGAGGTCCATCTAACACGCGGTGAAGTAAACAAAGTTGAAACCACTCGGGGTAGCACCCCGCACGCTAGTAAATTGAGGGCGCATTGAGGACACACTTCTTCCGCATGGAGGACGCACTCGTGCACAATTCACCACTGCGCGGTGGCATGCACAGAAGGACGCACTTGCGCACACCCAGCACACAACACACACCAGCACACGTGTACACCGGCGTCGTCTCCGGTTGAGATGGACGGCGAGGCAGCCAACAAGCGGAGGCGGCTCGAGCCAAAACCACATCCGGTGAGCCTGGACTTCATCAACAGCCTCCCCAACGACATGCTGCTCGTCATCATCGGCCTCCTCCCCACCAAATCTGCCGTGCGGACCGCCCTGCTCTCTCGGCGGTGGCGCCCCCTTTGGCATCGTGTCCTCCTCAACCTCATCTTCGATAGCTGCCTCTGCGACGGGGATTGCAAATGCATGGCCGCAGTCTCCAAGATCCTTTCATCGCACCCTGGGCCAGCCATACGCCTTGACATCCGCATGTTCAGTACCAACTGCAAGGTCCAACCCAAGTTCGGCGAGTGGTTCTTATCCCCTGCCCTAGATCAGCTCGAGGAGCTCAGATTTGAAACTGGACGATGTCGCTCTCTGCCGCCGTCCGCGCTCTGCCTCGTGCCAACGCTACGCCGTGCTAGCTTCAGCTCCTGCTATCTTCCACAGATTAATGTCGCGCCCGCCCTTCTTCTCCCTCAACTCAAGAAGCTCGACCTCTTCGACGTTGTCATCTCGAAGAAGGCTATGGAGCACCTGCTCCGCAGCTCTACTGAGCTCGAGTACCTTCGTCTTGAGCAGATCCACGGGTTCATTAGCCTCCACATCGCCTCGACGAATCTCCGATGGATTTATGTGTCTTGCTGGCCCCGCAACAAGACATCAATTGGGAAGAGATCACTCCAGCTGTTCCACATTATGGTCATTGAGAATGCGCCTTTCCTTGAGAGATTGCTTGTATCGGATCTAGAAGGTCCAACAAAAATCAGGGTCATTGACGCACCGAAATTGACAGCGTTGGTGCACTCGTTTGCCAAATTCTCTGAACTCTTTATTGGATACGTAATCGTTCAGGTACAACACTCATCTTCTTCTCCGTCTTCTTGAAATTCACATTTTTAAATTTCTTCTTGATATATTTATGACCGTCTTACAGAAAATGATTCCCACAAGCTTGACCCAGTCTATGCGCATAGTGAAGATCTTGGCAATAAAATCTATCGGCCCCAATCTGGATCAAGTTGTTGGATTCCTTACATGCTTTTCATGCACGGAGAAGCTACTCATCAAGGTGAAACTTCTGTACTATTAGTAAACGGTAATCACAACGTAGCTCAAATTTTTCGCAATTTTCCCAAATTACGATGACAAGTGTAGTGTTCAAAACTGCATCTACGCACTGCCCCGAAAGAAATGTTTTTAGTATTTTTTCTCACGTGATCACCTGCATCATTTTTTTGTTGTACTACTATAGTAGCCTAGGCTAGTCATAGTGGAAAGTAACTTAGACTAATCCAGTAACTCTATGGTTACCCTAAGAGTAAGTACTACCTCCGTCCTGGTTTACTCTTCCTATTTTGTAGTATCAAAATTTGACCATAGATTAAACTGATAAAATGTTAATGCATGTCACTAAGAACTATATCGTTGGATTCGTATTTGAACATAATTTCAAATGGTGTAATTTTTAGTGACATGCATTGGAATTTTCTTACGTAAATCTATGGTCAAAATTTTATACTAAATAGGAGGTAGTACAAAAGTGGGCTATAACGGCCCTCCACTATGTAGGGAAAAACACGTGCCAAATTCACTTGTGATGCATTTGGCATCGATGCCCCTCCATTGCTCACCTGGTGCCCCAATCTGGATCACCTACTTTGCTCCGGTGCCAAATTAATTACTCACGCAATGAAAAAACACTTGCATGGGAGAGAGAGAGGACTGAGGCAATAAAAACACTTGTTTGGGAGAGTGAGAGGCTGGTGTAGTTGGTTTGATTGATTTGTTTGTACATGTGGGTCTGTGTGCACAGCAGTGCCAACTCTCTCACATTGTGAGAGCGGTGCCAAAATCTTTTGATTTGACATCGATGCATATTATGTGGCATACTTTTGCGAAATATGGCATCGGCCACATAGTGGAAGGCAACAAATTCCCAAGCTCTTCACGTACTCCTAGGTAAATGAGAGGAAAGAGATAGAGAGAGAGAGAGTGAAAAAAATACCACTAGCCATCCAACCCTATCATATGAGCGAATGATATTGGTACCTCTTGATGACACAACAATCTTATACAGCCAGCTGCTCTAATATGTTCTCTTCTTTTGCAGATAAAAAAAGACCCAAAAGTGAAAAATGTGCTGCACTATAACAATCTCATCGAATGCCTTGATCTCCATCTTACAGAAATTGATTTGATCGACTACCGAGGCAGCACATCTGAGATTAAATTGGCCAGGTTCTTCGTTCTGGAGGCAAGTGTGCTGAAGGTAATGAGGTTTGGCGTTCTCTGGCGCAACAATGAATGGCGTGCTGATCACCGCAAGTGTCTAAGCCTAAATGATAAAGTCTCCGCAGAAGCTGAATTTGTTTTTGAAACATCAAGTGGCCAGAGACTCGAAAACTTATTTGCCCATTAGTGACTTGTCAGGATGGTGGATTTTAGTTTGTACGATAATGCCGCATCCACCTAAAGTAACGAAAGTTCTTATGTAAACTTCCTAGTAATTCCCTCTTTGTAGGTGCAGCATTACTCCTAACATTTGTAATATCAGTTTGAAACTTGTAATATTGCCGTGTCCTATTCCTGCGTTTTCAAAATCCTACGAATCAAACAGGTCCTGAGTTGGTGATGGTGTTGTGCCTGGCATCTTTCACCAATAGCCGTCGGATCTAGATCTGACGCATACAAACCAAACTTCTCCAGTTTTGCAAAAAGATGCCCGGACTTGTTCCCTATTTACAAACAACTCCTTATCTCTCACAATCCGCCTTATCTCCTCCCCACCACATCTAGAAGGCCATGGAAAAATCTGGCGTGATGGCCACTGCCGGCGCCGTCCACCCCCAATCTTGGTGTTCCATGCAATGCACGGGCATCTACACATGGTTAATTATGTCGAACACGGCTAGTTGTAAGCAGGCTAGGTCTATAGCCATGATGATAGTGACTGCAGACGGTGAGGCTGACTATGGTATGCCGAACATGGCGCCTATACTCAGGTGTCACCTCTGGCGTAGGGTCTTGTCACTTCACTGTGAGGAGCAGCACATAATAATTTGACCAACGTGTAGTACAATGCTACTACATTGGTAGTACTACTACTACTAGTACTAGCACCACCGTCTGGATTTAGTAGTACTACCATGTCCATCTGGATTTAGTATTTGACTAGCAATATCTAGTGATGCATGTCACAAAAAATGTACTACTCCCTCTGTAAATAAATACATGGTGTATTGTTTTATTCCTATCGGCGAGATAACTTAATGTCTTTTTGCTACTTAATAGGATTACATGCAATGAACTAACCACTACATGTGATGTTTGGTAGTCTCAAGTCATTGAAAGCATGCACGGGCACGGAGGGGGACACAGCTTCATTGGCTTACTGCACCTGCCTTTGGGTGTATGACACGTGGGCCCAACGGGTGGCTGGCCAACCTGTCATACAGCCAAAGGCAGGTGCAGTAGAGGGGCGAGGAGTAGATGGCCAATACGCACGTGAATTCAACACCAGTCTGCACTTCTCATATAAAGGCTCCCGCCAGTCCAATCTATGAAATCCTACGCACCTACGCACCCAAGGGCAATAGTGATCACTCCAATCGCAAGATCAGTTGACTAGAAGCTAGACCCATGGAGGCGATGAGCGCGAGCATCAGCCATCTATGCTAGATAGTCCACGACGCCGGCCTGTGGCCCGGCACTGAGGAACGTCTCCCAGTAGTGCTTGAGGCCGCCAGGGTGAGGGGCCACTTGGACGACAGCTTCATCTCCTTGTTTGACAAGGTCCTCGTTGGCTTCCTTGACAAGTTCACCGTCATCAAGAAGCTCGCGGACGACCTTGACGTACGCCTCCAGCCCACGTGCCCAGGCTTTGCGATGCCTGCCACCCTCAACGGTCTCTATGGTGAAAACCTCTTCGACGCACTGGTCGCCCTGCGACCGCCCGCCGTCGCGTCAGAGAATGTCCACCTCGAGGTCGCGCTCGCCGCGCAGCGCCTGGCGCAGCAAGACACCATCGACATAATCACCCACGTCTACACGCAAATCGTCCACGAGGACTACTACATGCAAGAGGAGGATGATAGGATGCTGGCTTTCTTGGACCACAGGGCAACCTTGGACGACATTGTTCAGAAGCACGTTGAGCTTGCCGCCAACGCCGCTGCTCCTCACACGTCGGTTGGTGACCCGGTGCACTAGGGCGTGAGGATGTCGTTGATGGATCCGTATGTATCTTTATCTTTCTGTCAAATCCATGTAGTAGTATATGGTACTACTAGTAATTATCTTACCTTTCGCATCAACTTCATAATTTTCCTACGTACTCCATGCATGAACCGCGCCAGAACCAAACTTATCATTACTCTAAGGAAAATCGTTATTTCTGTCTATCGGTCGCGCCATGGAGCAGAACCAAATTTTACAAGTTACAAGTTCAAAAGGAAAAGCCTTCCGTGTTCGCGTCGCACCCCCACACGGTTGGTCCGGCACGCCGCTCAAGGGGGAATGTGTGCTGTGTTGCATTTTCACTTACAAGTGGGACCGCAGTTGAGAAATCCGACTATCGGCAAACCCCACCCCGCCCACCGCGCGATGGCTAAGAAAATAGGAGGGAGAAGAGATGGCTGTAGCATGGACTCCAAGAAAATTGGTGTCGGATGGGACTCGTGTGGGTGACGGGTGCCGTACTGCTAGACATGAATGCTAGTTATGGCCCATGCCACCCCACTATATTGAGGTGCTGGTTATATAGAACAAATTTCCTAGAGTTCGTGCTCAGCCCTCCTCTACCTCTCTTCTCAGCCAGCCAGCAGACGCGCGGAGCCCATCGTCTGTTTGCTCATATGCGGTCCCACATGTCAGTGAAAACGCAAGAGGACCCACTGAACCTGCACATCTTTCACCTCGAAGTGCTGGTGATGAAAAACAAATCCAATAAAGATCTTCGGTGGCCGCTTTTGGAGTTACTCAAGAGTAGTAAGATTCTATTTATAGTTTAACCCAAGATGCACATCATGTGGCTTCAACTACCACTCTATTTTCTTGCATGACATGACATGGATGCTGGATGTCCTACGTGTCGGCAAAAGGATGAAGAACTCGACCAAATCTTCGGTTGTGCTCTCGGATTAGACTAGTTGTGCTAAGTTAAAATTTTATTGTGTAGAATGGATGCAAGTTTTGGTATTGGGAAGAAGAGTACAATGATATATTGATAGAGCGCAATTTAGTAGATGTTCTAGCACTTCTAGCTAGCATAGATGCTAGAGATGAGACTAGTGCACTTGTTGATGGAATAGAGGCTAGAGACGTCTACTTCTTTACACTCGAAGAAGAAAGAAGCACGCAGGATCGAGCCTCCGCAGATCAACAATGAATGCATCAAGAAGGCACTAATCCAACTTACAGGAGCAGTTATGGAAGTTGGATATCTTATAAAATGTATTCTTGTGGTTCTTGTTTTTCTAGTTAAAATTTTGGTGATGTATTTCATGTACCAAAAAATCAATGATGAAAAAAAGATATGTGCTGCAAAGAAAAATGTACGCGGCCGGGATGCGTCCGCGCATTCGGCGCACGGCCACCGCATCCGAGAAATGGCCCGGACACGACCTCATTGCCCTACCCAAACGGATAGAATCCGGGCAAAACAGAGGTCTGTTTGGGGTCGTGCGTTGGAGTTGGCCTTACAAGTGGGACCGCAGTTGAGGAAACCGACTATCGACAAACCCCCACGTCGCCCGCCGCACGATGGCTGAGTTAGAGAAACGACGAGGTCGAAGAGATTGCTGTAGCACATACTCCAACAAATATGGTGTCAGATGGAAGTCGTGCTGGTGGCGTCTGTCGTACTCCTGGACGTGAATGCTTGTTCTGGCCCATGCCACCCTACTACTCCTACTACTTATAGTAGTAATATCGAGGATTCGAGGTGCTGGTTACGTACAGCGAACACATTAACATATGGCCCACCTCACACTGTGGCCAAATTTCCTGGAGTCTGTGCTAGGTACAATTATGTATTCGGAAAATATTTTTTTCCTCGTTGTAGCACCCACTCAGAGAAGCAACTCGAAAGCCATTCATAAATTTAGTAAGTTTATCACATGCATATCATTTTATTACATACAACAAGTCATCAACCCACAACGACAACGAGGATACATTATAAATACTAAAGTTTTCATCACACAATAAATAGCAAGCAATGAAATGAACTTCAACTAAACCAATCCTCGGTGTTGGAAACACTTGCTTTGAACCACAAGTGATTCTCTGGGAATGGCCAACTACTGTCAATCTTGAGACCAACGCAGGACTGATCATCCAGGCTGAAGCGACCTACTATATCACAACCAGGGTAGGGAACCACCGCAATGTCCGACGTATAGATACAGTTGCTTCTCATAAATGGTAGTAACGTTGTGTCAACAATAGTTGGATCGCCTTTCACCATCATTGGATAGTTTTGTCCAAGGAAGAGCGAGTTTGCTCCAAGACTATCAATACTGTACCAGGGAGAAGGTGTTGGTGCTAGCACAGCAGTATCCATCCCGAATACCGTACAACGGGTGTTGGAATAGGTCCGGAGAGTGCAACCATGGGAGACAACACCTGCTTCCTTAGTAGTAACATCAGCAGTGGGCTGTATACAGACAAGAAGGAGTGATCCATCGGAAGTTTCCAGGCGCCACTGAGTATATCGGCCCTCCTCCTCCTCATCTCCCCCTTGGTTATAAATTTTTTCAAGTATAGGTGGTGGAATGTCCACAGGACCTTGGAAACACAAGAAGAAGGTTAATTAGTAGGGAAGGGAAACTTGCTAACTCGCATGCATGTGGATGAAACAATTATAATTATGGTGGAAGATAAACGTACTGAAACTACGAGGATCCCATGCAAAAACAGTGCCACAAGTGGTGGCAGCAAACACAAGACCCTTGTATTCAATTGCATCACAGTACACATCCATTTATAGAAACTGATTTTTGAGCAATATCCATCTAATCGAACCACGAAGGACGACAACAAACTTGTCGAAGATAGCAACAACTTGATAGTTCTTGTAATTCCAAGAGAGGTTGGGAACTCGAGAAATTGCTATCTTTCGTAGACGGCAGTCACCATGATCATATTTGAACGTACGTAGATCATCTGTGTGCTCAACCTCAGGGCACTCTGAGATTTTTGGAAGTGGAATCCGTTGATGAGTGTACACATTCACAAGTTCCCACTCGCAATTGTACCCAATATAAACAACCCAATCTCCATTTGCGCCTGCCCAAGCCTTGCCCTCAAGCGATGGCATCTTAACATCATACGTATCATTATCAAGCGGCATCAACTTGCACAAGGCAAGGCTTCCCTCGTCCCCGCGCCAGTCAGCAGGGTCATGGCGAAGAAGATAGAGGAGATCAAACCGCTCCTCGACCCTTGGGTTCCTTGTAATGATGTTATTAGTTGAGTCGAGAATGTTCTTGAATGAACCTGCCATGCTAGCCAAGGTGATGACGTCACACCGATCAATGAGTTCCCCCACCACGTCATCTTTCAGATCGGGGCAAGAATAACGGGGTCATTTCCGGCTTGTTCCCTCCATGGAGAAGACGATCAAACAATGGCAGAAGGAAGGGTGAAGGCAAATGGAGGAGGGAGGAAGAGCGTGCGACAGCAGTTCCAAATCGAGAGGGAAAGACGAAGAGTCGGTGGACGGTTGCCAGTTTTCCATGGTACACGAAGAGGCGCCCCGGCCTACACGTCCTTTCGGAAATTGTACAAAAGGACTCGCCGTTGTCTCACTAACATGTTGGAACGGGACCACATGTCAACGAAACATGGTGTGTAATTTCTCGTGCAAAATGCGATCTGGCCGCGTTGGCCCGAGGTGCCGCATTAGTTATCGACCTTTATTTTTTTAACATACAAACTGAGTGGATAGCTCCTGTGGTCATCACACATGAGCGGATATATAGGTGGGCTAGGTGGGCAGGCGGCAACAATCTAAGTGCTAAAAGAGTTGATCTCGAAAAAAGAGTTGATCCAATGCTTTGTTTTGTTTGGATTTTCCAACTATGACCATTGGATAGAGTGAATCAATGGCTTATGTTCAAAGTTATTCTCATAGTACTATAGAATGGTATAGGAACATGGAGACATTTGGTTGATTTTATATTGCTGAATAATATAAAATATTATGAGTGCAGGCGCTCCACCCCGAGGTTTGTAGCTCCTTCTCGGTCGTCGGGAATCTATGTTCTTCCACTCTTTCGTTTAAGACATGAGATTTGTTCATCCTGTTGCCGGCACGCAGGACATCTATATGCCTCCATTTTACAAAATCATACTATATGCCTCCATGACACGTGGGACATCTAGCATCAAGGTGGCGTGTCATGCAAGAAAATGGAGATATGCAGTGCGTAAGTGAGTCGTGCACTTCGATGGCACCTAGTACTATGCAATATTTTTTCTCCTCAATGGCATGTGAATAGTGCATGTACTCAATGACAAAGGACGGGATGGTAGCCATGGACATGGTCGGCCCTTTTTGAAGAGAGTACTAATAAATACGTAACTTTGATGTGTCCCGTTAACTCGCAGAACGACGAGAAGGTTGCTTACTACGCCTTCTCCCTCGCCAACGCGTGCGCGGTGGCTCACAGCACGAGGAGAAATTTTTTGCTTACAAGTGGTGGACGTGCAGCAGTTCATTTGGTGTCAGATTGCCAGAAGTAGTACCATCATTATTGTTCGACTTCCAGAAGAGGAGAAGAGCCAAGCGCAAGGTCACCTACTAACCTAGTACAGTACTACTATAGCCAAAGCTGGTCCACCTTTTTAGAGCATGGTTAATTAATATAGGCGGCTCTTGCAGCGGCACATCATTTAGAGCAAGTACTCTCTTCGTAGGATCAAAGGAAGTGAAACAAAAGTTGGAGTGGATGCTAGATTGCCAATTAAAACATGATTACATAGGAAAAAAAATCCTATAGCATTCTATCCTATGAATCAAACGACCAATGTAGGAAAATTATGAGGGGGTCTCTCCAACAGTGTTCCTCGGCTCGCACCTAGCATCACGGTGGTCGAACTTGGAGTCATTCATCTGGTACACGTGGCATCTCAGATCTGGTACTCCAATATTAGGTTGGCTCTATGTGATGTGGCAACTTCATATACTAACTGGATGCTGGCTATACTACTACTACAGTACTCACACTCCAAGAAGTGACTCGAAAACCATTCATAAATTGAGTCTATGACACGAATTTGCAAATGTACCATTCATTACATACAACAAGTCATCAACACACAATGACAACAATGATACATGTTGGATTATAGATTATTTCCAACAAAACATTCTAGTAATTACTGAAGTTTTCATCACACAACAAATAACAAGCAATGAAATGAACTTCAACTCAACCAATCCTCGGTGTTGGAAACGCTTGCTTTGAACCATAGGTGCTCTGGGAAGGGCCAACTATTTTCAATATCGAGAGCAACGCAGGATTGATCATCCAGGCTGAAGCGGCATATATCAGGACCAGGGTAGGGAACCACCGCAATGTCCGAGGTATAGATACAATTTCTTCTCATAAATGGTAGTAACATTGTGTCAACATCAGCTGGATCGCCTTTCACCATCATTGGATAGTTTTGTCCAAGGAAGAGCGAGTTTTCTCCAAGACTATCAATATTGTACCAGGGAGAAGGCGTTGGCACTAGCACACTAGTATCCATCCCAAATACCCTGCAACGGGTGTTGGAATAGGTCCGGAGAGGGCAACCATGGCAGAGAACACCTTCTACCTCGGTAGTAATAATCACAGTGCATTGTATACAGACAAGAAGAGGTGATCCATCGGAATTAGTTGCCAGGCGCCACTGAGTATATAAGTTCTGCTCGTCCTCATGCTCGTGATCATCACCATCATCATCTCCCCCTTGGTTATAAGATTTTTCAACTATAGGTGGTGGAATGTTCACAGGACCTTGGAAACACAAGAAGAAGGTTAGTTAGTAAAGGGAAACTTGCTAACCCGCATGCATGTGGATGAAACAATATAATTACCGTGGAAGGCAAACGTACCGAAACTACGAGGATCCCATGCAAAAACAGTGCCATGAGTGGTGGCAGCAAACACAAGATCCTCGTATTAAATTGCATCACAGTACTCATCCGTGTACAGAAACTGATTTTTGAGCAATATCCATGGACGAACCATGGAATCAGTAAGGAAGGCAACAAGCTTGTTGAAGATAGCAACAACTTGATAGTTCTTGTAATTCCAAGAGTGGTTGGGAACTCGACAAATTGCTATCTTCCGTAGACGACAGTCACCATGATCGTATTTGAACGTACATAGATCATCTGTGTGCTCAATCTCAGGGCACTCTGAGAAGTGGAATCCGCTGACGATTGTACACATTCACAAGTTCCCACTCGCAATTGTACCCAACATAAACAACCCAATCTCCATTTGCGCCAGCCCAGGCCTTACCCTAAAGCGATGGCATCTTGACATCACACGTATCGTTATCAAGCGGCATCAACTTGCACAAGGCGAGGCCTCCGTCGTCCCCGCGCCAGTCAACAGGGTCATGGCGAAGAAGATAGGGGAGATCAAACCGCTCCTGGACCCTTGGGTTCCTTGTAATGATGTTATTAGTTGAGTCGAGAATGTTCTTGAACGAACCTGCCATGCTAGCCAAGGTGATGACGTCGCACCGATCAATGAGTTCCCCCACCACGTCATCTTTCAGATCGGGGCAAGAATAACGGGGTCGTTTCCGGCTTGTTCCCTCCATGGAGAAGACGATCAAACAATGGCAGAAGGAAGGGTGAAGGCAAATGGAGGAGGGAGGAAGAGCGTGCGACAGCAGTTCCAAATCGAGAGGGAAAGACGAAGAGTCGGTGGACGGTTGCCAGTTTTCCACGGTACACGAAGAGGCGCCTCAGCCTACACGTCCTTTCGGAAATTGTACAAAAGGACTCGCCGTTGTCTCACTGACATGTTGGAACGGGACCAGATGTCAACGAAACATGGTGTGTAATTTCTCGTGCAAAATGCGATCTGGCCGCGTTGGCCCGAAGTGTCGTATTATTTCTCGATTTTATTTTTTAATGGCATGCCGTTCAGTTTTGAAGCATGACTAACTGGTACTGTTTGTAGAGAAAATATAAACTACTCTACCACTACTTCACCTCTAGTACTAGTAGTATAAAAAATATATATAGGTTGGATCTTCAGACTTTTCTTGCTAAGGGATGCTGAGGGAGTCCTGGATTAGGGGGTCCTCAGACAGCCGGACTATATACTTTGGCCGGACTGTTGGACTATGAAGATACAAGATTGAAGACTTCGTCCCGTGTCCGGATGGGACTCTCCTTTGCGTGGAAGGAAAGCTTGACGATTCAGATATCTAGATCTCCTCCCTTGTAACCAACCTATGTAACCCTAGCCCCTCCGGTGTCTATATAAACCGAAGGGTTTTAGTTCGTAGAACAACAACAATCATACCATAGGCTAGCTTCTAGGGTTTAGCCTCTCTGATCTCGTGGTAGATCAACTCTTGTAATACTCATATCATCAAGAATAAATCAAGCAGGACTTAGGGTTTTACCTCCATCAAGACGGCCCGAACCAGGGTAAAACATCGTGTCCCCAGCCTCCTGTTACCATCCACCTTAGACGCACAGTTCGGGACCCCCTACCCGAGACCCGCCGGATTTGACACCGACATTGGTGCTTTCATTAAGAGTTCCACTTTGCCGTCACGATAAGGCCTGATGGCTCGTCTTGTTGTTAGGGACAACGTTACCTCTGGGGGAGCCCTGGCTATAGGCCAAACTCTCCGATTAGGCGGCTTCGTCGTGACCACCCCGTCGGCCGTCGCGCCGACGATGACTTCTCGGGTCATCAAAAATAGCCTCCACTCGGCTCGGGATTCACCGAGCAGATGGATCCAATGGATATCTCTTCTTTGAACGAGCTCTTGGATCGCATCGCTGCCTTGGGAGTCGCTACGGACTATGATCGGATCGGGCTTAAACCCGACCAAAGTGAGATTAACTCTCCGCTGGTTACCCGTCAGATAGCGGTGGTGGAGGAGTGATGCAGCGATTCTTCCTCTATTTTGAGGACAAACTATGTCCGGATTCCCGAGCTCTCCGAGTCGGACAAACGTCTACGGGAGGACATGGCCCAAGCTTCGAACCTGGAATCGAACGGCGGGCTAGTACCATTGGGCAACATCCCAGAGCCCGAACTAGCAAGCTTGGAAACTCCTTTGGGTCTCAGACCGGGTCAGGGTTTGGACTTAAATCTACCCACCACCCTCACATAAGTGATCTTTCCCATATTAGACAAGAGCCCCAAGAGACAGTACATCACTATTGGGCCAGATTCCTCCTTGCAATAAGCAAGGCAAAGGACTATCGCGAGGAAGACACAATTTCATTCTTTTGCAAAAAATGCAGAGACAAGGGAATCCTCAACGCCATAAGTCGCCGTGATATAACACATTTCGCTGACTTGGCGTCCATAGTACGGAAGTACTGTGCGATGGAAAGCACTTGGAAAACCCAAACACAATTCTGGGATCCTCCGGCTCTACCGAGGATCAAAACGAGGCACGTTGCATTGGGCGGCGGTCTAAAGCCTACAAGGTCCACGAGGGAGAGCTTTATAAGAAAAGCGCTACCGGAGTACTGCAAAGGTGCATCTCCGAGGAGGAAGGACGACAACTTTTGGCAGAAATTCATGCTGGACTCGGTGGCCATCACACCGCAGCTCGGGCCCTTGTAAGTAAGGCCTTCCGTACAGGTTTCTACTGGCCGACAGCTCAAGCAGACGCACAGGACCTCGTTCAACATTGCGTCGGTTACCAGATCTTTGCAAACCAAAGCCATATGCCACCTACCACTCTCCAAACAATCCCCATTACTTGTCCCTTCGTGGTCTGGCGGCTTGATATGGTTGGACCCCTTAAAGGAGGAAGCCATAAGAAAAAGTACCTATTGGTCATGGTGGATAAATTCACCAAATGGATAGAGGCCAAACTAGTTAAAACGGCCGAATCCGGACCAGTGATAGATTTCATATCCGGGGTTGTACACCGCTACGGTGTCCCCCACAGTATCATCACCGATAACGGCTTGAACTTTATAGCCGATGAGGTAAAAACTTGGTGCGGCAACATGGGCATTAAACTCGATTATGCATCCGTCTATCACCCTCAAACTAACGGTCAAGTCGAACGAGCAAATGGTCTTATAATGAGCGGCATTAAACCTAGACTAGTGCGGTCCTTGAAGGAATCAGATACGCACTGGGTCGAGGAGCTCGACTTCGTACTATGGGGGCTGCAGACCACGCCAAATCACACTACCGGATACACACCTTTCTTTATGGTGTACGATGCAGAGGCGGTACTGCCCTGTGACATCATTCATGACTCACCCTGCCATATAAAACCACTCCGAAGGCTAGTCTTCGGATGTGTTTTTTGGAGTACCGAACAGGTATCCGGTCCCGGCGATGCGCCATATTTCGGCTCCGCCCACTTGAAATATTGTCCCCTTCTGTGTACGGGGCACGAGGCAGAATAGCCTCTGCCATAGCTCGAAATGAGCTTCGCAGCCCAGAAACAGCTCGCAAAGGGCAACGTAGCCTGCGATGTGTAATATGGAGGCGGGAGTAAAGTTATGCATTTGCAGGCCATAGAACTCTCGGAGCCCGCGGAGGAATGGATGGATTGGGAATCCGAGTCCCCTCAATAAATAAGGGACGAGGCATACCCGCTCCCCCGTGGATGGGTTGGGAAAGCTTTCCGCTTGCTCCCCGCCATTATAAGTGGCTAGTCCGGCTCGGATGGGGACCATGTACGCAGGAGGGAGAAATCCCTGCGTCTGCAACTCTACTAGTTGGCTATGGGGAACAGGGCTACGGGGGCGAGAGGAGGAGCTGCGGTGGTCGGCCATGATGGGATGGATTTTTCCGGGCACGCTCCGATGGATACTCGCTGTGGGAAGGTGGTGTGATCTAGATATGAAGATCCCCGACTGTTTAAATAGACGATTCACCTACCTGGTTAGGGTGGTAAATGTAAAAACACCCCGACCTCTCGCATTCGCTCGACACATGGAAGATAGCCATTATTAAGGCACATAAGCCGAGGAGTGCAACATTCATGGGAGGCCGGACACAACTCGTTACGACAGGTACTCAGGATTTGGAGGAGAACCCGCCTTGCAATGCGGAAGACAATCTGCGCGCCGGACTCATCGTCATTGAAGCCTGGTTCAGGGGCTACTGAGGGAGTCCTGGATTAGGGGGTCCTCGGACAGCCGGACTATATACTTTGGCCGGACTGTTGGACTATGAAGATACAAGATTGAAGACTTCGTCCCGTGTCCGGATGGGACTCTCCTTTGCGTGCAAGGCAAGCTTGACAATTCGAATATGTAGATCTCCTCCCTTGTAACCGACTCTTTGTAACGCTAGCCCCTCCGGTGTCTATATAAACCAGAGGGTTTTAGTCCGTAGAACAACAACAATCATACCATAGGCTAGCTTCTAGGGTTTAGCCTCTCCGATCTCGTGGTAGATCAACTCTTGTAATACTCATATCATCAAGATCAATCAAGTAGGAAGTAGGGTATTACCTCCATCGCGAGGGCCCGAACCTGGGTAAACATTGTGTCCCCCGCCTCCTATTACCATCCGCCTTAGACGCACAGTTCGGGACCCCCTACCCAAGATCCGCCGGTTTTGACACCGACAGCTGCCCACTTGCTTCTCTCACTATCACCCTCTCTCCAGATCTAAAAAAGACGGCCTCTCTCTCCCTCCTCACCGGTGGTCACAGATCCGCCGGAGAAGAAAAGGATGTGCAGCATTGACGCACTCGTCGTCGGTGAGCAAGGTCACACACTGACGACAAGGCCCTCCTCTCAGACCTATCACCCACGTGGGATGGCCTCCATCCCCAAGCTCGCTGCCGTAGTGCGTGCGGAGGACGACGAGTACGAGCGAAGCCACTTCCCGCCGACCCTCAGGTATGCTACCTCTTTTCGAACCATACCCTTGTTCTATTGCCCCATCTGTCATGTCGCTGCATGTGGATCTTTTTCCACTCCAACATCTTCCCAATTTGCTATCCTCTGCACTGCTGGTCACACAGACGAAAACCTTAATTTGCACTATTAAAGGAAACCCTACTTCATGTAGACTAATCCATGTCTGTGTTGAATAAGGAAAGGAAGGGAGACTGTGCTTTCCAAGAGAGTAGGTATCGAACCCGCATCTAGGTTGAAAAGGGAAAAATCAGTAGATAAAGAACGAGTCTCGTGTCTCTTGGTTGAAGAAGGGTAGAAAGGCATGACAACGCAATAGAGAATGACCAGGTCGATCGGTTTGTTGTCCTCACATAGGAAAAAGGTGGCTAAACATAACAAAAATGGGTCGTAATCCACATATGCTGCCTAGATATTTGTTGCTCTGGGAAACCGTACCTCCCTCAACACTCTATGCGTCCGTGGAGGTACATCGTACTGGTGCACCCACTGTCCGAATGGGCCTCCCATGCTCTTATTGTCACTTTTTTGCTGTTAGTATAATGCCAACAGTCAAGTCAAGCAATGCTACTGCTAAAGTGATGCCACATTTAACTAATGCCGCACTCAGTCTAATGCCACCGATAAATTTAAGCAATGCCATTTAATGTCACTAGATTATTTCAGGGTTAGCTGTTGATTGTGGATGTATTAAAGATTTTTTAGCTAAGGCATTCTAATGCTGTTGCACAGCCAGTATACCAATGATTAAAAGTTGTTACTACCTTCAGATTTTTGCATTGTTAATGCTTATAGATTACATACCTCACTTTCATGAGATAAGTTAATTTTTTTGTACAGTGTCACCAAAATGCCAAGGCACTGATGTCATTTTATTTTGGTTAAACTGCACAAAAAAGTATGAAGACTAGAGGAAAGGTCAAGAGTGGGCACCACCTCCTCCGGCTGTTCTCTTGATTTGTTCGATCAAGTTTTTATGTTTGATCGATTATCAAGATTGGGATAGGAATTTTTAAGGTCCCCCGAGTTCGAAATGATATTTACCTTGGAGGTACATGGTTTGCAATTTTTTTATACTGTCATTAGTTAATAATGCTAGTTACCTTCAGACTTCTGTATTTGGTTTAATGCTCATGCATAGCTAGTATACCAATGCTGAAACGTGTTACCTTTACATTTTGTATTGTTAATTCTTATAGAAATCTTCTAGTGCCATAGTTTATTGAAATCTGTTTAGTAAAACCATTGTACTATACCCTGTAATAAAATAACTACTCTACTATTGCACTAGCCACTAGATTAGTGTATATTTGTAGTATTTGAAATTTCAAATGGTGTTGCATTAGCATATGGACATAAATAAAGTGTGGCAAGCTTTCCCAGATATGTGCTCAAGAAAACTACTACCTGTTTTTCTAAATACTGGACATTTGGGTACTTTAAACTGAACCGCGAAAACGTCTTATATTAAGGAACAGAGGGTGTAGAGTTCACTCAAATTATCCCGGTAAAGCTAGTCACACCTTTGTTAAAATTAATGTTCATTATGTTATCAGAGGAGGTCTGTAAGTTTGTCTTTAATGCTTGTCGACTACATACCTGACATCATGATGTAATGTTAAGTCATTTCCTTTTGTATAGTGTCACTGAATTGTCAAGGCGGTGATGGCATTATTTTTTAGTTGAACTGCACAAAATATGCTTAAAAGAAGAGGAAAGGTCGGGAATCGATCATTCTTTCAGGAAGAACTATATATGCCTTTCTGACATCAGTCATTGTTGCCTTATTTATTCCTTCAAACAGGTGGTTAGAAACAGTCTTGCTACCTTTTCCCATTAAGAAATTGGAATGTTTATATTTGTGAGTCTATGCTTCAACTAGTGCCACTTTTATAGTAATCACACTTTCAATATCTATGCAAACAGGGATGCTCGATTTTAGTGGAACTGCACAGAAAGTCCAACTGGTTCAACATTAGGAGCATGTTTTCTTCCAAACCTTTATATCCAATTGGTGGCACTATGAGCTGTTCATTAAGAAGGTACATGGTTTGCTACTATCTTGCTACTCTTTTTGTACTGTCATTAGATAGTAATACTAGTGGTTTGCATGTGAATTTATTGGCAGGGTGGACCTACATTGGAGGTGCAGGACAGGATTCAATGATTGGATGCTCATTTTCGGTCGTATCGGTTTCACCTCTTCCATCACTGCGAACATGGATATCCTTGGTATGATGAAGAATAGGAGCTATATTTATGCTCTGAACAAGCAAATCAATTCAGTATGAAATTGTCCAGGGCAAAACATGACTGTATCAAATTGTCCAGTGCAAAACATGACAGATGCTAAGTCGAAGAGACATGTTTAAACCGAAAATACAAGGTGGGGTATATGTTTACTAGCTGCTTGATATTTGTGCAGACAGAGATGTCTCCCCGTTGCTATTTGGCAAATACACAAAGTGGCCGCAATTTTGGTTGAACTGCACAAGAGAATAGTATAGTCACTGCATGCAGTGCCATTTGAAAATAGACACAGAAAGATTGGATAGTCACTTCATGGACTGCAGAAAAGTAGTACTATACTATTTATTAGCCAACACTAGGTGCTTCATTGCTTTGGTCTGATTATACAGTAGGCATCATTTTGCCTATGTTAAAGTTTGTATTCTGAAAATAGTCTCGCCGTGTGATCGAGAGAAGACCAAATCATATTGCAGTGGATGTTCCTCCATCATGTGTGGTTCATTCTCATGGTTCCAGCTGTTGGTGAAACCACTTACATTTGCAAGAGGAATTGTAGACTTCACAAACAAATTTGTCTTTCAGTCTGTACTGAATGTTGGCCAAGAGAATCATCCATGTTAGTAGGAAGAACATATGTTTTTTCTAGATCTTTACTTTTGGAGCTACATATTTGTATATGATTTGTGAATCATTGAGATGCATTAACATGTTGATCTTATGTATGGGAATCGTACTATTTGGTTTTGGTTGTGGCTGATCTTTGCTTTTGGAGCTACATATTTGTATATGATTTGTGAATCATTGAGATGCATTAACAGTTCCTTATATCTGTTCGCTCAGTGTTTACAAGTTACTGATCGATCACTAGCTAGCCTACTAATGCGCTCCTGGCAGTTTTAGTTGCGACGCAAGATCCGAAGTGGCAGTTTTTTGAATATAAATGCCTATCTCTGAAGAAACTGACAAGCTACTTTGAAGAAAATGCCATGCGAATCTGAAGAAACTGCCAGTGAAAATATTCACAAATGCCTTATCTCCCAGCTAAAGTTCATCAACTAATGCCCTCGGCTGCGACTCGTTGCATGCTGCTCCGCGTACTGGCTGCGAGCGATTTTGAGTGCCTGCATGCAGTCGGTCGTAATTAAGGAAGCTAACTGATGCGAAAAAGATGCACTTTAATTGTTGCGGGCCTTTTAAATCTGTGGAATCATTATTGACAAGGAGGGAGATGATTCGAGTGCACTCGTTTGACCGTCATGCCGGCGTGCGACCCAGCACCGACGGGACGGGACGTCACAGTCAGAATTTCAGTTTCTCAAGTTTTCCACGGCAAGCTGGCACGCTAAGCCATGCCTGCTTAATTATTCATTGAATTTTGATGACCGCCGCGCTACCTTCCGCCTATAAGTACTGTTTCCTGGCCTTCTATGGTGGCACCGTGACCCAACTCGCCCTATCCTCATAGGCCCCCACCGGCTCGACGTCGCTCGCCACTTATCCTCGCTCTCGCCATGTCCGCCATGCCCCCGCCCGTCCGCGATACACAAGGCCGGAGGCGGTCACCGCCGGAACTAGTGTTCTGTTTTTCACCGAAAGGTAGACAGAGGGAGGAGGCATTCTATCGGTCTTTAGATGGCAATGTGGAGATCGAGGACTTGTTGGAGCATGACCGCCTAGCGGAGGAGCAAGACTTGCTGGAGCGCGCCCGCTTGCCGGAGGAGCAGCGTATCGCTGATTTGCGCCGCCAGCGGGACATGGAGCAGCAGTGCACCGACACTCTGAGTCGCGAGCAGAGCGCCCGCAACTGGGCCGACTACGTGGAGGCCGGTGCACGGCAAATAGCCCTGGAGGCTGTCGGGCACACACGCGTTCGTGATGCCGATTTTTACTACCAGCTTGTCAAGTGGGTTTCCCTCTTAGAAGCCGAAGCTTCGGTGGACCACGCCGGCATGGAAAGGGCCAACGCGCGCGAGCAACGCGCCCTATCGCACCTCTGGCAAGTCTGTGGTGAGGCGGAGGACACCGGTGCCAGCGTTTAGCATGTACCGCAGATGGCGGCCGGCATCGTCTAGTTAGCTAAGAGTTAGTTAGTACTTGTACGCTACTAGAGTATTAGTGGGAGTAGATAGTTAACTTGGCTATGATGGTTGTCAATGTGGAAGTTCAGTACTCTATATGTGGATCAGACCTGTTACTTTGCTCTAAATGTTGAACTTTCCGTTTGAACGTATGGAATGGGCTGTTATTTTTAAATGGGTTGTATTTGTCCTCCACGGGTTTGGAGGCTGGCGTGTGGGCCTACCAAGTTGACGCGTACACAATCAGGAGATGATTGTACATGGAGAGGATGACAGCAGGGACCCGCCAAGGTCATGGCAGCACGCAAGAAAGTGCCTCCTTATTTCAAGCGAATAAAAAAATGGCTCCTTCTAATGGATTTCTAACATCTGGGTCCCATGCCATTGTCAACGTAGTCAATAAATGAGAGAATTGCACAACGAGCGGCTGACACCAGGGACCCAGCAGCTCGCCAAGTTATTTTTGTTTTGGGTTAATTTGATAAATGCCACTCCAAATCTGGTGTTTCTGAGAAATGCCACCGCAATTTCCAAACTTTGAAAAATGCCATTTCATGCCATTTCCAGTGGCATTTTTCGAAGTCTGGAGTGGCGTTTTTCGAAGTTTGCAAATTACAGTGGCGTTTTCCAAAGTTTGCAAAAATTCCAGTGGCATTTTTCAAAGTTTGGAAATTGCAGTGGCATTTTTATGAATCGCCATAATTGGAGTGGCATTTATCTAATTTGTTTTTGAGACGGAAGCAGGGTGTCAACTAGGCTGTGCGGGGGCACTCTGGCCTGTCTAGCCAACCTTCTCTTTTATGTTCACCACAGACCAGCCCAATAGTTTTTTTTCTTTCTGAAAATGGCTAGCCCAGTTTTTTTGTGATTTGCCAAGTAAGTCACTTTGTCAGGCCTATTGGGCTGCAAATCTTTCAAGACGAGGAGAGCTTCATTTGGCTGGACGAGAAAATGGCCTATCAGTAATGATAAATGGGTTGTACATTTTTAAAACACATAAAACCGACAATTAGTTTCAAATTTCTTTTTTCATTTCGAGATTTTAAATTGCATTAATTTTTATGCATGGACAATTTGTTGGATTTTATATTGATATACATTTATTTTTAAAATCAGTTTGAATGTGACTCGAAATTTCGGGATTAAAAACAGTTCGGACCGCACCGAAATATGCAAAATTTCGTACAATTTTTTAACCGTGGCCATAATATGGGCTGTAATGCTAACAAAAAGAATATGGCCTCCAAATAAACCTTAAGAATTAGTAAATGGGCTGTAAATTATTATAAATAATGGCAGATGGGTTGTATGTTGTTTTCCACAGATTCGAGAATTTCCTAAAAAAAGGTTGACGCACAAGCAGCGACTGTTGGATGTCCATCCAATGGCCGTCGTGCTTCTTCAATCTCTGCTCTTCCTGCTCCAAGTGCTCAAACAAGCACCGGCGGGACTGCCTGCTCCCTCCTCCTCACGGCCGGCTGTGCTGCCGCGCAGGTCTCACCACCCCACCGTACTCCACCATCGCTGGCCTAGCCATCCCTCTACTCACCCACACCTGCTGTTATTCTCCGGCGACAGTAGACGAACCAGTAAACCCTCGTACAGTCATACTCCCCTCCGCGTGGGAAACAACTGCCGAGTCTTCCCTGCCTCCGTGTCATTCCCTTCCTAGGCCTCGCCATCGTCCACCACCCTGGTGATCTCGGCGCGGCCTGGTCAACGTGGTCAACGACCGACATGCATCTGAAGTGGACTGTACGTGGAGAGGCTGACAGCTGGGTCCACGGCCGCACGCAAGGAAATGCCTCCTTATTACACACAAAATAATGATTCCCCCACCTGACATCTGGGACCCACAGAACGGGCCTCTGTATTTTGCGAAAAAAAGTTACCTCCGCTGATAGCTCGGACCCACCAGCTATATCTTCACACGCAAGGAAGTGCGTCCTTATTACGCAGAAAAAATGAATACCCCCTGCTAGCTGGGACCCAGTATAGGGGGAGGCTGACTTGTGGGCCTACTAAGTTGATGGGGACGGAGGGCTTTGTGAACTTAGTGAATATGCACGATTCTAGCTCCAATGACCGTACGATGTCCATCCAACGGGCCATAGTGCTTCTTCAACCTCTGGTCTTCTTGCTCCAGCCCCCCAAACCAGCGCCGGTCGTGCCTCGTGCTCCTTCCTCCCGTGGCCGGCCGCGATGCGGTGGAGACCTCACCTCCCCCTACTACTCCCACCGCTGGCCCGACCATCCCTCTACTCACCCACACCCCCTTTTATTCTGCAGCGACGACAACCTCACACCGCAGCGAACCAGTGAACCCTCATACTCCTCTACGCATGGGCATCCACTGCCGCGTCTTCCCCGGCTCCGCGTCATCCCCTTCCTAGGCCTCGCCATCGTCCACCGCCCTGGTGCTCTCGGCATGGTGTGGTCAACCTGGTCAAGGAACGACTTCCATCGGAAGAGTACTGTACGTGGAGAGGCTGACAGCTGGGTCCACGTCAGCCGCAAGGAAGTGCCTCCTTATTACGCGGAAAATAATTATTCCTCTACCTGACAGCAGGGACCCACCGAACGGGCCATCGTATTTGGTGAAAAAAATGTTTCCCCCCTGACTGCTGGGACCCAGCGGACGGGCCACTGTATTTCGCGGAAAAACGTTCCCCCCGCTGTTAGCTCGGACCCACCGGAAGTGCCGCCTTATTACGCACAAAAAAAAATACTCCCCTTCTAGTTGGGACCCACCTTGGTGGGTGGCTGACTTGTGGGCCTACTAAGTTGACGGGGACGGAGTGATTTGTCAACTTAGTCAATATGAACGATTCTAGCTCCAGTGACCGTATGATGTCCATCCAACGGCCGTAGTGCTTCTTCAACCTCTGGTCTTCTTGCTCCAGCCGCCCAAAGCAGCGCCGGTCATGCTGCATGCTCCTGCCTCCCGTGGCTGGCTGTGCTGCCGCGAAGGCCTCATCGCCCACTACTATTCCCACCGCTGGCCAGGCCCTGCGGCGATGGCAGCCTCACACCGCAGCCGAACTAGTGAACCCTCATACACCTCTCTGCGCGGGCTTTGTCACATCCCTGCTTTTAGTCATGCATTAGGATTGGATGAACATGTGCATCATGTTTAAATTTCTTTTAAACTTGAAATGGGGCCTAATCAACCCCAACACCCCCCTGAAAATGCTAATTTCCAACAATTGGAATTTCAATGAACCCAAAATGCCCTTCATAAAAGCCCACCAGTTTTGGTCTTGACTAAAACCTCTGCCAAAAATGGTCTTGCAATTTATGGAGCCATTCTGGATTTTTAAACAAGCCATAAGTATTTGAATTTGGGCATTTTAAATGCTATAAATATTTTAAAGTGCTCAAATAATCTTGGAAGCATTTTAGGCAGTTGAGAATATTCCCAAATGTGCCTGTGAATATTTCCAGAGTTTTTGGAAATGAAATAGTATTTATTCTATTTCAATACACACAGCAGGAAATAAATAAAAGCAAAACAGAAGAGAGAGAGAGAGTTAGAGCTTACCTGTCGCCCTGGCCTGACCCAGCTCGGCCCAGCCCACTGGCTACCGCCAGTCATCCCCCTCCTCTCGCCAGGAGGACGAGAGGCGCGTGGCCGGCGCCCGCAGCCACACGCCGGCCACCTCCTGCTTCTGCCGACACCCAGGACACCGTCTACGAGTGCCACGCACTCTCCCTCGTCCCCCTCTCACTTTCCCACTCTTCCCGTGCCCCTCTCCCTCCTTTGGCTCTCTCCCCATCCCCTCCCGAGAGGAGCTCGTCGCCACCGTCACCGTCCACCGTGGCCATCGACCCTCTCTCGTCTCTTCGACGTGTCCCCGAGCACCGCCGACGTCTTCCTCTTCCTCACGGGCGAGCCACGACGCCTCGGACGCACTGCAACGCCACTAGCGCCGTCTTCTTCCACCTCGGTACGCCGCTCCTGATGCCTCCCCGAGCTCGCTGAGGCCACCGCTACACTCCTCGTGAGCTCCTTCTCCGTTCCCCTCTCTTTCCTTGCCATTTTCTCCCTCTAACCGCGGGCTCCGTTGAGCCCGAGAGCTCGGTTCCGCCGGCCATGTCGCCGCCGTGGCCACAGGCGTGTAAGCTCGATTCCGAGCGCGTCACCACAGTCACCACGTTTCTAGGAGCCTAACGCACCACTCGCCACGCCTCGCCGTGCCCCGTAGCTTCGGGTTTATCCTCGCCCGAACTCCGGCGACCGCCAAGGTCGTCGCCGGCGTCGTTTCCGGCCTCCCCGAGCTCCACTTCCACCACCAAATGCCGCGGCTTGCCCCCAGCTATGCGTAGGTCCAAACCGCAGTCGATTTGGTCGACTGTGGGCAAAACCCGAGCCCCTCCGCCGCGTCTGTCATCGCCGGCGTCAAGCCACCGGCGAGTTGACCACGTTTTGTCCCATGGACTGATGTGTGGGCCCAAGTTGACTTCCCCCCTGATCCTATGACAGGTGGGGCCGGCCTGTTAATTAGTTTAGGATTAATACTAACTAATTATAATTAGTTTAGGTCACTGACATGTGGGCCCAGGCCCCACTGACAGTTAGTTAGTTTTAACTTAATCCTGTTAGTTAGCTGAGTCACTGACAGACAGGGCCCACCAGTCAGGTTTGACTGGCCCTGGCGCCTTTGACTCGCTGACGTCACAGTGACGCAGTGCTGACGCAATTATTGTTTTTCTGGATTTATTTTTATATAGGAAATTCCAGAAAATATCCAAAACTTCTAAAAATCATAGAAAATCAACCATAGCTCCAACTCAAACAATTTATATATGAAAAATGATCAGAAAAATTCAATCTATCCATCTGTAATGGTTTCATGCATGACAAACCACTTTAACCTTGCTTTTTAGGTGAAACAAGCTAATGCACTTTTTATGCATAAGAACTTTAACCTTCATTTGAATCTTCGATTCAAATGGACCCATTTCAACTTGTTTCACATTGCATTAGGCAGGACACATCATTTTGCCATGTCATAGCATGCATCATATTGTTGCATATTGTCATGTGTTGATTATGTGTTGTGCGTCCTTCGTGGTAGGTTCTGCCTCCGAGGATATCTCCGAGTATCCAACTGAAGGGCAGTACCCTACTACCACTTCATCAGGCAAGCAGCCCCATTGATCATACCGATACAATCCCATGTTCACGCCTCTGCTCTCATTTACTGCATTAAGACAACAACGTTTCAAACTGTTGTGTGCTACGTAGTTGAACCCTTATCCTCTGCATGACCTGTCATTGCCACAGTAATTAGATGAAACCCACTAGCATGTGTAGGAGTTGATTGAGCCATGTATGTGTTTCCTACCTTGCTATGCCTGCTATGCTTAGAGTTGTGTCAGGTCTGGTTCATCTGGGTGATGGGCTAGAGTGAAATGATTATGTCAGTAATGTGAGGGATGTGTTGAACATGATTTGGTAAAGGTATCGATGAGAGGCCATGTAGGAGTACATGGTGGGTTGTTTCATTGAGGCCGTCCATAAGAACTGAGATCTGTATGCGTGATTTAAGATTCAGCTGCTACCACACATTGGGCCCTGAAATATGACCCCGCTCGACTTACTGACCCCTCTCACCCTCTGTCCAGGAGTTGCAACTAGTTTCTGGTGTTTGTAGGTTATGTGTTGGCAGCCGTGCGTAGCGCTGACCCTAGGGGTGGGCTATGATGCGGTAGATACACTGTGGCCGGGTATGTCGGGCGCCCGTTTGGCGTCTCGGGACCCTGTACACATTGTTTGGGGCCGTTGAGGACACCCTGGCTGGATTTCCTTGCGGATGGAACCTGAATAGGTGATAAACCTGGACTAGAGACTTGTGCGGTTAGTCAGGTCGTGGTCTACACCCACGTCGGCTTTCGCTTGAAGTCTGCCGAGCACATGTCCTGTGCAGACGCTAAGTGGTGGAAACATGTGTGACGAAGTACACCCCTGCAGGGTATAAATCTATTCGAATAGCCGCGTCCGCGGTAAAGGACTACTTGGTTGCCTATACAGTTCATAGACAAGGTAATGGATACTACTAAAAGACTCAAGATAAGCGTGAGTACCGAGGATGGCCCTCTCGTAGGATGACGAGGGAGGATCCCTGGTGGAGTATTGTGTTGGTGATTAGTGGACTCGTGTGCGAAAACTATTTTACTAGTGGAGTCTCGTAGGATAGCTTAGCCAAGAGTCAAAGCTGGCTTGTTGTAATAACTCCACCACCTTCTTGAGAATGAGCATGTATAGTAGGTTCTGATGTAAGACTTGCTGAGTACCTTTGTACTCATGTTTGCTTAATTGCTGTTTTCGGACAACAACACCGCCCCCTCCGATGGGTTTTATGTAGATCTCGACATCGATGAGTGACTTGCCACCCAGGTGGTGATCCTGGCCATTGAGGGCCCTATGTAGATAGACAGGCTTCGAGAGGCCTTCTTTCTTTCTAGTGTCTGTACCCAGACTATTAGCTTCCGCATGTGCTTGTATGCTTGTATGACTTGAGTGTCGGGTCATGTGACCCTTGCCTGTATGAACATGTTATGTATGGCTCTCTGGAGCCTTTAAATAAAGTACTTGAGTTGTAGAGTTTTGTTGTGATGCCATGTTGTATTTGCACATATCGAGCATATTGTGTGTATGATTGAAATGCTTGGTATGTGTGGGATCCGACAATCTAGTTGTTTATCCTTGGCAGCCTCTCTTATGGGGAAATGTATTCTAGTGCTCCTTGAGCCATAGTAGTCCGCTACAGCCCGGTTCACCGGAGTCCTACTAGCCAGCACTACTGCTCAGGACACTTGACTGGCCGGCATGTGTTTCACTTCGTTCCTATGTCTGTCCCTTCGGGGAAATGTCACGCGGTGACTTCCGGAGTCCTGTCTAGCCTGCTACAGCCCGGGTTCCCCGGAGTCCTGTTATCCCAGTGCTACAGCCCGGATTCACACACTGATGACCGACATGCTCGATGTGATTCATGTATGCCTGTCTCCATAGGTCTATGCCGCTTTGGGTTCACGACTAGCCATGTCGGCCCGGGTTCTCTGTCATATGGATGCTAGCGACACTATCATATACGTGAGCCAAAAGGCGCAAATGGTCCCGGGCCATGGTAAGGCGACACCTATGGGGATACCATGCGTGAGGCCGCAATGTGATATGAGGTGTTACCGGCTAGATCGATGTGACTTGGATTCGGGGTCCTGACAGCGTTGGCATCAGAGCCGGACTGCCTGTAGGTTCATTGAGCCAAACTGGTCGATGTCGAGTCTAGAAATGCTTTAGTTATATGTAGGGGAATTGATTGTGGGATGGAACGTAAGGCTCTTTTACTCCTTTACCTTATGCCCTCTGATCTGAGTCACTCTCTTCTCATTCAACATGGGTTAAGGACTAGGCTCTCTTCTTCTATCAGGTTCACATGTTACTAATCCGTAGTAGCTTATAGGATTGTTGTTACAAGCCTCAGTACAGTTTCTACTACTTTTAGTATGTTGCCAGTTGAATCAGAACCAAGTGGTTCGTCTGACCCGGTGCCTTGATGTGCCCGGCCACACGGCCATGTTGGTTCGAGTGATGGTTGAGTCAGGCTATCGGTGGTATCCGGAATATACCATCGAGGAGCAGTTCAGAGACTTCAACCAGAGCCAGTACCTCTGTACCATCAGGATATATCCCTCTTATCCTGGAGCCACTGAGCCCCTTCACTGTTCCTATGGACTTGGGGTCACTATTGAGATGTATATGCAGGATGCAGCCTATTCAATGATGACTACCATTCGAGCCAGGACTGCCTTGCTACAGAACACCGACTTCCATTTCATGCCAGCCTCACTTCCCGGAGCACAGGGGTACTATCAGGCCTTGTACTATGACTCTACACATGAGGAGTCACTACTCTGCAACACTGTCGAGATGCTCGAGGATAAGGACCGCAAAAATCGGGCCTTGCGTATGGAGCTTTTCAACTCTCGTGCTGATCACTAGGCCACTTTGACTCAGTTTGCACCTGCGGTACAGGCAGGATAGATGGATCTAAGGGATATGTACCCTGTACGGTCTGGATTGCCAGATTGTATGGAGTGGCGTGATGTAGGAGGCATCACCCCTCCTCGTGGTCCCCGTCTGCCACCACCTATGGGACCAAGGCCACATCTGAGTCCCTATGGTCCGCAGGCTCCGCAGGACCGTCTGTTCCCAGATGATCATGTTCCACTTCCAAGCTTTGGTGGCGACTTCTATGAGGATTACTACGGAGCCGTTTGAGCTAGTAGTAGTTTCACTAGTATTGTAATAGTTGTATTCCCCACAGTCCTGCATGAACCACGGGATACAACTTGGTGTGTATCACGCTCCGGAGGTGTAGAAAAATAATGTATAGGAGCTTGGAATGCCTCCGATGAGATGTAATGTCTTTCACCGTAGTTGTACTCTAGCCTGGACTTGTACTAAACTATGTACGGTGTGTATGACCAATGGTATATATATGGCAGTTATTATATTACCATGTCGTGCAATGAACATCTTAGCATTCCATGTTATCCATTACATTCTGCACTTCCTTGCTAAGTTTATGCCATCCTTATCTAAACCGTTGTCTTGTTTTCTCCTAGGATGGTCAACACCCGCAGCAACCCTGCTGCCCCGGAGCAGGGGGAAGCCAGTGCAGCTAGGGGTGAAAATCTGCCTCACCCGCCTTCTCTGGCTGAAGTGATGCTGGAGGCAGAAAGAAACAAGCGTGAGACTAACCGCTTGCTGGAGCGGATTGAGCAGAACACTGCACGCCATCAGCGAAATGACTTGGTGTTAGTCAATGACTTTATCAAGCTGTACCCACCAAAGTTTAACCATTCCGTCGAGCCCCTCGACGCGGATGACTGGCTTCGCAGCATCACCCACAAGCTACGTTCTGCCAACGTAGCCGAAGCTGATAAGGTTACTTATGCTGCCTATCACCTCGAAGGCCCTGCTAGCATTTGGTGGGAAAACTTTGAATCTATGCGCCCGGTCGGCCAAATCACTACTTGGGCTGAATTCAGTGAGGCTTTCCGTGAGCGTCACATTTCGGAAGGTCTCATAGATCGCAAGAGGGAAGAGTTCTGCAATTTCACCCAAGGAAGACTGACTGTGGATGCATATAGTCGTGAATTTGGGAATCTGGCACGATATGCTCTTGAAGGGGTATCCACCGACGCTAAGAAGTAGGCAAGGTTCCGCAAGGGACTTAGCCCTGAGCTTCGCTGCGATCTTCGTCTGCACGAGTGCACCTCCTTTCAGAAGTTGGTCAATAAAGCCATCAGTGCTGAGACAGGCCAGTCTGACTATGACGCTTCACGCAAGCACTCTCGTGATTTTGGCTTTTCATCCGGCTCTGGATCTCAGAAGCGCCGGGGATTCCTAGCACGGCACTGCCACCCAGGTTCATTCCGAGGCCATTCTTTGAGGCGCCTCATCCCAACCAGCAATTTGCACCGCCCAAGCCCTATGGTGGCCCCGCTGCTAATGCTGCTCCACGCCCCAATGTTGTGACATGTTTCAAGTGTGGAGAGCCGGGTCACTATAGTCGAGAGTGTCCCCAGAACAACAACCCCAATCAGTCTGGAAAGTCCGTTGGCCGTGGTAAGCCAGCGGGAAAGACTTTCTACGCCAAGCCGATCACCACTGCACGTGGCCATGTCAACTATGTCTCAGCCGAGGAGGCTCATGAGGATCCTAACGTCGTCCTTGGTACGCTCCTTGTTAATTGCCATCCAACATCTGTTCTTTTCGATACTGGAGCATCTCATTCATTCATATCTGAGAGCTATGCTCGATTGCATAACACAACATTCTGTGACATGCCCACTACCATGGAAATTCAAACCCCTGGCTCTAGATGGCAAACTTCTAGAGTAAGCCATGGGAACGAAATTCTTGTCGATAGACTTGTCTTCCTTGCATCCTTAATAGCTCTGAAGTCCTCGGACATAAACATCATCTTGGGTATGGACTGAATGTCAGCTCATTATGCTAAGATTGATTGTGCCACTAGAACCGTTCAACTTACTCACCCATCGGGCAAGACAGTCAATGTTTTAACTCGAGTGGCCAAGCGCCAGCTTTACTCCCTAAATGCCAACCCCCTTCCATACCATGAGGATATTCTGGTAGTCCGAGACTTTCCGGATGTCTTTCCAGAAGAACTGCCAGGTGTTCCACCTGACAGGGATGTCGAGTTCGTGATAGACCTTGTTCCAGGAACCGTTCCAATTTCTAGAAGACCCTATAAGATGGCACCCTTAGAACTAGCCGAGCTTAAGAACCAACTCGATGAGTCCTTGAAAAAGGGTTTCATCCGTCCTAGTTCCTCTCCTTTGGCTTGCCCCGTCCTCTTCGTCAAGAAGAAGGATGGAACTGATCGGATGGTTGTAGATTACCGACCTGTCAACTTGGTCACTATCAAGAACAAGTATCCGCTTCCCAGGATCAACGATCTGTATGACCAGCTCGCTGGATCCTCAGTCTTTTCCAACATGGATTTGAGGTTAGGGTACCATCAAATCAAAATCAGAAATGGGGACATTCCCAAAACAGCCTTTGTTACTCGTTATGGCCAATACGAGTACACCGTTATGTCCTTCGGTTTAACCAATGCCCCAGCCACCTTCTCTCGGTTAATGAACCCGATCTTCATGGAGTATTTGGATAAATTCGTCGTAGTATACCTCGATGACATACTCATTTACTCCAAGAATGAAGAGGAACATGCCGAACATCTAAGGCTGGTATTGACGAAACTTCGAGAGCATCGCCTTTATGCCAAATTCTCCAAGTGTGAATTTTGGTTGCCAGAAGTGACCTATCTAGGCCATGTAATCTCTGGTAAGGGTATTGTTATCAATCCCGAGCGAGTTCAAGCCATCCTTGATTGGACTCCACCTGAGACGGTCAAGCAAGTTCGGAGCTTCCTTGGCTTAGCGAGCTACTGCCGCCGCTTCGTCGAGAATTTCTCCAAGGTTGCTAAACCTCTAACTGAACTCCTCAAGAAAGATAAAAAGTCCGATTCGACCCCATAGTGTGAGTTCAGCTTTCAGGAACTGAAAAGACGCCTGACATCTGCTCCCATATTGGTACCACCAGATTTCTCCGAGGACTTTATTATCTATTGCGACGCCTCACGACAAGGACTAGGTTGCATACTCATGCAAGATCGTTAGGTAATTGCCTATGCCTCACGACAATTACACCCACATGAGGAAAACTATCCCACACATGATCTAGAGCTTGCAGCTGTAGTCCATCCACTCAAAACTTGGCGACATTACCTCCTCGGTAATCGTTGCAAGATCTTCACCGATCACCAAAGTTTGAAATATATCTTCACCCAACCGGATTTGAATCTCAGGCAAAGACGTTGGGTCGAGTTGATCTCGGATTACGACTTAGGAATAACTTACACCCCGGGCAAAGCCAATGTCATGGCTGATGCACTAAGTCGTAAGTCCTATTGTAACAACCTGATGTTACAACAAAGTCAACCACTTCTCTATGAGGAATTTCGTAAGCTTAATCTTCACATTGTTCCTCGAGGATTTCTATCTACCCTGGTGGCATAGCCTAACCTTACGGATCAAATCATAGCTGCCTAGAAGCGTGATAAGGGCATATTCCGGATTAAGGAAAACATTGCTAGCGGAGTTGCTAAATGTTTTTCCATGGATGAGCGAGGTGTTGTCTTCTTCGAGAACTACTTGGTGGTTCCCAAGAAACAACATCTACGCCATTTGATTCTTAAGGAAGCTCATGAATCCCCTCTCACCATTCATCCCGGTAGTACTAAAATGTATCAAGACCTACGCCAGAGGTTTTGGTGGACTAGGATGAAGAGAGAAATTGCTCAATACATTGCTAGTTGCGACGTCTGTCGTCGTGTTAAAGCAGAGCACCAACGGCCTGCTGGCACCCTTCAACCTTTGGCTATTCCTGAGTGGAAATGGGATAAAATCAGTATGGATTTCATCACTGGGTTTCCCAGGACCAAGAGAGGGAATAATGCCATCTTCGTCGTGATCGACCGTCTTTCCAAAGTAGCCCATTTCCTACCGGTTCGTGAGAGTATCACCGCTAGCTAGCTAGCTGACTTATACATCTCCTGAATAGTGTCTCTTCATGGTGTCCCATTGGAAATTAACTCAGACCGTGGGAGTCTCTTCACCTCTCGATTTTGGGAAAGTTTCCAAAATGCTATGGGAACTCGTCTCTCTTTTAGCACCGCCTTCCATCCTCAATCAAGTGGTCAAGTAGAGCGAGTCAATCAAATTCTGGAAGATATGCTCCGAGCTTCTGTCATCTCATTCGGAATGGGTTGGGAGAAATGCCTTCCATTCGCGGAGTTTGCCTATAACAATAGTTATCAAGCTAGCTTGGGCAAAGCTCCTTTCGAAGTTCTATATGGACGAAAATGTCGAACGCCTCTTAACTGGTCAGAAACCGGGGAAAGACAACTCTTTGGCCCGGATATGATTCAGGAAGCAGAAGAGCAGGTTCGCGTTATTTGTGAGAAATTGAAAACAGCCCAATCTCGTCAAAAGAGCCAATATGATCGTAAACATAGGCTCATGACTTATGAAGTCGGCGAGAAGGCTTACCTTCGGGTTACTCCGTTAAAGGGAACCCATCGTTTCGGTATCAAAGGCAAATTGGCTCCTTGTTACATTGGACCCTTTCGCATTCTTGCCAAACAAGGAGAAGTTGCCTACCAATTGGAACTACCTTCGCATCTTTCTAGAGTTCACGATGTCTTCCACGTTTCTCAACTCAGGCGTTGCTTCGCGGATCCTATCCGTGGAGTAGCCCACGAAATGCTTGATCTACAGGATAACCTCTCATATCGGGAATATCCCGTTCGTATCCTTGATCAAGCCGAGCATACCACTCGACGCCATAATATCAAGTTTCTCAAGGTTCAATGGTCACACCATTCCGAGAAAGAAGCCACTTGGGAAAGGGAGGATCGTCTTCGACTCGAGTACCCCACCTTCTTCCCGGAGGATCCTAAATCTTGGGACGAGATTCTTTTGAGTGGGGGTGAGTTGTGACATCCCTGCTTTTAGTCATGCATTAGGATTGGATGAACATGTGCATCATGTTTAAATTTCTTTTAAACTTGAAATGGGGCCTAATCAACCCCAACACCCCCCTGAAAATGCTAATTTCTAACAATTGGAATTTCAATGAACCCAAAATGCCCTTCATAAAAGCCCACCATTTTTGGTCTTGACTAAAACCTCTGCCAAAAATGGTCTTGCAATTTATGGAGCCATTCTGGATTTTTGAACAAGCCATAAGTATTTGAATTTGGGCATTTTAAATGCTATAAATATTTTAAAGTGCTCAAATAATCTTGGAAGCATTTTTAGGCAGTTGAGAATATTCCCAAATGTGCCTCTGAATATTTCCAAAGTTTTTGGAAATGAAACAGTATTTATTCTATTTCAATACACATAGCAGGAAATAAATAAAAGCAAAACAGAAGAGAGAGAGAGAGAGAGAGAGAGGTAGAGCTTACCTGTCGCCCTGGCCTGGCCCAGCTCGGCCCAGCCCACTGGCTACCGCCAGTCACCCCCTCCTCTCGCCAGGAGGATGAGAGGCGCGTGGCTGGTGCCCGCAGCCACACGCCGGCCAACTCCTGCTTCTGCCGACACCCAGGACGCCGTCTATGAGTGCCACGCACTCTCCCTCGTCCCCCTCTCAGTTTCCCCACTCTTCCCGTGCCCCTCTCCCTCCTCTGGCTCTCTCCCCATCCCCTCCCGAGAGGAGCTCGTCGCCACCGTCGCCGTCCACCACGGCCATCGACCCTCTCTCGTCTCTTCGACGTGTCCCCGAGCACCGCTGACGTCTTCCTCTTCCTCACGGGCGAGCCACGATGCCTCGGACGCACTGCAACGCCACTAGTGCTGTCTTCTTCCACCTCGGTCCGTTGAGATCGCTGGCGATCGTAGGCCGCCCCTGATGCCTCCCCGAGCTCGCTGAGGCCACCGCTACACTCCCTGTGAACTCCTTCTCCGTTCCCCTCTCTTTCCTTGTCGTTTTCTCCCTCTAACCGCGGGCTCCGTTGAGCCCGAGAGCTCGGCTCCGCCGGCCATGTCGCCGCCGTGGCCACAAGCGCGTAAGCTCGATTCCGAGCGCGTCACCACACTCACCATGTTTCCAGGAGACTAACGCACCACTCCCCGCGCCTTGCCGTGCCCCGTAGCTTCGGGTTTATCCTCGCCCGAACTCCGGCGACCGCCAAGGTTGTCGCTGGTGTTGTTTCCGGCCTCCCCGAGCTCCACTTCCACCACCAAACGCCGCGGCTTGCCCCCAGCTACGCGTAGGACCAAACCGCAGTCGATTTGGTCGATTGTGGGCAAAACCCGAGCCCCTCCGCCGCGTCTGTCGTCGCCGGCGTCAAGCCGCCGGTGACTTGACCATGTTTTGACCTGTGGACTGACGTGTGGGCCCAAGTTGACTTCCCCCCTGAGCCTATGACAGGTGGGGCCGGCCTATTAATTAGTTTAGCATTAATGCTAACTAATTATAATTAGTTTAGGTCACTGACATGTGGGCCCAAGCGCCACTGACAGTTAGTTAGTTTTAACTTAATCCTGTTAGTTAGCTGAGTCATTGACAGACAGGGCCCACCAGTCAGGTTTGACTGGCCCTGGCGCCTTTGACTCGCTGACGTCACAGCGACGCAGTGCTGACGCAATTATTCTTTTTCTGGATTTATTTTTATATAGGAAATTCCAGAAAATAGCCAAAACTTCTAAAAATCATAGAAAATCAACCATAGCTCCAAATCAAACAATTTATATATGAAAAATGATCAAAAAAATTCAATGTATCCATCTGTAATGGTTTCACGCATGACAAACCACTTTAACCTTGCTGTTTAGGTGAAACAAGCTAATGCACTTTTTATGCATAAGAACTTCAACATACATTTGAATCTTTGATTCAAATGGATCCATTTCAACTTGTTTCACATTGCATTAGGCAGGACACATCATTTTGCCATGTCATAGCATGCATCATATTGTTGCATATTGTCATGTGTTGATTATGTGTTGTGCGTCCTTCGTGGTAGGTTCTGCCTCCGAGGATATCTCCGAGTATCCAACTGAAGGGCAGTACCCTACTACCACTTCATCAGGCAAGCAGCCCCATTGATCATACCGATACAATCCCATGTTCACGCCTCTGCTCTCATTTACTGCATTAAGACAACAACGTTTCAAACTGTTGTGTGCTACGTAGTTGAACCCTTATCCTCTGCATGACCTGTCATTGCCACAGTAATTAGATGAAACCCACTAGCATGTGTAGGAGTTGATTGAGCCATGTATGTGTTTCCTACCTTGCTATGCCTGCTATGCTTAGAGTTGTGTCAGGTCTGGTTCATCTGGGTGATGGGCTAGAGTGAAATGATTATGTCAGTAATGTGAGGGATGTGTTGAACATGATTTGGTAAAGGTATCGATGAGAGGCCATGTAGGAGTACATGGTGGGTTGTTTCATTGAGGCCGTCCATAAGAACTGAGATCTGTATGCGTGATTTAAGATTCAGCTGCTACCACACATTGGGCCCTGAAATATGACCCCGCTCGACTTACTGACCCCTCTCGCCCTCTGTCCAGGAGTTGCAACTAGTTTCTGGTGTTTGTAGGTTATGTGTTGGCGGCCGTGCGTAGCGCTGACCCTAGGGGTGGGCTATGATGCGGTAGATACACTGTGGCCGGGTATGTCGGGCGCCCGTTTGGCGTCTCGGGACCCTGTACACATTGTTTGGGGCCGTTGAGGACACCCTGGCTGGATTTCCTTGCGGATGGAACCTGAATAGGTGATAAACCTGGACTAGAGACTTGTGCGGTTAGTCAGGTCGTGGTCTACACCCACGTCGGCTTTCGCTTGAAGTCTGCCGAGCACATGTCCTGTGCAGACGCTAAGTGGTGGAAACATGTGTGACGAAGTACACCCCTGCAGGGTATAAATCTATTCGAATAGCCGCGTCCGCCGTAAAGGACTACTTGGTTGCCTATACAGTTCATAGACAAGGTAATGGATACTACTAAAAGACTCAAGATAAGCGTGAGTACCGAGGATGGCCCTCTCGTAGGATGACGAGGGAGGATCCCTGGTGGAGTATTGTGTTGGTGATTAGTGGACTCGTGTGCGAAAACTATTTTACTAGTGGAGTCTCGTAGGATAGCTTAGCCAAGAGTCAAAGCTGGCTTGTTGTAATAACTCCACCACCTTCTTGAGAATGAGCATGTATAGTAGGTTCTGATGTAAGACTTGCTGAGTACCTTTGTACTCATGTTTGCTTAATTGCTGTTTTCGGACAACAACACCGCCCCCTCCAATGGGTTTTATGTAGATCTCGACATCGATGAGTGACTTGCCACCCAGGTGGTGATCCTGGCCATTGAGGGCCCTATGTAGATAGACAGGCTTCGAGAGGCCTTCTTTCTTTCTAGTGTCTGTACCCAGACTATTAGCTTCCGCATGTGCTTGTATGCTTGTATGACTTGAGTGTCGGGTCATGTGACCCCTGCCTGTATGAACATGTTATGTATGGCTCTCTGGAGCCTTTAAATAAAGTACTTGAGTTGTAGAGTTTTGTTGTGATGCCATGTTGTATTTGCACATATCGAGCATATTGTGTGTATGATTGAAATGCTTCGTATGTGTGGGATCCGACAATCTAGTTGTTTATCCTTGGCAACCTCTCTTATGGGGAAATGTAGTCTAGTGCTCCTTGAGCCATAGTAGTCCGCTACAGCCCGGTTCACCGGAGTCCTGCTAGCCCAACACTACTGCTCAGGACACTTGACTGGCCGGCATGTGTTTCACTTCGTTCCTATGTCTGTCCCTTCGGGGAAATGTCATGCGGTGACTTCCGGAGTCCTGTCTAGCCTGCTACAGCCCGGGTTCCCTGGAGTCCTGTTAGCCCAGTGCTACAGCCCGGATTCACACGCCGATGACCGACATGCTCGATGTGATTCATGTATGCCTGTCTCCATAGGTCTGTGCCGCTTTGGGTTCATGACTAGCCATGTCGGCCCGGGTTCTCTGTTATGGATGCTAGCGACACTATCATATACGTGAGCCAAAATGTGCAAACGGTCCTGGGCCATGGTAAGGCGACACCCGTGGGGATACCGTGCGTGAGGCCGTAATGTGATATGAGGTGTTACCGGCTAGATCGATGTGACTTGGAATCGGGGTCCTGACAGGCTTCCACTGCCGCGTCTTCCCCGGCTCCGCGTCGTCCCCTTCCTAGGCCTCGTCGTCGACCACCGCCCTGGTGCTCTCGGGGCGGCGTGTACATGGAGAGGCTGATAGCTGAGTCCATGGCCACAGCAAGGAAGTGCCTCCTTATTACGCGCAAAATAATTATTCGTCCACCTGACAGCGGGGACCCACCGGACGGGCCACCATATTTCGCGGAAAAAACGTTTCCCCCTGACTGCGTGGACCCACCAGCTACATCTTCGCACGCAAGGAAGTGCGTCCGGGCAAAGAAAACAATCCGCCACCCTGACTGCTGGGACCCACCAGCTACATCTTCGCACAGAAGGAAGAGCCTGATAGTCGGGATCCACCTGGTCAAAGCGTACGTAGCGTTGTCATTCTGGTTGCGAACGTGTACATACATACTGGTCGATGTAGAGGCGCACACGTGTCATAGTAGAGGCACGCACGTAGCATGTACACATACGTACAGCAGCCAGGGTGCAAGAAAGTAAATATGGCCATGTACGTACATATGGGCGGGGTCTCGAACGCCTACTCGCGCGTACGTACGGCCAAGGCTCGTGTACATGTTTGGTTCAGAACGGGGAAACTGCGTCATCCTCGTGTTCATGGGGAGGCAGCAGAATGCGTCGTGTTCATGGGGAGGCAACGGAACGCGTGGGAGCCAACTGGCTTGGACGGAACAACCGATGGAAATGAGGCCCGGCGTACCGCAGAATGGAGGAAACGGCCTTGTGTTCGACCGGCCATGTTTGAAACAAGACCCTGTTCATCGGGAGGGGTCTGGCGTACCGCAAAACAGAGGAAACAGACCTCCTACGATCGAAACACGGGTCCTGTTGATCAGGAGGGGTGTGGTATACCACAAAACGGAGGAAACGGACTTGTGTTGGAGCGCTACGGTCGAAATGGGGATCCTGTTCATCGGGAGGGGTGTGGCGTACCGCAAACGGGACTCCACGGGATACTGTTCATCTCCACCGTCGACCCCCTCCAGCCTCCACGGGCTACTGTTCATCCACCGTCGACCTCCTCCAGCCTCCACCTGCGAATGTTCATCCACGGGCTCCTTTTCATCCAGCCTCCACCGCGCGCTACTCCATCGACTACTGTTCAACCAGCCCTCTCCACGGGCTCCTGTTCAACCACCCCTCCACGGGCTACTGTTCATCCAGCCCTCCACCATCTATTGTTCATCCTGCCCTCCACAGGGTGGTCCTGTTCATCCAGCCCCAACCAGCTCGATCGATCAGGGTCCTGTTCATCCACCCCCACTGAGAACTGTTCATCCAAACCCCCCAGCAACGCTCACTGTTCATCCAGAGGCAACACCACGGGGTCCTGTTCATCCACCCCCACCAGGAACTGTTCATCCAAACCCCCCAGCACCGCTCACTGTTCATCCAGAGGTAGCATCGATCGACTTCAGTTAGCAGTAGTAGCGAAGGAATCGCTCGATCGGGTTCAGTTAACAGCCATCGATCAATCGCTCGGGTTCAGTAACGCGTAGCCTGCAGTGCAATCGCTCGGGTTCAGTTAGAGCCCAATGACTCACTCGGTCTTAGTTAGATCCCAACGCCTCGCACACATGCGCGTGCGTGTACGAGAGAAACGCGCATCGCTCGGCCCCGACCACCCACCGTAACCACGAACACCCCGCTATTTTCCTCGCCCTCGCTTCTACCATGGTTTTTTCCGTCATGGACGGCCCAAAGAATGTCATGCAGCTGCGTCTCCGGCCAGCCCAGGACGAAAAGCCCATTTTCTGTCATGATTTTTTGTCAGAGAAGTAGGACCCCACCACATCAATGATGATACCGGGTTTTGTCACAATTATCATCATAGAAGTGTCATGAGTATGACAGAAAAAAATTTCGTTCGGCCCAAAATGTCACGGATGTGTCTTTTTTTATAGTGCAAGCTGGCTCCGGTAGACAAAAGAAAACCAGTAGCACTCCACTATATAGGCAGGAGCCTCCGCGCTTGCTTGCTAGTCTTGCTCTCTTCACACTGTCTCGTCCTCTCCAGATCTAAACACGACAGCAGTGGCCACACTCTCTGTCTCTCCTCATCGCTGGTCACAGGTCCAGCCGGATCCTCTCCGCCGGGGAAGGTGAGAAGGTGCAACGTTCAAGCGGTCGTCCTCGGCGATGGCTCTTACCCACTGCTGGTGCATCCCGATCAGCGTGCCTTGCCGTTCTCTCCCAAGCACCACTGGCTAGGGAGGGCCTCCGACCCCTTCTTCCTTGCTGCCATAGTATGGGGAGATCCGGCCTCCTGCCGCCCACCTAGCGACCTCCCGGCGACCCTCAGGTATAACTTCCTTCGAAACCGGCCTTGCTCTACTTCCCTAGATCCTGGCATCACTGCATTTGTATCTTTTACTATTGCTCAGGCCCCCCTCGTAGATAGGATCGATCGGCTGTTCGAAAGCCACCTAAATTTTTACTGTTAAGAGGTAAAACTAGTTCATGCACTCGAATCTAGGACTACTTGGTTCAAACAAGGAAGAAAGGGGGTGGGGTGGGGGAAGATTTGTTACTTGAATCTAGGACTTGGTTGAAAAAGGAAATAATGGGGGCAAAAAGTAGCAGAGACTGGCTATCCAACTAGTCTCTTGGTCTAATAGGGAAACAAAGGGAAACGCAGTACAAACTCAATGTAAACCCGATCTATTGGCTGAAAAAGGAAAGAAAGTGGGGACTGGGGGACAAGTCAACAGAGTTAGTCCAACACTAGATTTGCTAGCCGCACACAGTATAAGGTGGCTATACCGAACAAAAATGGGACCAACCCAGATATCATGTTCTGATGTTTGTTGCCCCGAGCCACTCTTATGTAATGCCACTGGTAAAATGTAGCAGTCGCACTGTTAAAAGTAAGGACATGTTAAACCAATGTTGTTTTCAATGTAATGCCTCCAGTAATATGAATCAATCGCACTTTTATTCATGTCGTGCTAAATTTCCCATTAAGATAAGTTGCTTCTTTTCGTTAGAAATGCAATTGTCCTGGTCGGCCTACTCCCCCGTGCCCAAATACCAACTCTGTAACAGCTGTTAATGTAATGTTGCTGGTAAAATAAAGCAATGGCACCATTAATGTAATGTCGTATTTAACAGTTTTCATAGTTAATCCTAATGCACACATTAATATCTAGCAATGCTGCTGCTTTA